>NW_027448851.1:0-1200000 GCF_030867145.1 Opisthocomus hoazin
TCCCCTGAGCCACACTGGGGGGGCTGGAGAAGGCGGGGGGGGGGCCCTGAGCCCAGCTGGGGGGGGGGAACTGGGAGCATTCCCCCCCCCCCCAGCCCCATCTTCCCCCCCCCCCAGGACGGCCATGAGCTCCCCCCGCCCATCGCCTTCGACGTGGAAGCCCCCACGACGCTGCCTCCCTGCAAGGTTCGAGGGGGGGGGGACACACACGACATCGGGGACCCCCCCAGTGCCCCGGGGGGTGCCTGGCACCCGAGGGGGGGGGATACCCTTTACCTGTGTGTGTCCCCCCCCCAATTTTAGGGCAGCTACTTCGGCTCGGACGACCTGAAGGTGCTGGTGCTGCGCTTCCTACAGCAGTGAGTGCCGCGGGGGGCGGGGGGCGGCCCCCCCAAAGCCTTTTTCACCCCCCCCGAATCTTTTTTCACCCCCCCAAAATCCTTTTTCACCCCCCCAAAATAATTTTTCAACCCCCCCCAAAGCCTTTTTCACCCCACCCAAAGCCTTTTTCACCCCCCCAAAATCCTTTTTCACCCCCCCAAAATAATTTTTCACCCCCCCAAAGCCTTTTTCACCCCCCCGCAGCCTTTGTCACCCCCAAGTCCTTTTTCACCCCCCCAAATCTTTTTCCACCCCCCCAATCCCTTTTTCACCCCCCCAAAGCCTTTTTACCCCCCAAAATCTTTTTCGCCCCCCAAGTCCTTTTTCACCCCCCTGCAGCCTTTTTCCACCCCCCCCAAGTCCTTTTTCAGCCCCCCCAAAATATTTTTCACCCCCCCCAAAATCTTTTTTCGCCCCCCAAGTCCTTTTTTACTCCCCCTGCAGCCTTTTTCACCCCCCAAAATCCTTTTTTCACCCCCCCAAAGCCTTTTTCAACCCCCCCCCGCAGCCTTTGTCACCCCCCCAAGTCCTTTTTCACACCCCCCAAAATCTTTTTCCACCCCTCCAATCCCTTTTTTTGCCCCCCAATCCTTTTTCCACCCCCCTGCAGCCTTTTTCACCCCCGCAAATCTTTTTTCACCCCCCCTGCAAGCCTTTTTCACCCCCCCAAGTCCTTTTTCACCCCCCCAAATCTTTTTCACCCCCCCAAATCTTTTTCACCCCCCCAAAATCATTTTTCACCCCCCCAAAATCCTTTTTCACCCCCCCAAATCATTTTTCACCCCCCCGCAGCCTTTGTCACCCCCCCAAGTCCTTTTTCACCCACCCAATCCCTTTTTCACCCCCCCAAAGCCTTTTTCACCCCCCCAAAATCCTTTTTCACCCCCCAAATCATTTTTCACCCCCCCAATCCTTTTTCACCCCCCTGCAGCCTTTTTCACCCCCCCCCAAATCATTTTTCACCCCCCCTGCAGCCTTTTTCACCCCCCCCAATCATTTTTCACACCCCCCCAATCATTTTTCACCCCCCCTGCAGCCTTTTTCACCCCCCCCCAATCCTTTTTCACGCCCCCCCCGCAGGTATTACTCCATCTACGACTCCCAGCGACAGGCAGGGGCTGCTCGACGCCTATCACGACGGGGCCTGCTGCTCCCTCAGCATCCCCTTCGGGCCCCAAACCCCCCCAGGTACGGCCCCGCGCCGCCGGGGGGGGGGCACACAGCACCTGCGACCCCCCCAGACCCAACCGCCCCCCCCAGACCCCAGCTGCCCCCCCTGACCGCCGCCCCTCCCCACAGGAACAGCCTCAACGAGTATTTTAAGGACAGCCGAACGTGAAGAAGCTGAAAGACCCCAGTAAGCCCCCCGTGGGGGGGGGGGGGACACGCGTGGGGACACCCGGGGGGGGGCTCAGCGTGATTTTTTTGCCCCCCCCCCCCCCCCCAGCCATGCGCTTCAAGCTGCTCAAACACACGCGCCTGACGTGGTGGCTTTCCTCAACGAGCTCCCCAAAACCCAGCACGACGTCAACTCCTTCATGGTGGACATCTGCGCGCAGACGGTGAGCTGGGGGGGGCACGCGCTGCGGACCCCCCCAGCGTGGTGCTGGGGTGGCTCCGACCCCCCCGCTGCCGTACTGGGAGCGCTGGGGCTCCACTGATTGTGACCCCCCCCCCCTTTCCAGAACACGCTGCTCTGCTTCGCCGTCCACGGCATCTTTCAAGGAAGGTGAGGGGCGGCCATCGCTGCGGCCTTCCTCCCGGTGCCCCCATCTTCCTCCCAACACCACCTGCCTTCCTCCCTGCCACCCCCATCTTCCTCCCGGTGCCCCCATCTTCCTCTGCCACCCCTCATCTTCCTCCCAACACCCCCCATCTTCCTCCTGCCACCCCTCATCTTCCTCCCAACACCCCCCATCTTCCTCCCGGTGCCCCTGCCTTCCTCCTGCCACCCCTCATCTTCTCTCCTGCCTCCCCTCATCTTCCTCCTGGTGCCCCCCATCTTCCTCCCAACACCCCCTGCCTTCCTCCCGGTGCCCCCTGCCTTCCTCCTGCGACCCTCATCTTCCTCCTGCCACCCCTCATCTTCCTCCTGCCACCCTCATCTTCCTCCTGCCACCCCCATCTTCCTCCTGGTGCCTCCATCTTCCTCCCAACACCCCCTGCCTTCCTCCTACCGCCCCCCATCTTCCTCCTGCCTTCCTCCCACTGCCCCCCATCTCCTCCCGGTGCCCCCCATCTTCCTCCCAACACCCCCTGCCTTTCTCCTACCGCCCCCCATCTTCCTCCTGCCTTCCTCCCACTGCCCCCCATCTTCCTCCCGTGCCCCCCATCTTCCTCCCAACACCCCCCCACCTTCCTCCCACTGCCCCCCATCTTCCTCCCGGTGCCCCCATCTTCCTCCCAACACCCCCCGCGCCTTCCTCCTGCTGCCCCCCACCTTCCTCCCGCCTCCTCCTCTTCCTCTCCCCCGCAGTGGACGGCAAATCCCGCGACTCGGTCCGCGCCTTCACCCGGATGTTCATCGCCGTCCCGGCCGGCAACACAGGGTAAGCGGCAGGGGGGGGCTCTGGGGACCAGTTCCCGGCTCCCCAGTACGACTGGGCGAACTGGGATGAGCCGCGGTGGAGGATGAGGAAGGGGCCGGAGGAGAGGGGTGCTGGGAGGAATGGGCTCGGAGGGGGGGGCTTTACCAAGGTGGTAAACCCGGTTTCCCCCCCCAATCTGTTTTTTCCCCCTGTTCCCCCCCCCCTCATTTTCTTTCCCCTTTCCTCTGGTTCCCCCCCCACACTCTGTGCCCACCCCCCCGTTTTCTTCCCCCCCCATTTTTTTCTCCCCTCCTCTGTTTTCCCCCCCCCATTCCCCCCCCTTTTTCTTCCCCCTCCTTCTGATCCCGTCCCCCCCATTCCCCCCCCATTTCTTCCCCCTCCCTGTGCCCCCCCCATTTTTTCCTCCCCTCCCTCTGCATTTTTCCCCCCTTCTGTTCCCCTCCCCCTCTGTCTTCCCCCATCCCCTCTCCCCCCTTCGCTCCGGTTCCCCCCCTCGCTTTTTTACCCCCCTCGCTTTTTTCACCCCCCCCTCGCTTTTTTACCCCCCCCACTTTTTTACCCCCCCCCTTCACTTTTTTACCCCCCCTTCGCTTTTTTACCCCCCCTCGCTTTTTTACCCCCTCGCTTTTTTCACCCCCCCCCGCTTTTTACCCCCCCCCTTCGCTTTTTTACCCTCCCCTTCGCTTTTTTACCCCCCCTTCGCTTTTTTACCCCCCCTCGCTTTTTTTACCCCCCTCGCTTTTTTACCCCCCCCTTCGCTTTTTACCCCCCCTTTGCTGTTTTACCCCCCCCTTACTTTTTTACCCCCCCTCGCTTTTTTACCCCCCTTCGCTTTTTTACCCCCCTCGCTTTTTTACCCCCCCTTTGTTTTTTCACCCCCCCTCGCTTTTTTACCCCCCCCTCGCTTTTTTACCCCCCCTCGCTTTTTTACCCCCGCCCCCGTGTATTTGCCCCCCCCAGGCTCTGCATCGTGAACGACGAGCTCTTCGTCCGCACGGCCACCCCCGAGGAGCTGCGCAAAGCCTTCCTGGTGCCGGCGCCCACCCCCTCCTCCAGCCCCGTGCCCACCCTCTCGGCCGAGCAGCAGGAGATGCTGGCCGCCTTCTCCATGCAGTCGGGGATGAACCTCGAGTGGTCCCAGAAGTGAGGACCCCCCCCCCCCCCGACCCCCTCCCGACCCCCCCTCAAGGAGGGGTCTTTTACCCCCAAACCAACCTCTCCCCCATCCCCAGGTGCCTCCAAGACAACGACTGGGACTACGGCCGTGCCGGGCAGGTTTTTACCCAGCTCAAGGTGGGTTTTGGGGGGGTGGGGGTGGGGGGGGTCTCTGCGCCCCCCACCTTCCCCCCCCCCCCCAGGCTGAGCCCCCCACCCCCGCTCCTTTCTCTTGCAGCTGGAAGGCAAAATCCCCGAAGTGGCGTTTCTCAAGTGAGCGGCGCTCCCCTCCCCTCCCCCCCACCCCAGAAGTTTTATCCCCTCCCTCCTCATTTTGTAAATAAATCCATAAATCCCAGCGGTTCGACGCGGCGCGCTGCGCCTTTAAGGGTGGGCGGGGCTTAGCGCCCGGCGCAAAGATGGCGCCGGAGGTGGCGCCGGAAGTGGCGGGGGGGACCGGAAGTGGCGGCGGGGGGGACCGGAAGTGGCGGCGAGGGGCCGGAAGTGGCACTGGGGGACCGGAAGTGGCGGCGGGGAGGCCGGAAGTGGCGGCGGGGGAACCGGAAGTGGCGGTGAGGGGGCCGGAAGTGGCGGCGGGGGGGACCGAAGTGGCGGGGGGGCCGTCATGGCGGCGGCCAGGGTCGGGGCCGGGGCCCGGGCGGCGGCGGCAGCGCTGGAGGCGGCGGCGGCGGTGCCCCGGGACGTTGTGTTGTTCCGCCACGACCGGGATAGTTTTTTCCGTCTCGTCGGGTTCTTCTGCGCCGGGCAGGGCCTGTTCTGGGCCTACCTGGGCCATTTCGCCTTCACCGCCCTGCGCCCCGCCGCCGGGGACGGCCCCGACGACCCGCTCCGGCCCCGCGACCACAAATGGCGGCTGGGCTTCACCGCCTCCCTGCCTCACCCTCGGTACCGGCGGGGGATCCTGGGGCGGGGGGCTGTGGGGACCGGGGGGGACTGGGACCAGGACTGGGCTGGGGATCTGGGACTGGGGGAGCTGTGGGACAAGGACTGGGACTGGATGGGGCTGGGGGACTGCGGGGACTGGGACCAGGACTGAGGGGGGCTGGGGGGGACTGCAGGGACTGGGACTGGGGGACTGGGGGGACTGGGACCAGGAACTGAGGGGGGGGGCTGGGGGGACCGGTGCTGGGGGACTGGGGGGACTGGGACCAGGACTGAGGGGGGGCTGGGGGGGGCTGCAGGGACTGGGGCTGGGGGACTGGGACCAGGACTTGGGGGGGGGGGGGCTGGGGGGACCGGTGCTGGGGGACTGGGGGACTGGGACCAGACTGAGGGGGGCTGGGGGGACTGCAGAACAGGGACCAGAATGGGGAGGAGTCTGGGGGGACCTGGACTGGGGGTCTGTGGAACCAGGACTTGGGGGAGGGCTGGGGGACTGGGACTGGGGGGGCTACTGGGGGACACCAGAGGGGCAATGGGACCAAGACTGGAGGGGGCTGGGGGGACTGGGACCAGGACTGGACTGGGACAGTTGAGAACGGGGACCAGAACCAGGGGGTTTTGTGGGGACTGGGATTGGGGGACGGGACTGGGACCAGGACCTGGGGGGGTCTGTGGGGACTGGGACTGGGGGGGGCTGTGGGACGGGACCAGGACTGGGACTGGGGGGACTGGGACTGGGATGGTTGCAGAACGGGGACCAGAACTGGGAGGAGTCTGGGGAGACTGGGCCTGGGGGTCTGCAGGGACCGGGGCTAGCGGACTGGGGGGGCTACTGGGGGACATCAGAGGGGCGATGGGGACCAAGACTGGGGGGGACTGGGACCGGGGGGGCTGCGGGACTGGGACCAGGACCAGGTCTGCGGGGACTGGGACTGGGGGGAGCTTGCAGGGACAGGGACTGGGGGTGGCCTGTGGGGACTGGGGGGGCTGCAGGGACAGGGACTGGGACTCGGGGGAGGGGGTCTGTGGGGAGGGGGTCCCCGTCCCCACACTGACCCCCTCCCCGTCGCCCTCCCCAGGCTCCCTGATCGTGGCGGCCGGCTGCCTCTTCCCCCTGCGCGCCGTCCGGCGGGTGATGCTGCTGCGGGGGCGGCACCCAGGTGACCATCAGCACCCACGGGCCCCTGGGGCTGGGCCGGGGTCCCACCTTCACCCGTCCCCATCCGCCACGTCCTCGTGCCGCGCCCACCGCAGCGAGGTGCGGGCCGCGCTCCCGCTGAAGGTGAAGGGACGCCCCCTTCTTTCTTCCCTCCTGGACAAGGGGGGTCAGCTCTGCAACCCCCGCCTCTTCGACGTCACCGGTCGGCGCCTACCGCAAGCTCTAGGACGCGGCGGCGGCGTTTGCCCGCGGACGCCCCCGAATAAACCCCGCGGCTGCTCGCTGCGTGCATCCTCCTCCTCCTCCTCCTCCTCCTCCTCCTCCTCCTCCTCCTCCTCCTCCTCCTCCCCGGTCCTCAGCGCTGCGGGGACCCGGCCCCCGCCCCCGCGGGGGGATTCTGGGGCGTTCGATGCTGTTTTGGGGTCATTTGGGGTCGGGGGGGGTTGGGGCAGGGAGAGCTTCGGGGCACGGGCTCCTCGCAGCGGGGGCTTCACCACCTACACCCACCCCCAGGAGGTCACCACCTTGGGGGGCAGTTGGGGGTATGAGGGGGGCACTTAATGGTGGTGGGGGTGAGTTAGGGCTGGGGGGGGTGAGTTAAGGCCATAGGGGGTCCCCCACCATTTGCAGTGCCCCCCCACCTCTGTTTCCCCCCCCCCCGCCGGTCTCCGAGCAGGATCTGTCCCGGCTTTGAGGCTTCAGATTAAAGAGTGCATGGGGGGGGGGGTAGCGGGAATCTGGGGGGCATCGGGGATTTGGGGGGGGTTATGGGGTTGGGATGGGCAGGGGTCAGAGGTCGGGGTCAGGGCAGCGAGCAGGGGCTGTGGGGGGGTTCCCTGTAACCCCTCCCAACTCTGGAGGGGGCAAAGTGCAGCTCCCCCCCCCCCTCCCCGCCCCTTTGGGGATCCGGGCGGGCCGGTGCGCCCAGCAGGGGGCGGTGTCTGTAACCAGTGAGTGGCGAGTGGGCGTGGAGGCGGCGGAGTGGTAGGCGGGGCTATGCAAATTAGAAGCTGTTGGAAAAGCGGGGGGGCGTGGTTACTCTAATAAGGGACCCGCGGGCTGACGGGAGGCCCCGCGGCGGAGGTTTGCGGGGCACAACGGGGGTCGGGGGGTCGCGGAGCCGGTCGGGCCGTGCGGGACGGCCGAGGAGCGGAGCGGGGAGCGAGACGTGGGGTCGGGGGCGGGCGCGGCGGGAGCGGCCGTGAGGTGGGGAGCAGCGGCGGCGGGGGAGCCGGCGGCGGTGGGGGGCTGTTGGGCATCGCTTCTCGGCCTTTTGGCTAAGATCAAGTGTAGTATCTGTTCTTATCAGTTTAATATCTGATACGTCCTCGATGAGAGGACTTTATATTAAACGGATTTTTGGGTGTGGGGGTTGGACCCGGAGCTTGCTCCCTCCGCCCCGCGCATCGTCCCGGTATTGCAGTGCCTCCGGGCCCGGTGCACCTCTCCTCGGGGGGAGTTTGGCGGTGAAAGGCAGATGTGAATGGGGCTTGGCTCCTCCCCCTGGGTGTAGCGCTGCCTCCTCCTGAATCCCCGCCCCCATTCATCTCGCACACGCAGCCCCGCGGGGACTCCTCTCCTTTAAGAACCGCGCTCGGCCCCGGGAAGGCTTTGCGGGTTGGGGGGGGCGGAGCTGCCCCTCGCCCCGCCCCCACCCCCGGTGCCCCCTTCCTTCAGCGCCGCCCCCCCAAGATGGCTTCGCTCTGGGCGCTGCTCTCGGGGGCCGGGGTCCCGCTCCTCCGCCGGGCCGGCAGCCGGGCGCTCAGCAGCGCCCACAGGAACGCGCTCACCCAGCCCGATGCCTGCACGGGGGGTGGGGGGGGAGAAGCGGGGGGGCTGAGCCTCCCCCGCCCCCCCCCCATCCCCCGCCCGGGACCCCCCCCCCCCAGCTCACCTGGGCGCTGTAGAAGCGGGCGGGGCTGTAGGACCCCCACGGCTGCTGCTCGGCCTCCTGGCAGCTGCGGGGAGCGGGCGGGAGGCGTGGGGGAGAACGGGGGGGGGGGGGGACCCCCAGGGTGGGGTTGGACCCACAGGAAGGCCAGAGGGGTGTGGAGAGTTAGGGCCTGGCGGTCGGAAGACGTCGGTGCTCGCACAGAGGCACAGAGCCTGGGGCTGCTTGCTTGTCTTGCCCCCTCAAACTTCCAACGTAGCTCTGGGGGTCCGTGCCGGGCGCCTCCGGCAGCCCCGCTCCCAAAATGCGAACGTGTGCAGAGAGCTGGCAGCCACAAGGGGGCGACGTGGGGGCGAAAAGGGAGAGGCGGAGCGCTGAGCGGCTGCGGCCAGCAGGTGGCGCGGCTGAAGCTGGAGAGTCCCGGGAAGGCTGAGGAAGAAGAAGAAGAAATGGAAGGCCACCTGGCTGGCAGCTGCCTGGCGCTGCGGGTGAGGAAGGCTCCCTCTTGGTAGCCCGCAGCAGGCCAGGCCGCCAGCGTGCCCCGCAGGGTCTGTATGTGTCACCAGCAGCAGCATGGTCCGGTTGTGGAGCGCGCGATTGAGCGCGGCTGCGTGCGTAGGGAGCCTTGTCTCGTAAGAGCTGCGAGACATGGACGTTTTCTCTTAGGTGGGGGACAGCCAAGCGACCGGAGTTACGGAAGAGGAATGGAGGAGAGCAGGACAGAGAAGCGTCTGAAGCGGCAGAGTCTCCCGGGAGCGCGGAGAGCGAGAGCTGCGGTGAGTGGCGGGCCCTCGGGGCCCTGTCGCCCCTCTTCTGCGTCCCGGGCCCTCCCCTGGATCCTTCTCTCTCCCTCGCTTCTGTGATTTTTAATTTTTTCTTTTACCTTTTCTTTTCCTTTCCCTGTACCTCCCGTCTTCTGTCTGTGTTTGTGTCCTGCTCCCTCTCCCTCTTTTTCTCCCTCCAGAATTTCTCTAGCCGGCTCCCTGTCTCTATTTCTCTGTCCTGCTGCCTGTCCGGTCGTTTCTTGCTGTACCTCCCTGTCCAGCCGGCTCTCTTTTTGCTCTCCCTTTTTGCCTTTCTCTCCTTCTCTGTCCTGCTTCATGGCCCTTTCTTCTCTTTCTCTCCCTCTCTGTTCTCTAGCCCCTTGCTGGTTTGTTTTGGGGTTTCCCTGCACACACGCCCCCCGCCCCTTTCTTGGTCTCTTTGTCCAGATCTGACCCTTTCTTTGTTTCTCGGTCCCTTTTTTCCTGTTCACTGTCCTTTTTCTCTCTCTGTCTGTGTGTCCTGTGCTTTGTTGCCATCTTTTTCTCTCCTTTCTTCTTCATCTCCTCCCCCTGCCCCCGTCTCTCTCTCCCTCTTTCGCGCTCACCGGCCCTACATTTTCGTGCTCCATCTCTGCAAGGCTCCTCGTCCCTCTATTTCTTGATTTCTCTACCTCTCTGGCGTTTCCTTTCGACCCTTCTTTCTCTCTGAGCTCCTCGGTCTTCTCCCTTGTCTTATTTTCCTCTTCCTAGTGCTCTGCCCTTCTCCCCATCGTTTATTTTCTCTCTCCGTTTCTCTGCCCTGCTCCCCGTCCCTCTCTTTCTTTCTCCGTCCCCCTCTGCTGCTCCACAGCAGAGTTTTTCCTTTCTCCGGCTCTCTGACCCGCTCCCCGCCCACCCAGGTTGACCGTCCCAGGTTTTGTTCTGCGTCTCCATCCTGCCGCTGTCCTCATCTATCCTTTTGTGCCCTTCTCTTTCTGTCTCTTTTCGTGTGTCCCCGCTGCTTTTTTTCCCATCTCTGTCCAGCTCCCTGTCCCTTTCCTTTTTCCTCTTGCTGTCCTTTTGCCCTGCTGCCTCTTGCTGTTTTTTCTGCCTTTCTCTCTCTGCGCCATTCCCTCTCCCATCCTTTCTTTCTCGATCCCCCTGTGCAGCTCGCTGTCCCTTGTTTCCTTTCTCTCTTCCTCGGTATTTTTTTTCTTTCTCCATACCTCTCTCCCGCTGCCCGTCACGGTCGCATTTCTCCCCCCAACGCTGTCCTGCTCTGTCCCTTTTCTCTCTCTCTGTCGTTTTGTCCTGCTCCCTGTGTTTGTTTTTTAATTCCTCCCTCAGGGTCCCTCAGCCCGGTGCTGTTTTTTCCCTTCTCCGCCTCTGTCTCCTGCTGCCCAGCTGAGGCTTTTCCCCCTCCGTCTCTGTCCTGCTCCCCCGTCTCTTACTTGTGCCTGTCTTTCACTTTGTCCTGCCTCCTTGTCCCCTTTTTCTCTCTCAGTATCACCTTGTCCCGCTCCCTGTCCCTGTCTTTCTCTGACAATCTGTCCCGCTCCTTGTCCTTCTCTTTCCCTTTGCTGTTATTCCCCGTCCTTGTTCTGGCCTTTCCTCCTTCTCTTTCTGTCCTACTGCCCCAGTGCCTCTTTTTCCACCGCTGTCCTGCTCCCTGGCCCTTGTTTCCTCTCGCCGTCCCTCTGTCCTGCTTCCTGTCCCCAGTTTTTCTGTCTCTCTTTCTCGATCCTGCTGCCTGTCCGGTCGTTTCTTGCTGTACCTGCCTGTGCAGCCGGCTCTCCCTTTTTGCCTTTCTCTCCTTCTCTTCCTGCTTCCCGGCCCGTTCTTGTCTTCCTCTCTGTCTGTCCTCTATCCCCTTGCTGGTTTGTGTTGGGGTTCCAACCCTGACCACCCACCCCCTTCTTCGTCTGACCCTTTCTTTGTTTCTTAGTCCCTTTCTTCCTGTTGCCTGTCCTTTTTCTCTCTCTGTCAGTGTGTCCTGCACTGCGTGGGACGGTGGTGGGAGGCTGAAAAAGGGTGGGAAGCTGGGGGGGGGGGAGCGGAGGCTGGAAAGAGGTAGGAGGTTGCAGAGGGGTGGGAAGCTGAATTAAGTAGAGGCCAGCAAAAAGGGAGGTGGGAGGCTGAGGAGGGGTGGGAGGCCGGGTGGGGGGCGAGGAGGGGGGAGTAGAGGCCAGGAAAAAGAGGAGGCCAGAAAGGGGTGGGAGGCTGCAGAGGGGTGGGAGGCCGGGGGCGAGAGCAGAGGGCAGAAAAAAAGGAGGCCAGAAAGGGGTGGGAGGCCGCAGAGGGGTGGGAGGCCGGGGCCGTCTGTCACTTTTCTCCTGTCCTGCAGCATCCTGCACCCTGCTCCTCATTTCTGGCAGCCCCTGCCCAGCAGCGCGTCGCTCCAGGAGCCGACGGACGGACTGTTCCCCGCTGGACCGACGGGCGCAGCTCCGGACGGGCTGCCGAGGTGTCGAGGGGCAGGGGGAGCGTCGGGGGCACCGAGGCTCGGAGCAGCCCCGTTCCCCAGACTCATTCGGTGCGTGACTGAATAAACACCCGACGTCTCTTCTGCCTTCCCGCCCGTGTCTGCGCTTCCTTTGCACGGGACAAGGGGCTGTGAGGGACCCCAGGGGGGGAAGAGCCTCACTTCGTGGCTCGGGAGATGGCCCCCTGCTCCTGCCGGGCTCCAGCCGAGGGAGGTGCAGAGCGGTCGCCGAGCTCCGGCTGCAGCGAGGGAGAAAGTGACCGCGGGGTGGGGTAGGGGGGTGAGGGGCCGGGGGTCCTGGGGAAAGCCCCCAGGAGGGCAGCAGTGCCTGCCGGGGGGCCGCCGGGCATCGTGTCGGAGGGGAGGAGCGGTGGGGGGTGTGGAGCCCGGTCGGAGCCGCCGGCGGGGGGTGCCCGGAGCCTGGCGGCTGGGGCTCTGTTGGGGTCCTGGGGTGTTTGCTGGGGTCCTGGGGGCTCTGTCGGGGTCCTGGGTTCTTCGCTGGGGTCCTGGGGGCTCTGTTGGGGTCCTGAGGTCTTCGCTGGTGTCCTGGGGGCTCTGCTGGGGTCCTGAGGTCTTCACTGGGGTCCTGGGGGCTCTGTTAAGGTCCTGGGGTTATCGCTGGCATCCTGGGGTTATTGCTGGGGTCCTGGGGTCTCTGTTGGGGTCCTGGGGGCTCTGCTGGGGTCCTGGGGTTATTGCTGGGGTCCTGGGGTCTTCGCTGGGATCCTAAGGGCTCTGTTGGGGTCCTGGGGGATCTCTGTTGGGGTCCTGGGGTCTTCGCTGGGGTCCTGGGGTTATTGCTGGGGTCCTGGGGGCTCTGTTGGGGTCCTGGTCCCCGACCCCAAATAAACCCCGCGGCCGCTCGCTGCGTGCATCCTCCTCCTCCTCCTCCTCCTCCTCCTCCTCCTCCCCCGTCTTCAGCGCTGCGGGGACCCGGCCCCCGCCCCCGCGGGGGGATTCTGGGGCGTTCGATGCTGTTTTGGGGTCATTTGGGGTCGGGGGGGGTTGGGGCAGGGAGAGCTTCGGGGCACGGGCTCCTCGCAGCGGGGGCTTCACCACCTACACCCCCCCCCAGCAGGTCACTACCTTGGGGGGCAGTTGGGGTATGAGGGGGGCACTTAATGGTGGTGGGGGTGAGTTAGGGCTGGGGGGGGGTGAGTTAAGGCCATAGGGGGTCCCCCACCATTTGCAGTGCCCCCCCCACCTCTGTTTCCCCCCCCCGCCGGTCTCCGAGCAGGATCTGTCCCGGCTTTGAGGCTTCAGATTAAAGAGTGTGGGGGGGGGGGGTAGCGGGAATTTGGGGGGCAGCGGGGATTTGGGGGGGGTTATGGGGTTGGGATGGGCAGGGGTCAGAGGTCGGGGTCAGGGGAGCGAGCAGGGGCTGTGGGGGGGTTCCCTGTAACCCCTCCCAACTCTGGAGGGGGCAAAGTGCAGCTCCCCCCCCCCCCCCCCGCCCCTTTGGGGATCCGGGCGGCCGGTGCGCCCAGCAGGGGGCGGTGTCTGTAACCAGTGAGTGGCGAGTGGGCGTGGAGGCGGCGGAGTGGTAGGCGGGGCTATGCAAATTAGAAGCTGTTGGAAAAGCGGGGGGGCGTGGTTACTCTAATAAGGGACCCGCGGGCTGACGGGAGGCCCCGCGGCGGAGGTTTGCGGGGCACAACGGGGGGTCGGGGGGTCGCGGAGCCCGGTCGGGCCGTGCGGGACGGCCGAGGAGCGGAGCGGGGAGCGAGACGTGGGGGTCGGGGCGGGCGCGGCGGGAGCGGCCGTGAGGTGAGGAGCAGCGGCGGCGGGGGAGCCGGCGGCGGTGGGGGCTGTTGGGCATCGCTTCTCGGCCTTTTGGCTAAGATCAAGTGTAGTATCTGTTCTTATCAGTTTAATATCTGATACGTCCTCGATGAGAGGACTTTATATTAAACGGATTTTTGGGTGTGGGGGTTGGACCCGGAGCTTGCTCCCTCCGCCCCGCGCATCGTCCCGGTATTGCAGTGCCTCCGGGCCCGGTGCATCTCTCCTCGGAGGGACTTTGGCGGTGAAAGGCAGACGTGAATGGGGCTTGGCTCCTCCTCCTGGGTGTAGCCCCGCCTCCTCCTGAATCCCCGGCCCCATTCATCTCGCACACGCGGCCCCGCGGGGACTCCTCTCCTTTAAGAACCGCGCTCGGCCCCGGGAAGGCTTTGCGGGTGGGGGGGGCGGAGCTGCCCCTCGCCCCGCCCCCACCCCCGGTGCCCCCTTCCTTCAGCGCCGCCCCCCCAAGATGGCTTCGCTCTCGGCGCTGCTCTCGGGGGCCGGGGTCCCGCTCCTCCGCCGGGCCGGCAGCCGGGCGCTCAGCAGCGCCCACAGGAACGCGCTCACCCAGCCCGATGCCTGCACGGGGGGTGGGGGGGGAGAAGCGGGGGGCTGAGCCTCCCCCGCCCCCCCCATCCCCCGCCCGGGACCCCCCCCCCAGCTCACCTGGGCGCTGTAGAAGCGGGCGGGGCTGTAGGACCCCCACGGCTGCTGCTCGGCCTCCTGGCAGCTGCGGGGAGCGGGCGGGAGGCGTGGGGAGAACGGGGGGGGGGGGACCCCCAGGGTGGGGTTGGACCCACAGGAAGGCCAGAGGGGTGTGGAGAGTTAGGGCCTGGCGGTCGGAAGACGTCGGTGCTCGCACAGAGGCACAGAGCCTGGGGCTGCTTGCTTGTCTTGCCCCCTCAAACTTCCAGCGTAGCTCTGGGGGTCCGTGCCGGGCGCCTCCGGCAGCCCCGCTCCCAAAATGCGAACGTGTGCAGAGAGCTGGCAGCCACAAGGGGGCGACGTGGGGGCGAAAAGGGAGAGGCGGAGCGCTGAGCGGCTGCGGCCAGCAGGTGGCGCGGCTGAAGCTGGAGAGTCCCGGGAAGGCTGAGGAAGAAGAAGAAATGGAAGACCGCCTGGCTGGCAGCTGCCTCTGCGGGTGAGGAAGGCTCCCTCTTGGTAGCCCGCAGCAGGCCAGGCCGCCAGCGTGCCCCGCAGGGTCTGTATGTGTCACCAGCAGCAGCATGGTCCGGTTGTGGAGCGCGCGATTGAGCGCGGCTGCGTGCGTAGGGAGCCTCGTCTCGTAAGAGCTGCGAGACATGGACGTTTTCTCTTAGGTGGGGGACAGCCAAGCGCCCGGAGTTACGGAAGAGGAATGGAGGAGAGCAGGAGAGAGAAGCGTCTGAAGCGGCAGAGTCTCCCGGGAGCGCCGAGAGCGAGAGCTGCGGTGAGTGGCGGGCCCTCGGGGCCCTGTCGCCCCTCTTCTGCGTCCCGAGCTGTCCCCTGGATCCTTCTCTCTCCCTCGCTTCTGTGATTTTTAATTTTTTCTTTTACCTTTCCTTTTCCTTTCCCTGTACCTCCCGTCTTCTGTCTGTGTTTGTGTCCTGCTCCCTCTCCCTCTTTTTCTCCCTCCAGAATTTCTCTAGCCGGCTCCCTGTCTCTATTTCTCTGTCCTGCTGCCTGTCCGGTCGTTTCTTGCTGTACCTCCCTGTCCAGCCGGCTCTCTTTTTGCTCTCCCTTTTTGCCTTTCTCTCCTTCTCTGTCCTGCTTCATGGCCCTTTCTTCTCTTTCTCTCCCTCTCTGTTCTCTAGCCCCTTGCTGGTTTGTTTTGGGGTTTCCCTGCACACACGCCCCCCACCCCTTTCTTGGTCTCTTTGTCCAGATCTGACCCTTTCTTTGTTTCTTGGTCCCTTTTTTCCTGTTCACTGTCCTTTTTCTCTCTCTGTCTGTGTGTCCTGTGCTTTGTTGCCATCTTTTTCTCTCCTTTCTTCTTCATCTCCTCCCCCTGCCCCCGTCTCTCTCTCCCTCTTTCGCGCTCACCGGCCCTACATTTTCGTGCTCCGTCTCTGCAAGGCTCCTCGTCCCTGTTTTTCTTGATTTCTCTACCTCTCTGGCGTTTCCTTTCGACCCTTCTTTCTCTCTGAGCTCCTCGGTCTTCTCCCTTGTCTTATTTTCCTCTTCCTAGTGCTCTGCCCTTCTCCCCATCGTTTATTTTCTCTCTCCGTTTCTCTGCCCTGCTCCCCGTCCCTCTCTTTCTTTCTCCGTCCCCCTCTGCTGCTCCACAGCAGAGTTTTTCCTTTCTCCGGCTCTCTGACCGCTCCCCGCCCACCCAGGTTGACCGTCCCAGGTTTTGTTCTGCGTCTCCATCCTGCCGCTGTCCTCATCTATCCTTTTGTGCCCTTCTCTTTCTGTCTCTTTTCGTGTGTCCCCGCTGCTTTTTTTCCCATCTCTGTCCAGCTCCCTGTCCCTTTCCTTTTTCCTCTTGCTGTCCTTTTGCCCTGCTGCCTCTTGCTGTTTTTTCTGCCTTTCTCTCTCTGCGCCATTCCCTCTCCCATCCTTTCTTTCTCGATCCCCCTGTGCAGCTCGCTGTCCCTTGTTTCCTTTCTCTCTTCCTCGGTATTTTTTTTCTTTCTCCATACCTCTCTCCTGCTGCCCGTCACGGTCGCATTTCTCCCCCCAATGCTGTCCTGCTCTGTCCCTTTTCTCTCTCTCTGTCGTTTTGTCCCGCTCCCTGTGTTTGTTTTTTAATTCCTCCCTCAGGGTCCCTCAGCCCGGTGCTGTTTTTTCCCTTCTCCGCCTCTGTCTCCTGCTGCCCAGCTGAGGCTTTTCCCCCTCCGTCTCTGTCCTGCTCCCCCGTCTCTTACTTGTGCCTGTCTTTCACTTTGTCCTGCCTCCTTGTCCCCTTTTTCTCTCTCAGTATCACCTTGTCCCGCTCCCTGTCCCTGTCTTCCTCTGACAATCTGTCCCGCTCCTTGTCCTTCTCTTTCCCTTTGCTGTTATTCCCCGTCCTTGTTCTGGCCTTTCTTCCTTCTCTTTCTGTCCTACTGCCCCAGTGCCTCTTTTTCCACCGCTGTCCTGCTCCCTGGCCCTTGTTTCCTCTCGCCGTCCCTCTGTCCTGCTTCCTGTCCCCAGTTTTTCTGTCTCTCTTTCTCGATGCTGCTGCCTGTCCGGTCGTTTCTTGCTGTACCTGCCTGTGCAGCCGGCTCTCCCTTTTTGCCTTTCTCTCCTTCTCTTCCTGCTTCCCGGCCCGTTCTTGTCTTCCTCTCTGTCTGTCCTCTAGCCCCTTGCTGGTTTGTGTTGGGGTTCCAACCCTGACCACCCACCCCCTTCTTCGTCTGACCCTTTCTTTGTTTCTTAGTCCCTTTCTTCCTGTTGCCTGTCCTTTTTCTCTCTCTGTCAGTGTGTCCTGCACTGCGTGGGACGGTGGTGGGAGGCTGAAAAAGGGTGGGAAGCTGGGGGGGGGGGGAGCGGAGGCTGGAAAGAGGTAGGAGGTTGCAGAGGGGTGGGAAGCTGAATTAAGTAGAGGCCAGCAAAAAGGGAGGTGGGAGGCTGAGGGGGGGTGGGAGGAGGCTGGGGGGGGGGGCCAAGGAGGGGGGAGTAGAGGCCAGGAAAAAGAGGAGGCCGGAAAGGGGTGGGAGGCTGCAGAGGGGTGGGAGGCCGGGGCCGTCTGTCACTTTTCTCCTGTCCTGCAGCATCCTGCACCCTGCTCCTCATTTCTGGCAGCCCCTGCCCAGCAGCGCGTCGCTCCAGGAGCCGACGGACGGACTGTTCCCCGCTGGACCGACGGGCGCAGCTCCGGACGGGCTGCCGAGGTGTCGAGGGGCAGGGGGAGCGTCGGGGGCACCGAGGCTCGGAGCAGCCCCGTTCCCCAGACTCATTCGGTGCGTGACTGAATAAACACCCGACGTCTCTTCTGCCTTCCCGCCCGTGTCTGCGCTTCCTTTGCACGGGACAAGGGGCTGTGAGGGACCCCAGGGGGGGAAGAGCCTCACTTCGTGGCTCGGGAGATGGCCCCCTGCTCCTGCCGGGCTCCAGCCGAGGGAGGTGCAGAGCGGTCGCCGAGCTCCGGCTGCAGCGAGGGAGAAAGTGACCGCGGGGTGGGGTAGGGGGGTGAGGGGCCGGGGGTCCTGGGGAAAGCCCCCAGGAGGGCAGCAGTGCCTGCCGGGGGGCCGCCGGGCATCGTGTCGGAGGGGAGGAGCGGTGGGGGGTGTGGAGCCCGGTCGGAGCCGCCGGCGGGGGGTGCCCGGAGCCTGGCGGCTGGGGCTCTGTTGGGGTCCTGGGGTGTTTGCTGGGGTCCTGGGGGCTCTGCTGGGGTCCTGGGGTCTTTGCTGGGGTCCTGGGGTCTTCTCTAAGGTCCTGGGGGCTCTGTTGGGGTCCTGGGGTCTTCGCTGTGGTCCTGGGGTTATCGCTGGGGTCCTGGGGGCTCTGTCGGGGTCCTGGGGTCTTCTCTGGGGTCCTGGGGTCTTCGCTGGGGTCCTGGGGGTCTCTGTTGGTGTCCTGGGGTGTTTGCTGGGGTCCTGGGCAGTTTGCTGGGGTCCTGGGGTCTTCGCTGGGGTCCTGGGGGCTCTGTTGGTGTCCTGGGTTCTTCGCTGGTGTCCTGGGGGCTCTGTTGGTGTTCTGGGGTGTTTGCTGGGGTCCTGGGGTGTTTGCTGGGGTCCTGGGTTCTTTGCTGGGGTCCTGGGGGCTCTGTTGGGGTCCTGGGGGCTCTACTGGGGTCCTGGGGTTATTGCTGGGGTCCTGAGGTCTTCGCTGGGGTCCTGGGGGCTCTGTTAAGGTCCTGGGGTTATCGCTGGGGTCCTGGGGTCTCTGTTGGGGTCCTGGGGGCTCTGCTGGGGTCCTGGGGTTATTGCTGGGGTCCTGGGGTCTTCGCTGGGATCCTAAGGGCTCTGTTGGGGTCCTGGGGGGTCTCTGTTGGGGTCCTGGGGTCTTCGCTGGGGTCCTGGGGTTATTGCTGGGGTCCTGGGGGCTCTGTTGGGGTCCTGGTCCCCGACCCCAAATAAACCCCGCGGCCGCTCGCTGCGTGCATCCTCCTCCTCCTCCTCCTCCTCCTCCTCCTCCTCCTCCTCCTCCCCCGTCTTCAGCGCTGCGGGGACCCGGCCCCCGCCCCCGCGGGGGGATTCTGGGGCGTTCGATGCTGTTTTGGGGTCATTTGGGGTCGGGGGGGGTTGGGGCAGGGAGAGCTTCGGGGCACGGGCTCCTCGCAGCGGGGGCTTCACCACCTACACCCCCCCCCCCCAGCAGGTCACCACCTTGGGGGGCAGTTGGGGGTATGAAGGGGGCACTTAATGGTGGTGGGGGTGAGTTAGGGCTGGGGGGGGGTGAGTTAAGGCCATAGGGGGTCCCCCACCATTTGCAGTGCCCCCCCCCACCTCTGTTTCCCCCCCCCCGCCGGTCTCCGAGCAGGATCTGTCCCGGCTTTGAGGCTTCAGATTAAAGAGTGCGGGGGGGGGGGGGGGGTAGTGGGAATCTGGGGGGCAGCGGGGATTTGGGGGGGGTTATGGGGTTGGGATGGGCAGGGGTCAGAGGTCGCGGTCAGGGGAGCGAGCAGGGGCTGTGGGGGGGTTCCCTGTAACCCCTCACAACTCTGGAGGGGGCAAAGTGCAGCTCCCCCCCCCCCCCCCCCGCCCCTTTGGGGATCCGGGCGGCCGGTGCGCCCAGCAGGGGGCGGTGTCTGTAACCAGTGAGTGGCGAGTGGGCGTGGAGGCGGCGGAGTGGTAGGCGGGGCTATGCAAATTAGAAGCTGTTGGAAAAGCGGGGGGGCGTGGTTACTCTAATAGGGGACCCGCGGGCTGACGGGAGGCCCCGCGGCGGAGGTTTGCGGGGCACAACGGGGGGTCGGGGGGTCGCGGAGCCCGGTCGGGCCGTGCGGGACGGCCGAGGAGCGGAGCGGGGAGCGAGACGTGGGGGTCGGGGCGGGCGCGGCGGGAGCGGCCGTGAGGTGGGGAGCAGCGGCGGCGGGGGAGCCGGCGGCGGTGGGGGCTGTTGGGCATCGCTTCTCGGCCTTTTGGCTAAGATCAAGTGTAGTATCTGTTCTTATCAGTTTAATATCTGATACGTCCTCGATGAGAGGACTTTATATTAAACGGATTTTTGGGTGTGGGGGTTGGACCCGGAGCTTGCTCCCTCCGCCCCGCGCATCGTCCCGGTATTGCAGTGCCTCCGGGCCCGGTGCACCCCTCCTCGGGGGGAGTTTGGCGGTGAAAGGCAGATGTGAATGGGGCTTGGCTCCTCCTCCTGGGTGTAGCCCCGCCTCCTCCTCAATCCCCGCCCCCATTCATCTCGCACACGCGGCCCCGCGGGGACTCCTCTCCTTTAAGAACCGCGCTCGGCCCCGGGAAGGCTTTGCGGGTGGGGGGGGCGGAGCTGCCCCTCGCCCCGCCCCCACCCCCGGTGCCCCCTTCCTTCAGCGCCGCCCCCCCAAGATGGCTTCGCTCTGGGCGCTGCTCTCGGGGGCCGGGGTCCCGCTCCTCCGCCGGGCCGGCAGCCGGGCGCTCAGCAGCGCCCACAGGAACGCGCTCACCCAGCCCGATGCCTGCACGGGGGGTGGGGGGGGAGAAGCGGGGGGGCTGAGCCTCCCCCGCCCCCCCCCATCCCCCGCCCGGGACCCCCCCCCCCAGCTCACCTGGGCGCTGTAGAAGCGGGCGGGGCTGTAGGACCCCCACGGCTGCTGCTCGGCCTCCTGGCAGCTGCGGGGAGCGGGCGGGAGGCGTGGGGAGAACGGGGGGGGGGGGGGACCCCCAGGGTGGGGTTGGACCCACAGGAAGGCCAGAGGGGTGTGGAGAGTTAGGGCCTGGCGGTCGGAAGACGTCGGTGCTCGCACAGAGGCACAGAGCCTGGGGCTGCTTGCTTGTCTTGCCCCCTCAAACCTCCAACGTAGCTCTGGGGGTCCGTGCCGGGCGCCTCCGGCAGCCCCGCTCCCAAAATGCGAACGTGTGCAGAGAGCTGGCAGCCACAAGGGGGCGACGTGGGGGCGAAAAGGGAGAGGCGGAGCGCTGAGCGGCTGCGGCCAGCAGGTGGCGCGGCTGAAGCTGGAGAGTCCCGGGAAGGCTGAGGAAGAAGAAGAAGAAATGGAAGGCCACCAGGCTGGCAGCTGCCTCTGCGGGTGAGGAAGGCTCCCTCTTGGTAGCCCGCAGCAGGCCAGGCCGCCAGCGTGCCCCGCAGGGTCTGTATGTGTCACCAGCAGCAGCATGGTCCGGTTGTGGAGCGCGCGATTGAGCGCGGCTGCGTGCGTAGGGAGCCTTGTCTCGTAAGAGCTGCGAGACATGGACGTTTTCTCTTAGGTGGGGGACAGCCAAGCGACCGGAGTTACGGAAGAGGAATGGAGGAGAGCAGGAGAGAGAAGCGTCTGAAGCGGCAGAGTCTCCCGGGAGCGCGGAGAGCGAGAGCTGCGGTGAGTGGCGGGCCCTCGGGGCCCTGTCGCCCCTCTTCTGCGTCCTGGGCCCTCCCCTGGATCCTTCTCTCTCCCTCGCTTCTGTGATTTTTATTTTTTTCTTTTTCCTTTTGTTTTCCTTTCCCTGTACCTCCCGTCTTCTGTCTGTGTTTGTGTCCTGCTCCCTCTCCCTCTTTTTCTCCCTCCAGAATTTCTCTAGCCGGCTCCCTGTCTCTATTTGTCTGTCCTGCTGCCTGTCCGGTCGTTTCTTGCTGTACCTCCCTGTCCAGCCGGCTCTCTTTTTGCTCTCCCTTTTTGCCTTTCTCTCCTTCTCTGTCCTGCTTCATGGCCCTTTCTTCTCTTTCTCTCCCTCTCTGTTCTCTAGCCCCTTGCTGGTTTGTTTTGGGGTTTCCCTGCACACACGCCCCCCGCCCCTTTCTTGGTCTCTTTGTCCAGATCTGACCCTTTCTTTGTTTCTCGGTCCCTTTTTTCCTGTTCACTGTCCTTTTTCTCTCTCTGTCTGTGTGTCCTGTGCTTTGTTGCCATCTTTTTCTCTCCTTTCTTCTTCATCTCCTCCCCCTGCCCCCGTCTCTCTCTCCCTCTTTCGCGCTCACCGGCCCTACATTTTCGTGCTCCATCTCTGCAAGGCTCCTCGTCCCTGTATTTCTTGATTTCTCTACCTCTCTGGCGTTTCCTTTCGACCCTTCTTTCTCTCTGAGCTCCTCGGTCTTCTCCCTTGTCTTATTTTCCTCTTCCTAGTGCTCTGCCCTGCTCCCCATCGCTTATTTTCTCTCTCCGTTTCTCTGCCCTGCTCCCCGTCCCTGTCTGTCTTTCTCCGTCCCCCTCTGCTGCTCCACAGCAGAGTTTTTCCTTTCTCCAGCTCTCTGACCCGCTCCCCGCCCACCCAGGTTGACCGTCCCAGGTTTTGTTCTGCGTCTCTATCCTGCCGCTGTCCTCATCTATCCTTTTGTGCCCTTCTCTTTCTGTCTCTTTTCGTGTGTCCCCGCTGCTTTTTTCCCCATCTCTGTCCAGCTCCCTGTCCCTTTCCTTTTTCCTCTTGCTGTCCTTTTGCCCTGCTTCCTCTTGCTGTTTTTTCTGCCTTTCTCTCTCTGCGCCATTCCCTCTCCCATCCTTTCTTTCTCGATCCCCCTGTGCAGCTCGCTGTCCTTTGTTTCCTTTCTCTCTTCCTCGGTATTTTTTTTCTTTCTCCATACCTCTCTCCCGCTGCCCGTCACGGTCGCATTTCTCCCCCCAATGCTGTCCTGCTCTGTCCCTTTTCTCTCTCTCTGTCGTTTTGTCCTGCTCCCTGTGTTTGTTTTGTAATTCCTCCCTCAGGGTCCCTCAGCCCGGTGCTGTTTTTTCCCTTCTCCGCCTCTGTCTCCTGCTGCCCAGCTGAGGCTTTTCCCCCTCCGTCTCTGTCCTGCTCCCCCGTCTCTTACTTGTGCCTGTCTTTCACTTTGTCCTGCCTCCTTGTCCCCTTTTTCTCTCTCAGTATCACCTTGTCCCGCTCCCTGTCCCTGTCTTTCTCTGACAATCTGTCCCGCTCCTTGTCCTTCTCTTTCCCTTTGCTGTTATTCCCCGTCCTTGTTCTGGCCTTTCTTCCTTCTCTTTCTGTCCTACTGCCCCAGTGCCTCTTTTTCCACCGCTGTCCTGCTCCCTGGCCCTTGTTTCCTCTCGCCGTCCCTCTGTCCTGCTTCCTGTCCCCAGTTTTTCTGTCTCTCTTTCTCGATGCTGCTGCCTGTCCGGTCGTTTCTTGCTGTACCTGCCTGTGCAGCCGGCTCTCCCTTTTTGCCTTTCTCTCCTTCTCTTCCTGCTTCCCGGCCCGTTCTTGTCTTCCTCTCTGTCTGTCCTCTATCCCCTTGCTGGTTTGTGTTGGGGTTCCAACCCTGACCACCCACCCCCTTCTTCGTCTGACCCTTTCTTTGTTTCTTAGTCCCTTTCTTCTTGTTGCCTGTCCTTTTTCTCTCTCTGTCAGTGTGTCCTGCACTGCGTGGGACGGTGGTGGGAGGCTGAAAAAGGGTGGGAAGCTGGGGGGGGGGGAGCGGAGGCTGGAAAGAGGTAGGAGGTTGCAGAGGGGTGGGAAGCTGAATGAAGTAGAGGCCAGCAAAAAGGGAGGTGGGAGGCTGAGGAGGGGTGGGAGGCTGGGTGGGGGGCGAGGAGGGGGGAGTAGAGGCCAGGAAAAAGAGGAGGCCAGAAAAGGGTGGGAGGCTGCAGAGGGGTGGGAGGCCGGGGGCGAGAGCAGAGGGCAGAAAAAAAGGAGGCCAGAAAGGGGTGGGAGGCCGCAGAGGGGTGGGAGGCCGGGGCCGTCTGTCACTTTTCTCCTGTCCTGCAGCATCCTGCACCCTGCTCCTCATTTCTGGCAGCCCCTGCCCAGCAGCGCGTCGCTCCAGGAGCCGACGGACGGACTGTTCCCCGCTGGACCGACGGGCGCAGCTCCGGACGGGCTGCCGAGGTGTCGAGGGGCAGGGGGAGCGTCGGGGGCACCGAGGCTCGGAGCAGCCCCGTTCCCCAGACTCATTCGGTGCGTGACTGAATAAACACCCGACGTCTCTTCTGCCTTCCCGCCCGTGTCTGCGCTTCCTTTGCATGGGACAAGGGGCTGTGAGGGACCCCAGGGGGGGAAGAGCCTCACTTCGTGGCTCGGGAGATGGCCCCCTGCTCCTGCCGGGCTCCAGCCGAGGGAGGTGCAGAGCGGTCGCCGAGCTCCGGCTGCAGTGAGGGAGAAAGTGACCGCGGGGTGGGGTAGGGGGGTGAGGGGCCGGGGGTCCTGGGGAAAGCCCCCAGGAGGGCAGCAGTGCCTGCCGGGGGGCCGCCGGGCATCGTGTCGGAGGGGAGGAGCGGTGGGGGGTGTGGAGCCCGGTCGGAGCCGCCGGCGGGGGGTGCCCGGAGCCTGGCGGCTGGGGCTCTGTTGGGGTCCTGGGGTCTTTGCTGGGGTCCTGGGGTCTTCTCTAAGGTCCTGGGGGCTTTCGCTGGGGTCCTGGGGGCTCTGTTGGGGTCCTGGGGTCTTCGCTGGGATCCTGGCGGTCTCTGTTAGGGTCCTGGTGGTCTCTGTTGGGGTCCTGGGGGCTCTGGTGGGGTCCTGGGGGCACTGTTGGTGTCCTGACGGCTGTGTTGGGGTCCTCGGGTCTTCTCTGTTGGGGTCCGGGGGTCTCTGTTGGGGTCCGGGGGTCTCTGTTGTCGTCCTGGGGGCTCTGTTGTCGTCCAGGGGGCTCTGTTGTCGTCCAGGGGTATTCGCTGGGGTCCTGGGGGTTCTGTTGGGGTCCTGGGGTCTTTGCTGGGGTCCTGGAGGCTCCGTTGTCGTCCTGGGGTCTTCGCTGGGATCCTAAGTGCTCTGTTGGGGTCCTGGGGTGTCTGTTGGGGTCCTGGGGTGTCTGTTGGGGTCCTGGGGGCTTCGATGGGGTTCTGGGGGCTTCGCTGGGGTCCTGGGGACTCTGTTGACGTTGTGGGGGCTCTGTTGGGGTTCTGGGCTCTTCGCTGGTGTCCTGGAGTCTTCGCTGGGGTCCTGGGGGCTCTGTTGGGGTCCTGGGGTCTTTGCTGGGGTCCTGGGATCTTCTCTGGGGTCCTGGGGGCTCTGTTGGTTTCTTAGAGGCTCTGTTGGGGTCCTGGGGCCTTCGCTGGTGTCTTGGGGTCTCTGCCGGGGTCCTGGGGGTTCTGTTGGTGTTTTGTGGTCTTCGCTGGGCTCTGCTGGGGTCCTGGGGGCTCTTTTGGCGTTCTGGGGTCTTCTCTGGTGTCCTGAGGTGGAAAGACAAGCAAGCAGCCCCAGTCTCTGTGCCTCTGTGCGAGCAGTGCCATGGGCAGATGAGGCTGAGCAACAGCTTTCCAGGCTAGCTCTTTCTGGCTGCGAGCTATCTGCAGACATTCGCTTTTTGGGAGCAGGGCTTCCGGAGGCGCCTGGCACGGACCCCCAAACGTAGCTTTTGCTGTTTCTCAGCCTCATCTGCTCATGGCACTGCTTGCATAGAGGCACAGAGACTGGGGCTGCTTGCTTGTCTTGTCCCCTCAAACTTCAAACGTAGATTTGGGGGTCCATGCCGGGCGCCTCGGCAGCCCTGCTCCCAAAATGCGAACGTCTGCAGATAGCTCGCAGGCAGAAAGAGCTAGCCTGGAAAGCTGTTGCTCAGCCTCATCTGCCCATGGCACTGCTCGCACAGAGGCACAGAGACTGGGGCTGCTTGCTTGTCTTGTCCCCTCAAACTTCAAACGTAGCTTAGGTGGTCCGTGCCGGGCGCCTCCGGCACCCCTGCTCCGAAAATGCAAACGTCTGCAGATAGCTCGCAGGCAGAAAGAGCTAGCCTGGAAAGCTGTTGCTCAGCCTCATCTGCCCATGGCACTGCTCGCACAGAGGCACAGAGACTGGGGCTGCTTGCTTGTCTTGTCCCCTCAAACTTCAAACGTATCTTAGTTGGTCCGTGCCGGGCGCCTCCGGCAGCCCTGCTCCGAAAATGCGAACATATGCAGATAGCTCGCAGGCAGAAAGAGCTAGCCTGGAAAGCTGTTGCTCAGCCTCATCTGCCCATGGCACTGCTCGCACAGAGGCACAGAGACTGGGGCTGCTTGCTTGTCTTGCCACCTCAAACTTCAAACGTAGCCTGGGAAAGGGGGTGCCTGCCAGACTCCCCTTGCAGCCCTGCTCGGAAGATGCGAACGTCTGCAGATAGCTGGCAGCCAGAAGGGGCTAGCCTGGAAAGCTGTTGCTCAGCCTCATCTGCCCCTGGCACTGCTCCTGTGCGTCAGTGGTGCCCAGCGCCAAAATGCACGTGGGTGTCTTAGAGCTCATACGAGACGTGGCTTCCTAGACAAGCAGCCTCACCTCACACTGTATGCAGGAATAGGACAGAGAAAAAGAGAGAATATGATCAGTGGAAGCAGAAAACTTGGCTTGAGAGAGAACTTGAATCAGAGGAATAAACAAGGCAGGAAAGAGAGATAAAGACAGGGAAGAAGCCGAAAGAAATGGCATTTCTGGCCTCTGCTCGTACCGCCCCGGCCTCCCACCCCTTCCCGGCCTCCTTTTTTTGCTGTCCTCTTCCTTTTCCCCGACCCCCCACCCCTCTGCAGCCTCCCACCCCTTCCCGGCCTCCTTTTTTTGCTGGCCTCTACTCTCACCCCGGCCTCCCACCCCTCTGCAGCCTCCCACCCCTTCCCGGCCTCCTTTTTTTGCTGGCCTCTACTCTGGCCCTGGCCTCCCACCCCTCTGCAGCCTCCCACCCCTTCCCGGCCTCCTTTTTTTGCTGGCCTCTACTCTCACCCCGGCCTCCCACCCCTCTGCAGCCTCCCACCCCTTCCCGGCCTCTTTTTTTTGCTGGCCTCTACTCTCACCCCGGCCTCCCACCCCTCTGCGGCCTCCCACCCCTTCCCGGCCTCCTTTTTTTGCTGGCCTCTACTCTCACCCCGGCCTCCCACCCCTCTGCGGCCTCCCACCCCTTCCCGGCCTCCTTTTTTTGCTGGCCTCTACTCTCACCCCGGCCTCCCACCCCTCTGCAGCCTCCCACCCCTTCCCGGCCTCCTTTTTTTGCTGGCCTCTACTCTAGCTCCCAGCCTCCCACCATTCTGCAGCCTCCCACCCCTTTCCGGCCTGCTTTTTTGCTGGCCTCTACCATCGCCCTCAGCCTCCCACCCGTCTGCAGCCTTTTTTATTTTTTTTCTGACCTCTACTCTCTCCTCTGGCCTCCCACCCCTCTGCAGTCTCTCACCTTCTATTTTTCTTGCTCTACTTAACACAGCTTCCCACCCCTCTGCAACCTCCTACCCCTTTCCAGCCTCCATTCGCCCCCCCACCCCCCAACTTCCCAGCCTTTTTCAGCCTCCCACTCCCATCCCTCAGAGTGCAAAACACACAGACAGAGAGAGAAAAAGGACAGGGAACAGGAAAAAAGGTACTAAGAAACAAAGAAAGGGTCAGACAAAGAAGGGGGTGGGTGGTCAGGGTTGGAACCCCAACACAAACCAGCTAAGGGCTAGAGGACAGAGAGAGAGGAAGAGAAGAAAGGGCTGGGAAGCAGGACAGAGAAGGAGAGAAAGGCAAAAAGGGAGAGCCGGCTGGACAGGGATGTAGACTAAGAAAAGGCCAGACAGGCAGCAGTATAGAGAAACAGAAAAACTGGGGACAGGAAGCAGGACAGAGGAACAGTGAGAGGAAACAAGGGCCAGGGAGCAGGACAGCGGTGGAAAAAGAGGCACTGGGGCAGTAGGATAGAAAAAGAAGGAAGGAAAGGTCAGAAGAAGAATGGGAAATAATAGCAAAGGGAGAGAAGGACAAGGAGCAGGAAAAATTGTCAGAGAAAGACAGGGACAGAGAGTGGGACAAGGTGATACTGAGAGAGAAAAAGGGGACAGGGAGGTAGGATAAAGTGAAAGAGAGGCAAAAATAAGAGACAGGGGAGCAGGACAGATGAAGGGGGAAAAGCCTCGGCTAGGCAACAGGGAAGAAGAAGGGAAACAAAAGCACTAAGCTGAAGAAGAGTTAGGGAGGAATTCAAAAACAGACACAGGGAGCAGGACACACGACAGAGAGAGAAAAGGGACAGAGAGCAGGACAGCATTGGGGGGGTGGGAAACTTCAAACATAGCGCGGGGATAGGAGGGGTCTATGCCAGGCTTTTTTTGCAGCCCTGCTCCGAAAGTGCGAACATCTGCAGATAGCTGGCAGCCAGAAGGCGCTAGCCTGCAAAGCTGTTGCTCAGCCTCATCTGCCCATGGCACTGCTCGCACAGAGGCACAGAGACTGGGGCTGCTTGCTTGTCTTGTCCCCTCAAACTTCAAACGTAGCTTAGGTGGTCCGTGCTGGGCGCCTCTGGCAGCCCTGCTCCGAAAATGCGAACGTCTGCAGATAGCTCGCAGGCAGAAAGAGCTAGCCTGGAAAGCTGTTGCTCAGCCTCATCTGCCCATGGCACTGCTCGCACAGAGGCACAGAGACTGGGGCTGCTTGCTTGTCTTGTCCCCTCAAACTTCAAACGTAGCTTAGGTGGTTCGTGCAGGGGGCCTCCGGCAGCCCTGCTTCAAAATGCGAACGTCTGTAGATAGCTCAAAGCCATAAAGCCCCCAGGACCCGAATAGATGCCCCAAAACCACAGCTGTGCCCCCAGGAACACAACAGAGCCCCCAGGACCCGAAGAGAGCCCCCAGGACCCTAGCAGAGCCCTTAGGACATCCATAGAGCCCCCAGGACCCGAACAGAGACTCCAGGACCACAACAGAGCCTGCAGGACCCCAACAGAGCCCCCGCACAACAACAGAGCCTCCAGGACCACAACAGATCCCCCAGGACCAGAACAGAGCCCCCAGAACCTGAACAGGACCCCCAGGACCACAACAGAGCACCCAGGACAACAACAGAGCCCGCAGGACCCCAACAGAGCCCGCAGGACCCCAACAGAGCCCCCAAGACCCCAACAGAGCCCCCAGGACCCCAACAGAGCCCCCAGGACTTGAACATAGCCCCCAGGACAACAACAGAGCCCACCAGGACAGCAAGAGAGCTCTCAGGACCCCAACAGATTCCCCACGACCCCAACAGAGCCCCCAGAACCCCAACAGAGCCCCCAGGACCCCAACAGAGGCCCAGGACACGAACAGAGCCCCCAGGACACGAACAGAGCCCCCAGGACACAAACAGAGACCCCAGGATCCCAACAGAGCCCCCAGGACCCCAACAGAGCCCCCAGGACCCGAACAGAGCCCTCAGGACCCCAACAGAGCCCCCAGGAACCGAACAGAGCCCCCAGGACAACAAAAGATCCCCGAGGAGAATAACAGAGTCCCGAGGACCAAAGAAGAGCCCCCAGAACACGAACAGAGCCCCCAGGACACGAACTGATTCCCCAGAACAACAACAGAACCAACAGGAACGCAAAGGAGTCCCCAGAAACCCAACAGAGCCCCCAGGACCCCAACAGAGACCCTAGCACACCAACAGAGCCCCCAGGACCACCACAGAGCCCGAGGCCCACAACAGACCCCCAGGACCTGAACAGAGACCCCAGGACCCCAGCAGAGCCCCGAGGACCCCAACAGAGCCCCCAGGACCCCAACAGATGCCCAAGAACACGAACAGAAACTCCAGGACCCCAGCAGACCCCCCAGGAAAACAAAAGAGTCCCCAGGACCAGAACAGAGCCCCCAGGACAACAACAGAGCCCCCGGGACAACAACAGAGCCCCCGGGACAACAACAGAGCCCCCGGGACTCGAACAGAGTCCCCAGGACACAAACAGAGCCCCCAGGCCCACAACAGAGCCCCCAGGACCCAAACATAACCCCCAGGACCAAAACAGAGCCCCCCGGATAACAACAGAGCCCCCCGGATAACAACAGAGCCCCCAGGACCTGAACAGAACCCCCAGGACCCGAACAGAGCCCCTGGGACAACAAAAGAGCCCCCGGGACAAAAAAAGAGCCCCCGGGACAACAACAGAACCCCCATGAACCTAACACAGTCCCCACGACCCTAACACAGCCCCCACGACCCCAACAGAGCCCCCACGACCCCAACAGAGCCCCCAGGACCCCAACAGAGCACCCAGGACCCCAACAGAGAACCCAGGACCCCAACAGAGATCCCAGGACCCCAAGAGACCCCAAAACCACAACAGAGCCCCCAGGACCCCAACAGAGCCCCTAGGACACGAAGAGAGCCGCCAGGAGAACAACAGAGCCCCCAGGACCCGAACAGAGATCCCAGGACACCAACAGAGCCCCCAGGACCCGAACAGAAACCCCAGGACACGAACAGAGCCCCTGGGACAACAAAAGAGCCCCCGGGACAACAAAAGAGCCCCCGGGAAAACAACAGAGCCCCCACGACCCCAACAGAGCCCGCAGGCCAACAACAGAGCACCCAGGACCACAACAGAGGCCCCAAGGGACCAACAGAGGCCCCAGAAGAGCAACAGAGCCCTCAGGACCCCAACAGAGCCCCCAGGACCCCAACAGAGCCCGCAGGACAACAACAGAGCCCCCAGGATCCCAACAGAGCCCCCAGGACCCCAACATTGCCCCCAGTACCACAACAGAGAACCCAGAACCCGAACAGAGACCCCAGGACCCCAACAGAGCCCTCAGGACTCCAACAGAGCCCCCAGGACCCGAACAGGATCCCCTGGACCACAACAGAGACCCCCTGAACTACAACAGAGCCCCCAGGAATCCAACAGAGCCCCCAGGACCCCAACGAAGCCTCCAGGACCCCAACAAAGCCTCCAGGACCCCAACAGAGCACCCAGGAGCACAAGAGAGCCCCCAGGACCCCAACAGAGCACCCAGGACACCAACAGAGCCCCCATTACACCAACAGAGTTGCCAGGATAAAAACAGAGCCCCCAGGAGAACAACAGAGCCCCCAGGAGAACAACAGAGGCCCCAGGACACCAACAGAGCCCCCAGGACCACAACAGAGTCCCCAGGACCACAACAGAGCCCCCACGACCCCAACAGAGCCCCCGGGACAACAACAGAGCCCCCAGGAACCCAACAGAGCACCCAGAACACCAACAGGGCACCCAGGACCCCAACAGAGCACCCAGGACCTTAACAGCTTGCTTGTCTTGCCCCCTCAAACTTCAAACGTAGCTTAGGTGGTCCGTGCCGGGCACCTCCGGCAGCCCTGCTCCGAAAATGCAAACGTCTGCAGATAGCTCGCAGGCAGAAAGAGCTAGCCTGGAAAGCTGTTGCTCAGCCTCATTTGCCCATGGCACTGCTCACACAGAGGCACAGAGACTGGGGCTGCTTGCTTGTCTTGCCCCCTCAAACTTCAAACGTAGCTTAGGTGGTCCGTGCTGGGCGCACCCGGCAGCCCTGCTCCGAAAATGCGAACGTCTGCAGATAGCTCGCAGGCAGAAAGAGCTAGCCTGGAAAGCTGTTGCTCAGCCTCATCTGCCCATGGCACTGCTCGCACAGAGGCACAGAGACTGGGGCTGCTTGCTTGTCTTGTCCCCTCAAACTTCAAACGTAGCTTAGGTGTTCCGTGTCGTCCGCCTCCAGCAGCCCTGCTCCGAAAATGTGAACGTCTGCAGATAGCTCACAGGCAGAAAGAGCTAGCCTGGAAAGCTGTTGCTCAGCCTCATCTGCCCATGGCACTGCTCGCACAGAGGCACAGAGACTGGGGCTGCTTGCTTGTCTTGTCCTCTAAGACTTCAAACGTAGCTTAGGTGGTCCGTGCCGGGCGCTTCCGGCAGTCCTGCTCCGAAAATGCGAACGTCTGCAGATAGCTCGCAGGCAGAAAAAGCTAGCCTGGAAAGCTGTTGCTCAGTTTCATCTGCCCATGGCACTGCTCGCACAGAGGCACAGAGACTGGGGCTGCTTGCTTGTCTTGTCCCCTCAAACTTCAAACGTAGCTTAGGTGTTCCGTGCCGTCCGCCTCCAGCAGCCCTGCTCCGAAAATGTGAACGTCTGCAGATAGCTCGCAGGCAGAAAGAGCTAGCCTGGAAAGCTGTTGCTCAGCCTCATCTGCCCATGGCACTGCTCGCACAGAGGCACAGAGACTGGGGCTGCTTGCTTGTCTTGTCCCCTCAAACTTCAAACGTATCTTAGGTGGTCCGTCTCGGGAGCCTCATTCAGCGCTGCTCTGAAAATGCGAACGTCTGCAGATAGCTCGCAGGCAGAAAGAGCTAGCCTGGAAAGCTGTTGCTCAGCCTTATCTGCCCATGGCACTGCTCGCACAGAGGCACAGAGACTGGGGCTGCTTGCTTGTCTTGTCCCCTCAAACTTCAAAAGTAGCTTGGGTGGTCCGTGCCGGGCGCCTCCGGCAGCCCAGCTCCGAAAATGCAAACGTCTGCAGATAGCTCGCAGGCAGAAAGAGCTAGCCTGGAAAGCTGTTGCTCAGCCTCATCTGCCCATGGCACTGCTCGCACAGAGGCACAGAGACTGGGGCTGCTTGCTTGTCTTGTCCCCTCAAACTTCAAACGTAGCTTAGGTGGTTCGTGCAGGGGGCCTCCGGCAGCCCTGCTTCAAAATGCGAACGTCTGTAGATAGCTCAAAGCCATAAAGCCCCCAGGACCCGAATAGATGCCCCAAAACCACAGCTGTGCCCCCAGGAACACAACAGAGCCCCCAGGACCCGAAGAGAGCCCCCAGGACCCTAGCAGAGCCCTTAGGACATCCATAGAGCCCCCAGGACCCGAACAGAGACTCCAGGACCACAACAGAGCCTGCAGGACCCCAACAGAGCCCCCGCACAACAACAGAGCCTCCAGGACCACAACAGATCCCCCAGGACCAGAACAGAGCCCCCAGAACCTGAACAGGACCCCCAGGACCACAACAGAGCACCCAGGACAACAACAGAGCCCGCAGGACCCCAACAGAGCCCGCAGGACCCCAACAGAGCCCCCAAGACCCCAACAGAGCCCCCAGGACCCCAACAGAGCCCCCAGGACTTGAACATAGCCCCCAGGACAACAACAGAGCCCACCAGGACAGCAAGAGAGCTCTCAGGACCCCAACAGATTCCCCACGACCCCAACAGAGCCCCCAGAACCCCAACAGAGCCCCCAGGACCCCAACAGAGGCCCAGGACACGAACAGAGCCCCCAGGACACGAACAGAGCCCCCAGGACACAAACAGAGACCCCAGGATCCCAACAGAGCCCCCAGGACCCCAACAGAGCCCCCAGGACCCGAACAGAGCCCTCAGGACCCCAACAGAGCCCCCAGGAACCGAACAGAGCCCCCAGGACAACAAAAGATCCCCGAGGAGAATAACAGAGCCCCGAGGACCAAAGAAGAGCCCCCAGAACACGAACAGAGCCCCCAGGACACGAACTGATTCCCCAGAACAACAACAGAACCAACAGGAACGCAAAGGAGTCCCCAGAAACCCAACAGAGCCCCCAGGACCCCAGCAGAGCCCCGAGGACCCCAACAGAGCCCCCAGGACCCCAACAGATGCCCAAGAACACGAACAGAAACTCCAGGACCCCAGCAGACCCCCCAGGAAAACAAAAGAGTCCCCAGGACCAGAACAGAGCCCCCAGGACAACAACAGAGCCCCCGGGACAACAACAGAGCCCCCGGGACAACAACAGAGCCCCCGGGACTCGAACAGAGTCCCCAGGACACAAACAGAGCCCCCAGGCCCACAACAGAGCCCCCAGGACCCAAACATAACCCCCAGGACCAAAACAGAGCCCCCCGGATAACAACAGAGCCCCCCGGATAACAACAGAGCCCCCAGGACCTGAACAGAACCCCCAGGACCCGAACAGAGCCCCTGGGACAACAAAAGAGCCCCCGGGACAAAAAAAGAGCCCCCGGGACAACAACAGAACCCCCATGAACCTAACACAGTCCCCACGACCCTAACACAGCCCCCACGACCCCAACAGAGCCCCCACGACCCCAACAGAGCCCCCAGGACCCCAACAGAGCACCCAGGACCCCAACAGAGAACCCAGGACCCCAACAGAGATCCCAGGACCCCAAGAGACCCCAAAACCACAACAGAGCCCCCAGGACCCCAACAGAGCCCCTAGGACACGAAGAGAGCCGCCAGGAGAACAACAGAGCCCCCAGGACCCGAACAGAGATCCCAGGACACCAACAGAGCCCCCAGGACCCGAACAGAAACCCCAGGACACGAACAGAGCCCCTGGGACAACAAAAGAGCCCCCGGGACAACAAAAGAGCCCCCGGGAAAACAACAGAGCCCCCACGACCCCAACAGAGCCCGCAGGCCAACAACAGAGCACCCAGGACCACAACAGAGGCCCCAAGGGACCAACAGAGGCCCCAGAAGAGCAACAGAGCCCTCAGGACCCCAACAGAGCCCCCAGGACCCCAACAGAGCCCGCAGGACAACAACAGAGCCCCCAGGATCCCAACAGAGCCCCCAGGACCCCAACATTGCCCCCAGTACCACAACAGAGAACCCAGAACCCGAACAGAGACCCCAGGACCCCAACAGAGCCCCCAGGACCCGAACAGGATCCCCTGGACCACAACAGAGACCCCCTGAACTACAACAGAGCCCCCAGGAATCCAACAGAGCCCCCAGGACCCCAACGAAGCCTCCAGGACCCCAACAAAGCCTCCAGGACCCCAACAGAGCACCCAGGAGCACAAGAGAGCCCCCAGGACCCCAACAGAGCACCCAGGACACCAACAGAGCCCCCATTACACCAACAGAGTTGCCAGGATAAAAACAGAGCCCCCAGGAGAACAACAGAGCCCCCAGGAGAACAACAGAGGCCCCAGGACACCAACAGAGCCCCCAGGACCACAACAGAGTCCCCAGGACCACAACAGAGCCCCCACGACCCCAACAGAGCCCCCGGGACAACAACAGAGCCCCCAGGAACCCAACAGAGCACCCAGAACACCAACAGGGCACCCAGGACCCCAACAGAGCACCCAGGACCTTAACAGCTTGCTTGTCTTGCCCCCTCAAACTTCAAACGTAGCTTAGGTGGTCCGTGCCGGGCACCTCCGGCAGCCCTGCTCCGAAAATGCAAACGTCTGCAGATAGCTCGCAGGCAGAAAGAGCTAGCCTGGAAAGCTGTTGCTCAGCCTCATTTGCCCATGGCACTGCTCACACAGAGGCACAGAGACTGGGGCTGCTTGCTTGTCTTGCCCCCTCAAACTTCAAACGTAGCTTAGGTGGTCCGTGCTGGGCGCACCCGGCAGCCCTGCTCCGAAAATGCGAACGTCTGCAGATAGCTCGCAGGCAGAAAGAGCTAGCCTGGAAAGCTGTTGCTCAGCCTCATCTGCCCATGGCACTGCTCGCACAGAGGCACAGAGACTGGGGCTGCTTGCTTGTCTTGTCCCCTCAAACTTCAAACGTAGCTTAGGTGTTCCGTGTCGTCCGCCTCCAGCAGCCCTGCTCCGAAAATGTGAACGTCTGCAGATAGCTCACAGGCAGAAAGAGCTAGCCTGGAAAGCTGTTGCTCAGCCTCATCTGCCCATGGCACTGCTCGCACAGAGGCACAGAGACTGGGGCTGCTTGCTTGTCTTGTCCTCTAAGACTTCAAACGTAGCTTAGGTGGTCCGTGCCGGGCGCTTCCGGCAGCCCTGCTCCGAAAATGTGAACGTCTGCAGATAGCTCACAGGCAGAAAGAGCTAGCCTGGAAAGCTGTTGCTCAGCCTCATCTGCCCATGGCACTGCTCGCACAGAGGCACAGAGACTGGGGCTGCTTGCTTGTCTTGTCCTCTAAGACTTCAAACGTAGCTTAGGTGTTCCGTGCCGTCCGCCTCCAGCAGCCCTGCTCCGAAAATGTGAACGTCTGCAGATAGCTCGCAGGCAGAAAGAGCTAGCCTGGAAAGCTGTTGCTCAGCCTCATCTGCCCATGGCACTGCTCGCACAGAGGCACAGAGACTGGGGCTGCTTGCTTGTCTTGTCCCCTCAAACTTCAAACGTATCTTAGGTGGTCCGTCTCGGGAGCCTCATTCAGCGCTGCTCTGAAAATGCGAACGTCTGCAGATAGCTCGCAGGCAGAAAGAGCTAGCCTGGAAAGCTGTTGCTCAGCCTTATCTGCCCATGGCACTGCTCGCACAGAGGCACAGAGACTGGGGCTGCTTGCTTGTCTTGTCCCCTCAAACTTCAAAAGTAGCTTGGGTGGTCCGTGCCGGGCGCCTCCGGCAGCCCAGCTCCGAAAATGCAAACGTCTGCAGATAGCTCGCAGGCAGAAAGAGCTAGCCTGGAAAGCTGTTGCTCAGCCTCATCTGCCCATGGCACTGCTCGCACAGAGGCACAGAGACTGGGGCTGCTTGCTTGTCTTGTCCCCTCAAACTTCAAACGTTCCTTGGGTGGTCCGTGCCGGGCGCCTTCGGCACCCCTGCTCCGAAAATGCGAACGTCTGCAGATAGCTCGCAGGCAGAAAGAGCTAGCCTGGAAAGCTGTTACTCAGCCTCATCTGCCCATGGCTCTGCTCGCACAGAGGCACAGAGACTGGGGCTGCTTGCTTGTCTTGTCCCCTCAAACTTCAAAAGTAGCTTGGGTGGTCCGTGCCGGGCGCCTCCGGCAGCCCTGCTCCGAAAATGCGAACGTCTGCAGATAGCTCGCAGGCAGAAAGAGCTAGCCTGGAAAGCTGTTGCTCAGCCTCATCTGCCCATGGCACTGCTCGCACAGAGGCACAGAGACTGGGGCTGCTTGCTTGTCTTGTCCCCTAACACTTCAAAAGTAGCTTGGGTGGTCCGTGCCGGGCGCCTCCGGCACCCCTGCTGTGAAAATGTGAACGTCTGCAGATAGCTCGCAGGCAGAAAGAGCTAGCCTGGAAAGCTGTTACTCAGCCTCATCTGCCCATGGCTCTGCTCGCACAGAGGCACAGAGACTGGGGCTGCTTGCTTGTCTTGCCCCCTCAAACTTCAAACGTGTCTTAGGTGGTCCGTGCAGGGCGCCTCCGGCAGCCCTGCTCCGAAAATGCGAACGTCTGCAGATAGCTCGCAGGCAGAAAGAGCTAGCCTGGAAAGCTGTTGCTCAGCCTCATCTGCCCATGGCACTGCTCGCACAGAGGCACAGAGACTGGGGCTGCTTGCTTGTCTTGTCCCCTCAAACTTCAAACGTTCCTTGGGTGGTCCGTGCAGTCCGCCTCCAGCAGCCCTGCTCCGAAAATGTGAACGTCTGCAGATAGCTCGCAGGCAGAAAGAGCTAGCCTGGAAAGCTGTTGCTCAGCCTCATCTGCCCATGGCACTGCTCGCACAGAGGCACAGAGACTGGGGCTGCTTGCTTGTCTTGTCCCCTCACACTTCAAAAGTAGCTTGGGTGGTCCGTGCCGGGCGCCTCCGGCACCCCTGCTCCGAAAATGCAAACGTCTGCAGATAGCTCGCAGGCAGAAAGAGCTAGCCTGGAAAGCTGTTGCTCAGCCTTATCTGCCCATGGCACTGCTCGCACAGAGGCACAGAGACTGGGGCTGCTTGCTTGTCTTGTCCCCTCAAACTTCAAACGTAGCATAGGTGTTCCGTGCCGTCCGCCTCCAGCAGCCCTGCACCTAAAATGCGAACGTCTGCAGATAGCTCGCAGGCAGAAAGAGCTAGCCTGGAAAGCTGTTGCTCAGCCTCATCTGCCCATGGCACTGCTCGCACAGAGGCACAGAGACTGGGGCTGCTTGCTTGTCTTGCCCCCTCAAACTTCAAACGTATCTTTTGGCTGTTTGTGCCGGGCGCCTTTGGCAGCCCTGCTCCGAAAATGCAAACGTCTGCAGATAGCTCGCAGGCAGAAAGAGCTAGCCTGGAAAGCTGTTGCTCAGCCTCATCTGCCCATGGCACTGCTCGCACAGAGGCACAGAGACTGGGGCTGCTTGCTTGTCTTGTCCCCTCAAACTTCAAAAGTAGCTTGGGTGGTCCGTGCTGGGCGCCTCCGGCAGCCCAGCTCCGAAAATGCAAACGTCTGCAGATAGCTCGCAGGCAGAAAGAGCTAGCCTGGAAAGCTGTTGCTCAGCCTCATCTGCCCATGGCACTGCTCGCACAGAGGCACAGAGACTGGGGCTGCTTGCTTGTCTTGTCCCCTCAAACTTCAAACGTTCCTTGGGTGGTCCGTGCCGGGCGCCTTCGGCACCCCTGCTCCGAAAATGCGAACGTCTGCAGATAGCTCGCAGGCAGAAAGAGCTAGCCTGGAAAGCTGTTACTCAGCCTCATCTGCCCATGGCTCTGCTCGCACAGAGGCACAGAGACTGGGGCTGCTTGCTTGTCTTGTCCCCTCAAACTTCAAACGTGTCTTAGGTGGTCCGTGCCGGGCGCCTCCGGCAGCCCTGCTCCGAAAATGCGAACGTCTGCAGATAGCTCGCAGGCAGAAAGAGCTAGCCTGGAAAGCTGTTGCTCAGCCTCATCTGCCCATGGCACTGCTCGCACAGAGGCACAGAGACTGGGGCTGCTTGCTTGTCTTGTCCCCTAACACTTCAAAAGTAGCTTGGGTGGTCCGTGCCGGGCGCCTCCGGCACCCCTGCTGTGAAAATGTGAACGTCTGCAGATAGCTCGCAGGCAGAAAGAGCTAGCCTGGAAAGCTGTTACTCAGCCTCATCTGCCCATGGCTCTGCTCGCACAGAGGCACAGAGACTGGGGCTGCTTGCTTGTCTTGCCCCCTCAAACTTCAAACGTGTCTTAGGTGGTCCGTGCAGGGCGCCTCCGGCAGCCCTGCTCTGAAAATGCGAACGTCTGCAGATAGCTCGCAGGCAGAAAGAGCTAGCCTGGAAAGCTGTTGCTCAGCCTCATCTGCCCATGGCACTGCTCGCACAGAGGCACAGAGACTGGGGCTGCTTGCTTGTCTTGTCCCCTCAAACTTCAAACGTTCCTTGGGTGGTCCGTGCAGTCCGCCTCCAGCAGCCCTGCTCCGAAAATGTGAACGTCTGCAGATAGCTCGCAGGCAGAAAGAGCTAGCCTGGAAAGCTGTTGCTCAGCCTCATCTGCCCATGGCACTGCTCGCACAGAGGCACAGAGACTGGGGCTGCTTGCTTGTCTTGTCCCCTCACACTTCAAAAGTAGCTTGGGTGGTCCGTGCCGGGCGCCTCCGGCACCCCTGCTCCGAAAATGCAAACGTCTGCAGATAGCTCGCAGGCAGAAAGAGCTAGCCTGGAAAGCTGTTGCTCAGCCTTATCTGCCCATGGCACTGCTCGCACAGAGGCACAGAGACTGGGGCTGCTTGCTTGTCTTGTCCCCTCAAACTTCAAACGTAGCATAGGTGTTCCGTGCCGTCCGCCTCCAGCAGCCCTGCACCTAAAATGCGAACGTCTGCAGATAGCTCGCAGGCAGAAAGAGCTAGCCTGGAAAGCTGTTGCTCAGCCTCATCTGCCCATGGCACTGCTCGCACAGAGGCACAGAGACTGGGGCTGCTTGCTTGTCTTGCCCCCTCAAACTTCAAACGTATCTTTTGGCTGTTTGTGCCGGGCGCCTTTGGCAGCCCTGCTCCGAAAATGCAAACGTCTGCAGATAGCTCGCAGGCAGAAAGAGCTAGCCTGGAAAGCTGTTGCTCAGCCTCATCTGCCCATGGCACTGCTTGCACAGAGGCACAGAGACTGGGGCTGCTTGCTTGTCTTGTCCCCTCAAACTTCAAACGTAGCTTAGGTGGTCCGTCTCGGGAGCCTCATTCAGCCCTGCTCCGAAAATGCGAACGTCTGCAGATAGCTCGCAGGCAGAAAGAGCTAGCCTGGAAAGCTGTTGCTCAGCCTCATCTGCCCATGGCACTGCTCACACAGAGGCACAGAGACTGGGGCTGCTTGCTTGCCTTGTCCCCTCAAACTTCAAACGTAGGTTAGGTGGTTCGTGCAGGGGGCCTCCGGCAGCCCTGCTTCAAAATGCGAACGTCTGTAGATAGCTCAAAGCCATAAAGCCCCCAGGACCCGAATAGATGCCCCAAAACCACAGCTGTGCCCCCAGGAACACAACAGAGCCCCCAGGACCCGAAGAGAGCCCCCAGGACCCTAGCAGAGCCTTTAGGACATCCATAGAGCCCCCAGGACCCGAACAGAAACTCCAGGACCACAACAGAGCCCCCGCACAACAACAGAGCCTCCAGGACCACAACAGATCCCCCAGGACCAGAACAGAGCCCCCAGAACCTGAACAGGACCCCCAGGACCACAACAGAGCACCCAGGACAACAACAGAGCCCGCAGGACCCCAACAGAGCCCGCAGGACCCCAACAGAGCCCCCAAGACCCCAACAGAGCCCCCAGGAACCGAACAGAGCCCCCAGGACAACAAAAGATCCCCGAGGAGAATAACAGAGCCCCGAGGACCAAAGAAGAGCCCCCAGAACACGAACAGAGCCCCCAGGACACGAACTGATTCCCCAGAACAACAACAGAACCAACAGGAACGCAAAGGAGTCCCCAGAAACCCAACAGAGCCCCCAGGACCCCAACAGAGACCCTAGCACACCAACAGAGCCCCCAGGACCACCACAGAGCCCGAGGCCCACAACAGACCCCCAGGACCTGAACAGAGACCCCAGGACCCCAGCAGAGCCCCGAGGACCCCAACAGAGCCCCCAGGACCCCAACAGATGCCCAAGAACACGAACAGAAACTCCAGGACCCCAGCAGACCCCCCAGGAAAACAAAAGAGTCCCCAGGACCAGAACAGAGCCCCCAGGACAACAACAGAGCCCCCGGGACAACAACAGAGCCCCCGGGACAACAACAGAGCCCCCGGGACTCGAACAGAGTCCCCAGGACACAAACAGAGCCCCCAGGCCCACAACAGAGCCCCCAGGACCCAAACATAACCCCCAGGACCAAAACAGAGCCCCCCGGATAACAACAGAGCCCCCCGGATAACAACAGAGCCCCCAGGACCTGAACAGAACCCCCAGGACCCGAACAGAGCCCCTGGGACAACAAAAGAGCCCCCGGGACAAAAAAAGAGCCCCCGGGACAACAACAGAACCCCCATGAACCTAACACAGTCCCCACGACCCTAACACAGCCCCCACGACCCCAACAGAGCCCCCACGACCCCAACAGAGCCCCCAGGACCCCAACAGAGCACCCAGGACCCCAACAGAGAACCCAGGACCCCAACAGAGATCCCAGGACCCCAAGAGACCCCAAAACCACAACAGAGCCCCCAGGACCCCAACAGAGCCCCTAGGACACGAAGAGAGCCGCCAGGAGAACAACAGAGCCCCCAGGACCCGAACAGAGATCCCAGGACACCAACAGAGCCCCCAGGACCCGAACAGAAACCCCAGGACACGAACAGAGCCCCTGGGACAACAAAAGAGCCCCCGGGACAACAAAAGAGCCCCCGGGAAAACAACAGAGCCCCCACGACCCCAACAGAGCCCGCAGGCCAACAACAGAGCACCCAGGACCACAACAGAGGCCCCAAGGGACCAACAGAGGCCCCAGAAGAGCAACAGAGCCCTCAGGACCCCAACAGAGCCCCCAGGACCCCAACAGAGCCCGCAGGACAACAACAGAGCCCCCAGGATCCCAACAGAGCCCCCAGGACCCCAACATTGCCCCCAGTACCACAACAGAGAACCCAGAACCCGAACAGAGACCCCAGGACCCCAACAGAGCCCTCAGGACTCCAACAGAGCCCCCAGGACCCGAACAGGATCCCCTGGACCACAACAGAGACCCCCTGAACTACAACAGAGCCCCCAGGAATCCAACAGAGCCCCCAGGACCCCAACGAAGCCTCCAGGACCCCAACAAAGCCTCCAGGACCCCAACAGAGCACCCAGGAGCACAAGAGAGCCCCCAGGACCCCAACAGAGCACCCAGGACACCAACAGAGCCCCCATTACACCAACAGAGTTGCCAGGATAAAAACAGAGCCCCCAGGAGAACAACAGAGCCCCCAGGAGAACAACAGAGGCCCCAGGACACCAACAGAGCCCCCAGGACCACAACAGAGTCCCCAGGACCACAACAGAGCCCCCACGACCCCAACAGAGCCCCCGGGACAACAACAGAGCCCCCAGGAACCCAACAGAGCACCCAGAACACCAACAGGGCACCCAGGACCCCAACAGAGCACCCAGGACCTTAACAGCTTGCTTGTCTTGCCCCCTCAAACTTCAAACGTAGCTTAGGTGGTCCGTGCCGGGCACCTCCGGCAGCCCTGCTCCGAAAATGCAAACGTCTGCAGATAGCTCGCAGGCAGAAAGAGCTAGCCTGGAAAGCTGTTGCTCAGCCTCATTTGCCCATGGCACTGCTCACACAGAGGCACAGAGACTGGGGCTGCTTGCTTGTCTTGCCCCCTCAAACTTCAAACGTAGCTTAGGTGGTCCGTGCTGGGCGCACCCGGCAGCCCTGCTCCGAAAATGCGAACGTCTGCAGATAGCTCGCAGGCAGAAAGAGCTAGCCTGGAAAGCTGTTGCTCAGCCTCATCTGCCCATGGCACTGCTCGCACAGAGGCACAGAGACTGGGGCTGCTTGCTTGTCTTGTCCCCTCAAACTTCAAACGTAGCTTAGGTGTTCCGTGTCGTCCGCCTCCAGCAGCCCTGCTCCGAAAATGTGAACGTCTGCAGATAGCTCACAGGCAGAAAGAGCTAGCCTGGAAAGCTGTTGCTCAGCCTCATCTGCCCATGGCACTGCTCGCACAGAGGCACAGAGACTGGGGCTGCTTGCTTGTCTTGTCCTCTAAGACTTCAAACGTAGCTTAGGTGGTCCGTGCCGGGCGCTTCCGGCAGTCCTGCTCCGAAAATGCGAACGTCTGCAGATAGCTCGCAGGCAGAAAAAGCTAGCCTGGAAAGCTGTTGCTCAGTTTCATCTGCCCATGGCACTGCTCGCACAGAGGCACAGAGACTGGGGCTGCTTGCTTGTCTTGTCCCCTCAAACTTCAAACGTAGCTTAGGTGTTCCGTGCCGTCCGCCTCCAGCAGCCCTGCTCCGAAAATGTGAACGTCTGCAGATAGCTCGCAGGCAGAAAGAGCTAGCCTGGAAAGCTGTTGCTCAGCCTCATCTGCCCATGGCACTGCTCGCACAGAGGCACAGAGACTGGGGCTGCTTGCTTGTCTTGTCCCCTCAAACTTCAAACGTATCTTAGGTGGTCCGTCTCGGGAGCCTCATTCAGCGCTGCTCTGAAAATGCGAACGTCTGCAGATAGCTCGCAGGCAGAAAGAGCTAGCCTGGAAAGCTGTTGCTCAGCCTCATCTGCCCATGGCACTGCTCGCACAGAGGCACAGAGACTGGGGCTGCTTGCTTGTCTTGTCCCCTCAAACTTCAAAAGTAGCTTGGGTGGTCCGTGCCGGGCGCCTCCGGCAGCCCAGCTCCGAAAATGCAAACGTCTGCAGATAGCTCGCAGGCAGAAAGAGCTAGCCTGGAAAGCTGTTGCTCAGCCTCATCTGCCCATGGCACTGCTCGCACAGAGGCACAGAGACTGGGGCTGCTTGCTTGTCTTGTCCCCTCAAACTTCAAACGTAGCTTAGGTGGTTCGTGCAGGGGGCCTCCGGCAGCCCTGCTTCAAAATGCGAACGTCTGTAGATAGCTCAAAGCCATAAAGCCCCCAGGACCCGAATAGATGCCCCAAAACCACAGCTGTGCCCCCAGGAACACAACAGAGCCCCCAGGACCCGAAGAGAGCCCCCAGGACCCTAGCAGAGCCCTTAGGACATCCATAGAGCCCCCAGGACCCGAACAGAGACTCCAGGACCACAACAGAGCCTGCAGGACCCCAACAGAGCCCCCGCACAACAACAGAGCCTCCAGGACCACAACAGATCCCCCAGGACCAGAACAGAGCCCCCAGAACCTGAACAGGACCCCCAGGACCACAACAGAGCACCCAGGACAACAACAGAGCCCGCAGGACCCCAACAGAGCCCGCAGGACCCCAACAGAGCCCCCAAGACCCCAACAGAGCCCCCAGGACCCCAACAGAGCCCCCAGGACTTGAACATAGCCCCCAGGACAACAACAGAGCCCACCAGGACAGCAAGAGAGCTCTCAGGACCCCAACAGATTCCCCACGACCCCAACAGAGCCCCCAGAACCCCAACAGAGCCCCCAGGACCCCAACAGAGGCCCAGGACACGAACAGAGCCCCCAGGACACGAACAGAGCCCCCAGGACACAAACAGAGACCCCAGGATCCCAACAGAGCCCCCAGGACCCCAACAGAGCCCCCAGGACCCGAACAGAGCCCTCAGGACCCCAACAGAGCCCCCAGGAACCGAACAGAGCCCCCAGGACAACAAAAGATCCCCGAGGAGAATAACAGAGCCCCGAGGACCAAAGAAGAGCCCCCAGAACACGAACAGAGCCCCCAGGACACGAACTGATTCCCCAGAACAACAACAGAACCAACAGGAACGCAAAGGAGTCCCCAGAAACCCAACAGAGCCCCCAGGACCCCAACAGAGACCCTAGCACACCAACAGAGCCCCCAGGACCACCACAGAGCCCGAGGCCCACAACAGACCCCCAGGACCTGAACAGAGACCCCAGGACCCCAGCAGAGCCCCGAGGACCCCAACAGAGCCCCCAGGACCCCAACAGATGCCCAAGAACACGAACAGAAACTCCAGGACCCCAGCAGACCCCCCAGGAAAACAAAAGAGTCCCCAGGACCAGAACAGAGCCCCCAGGCCCACAACAGAGCCCCCAGGACCCAAACATAACCCCCAGGACCAAAACAGAGCCCCCCGGATAACAACAGAGCCCCCCGGATAACAACAGAGCCCCCAGGACCTGAACAGAACCCCCAGGACCCGAACAGAGCCCCTGGGACAACAAAAGAGCCCCCGGGACAAAAAAAGAGCCCCCGGGACAACAACAGAACCCCCATGAACCTAACACAGTCCCCACGACCCTAACACAGCCCCCACGACCCCAACAGAGCCCCCACGACCCCAACAGAGCCCCCAGGACCCCAACAGAGCACCCAGGACCCCAACAGAGAACCCAGGACCCCAACAGAGATCCCAGGACCCCAAGAGACCCCAAAACCACAACAGAGCCCCCAGGACCCCAACAGAGCCCCTAGGACACGAAGAGAGCCGCCAGGAGAACAACAGAGCCCCCAGGACCCGAACAGAGATCCCAGGACACCAACAGAGCCCCCAGGACCCGAACAGAAACCCCAGGACACGAACAGAGCCCCTGGGACAACAAAAGAGCCCCCGGGACAACAAAAGAGCCCCCGGGAAAACAACAGAGCCCCCACGACCCCAACAGAGCCCGCAGGCCAACAACAGAGCACCCAGGACCACAACAGAGGCCCCAAGGGACCAACAGAGGCCCCAGAAGAGCAACAGAGCCCTCAGGACCCCAACAGAGCCCCCAGGACCCCAACAGAAACCGCAGGACAACAACAGAGCCCCCAGGATCCCAACAGAGCCCCCAGGACCCCAACATTGCCCCCAGTACCACAACAGAGAACCCAGAACCCGAACAGAGACCCCAGGACCCCAACAGAGCCCTCAGGACTCCAACAGAGCCCCCAGGACCCGAACAGGATCCCCTGGACCACAACAGAGACCCCCTGAACTACAACAGAGCCCCCAGGAATCCAACAGAGCCCCCAGGACCCCAACGAAGCCTCCAGGACCCCAACAAAGCCTCCAGGACCCCAACAGAGCACCCAGGAGCACAAGAGAGCCCCCAGGACCCCAACAGAGCACCCAGGACACCAACAGAGCCCCCATTACACCAACAGAGTTGCCAGGATAAAAACAGAGCCCCCAGGAGAACAACAGAGCCCCCAGGAGAACAACAGAGGCCCCAGGACACCAACAGAGCCCCCAGGACCACAACAGAGTCCCCAGGACCACAACAGAGCCCCCACGACCCCAACAGAGCCCCCGGGACAACAACAGAGCCCCCAGGAACCCAACAGAGCACCCAGAACACCAACAGGGCACCCAGGACCCCAACAGAGCACCCAGGACCTTAACAGCTTGCTTGTCTTGCCCCCTCAAACTTCAAACGTAGCTTAGGTGGTCCGTGCCGGGCACCTCCGGCAGCCCTGCTCCGAAAATGCAAACGTCTGCAGATAGCTCGCAGGCAGAAAGAGCTAGCCTGGAAAGCTGTTGCTCAGCCTCATTTGCCCATGGCACTGCTCACACAGAGGCACAGAGACTGGGGCTGCTTGCTTGTCTTGCCCCCTCAAACTTCAAACGTAGCTTAGGTGGTCCGTGCTGGGCGCACCCGGCAGCCCTGCTCCGAAAATGCGAACGTCTGCAGATAGCTCGCAGGCAGAAAGAGCTAGCCTGGAAAGCTGTTGCTCAGCCTCATCTGCCCATGGCACTGCTCGCACAGAGGCACAGAGACTGGGGCTGCTTGCTTGTCTTGTCCCCTCAAACTTCAAACGTAGCTTAGGTGTTCCGTGTCGTCCGCCTCCAGCAGCCCTGCTCCGAAAATGTGAACGTCTGCAGATAGCTCACAGGCAGAAAGAGCTAGCCTGGAAAGCTGTTGCTCAGCCTCATCTGCCCATGGCACTGCTCGCACAGAGGCACAGAGACTGGGGCTGCTTGCTTGTCTTGTCCTCTAAGACTTCAAACGTAGCTTAGGTGGTCCGTGCCGGGCGCTTCCGGCAGCCCTGCTCCGAAAATGTGAACGTCTGCAGATAGCTCACAGGCAGAAAGAGCTAGCCTGGAAAGCTGTTGCTCAGCCTCATCTGCCCATGGCACTGCTCGCACAGAGGCACAGAGACTGGGGCTGCTTGCTTGTCTTGTCCTCTAAGACTTCAAACGTAGCTTAGGTGGTCCGTGCCGGGCGCTTCCGGCAGTCCTGCTCCGAAAATGCGAACGTCTGCAGATAGCTCGCAGGCAGAAAAAGCTAGCCTGGAAAGCTGTTGCTCAGTTTCATCTGCCCATGGCACTGCTCGCACAGAGGCACAGAGACTGGGGCTGCTTGCTTGTCTTGTCCCCTCAAACTTCAAACGTAGCTTAGGTGTTCCGTGCCGTCCGCCTCCAGCAGCCCTGCTCCGAAAATGTGAACGTCTGCAGATAGCTCGCAGGCAGAAAGAGCTAGCCTGGAAAGCTGTTGCTCAGCTCATCTGCCCATGGCACTGCTCGCACAGAGGCACAGAGACTGGGGCTGCTTGCTTGTCTTGTCCCCTCAAACTTCAAACGTATCTTAGGTGGTCCGTCTCGGGAGCCTCATTCAGCGCTGCTCTGAAAATGCGAACGTCTGCAGATAGCTCGCAGGCAGAAAGAGCTAGCCTGGAAAGCTGTTGCTCAGCCTTATCTGCCCATGGCACTGCTCGCACAGAGGCACAGAGACTGGGGCTGCTTGCTTGTCTTGTCCCCTCAAACTTCAAAAGTAGCTTGGGTGGTCCGTGCCGGGCGCCTCCGGCAGCCCAGCTCCGAAAATGCAAACGTCTGCAGATAGCTCGCAGGCAGAAAGAGCTAGCCTGGAAAGCTGTTGCTCAGCCTCATCTGCCCATGGCACTGCTCGCACAGAGGCACAGAGACTGGGGCTGCTTGCTTGTCTTGTCCCCTCAAACTTCAAACGTTCCTTGGGTGGTCCGTGCCGGGCGCCTTCGGCACCCCTGCTCCGAAAATGCGAACGTCTGGCAGATAGCTCGCAGGCAGAAAGAGCTAGCCTGGAAAGCTGTTACTCAGCCTCATCTGCCCATGGCACTGCTCGCACAGAGGCACAGAGACTGGGGATGCTTGCTTGTCTTGCCCCCTCAAACTTCAAACGTGTCTTAGGTGGTCCGTGCAGGGCGCCTCCGGCAGCCCTGCTCCGAAAATGCGAACGTCTGCAGATAGCTCGCAGGCAGAAAGAGCTAGCCTGGAAAGCTGTTGCTCAGCCTCATCTGCCCATGGCACTGCTCGCACAGAGGCACAGAGACTGGGGCTGCTTGCTTGTCTTGTCCCCTCAAACTTCAAACGTTCCTTGGGTGGTCCGTGCAGTCCGCCTCCAGCAGCCCTGCTCCGAAAATGTGAACGTCTGCAGATAGCTCGCAGGCAGAAAGAGCTAGCCTGGAAAGCTGTTGCTCAGCCTCATCTGCCCATGGCACTGCTCGCACAGAGGCACAGAGACTGGGGCTGCTTGCTTGTCTTGTCCCCTCACACTTCAAAAGTAGCTTGGGTGGTCCGTGCCGGGCGCCTCCGGCACCCCTGCTCCGAAAATGCAAACGTCTGGCAGATAGCTCGCAGGCAGAAAGAGCTAGCCTGGAAAGCTGTTGCTCAGCCTTATCTGCCCATGGCACTGCTCGCACAGAGGCACAGAGACTGGGGCTGCTTGCTTGTCTTGTCCCCTCAAACTTCAACGTAGCATAGGTGTTCCGTGCCGTCCGCCTCCAGCAGCCCTGCACCTAAAATGCGAACGTCTGCAGATAGCTCGCAGGCAGAAAGAGCTAGCCTGGAAAGCTGTTGCTCAGCCTCATCTGCCCATGGCACTGCTCGCACAGAGGCACAGAGACTGGGGCTGCTTGCTTGTCTTGCCCCCTCAAACTTCAAACGTATCTTTTGGCTGTTTGTGCCGGGCGCCTTTGGCAGCCCTGCTCCGAAAATGCAAACGTCTGCAGATAGCTCGCAGGCAGAAAGAGCTAGCCTGGAAAGCTGTTGCTCAGCCTCATCTGCCCATGGCACTGCTCGCACAGAGGCACAGAGACTGGGGCTGCTTGCTTGTCTTGTCCCCTCAGAACTTCAAAAGTAGCTTGGGTGGTCCGTGCCGGGCGCCTCCGGCAGCCCAGCTCCGAAAATGCAAACGTCTGCAGATAGCTCGCAGGCAGAAAGAGCTAGCCTGGAAAGCTGTTGCTCAGCCTCATCTGCCCATGGCACTGCTCGCACAGAGGCACAGAGACTGGGGCTGCTTGCTTGTCTTGTCCCCTCAAACTTCAAACGTTCCTTGGGTGGTCCGTGCCGGGCGCCTTCGGCACCCCTGCTCCGAAAATGCGAACGTCTGCAGATAGCTCGCAGGCAGAAAGAGCTAGCCTGGAAAGCTGTTACTCAGCCTCATCTGCCCATGGCTCTGCTCGCACAGAGGCACAGAGACTGGGGCTGCTTGCTTGTCTTGTCCCCTCAAACTTCAAACGTGTCTTAGGTGGTCCGTGCCGGGCGCCTCCGGCAGCCCTGCTCCGAAAATGCGAACGTCTGCAGATAGCTCGCAGGCAGAAAGAGCTAGCCTGGAAAGCTGTTGCTCAGCCTCATCTGCCCATGGCACTGCTCGCACAGAGGCACAGAGACTGGGGCTGCTTGCTTGTCTTGTCCCCTAACACTTCAAAAGTAGCTTGGGTGGTCCGTGCCGGGCGCCTCCGGCACCCCTGCTGTGAAAATGTGAACGTCTGCAGATAGCTCGCAGGCAGAAAGAGCTAGCCTGGAAAGCTGTTACTCAGCCTCATCTGCCCATGGCTCTGCTCGCACAGAGGCACAGAGACTGGGGCTGCTTGCTTGTCTTGCCCCCTCAAACTTCAAACGTGTCTTAGGTGGTCCGTGCAGGGCGCCTCCGGCAGCCCTGCTCCGAAAATGCGAACGTCTGCAGATAGCTCGCAGGCAGAAAGAGCTAGCCTGGAAAGCTGTTGCTCAGCCTCATCTGCCCATGGCACTGCTCGCACAGAGGCACAGAGACTGGGGCTGCTTGCTTGTCTTGTCCCCTCAAACTTCAAACGTTCCTTGGGTGGTCCGTGCAGTCCGCCTCCAGCAGCCCTGCTCCGAAAATGTGAACGTCTGCAGATAGCTCGCAGGCAGAAAGAGCTAGCCTGGAAAGCTGTTGCTCAGCCTCATCTGCCCATGGCACTGCTCGCACAGAGGCACAGAGACTGGGGCTGCTTGCTTGTCTTGTCCCCTCACACTTCAAAAGTAGCTTGGGTGGTCCGTGCCGTCCGCCTCCAGCAGCCCTGCACCTAAAATGCGAACGTCTGCAGATAGCTCGCAGGCAGAAAGAGCTAGCCTGGAAAGCTGTTGCTCAGCCTCATCTGCCCATGGCACTGCTCGCACAGAGGCACAGAGACTGGGGCTGCTTGCTTGTCTTGCCCCCTCAAACTTCAAACGTATCTTTTGGCTGTTTGTGCCGGGCGCCTTTGGCAGCCCTGCTCCGAAAATGCAAACGTCTGCAGATAGCTGGCAGGCAGAAAGAGCTAGCCTGGAAAGCTGTTGCTCAGCCTCATCTGCCCATGGCACTGCTTGCACAGAGGCACAGAGACTGGGGCTGCTTGCTTGTCTTGTCCCCTCAAACTTCAAACGTAGCTTAGGTGGTCCGTCTCGGGAGCCTCATTCAGCCCTGCTCCGAAAATGCGAACGTCTGCAGATAGCTCGCAGGCAGAAAGAGCTAGCCTGGAAAGCTGTTGCTCAGCCTCATCTGCCCATGGCACTGCTCACACAGAGGCACAGAGACTGGGGCTGCTTGCTTGTCTTGTCCCCTCAAACTTCAAACGTAGGTTAGGTGGTTCGTGCAGGGGGCCTCCGGCAGCCCTGCTTCAAAATGCGAACGTCTGTAGATAGCTCAAAGCCATAAAGCCCCCAGGACCCGAATAGATGCCCCAAAACCACAGCTGTGCCCCCAGGAACACAACAGAGCCCCCAGGACCCGAAGAGAGCCCCCAGGACCCTAGCAGAGCCTTTAGGACATCCATAGAGCCCCCAGGACCCGAACAGAAACTCCAGGACCACAACAGAGCCTGCAGGACCCCAACAGAGCCCCCGCACAACAACAGAGCCTCCAGGACCACAACAGATCCCCCAGGACCAGAACAGAGCCCCCAGAACCTGAACAGGACCCCCAGGACCACAACAGAGCACCCAGGACAACAACAGAGCCCGCAGGACCCCAACAGAGCCCGCAGGACCCCAACAGAGCCCCCAAGACCCCAACAGAGCCCCCAGGACCCCAACAGAGCCCCCAGGACTTGAACATAGCCCCCAGGACAACAACAGAGCCCACCAGGACAGCAAGAGAGCTCTCAGGACCCCAACAGATTCCCCACGACCCCAACAGAGCCCCCAGAACCCCAACAGAGCCCCCAGGACCCCAACAGAGGCCCAGGACACGAACAGAGCCCCCAGGACACGAACAGAGCCCCCAGGACACAAACAGAGACCCCAGGATCCCAACAGAGCCCCCAGGACCCCAACAGAGCCCCCAGGACCCGAACAGAGCCCTCAGGACCCCAACAGAGCCCCCAGGAACCGAACAGAGCCCCCAGGACAACAAAAGATCCCCGAGGAGAATAACAGAGCCCCGAGGACCAAAGAAGAGCCCCCAGAACACGAACAGAGCCCCCAGGACACGAACTGATTCCCCAGAACAACAACAGAACCAACAGGAACGCAAAGGAGTCCCCAGAAACCCAACAGAGCCCCCAGGACCCCAACAGAGACCCTAGCACACCAACAGAGCCCCCAGGACCACCACAGAGCCCGAGGCCCACAACAGACCCCCAGGACCTGAACAGAGACCCCAGGACCCCAGCAGAGCCCCGAGGACCCCAACAGAGCCCCCAGGACCCCAACAGATGCCCAAGAACACGAACAGAAACTCCAGGACCCCAGCAGACCCCCCAGGAAAACAAAAGAGTCCCCAGGACCAGAACAGAGCCCCCAGGACAACAACAGAGCCCCCGGGACAACAACAGAGCCCCCGGGACTCGAACAGAGTCCCCAGGACACAAACAGAGCCCCCAGGCCAACAAAAGAGCCCCCAGGACCCAAACATAACCCCCAGGACCAAAACAGAGCCCCCCGGATAACAACAGAGCCCCCAGGACCACAACAGAGCCCCCACGACCCAAACAGAGCCCCCACGATCGCAACAGAGCCCCCACGATCCCAAAAGAGCACCCAGAAATCCAACAGAGCACTCAGGACCCCAACAGAGCACCCAGGACCCCAAAAGAGATCCCAGAACACCAACAGAGACCCCAAAACCACAACAGAGCCCCCAGGACCCCAACAGAGCCCCCAGGACCTGAACAGAACCCCCAGGACCCGAACAGAGCCCCTGGGACAACAAAAGAGCCCCCGGGACAAAAAAAGAGCCCCCGGGACAACAACAGAACCCCCACGAACCTAACACAGTCCCCACGACCCTAACACAGCCCCCACGACCCCAACAGAGCCCCCACGACCCCAACAGAGCCCCCAGGACCCCAACAGAGCACCCAGGACCCCAACAGAGAACCCAGGACCCCAACAGAGATCCCAGGACCCCAAGAGACCCCAAAACCACAACAGAGCCCCCAGGACCCCAACAGAGCCCCTAGGACACGAAGAGAGCCGCCAGGAGAACAACAGAGCCCCCAGGACCCGAACAGAGATCCCAGGACACCAACAGAGCCCCCAGGACCCGAACAGAAACCCCAGGACACGAACAGAGCCCCTGGGACAACAAAAGAGCCCCCGGGACAGCAAAAGAGCCCCCGGGAAAACAACAGAGCCCCCACGACCCCAACAGAGCCCGCAGGCCAACAACAGAGCACCCAGGACCACAACAGAGGCCCCAAGGGACCAACAGAGGCCCCAGAAGAGCAACAGAGCCCTCAGGACCCCAACAGAGCCCCCAGGACCCCAACAGAGCCCGCAGGACAACAACAGAGCCCCCAGGATCCCAACAGAGCCCCCAGGACCCCAACATTGCCCCCAGTACCACAACAGAGAACCCAGAACCCGAACAGAGACCCCAGGACCCCAACAGAGCCCTCAGGACTCCAACAGAGCCCCCAGGACCCGAACAGGATCCCCTGGACCACAACAGAGACCCCCTGAACCACAACAGAGCCCCCAGGAATCCAACAGAGCCCCCAGAACCCCAACGAAGCCTCCAGGACCCCAACAAAGCCTCCAGGACCCCAACAGAGCACCCAGGAGCACAAGAGAGCCCCCAGGACCCCAACAGAGCACCCAGGACACCAACAGAGCCCCCATTACACCAACAGAGTTGCCAGGATAAAAACAGAGCCCCCAGGAGAACAACAGAGCCCCCAGGAGAACAACAGAGGCCCCAGGACACCAACAGAGCCCCCAGGACCACAACAGAGTCCCCAGGACCACAACAGAGCCCCCACGACCCCAACAGAGCCCCCGGGACAACAACAGAGCCCCCAGGAACCCAACAGAGCACCCAGAACACCAACAGGGCACCCAGGACCCCAACAGAGCACCCAGGACCTTAACAGCTTGCTTGTCTTGCCCCCTCAAACTTCAAACGTAGCTTAGGTGGTCCGTGCCGGGCGCCTCCGGCAGCCCTGCTCCGAAAATGCGAACGTCTGCAGATAGCTCGCAGGCAGAAAGAGCTAGCCTGGAAAGCTGTTGCTCAGCCTCATCTGCCCATGGCACTGCTCGCACAGAGGCACAGAGACTGGGGCTGCTTGCTTGTCTTGCCCCCTCAAACTTCAAACGTAGCTTAGGTGGTCCGTGCCGGGCGCCTCCGGCAGCCCTGCTCCGAAAATGCAAACGTCTGCAGATAGCTCGCAGGCAGAAAGAGCTAGCCTGGAAAGCTGTTGCTCAGCCTCATCTGCCCATGGCACTGCTCGCACAGAGGCACAGAGACTGGGGCTGCTTGCTTGTCTTGTCCTCTCAAACTTCAAACGTAGCTTAGGTGGTCCGTGCCGGGCACCTCCGGCAGCCCTGCTCCGAAAATGCGAACGTCTGCAGATAGCTCGCAGGCAGAAAGAGCTAGCCTGGAAAGCTGTTGCTCAGCCTCATCTGCCCATGGCACTGCTCGCACAGAGGCACAGAGACTGGGGCTGCTTGCTTGTCTTGTGCTCTCAAACTTCAAACGTAGCTTAGGTGGTCCGTGCCGGGCGCCTCCGGCAGCCCTGCTCCGAAAATGCAAACGTCTGCAGATAGCTCGCAGGCAGAAAGAGCTAGCCTGGAAAGCTGTTGCTCAGCCTCATCTGCCCATGGCACTGCTCGCACAGAGGCACAGAGACTGGGGCTGCTTGCTTGTCTTGCCCCCTCAAACTTCAAACGTAGCTTAGGTGGTCCGTGCCGGGCGCACCCGGCAGCCCTGCTCCGAAAATGCGAACGTCTGCAGATAGCTCGCAGGCAGAAAGAGCTAGCCTGGAAAGCTGTTGCTCAGCCTCATCTGCCCATGGCACTGCTCGCACAGAGGCACAGAGACTGGGGCTGCTTGCTTGTCTTGTCCCCTCAAACTTCAAACGTAGCTTAGGTGGTCCGTGCCGTCCGCCTCCAGCAGCCCTGCTCCTAAAATGTGAACGTCTGCAGATAGCTCGCAGGCAGAAAGAGGTAGCCTGGAAAGCTGTTGCTCAGCCTCATCTGCCCATGGCACTGCTCGCACAGAGGCACAGAGACTGGGGCTGCTTGCTTGTCTTGTCCCCTCAAACTTCAAACGTATCTTAGGTGGTCCGTCTCGGGAGCCTCATTCAGCCCTGCTCTGAAAATGCGAACGTCTGCAGATAGCTCGCAGGCAGAAAGAGCTAGCCTGGAAAGCTGTTGCTCAGCCTCATCTGCCCATGGCACTGCTCGCACAGAGGCACAGAGACTGGGGCTGCTTGCTTGTCTTGTCCCCTCAAACTTCAAAAGTAGCTTGGGTGGTCCGTGCAGGGCGCCTCCGGCAGCCCTGCTCCGAAAATGCAAACGTCTGCAGATAGCTCGCAGGCAGAAAGAGCTAGCCTGGAAAGCTGTTGCTCAGCCTCATCTGCCCATGGCATTGCTCGCACAGAGGCACAGAGACTGGGGCTGCTTGCTTGTCTTGTCCCCTGAAACTTCAAACGTGTCTTAGGTGTTCCGTGCCGTCCGCCTCCAGCAGCCCTGCTCCGAAAATGCGAACGTCTGCAGATAGCTCGCAGGCAGAAAGAGCTAGCCTGGAAAGCTGTTGCTCAGCCTCATCTGCCCATGGCACTGCTCGCACAGAGGCACAGAGACTGGGGCTGCTTGCTTGTCTTGCCCCCTCAAACTTCAAACGTAGCTTTGGTGGTCTGTGCTGGGCGCCTTTGGCAGCCCTGCTCCGAAAATGCGAACGTCTGCAGATAGCTCGCAGGCAGAAAGAGCTAGCCTGGAAAGCTGTTGCTCAGCCTCATCTGCCCATGGCACTGCTCGCACAGAGGCACAGAGACTGGGGCTGCTTGCTTGTCTTGCCCCCTCAAACTTCAAACGTAGCTTAGGTGGTCCGTGCCGGGCGCCTCCGGCAGCCCTGCTCCGAAAATGCAAACGTCTGCAGATAGCTCGCAGGCAGAAAGAGCTAGCCTGGAAAGCTGTTGCTCAGCCTCATCTGCCCATGGCACTGCTCGCACAGAGGCACAGAGACTGGGGCTGCTTGCTTGTCTTGTCCCCTCAAACTTCAAACGTAGCTTAGGTGGTCCGTGCCGGGCGCCTCCGGCAGCCCTGCTCCGAAAATGCAAACGTCTGCAGATAGCTCACAGGCAGAAAGAGCTAGCCTGGAAAGCTGTTGCTCAGCCTCATCTGCCCATGGCACTGCTCGCACAGAGGCACAGAGACTGGGGCTGCTTGCTTGTCTTGTTCTCTAAGACTTCAAACGTAGCTTAGGTGGTACGTGCCGGGCGCTTCCAGCAGTCCTGCTCCGAAAATGCGAACGTCTGCAGATAGCTCGCAGGCAGAAAGAGCTAGCCTGGAAAGCTGTTGCTCAGTTTCATCTGCCCATGGCACTGCTCGCACAGAGGCACAGAGACTGGGGCTGCTTGCTTGTCTTGTCCCCTCAAACTTCAAACGTAGCTTAGGTGTTCCGTGCCGTCCGCCTCCAGCAGCCCTGCTCCGAAAATGTGAACGTCTGCAGATAGCTCGCAGGCAGAAAGAGCTAGCCTGGAAAGCTGTTGCTCAGCCTCATCTGCCCATGGCACTGCTCGCACAGAGGCACAGAGACTGGGGCTGCTTGCTTGTCTTGTGCTCTCAAACTTCAAACGTATCTTAGGTGGTCCGTCTCGGGAGCCTCATTCAGCCCTGCTCTGAAAATGCGAACGTCTGCAGATAGCTCGCAGGCAGAATGAGCTAGCCTGGAAAGCTGTTGCTCAGCCTTATCTGCCCATGGCACTGCTCGCACAGAGGCACAGAGACTGGGGCTGCTTGCTTGTCTTGTCCCCTCACACTTCAAAAGTAGCTTGGGTGTTCCGTGCCGGGCGCCTCCGGCAGCCCTGCTCCGAAAATGCGAACGTCTGCAGATAGCTCGCAGGCAGAAAGAGCTAGCCTGGAAAGCTGTTGCTCAGCCTCATCTGCCCATGGCACTGCTCGCACAGAGGCACAGAGACTGGGGCTGCTTGCTTGTCTTGCCCCCTCAAACTTCAAACGTAGCTTTGGTGGTCTGTGCTGGGCGCCTTTGGCAGCCCTGCTCCGAAAATGCGAACGTCTGCAGATAGCTCGCAGGCAGAAAGAGCTAGCCTGGAAAGCTGTTGCTCAGCCTCATCTGCCCATGGCACTGCTCGCACAGAGGCACAGAGACTGGGGCTGCTTGCTTGTCTTGCCCCCTCAAACTTCAAACGTAGCTTAGGTGGTCCGTGCCGGGCGCCTCCGGCAGCCCTGCTCCGAAAATGCAAACGTCTGCAGATAGCTCGCAGGCAGAAAGAGCTAGCCTGGAAAGCTGTTGCTCAGCCTCATCTGCCCATGGCACTGCTCGCACAGAGGCACAGAGACTGGGGCTGCTTGCTTGTCTTGCCCCCTCAAACTTCAAACGTAGCTTAGGTGGTCCGTGCCGGGCGCACCCGGCAGCCCTGCTCTGAAAATGCGAACGTCTGCAGATAGCTCGCAGGCAGAAAGAGCTAGCCTGGAAAGCTGTTGCTCAGCCTCATCTGCCCATGGCACTGCTCGCACAGAGGCACAGAGACTGGGGCTGCTTGCTTGTCTTGTCCCCTCAAACTTCAAACGTAGCTTAGGTGTTCCGTGCCGTCCGCCTCCAGCAGCCCTGCTCCTAAAATGTGAACGTCTGCAGATAGCTCGCAGGCAGAAAGAGCTAGCCTGGAAAGCTGTTGCTCAGCCTCATCTGCCCATGGCACTGCTCGCACAGAGGCACAGAGACTGGGGCTGCTTGCTTGTCTTGTCCCCTCAAACTTCAAACGTATCTTAGGTGGTCCGTCTCGGGAGCCTCATTCAGCCCTGCTCTGAAAATGCGAACGTCTGCAGATAGCTCGCAGGCAGAAAGAGCTAGCCTGGAAAGCTGTTGCTCAGCCTTATCTGCCCATGGCACTGCTCGCACAGAGGCACAGAGACTGGGGCTGCTTGCTTGTCTTGTCCCCTCAAACTTCAAAAGTAGCTTGGGTGGTCCGTGCCGGGCGCCTCCGGCAGCCCTGCTCCGAAAATGCAAACGTCTGCAGATAGCTCGCAGGCAGAAAGAGCTAGCCTGGAAAGCTGTTGCTCAGCCTCATCTGCCCATGGCACTGCTCGCACAGAGGCACAGAGACTGGGGCTGCTTGCTTGTCTTGTCCCCTGAAACTTCAAATGTAGCTTAGGTGTTCCGTGCCGTCCGCCTCCAGCAGCCCTGCTCCGAAAATGCGAACGTCTGCAGATAGCTCGCAGGCAGAAAGAGCTAGCCTGGAAAGCTGTTGCTCAGCCTCATCTGCCCATGGCACTGCTCGCACAGAGGCACAGAGACTGGGGCTGCTTGCTTGTCTTGTCCCCTCAAACTTCAAACGTAGCTTTGGTGGTCTGTGCTGGGCGCCTTTGGCAGCCCTGCTCCGAAAATGCGAACGTCTGCAGATAGCTCGCAGGCAGAAAGAGCTAGCCTGGAAAGCTGTTGCTCAGCCTCATCTGCCCATGGCACTGCTCGCACAGAGGCACAGAGACTGGGGCTGCTTGCTTGTCTTGCCCCCTCAAACTTCAAACGTAGCTTAGGTGGTCCGTGCCGGGCGCCTCCGGCAGCCCTGCTCCGAAAATGCAAACGTCTGCAGATAGCTCGCAGGTAGAAAGAGCTAGCCTGGAAAGCTGTTGCTCAGCCTCATCTGCCCATGGCACTGCTCGCACAGAGGCACAGAGACTGGGGCTGCTTGCTTGTCTTGCCCCCTCAAACTTCAAACGTAGCTTAGGTGGTCCGTGCCGGGCGCACCCGGCAGCCCTGCTCCGAAAATGCAAACGTCTGCATATAGCTCGCAGGCAGAAAGAGCTAGCCTGGAAAGCTGTTGCTCAGCCTCATCTGCCCATGGCACTGCTCGCACAGAGGCACAGAGACTGGGGCTGCTTGCTTGTCTTGTTCTCTAAGACTTCAAACGTAGCTTAGGTGGTACGTGCCGGGCGCTTCCGGCAGTCCTTCTCCGAAAATGCGAACGTCTGCAGATAGCTCGCAGGCAGAAAAAGCTAGCCTGGAAAGCTGTTGCTCAGCCTCATCTGCCCATGGCACTGCTCGCACAGAGGCACAGAGACTGGGGCTGCTTGCTTGTCTTGCCCCCTCAAACTTCAAATGTAGCTTAGGTGGTCCGTGCCGGGCGTCTCCGGCAGCCCTGCTCCGAAAATGCAAACGTCTGCAGATAGCTCGCAGGCAGAAAGAGCTAGCCTGGAAAGCTGTTGCTCAGTTTCATCTGCCCATGGCACTGCTCGCACAGAGGCACAGAGACTGGGGCTGCTTGCTTGTCTTGTCCCCTCAAACTTCAAACGTAGCTTAGGTGTTCCGTGCCGTCCGCCTCCAGCAGCCCTGCTCCGAAAATGTGAACGTCTGCAGATAGCTCGCAGGCAGAAAGAGCTAGCCTGGAAAGCTGTTGCTCAGCCTCATCTGCCCATGGCACTGCTCGCACAGAGGCACAGAGACTGGGGCTGCTTGCTTGTCTTGTCCCCTCAAACTTCAAACGTATCTTAGGTGTCCGTCTCGGGAGCCTCATTCAGCCCTGCTCTGAAAATGCGAACGTCTGCAGATAGCTCGCAGGCAGAAAGAGCTAGCCTGGAAAGCTGTTGCTCAGCCTTATCTGCCCATGGCACTGCTCGCACAGAGGCACAGAGACTGGGGCTGCTTGCTTGTCTTGTCCCCTCAAACTTCAAAAGTAGCTTGGGTGGTCCGTGCCGGGCGCCTCCGGCAGCCCTGCTCCGAAAATGCAAACGTCTGCAGATAGCTCGCAGGCAGAAAGAGCTAGCCTGGAAAGCTGTTGCTCAGCCTCATCTGCCCATGGCACTGCTCGCACAGAGGCACAGAGACTGGGGCTGCTTGCTTGTCTTGCCCCCTCAAACTTCAAACGTAGCTTTGGTGGTCTGTGCTGGGCGCCTTTGGCAGCCCTGCTCCGAAAATGCGAACGTCTGCAGATAGCTCGCAGGCAGAAAGAGCTAGCCTGGAAAGCTGTTGCTCAGCCTCATCTGCCCATGGCACTGCTCGCACAGAGGCACAGAGACTGGGGCTGCTTGCTTGTCTTGCCCCCTCAAACTTCAAACGTAGCTTAGGTGGTCCGTGCCGGGCGCCTCCGGCAGCCCTGCTCCGAAAATGCGAACGTCTGCAGATAGCTCGCAGGCAGAAAGAGCTAGCCTGGAAAGCTGTTGCTCAGCCTCATCTGCCCATGGCACTGCTCGCACAGAGGCACAGAGACTGGGGCTGCTTGCTTGTCTTGCCCCCTCAAACTTCAAACGTAGCTTAGGTGGTCCGTGCCGAGCGCACCCGGCACCCCTGCTCCGAAAATGCGAACGTCTGCAGATAGCTCGCAGGCAGAAAGAGCTAGCCTGGAAAGCTGTTGCTCAGCCTCATCTGCCCATGGCACTGCTCGCACAGAGGCACAGAGACTGGGGCTGCTTGCTTGTCTTGTCCCCTCAAACTTCAAACGTAGCTTAGGTGTTCCGTGCCGTCCGCCTCCAGCAGCCCTGCTCCTAAAATGTGAACGTCTGCAGATAGCTCGCAGGCAGAAAGAGCTAGCCTGGAAAGCTGTTGCTCAGCCTCATCTGCCCATGGCACTGCTCGCACAGAGGCACAGAGACTGGGGCTGCTTGCTTGTCTTGTCCCCTCAAACTTCAAACGTATCTTAGGTGGTCCGTCTCGGGAGCCTCATTCAGCCCTGCTCTGAAAATGCGAACGTCTGCAGATAGCTCGCAGGCAGAAAGAGCTAGCCTGGAAAGCTGTTGCTCAGCCTCATCTGCCCATGGCACTGCTCGCACAGAGGCACAGAGACTGGGGCTGCTTGCTTGTCTTGTCCCCTCAAACTTCAAACGTAGCTTAGGTGTTCCGTCTCGGGAGCCTCATTCAGCCCTGCTCTGAAAATGCGAACGTCTGCAGATAGCTCGCAGGCAGAAAGAGCTAGCCTGGAAAGCTGTTGCTCAGCCTCATCTGCCCATGGCACTGCTCGCACAGAGGCACAGAGACTGGGGCTGCTTGCTTGTCTTGTCCCCTCAAACTTCAAACGTAGCTTAGGTGTTCCGTGCCGTCCGCCTCCAGCAGCCCTGCTCCGAAAATGTGAACGTCTGCAGATAGCTCGCAGGCAGAAAGAGCTAGCCTGGAAAGCTGTTGCTCAGCCTCATCTGCCCATGGCACTGCTCGCACAGAGGCACAGAGACTGGGGCTGCTTGCTTGTCTTGCCCCCTCAAACTTCAAATGTAGCTTAGGTGGTCCGTGCCGGGCGCACCCGGCAGCCCTGCTCCGAAAATGCGAACGTCTGCAGATAGCTCGCAGGCAGAAAGAGCTAGCCTGGAAAGCTGTTGCTCAGCCTCATCTGCCCATGGCACTGCTCGCACAGAGGCACAGAGACTGGGGCTGCTTGCTTGTCTTGTCCCCTCAAACTTCAAACGTAGCTTAGGTGTTCCGTGCCGTCCGCCTCCAGCAGCCCTGCTCCTAAAATGTGAACGTCTGCAGATAGCTCGCAGGCAGAAAGAGCTAGCCTGGAAAGCTGTTGCTCAGCCTCATCTGCCCATGGCACTGCTCGCACAGAGGCACAGAGACTGGGGCTGCTTGCTTGTCTTGTCCCCTCAAACTTCAAACGTATCTTAGGTGGTCCGTCTCGGGAGCCTCATTGAGCCCTGCTCTGAAAATGCGAACGTCTGCAGATAGCTCGCAGGCAGAAAGAGCTAGCCTGGAAAGCTGTTGCTCAGCCTTATCTGCCCATGGCACTGCTCGCACAGAGGCACAGAGACTGGGGCTGCTTGCTTGTCTTGTCCCCTCAAACTTCAAACGTAGCTTGGGTGGTCCGTGCCGGGCGCCTCCGGCAGCCCTGCTCCGAAAATGCAAACGTCTGCAGATAGCTCGCAGGCAGAAAGAGCTAGCCTGGAAAGCTGTTGCTCAGCCTCATCTGCCCATGGCACTGCTCGCACAGAGGCACAGAGACTGGGGCTGCTTGCTTGTCTTGTCCCCTCAAACTTCAAACGTAGCTTAGGTGTTCCGTCTCGGGAGCCTCATTCAGCCCTGCTATGAAAATGCGAACGTCTGCAGATAGCTCGCAGGCAGAAAGAGCTAGCCTGTAAAGCTGTTGCTCAGCCTCATCTGCCCATGGCACTGCTCGCACAGAGGCACAGAGACTGGGGCTGCTTGCTTGTCTTGTACCCTCAAACTTCAAACGTAGCTTAGGTGTTCCGTGCCGTCCGCCTCCAGCAGCCCTGCTCCGAAAATGTGAACGTCTGCAGATAGCTCGCAGGCAGAAAGAGCTAGCCTGGAAAGCTGTTGCTCAGCCTCATCTGCCCATGGCACTGCTCGCACAGAGGCACAGAGACTGGGGCTGCTTGCTTGTCTTGCCCCCTCAAACTTCAAACGTAGCTTAGGTGGTCCGTGCCGGGCGCCTCCGGCAGCCCTGCTCCGAAAATGCAAACGTCTGCAGATAGCTCGCAGGCAGAAAGAGCTAGCCTGGAAAGCTGTTGCTCAGCCTCATCTGCCCATGGCACTGCTCGCACAGAGGCACAGAGACTGGGGCTGCTTGCTTGTCTTGCCCCCTCAAACTTCAAACGTATCTTAGGTGGTCCGTGCCGGGCGCACCCGGCAGCCCTGCTCCGAAAATGCGAACGTCTGCAGATAGCTCGCAGGCAGAAAGAGCTAGCCTGGAAAGCTGTTGCTCAGCCTCATCTGCCCATGGCACTGCTTGCACAGAGGCACAGAGACTGGGGCTGCTTGCTTGTCTTGTCCCCTCAAACTTCAAACGTAGCTTAGGTGGTCCGTCTCGGGAGCCTCATTCAGCCCTGCTCTGAAAATGCGAACGTCTGCAGATAGCTCGCAGGCAGAAAGAGCTAGCCTGGAAAGCTGTTGCTCAGCCTCATCTGCCCATGGCACTGCTCGCACAGAGGCACAGAGACTGGGGCTGCTTGCTTGTCTTGTCCCCTCAAACTTGAAAAGTATCTTAGGTGGTCCGTGCCGGGCGCCTCCGGCAGCCCTGCTCCGAAAATGCGAACGTCTGCAGATAGCTCGCAGGCAGAAAGAGCTAGCCTGGAAAGCTGTTGCTCAGCCTCATCTGCCCATGGCACTGCTCGCACAGAGGCACAGAGACTGGGGCTGCTTGCTTGTCTTGTCCCCTCAAACTTCAAAAGTAGCTTGGGTGGTCCGTGCCGGGCGCCTCCGGCACCCCTGCTCCGAAAATGCAAACGTCTGCAGATAGCTCGCAGGCAGAAAGAGCTAGCCTGGAAAGCTGTTGCTCAGCCTCATCTGCCCATGGCACTGCTCGCACAGAGGCACAGAGACTGGGGCTGCTTGCTTGTCTTGCCCCCTCAAACTTCAAACGTAGCTTTGGTGGTCTGTGCTGGGCGCCTTTGGCAGCCCTGCTCCGAAAATGCGAACGTCTGCAGATAGCTCGCAGGCAGAAAGAGCTAGCCTGGAAAGCTGTTGCTCAGCCTCATCTGCCCATGGCACTGCTCGCACAGAGGCACAGAGACTGGGGCTGCTTGCTTGTCTTGCCCCCTCAAACTTCAAACGTAGCTTAGGTGGTCCGTGCCGGGCGCCTCCGGCAGCCCTGCTCCGAAAATGCAAACGTCTGCAGATAGCTCGCAGGTAGAAAGAGCTAGCCTGGAAAGCTGTTGCTCAGTTTCATCTGCCCATGGCACTGCTCGCACAGAGGCACAGAGACTGGGGCTGCTTGCTTGTCTTGTCCCCTCAAACTTCAAACGTAGCTTAGGTGTTCCGTGCCGTCCGCCTCCAGCAGCCCTGCTCCGAAAATGTGAACGTCTGCAGATAGCTCGCAGGCAGAAAGAGCTAGCCTGGAAAGCTGTTGCTCAGCCTCATCTGCCCATGGCACTGCTCGCACAGAGGCACAGAGACTGGGGCTGCTTGCTTGTCTTGTCCCCTCAAACTTCAAACGTATCTTAGGTGGTCCGTCTCGGGAGCCTCATTCAGCCCTGCTCTGAAAATGCGAACGTCTGCAGATAGCTCGCAGGCAGAAAGAGCTAGCCTGGAAAGCTGTTGCTCAGCCTTATCTGCCCATGGCACTGCTCGCACAGAGGCACAGAGACTGGGGCTGCTTGCTTGTCTTGTCCCCTCAAACTTCAAAAGTAGCTTGGGTGGTCCGTGCCGGGCGCCTCCGGCAGCCCTGCTCCGAAAATGCAAACGTCTGCAGATAGCTCGCAGGCAGAAAGAGCTAGCCTGGAAAGCTGTTGCTCAGCCTCATCTGCCCATGGCACTGCTCGCACAGAGGCACAGAGACTGGGGCTGCTTGCTTGTCTTGTCCCCTCAAACTTCAAACGTAGCTTAGGTGTTCCGTCTCGGGAGCCTCATTCAGCCCTGCTCTGAAAATGCGAACGTCTGCAGATAGCTCGCAGGCAGAAAGAGCTAGCCTGGAAAGCTGTTGCTCAGCCTCATCTGCCCATGGCACTGCTCGCACAGAGGCACAGAGACTGGGGCTGCTTGCTTGTCTTGTCCCCTCAAACTTCAAACGTAGCTTAGGTGTTCCGTGCCGTCCGCCTCCAGCAGCCCTGCTCCGAAAATGTGAACGTCTGCAGATAGCTCGCAGGCAGAAAGAGCTAGCCTGGAAAGCTGTTGCTCAGCCTCATCTGCCCATGGCACTGCTCGCACAGAGGCACAGAGACTGGGGCTGCTTGCTTGTCTTGCCCCCTCAAACTTCAAATGTAGCTTAGGTGGTCCGTGCCGGGCGCCTCCGGCAGCCCTGCTCCGAAAATGCAAACGTCTGCAGATAGCTCGCAGGCAGAAAGAGCTAGCCTGGAAAGCTGTTGCTCAGCCTCATCTGCCCATGGCACTGCTCGCACAGAGGCACAGAGACTGGGGCTGCTTGCTTGTCTTGTCCCCTCAAACTTCAAACGTAGCTTAGGTGTTCCGTGCCGTCCGCCTCCAGCAGCCCTGCTCCGAAAATGTGAACGTCTGCAGATAGCTCGCAGGCAGAAAGAGCTAGCCTGGAAAGCTGTTGCTCAGCCTCATCTGCCCATGGCACTGCTCGCACAGAGGCACAGAGACTGGGGCTGCTTGCTTGTCTTGTCCCCTCAAACTTCAAACATATCTTAGGTGGTCCGTCTCGGGAGCCTCACTCAGCCCTGCTCTGAAAATGCGAACGTCTGCAGATAGCTCGCAGGCAGAAAGAGCTAGCCTGGAAAGCTGTTGCTCAGCCTTATCTGCCCATGGCACTGCTCGCACAGAGGCACAGAGACTGGGGCTGCTTGCTTGTCTTGTCCCCTCAAACTTCAAACGTAGCTTGGGTGTTCCGTGCCGGGCGCCTCCGGCAGCCCTGCTCCGAAAATGCGAACGTCTGCAGATAGCTCGCAGGCAGAAAGAGCTAGCCTGGAAAGCTGTTGCTCAGCCTCATCTGCCCATGGCACTGCTCGCACAGAGGCACAGAGACTGGGGCTGCTTGCTTGTCTTGTCCCCTCAAACTTCAAACATATCTTAGGTGGTCCGTCTCGGGAGCCTCACTCAGCCCTGCTCTGAAAATGCGAACGTCTGCAGATAGCTCGCAGGCAGAAAGAGCTAGCCTGGAAAGCTGTTGCTCAGCCTTATCTGCCCATGGCACTGCTCGCACAGAGGCACAGAGACTGGGGCTGCTTGCTTGTCTTGTCCCCTCACACTTCAAAAGTAGCTTGGGTGTTCCGTGCCGGGCGCCTCCGGCAGCCCTGCTCCGAAAATGCGAACGTCTGCAGATAGCTCGCAGGCAGAAAGAGCTAGCCTGGAAAGCTGTTGCTCAGCCTCATCTGCCCATGGCACTGCTCGCACAGAGGCACAGAGACTGGGGCTGCTTGCTTGTCTTGCCCCCTCAAACTTCAAACGTAGCTTAGGTGGTCTGTGCTGGGCGCCTTTGTCAGCCCTGCTCCGAAAATGCGAACGTCTGCAGATAGCTCGCAGGTAGAAAGAGCTAGCCTGGAAAGCTGTTGCTCAGCCTCATCTGCCCATGGCACTGCTCGCACAGAGGCACAGAGACTGGGGCTGCTTGCTTGTCTTGCCCCCTCAAACTTCAAACGTAGCTTAGGTGGTCCGTGCCGGGCGCCTCCGGCAGCCCTGCTCCGAAAATGCAAACGTCTGCAGATAGCTCGCAGGCAGAAAGAGCTAGCCTGGAAAGCTGTTGCTCAGCCTCATCTGCCCATGGCACTGCTCGCACAGAGGCACAGAGACTGGGGCTGCTTGCTTGTCTTGCCCCCTCAAACTTCAAAAGTAGCTTGGGTGGTCCGTGCCGGGCGCCTCCGGCAGCCCTGCTCCGAAAATGCAAACGTCTGCAGATAGCTCGCAGGCAGAAAGAGCTAGCCTGGAAAGCTGTTGCTCAGCCTCATCTGCCCATGGCACTGCTCGCACAGAGGCACAGAGACTGGGGCTGCTTGCTTGTCTTGTCCCCTGAAACTTCAAACGTAGCTTAGGTGTTCCGTGCCGTCCGCCTCCAGCAGCCCTGCTCCGAAAATGCGAACGTCTGCAGATAGCTCGCAGGCAGAAAGAGCTAGCCTGGAAAGCTGTTGCTCAGCCTCATCTGCCCATGGCACTGCTCGCACAGAGGCACAGAGACTGGGGCTGCTTGCTTGTCTTGTCCCCTCAAACTTCAAACGTAGCTTTGGTGGTCTGTGCTGGGCGCCTTTGGCAGCCCTGCTCCGAAAATGCGAACGTCTGCAGATAGCTCGCAGGCAGAAAGAGCTAGCCTGGAAAGCTGTTGCTCAGCCTCATCTGCCCATGGCACTGCTCGCACAGAGGCACAGAGACTGGGGCTGCTTGCTTGTCTTGCCCCCTCAAACTTCAAACGTAGCTTAGGTGGTCCGTGCCGGGCGCCTCCGGCAGCCCTGCTCCGAAAATGCAAACGTCTGCAGATAGCTCGCAGGTAGAAAGAGCTAGCCTGGAAAGCTGTTGCTCAGCCTCATCTGCCCATGGCACTGCTCGCACAGAGGCACAGAGACTGGGGCTGCTTGCTTGTCTTGCCCCCTCAAACTTCAAACGTAGCTTAGGTGGTCCGTGCCGGGCGCACCCGGCAGCCCTGCTCCGAAAATGCAAACGTCTGCATATAGCTCGCAGGCAGAAAGAGCTAGCCTGGAAAGCTGTTGCTCAGCCTCATCTGCCCATGGCACTGCTCGCACAGAGGCACAGAGACTGGGGCTGCTTGCTTGTCTTGTTCTCTAAGACTTCAAACGTAGCTTAGGTGGTACGTGCCGGGCGCTTCCGGCAGTCCTTCTCCGAAAATGCGAACGTCTGCAGATAGCTCGCAGGCAGAAAAAGCTAGCCTGGAAAGCTGTTGCTCAGCCTCATCTGCCCATGGCACTGCTCGCACAGAGGCACAGAGACTGGGGCTGCTTGCTTGTCTTGCCCCCTCAAACTTCAAATGTAGCTTAGGTGGTCCGTGCCGGGCGTCTCCGGCAGCCCTGCTCCGAAAATGCAAACGTCTGCAGATAGCTCGCAGGCAGAAAGAGCTAGCCTGGAAAGCTGTTGCTCAGTTTCATCTGCCCATGGCACTGCTCGCACAGAGGCACAGAGACTGGGGCTGCTTGCTTGTCTTGTCCCCTCAAACTTCAAACGTAGCTTAGGTGTTCCGTGCCGTCCGCCTCCAGCAGCCCTGCTCCGAAAATGTGAACGTCTGCAGATAGCTCGCAGGCAGAAAGAGCTAGCCTGGAAAGCTGTTGCTCAGCCTCATCTGCCCATGGCACTGCTCGCACAGAGGCACAGAGACTGGGGCTGCTTGCTTGTCTTGTCCCCTCAAACTTCAAACGTATCTTAGGTGGTCCGTCTCGGGAGCCTCATTCAGCCCTGCTCTGAAAATGCGAACGTCTGCAGATAGCTCGCAGGCAGAAAGAGCTAGCCTGGAAAGCTGTTGCTCAGCCTTATCTGCCCATGGCACTGCTCGCACAGAGGCACAGAGACTGGGGCTGCTTGCTTGTCTTGTCCCCTCAAACTTCAAAAGTAGCTTGGGTGGTCCGTGCCGGGCGCCTCCGGCAGCCCTGCTCCGAAAATGCAAACGTCTGCAGATAGCTCGCAGGCAGAAAGAGCTAGCCTGGAAAGCTGTTGCTCAGCCTCATCTGCCCATGGCACTGCTCGCACAGAGGCACAGAGACTGGGGCTGCTTGCTTGTCTTGCCCCCTCAAACTTCAAACGTAGCTTTGGTGGTCTGTGCTGGGCGCCTTTGGCAGCCCTGCTCCGAAAATGCGAACGTCTGCAGATAGCTCGCAGGCAGAAAGAGCTAGCCTGGAAAGCTGTTGCTCAGCCTCATCTGCCCATGGCACTGCTCGCACAGAGGCACAGAGACTGGGGCTGCTTGCTTGTCTTGCCCCCTCAAACTTCAAACGTAGCTTAGGTGGTCCGTGCCGGGCGCCTCCGGCAGCCCTGCTCCGAAAATGCGAACGTCTGCAGATAGCTCGCAGGCAGAAAGAGCTAGCCTGGAAAGCTGTTGCTCAGCCTCATCTGCCCATGGCACTGCTCGCACAGAGGCACAGAGACTGGGGCTGCTTGCTTGTCTTGCCCCCTCAAACTTCAAACGTAGCTTAGGTGGTCCGTGCCGGGCGCACCCGGCACCCCTGCTCCGAAAATGCGAACGTCTGCAGATAGCTCGCAGGCAGAAAGAGCTAGCCTGGAAAGCTGTTGCTCAGCCTCATCTGCCCATGGCACTGCTCGCACAGAGGCACAGAGACTGGGGCTGCTTGCTTGTCTTGTCCCCTCAAACTTCAAACGTAGCTTAGGTGTTCCGTGCCGTCCGCCTCCAGCAGCCCTGCTCCTAAAATGTGAACGTCTGCAGATAGCTCGCAGGCAGAAAGAGCTAGCCTGGAAAGCTGTTGCTCAGCCTCATCTGCCCATGGCACTGCTCGCACAGAGGCACAGAGACTGGGGCTGCTTGCTTGTCTTGTCCCCTCAAACTTCAAACGTATCTTAGGTGGTCCGTCTCGGGAGCCTCATTCAGCCCTGCTCTGAAAATGCGAACGTCTGCAGATAGCTCGCAGGCAGAAAGAGCTAGCCTGGAAAGCTGTTGCTCAGCCTCATCTGCCCATGGCACTGCTCGCACAGAGGCACAGAGACTGGGGCTGCTTGCTTGTCTTGTCCCCTCAAACTTCAAACGTAACTTAGGTGTTCCGTCTCGGGAGCCTCATTCAGCCCTGCTCTGAAAATGCGAACGTCTGCAGATAGCTCGCAGGCAGAAAGAGCTAGCCTGGAAAGCTGTTGCTCAGCCTCATCTGCCCATGGCACTGCTCGCACAGAGGCACAGAGACTGGGGCTGCTTGCTTGTCTTGTCCCCTCAAACTTCAAACGTAGCTTAGGTGTTCCGTGCCGTCCGCCTCCAGCAGCCCTGCTCCGAAAATGTGAACGTCTGCAGATAGCTCGCAGGCAGAAAGAGCTAGCCTGGAAAGCTGTTGCTCAGCCTCATCTGCCCATGGCACTGCTCGCACAGAGGCACAGAGACTGGGGCTGCTTGCTTGTCTTGCCCCCTCAAACTTCAAATGTAGCTTAGGTGGTCCGTGCCGGGCGCCTCCGGCAGCCCTGCTCCGAAAATGCGAACGTCTGCAGATAGCTCGCAGGCAGAAAGAGCTAGCCTGGAAAGCTGTTGCTCAGCCTCATCTGCCCATGGCACTGCTCGCACAGAGGCACAGAGACTGGGGCTGCTTGCTTGTCTTGTCCCCTCAAACTTCAAACGTAGCTTAGGTGTTCCGTGCCGTCCGCCTCCAGCAGCCCTGCTCCGAAAATGTGAACGTCTGCAGATAGCTCGCAGGCAGAAAGAGCTAGCCTGGAAAGCTGTTGCTCAGCCTCATCTGCCCATGGCACTGCTCGCACAGAGGCACAGAGACTGGGGCTGCTTGCTTGTCTTGCCCCCTCAAACTTCAAACGTAGCTTAGGTGGTCCGTGCCGGGCGCCTCCGGCAGCCCTGCTCCGAAAATGCAAACGTCTGCAGATAGCTCGCAGGCAGAAAGAGCTAGCCTGGAAAGCTGTTGCTCAGCCTCATCTGCCCATGGCACTGCTCGCACAGAGGCACAGAGACTGGGGCTGCTTGCTTGTCTTGCCCCCTCAAACTTCAAACGTATCTTAGGTGGTCCGTGCCGGGCGCACCCGGCAGCCCTGCTCCGAAAATGCGAACGTCTGCAGATAGCTCGCAGGCAGAAAGAGCTAGCCTGGAAAGCTGTTGCTCAGCCTCATCTGCCCATGGCACTGCTTGCACAGAGGCACAGAGACTGGGGCTGCTTGCTTGTCTTGTCCCCTCAAACTTCAAACGTAGCTTAGGTGGTCCGTCTCGGGAGCCTCATTCAGCCCTGCTCTGAAAATGCGAACGTCTGCAGATAGCTCGCAGGCAGAAAGAGCTAGCCTGGAAAGCTGTTGCTCAGCCTCATCTGCCCATGGCACTGCTCGCACAGAGGCACAGAGACTGGGGCTGCTTGCTTGTCTTGTCCCCTCAAACTTGAAAAGTATCTTAGGTGGTCCGTGCCGGGCGCCTCCGGCAGCCCTGCTCCGAAAATGCGAACGTCTGCAGATAGCTCGCAGGCAGAAAGAGCTAGCCTGGAAAGCTGTTGCTCAGCCTCATCTGCCCATGGCACTGCTCGCACAGAGGCACAGAGACTGGGGCTGCTTGCTTGTCTTGTCCCCTCACACTTCAAAAGTAGCTTGGGTGGTCCGTGCCGGGCGCCTCCGGCACCCCTGCTCGGAAAATGCAAACGTCTGCAGATAGCTCGCAGGCAGAAAGAGCTAGCCTGGAAAGCTGTTGCTCAGCCTCATCTGCCCATGGCACTGCTCGCACAGAGGCACAGAGACTGGGGCTGCTTGCTTGTCTTGCCCCCTCAAACTTCAAACGTAGCTTTGGTGGTCTGTGCTGGGCGCCTTTGGCAGCCCTGCTCCGAAAATGCGAACGTCTGCAGATAGCTCGCAGGCAGAAAGAGCTAGCCTGGAAAGCTGTTGCTCAGCCTCATCTGCCCATGGCACTGCTCGCACAGAGGCACAGAGACTGGGGCTGCTTGCTTGTCTTGCCCCCTCAAACTTCAAACGTAGCTTAGGTGGTCCGTGCCGGGCGCACCCGGCACCCCTGCTCCGAAAATGCGAACGTCTGCAGATAGCTCGCAGGCAGAAAGAGCTAGCCTGGAAAGCTGTTGCTCAGCCTCATCTGCCCATGGCACTGCTCGCACAGAGGCACAGAGACTGGGGCTGCTTGCTTGTCTTGTCCCCTCAAACTTCAAACGTAGCTTAGGTGTTCCGTGCCGTCCGCCTCCAGCAGCCCTGCTCCTAAAATGTGAACGTCTGCAGATAGCTCGCAGGCAGAAAGAGCTAGCCTGGAAAGCTGTTGCTCAGCCTCATCTGCCCATGGCACTGCTCGCACAGAGGCACAGAGACTGGGGCTGCTTGCTTGTCTTGTCCCCTCAAACTTCAAACGTATCTTAGGTGGTCCGTCTCGGGAGCCTCATTCAGCCCTGCTCTGAAAATGCGAACGTCTGCAGATAGCTCGCAGGCAGAAAGAGCTAGCCTGGAAAGCTGTTGCTCAGCCTTATCTGCCCATGGCACTGCTCGCACAGAGGCACAGAGACTGGGGCTGCTTGCTTGTCTTGTCCCCTCAAACTTCAAAAGTAGCTTGGGTGGTCCGTGCCGGGCGCCTCCGGCAGCCCTGCTCCGAAAATGCAAACGTCTGCAGATAGCTCGCAGGCAGAAAGAGCTAGCCTGGAAAGCTGTTGCTCAGCCTCATCTGCCCATGGCACTGCTCGCACAGAGGCACAGAGACTGGGGCTGCTTGCTTGTCTTGTCCCCTCAAACTTCAAACGTAGCTTAGGTGTTCCGTCTCGGGAGCCTCATTCAGCCCTGCTCTGAAAATGCGAACGTCTGCAGATAGCTCGCAGGCAGAAAGAGCTAGCCTGGAAAGCTGTTGCTCAGCCTCATCTGCCCATGGCACTGCTCGCACAGAGGCACAGAGACTGGGGCTGCTTGCTTGTCTTGTCCCCTCAAACTTCAAACGTAGCTTAGGTGTTCCGTGCCGTCCGCCTCCAGCAGCCCTGCTCCGAAAATGTGAACGTCTGCAGATAGCTCGCAGGCAGAAAGAGCTAGCCTGGAAAGCTGTTGCTCAGCCTCATCTGCCCATGGCACTGCTCGCACAGAGGCACAGAGACTGGGGCTGCTTGCTTGTCTTGCCCCCTCAAACTTCAAATGTAGCTTAGGTGGTCCGTGCCGGGCGCCTCCGGCAGCCCTGCTCCGAAAATGCAAACGTCTGCAGATAGCTCGCAGGCAGAAAGAGCTAGCCTGGAAAGCTGTTGCTCAGCCTCATCTGCCCATGGCACTGCTCGCACAGAGGCACAGAGACTGGGGCTGCTTGCTTGTCTTGTCCCCTCAAACTTCAAACGTAGCTTAGGTGTTCCGTGCCGTCCGCCTCCAGCAGCCCTGCTCCTAAAATGTGAACGTCTGCAGATAGCTCGCAGGCAGAAAGAGCTAGCCTGGAAAGCTGTTGCTCAGCCTCATCTGCCCATGGCACTGCTCGCACAGAGGCACAGAGACTGGGGCTGCTTGCTTGTCTTGTCCCCTCAAACTTCAAACATATCTTAGGTGGTCCGTCTCGGGAGCCTCACTCAGCCCTGCTCTGAAAATGCGAACGTCTGCAGATAGCTCGCAGGCAGAAAGAGCTAGCCTGGAAAGCTGTTGCTCAGCCTTATCTGCCCATGGCACTGCTCGCACAGAGGCACAGAGACTGGGGCTGCTTGCTTGTCTTGTCCCCTCAAACTTCAAAAGTAGCTTGGGTGGTCCGTGCCGGGCGCCTCCGGCAGCCCTGCTCCGAAAATGCAAACGTCTGCAGATAGCTCGCAGGCAGAAAGAGCTAGCCTGGAAAGCTGTTGCTCAGCCTCATCTGCCCATGGCACTGCTCGCACAGAGGCACAGAGACTGGGGCTGCTTGCTTGTCTTGTCCCCTCAAACTTCAAACGTAGCTTAGGTGTTCCGTCTCGGGAGCCTCATTCAGCCCTGCTCTGAAAATGCGAACGTCTGCAGATAGCTCGCAGGCAGAAAGAGCTAGCCTGGAAAGCTGTTGCTCAGCCTCATCTGCCCATGGCACTGCTCGCACAGAGGCACAGAGACTGGGGCTGCTTGCTTGTCTTGTACCCTCAAACTTCAAACGTAGCTTAGGTGTTCCGTGCCGTCCGCCTCCAGCAGCCCTGCTCCGAAAATGTGAACGTCTGCAGATAGCTCGCAGGCAGAAAGAGCTAGCCTGGAAAGCTGTTGCTCAGCCTCATCTGCCCATGGCACTGCTCGCACAGAGGCACAGAGACTGGGGCTGCTTGCTTGTCTTGCCCCCTCAAACTTCAAACGTAGCTTAGGTGGTCCGTGCCGGGCGCCTCCGGCAGCCCTGCTCCGAAAATGCAAACGTCTGCAGATAGCTCGCAGGCAGAAAGAGCTAGCCTGGAAAGCTGTTGCTCAGCCTCATCTGCCCATGGCACTGCTCGCACAGAGGCACAGAGACTGGGGCTGCTTGCTTGTCTTGCCCCCTCAAACTTCAAACGTATCTTAGGTGGTCCGTGCCGGGCGCACCCGGCAGCCCTGCTCCGAAAATGCGAACGTCTGCAGATAGCTCGCAGGCAGAAAGAGCTAGCCTGGAAAGCTGTTACTCAGCCTCATCTGCCCATGGCACTGCTTGCACAGAGGCACAGAGACTGGGGCTGCTTGCTTGTCTTGTCCCCTCAAACTTCAAACGTAGCTTAGGTGGTCCGTCTCGGGAGCCTCATTCAGCCCTGCTCTGAAAATGCGAACGTCTGCAGATAGCTCGCAGGCAGAAAGAGCTAGCCTGGAAAGCTGTTGCTCAGCCTCATCTGCCCATGGCACTGCTCGCACAGAGGCACAGAGACTGGGGCTGCTTGCTTGTCTTGTCCCCTCAAACTTGAAAAGTATCTTAGGTGGTCCGTGCCGGGCGCCTCCGGCAGCCCTGCTCCGAAAATGCGAACGTCTGCAGATAGCTCGCAGGCAGAAAGAGCTAGCCTGGAAAGCTGTTGCTCAGCCTCATCTGCCCATGGCACTGCTCGCACAGAGGCACAGAGACTGGGGCTGCTTGCTTGTCTTGCCCCCTCAAACTTCAAATGTAGCTTAGGTGGTCCGTGCCGGGCGCCTCCGGCAGCCCTGCTCCGAAAATGCGAACGTCTGCAGATAGCTCGCAGGCAGAAAGAGCTAGCCTGGAAAGCTGTTGCTCAGCCTCATCTGCCCATGGCACTGCTCGCACAGAGGCACAGAGACTGGGGCTGCTTGCTTGTCTTGTCCCCTCAAACTTCAAACGTAGCTTAGGTGTTCCGTGCCGTCCGCCTCCAGCAGCCCTGCTCCTAAAATGTGAACGTCTGCAGATAGCTCGCAGGCAGAAAGAGCTAGCCTGGAAAGCTGTTGCTCAGCCTCATCTGCCCATGGCACTGCTCGCACAGAGGCACAGAGACTGGGGCTGCTTGCTTGTCTTGTCCCCTCAAACTTCAAACGTATCTTAGGTGGTCCGTCTCGGGAGCCTCATTGAGCCCTGCTCTGAAAATGCGAACGTCTGCAGATAGCTCGCAGGCAGAAAGAGCTAGCCTGGAAAGCTGTTGCTCAGCCTTATCTGCCCATGGCACTGCTCGCACAGAGGCACAGAGACTGGGGCTGCTTGCTTGTCTTGTCCCCTCAAACTTCAAACGTAGCTTGGGTGGTCCGTGCCGGGCGCCTCCGCAGCCCTGCTCCGAAAATGCAAACGTCTGCAGATAGCTCGCAGGCAGAAAGAGCTAGCCTGGAAAGCTGTTGCTCAGCCTCATCTGCCCATGGCACTGCTCGCACAGAGGCACAGAGACTGGGGCTGCTTGCTTGTCTTGTCCCCTCAAACTTCAAACGTAGCTTAGGTGTTCCGTCTCGGGAGCCTCATTCAGCCCTGCTCTGAAAATGCGAACGTCTGCAGATAGCTCGCAGGCAGAAAGAGCTAGCCTGTAAAGCTGTTGCTCAGCCTCATCTGCCCATGGCACTGCTCGCACAGAGGCACAGAGACTGGGGCTGCTTGCTTGTCTTGTACCCTCAAACTTCAAACGTAGCTTAGGTGTTCCGTGCCGTCCGCCTCCAGCAGCCCTGCTCCGAAAATGTGAACGTCTGCAGATAGCTCGCAGGCAGAAAGAGCTAGCCTGGAAAGCTGTTGCTCAGCCTCATCTGCCCATGGCACTGCTCGCACAGAGGCACAGAGACTGGGGCTGCTTGCTTGTCTTGCCCCCTCAAACTTCAAACGTAGCTTAGGTGGTCCGTGCCGGGCGCCTCCGGCAGCCCTGCTCCGAAAATGCGAACGTCTGCAGATAGCTCGCAGGCAGAAAGAGCTAGCCTGGAAAGCTGTTGCTCAGCCTCATCTGCCCATGGCACTGCTCGCACAGAGGCACAGAGACTGGGGCTGCTTGCTTGTCTTGTCCCCTCACACTTCAAAAGTAGCTTGGGTGGTCCGTGCCGGGCGCCTCCGGCACCCCTGCTCCGAAAATGCAAACGTCTGCAGATAGCTCGCAGGCAGAAAGAGCTAGCCTGGAAAGCTGTTGCTCAGCCTCATCTGCCCATGGCACTGCTCGCACAGAGGCACAGAGACTGGGGCTGCTTGCTTGTCTTGCCCCCTCAAACTTCAAACGTAGCTTTGGTGGTCTGTGCTGGGCGCCTTTGGCAGCCCTGCTCCGAAAATGCGAACGTCTGCAGATAGCTCGCAGGCAGAAAGAGCTAGCCTGGAAAGCTGTTGCTCAGCCTCATCTGCCCATGGCACTGCTCGCACAGAGGCACAGAGACTGGGGCTGCTTGCTTGTCTTGCCCCCTCAAACTTCAAACGTAGCTTAGGTGGTCCGTGCCGGGCGCACCCGGCACCCCTGCTCCGAAAATGCGAACGTCTGCAGATAGCTCGCAGGCAGAAAGAGCTAGCCTGGAAAGCTGTTGCTCAGCCTCATCTGCCCATGGCACTGCTCGCACAGAGGCACAGAGACTGGGGCTGCTTGCTTGTCTTGTCCCCTCAAACTTCAAACGTAGCTTAGGTGTTCCGTGCCGTCCGCCTCCAGCAGCCCTGCTCCTAAAATGTGAACGTCTGCAGATAGCTCGCAGGCAGAAAGAGCTAGCCTGGAAAGCTGTTGCTCAGCCTCATCTGCCCATGGCACTGCTCGCACAGAGGCACAGAGACTGGGGCTGCTTGCTTGTCTTGTCCCCTCAAACTTCAAACGTATCTTAGGTGGTCCGTCTCGGGAGCCTCATTCAGCCCTGCTCTGAAAATGCGAACGTCTGCAGATAGCTCGCAGGCAGAAAGAGCTAGCCTGGAAAGCTGTTGCTCAGCCTTATCTGCCCATGGCACTGCTCGCACAGAGGCACAGAGACTGGGGCTGCTTGCTTGTCTTGTCCCCTCAAACTTCAAAAGTAGCTTGGGTGGTCCGTGCCGGGCGCCTCCGGCAGCCCTGCTCCGAAAATGCAAACGTCTGCAGATAGCTCGCAGGCAGAAAGAGCTAGCCTGGAAAGCTGTTGCTCAGCCTCATCTGCCCATGGCACTGCTCGCACAGAGGCACAGAGACTGGGGCTGCTTGCTTGTCTTGTCCCCTCAAACTTCAAACGTAGCTTAGGTGTTCCGTCTCGGGAGCCTCATTCAGCCCTGCTCTGAAAATGCGAACGTCTGCAGATAGCTCGCAGGCAGAAAGAGCTAGCCTGGAAAGCTGTTGCTCAGCCTCATCTGCCCATGGCACTGCTCGCACAGAGGCACAGAGACTGGGGCTGCTTGCTTGTCTTGTCCCCTCAAACTTCAAATGTAGCTTAGGTGGTCCGTGCCGGGCGCCTCCGGCAGCCCTGCTCCGAAAATGCAAACGTCTGCAGATAGCTCGCAGGCAGAAAGAGCTAGCCTGGAAAGCTGTTGCTCAGCCTCATCTGCCCATGGCACTGCTCGCACAGAGGCACAGAGACTGGGGCTGCTTGCTTGTCTTGTCCCCTCAAACTTCAAACGTAGCTTAGGTGTTCCGTGCCGTCCGCCTCCAGCAGCCCTGCTCCTAAAATGTGAACGTCTGCAGATAGCTCGCAGGCAGAAAGAGCTAGCCTGGAAAGCTGTTGCTCAGCCTCATCTGCCCATGGCACTGCTCGCACAGAGGCACAGAGACTGGGGCTGCTTGCTTGTCTTGTCCCCTCAAACTTCAAACATATCTTAGGTGGTCCCTCTCGGGAGCCTCACTCAGCCCTGCTCTGAAAATGCGAACGTCTGCAGATAGCTCGCAGGCAGAAAGAGCTAGCCTGGAAAGCTGTTGCTCAGCCTTATCTGCCCATGGCACTGCTCGCACAGAGGCACAGAGACTGGGGCTGCTTGCTTGTCTTGTCCCCTCAAACTTCAAACGTAGCTTGGGTGGTCCGTGCCGGGCGCCTCCGGCAGCCCTGCTCCGAAAATGCAAACGTCTGCAGATAGCTCGCAGGCAGAAAGAGCTAGCCTGGAAAGCTGTTGCTCAGCCTCATCTGCCCATGGCACTGCTCGCACAGAGGCACAGAGACTGGGGCTGCTTGCTTGTCTTGTCCCCTCAAACTTCAAACGTAGCTTAGGTGTTCCGTCTCGGGAGCCTCATTCAGCCCTGCTCTGAAAATGCGAACGTCTGCAGATAGCTCGCAGGCAGAAAGAGCTAGCCTGGAAAGCTGTTGCTCAGCCTCATCTGCCCATGGCACTGCTCGCACAGAGGCACAGAGACTGGGGCTGCTTGCTTGTCTTGTACCCTCAAACTTCAAACGTAGCTTAGGTGTTCCGTGCCGTCCGCCTCCAGCAGCCCTGCTCCGAAAATGTGAACGTCTGCAGATAGCTCGCAGGCAGAAAGAGCTAGCCTGGAAAGCTGTTGCTCAGCCTCATCTGCCCATGGCACTGCTCGCACAGAGGCACAGAGACTGGGGCTGCTTGCTTGTCTTGCCCCCTCAAACTTCAAACGTAGCTTAGGTGGTCCGTGCCGGGCGCCTCCGGCAGCCCTGCTCCGAAAATGCAAACGTCTGCAGATAGCTCGCAGGCAGAAAGAGCTAGCCTGGAAAGCTGTTGCTCAGCCTCATCTGCCCATGGCACTGCTCGCACAGAGGCACAGAGACTGGGGCTGCTTGCTTGTCTTGCCCCCTCAAACTTCAAACGTATCTTAGGTGGTCCGTGCCGGGCGCACCCGGCAGCCCTGCTCCGAAAATGCGAACGTCTGCAGATAGCTCGCAGGCAGAAAGAGCTAGCCTGGAAAGCTGTTACTCAGCCTCATCTGCCCATGGCACTGCTTGCACAGAGGCACAGAGACTGGGGCTGCTTGCTTGTCTTGTCCCCTCAAACTTCAAACGTAGCTTAGGTGGTCCGTCTCGGGAGCCTCATTCAGCCCTGCTCTGAAAATGCGAACGTCTGCAGATAGCTCGCAGGCAGAAAGAGCTAGCCTGGAAAGCTGTTGCTCAGCCTCATCTGCCCATGGCACTGCTCGCACAGAGGCACAGAGACTGGGGCTGCTTGCTTGTCTTGTCCCCTCAAACTTGAAAAGTATCTTAGGTGGTCCGTGCCGGGCGCCTCCGGCAGCCCTGCTCCGAAAATGCGAACGTCTGCAGATAGCTTGCAGGCAGAAAGAGCTAGCCTGGAAAGCTGTTGCTCAGCCTCATCTGCCCATGGCACTGCTCGCACAGAGGCACAGAGACTGGGGCTGCTTGCTTGTCTTGTCCCCTCACACTTCAAAAGTAGCTTGGGTGGTCCGTGCCGGGCGCCTCCGGCACCCCTGCTCTGAAAATGCAAACGTCTGCAGATAGCTCGCAGGCAGAAAGAGCTAGCCTGGAAAGCTGTTGCTCAGCCTCATCTGCCCATGGCACTGCTCGCACAGAGGCACAGAGACTGGGGCTGCTTGCTTGTCTTGCCCCCTCAAACTTCAAACGTAGCTTAGGTGTTCCGTGCCGGGCGCCTCCGGCAGCCCTGCTCCGAAAATGCAAACGTCTGCAGATAGCTCGCAGGCAGAAAGAGCTAGCCTGGAAAGCTGTTGCTCAGCCTCATCTGCCCATGGCACTGCTCGCACAGAGGCACAGAGACTGGGGCTGCTTGCTTGTCTTGTCCCCTCAAACTTCAAACGTAGCTTAGGTGTTCCGTCTCGGGAGCCTCATTCAGCCCTGCTCTGAAAATGCGAACGTCTGCAGATAGCTCGCAGGCAGAAAGAGCTAGCCTGGAAAGCTGTTGCTCAGCCTCATCTGCCCATGGCACTGCTCGCACAGAGGCACAGAGACTGGGGCTGCTTGCTTGTCTTGTACCCTCAAACTTCAAACGTAGCTTAGGTGTTCCGTGCCGTCCGCCTCCAGCAGCCCTGCTCCGAAAATGTGAACGTCTGCAGATAGCTCGCAGGCAGAAAGAGCTAGCCTGGAAAGCTGTTGCTCAGCCTCATCTGCCCATGGCACTGCTCGCACAGAGGCACAGAGACTGGGGCTGCTTGCTTGTCTTGCCCCCTCAAACTTCAAACGTAGCTTAGGTGGTCCGTGCCGGGCGCCTCCGGCAGCCCTGCTCCGAAAATGCAAACGTCTGCAGATAGCTCGCAGGCAGAAAGAGCTAGCCTGGAAAGCTGTTGCTCAGCCTCATCTGCCCATGGCACTGCTCGCACAGAGGCACAGAGACTGGGGCTGCTTGCTTGTCTTGCCCCCTCAAACTTCAAACGTATCTTAGGTGGTCCGTGCCGGGCGCACCCGGCAGCCCTGCTCCGAAAATGCGAACGTCTGCAGATAGCTCGCAGGCAGAAAGAGCTAGCCTGGAAAGCTGTTGCTCAGCCTCATCTGCCCATGGCACTGCTTGCACAGAGGCACAGAGACTGGGGCTGCTTGCTTGTCTTGTCCCCTCAAACTTCAAACGTAGCTTAGGTGGTCCGTCTCGGGAGCCTCATTCAGCCCTGCTCTGAAAATGCGAACGTCTGCAGATAGCTCGCAGGCAGAAAGAGCTAGCCTGGAAAGCTGTTGCTCAGCCTCATCTGCCCATGGCACTGCTCGCACAGAGGCACAGAGACTGGGGCTGCTTGCTTGTCTTGTCCCCTCAAACTTGAAAAGTATCTTAGGTGGTCCGTGCCGGGCGCCTCCGGCAGCCCTGCTCCGAAAATGCGAACGTCTGCAGATAGCTCGCAGGCAGAAAGAGCTAGCCTGGAAAGCTGTTGCTCAGCCTCATCTGCCCATGGCACTGCTCGCACAGAGGCACAGAGACTGGGGCTGCTTGCTTGTCTTGTCCCCTCACACTTCAAAAGTAGCTTGGGTGGTCCGTGCCGGGCGCCTCCGGCAGCCCTGCTCTGAAAATGCAAACGTCTGCAGATAGCTCGCAGGCAGAAAGAGCTAGCCTGGAAAGCTGTTGCTCAGCCTCATCTGCCCATGGCACTGCTCGCACAGAGGCACAGAGACTGGGGCTGCTTGCTTGTCTTGTCCCCTCAAACTTCAAATGTAGCTTAGGTGGTCCGTGCTGGGCGTCTCCGGCAGCCGTGCTCCGAAAATGCAAACGTCTGCAGATAGCTCGCAGGCAGAAAGAGCTAGCCTGGAAAGCTGTTGCTCAGCCTCATCTGCCCATGGCACTGCTCGCACAGAGGCACAGAGACTGGGGCTGCTTGCTTGTCTTGCCCCCTCAAACTTCAAACGTAGCTTAGGTGTTCCGTGCCGTCCGCCTCCAGCAGCCCTGCTCCTAAAATGTGAACGTCTGCAGATAGCTCGCAGGCAGAAAGAGCTAGCCTGGAAAGCTGTTGCTCAGCCTCATCTGCCCATGGCACTGCTCGCACAGAGGCACAGAGACTGGGGCTGCTTGCTTGTCTTGTCCCCTCAAACTTCAAACGTATCTTAGGTGGTCCGTCTCGGGAGCCTCATTCAGCCCTGCTCTGAAAATGCGAACGTCTGCAGATAGCTCGCAGGCAGAAAGAGCTAGCCTGGAAAGCTGTTGCTCAGCCTTATCTGCCCATGGCACTGCTCGCACAGAGGCACAGAGACTGGGGCTGCTTGCTTGTCTTGTCCCCTCAAACTTCAAAAGTAGCTTGGGTGGTCCGTGCCGGGCGCCTCCGGCAGCCCTGCTCCGAAAATGCAAACGTCTGCAGATAGCTCGCAGGCAGAAAGAGGTAGCCTGGAAAGCTGTTGCTCAGCCTCATCTGCCCATGGCACTGCTCGCACAGAGGCACAGAGACTGGGGCTGCTTGCTTGTCTTGTCCCCTGAAACTTCAAACGTAGCTTAGGTGGTCCGTGCCGTCCGCCTCCGGCAGCCCTGCTCCGAAAATGCGAACGTCTGCAGATAGCTCGCAGCCAGAAAGAGCTAGCCTGGAAAGCTGTTGCTCAGCCTCATCTGCCCATGGCACTGCTCGCACAGAGGCACAGAGACTGGGGCTGCTTGCTTGTCTTGTCCCCTCAAACTTCAAACGTAGCTTAGGTGTTCCGTGCCGTCCGCCTCCAGCAGCCCTGCTCCTAAAATGTGAACGTCTGCAGATAGCTCGCAGGCAGAAAGAGCTAGCCTGGAAAGCTGTTGCTCAGCCTCATCTGCCCATGGCACTGCTCGCACAGAGGCACAGAGACTGGGGCTGCTTGCTTGTCTTGTCCCCTCAAACTTCAAACATATCCTAGGTGGTCCGTCTCGGGAGCCTCACTCAGCCCTGCTCTGAAAATGCGAACGTCTGCAGATAGCTCGCAGGCAGAAAGAGCTAGCCTGGAAAGCTGTTGCTCAGCCTCATCTGCCCATGGCACTGCTCGCACAGAGGCACAGAGACTGGGGCTGCTTGCTTGTCTTGTCCCCTCAAACTTCAAACGTAGCTTAGGTGTTCCGTCTCGGGAGCCTCATTCAGCCCTGCTCTGAAAATGCGAACGTCTGCAGATAGCTCGCAGGCAGAAAGAGCTAGCCTGGAAAGCTGTTGCTCAGCCTCATCTGCCCATGGCACTGCTCGCACAGAGGCACAGAGACTGGGGCTGCTTGCTTGTCTTGTACCCTCAAACTTCAAACGTAGCTTAGGTGTTCCGTGCCGTCCGCCTCCAGCAGCCCTGCTCCGAAAATGTGAACGTCTGCAGATAGCTCGCAGGCAGAAAGAGCTAGCCTGGAAAGCTGTTGCTCAGCCTCATCTGCCCATGGCACTGCTCGCACAGAGGCACAGAGACTGGGGCTGCTTGCTTGTCTTGTCCCCTCACACTTCAAAAGTAGCTTGGGTGGTCCGTGCCGGGCGCCTCCGGCACCCCTGCTCTGAAAATGCAAACGTCTGCAGATAGCTCGCAGGCAGAAAGAGCTAGCCTGGAAAGCTGTTGCTCAGCCTCATCTGCCCATGGCACTGCTCGCACAGAGGCACAGAGACTGGGGCTGCTTGCTTGTCTTGTCCCCTCAAACTTCAAATGTAGCTTAGGTGGTCCGTGCTGGGCGTCTCCGGCAGCCGTGCTCCGAAAATGCAAACGTCTGCAGATAGCTCGCAGGCAGAAAGAGCTAGCCTGGAAAGCTGTTGCTCAGCCTCATCTGCCCATGGCACTGCTCGCACAGAGGCACAGAGACTGGGGCTGCTTGCTTGTCTTGCCCCCTCAAACTTCAAACGTAGCTTAGGTGTTCCGTGCCGGGCGCCTCCGGCAGCCCTGCTCCGAAAATGCAAACGTCTGCAGATAGCTCGCAGGCAGAAAGAGCTAGCCTGGAAAGCTGTTGCTCAGCCTCATCTGCCCATGGCACTGCTCGCACAGAGGCACAGAGACTGGGGCTGCTTGCTTGTCTTGTCCCCTCAAATTTCAAACGTAGCTTAGGTGTTCCGTCTCGGGAGCCTCATTCAGCCCTGCTCTGAAAATGCGAACGTCTGCAGATAGCTCGCAGGCAGAAAGAGCTAGCCTGGAAAGCTGTTGCTCAGCCTCATCTGCCCATGGCACTGCTCGCACAGAGGCACAGAGACTGGGGCTGCTTGCTTGTCTTGTACCCTCAAACTTCAAACGTAGCTTAGGTGTTCCGTGCCGTCCGCCTCCAGCAGCCCTGCTCCGAAAATGTGAACGTCTGCAGATAGCTCGCAGGCAGAAAGAGCTAGCCTGGAAAGCTGTTGCTCAGCCTCATCTGCCCATGGCACTGCTCGCACAGAGGCACAGAGACTGGGGCTGCTTGCTTGTCTTGCCCCCTCAAACTTCAAACGTAGCTTAGGTGGTCCGTGCCGGGCGCCTCCGGCAGCCCTGCTCCGAAAATGCAAACGTCTGCAGATAGCTCGCAGGCAGAAAGAGCTAGCCTGGAAAGCTGTTGCTCAGCCTCATCTGCCCATGGCACTGCTCGCACAGAGGCACAGAGACTGGGGCTGCTTGCTTGTCTTGCCCCCTCAAACTTCAAACGTATCTTAGGTGGTCCGTGCCGGGCGCACCCGGCAGCCCTGCTCCGAAAATGCGAACGTCTGCAGATAGCTCGCAGGCAGAAAGAGCTAGCCTGGAAAGCTGTTGCTCAGCCTCATCTGCCCATGGCACTGCTTGCACAGAGGCACAGAGACTGGGGCTGCTTGCTTGTCTTGTCCCCTCAAACTTCAAACGTATCTTAGGTGGTCCGTCTCGGGAGCCTCATTCAGCCCTGCTCTGAAAATGCGAACGTCTGCAGATAGCTCACAGGCAGAAAGAGCTAGCCTGGAAAGCTGTTGCTCAGCCTCATCTGCCCATGGCACTGCTCGCACAGAGGCACAGAGACTGGGGCTGCTTGCTTGTCTTGTCCCCTCAAACTTGAAAAGTATCTTAGGTGGTCCGTGCCGGGCGCCTCCGGCAGCCCTGCTCCGAAAATGCGAACGTCTGCAGATAGCTCGCAGGCAGAAAGAGCTAGCCTGGAAAGCTGTTGCTCAGCCTCATCTGCCCATGGCACTGCTCGCACAGAGGCACAGAGACTGGGGCTGCTTGCTTGTCTTGTCCCCTCACACTTCAAAAGTAGCTTGGGTGGTCCGTGCCGGGCGCCTCCGGCACCCCTGCTCTGAAAATGCAAACGTCTGCAGATAGCTCGCAGGCAGAAAAAGCTAGCCTGGAAAGCTGTTGCTCAGCCTCATCTGCCCATGGCACTGCTCGCACAGAGGCACAGAGACTGGGGCTGTTTGCTTGTCTTGTCCCCTCAAACTTCAAACGTATCTTAGGTGGTCCGTCTCGGGAGCCTCATTCAGCCCTGCTCTGAAAATGCGAACGTCTGCAGATAGCTCGCAGGCAGAAAGAGCTAGCCTGGAAAGCTGTTGCTCAGCCTTATCTGCCCATGGCACTGCTCGCACAGAGGCACAGAGACTGGGGCTGCTTGCTTGTCTTGTCCCCTCAAACTTCAAAAGTAGCTTGGGTGGTCCGTGCCGGGCGCCTCCGGCAGCCCTGCTCCGAAAATGCAAACGTCTGCAGATAGCTCGCAGGCAGAAAGAGGTAGCCTGGAAAGCTGTTGCTCAGCCTCATCTGCCCATGGCACTGCTCGCACAGAGGCACAGAGACTGGGGCTGCTTGCTTGTCTTGCCCCCTCAAACTTCAAACGTAGCTTAGGTGTTCCGTGCCGTCCGCCTCCAGCAGCCCTGCTCCTAAAATGTGAACGTCTGCAGATAGCTCGCAGGCAGAAAGAGCTAGCCTGGAAAGCTGTTGCTCAGCCTCATCTGCCCATGGCACTGCTCGCACAGAGGCACAGAGACTGGGGCTGCTTGCTTGTCTTGTCCCCTCAAACTTCAAACGTATCTTAGGTGGTCCGTCTCGGGAGCCTCATTCAGCCCTGCTCTGAAAATGCGAACGTCTGCAGATAGCTCGCAGGCAGAAAGAGCTAGCCTGGAAAGCTGTTGCTCAGCCTTATCTGCCCATGGCACTGCTCGCACAGAGGCACAGAGACTGGGGCTGCTTGCTTGTCTTGTCCCCTCAAACTTCAAAAGTAGCTTGGGTGGTCCGTGCCGGGCGCCTCCGGCAGCCCTGCTCCGAAAATGCAAACGTCTGCAGATAGCTCGCAGGCAGAAAGAGGTAGCCTGGAAAGCTGTTGCTCAGCCTCATCTGCCCATGGCACTGCTCGCACAGAGGCACAGAGACTGGGGCTGCTTGCTTGTCTTGTCCCCTGAAACTTCAAACGTAGCTTAGGTGGTCCGTGCCGGGCGCATCCGGCAGCCCTGCTCCGAAAATGCGAACGTCTGCAGATAGCTCGCAGCCAGAAAGAGCTAGCCTGGAAAGCTGTTGCTCAGCCTCATCTGCCCATGGCACTGCTCGCACAGAGGCACAGAGACTGGGGCTGCTTGCTTGTCTTGTACCTTTAAACTTCAAACGTAGCTTAGGTGTTCCGTGCCGTCCGCCTCCAGCAGCCCTGCTCCTAAAATGTGAACGTCTGCAGATAGCTCGCAGGCAGAAAGAGCTAGCCTGGAAAGCTGTTGCTCAGCCTCATCTGCCCATGGCACTGCTCGCACAGAGGCACAGAGACTGGGGCTGCTTGCTTGTCTTGTCCCCTCAAACTTCAAACATATCTTAGGTGGTCCGTCTCGGGAGCCTCACTCAGCCCTGCTCTGAAAATGCGAACGTCTGCAGATAGCTCGCAGGCAGAAAGAGCTAGCCTGGAAAGCTGTTGCTCAGCCTTATCTGCCCATGGCACTGCTCGCACAGAGGCACAGAGACTGGGGCTGCTTGCTTGTCTTGTCCCCTCAAACTTCAAACGTAGCTTGGGTGGTCCGTGCCGGGCGCCTCCGGCAGCCCTGCTCCGAAAATGCAAACGTCTGCAGATAGCTCGCAGGCAGAAAGAGCTAGCCTGGAAAGCTGTTGCTCAGCCTCATCTGCCCATGGCACTGCTCGCACAGAGGCACAGAGACTGGGGCTGCTTGCTTGTCTTGTCCCCTCAAACTTCAAACGTAGCTTAGGTGTTCCGTCTCGGGAGCCTCATTCAGCCCTGCTCTGAAAATGCGAACGTCTGCAGATAGCTCGCAGGCAGAAAGAGCTAGCCTGGAAAGCTGTTGCTCAGCCTCATCTGCCCATGGCACTGCTCGCACAGAGGCACAGAGACTGGGGCTGCTTGCTTGTCTTGTACCCTCAAACTTCAAACGTAGCTTAGGTGTTCCGTGCCGTCCGCCTCCAGCAGCCCTGCTCCGAAAATGTGAACGTCTGCAGATAGCTCGCAGGCAGAAAGAGCTAGCCTGGAAAGCTGTTGCTCAGCCTCATCTGCCCATGGCACTGCTCGCACAGAGGCACAGAGACTGGGGCTGCTTGCTTGTCTTGTCCCCTCACACTTCAAAAGTAGCTTGGGTGGTCCTTGCCGGGCGCCTCCGGCACCCCTGCTCTGAAAATGCAAACGTCTGCAGATAGCTCGCAGGCAGAAAGAGCTAGCCTGGAAAGCTGTTGCTCAGCCTCATCTGCCCATGGCACTGCTCGCACAGAGGCACAGAGACTGGGGCTGCTTGCTTGTCTTGTCCCCTCAAACTTCAAATGTAGCTTAGGTGGTCCGTGCTGGGCGTCTCCGGCAGCCGTGCTCCGAAAATGCAAACGTCTGCAGATAGCTCGCAGGCAGAAAGAGCTAGCCTGTAAAGCTGTTGCTCAGCCTCATCTGCCCATGGCACTGCTCGCACAGAGGCACAGAGACTGGGGCTGCTTGCTTGTCTTGCCCCCTCAAACTTCAAACGTAGCTTAGGTGTTCCGTGCCGGGCGCCTCCGGCAGCCCTGCTCCGAAAATGCAAACGTCTGCAGATAGCTCGCAGGCAGAAAGAGCTAGCCTGGAAAGCTGTTGCTCAGCCTCATCTGCCCATGGCACTGCTCGCACAGAGGCACAGAGACTGGGGCTGCTTGCTTGTCTTGTCCCCTCAAACTTCAAACGTAGCTTAGGTGTTCCGTCTCGGGAGCCTCATTCAGCCCTGCTCTGAAAATGCGAACGTCTGCAGATAGCTCGCAGGCAGAAAGAGCTAGCCTGGAAAGCTGTTGCTCAGCCTCATCTGCCCATGGCACTGCTCGCACAGAGGCACAGAGACTGGGGCTGCTTGCTTGTCTTGTACCCTCAAACTTCAAACGTAGCTTAGGTGTTCCGTGCCGTCCGCCTCCAGCAGCCCTGCTCCGAAAATGTGAACGTCTGCAGATAGCTCGCAGGCAGAAAGAGCTAGCCTGGAAAGCTGTTGCTCAGCCTCATCTGCCCATGGCACTGCTCGCACAGAGGCACAGAGACTGGGGCTGCTTGCTTGTCTTGCCCCCTCAAACTTCAAACGTAGCTTAGGTGGTCCGTGCCGGGCGCCTCCGGCAGCCCTGCTCCGAAAATGCAAACGTCTGCAGATAGCTCGCAGGCAGAAAGAGCTAGCCTGGAAAGCTGTTGCTCAGCCTCATCTGCCCATGGCACTGCTCGCACAGAGGCACAGAGACTGGGGCTGCTTGCTTGTCTTGCCCCCTCAAACTTCAAACGTATCTTAGGTGGTCCGTGCCGGGCGCACCCGGCAGCCCTGCTCCGAAAATGCGAACGTCTGCAGATAGCTCGCAGGCAGAAAGAGCTAGCCTGGAAAGCTGTTGCTCAGCCTCATCTGCCCATGGCACTGCTTGCACAGAGGCACAGAGACTGGGGCTGCTTGCTTGTCTTGTCCCCTCAAACTTCAAACGTATCTTAGGTGGTCCGTCTCGGGAGCCTCATTCAGCCCTGCTCTGAAAATGCGAACGTCTGCAGATAGCTCGCAGGCAGAAAGAGCTAGCCTGGAAAGCTGTTGCTCAGCCTCATCTGCCCATGGCACTGCTCGCACAGAGGCACAGAGACTGGGGCTGCTTGCTTGTCTTGTCCCCTCAAACTTGAAAAGTATCTTAGGTGGTCCGTGCCGGGCGCCTCCGGCAGCCCTGCTCCGAAAATGCGAACGTCTGCAGATAGCTCGCAGGCAGAAAGAGCTAGCCTGGAAAGCTGTTGCTCAGCCTCATCTGCCCATGGCACTGCTCGCACAGAGGCACAGAGACTGGGGCTGCTTGCTTGTCTTGTCCCCTCACACTTCAAAAGTAGCTTGGGTGGTCCGTGCCGGGCGCCTCCGGCACCCCTGCTCTGAAAATGCAAACGTCTGCAGATAGCTCGCAGGCAGAAAAAGCTAGCCTGGAAAGCTGTTGCTCAGCCTCATCTGCCCATGGCACTGCTCGCACAGAGGCACAGAGACTGGGGCTGTTTGCTTGTCTTGTCCCCTCAAACTTCAAACGTATCTTAGGTGGTCCGTCTCGGGAGCCTCATTCAGCCCTGCTCTGAAAATGCGAACGTCTGCAGATAGCTCGCAGCCAGAAAGAGCTAGCCTGGAAAGCTGTTGCTCAGCCTCATCTGCCCATGGCACTGCTCGCACAGAGGCACAGAGACTGGGGCTGCTTGCTTGTCTTGCCCCCTCAAACTTCAAACGTATCTTTGGTGGTCTGTGCTGGGCGCCTTTGGCAGCCCTGCTCCGAAAATGCGAACGTCTGCAGATAGCTCGCAGGCAGAAAGAGCTAGCCTGGAAAGCTGTTGCTCAGCCTCATCTGCCCATGGCACTGCTCGCACAGAGGCACAGAGACTGGGGCTGCTTGCTTGTCTTGCCCCCTCAAACTTCAAACGTAGCTTAGGTGGTCCGTGCCGGGCGCCTCCGGCAGCCCTGCTCCGAAAATGCAAACGTCTGCAGATAGCTCGCAGGCAGAAAGAGCTAGCCTGGAAAGCTGTTGCTCAGCCTCATCTGCCCATGGCACTGCTCGCACAGAGGCACAGAGACTGGGGCTGCTTGCTTGTCTTGTCCCCTCAAACTTCAAATGTAGCTTAGGTGGTCCGTGCCGGGCGCACCCGGCAGCCCTGCTCCGAAAATGCGAACGTCTGCAGATAGCTCGCAGGCAGAAAGAGCTAGCCTGGAAAGCTGTTGCTCAGCCTCATCTGCCCATGGCACTGCTCGCACAGAGGCACAGAGACTGGGGCTGCTTGCTTGTCTTGTCCCCTCAAACTTCAAACGTAGCTTAGGTGTTCCGTGCCGTCCGCCTCCAGCAGCCCTGCTCCGAAAATGTGAACGTCTGCAGATAGCTCGCAGGCAGAAAGAGCTAGCCTGGAAAGCTGTTGCTCAGCCTCATCTGCCCATGGCACTGCTTGCACAGAGGCACAGAGACTGGGGCTGCTTCCTTGTCTTGTCCCCTCAAACTTCAAACGTAGCTTAGGTGGTCCGTCTCGGGAGCCTCATTCAGCCCTGCTCTGAAAATGCGAACGTCTGCAGATAGCTCGCAGGCAGAAAGAGCTAGCCTGGAAAGCTGTTGCTCAGCCTCATCTGCCCATGGCACTGCTCGCACAGAGGCACAGAGACTGGGGCTGCTTGCTTGTCTTGTCCCCTCAAACTTGAAAAGTATCTTAGGTGGTCCGTGCCGGGCGCCTCCGGCAGCCCTGCTCCGAAAATGCAAACGTCTGCAGATAGCTCACAGGCAGAAAGAGCTAGCCTTGAAAGCTGTTGCTCAGCCTCATCTGCCCATGGCACTGCTCGCACAGAGGCACAGAGACTGGGGCTGCTTGCTTGTCTTGTTCTCTAAGACTTCAAACGTAGCTTAGGTGGTCCGTGCCGGGCGCTTCCGGCAGTCCTGCTCCGAAAATGCGAACGTCTGCAGATAGCTCGCAGGCAGAAAAAGCTAGCCTGGAAAGCTGTTGCTCAGCCTTATCTGCCCATGGCACTGCTCGCACAGAGGCACAGAGACTGGGGCTGCTTGCTTGTCTTGCCCCCTCAAACTTCAAATGTAGCTTAGGTGGTCCGTGCCGGGCGTCTCCGGCAGCCCTGCTCCGAAAATGCAAACGTCTGCAGATAGCTCGCAGGCAGAAAGAGCTAGCCTGGAAAGCTGTTGCTCAGTTTCATCTGCCCATGGCACTGCTCGCACAGAGGCACAGAGACTGGGGCTGCTTGCTTGTCTTGTCCCCTCAAACTTCAAACGTAGCTTAGGTGTTCCGTGCCGTCCGCCTCCAGCAGCCCTGCTCCTAAAATGTGAACGTCTGCAGATAGCTCGCAGGCAGAAAGAGCTAGCCTGGAAAGCTGTTGCTCAGCCTCATCTGCCCATGGCACTGCTCGCACAGAGGCACAGAGACTGGGGCTGCTTGCTTGTCTTGTCCCCTCAAACTTCAAACGTATCTTAGGTGGTCCGTCTCGGGAGCCTCATTCAGCGCTGCTCTGAAAATGCGAACGTCTGCAGATAGCTCGCAGGCAGAAAGAGCTAGCCTGGAAAGCTGTTGCTCAGCCTCATCTGCCCATGGCACTGCTCGCACAGAGGCACAGAGACTGGGGCTGCTTGCTTGTCTTGTCCCCTCAAACTTCAAAAGTAGCTTGGGTGGTCCGTGCCGGGCGCCTCCGGCAGCCCTGCTCCGAAAATGCAAACGTCTGCAGATAGCTCGCAGGCAGAAAGAGCTAGCCTGGAAAGCTGTTGCTCAGCCTTATCTGCCCATGGCACTGCTCGCACAGAGGCACAGAGACTGGGGCTGCTTGCTTGTCTTGTCCCCTCAAACTTCAAACGTAGCTTAGGTGTTCCGTGCCGTCCGCCTCCAGCAGCCCTGCTCTGAAAATGCGAACGTCTGCAGATAGCTCGCAGGCAGAAAGAGCTAGCCTGGAAAGCTGTTGCTCAGCCTCATCTGCCCATGGCACTGCTCGCACAGAGGCACAGAGACTGGGGCTGCTTGCTTGTCTTGCCCCCTCAAACTTCAAACGTATCTTAGGTGGTCCGTGCCGGGCGCACCCGGCAGCCCTGCTCCGAAAATGCGAACGTCTGCAGATAGCTCGCAGGCAGAAAGAGCTAGCCTGGAAAGCTGTTGCTCAGCCTCATCTGCCCATGGCACTGCTTGCACAGAGGCACAGAGACTGGGGCTGCTTGCTTGTCTTGTCCCCTCAAACTTCAAACGTAGCTTAGGTGGTCCGTCTCGGGAGCCTCATTCAGCCCTGCTCTGAAAATGCGAACGTCTGCAGATAGCTCGCAGGCAGAAAGAGCTAGCCTGGAAAGCTGTTGCTCAGCCTCATCTGCCCATGGCACTGCTCGCACAGAGGCACAGAGACTGGGGCTGCTTGCTTGTCTTGTCCCCTCAAACTTGAAAAGTATCTTAGGTGGTCCGTGCCGGGCGCCTCCGGCAGCCCTGCTCCGAAAATGCGAACGTCTGCAGATAGCTCGCAGGCAGAAAGAGCTAGCCTGGAAAGCTGTTGCTCAGCCTCATCTGCCCATGGCACTGCTCGCACAGAGGCACAGAGACTGGGGCTGCTTGCTTGTCTTGTCCCCTCAAACTTCAAATGTAGCTTAGGTGGTCCGTGCTGGGCGTCTCCGGCAGCCGTGCTCTGAAAATGCAAACGTCTGCAGATAGCTCGCAGGCAGAAAGAGCTAGCCTGGAAAGCTGTTGCTCCGACTCATCTGCCCATGGCACTGCTCGCACAGAGGCACAGAGACTGGGGCTGCTTGCTTGTCTTGCCCCCTCAAACTTCAAACGTAGCTTAGGTGTTCCGTGCCGTCCGCCTCCAGCAGCCCTGCTCCTAAAATGTGAACGTCTGCAGATAGCTCGCAGGCAGAAAGAGCTAGCCTGGAAAGCTGTTGCTCAGCCTCATCTGCCCATGGCACTGCTCGCACAGAGGCACAGAGACTGGGGCTGCTTGCTTGTCTTGTCCCCTCAAACTTCAAACGTATCTTAGGTGGTCCGTCTCGGGAGCCTCATTCAGCCCTGCTCTGAAAATGCGAACGTCTGCAGATAGCTCGCAGGCAGAAAGAGCTAGCCTGGAAAGCTGTTGCTCAGCCTTATCTGCCCATGGCACTGCTCGCACAGAGGCACAGAGACTGGGGCTGCTTGCTTGTCTTGTCCCCTCAAACTTCAAAAGTAGCTTGGGTGGTCCGTGCCGGGCGCCTCCGGCAGCCCTGCTCCGAAAATGCAAACGTCTGCAGATAGCTCGCAGGCAGAAAGAGGTAGCCTGGAAAGCTGTTGCTCAGCCTCATCTGCCCATGGCACTGCTCGCACAGAGGCACAGAGACTGGGGCTGCTTGCTTGTCTTGTCCCCTCAAACTTCAAACGTAGCTTAGGTGGTCCGTGCCGTCCGCCTCCGGCAGCCCTGCTCCGAAAATGCGAACGTCTGCAGATAGCTCGCAGCCAGAAAGAGCTAGCCTGGAAAGCTGTTGCTCAGCCTCATCTGCCCATGGCACTGCTCGCACAGAGGCACAGAGACTGGGGCTGCTTGCTTGTCTTGCCCCCTCAAACTTCAAACGTATCTTTGGTGGTCTGTGCTGGGCGCCTTTGGCAGCCCTGCTCCGAAAATGCGAACGTCTGCAGATAGCTCGCAGGCAGAAAGAGCTAGCCTGGAAAGCTGTTGCTCAGCCTCATCTGCCCATGGCACTGCTCGCACAGAGGCACAGAGACTGGGGCTGCTTGCTTGTCTTGCCCCCTCAAACTTCAAACGTAGCTTAGGTGGTCCGTGCCGGGCGCCTCCGGCAGCCCTGCTCCGAAAATGCAAACGTCTGCAGATAGCTCGCAGGCAGAAAGAGCTAGCCTGGAAAGCTGTTGCTCAGCCTCATCTGCCCATGGCACTGCTCGCACAGAGGCACAGAGACTGGGGCTGCTTGCTTGTCTTGTCCCCTCAAACTTCAAATGTAGCTTAGGTGGTCCGTGCCGGGCTCCTCCGGCAGCCCTGCTCCGAAAATGCGAACGTCTGCAGATAGCTCGCAGGCAGAAAGAGCTAGCCTGGAAAGCTGTTGCTCAGCCTCATCTGCCCATGGCACTGCTCGCACAGAGGCACAGAGACTGGGGCTGCTTGCTTGTCTTGTCCCCTGAAATTTCAAATGTAGCTTAGGTGTTCCGTGCCGTCCGCCTCCAGCAGCCCTGCTCCGAAAATGTGAACGTCTGCAGATAGCTCGCAGGCAGAAAGAGCTAGCCTGGAAAGCTGTTGCTCAGCCTCATCTGCCCATGGCACTGCTTGCACAGAGGCACAGAGACTGGGGCTGCTTCCTTGTCTTGTCCCCTCAAACTTCAAACGTAGCTTAGGTGGTCCGTCTCGGGAGCCTCATTCAGCCCTGCTCTGAAAATGCGAACGTCTGCAGATAGCTCGCAGGCAGAAAGAGCTAGCCTGGAAAGCTGTTGCTCAGCCTCATCTGCCCATGGCACTGCTCGCACAGAGGCACAGAGACTGGGGCTGCTTGCTTGTCTTGTCCCCTCAAACTTGAAAAGTATCTTAGGTGGTCCGTGCCGGGCGCCTCCGGCAGCCCTGCTCCGAAAATGCAAACGTCTGCAGATAGCTCACAGGCAGAAAGAGCTAGCCTGGAAAGCTGTTGCTCAGCCTCATCTGCCCATGGCACTGCTCGCACAGAGGCACAGAGACTGGGGCTGCTTGCTTGTCTTGTTCTCTAAGACTTCAAACGTAGCTTAGGTGGTCCGTGCCGGGCGCTTCCGGCAGTCCTGCTCCGAAAATGCGAACGTCTGCAGATAGCTCGCAGGCAGAAAAAGCTAGCCTGGAAAGCTGTTGCTCAGCCTTATCTGCCCATGGCACTGCTCGCACAGAGGCACAGAGACTGGGGCTGCTTGCTTGTCTTGCCCCCTCAAACTTCAAATGTAGCTTAGGTGGTCCGTGCCGGGCGTCTCCGGCAGCCCTGCTCCGAAAATGCAAACGTCTGCAGATAGCTCGCAGGCAGAAAGAGCTAGCCTGGAAAGCTGTTGCTCAGTTTCATCTGCCCATGGCACTGCTCGCACAGAGGCACAGAGACTGGGGCTGCTTGCTTGTCTTGTCCCCTCAAACTTCAAACGTAGCTTAGGTGTTCCGTGCCGTCCGCCTCCAGCAGCCCTGCTCCTAAAATGTGAACGTCTGCAGATAGCTCGCAGGCAGAAAGAGCTAGCCTGGAAAGCTGTTGCTCAGCCTCATCTGCCCATGGCACTGCTCGCACAGAGGCACAGAGACTGGGGCTGCTTGCTTGTCTTGTCCCCTCAAACTTCAAACGTATCTTAGGTGGTCCGTCTCGGGAGCCTCATTCAGCGCTGCTCTGAAAATGCGAACGTCTGCAGATAGCTCGCAGGCAGAAAGAGCTAGCCTGGAAAGCTGTTGCTCAGCCTCATCTGCCCATGGCACTGCTCGCACAGAGGCACAGAGACTGGGGCTGCTTGCTTGTCTTGTCCCCTCAAACTTCAAAAGTAGCTTGGGTGGTCCGTGCCGGGCGCCTCCGGCAGCCCTGCTCCGAAAATGCAAACGTCTGCAGATAGCTCGCAGGCAGAAAGAGCTAGCCTGGAAAGCTGTTGCTCAGCCTTATCTGCCCATGGCACTGCTCGCACAGAGGCACAGAGACTGGGGCTGCTTGCTTGTCTTGTCCCCTCAAACTTCAAACGTAGCTTAGGTGGTCTGTGCAGGGCGCCTCCAGCAGCCCTGCTCCGAAAATGCGAACGTCTGCAGATAGCTCGCAGGCAGAAAGAGCTAGCCTGGAAAGCTGTTGCTCAGCCTCATCTGCCCATGGCACTGCTCGCACAGAGGCACAGAGACTGGGGCTGCTTGCTTGTCTTGCCCCCTCAAACTTCAAACGTAGCTTTGGTGGTCTGTGCTGGGCGCCTTTGGCAGCCCTGCTCCGAAAATGCGAACGTCTGCAGATAGCTCGCAGGCAGAAAGAGCTAGCCTGGAAAGCTGTTGCTCAGCCTCATCTGCCCATGGCACTGCTCGCACAGAGGCACAGAGACTGGGGCTGCTTGCTTGTCTTGTCCCCTCAAACTTCAAACGTATCTTAGGTGGTCCGTCTCGGGAGCCTCATTCAGCGCTGCTCTGAAAATGCGAACGTCTGCAGATAGCTCGCAGGCAGAAAGAGCTAGCCTGGAAAGCTGTTGCTCAGCCTTATCTGCCCATGGCACTGCTCGCACAGAGGCACAGAGACTGGGGCTGCTTGCTTGTCTTGTCCCCTCAAACTTCAAATGTAGCTTAGGTGTTCCGTGCCGTCCGCCTCCAGCAGCCCTGCTCCGAAAATGCGAACGTCTGCAGATAGCTCGCAGGCAGAAAGAGCTAGCCTGGAAAGCTGTTGCTCAGCCTCATCTGCCCATGGCACTGCTCGCACAGAGGCACAGAGACTGGGGCTGCTTGCTTGTCTTGCCCCCTCAAACTTCAAACGTATCTTTTGGCTGTTTGTGCCGGGCGCCTTTGGCAGCCCTGCTCCGAAAATGCGAACGTCTGCAGATAGCTCGCAGGCAGAAAGAGCTAGCCTGGAAAGCTGTTACTCAGCCTCATCTGCCCATGGCACTGCTCGCACAGAGACACAGAGACTGGGGCTGCTTGCTTGTCTTGCCCCCTCAAACTTCAAACGTGTCTTAGGTGGTCCGTGCAGGGCGCCTCCGGCAGCCCTGCTCCGAAAATGCGAACGTCTGCAGATAGCTCGCAGGCAGAAAGAGCTAGCCTGGAAAGCTGTTGCTCAGCCTCATCTGCCCATGGCACTGCTCGCACAGAGGCACAGAGACTGGGGCTGCTTGCTTGTCTTGTCCCCTCAAACTTCAAATGTAGCTTAGGTGGTCCGTGCTGGGCGTCTCCGGCAGCCCTGCTCCGAAAATGCAAACGTCTGCAGATAGCTCGCAGGCAGAAAGAGCTAGCCTGGAAAGCTGTTGCTCAGTTTCATCTGCCCATGGCACTGCTCGCACAGAGGCACAGAGACTGGGGCTGCTTGCTTGTCTTGCCCCCTCAAACTTCAAACGTAGCTTTGGTGGTCTTTGCTGGGCGCCTTTGGCAGCCCTGCTCCGAAAATGCGAACGTCTGCAGATAGCTCGCAGGCAGAAAGAGCTAGCCTGGAAAGCTGTTGCTCAGCCTCATCTGCCCATGGCACCGCTCGCACAGAGGCACAGAGACTGGGGCTGCTTGCTTGTCTTGTCCCCTCAAACTTCAAACGTATCTTAGGTGGTCCGTCTCGGGAGCCTCATTCAGCCCTGCTCTGAAAATGCGAACGTCTGCAGATAGCTCGCAGGCAGAAAGAGCTAGCCTGGAAAGCTGTTGCTCAGCCTTATCTGCCCATGGCACTGCTCGCACAGAGGCACAGAGACTGGGGCTGCTTGCTTGTCTTGTCCCCTCAAACTTCAAAAGTAGCTTGGGTGGTCCGTGCCGGGCGCCTCCGGCAGCCCTGCTCCGAAAATGCAAACGTCTGCAGATAGCTCGCAGGCAGAAAGAGCTAGCCTGGAAAGCTGTTGCTCAGCCTCATCTGCCCATGGCACTGCTCGCACAGAGGCACAGAGACTGGGGCTGCTTGCTTGTCTTGTCCCCTCAAACTTCAAACGTAGCTTAGGTGTTCCGTGCCGTCCGCCTCCAGCAGCCCTGCACCTAAAATGCGAACATCTGCAGATAGCTCGCAGGCAGAAAGAGCTAGCCTGCAAAGCTGTTGCTCAGCCTCATCTGCCCATGGCACTGCTCGCACAGAGGCACAGAGACTGGGGCTGCTTGCTTGTCTTGCCCCCTCAAACTTCAAACGTAGCTTTGGTGGTCTTTGCTGGGCGCCTTTGGCAGCCCTGCTCCGAAAATGCGAACGTCTGCAGATAGCTCGCAGGCAGAAAGAGCTAGCCTGGAAAGCTGTTGCTCAGCCTCATCTGCCCATGGCACTTCTCGCACAGAGGCACAGAGACTGGGGCTGCTTGCTTGTCTTGTACCCTCAAAGTTCAAACGTAGATTAGGTGGTGTGTGCCGGGCGCCTCCGGCAGCCCTGCTCCAAAAATGCAAACGTCTGCAGATAGCTCGCAGGCAGAAAGAGCTAGCCTGGAAAGCTGTTACTCAGCCTCATCTGCCCATGGCACTGCTCGCACAGAGGCACAGAGACTGGGGCTTCTTGCTTGTCTTGCCCCCTCAAACTTCAAACGTATCTTAGGTGGTCCGTGCCGGGCGCCTCCGGCAGCCCTGCTCCGAAAATGCAAACGTCTGCAGATAGCTCGCAGGCAGAAAGAGCTAGCCTGGAAAGCTGTTGCTCAGCCTCATCTGCCCATGGCACTGCTCGCACAGAGGCACAGAGACTGGGGCTGCTTGCTTGTCTTGTCCCCTCAAACTTCAAACGTTGCTTGGGTGGTCCGTGCCGGGCGCCCCCGGCATCCCTGCTCCGAAAATGCAAACGTCTGCAGATAGCTCGCAGGCAGAAAGAGCTAGCCTGGAAAGCTGTTGCTCAGCCTCATCTGCCCATGGCACTGCTCGCACAGAGGCACAGAGACTGGGGCTGCTTGCTTGTCTTGTCCCCTCAAACTTCAAACGTAGCTTAGGTGTTCCGTGCCGTCCGCCTCCAGCAGCCCTGCTCCGAAAATGTGAACGTCTGCAGATAGCTCGCAGGCAGAAAGAGCTAGCCTGGAAAGCTGTTGCTCAGCCTCATCTGCCCATGGCACTGCTCGCACAGAGGCACAGAGACTGGGGCTGCTTGCTTGTCTTGCCCCCTCAAACTTCAAATGTAGCTTAGGTGGTCCGTGCCGTCCGCCTCCAGCAGCCCTGCTCCGAAAATGCAAACGTCTGCAGATAGCTTGCAGGCAGAAAGAGCTAGCCTGGAAAGCTGTTGCTCAGCCTCATCTGCCCATGGCACTGCTCGCACAGAGGCACAGAGACTGGGGCTGCTTGCTTGTCTTGTCCTCTCAGACTTCAAACGTAGCTTAGGTGGTCCGTGCCGGGCGCTTCCGGCAGTCCTGCTCCGAAAATGCGAACGTCTGCAGATAGCTCGCAGGCAGAAAAAGCTAGCCTGGAAAGCTGTTGCTCAGCCTCATGTGCCCATGGCACTGCTCGCACAGAGGCACAGAGACTGGGGCTGCTTGCTTGTCTTGCCCCCTCAAACTTCAAATGTAGCTTAGGTGGTCCGTGCTGGGCGTCTCCGTCAGCCCTGCTCCGAAAATGCAAACGTCTGCAGATAGCTCGCAGGCAGAAAGAGCTAGCCTGGAAAGCTGTTGCTCAGTTTCATCTGCCCATGGCACTACTCGCACAGAGGCACAGAGACTGGGGCTGCTTGCTTGTCTTGTCCCCTCAAACTTCAAACGTAGCTTAGGTGGTCCGTCTCGGGAGCCTCATTCAGCCCTGCTCTGAAAATGCGAACGTCTGCAGATAGCTCGCAGGCAGAAAGAGCTAGCCTGGAAAGCTGTTGCTCAGCCTCATCTGCCCATGGCACTGCTCGCACAGAGGCACAGAGACTGGGGCTGCTTGCTTGTCTTGTCCCCTCAAACTTCAAACGTAGCTTAGGTGTTCCGTGCCATCCGCCTCCAGCAGCCCTGCTCCGAAAATGTGAACGTCTGCAGATAGCTCGCAGGCAGAAAGAGCTAGCCTGGAAAGCTGTTGCTCAGCCTCATCTGCCCATGGCACTGCTCGCACAGAGGCACAGAGACTGGGGCTGCTTGCTTGTCTTGTCCCCTCAAACTTCAAACGTTGCTTGGGTGGTCCGTGCCGGGCGCCCCCGGCATCCCTGCTCCGAAAATGCAAACGTCTGCAGATAGCTCGCAGGCAGAAAGAGCTAGCCTGGAAAGCTGTTGCTCAGCCTCATCTGCCCATGGCACTGCTCGCACAGAGGCACAGAGACTGGGGCTGCTTGCTTGTCTTGTCCCCTCAAACTTCAAACGTAGCTTAGGTGTTCCGTGCCGTCCGCCTCCAGCAGCCCTGCTCCTAAAATGTGAACGTCTGCAGATAGCTCGCAGGCAGAAAGAGCTAGCCTGGAAAGCTGTTGCTCAGCCTCATCTGCCCATGGCACTGCTCGCACAGAGGCACAGAGACTGGGGCTGCTTGCTTGTCTTGCCCCCTCAAACTTCAAATGTAGCTTAGGTGGTCCGTGCTGGGCGTCTCCGGCAGGCCTGCTCCGAAAATGCAAACGTCTGCAGATAGCTCGCAGGCAGAAAGAGCTAGCCTGGAAAGCTGTTGCTCAGCCTCATCTGCCCATGGCACTGCTCGCACAGAGGCACAGAGACTGGGGCTGCTTGCTTGTCTTGTCCCCTCAAACTTCAAACGTAGCTTAGGTGTTCCGTGCCGTCCGCCTCCAGCAGCCCTGCTCCGAAAATGCAAACGTCTGCAGATAGCTCGCAGGCAGAAAGAGCTAGCCTGGAAAGCTGTTGCTCAGCCTCATCTGCCCATGGCACTGCTCGCACAGAGGCACAGAGACTGGGGCTGCTTGCTTGTCTTGTCCCCTCAAACTTCAAACGTAGCTTAGGTGTTCCGTGCCGTCCGCCTCCAGCAGCCCTGCTCCGAAAATGTGAACGTCTGCAGATAGCTCGCAGGCAGAAAGAGCTAGCCTGGAAAGCTGTTGCTCAGCCTCATCTGCCCATGGCACTGCTCGCACAGAGGCACAGAGACTGGGGCTGCTTGCTTGTCTTGCCCCCTCAAACTTCAAACGTAGCTTAGGTGGTCCGTGCCGGGCGCCTCCGGCAGTCCTGCCCCGAAAATGCGAACGTCTGCAGATAGCTCGCAGGCAGAAAAAGATAGCCTGGAAAGCTGTTGGTCAGCCTCATCTGCCCATGGCACTACTCGCACAGAGGCACAGAGACTGGGGCTGCTTGCTTGTCTTGTCCCCTCAAACTTCAAACGTAGCTTAGGTGGTCCGTCTCGGGAGCCTCATTCAGCCCTGCTCTGAAAATGCGAACGTCTGCAGATAGCTCGCAGGCAGAAAGAGCTAGCCTGGAAAGCTGTTGCTCAGCCTCATCTGCCCATGGCACTGCTCGCACAGAGGCAGAGAGACTGGGGCTGCTTGCTTGTCTTGTCCCCTCAAACTTGAAAAGTATCTTAGGTGGTCCGTGCCGGGCGCCTCCGGCAGCCCTGCTCCGAAAATGCAAACGTCTGCAGATAGCTCACAGGCAGAAAGAGCTAGCCTGGAAAGCTGTTGCTCAGCCTCATCTGCCCATGGCACTGCTCGCACAGAGGCACAGAGACTGGGGCTGCTTGCTTGTCTTGTTCTCTAAGACTTCAAACGTAGCTTAGGTGGTCCGTGCCGGGCGCTTCCAGCAGTCCTGCTCCGAAAATGCGAACGTCTGCAGATAGCTCGCAGGCAGAAAAAGCTAGCCTGGAAAGCTGTTGCTCAGCCTCATCTGCCCATGGCACTGCTTGCATAGAGGCACAGAGACTGGGGCTGCTTGCTTGTCTTGTCCCCTCAAACTTCAAACGAAGATTAGGTGGTCCGTGCCGGGCGCCTCCGGCAGCCCTGCTCCGAAAATGCAAACGTCTGCAGATAGCTCGCAGGCAGAAAGAGCTAGCCTGGAAAGCTGTTGCTCAGCCTCATCTGCCCATGGCACTGCTCGCACAGAGGCACAGAGACTGGGGCTGATTGCTTGTCTTGTCCCCTCAAACTTCAAACGTAGCTTAGGTGGTCCGTGCCGGGCGCCTCCGGCAGCCCTGCTCCGAAAATGCGAACGTCTGCAGATAGCTCGCAGGCAGAAAGAGCTAGCCTGGAAAGCTGTTGCTCAGCCTCATCTGCCCATGGCACTGCTCGCACAGAGGCACAGAGACTGGGGCTGCTTGCTTGTCTTGCCCCCTCAAACTTCAAACGTATATTAGTTGGTTCGTGCCGGTGGCTTCCGGCAGCCCTGCTCCGAAAATGCGAACGTCTGCAGATAGCTGTCAGGCAGAAAGAGCTAGCCTGGAAAACTGCTGCTCAGCCTCATCTGCCCATGGCACTGCTCGCACGGAGGCACAGAGACTGGGGCTGCTTGCTTTTCTTGTCCCCTCAAACTTCAAACGTAGCTTAGGTGGTGTGTGCCGGGCGACTCCGGCAGCCCTGTTCCAAAAATGCAACGTCTGCAGATAGCTCGCAGGCAGAAAGAGCTAGCCTGGAAAGCTGTTGCTCAGCCTCATCTGCCCATGGCACTGCTCGCACAGAGGCACAGAGACTGGGGCTGCTTGCTTGTCTTGTCCCCTCAAACTTGAAACGTAGCTTAGGTGGTCCGTGCCGGGCGCCTCCGGCAGCCCTGCTCCGAAAATGCGAACGTCTGCAGATAGCTCGCAGGCAGAAAGAGCTAGCCTGGAAAGCTGTTGCTCAGCCTCATCTGCCCATGGCACTGCTCGCACAGAGGCACAGAGACTGGGGCTGCTTGCTTGTCTTGTCCCCTCAAACTTCAAACGTAACTTAGGTGGTCTGTGCCGTGCGCCTCCGGCAGCCCTGCTCCGAAAATGCAAACGTCTGCAGATAGCTCGCAGGCAGAAAGAGCTAGCATGGAAAGCTGTTGCTCAGCCTCATCTTCCCATGGCACTGCTCGCACAGAGGCACAGAGACTGGGGCTGCTTGCTTGTCTTGCCCCCTCAAACTTCAAACGTAGCTTAGGTTGTCCGTGCCGGGCGCCTCCGGCAGCCCTGCTCCGAAAATGCAAACGTCTGGAGATAGCTCGCAGGCAGAAAGAGCTAGCCTGGAAAGCTGTTGCTCAGCCTCATCTGCCCATGGCACTGCTCGCACAGAGGCACAGAGACTGGGGCTGCTTGCTTGTCTTGCCCCCTCAAGCTTCAAACGTAACTTAGGTGGTCTGTGCCGGGCGCCTCCGGCAGCCCTGCTCCGAAAATGCGAACGTCTGCAGATAGCTCGCAGGCAGAAAGAGCTAGCCTGGAAAGCTGTTGCTCAGCCTCATCTGCCCATGGCACTGCTTGCACAGAGGCACAGAGACTGGGGCTGCTTGCTTGTCTTGTCACCTCAAACTTCAAACGTATATTAGTTGGTTCGTGCCGGTCGCTTCCGGCAGCCCTGCTCCGAAAATGCGAACGTCTGCAGATAGCTCGCAGGCAGAAAGAGCTAGCCTGGAAAGCTGTTGCTCAGCCTCATCTGCCCATGGCACTGCTCGCACAGAGGCACAGAGACTGGGGCTGCTTGCTTGTCTTGCCCCCTCAAGCTTCAAACGTAACTTAGGTGGTCTGTGCTGTACGCCTCCAGCAGCCCTGCTCCGAAAATGCGAACGTCTGCAGATAGCTCGCAGGCAGAAAGAGCTAGCCTGGAAAGCTGCTGCTCAGCCTCATCTGCCCATGGCACTGCTCGCACAGAGGCACAGAGACTGGGGCTGCTTGCTTGTCTTGCCCCCTCAAACTTCAAACGTAGCTTAGGTGGTCCGTGCCGGGTGCCTCAGGCAGCCCTGCTCCGGAAATGCAAACGTCTGCAGATAGCTCGCAGGCAGAAAGAGCTAGCCTGGAAAGCTGTTGCTCAGCCTCATCTGCCCATGGCACTGCTCGCACAGAGGCAGAGAGACTGGGGCTGCTTGCTTGTCTTGCCCCCTCAAACTTGAAACGTAGCTTAGTTGGTCCGTGCCGGGCGCCTCCGGCAGCCCTGCTCCGAAAATGCGAACGTCTGCAGATAGCTCGCAGGCAGAAAGAGCTAGCCTGGAAAGCTGTTGCTCAGCCTCATCTGCCCATGGCACTGCTCGCACAGAGGCACAGAGACTGGGGCTGCTTGCTTGTCTTGCCCCCTCAAGCTTCAAAAGTAGCTTAGTTGGTCCGTGCCGGTCGCTTCCGGCAGCCCTGCTCCGAAAATGCAAACGTCTGCAGATAGCTCGCAGGCAGAAAGAGCTAGCCTGGAAAGCTGTTGCTCAGCCTCATCTGCCCATGGCACTGCTCGCACAGAGGCAGAGAGACTGGGGCTGCTTGCTTGTCTTGTCCCCTCAAACTTCAAAGGTAGCTTAGGTGGTCTGTGCCGAGCGCGTCCGGCAGCCCTGCTCCGAAAATGCGAACGTCTGCAGATAGCTCGCAGGCAGAAAGAGGTAGCCTGGAAAGCTGTTGCTCAGCCTCATCTGCCCATGGCACTGCTCGCACAGAGGCACAGAGACTGGGGCTGCTTGCTTGTCTTGTCCCCTCAAACTTCAAACGTAACTTAGGTGGTCTGTGCCGGGCGCCTCCGGCAGCCCTGCTCCGAAAATGCGAACGTCTGCAGATAGCTCGCAGGCAGAAAGAGCTAGCCTGGAAAGCTGTTGCTCAGCCTCATCTGCCCATGGCACTGCTCGCACAGAGGCACAGAGACTGGGGCTGCTTGCTTGTCTTGTCCCCTCAAACTTCAAACGTATATTAGTTGGTTCGTGCCGGTCGCTTCCGGCAGCCCTGCTCCGAAAATGCGAACGTCTGCAGATAGCTCGCAGGCAGAAAGAGCTAGCCTGGAAAGCTGTTGCTCAGCCTCATCTGCCCATGGCACTGCTCGCACAGAGGCACAGAGACTGGGGCTGCTTGCTTGTCTTGTCCCCTCAAACTTCAAACGTATATTAGTTGGTTCGTGCCGGTCGCTTCCGGCAGCCCTGCTCCGAAAATGCGAACGTCTGCAGATAGCTCGCAGGCAGAAAGAGCTAGCCTGGAAAGCTGTTGCTCAGCCTCATCTGCCCATGGCACTGCTCGCACAGAGGCACAGAGACTGGGGCTGCTTGCTTGTCTTGTCCCCTCAAACTTCAAACGTAGCTTAGGTGTTCCGTGCTGTACGCCTCCAGCAGCCCTGCTCCGAAAATGCGAACGTCTGCAGATAGCTCGCAGGCAGAAAGAGCTAGCCTGGAAAGCTGCTGCTCAGCCTCATCTGCGCATGGCACTGCTCGCACAGAGGCACAGAGACTGGGGCTGCTTGCTTGTCTTGCCCCCTCAAACTTCAAACGTAGCTTAGGTGGTCCGTGTCGGGTGCCTCAGGCAGCCCTGCTCCGAAAATGCAAACGTCTGCAGATAGCTCGCAGGCAGAAAGAGCTAGCCTGGAAAGCTGTTGCTCAGCCTCATCTGCCCATGGCACTGCTCGCACAGAGGCACAGAGACTGGGGCTGCTTGCTTGTCTTGCCCCCTCAAACTTCAAACGTAGCTTAAGTGGTCTGTGCTGGGCGCCTCCGGCAGCCCTGCTCCGAAAATGCGAACGTCTGCAGATAGCTCGCAGGCAGAAAGAGCTAGCCTGGAAAGCTGTTGCTCAGCCTCATCTGCCCATGGCACTGCTCGCACAGAGGCACAGAGACTGGGGCTGCTTGCTTGTCTTGCCCCCTCAAACTTCAAACGTAGCTTAGGTGGTCCGTGCCGGGCGCCTCCGGCAGCCCTGCTCCGAAAATGCGAACGTCTGCAGATAGCTCGCAGGCAGAAAGAGCTAGCCTGGAAAGCTGTTGCTCAGCCTCATCTGCCCATGGCACTGCTCGCACAGAGGCACAGAGACTGGGGCTGCTTGCTTGTCTTGTTCCCTCAAACTTCAAACGTATCTTAGGTGGTCCGTGCCGGGCGCCTCCGGCAGCCCTGCTCCGAAAATGTGAACGTCTGCAGATAGCTCGCAGGCAGAAAGAGCTAGCCTGGAAAGCTGTTGCTCAGCCTCATCTGCCCATGGCACTGCTCGCACAGAGGCACAGAGACTGGGGCTGCTTGCTTGTCTTGTCCCCTCAAACTTGAAACGTAGCTTAGGTGGTCCGTGCCGGGCGCCTCCGGCAGACTTGCTCCGAAAATGCGAACGTCTGCAGATAGCTCGCAGGCAGAAAGAGCTAGCCTGGAAAGCTGTTGCTCAGCCTCATCTGCCCATGGCACTGCTCGCACAGAGGCACAGAGACTGGGGCTGCTTGCTTGTCTTGTCCCCTCAAACTTCAAACGTAACTTAGGTGGTCTGTGCCGGGCGCCTCCGGCAGCCCAGCTCCGAAAATGCAAACGTCTGCAGATAGCTCGCAGGCAGAAAGAGCTAGCCTGGAAAGCTGTTGCTCAGCCTCATCTTCCCATGGCACTGCTCGCACAGAGGCACAGAGACTGGGGCTGCTTGCTTGTCTTGCCCCCTCAAACTTCAAACGTAGCTTAGGTGGTCCGTGCCGGGCGCCTCCGGCAGCCCTGCTCCGAAAATGCAAACGTCTGGAGATAGCTCGCAGGCAGAAAGAGCTAGCCTGGAAAGCTGTTGCTCAGCCTCATCTGCCCATGGCACTGCTCGCACAGAGGCACAGAGACTGGGGCTGCTTGCTTGTCTTGCCCCCTCAAACTTCAAACGTAGCTTAGGTGGTCCGTGCCGGGTGCCTCAGGCAGCCCTGCTCCGGAAATGCAAACGTCTGCAGATAGCTCGCAGGCAGAAAGAGCTAGCCTGGAAAGCTGTTGCGCAGCCTCATCTGCCCATGGCACTGCTCGCACAGAGGCAGAGAGACTGGGGCTGCTTGCTTGTCTTGCCCCCTCAAACTTCAAACGTAGCTTAGGTGGTCCGTGCCGGGCGCCTCCGGCAGCCCTGCTCCGAAAATGCGAACGTCTGCAGATAGCTCGCAGGCAGAAAGAGCTAGCCTGGAAAGCTGTTGCTCAGCCTCATCTGCCCATGGCACTGCTCGCACAGAGGCACAGAGACTGGGGCTGCTTGCTTGTCTTGCCCCCTCAAACTTCAAACGTAGCTTAGGTTGTCCGTGCCGGGCGCCTCCGGCAGCCCTGCTCCGAAAATGCAAACGTCTGGAGATAGCTCGCAGGCAGAAAGAGCTAGCCTGGAAAGCTGTTGCTCAGCCTCATCTGCCCATGGCACTGCTCGCACAGAGGCACAGAGACTGGGGCTGCTTGCTTGTCTTGCCCCCTCAAGCTTCAAACGTAACTTAGGTGGTCTGTGCCGGGCGCCTCCGGCAGCCCTGCTCCGAAAATGCGAACGTCTGCAGATAGCTCGCAGGCAGAAAGAGCTAGCCTGGAAAGCTGTTGCTCAGCCTCATCTGCCCATGGCACTGCTTGCACAGAGGCACAGAGACTGGGGCTGCTTGCTTGTCTTGTCACCTCAAACTTCAAACGTATATTAGTTGGTTCGTGCCGGTCGCTTCCGGCAGCCCTGCTCCGAAAATGCGAACGTCTGCAGATAGCTCGCAGGCAGAAAGAGCTAGCCTGGAAAGCTGTTGCTCAGCCTCATCTGCCCATGGCACTGCTCGCACAGAGGCACAGAGACTGGGGCTGCTTGCTTGTCTTGCCCCCTCAAGCTTCAAACGTAACTTAGGTGGTCTGTGCTGTACGCCTCCAGCAGCCCTGCTCCGAAAATGCGAACGTCTGCAGATAGCTCGCAGGCAGAAAGAGCTAGCCTGGAAAGCTGCTGCTCAGCCTCATCTGCCCATGGCACTGCTCGCACAGAGGCACAGAGACTGGGGCTGCTTGCTTGTCTTGCCCCCTCAAACTTCAAACGTAGCTTAGGTGGTCCGTGCCGGGTGCCTCAGGCAGCCCTGCTCCGGAAATGCAAACGTCTGCAGATAGCTCGCAGGCAGAAAGAGCTAGCCTGGAAAGCTGTTGCTCAGCCTCATCTGCCCATGGCACTGCTCGCACAGAGGCAGAGAGACTGGGGCTGCTTGCTTGTCTTGCCCCCTCAAACTTGAAACGTAGCTTAGTTGGTCCGTGCCGGGCGCCTCCGGCAGCCCTGCTCCGAAAATGCGAACGTCTGCAGATAGCTCGCAGGCAGAAAGAGCTAGCCTGGAAAGCTGTTGCTCAGCCTCATCTGCCCATGGCACTGCTCGCACAGAGGCACAGAGACTGGGGCTGCTTGCTTGTCTTGCCCCCTCAAGCTTCAAAAGTAGCTTAGTTGGTCCGTGCCGGTCGATTCCGGCAGCCCTGCTCCGAAAATGCAAACGTCTGCAGATAGCTCGCAGGCAGAAAGAGCTAGCCTGGAAAGCTGTTGCTCAGCCTCATCTGCCCATGGCACTGCTCGCACAGAGGCAGAGAGACTGGGGCTGCTTGCTTGTCTTGTCCCCTCAAACTTCAAAGGTAGCTTAGGTGGTCTGTGCCGAGCGCGTCCGGCAGCCCTGCTCCGAAAATGCGAACGTCTGCAGATAGCTCGCAGGCAGAAAGAGGTAGCCTGGAAAGCTGTTGCTCAGCCTCATCTGCCCATGGCACTGCTCGCACAGAGGCACAGAGACTGGGGCTGCTTGCTTGTCTTGCCCCCTCAAACTTCAAACGTAACTTAGGTGGTCTGTGCCGGGCGCCTCCGGCAGCCCTGCTCCGAAAATGCGAACGTCTGCAGATAGCTCGCAGGCAGAAAGAGCTAGCCTGGAAAGCTGTTGCTCAGCCTCATCTGCCCATGGCACTGCTCGCACAGAGGCACAGAGACTGGGGCTGCTTGCTTGTCTTGTCCCCTCAAACTTCAAACGTATATTAGTTGGTTCGTGCCGGTCGCTTCCGGCAGCCCTGCTCCGAAAATGCGAACGTCTGCAGATAGCTCGCAGGCAGAAAGAGCTAGCCTGGAAAGCTGTTGCTCAGCCTCATCTGCCCATGGCACTGCTCGCACAGAGGCACAGAGACTGGGGCTGCTTGCTTGTCTTGTCCCCTCAAACTTCAAACGTATATTAGTTGGTTCGTGCCGGTCGCTTCCGGCAGCCCTGCTCCGAAAATGCGAACGTCTGCAGATAGCTCGCAGGCAGAAAGAGCTAGCCTGGAAAGCTGTTGCTCAGCCTCATCTGCCCATGGCACTGCTCGCACAGAGGCACAGAGACTGGGGCTGCTTGCTTGTCTTGTCCCCTCAAACTTCAAACGTAGCTTAGGTGTTCCGTGCTGTACGCCTCCAGCAGCCCTGCTCCGAAAATGCGAACGTCTGCAGATAGCTCGCAGGCAGAAAGAGCTAGCCTGGAAAGCTGCTGCTCAGCCTCATCTGCGCATGGCACTGCTCGCACAGAGGCACAGAGACTGGGGCTGCTTGCTTGTCTTGCCCCCTCAAACTTCAAACGTAGCTTAGGTGGTCCGTGCCGGGTGCCTCAGGCAGCCCTGCTCCGAAAATGCAAACGTCTGCAGATAGCTCGCAGGCAGAAAGAGCTAGCCTGGAAAGCTGTTGCTCAGCCTCATCTGCCCATGGCACTGCTCGCACAGAGGCACAGAGACTGGGGCTGCTTGCTTGTCTTGCCCCCTCAAACTTCAAACGTAGCTTAAGTGGTCTGTGCTGGGCGCCTCCGGCAGCCCTGCTCCGAAAATGCGAACGTCTGCAGATAGCTCGCAGGCAGAAAGAGCTAGCCTGGAAAGCTGTTGCTCAGCCTCATCTGCCCATGGCACTGCTCGCACAGAGGCACAGAGACTGGGGCTGCTTGCTTGTCTTGCCCCCTCAAACTTCAAACGTAGCTTAGGTGGTCCGTGCCGGGCGCCTCCGGCAGCCCTGCTCCGAAAATGCGAACGTCTGCAGATAGCTCGCAGGCAGAAAGAGCTAGCCTGGAAAGCTGTTGCTCAGCCTCATCTGCCCATGGCACTGCTCGCACAGAGGCACAGAGACTGGGGCTGCTTGCTTGTCTTGTTCCCTCAAACTTCAAACGTATCTTAGGTGGTCCGTGCCGGGCGCCTCCGGCAGCCCTGCTCCGAAAATGTGAACGTCTGCAGATAGCTCGCAGGCAGAAAGAGCTAGCCTGGAAAGCTGTTGCTCAGCCTCATCTGCCCATGGCACTGCTCGCACAGAGGCACAGAGACTGGGGCTGCTTGCTTGTCTTGTCCCCTCAAACTTGAAACGTAGCTTAGGTGGTCCGTGCCGGGCGCCTCCGGCAGACTTGCTCCGAAAATGCAAACGTCTGCAGATAGCTCGCAGGCAGAAAGAGCTAGCCTGGAAAGCTGTTGCTCAGCCTCATCTGCCCATGGCACTGCTCGCACAGAGGCACAGAGACTGGGGCTGCTTGCTTGTCTTGTCCCCTCAAACTTCAAACGTAACTTAGGTGGTCTGTGCCGGGCGCCTCCGGCAGCCCAGCTCCGAAAATGCAAACGTCTGCAGATAGCTCGCAGGCAGAAAGAGCTAGCCTGGAAAGCTGTTGCTCAGCCTCATCTTCCCATGGCACTGCTCGCACAGAGGCACAGAGACTGGGGCTGCTTGCTTGTCTTGCCCCCTCAAACTTCAAACGTAGCTTAGGTGGTCCGTGCCGGGCGCCTCCGGCAGCCCTGCTCCGAAAATGCAAACGTCTGGAGATAGCTCGCAGGCAGAAAGAGCTAGCCTGGAAAGCTGTTGCTCAGCCTCATCTGCCCATGGCACTGCTCGCACAGAGGCACAGAGACTGGGGCTGCTTGCTTGTCTTGCCCCCTCAAACTTCAAACGTAGCTTAGGTGGTCCGTGCCGGGTGCCTCAGGCAGCCCTGCTCCGGAAATGCAAACGTCTGCAGATAGCTCGCAGGCAGAAAGAGCTAGCCTGGAAAGCTGTTGCGCAGCCTCATCTGCCCATGGCACTGCTCGCACAGAGGCAGAGAGACTGGGGCTGCTTGCTTGTCTTGCCCCCTCAAACTTCAAACGTAGCTTAGGTGGTCCGTGCCGGGCGCCTCCGGCAGCCCTGCTCCGAAAATGCGAACGTCTGCAGATAGCTCGCAGGCAGAAAGAGCTAGCCTGGAAAGCTGTTGCTCAGCCTCATCTGCCCATGGCACTGCTCGCACAGAGGCATAGAGACTGGGGCTGCTTGCTTGTTTTGCCCCCTCAAGCTTCAAAAGTATCTTAGTTGGTCCGTGCCGGTCGCTTCCGGCAGCCCTGCTCCGAAAATGCAAACGTCTGCAGATAGCTCGCAGGCAGAAAGAGCTAGCCTGGAAAGCTGTTGCTCAGCCTCATCTGCCCATGGCACTGCTCGCACAGAGGCAGAGAGACTGGGGCTGCTTGCTTGTCTTGTCACCTCAAACTTCAAAGGTAGCTTAGGTGGTCTGTGCCGAGCGCGTCCGGCAGCCCTGCTCCGAAAATGCGAACGTCTGCAGATAGCTCGCAGGCAGAAAGAGGTAGCCTGGAAAGCTGTTGCTCAGCCTCATCTGCCCATGGCACTGCTCGCACAGAGGCACAGAGACTGGGGCTGCTTGCTTGTCTTGCCCCCTCAAACTTCAAACGTAGCTTAGGTGGTCTGTGCCAGGCGCCTCCAGCAGCCCTGCTCCGAAAATGCAAACGTCTGGAGATAGCTCGCAGGCAGAAAGAGCTAGCCTGGAAAGCTGTTGCTCAGCCTCATCTGCCCATGGCACTGCTCGCACAGAGGCACAGAGACTGGGGCTGCTTGCTTGTCTTGTCCCCTCAAACTTCAAATGTAGCTTAGGTGGTCTGTGCCGGGCGCCTCCGGCAGCCCTGCTCCGAAAATGCAAACGTCTGCAGATAGCTCGCAGGCAGAAAGAGCTAGCCTGGAAAGCTGTTGCTCAGCCTCATCTGCCCATGGCACTGCTCGCACAGAGGCACAGAGACTGGGGCTGCTTGCTTGTCTTGTCCCCTCAAACTTCAAACGTATATTAGTTGGTTCGTGCCGGTCGCTTCCGGTAGCCCTGCTCCGAAAATGCGAACGTCTGCAGATAGCTCGCAGGCAGAAAGAGCTAGCCTGGAAAGCTGTTGCTCAGCCTCATCTGCCCATGGCACTGCTCGCACAGAGGCACAGAGACTGGGGCTGCTTGCTTGTCTTGTCCCCTCAAACTTCAAATGTAGCTTAGGTGGTCTGTGCCGGGCGCCTCCGGCAGCCCTGCTCCGAAAATGCAAACGTCTGCAGATAGCTCGCAGGCAGAAAGAGCTAGCCTGGAAAGCTGTTGCTCAGCCTCATCTGCCCATGGCACTGCTCGCACAGAGGCACAGAGACTGGGGCTGCTTGCTTGTCTTGTCCCCTCAAACTTCAAATGTAGCTTAGGTGGTCTGTGCCGGGCGCCTCCGGCAGCCCTGCTCCGAAAATGCAAACGTCTGCAGATAGCTCGCAGGCAGAAAGAGCTAGCCTGGAAAGCTGTTGCTCAGCCTCATCTGCCCATGGCACTGCTCGCACAGAGGCACAGAGACTGGGGCTGCTTGCTTGTCTTGTCCCCTCAAACTTCAAACGTATATTAGTTGGTTCGTGCCGGTCGCTTCCGGTAGCCCTGCTCCGAAAATGCGAACGTCTGCAGATAGCTCGCAGGCAGAAAGAGCTAGCCTGGAAAGCTGTTGCTCAGCCTCATCTGCCCATGGCACTGCTCGCACAGAGGCACAGAGACTGGGGCTGCTTGCTTGTCTTGCCCCCTCAAACTTCAAACGTAGCTTAGGTGGTCTGTGCCAGGCGCCTCCAGCAGCCCTGCTCCGAAAATGCGAACGTCTGCAGATAGCTCGCAGGCAGAAAGAGCTAGCCTGGAAAGCTGCTGCTCAGCCTCATCTGCGCATGGCACTGCTCGCACAGAGGCACAGAGACTGGGGCTGCTTGCTTGTCTTGCCCCCTCAAACTTCAAACGTAGCTTAGGTGGTCCGTGCCGGGTGCCTCAGGCAGCCCTGCTCCGAAAATGCAAACGTCTGCAGATAGCTCGCAGGCAGAAAGAGCTAGCCTGGAAAGCTGTTGCTCAGCCTCATCTGCCCATGGCACTGCTCGCACAGAGGCACAGAGACTGGGGCTGCTTGCTTGTCTTGCCCCCTCAAACTTCAAACGTAGCTTAAGTGGTCTGTGCTGGGCGCCTCCGGCAGCCCTGCTCCGAAAATGCGAACGTCTGCAGATAGCTCGCAGGCAGAAAGAGCTAGCCTGGAAAGCTGTTGCTCAGCCTCATCTGCCCATGGCACTGCTCGCACAGAGGCACAGAGACTGGGGCTGCTTGCTTGTCTTGCCCCCTCAAACTTCAAACGTAGCTTAGGTGGTCCGTGCCGGGCGCCTCCGGCAGCCCTGCTCCGAAAATGCGAACGTCTGCAGATAGCTCGCAGGCAGAAAGAGCTAGCCTGGAAAGCTGTTGCTCAGCCTCATCTGCCCATGGCACTGCTCGCACAGAGGCACAGAGACTGGGGCTGCTTGCTTGTCTTGTTCCCTCAAACTTCAAACGTAGCTTAGGTGGTCCGTGCCGGGCGCCTCCGGCAGCCCTGCTCCGAAAATGTGAACGTCTGCAGATAGCTCGCAGGCAGAAAGAGCTAGCCTGGAAAGCTGTTGCTCAGCCTCATCTGCCCATGGCACTGCTCGCACAGAGGCAGAGAGACTGGGGCTGCTTGCTTGTCTTGTCCCCTCAAACTTGAAACGTAGCTTAGGTGGTCCGTGCCGGGCGCCTCCGGCAGACTTGCTCCGAAAATGCGAACGTCTGCAGATAGCTCGCAGGCAGAAAGAGCTAGCCTGGAAAGCTGTTGCTCAGCCTCATCTGCCCATGGCACTGCTCGCACAGAGGCACAGAGACTGGGGCTGCTTGCTTGTCTTGTCCCCTCAAACTTCAAACGTAACTTAGGTGGTCTGTGCCGGGCGCCTCCGGCAGCCCAGCTCCGAAAATGCAAACGTCTGCAGATAGCTCGCAGGCAGAAAGAGCTAGCCTGGAAAGCTGTTGCTCAGCCTCATCTTCCCATGGCACTGCTCGCACAGAGGCACAGAGACTGGGGCTGCTTGCTTGTCTTGCCCCCTCAAACTTCAAACGTAGCTTAGGTGGTCCGTGCCGGGCGCCTCCGGCAGCCCTGCTCCGAAAATGCAAACGTCTGGAGATAGCTCGCAGGCAGAAAGAGCTAGCCTGGAAAGCTGTTGCTCAGCCTCATCTGCCCATGGCACTGCTCGCACAGAGGCACAGAGACTGGGGCTGCTTGCTTGTCTTGCCCCCTCAAGCTTCAAACGTAACTTAGGTGGTCTGTGCCGGGCGCCTCCGGCAGCCCTGCTCCGAAAATGCGAACGTCTGCAGATAGCTCGCAGGCAGAAAGAGCTAGCCTGGAAAGCTGTTGCTCAGCCTCATCTGCCCATGGCACTGCTCGCACAGAGGCACAGAGACTGGGGCTGCTTGCTTGTCTTGTCCCCTCAAACTTCAAACGTAACTTAGGTGGTCTGTGCCGGGCGCCTCCGGCAGCCCTGCTCCGAAAATGCGAACGTCTGCAGATAGCTCGCAGGCAGAAAGAGCTAGCCTGGAAAGCTGTTGCTCAGCCTCATCTGCCCATGGCACTGCTCGCACAGAGGCACAGAGACTGGGGCTGCTTGCTTGTCTTGTCCCCTCAAACTTCAAACGTATATTAGTTGGTTCGTGCCGGTCGCTTCCGGCAGCCCTGCTCCGAAAATGCGAACGTCTGCAGATAGCTCGCAGGCAGAAAGAGCTAGCCTGGAAAGCTGTTGCTCAGCCTCATCTGCCCATGGCACTGCTCGCACAGAGGCACAGAGACTGGGGCTGCTTGCTTGTCTTGTCCCCTCAAACTTCAAACGTAGCTTAGGTGTTCCGTGCTGTACGCCTCCAGCAGCCCTGCTCCGAAAATGCGAACGTCTGCAGATAGCTCGCAGGCAGAAAGAGCTAGCCTGGAAAGCTGCTGCTCAGCCTTATCTGCCCATGGCACTGCTCGCACAGAGGCACAGAGACTGGGGCTGCTTGCTTGTCTTGCCCCCTCAAACTTCAAACGTAGCTTAGGTGGTCCGTGCCGGGTGCCTCAGGCAGCCCTGCTCCGAAAATGCAAACGTCTGCAGATAGCTCGCAGGCAGAAAGAGCTAGCCTGGAAAGCTGTTGCTCAGCCTCATCTGCCCATGGCACTGCTCGCACAGAGGCACAGAGACTGGGGCTGCTTGCTTGTCTTGCCCCCTCAAACTTCAAACGTAGCTTAGGTGGTCCGTGCCGGGCGCCTCCGGCAGCCCTGCTCCGAAAATGCAAACGTCTGCAGATAGCTCGCAGGCAGAAAGAGCTAGCCTGGAAAGCTGTTGCTCAGCCTCATCTGCCCATGGCACTGCTCGCACAGAGGCACAGAGACTGGGGCTGCTTGCTTGTCTTGCCCCCTCAAGCTTCAAAAGTATCTTAGTTGGTCCGTGCCGGTCGCTTCCGGCAGCCCTGCTCCGAAAATGCAAACGTCTGCAGATAGTTCGCAGGCAGAAAGAGCTAGCCTGGAAAGCTGTTGCTCAGCCTCATCTGCCCATGGCACTGCTCGCACAGAGGCACAGAGACTGGGGCTGCTTGCTTGTCTTGTCCCCTCAAACTTCAAAGGTAGCTTAGGTGGTCTGTGCCGAGCGCGTCCGGCAGCCCTGCTCCGAAAATGCGAACGTCTGCAGATAGCTCGCAGGCAGAAAGAGGTAGCCTGGAAAGCTGTTGCTCAGCCTCATCTGCCCATGGCACTGCTCGCACAGAGGCACAGAGACTGGGGCTGCTTGCTTGTCTTGCCCCCTCAAACTTCAAACGTAGCTTAGGTGGTCTGTGCCAGGCGCCTCCAGCAGCCCTGCTCCGAAAATGCAAACGTCTGCAGATAGCTCGCAGGCAGAAAGAGCTAGCCTGGAAAGCTGTTGCTCAGCCTCATCTGCCCATGGCACTGCTCGCACAGAGGCACAGAGACTGGGGCTGCTTGCTTGTCTTGCCCCCTCAAACTTCAAACGTAACTTAGGTGGTCTGTGCCGGGCGCCTCCGGCAGCCCTGCTCCGAAAATGCGAACGTCTGCAGATAGCTCGCAGGCAGAAAGAGCTAGCCTGGAAAGCTGTTGCTCAGCCTCATCTGCCCATGGCACTGCTCGCACAGAGGCACAGAGACTGGGGCTGCTTGCTAGTCTTGTTCCCTCAAACTTCAAACGTATATTAGTTGGTTCGTGCCGGTCGCTTCCGGCAGCCCTGCTCCGAAAATGCGAACGTCTGCAGATAGCTCGCAGGCAGAAAGAGCTAGCCTGGAAAGCTGTTGCTCAGCCTCATCTGGCCATGGCACTGCTCGCACAGAGGCACAGAGACTGGGGCTGCTTGCTTGTCTTGTCCCCTCAAACTTCAAACGTAGCTTAGGTGTTCCGTGCTGTACGCCTCCAGCAGCCCTGCTCCGAAAATGCGAACGTCTGCAGATAGCTCGCAGGCAGAAAGAGCTAGCCTGGAAAGCTGCTGCTCAGCCTCATCTGCCCATGGCACTGCTCGCACAGAGGCACAGAGACTGGGGCTGCTTGCTTGTCTTGCCCCCTCAAACTTCAAACATAGCTTAGGTGGTCCGTGCCGGGTGCCTCAGGCAGCCCTGCTCCGAAAATGCAAACGTCTGCAGATAGCTCGCAGGCAGAAAGAGCTAGCCTGGAAAGCTGTTGCTCAGCCTCATCTGCCCATGGCACTGCTCGCACAGAGGCACAGAGACTGGGGCTGCTTGCTTGTCTTGCCCCCTCAAACTTCAAACGTAGCTCAGGTGGTCCGTGCAGGGCGCCTCCGGCAGCCCTGCTCCGAAAATGCGAACGTCTGCAGATAGCTCGCAGGCAGAAAGAGCTAGCCTGGAAAGCTGTTGCTCAGCCTCATCTGCCCATGGCACTGCTCGCACAGAGGCACAGAGACTGGGGCTGCTTGCTTGTCTTGCCCCCTCAAGCTTCAAAAGTATCTTAGTTGGTCCGTGCCGGTCGCTTCCGGCAGCCCTGCTCCGAAAATGCAAACGTCTGCAGATAGCTCGCAGGCAGAAAGAGCTAGCCTGGAAAGCTGTTGCTCAGCCTCATCTGCCCATGGCACTGCTCGCACAGAGGCACAGAGACTGGGGCTGCTTGCTTGTCTTGTCCCCTCAAACTTCAAAGGTAGCTTAGGTGGTCTGTGCCGAGCGCGTCCGGCAGCCCTGCTCCGAAAATGCGAACGTCTGCAGATAGCTCGCAGGCAGAAAGAGGTAGCCTGGAAAGCTGTTGCTCAGCCTCATCTGCCCATGGCACTGCTCGCACAGAGGCACAGAGACTGGGGCTGCTTGCTTGTCTTGCCCCCTCAAACTTCAAACGTATCTTAGGTGGTCCGTGCCGGGTGCCTCCAGCAGCCCTGCTCCGAAAATGCGAACCTCTGCAGATAGCTCGCAGGCAGAAAGAGGTAGCCTGGAAAGCTGTTGCTCATCCTCATCTGCCCATGGCACTGCTCGCACAGAGGCACAGAGACTGGGGCTGCTTGCTTGTCTTGCCCCCTCAAACTTCAAACGTCTCTTAGGCGGTCCGTGCCTGGCGCCTCCGGCAGCCTTGCTCCGAAAATGCAAACGTCTGCAGATAGCTCGCAGGCAGAAAGAGCTAGCCTGGAAAGCTGTTGCTCAGCCTCATCTTCCCATGGCACTGCTTGCACAGAGGCACAGAGACTGGGGCTGCTTGCTTGTCTTGTCCCCTCAAACTTCAAACGTAGCTTAGGTGTTCCGTGCTGTCCGCCTCCAGCAGCCCTGCTCCGAAAATGCGAACGTCTGCAGATAGCTCGCAGGCAGAAAGAGGTAGCCTGGAAAGCTGCTGCTCAGCCTCATCTGCCCATGGCACTGCTCGCACAGAGGCACAGAGACTGGGGCTGCTTGCTTGTCTTGTTCCCTCAAACTTCAAACGTAGCTTAGGTGGTCCGTGCCGGGCGCTTCCGGCAGCCCTGCTCCGAAAATGCAAACGTCTGCAGATAGCTTGCAGGCAGAAAGAGCTAGCCTGGAAAGCTGCTGCTCAGCCTCATCTGCCCATGGCACTGCTCGCACAGAGGCACAGAGACTGGGGCTGCTTGCTTGTCTTGTCCCCTCAAACTTCAAACGTATATTAGGTGGTCTGTGCCGGGCGCCTCCAGCAGCCGTTGTCCGAAAATGCAAACGTCTGCAGATAGCTCGCAGGCAGAAAGAGCTAGCCTGGAAAGCTGTTGCGCAGCCTCATCTGCCCATGGCACTGCTCGCACAGAGGCACAGAGACTGGGGCTGCTTGCTTGTCTTGCCCCCTCAAACTTCAAACGTAGCTTAGGTGGTCCGTGCCGGGCGCCTCCGGCAGCCCTGCTCCGAAAATGCAAACGTCTGCAGATAGCTCGCAGCCAGAAAGAGCTAGCCTGGAAAGCTGTTGCTCAGCCTCATCTTCCCATGGCACTGCTCGCACAGAGGCAGAGAGACTGGGGCTGCTTGCTTGTCTTGTCCCCTCAAACTTCAAACGTAACTTAGGTGGTCTGTGCCGGGCGCCTCCGGCAGCCCTGCTCCGAAAATGCAAACGTCTGCAGATAGCTCGCAGGCAGAAAGAGCTAGCCTGGAAAGCTGTTGCTCAGCCTCATCTGCCCATGGCACTGCTCGCACAGAGGCACAGAGACTGGGGCTGCTTGCTTGTCTTGTCCCCTCAAACTTCAAACGTATCTTAGGTGGTCTGTGCCAGGCGCCTCCGGCAGCCCTGCTCCGAAAATGCGAACGTCTGCAGATAGCTCGCAGGCAGAAAGAGCTAGCCTGGAAAGCTGTTGCTCAGCCTCATCTGCCCATGGCACTGCTCGCACAGAGGCACAGAGACTGGGGCTGCTTGCTTGTCTTGCCCCCTCAAGCTTCAAACGTATCTTAGGTGGTCCGTGCCGGTAGCTTCCGGCAGCACTGCTCCGAAAATGCGAACGTCTGCAGATAGCTCGCAGGCAGAAAGAGCTAGCCTGGAAAGTTGTTGCTCAGCCTCATCTGCCCATGGCACTGCTCGCACAGAGGCACAGAGACTGGGGCTGCTTGCTTGTCTTGTCCCCTCAAACTTCATACGTAGCTTAGGTGGTCTGTGCCGGGAGCCTCCGGCAGCCCTGCTCCGAAAATGCGAACGTCTGCAGATAGCTCGCAGGCAGAAAGAGCTAGCCTGGAAAGCTGTTGCTCAGCCTCATCTGCCCATGGCACTGCTCGCACAGAGGCACAGAGACTGGGGCTGCTTGCTTGTCTTGCCCCCTCAAACTTCAAACGTAACTCAGGTGGTCCGTGCAGGGCGCCTCCGGCAGCCCTGCTCCGAAAATGCGAACGTCTGCAGATAGCTCGCAGGCAGAAAGAGCTAGCCTGGAAAGCTGTTGCTCAGCCTCATCTGCCCATGGCACTGCTCGCACAGAGGCACAGAGACTGGGGCTGCTTGCTTGTCTTGCCCCCTCAAGCTTCAAAAGTATCTTAGTTGGTCCGTGCCGGTCGCTTCCGGCAGCCCTGCTCCGAAAATGCAAACGTCTGCAGATAGCTCGCAGGCAGAAAGAGCTAGCCTGGAAAGCTGTTGCTCAGCCTCATCTGCCCATGGCACTGCTCGCACAGAGGCACAGAGACTGGGGCTGCTTGCTTGTCTTGTCCCCTCAAACTTCAAAGGTAGCTTAGGTGGTCTGTGCCGAGCGCGTCCGGCAGCCCTGCTCCGAAAATGCGAACGTCTGCAGATAGCTCGCAGGCAGAAAGAGGTAGCCTGGAAAGCTGTTGCTCAGCCTCATCTGCCCATGGCACTGCTCGCACAGAGGCACAGAGACTGGGGCTGCTTGCTTGTCTTGCCCCCTCAAACTTCAAACGTATCTTAGGTGGTCCGTGCCGGGTGCCTCCAGCAGCCCTGCTCCGAAAATGCGAACCTCTGCAGATAGCTCGCAGGCAGAAAGAGGTAGCCTGGAAAGCTGTTGCTCATCCTCATCTGCCCATGGCACTGCTCGCACAGAGGCACAGAGACTGGGGCTGCTTGCTTGTCTTGCCCCCTCAAACTTCAAACGTCTCTTAGGCGGTCCGTGCCTGGCGCCTCCGGCAGCCTTGCTCCGAAAATGCAAACGTCTGCAGATAGCTCGCAGGCAGAAAGAGCTAGCCTGGAAAGCTGTTGCTCAGCCTCATCTGCCCATGGCACTGCTCGCACAGAGGCACAGAGACTGGGGCTGCTTGCTTGTCTTGTCCCCTCAAACTTCAAACGTAGCTTAGGTGTTCCGTGCTGTCCGCCTCCAGCAGCCCTGCTCCGAAAATGCGAACGTCTGCAGATAGCTCGCAGGCAGAAAGAGGTAGCCTGGAAAGCTGCTGCTCAGCCTCATCTGCCCATGGCACTGCTCGCACAGAGGCACAGAGACTGGGGCTGCTTGCTTGTCTTGTTCCCTCAAACTTCAAACGTAGCTTAGGTGGTCCGTGCCGGGCGCTTCCGGCAGCCCTGCTCCGAAAATGCAAACGTCTGCAGATAGCTTGCAGGCAGAAAGAGCTAGCCTGGAAAGCTGCTGCTCAGCCTCATCTGCCCATGGCACTGCTCGCACAGAGGCACAGAGACTGGGGCTGCTTGCTTGTCTTGTCCCCTCAAACTTCAAACGTATATTAGGTGGTCTGTGCCGGGCGCCTCCAGCAGCCGTTGTCCGAAAATGCAAACGTCTGCAGATAGCTCGCAGGCAGAAAGAGCTAGCCTGGAAAGCTGTTGCGCAGCCTCATCTTCCCATGGCACTGCTCGCACAGAGGCACAGAGACTGGGGCTGCTTGCTTGTCTTGCCCCCTCAAACTTCAAACGTAGCTTAGGTGGTCCGTGCCGGGCGCCTCCGGCAGCCCTGCTCCGAAAATGCAAACGTCTGCAGATAGCTCGCAGCCAGAAAGAGCTAGCCTGGAAAGCTGTTGCTCAGCCTCATCTTCCCATGGCACTGCTCGCACAGAGGCAGAGAGACTGGGGCTGCTTGCTTGTCTTGTCCCTTCAAACTTCAAACGTAACTTAGGTGGTCTGTGCCGGGCGCCTCCGGCAGCCCTGCTCCAAAAATGCAAACGTCTGCAGATAGCTCGCAGGCAGAAAGAGCTAGCCTGGAAAGCTGTTGCTCAGCCTCATCTGCCCATGGCACTGCTCGCACAGAGGCACAGAGACTGGGGCTGCTTGCTTGTCTTGCCCCCTCAAGCTTCAAACGTATCTTAGTTGGTCCGTGCCGGTAGCTTCCTGCAGCACTGCTCCGAAAATGCGAACGTCTGCAGATAGCTCGCAGGCAGAAAGAGCTAGCCTGGAAAGTTGTTGCTCAGCCTCATCTGCCCATGGCACTGCTCGCACAGAGGCACAGAGACTGGGGCTGCTTGCTTGTCTTGTCCCCTCAAACTTCATACGTAGCTTAGGTGGTCTGTGCCGGGAGCCTCCGGCAGCCCTGCTCCGAAAATGCGAACGTCTGCAGATAGCTCGCAGGCAGAAAGAGCTAGCCTGGAAAGCTGTTGCTCAGCCTCATCTTCCCATGGCACTGCTTGCACAGAGGCACAGAGACTGGGGCTGCTTGCTTGTCTTGTCCCCTCAAACTTCAAACGTAGCTTAGGTGGTCCGTGCCGGGCGCCTCCGGCAGCCCTGCTCCGAAAATGCGAACGTCTGCAGATAGCTCGCAGGCAGAAAGAGCTAGCCTGGAAAGCTGTTGCTCAGCCTCATCTGCCCATGGCACTGCTTGCACAGAGGCACAGAGACTGGGGCTGCTTCCTTGTCTTGTCCCCTCAAACTTCAAACGTAGCTTAGGTGGTCCGTGCCGGGCGCCTCGGGCAGCCCTGCTCCGAAAATGCGAACGTCTGCAGATAGCTCGCAGGCAGAAAGAGCTAGCCTGGAAAGCTGTTGCTCAGCCTCATCTGCCCATGGCACTGCTCGCACAGAGGCACAGAGACTGGGGCTGCTTGCTTGTCTTGCCCCCTCAAGCTTCAAAAGTATCTTAGTTGGTCCGTGCCTGTCGCTTCCGGCAGCCCTGCTCCGAAAATGCGAACGTCTGCAGATAGCTCGCAGGCAGAAAGAGCTAGCCTGGAAAGCTGTTGCTCAGCCTCATCTGCCCATGGCACTGCTCGCACAGAGGCACAGAGACTGGGGCTGCTTGCTTGTCTTGTCCCCTCAAACTTCAAACGTAGCTTAGGTGGTCTGTGCCGAGCGCGTCCGGCAGCCCTGCTCCGAAAATGCGAACGTCTGCAGATAGCTCGCAGGCAGAAAGAGGTAGCCTGGAAAGCTGTTGCTCAGCCTCATCTGCCCATGGCACTGCTCGCACAGAGGCACAGAGACTGGGGCTGCTTGCTTGTCTTGCCCCCTCAAACTTCAAACGTCTCTTAGGCGGTCCGTGCCGGGCGCCTCCGGCAGCCTTGCTCCGAAAATGCAAACGTCTGCAGATAGCTCGCAGGCAGAAAGAGCTAGCCTGGAAAGCTGTTGCTCAGCCTCATCTGCCCATGGCACTGCTCGCACAGAGGCACAGAGACTGGGGCTGCTTGCTTGTCTTGTCCCCTCAAACTTCAAACGTATCTTAGGTGGTCCGTGCTGTCCGCCTCCAGCAGCCCTGCTCCGAAAATGCGAACCTCTGCAGATAGCTCGCAGGCAGAAAGAGCTAGCCTGGAAAGCTGTTGCTCAGCCTCATCTGCCCATGGCACTGCTCGCACAGAGGCACAGAGACTGGGGCTGCTTGCTTGTCTTGCCCCCTCAAACTTCAAACGTATATTAGTTGGTTCGTGCCGGTCGCTTCCGGCAGCCCTGCTCCGAAAATCCGAACGTCTGCAGATAGCTCGCAGGCAGAAAGAGCTAGCCTGGAAAGCTGTTGCTCAGCCTCATCTGGCCATGGCACTGCTCGCACAGAGGCACAGAGACTGGGGCTGCTTGCTTGTCTTGTCCCCTCAAACTTCAAACGTAGCTTAGGTGGTCCGTGCCGGGCGCCTCCGGCAGCCCTGCTCCGAAAATGCGAACGTCTGCAGATAGCTCGCAGGCAGAAAGAGCTAGCCTGGAAAGCTGTTGCTCAGCCTCATCTGCCCATGGCACTGCTTGCACAGAGGCACAGAGACTGGGGCTGCTTGCTTGTCTTGTTCCCTCAAACTTCAAACGTAGCTTAGGTGGTCCATGCCGGGCGCCTCGGGCAGCCCTGCTCCGAAAATGCGAACGTCTGCAGATAGCTTGCAGGCAGAAAGAGCTAGCCTGGAAAGCTGTTGCTCAGCCTCATCTGCCCATGGCACTGCTCGCACAGAGGCACAGAGACTGGGGCTGCTTGCTTGTCTTGCCCCCTCAAACTTCAAACGTATCTTAGGTGGTCCGTGCCGGGTGCCTCCAGCAGCCCTGCTCCGAAAATGCGAACCTCTGCAGATAGCTCGCAGGCAGAAAGAGGTAGCCTGGAAAGCTGTTGCTCAGCCTCATCTGCCCATGGCACTGCTCGCACAGAGGCACAGAGACTGGGGCTGCTTGCTTGTCTTGTTCCCTCAAACTTCAAACGTAGCTTAGGTGGTCCGTGCCGGGCGCTTCCGGCAGCCCTGCTCCGAAAATGCAAACGTCTGCAGATAGCTTGCAGGCAGAAAGAGCTAGCCTGGAAAGCTGCTGCTCAGCCTCATCTGCCCATGGCACTGCTCGCACAGAGGCACAGAGACTGGGGCTGCTTGCTTGTCTTGTCCCCTCAAACTTCAAACGTATATTAGGTGGTCCGTGCCGGGCGCCTCCAGCAGCCGTTGTTCAAAAATGCAAACGTCTGCAGATAGCTCGCAGGCAGAAAGAGCTAGCCTGGAAAGCTGTTGCGCAGCCTCATCTGCCCATGGCACTGCTCGCACAGAGGCACAGAGACTGGGGCCGCTTGCTTGTCTTGCCCCCTCAAACTTCAAACGTAACTTAGGTGGTCTGTGCCGGGCGCCTCCGGCAGCCCTGCTCCGAAAATGCGAACGTCTGCAGATAGCTCGCAGGCAGAAAGAGCTAGCCTGGAAAGCTGTTGCTCAGCCTCATCTGCCCATGGCACTGCTCGCACAGAGGCACAGAGACTGGGGCTGCTTGCTTGTCTTGTCCCCTCAAACTTCAAACGTAGCTTAGGTGTTCCGTGCTGTACGCCTCCAGCAGCCCTGCTCCGAAAATGCGAACGTCTGCAGATAGCTCGCAGGCAGAAAGAGCTAGCCTGGAAAGCTGTTGCTCAGCCTCATCTGCCCATGGCACTGCTCGCACAGAGGCACAGAGACTGGGGCTGCTTGCTTGTGTTGCCCCCTCAAACTTCAAACATAGCTTAGGTGGTCCGTGCCGGGTGCCTCAGGCAGCCCTGCTCCGGAAATGCAAACGTCTGCAGATAGCTCGCAGGCAGAAAGAGCTAGCCTGGAAAGCTGTTGCTCAGCCTCATCTGCCCATGGCACTGCTCGCACAGAGGCAGAGAGACTGGGGCTGCTTGCTTGTCTTGTCCCCTCAAACTTCAAACGTAGCTTAGGTGGTCCGTGCCGGGCGCCTCCGGCAGCCCTGCTCCGAAAATGCGAACGTCTGCAGATAGCTCGCAGGCAGAAAGAGCTAGCCTGGAAAGCTGTTGCTCAGCCTCATCTGCCCATGGCACTGCTCGCACAGAGGCACAGAGACTGGGGCTGCTTGCTTGTCTTGCCCCCTCAAGCTTCAAAAGTATCTTAGTTGGTCCGTGCCGGTCGCTTCCGGCAGCCCTGCTCCGAAAATGCAAACGTCTGCAGATAGCTCGCAGGCAGAAAGAGCTAGCCTGGAAAGCTGTTGCTCAGCCTCATCTGCCCATGGCACTGCTCGCACAGAGGCACAGAGACTGGGGCTGCTTGCTTGTCTTGTCCCCTCAAACTTCAAAGGTAGCTTAGGTGGTCTGTGCCGAGCGCGTCCGGCAGCCCTGCTCCGAAAATGCGAACGTCTGCAGATAGCTCGCAGGCAGAAAGAGGTAGCCTGGAAAGCTGTTGCTCAGCCTCATCTGCCCATGGCACTGCTCGCACAGAGGCACAGAGACTGGGGCTGCTTGCTTGTCTTGCCCCCTCAAACTTCAAACGTATCTTAGGTGGTCCGTGCCGGGTGCCTCCAGCAGCCCTGCTCCGAAAACGCGAACCTCTGCAGATAGCTCGCAGGCAGAAAGAGCTAGCCTGGAAAGCTGTTGCTCAGCCTCATCTGCCCATGGCACTGCTCGCACAGAGGCACAGAGACTGGGGCTGCTTGCTTGTCTTGCCCCCTCAAACTTCAAACGTCTCTTAGGCGGTCCGTGCCTGGCGCCTCCGGCAGCCTTGCTCCGAAAATGCAAACGTCTGCAGATAGCTCGCAGGCAGAAAGAGCTAGCCTGGAAAGCTGTTGCTCAGCCTCATCTGCCCATGGCACTGCTCGCACAGAGGCACAGAGACTGGGGCTGCTTGCTTGTCTTGTTCCCTCAAACTTCAAACGTAGCTTAGGTGGTCCGTGCCGGGCGCTTCCGGCAGCCCTGCTCCGAAAATGCAAACGTCTGCAGATAGCTTGCAGGCAGAAAGAGCTAGCCTGGAAAGCTGCTGCTCAGCCTCATCTGCCCATGGCACTGCTCGCACAGAGGCACAGAGACTGGGGCTGCTTGCTTGTCTTGTCCCCTCAAACTTCAAACGTATATTAGGTGGTCTGTGCCGGGCGCCTCCAGCAGCCGTTGTCCGAAAATGCAAACGTCTGCAGATAGCTCGCAGGCAGAAAGAGCTAGCCTGGAAAGCTGTTGCGCAGCCTCATCTGCCCATGGCACTGCTCGCACAGAGGCACAGAGACTGGGGCTGCTTGCTTGTCTTGCCCCCTCAAACTTCAAACGTAGCTTAGGTGGTCCGTGCCGGGCGCCTCCGGCAGCCCTGCTCCGAAAATGCAAACGTCTGCAGATAGCTCGCAGCCAGAAAGAGCTAGCCTGGAAAGCTGTTGCTCAGCCTCATCTGCCCATAGGCACTGCTCGCACAGAGGCAGAGAGACTGGGGCTGCTTGCTTGTCTTGTCCCCTCAAACTTCAAACGTAGCTTAGGTGGTCCGTGCCGGGCGCTTCCGGCAGCCCTGCTCCGAAAATGCAAACGTCTGCAGATAGCTTGCAGGCAGAAAGAGGTAGCCTGGAAAGCTGTTGCTCAGCCTCATCTGCCCATGGCACTGCTCGCACAGAGGCACAGAGACTGGGGCTGCTTGCTTGTCTTGTCCCCTCAAACTTCAAACGTATATTAGGTGGTCTGTGCCGGGCGCCTCCAGCAGCCGTTGTCCGAAAATGCAAACGTCTGCAGATAGCTCGCAGGCAGAAAGAGCTAGCCTGGAAAGCTGTTGCGCAGCCTCATCTGCCCATGGCACTGCTCGCACAGAGGCACAGAGACTGGGGCTGCTTGCTTGTCTTGCCCCCTCAAACTTCAAACGTAGCTTAGGTGGTCCGTGCCGGGCGCCTCCGGCAGCCCTGCTCCGAAAATGCAAACGTCTGCAGATAGCTCGCAGCCAGAAAGAGCTAGCCTGGAAAGCTGTTGCTCAGCCTCATCTTCCCATGGCACTGCTCGCACAGAGGCACAGAGACTGGGGCTGCTTGCTTGTCTTGTCCCCTCAAACTTCAAACGTAACTTAGGTGGTCTGTGCCGGGCGCCTCCGGCAGCCCTGCTCCGAAAATGCGAACGTCTGCAGATAGCTCGCAGGCAGAAAGAGCTAGCCTGGAAAGCTGTTGCTCAGCCTCATCTTCCCATGGCACTGCTTGCACAGAGGCACAGAGACTGGGGCTGCTTGCTTGTCTTGTCCCCTCAAACTTCAAACGTAGCTTAGGTGGTCCGTGCTGGGCGCCTCCGGCAGCCCTGCTCCGAAAATGCGAACGTCTGCAGATAGCTCGCAGGCAGAAAGAGCTAGCCTGGAAAGCTGTTGCTCAGCCTCATCTGCCCATGGCACTGCTCGCACAGAGGCACAGAGACTGGGGCTGCTTGCTTGTCTTGCCCCCTCAATCTTCAAACGTATATTAGTTGGTTCGTGCCGGTCGCTTCCGGCAGCCCTGCTCCGAAAATCCGAACGTCTGCAGATAGCTCGCAGGCAGAAAGAGCTAGCCTGGAAAGCTGTTGCTCAGCCTCATCTGCCCATGGCACTGCTCGCACAGAGGCACAGAGACTGGGGCTGCTTGCTTGTCTTGCCCCCTCAAACTTCAAACGTAGCTTAGGTGGTCCGTGCCGGGCGCCTCCGGCAGCCCTGCTCCGAAAATGCAAACGTCTGCAGATAGCTCGCAGGCAGAAAGAGCTAGCCTGGAAAGCTGTTGCTCAGCCTCATCTGCCCATGGCACTGCTTGCACAGAGGCACAGAGACTGGGGCTGCTTGCTTGTCTTGTTCCCTCAAACTTCAAACGTAGCTTAGGTGGTCCGTGCCGGGCGCCTCGGGCAGTCCTGCTCCGAAAATGCGAACGTCTGCAGATAGCTTGCAGGCAGAAAGAGCTAGCCTGGAAAGCTGTTGCTCAGCCTCATCTGCCCATGGCACTGCTCGCACAGAGGCACAGAGACTGGGGCTGCTTGCTTGTCTTGTCCCCTCAAACTTCAAATGTATCTTTCGTGGTCCGTGCCGGTCGCTTCCGGCAGCCCTGCTCCGAAAATGCGAACGTCTGCAGATAGCTCGCAGGCAGAAAGAGCTAGCCTGGAAAGCTGTTGCTCAGCCTCATCTGCCCATGGCACTGCTCGCACAGAGGCACAGAGACTGGGGCTGCTTGCTTGTCTTGTCCCCTCAAACTTTAAAGGTAGCTTAGGTGGTCTGTGCCAAGCGCGTCCGGCAGCCCTGCTCCGAAAATGCGAACGTCTGCAGATAGCTCGCAGGCAGAAAGAGCTAGCCTGGAAAGCTGTTGCTCAGCCTCATCTGCCCATGGCACTGCTCGCACAGAGGCACAGAGACTGGGGCTGCTTGCTTGTCTTGCCCCCTCAAACTTCAAACGTATCTTAGGTGGTCTGTGCCGGGCGCCTCCGGCAGCCCTGCTCCGAAAATGCGAACCTCTGCAGATAGCTCGCAGGCAGAAAGAGCTAGCCTGGAAAGCTGTTGCTCAGCCTCATCTGCCCATGGCACTGCTCGCACAGAGGCACAGAGACTGGGGCTGCTTGCTTGTCTTGCCCCCTCAAACTTCAAACGTCTCTTAGGCAGTCCGTGCCTGGCGCCTCCGGCAGCCTTGCTCCGAAAATGCAAACGTCTGCAGATAGCTCGCAGGCAGAAAGAGCTAGCCTGGAAAGCTGTTGCTCAGCCTCATCTTCCCATGGCACTGCTCGCACAGAGGCACAGAGACTGGGGCTGCTTGCTTGTCTTGTCCCCTCAAACTTCAAACGTAGCTTAGGTGTTCCGTGCTGTCCGCCTCCAGCAGCCGTTGTCCGAAAATGCAAACGTCTGCAGATAGCTCGCAGGCAGAAAGAGGTAGCCTGGAAAGCTGCTGCTCAGCCTCATCTGCCCATGGCACTGCTCGCACAGAGGCACAGAGACTGGGGCTGCTTGCTTGTCTTGTTCCCTCAAACTTCAAACGTAGCTTAGGTGGTCCGTGCCGGGCGCTTCCGGCAGCCCTGCTCCGAAAATGCAAACGTCTGCAGATAGCTTGCAGGCAGAAAGAGCTAGCCTGGAAAGCTGCTGCTCAGCCTCATCTGCCCATGGCACTGCTCGCACAGAGGCACAGAGACTAGGGCTGCTTGCTTGTCTTGTCCCCTCAAACTTCAAACGTATATTAGGTGGTCCGTGCCGGGCGCCTCCAGAAGCCGTTGTCCGAAAATGCAAACGTCTGCAGATAGCTCGCAGGCAGAAAGAGCTAGCCTGGAAAGCTGTCGCGCAGCCTCATCTGCCCATGGCACTGCTCGCACAGAGGCACAGAGACTGGGGCTGCTTGCTTGTCTTGCCCCCTCAAACTTCAAACGTAGCTTAGGTGGTCCGTGCCGGGCGCCTCCGGCAGCCCTGCTCCGAAAATGCAAACGTCTGCAGATAGCTCGCAGCCAGAAAGAGGTAGCCTGGAAAGCTGTTGCTCAGCCTCATCTTCCCATGGCACTGCTCGCACAGAGGCAGAGAGACTGGGGCTGCTTGCTTGTCTTGTCCCCTCAAACTTCAAACGTAACTTAGGTGGTCTGTGCCGGGCGCCTCCGGCAGCCCTGCTCCGAAAATGCAAACGTCTGCAGATAGCTCGCAGGCAGAAAGAGCTAGCCTGGAAAGCTGTTGCTCAGCCTCATCTGCCCATGGCACTGCTCGCACAGAGGCACAGAGACTGGGGCTGCTTGCTTGTCTTGTCCCCTCAAACTTCAAACGTATCTTAGGTGGTCTGTGCCAGGCGCCTCCAGCAGCCCTGCTCCGAAAATGCGAACGTCTGCAGATAGCTCGCAGGCAGAAAGAGCTAGCCTGGAAAGCTGTTGCTCAGCCTCATCTGCCCATGGCACTGCTCGCACAGAGGCACAGAGACTGGGGCTGCTTGCTTGTCTTGCCCCCTCAAGCTTCAAACGTATCTTAGCAGGTCCGTGCCGGTCGCTTCCGGCAGCCCTGCTCCGAAAATGCGAACGTCTGCAGATAGCTCGCAGGCAGAAAGAGGTAGCCTGGAAAGCTGCTGCTCAGCCTCATCTGCCCATGGCACTGCTCGCACAGAGGCACAGAGACTGGGGCTGCTTGCTTGTCTTGTTCCCTCAAACTTCAAACGTAGCTTAGGTGGTCCGTGCCGGGCGCTTCCGGCAGCCCTGCTCCGAAAATGCGTATGTCTGCAGATAGCTTGCAGGCAGAAAGAGCTAGCCTGGAAAGCTGCTGCTCAGCCTCATCTGCCCATGGCACTGCTCGCACAGAGGCACAGAGACTGGGGCTGCTTGCTTGTCTTGTTCCCTCAAACTTCAAACGTAGCTTAGGTGGTCCGTGCCGGGCGCCTCCGGCAGCCCTGCTCCGAAAATGCAAAAGTCTGCAGATAGCTCGCAGCCAGAAAGAGCTAGCCTGGAAAGCTGTTGCTCAGCCTCATCTTCCCATGGCACTGCTCGCACAGAGGCAGAGAGACTGGGGCTGCTTGCTTGTCTTGTCCCCTCAAACTTCAAACGTAACTTAGGTGGTCTGTGCCCGGCGCCTCCAGCAGCCGTTGTCCGAAAATGCAAACGTCTGCAGATAGCTTGCAGGCAGAAAGAGCTAGCCTGGAAAGCTGTTGCGCAGCCTCATCTGCCCATGGCACTGCTCGCACAGAGGCACAGAGACTGGGGCTGCTTGCTTGTCTTGCCCCCTCAAACTTCAAACGTAGCTTAGGTGGTCCGTGCCGGGCGCCTCCGGCAGCCCTGCTCCGAAAATGCGAACGTCTGCAGATAGCTCGCAGGCAGAAAGAGCTAGCCTGGAAAGCTGTTGCTCAGGCTCATCTGCCCATGGCACTGCTCGCACAGAGGCACAGAGACTGGGGCTGCTTGCTTGTCTTGCCCCCTCAAACTTCAAACGTAGCTTAGGTGGTCTGTGCCAGGCGCCTCCAGCAGCCCTGCTCCGAAAATGCGAACGTCTGCAGATAGCTCGCAGGCAGAAAGAGCTAGCCTGGAAAGCTGTTGCTCAGCCTCATCTGCCCATGGCACTGCTCGCACAGAGGCACAGAGACTGGGGCTGCTTGCTTGTCTTGCCCCCTCAAACTTCAAACGTAGCTTAGGTGGTCCGTGCCGGCGCCTCCGGCAGCCCTGCTCCGAAAATGCGAACGTCTGCAGATAGCTCGCAGGCAGAAAGAGCTAGCCTGGAAAGCTGTTGCTCAGCCTCATCTGCCCATGGCACTGCTCGCACAGAGGCACAGAGACTGAGGCTGCTTGCTTGTCTTGTCCCCTCAAACTTCAAACGTAGCTTAGGTGGTCCGTGCCGGGAGCCTCATTCTGCCCTGCTCCGAAAATGCGAATGTCTGCAGATAGCTCGCAGGCAGAAAGAGCTAGCCTGGAAAGCTGTTGCTCAGCCTCATCTGCCCATGGCACTGCTCACACAGAGGCACAGAGACTGGGGCTGCTTGCTTGTCTTGCTCCCTCAAACTTCAAACGTAGCTTAGGCGGTCCGTGCCGGGCGCCTCCGGCAGCCCTGCTCCGAAAATGCGAACGTCTGCAGATAGCTCGCAGGCAGAAAGAGCTAGCCTGGAAAGCTGTTGCTCAGCCTCATCTGCCCATGGCACTGCTCGCACAGAGGCACAGAGACTGGGGCTGCTTGCTTGTCTTGCCCCCTCAAGCTTCAAAAGTATCTTAGTTGGTCCGTGACGGTCGCTTCTGGCAGCCCTGCTCCGAAAATGCGAACGTCTGCAGATAGCTCGCAGGCAGAAAGAGCTAGCCTGGAAAGCTGTTGCTCAGCCTCATCTGCCCATGGCACTGCTCGCACAGAGGCACAGAGACTGGGGCTGCTTGCTTGTCTTGTCCCCTCAAACTTCAAACGTAGCTTAGGTGGTCTGTGACGAGCGCGTCCGGCAGCCCTGCTCCGAAAATGCGAACCTCTGCAGATAGCTCGCAGGCAGAAAGAGCTAGCCTGGAAAGCTGTTGCTCAGCCTCATCTGCCTATGGCACTGCTTGCACAGAGGCACAGAGACTGGGGCTGCTTGCTTGTCTTGCCCCCTCAAACTTCAAACGTAGCTTAGGTGGTCCGTGCCGGGCGCCTCCGGCAGCCCTGCTCCGAAAATGCGAACGTCTGCAGATAGCTCGCAGGCAGAAAGAGCTAGCCTGGAAAGCTGTTGCTCAGCCTCATCTGCCCATGGCACTGCTCGCACAGAGGCACAGAGACTGGGGCTGCTTGCTTGTCTTGCCCCCTCAAACTTCAAACGTCTCTTAGGCGGTCCGTGCCTGGCGCCTCCGGCAGCCTTGCTCCGAAAATGCAAACGTCTGCAGATAGCTCGCAGGCAGAAAGAGCTAGCCTGGAAAGCTGTTGCTCAGCCTCATCTTCCCATGGCACTGCTCGCACAGAGGCACAGAGACTGGGGCTGCTTGCTTGTCTTGTCCCCTCAAACTTCAAACGTAGCTTAGGTGTTCCGTGCTGTCCGCCTCCAGCAGCCCTGCTCCGAAAATGCGAACGTCTGCAGATAGCTCGCAGGCAGAAAGAGCTAGCCTGGAAAGCTGCTGCTCAGCCTCATCTGCCCATGGCACTGCTCGCACAGAGGCACAGAGACTGGGGCTGCTTGCTTGTCTTGTTCCCTCAAACTTCAAACGTAGCTTAGGTGGTCCTTGCCGGGCGCATCCGGCAGCCCTGCTCCGAAAATGCAAACGTCTGCAGATAGCTTGCAGGCAGAAAGAGCTAGCCTGGAAAGCTGCTGCTCAGCCTCATCTGCCCATGGCACTGCTCGCACAGAGGCACAGAGACTGGGGCTGCTTGCTTGTCTTGCCCCCTCAAACTTCAAACGTATCTTAGGTGGTCCGTGCCGGGCGCCTCCGGCAGCCCTGCTCCGAAAATGCAAACGTCTGCAGATAGCTCGCAGCCAGAAAGAGGTAGCCTGGAAAGCTGTTGCTCAGCCTCATCTTCCCATGGCACTGCTCGCACAGAGGCAGAGAGACTGGGGCTGCTTGCTTGTCTTGTCCCCTCAAACTTCAAACGTAACTTAGGTGGTCTGTGCCGGGCGACTCCGGCAGCCCTGCTCCGAAAATGCGAACGTCTGCAGATAGCTCGCAGGCAGAAAGAGCTAGCCTGGAAAGCTGTTGCTCAGCCTCATCTGCCCATGGCACTGCTCACACAGAGGCACAGAGACTGGGGCTGCTTGCTTGTCTTGCCCCCTCAAACTTCAAACGTATATTAGTTGGTTCGTGCCGGTCGCTTCCGGCAGCCCTGCTCCGAAAATCCGAACGTCTGCAGATAGCTCGCAGGCAGAAAGAGCTAGCCTGGAAAGCTGTTGCTCAGCCTCATCTGCCCATGGCACTGCTCGCACAGAGGCACAGAGACTGGGGCTGCTTGCTTGTCTTGTCCCCTCAAACTTCAAACGTAGCTTAGGTGGTCCGTGCCGGGCGCCTCCGGCAGCCCTGCTCCGAAAATGCAAACGTCTGCAGATAGCTCGCAGGCAGAAAGAGCTAGCCTGGAAAGCTGTTGCTCAGCCTCATCTTCCCATGGCACTGCTCGCACAGAGGCACAGAGACTGGGGCTGCTTGCTTGTCTTGTCCCCTCAAACTTCAAACGTATCTTAGGTGGTCTGTGCCAGGCGCCTCCAGCAGCCCTGCTCCGAAAATGCGAACGTCTGCAGATAGCTCGCAGGCAGAAAGAGCTAGCCTGGAAAGCTGTTGCTCAGCCTCATCTGCCCATGGCACTGCTCGCACAGAGGCACAGAGACTGGGGCTGCTTGCTTGTCTTGTCCCCTCAAGCTTCAAAAGTATCTTAGTTGGTCCGTGACGGTCGCTTCCGGCAGCCCTGCTCCGAAAATGCAAACGTCTGCAGATAGCTCGCAGGCAGAAAGAGCTAGCCTGGAAAGCTGTTGCTCAGCCTCATCTGCCCATGGCACTGCTCGCACAGAGGCACAGAGACTGGGGCTGCTTGCTTGTCTTGTCCCCTCAAACTTCAAACGTAGCTTAGGTGGTCTGTGACGAGCGCGTCCGGCAGCCCTGCTCCGAAAATGCGAACCTCTGCAGATAGCTCGCAGGCAGAAAGAGCTAGCCTGGAAAGCTGTTGCTCAGCCTCATCTGCCTATGGCACTGCTTGCACAGAGGCACAGAGACTGGGGCTGCTTGCTTGTCTTGCCCCCTCAAACTTCAAACGTAGCTTAGGTGGTCCGTGCCGGGCGCCTCCGGCAGCCCTGCTCCGAAAATGCGAACGTCTGCAGATAGCTCGCAGGCAGAAAGAGCTAGCCTGGAAAGCTGTTGCTCAGCCTCATCTGCCCATGGCACTGCTCGCACAGAGGCACAGAGACTGGGGCTGCTTGCTTGTCTTGCCCCCTCAAACTTCAAACGTCTCTTAGGCGGTCCGTGCCTGGCGCCTCCGGCAGCCTTGCTCCGAAAATGCAAACGTCTGCAGATAGCTCGCAGGCAGAAAGAGCTAGCCTGGAAAGCTGTTGCTCAGCCTCATCTTCCCATGGCACTGCTCGCACAGAGGCACAGAGACTGGGGCTGCTTGCTTGTCTTGTCCCCTCAAACTTCAAACGTAGCTTAGGTGTTCCGTGCTGTCCGCCTCCAGCAGCCCTGCTCCGAAAATGCGAACGTCTGCAGATAGCTCGCAGGCAGAAAGAGCTAGCCTGGAAAGCTGCTGCTCAGCCTCATCTGCCCATGGCACTGCTCGCACAGAGGCACAGAGACTGGGGCTGCTTGCTTGTCTTGTTCCCTCAAACTTCAAACGTAGCTTAGGTGGTCCTTGCCGGGCGCATCCGGCAGCCCTGCTCCGAAAATGCAAACGTCTGCAGATAGCTTGCAGGCAGAAAGAGCTAGCCTGGAAAGCTGCTGCTCAGCCTCATCTGCCCATGGCACTGCTCGCACAGAGGCACAGAGACTGGGGCTGCTTGCTTGTCTTGTCCCCTCAAACTTCAAACGTATATTAGGTGGTCCGTGCCGGGCGCCTCCAGCAGCCGTTGTCCGAAAATGCAAACGTCTGCAGATAGCTCGCAGGCAGAAAGAGCTAGCCTGGAAAGCTGTTGCGCAGCCTCATCTGCCCATGGCACTGCTCGCACAGAGGCACAGAGACTGGGGCTGCTTGCTTGTCTTGCCCCCTCAAACTTCAAACGTATCTTAGGTGGTCCGTGCCGGGCGCCTCCGGCAGCCCTGCTCCGAAAATGCAAACGTCTGCAGATAGCTCGCAGCCAGAAAGAGCTAGCCTGGAAAGCTGTTGCTCAGCCTCATCTTCCCATGGCACTGCTCGCACAGAGGCAGAGAGACTGGGGCTGCTTGCTTGTCTTGTCCCCTCAAACTTCAAACGTAACTTAGGTGGTCTGTGCCGGGCGACTCCGGCAGCCCTGCTCCGAAAATGCGAACGTCTGCAGATAGCTCGCAGGCAGAAAGAGCTAGCCTGGAAAGCTGTTGCTCAGCCTCATCTGCCCATGGCACTGCTCACACAGAGGCACAGAGACTGGGGCTGCTTGCTTGTCTTGCCCCCTCAAACTTCAAACGTATATTAGTTGGTTCGTGCCGGTCGCTTCCGGCAGCCCTGCTCCGAAAATCCGAACGTCTGCAGATAGCTCGCAGGCAGAAAGAGCTAGCCTGGAAAGCTGTTGCTCAGCCTCATCTGCCCATGGCACTGCTCGCACAGAGGCACAGAGACTGGGGCTGCTTGCTTGTCTTGTCCCCTCAAACTTCAAACGTAGCTTAGGTGGTCCGTGCCGGGCGCCTCCGGCAGCCCTGCTCCGAAAATGCAAACGTCTGCAGATAGCTCGCAGGCAGAAAGAGCTAGCCTGGAAAGCTGTTGCTCAGCCTCATCTTCCCATGGCACTGCTCGCACAGAGGCACAGAGACTGGGGCTGCTTGCTTGTCTTGTCCCCTCAAACTTCAAACGTATCTTAGGTGGTCTGTGCCAGGCGCCTCCAGCAGCCCTGCTCCGAAAATGCGAACGTCTGCAGATAGCTCGCAGGCAGAAAGAGCTAGCCTGGAAAGCTGTTGCTCAGCCTCATCTGCCCATGGCACTGCTCGCACAGAGGCACAGAGACTGGGGCTGCTTGCTTGTCTTGTCCCCTCAAGCTTCAAAAGTATCTTAGTTGGTCCGTGACGGTCGCTTCCGGCAGCCCTGCTCCGAAAATGCAAACGTCTGCAGATAGCTCGCAGGCAGAAAGAGCTAGCCTGGAAAGCTGTTGCTCAGCCTCATCTGCCCATGGCACTGCTCGCACAGAGGCACAGAGACTGGGGCTGCTTGCTTGTCTTGTCCCCTCAAACTTCAAACGTAGCTTAGGTGGTCTGTGACGAGCGCGTCCGGCAGCCCTGCTCCGAAAATGCGAACCTCTGCAGATAGCTCGCAGGCAGAAAGAGCTAGCCTGGAAAGCTGTTGCTCAGCCTCATCTGCCTATGGCACTGCTTGCACAGAGGCACAGAGACTGGGGCTGCTTGCTTGTCTTGCCCCCTCAAACTTCAAACGTAGCTTAGGTGGTCCGTGCCGGGCGCCTCCGGCAGCCCTGCTCCGAAAATGCGAACGTCTGCAGATAGCTCGCAGGCAGAAAGAGCTAGCCTGGAAAGCTGTTAATCAGCCTCATCTGCCCATGGCACTGCTCGCACAGAGGCACAGAGACTGGGGCTGCTTGCTTGTCTTGCCCCCTCAAACTTCAAACGTCTCTTAGGCGGTCCGTGCCTGGCGCCTCCGGCAGCCTTGCTCCGAAAATGCAAACGTCTGCAGATAGCTCGCAGGCAGAAAGAGCTAGCCTGGAAAGCTGTTGCTCAGCCTCATCTTCCCATGGCACTGCTCGCACAGAGGCACAGAGACTGGGGCTGCTTGCTTGTCTTGTCCCCTCAAACTTCAAACGTAGCTTAGGTGTTCCGTGCTGTCCGCCTCCAGCAGCCCTGCTCCGAAAATGCGAACGTCTGCAGATAGCTCGCAGGCAGAAAGAGCTAGCCTGGAAAGCTGCTGCTCAGCCTCATCTGCCCATGGCACTGCTCGCACAGAGGCACAGAGACTGGGGCTGCTTGCTTGTCTTGTTCCCTCAAACTTCAAACGTAGCTTAGGTGGTCCTTGCCGGGCGCATCCGGCAGCCCTGCTCCGAAAATGCAAACGTCTGCAGATAGCTTGCAGGCAGAAAGAGCTAGCCTGGAAAGCTGCTGCTCAGCCTCATCTGCCCATGGCACTGCTCGCACAGAGGCACAGAGACTGGGGCTGCTTGCTTGTCTTGTCCCCTCAAACTTCAAAGGTATATTAGGTGGTCCGTGCCGGGCGCCTCCAGCAGCCGTTGTCCGAAAATGCAAACGTCTGCAGATAGCTCGCAGGCAGAAAGAGCTAGCCTGTAAAGCTGTTGCGCAGCCTCATCTGCCCATGGCACTGCTCGCACAGAGGCACAGAGACTGGGGCTGCTTGCTTGTCTTGCCCCCTCAAACTTCAAACGTATCTTAGGTGGTCCGTGCCGGGCGCCTCCGGCAGCCCTGCTCCGAAAATGCAAACGTCTGCAGATAGCTCGCAGCCAGAAAGAGCTAGCCTGGAAAGCTGTTGCTCAGCCTCATCTTCCCATGGCACTGCTCGCACAGAGGCAGAGAGACTGGGGCTGCTTGCTTGTCTTGTCCCCTCAAACTTCAAACGTAACTTAGGTGGTCTGTGCCGGGTGCCTCCGGCAGCCCTGCTCCGAAAATGCGAACGTCTGCAGATAGCTCGCAGGCAGAAAGAGCTAGCCTGGAAAGCTGTTGCTCAGCCTCATCTGCCCATGGCACTGCTCACACAGAGGCACAGAGACTGGGGCTGCTTGCTTGTCTTGCCCCCTCAAACTTCAAACGTATATTAGTTGGTTCGTGCCGGTCGCTTCCGGCAGCCCTGCTCCGAAAATCCGAACGTCTGCAGATAGCTCGCAGGCAGAAAGAGCTAGCCTGGAAAGCTGTTGCTCAGCCTCATCTGCCCATGGCACTGCTCGCACAGAGGCACAGAGACTGGGGCTGCTTGCTTGTCTTGTCCCCTCAAACTTCAAACGTAGCTTAGGTGGTCCGTGCCGGGCGCCTCCGGCAGCCCTGCTCCGAAAATGCAAACGTCTGCAGATAGCTCGCAGGCAGAAAGAGCTAGCCTGGAAAGCTGTTGCTCAGCCTCATCTTCCCATGGCACTGCTCGCACAGAGGCACAGAGACTGGGGCTGCTTGCTTGTCTTGTCCCCTCAAACTTCAAACGTATCTTAGGTGGTCTGTGCCAGGCGCCTCCAGCAGCCCTGCTCCGAAAATGCGAACGTCTGCAGATAGCTCGCAGGCAGAAAGAGCTAGCCTGGAAAGCTGTTGCTCAGCCTCATCTGCCCATGGCACTGCTCGCACAGAGGCACAGAGACTGGGGCTGCTTGCTTGTCTTGTCCCCTCAAACTTCAAACGTAGCTTAGGTGGTCCGTGCCGGGCGCCTCCGGCAGCCCTGCTCCGAAAATGCAAACGTCTGCAGATAGCTCGCAGGCAGAAAGAGCTAGCCTGGAAAGCTGTTGCTCAGCCTCATCTGCCCATGGCACTGCTTGCACAGAGGCACAGAGACTGGGGCTGCTTGCTTGTCTTGTTCCCTCAAACTTCAAACGTAGCTTAGGTGGTCCGTGCCTGGCGCCTCGGGCAGCCCTGCTCCGAAAATGCGAACGTCTGCAGATAGCTTGCAGGCAGAAAGAGCTAGCCTGGAAAGCTGTTGCTCAGCCTCATCTGCCCATGGCACTGCTCGCACAGAGGCACAGAGACTGGGGCTGCTTGCTTGTCTTGTCCCCTCAAACTTCAAATGTATCTTTCGTGGTCCGTGCCGGTCGCTTCCAGCAGCCCTGCTCCGAAAATGCGAACGTCTGCAGATAGCTCGCAGGCAGAAAGAGCTAGCCTGGAAAGCTGTTGCTCAGCCTCATCTGCCCATGGCACTGCTCGCACAGAGGCACAGAGACTGGGGCTGCTTGCTTGTCTTGTCCCCTCAAACTTTAAAGGTAGCTTAGGTGGTCTGTGCCAAGCGCGTCCGGCAGCCCTGCTCCGAAAATGCGAACGTCTGCAGATAGCTCGCAGGCAGAAAGAGCTAGCCTGGAAAGCTGTTGCTCAGCCTCATCTGCCCATGGCACTGCTCGCACAGAGGCACAGAGACTGGGGCTGCTTGCTTGTCTTGCCCCCTCAAACTTCAAACGTATCTTAGGTGGTCCGTGCCGGGTGCCTCCAGCAGCCCTGCTCCGAAAATGCGAACCTCTGCAGATAGCTCGCAGGCAGAAAGAGCTAGCCTGGAAAGCTGTTGCTCAGCCTCATCTGCCCATGGTACTGCTCGCACAGAGGCACAGAGACTGGGGCTGCTTGCTTGTCTTGCCCCCTCAAACTTCAAACGTCTCTTAGGCAGTCCGTGCCTGGCGCCTCCGGCAGCCTTGCTCCGAAAATGCAAACGTCTGCAGATAGCTCGCAGGCAGAAAGAGGTAGTTTGGAAAGCTGCTGCTCAGCCTCATCTTCCCATGGCACTGCTCGCACAGAGGCACAGAGACTGGGGCTGCTTGCTTGTCTTGTTCCCTCAAACTTCAAACGTAGCTTAGGTGGTCCGTGCCGGGCGCTTCCGGCAGCCCTGCTCCGAAAATGCAAACGTCTGCAGATAGCTTGCAGGCAGAAAGAGCTAGCCTGGAAAGCTGCTGCTCAGCCTCATCTGCCCATGGCACTGCTCGCACAGAGGCACAGAGACTGGGGCTGCTTGCTTGTCTTGTCCCCTGAAACTTCAAACGTATATTAGGTGGTCTGTGCCGGGCGCCTCCAGAAGTCGTTGTCCGAAAATGCAAATGTCTGCAGATAGCTCGCAGGCAGAAAGAGCTAGCCTGGAAAGCTGTTGCGCAGCCTCATCTGCCCATGGCACTGCTCGCACAGAGGCATAGAGACTGGGGCTGCTTGCTTGTCTTGCCCCCTCAAACTTCAAACGTAGCTTAGGTGGTCCGTGCCGGGCGCCTCCGGCAGCCCTGCTCCGAAAATGCAAACGTCTGCAGATAGCTCGCAGCCAGAAAGAGGTAGCCTGGAAAGCTGTTGCTCAGCCTCATCTTCCCATGGCACTGCTCGCACAGAGGCAGAGAGACTGGGGCTGCTTGCTTGTCTTGTCCCCTCAAACTTCAAACGTAACTTAGGTGGTCTGTGCCGGGCGCCTCCGGCAGCCCTGCTCCGAAAATGCAAACGTCTGCAGATAGCTCGCAGGCAGAAAGAGCTAGCCTGGAAAGCTGTTGCTCAGCCTCATCTTCCCATGGCACTGCTCGCACAGAGGCACAGAGACTGGGGCTGCTTGCTTGTCTTGTCCCCTCAAACTTCAAACGTATCTTAGGTGGTCTGTGCCAGGCGCCTCCAGCAGCCCTGCTCCGAAAATGCGAACGTCTGCAGATAGCTCGCAGGCAGAAAGAGCTAGCCTGGAAAGCTGTTGCTCAGCCTCATCTGCCCATGGCACTGCTCGCACAGAGGCACAGAGACTGGGGCTGCTTGCTTGTCTTGCCCCCTCAAACTTCAAACGTAGCTTAGGTGGTCCGTGCCGGCGCATCCGGCAGCCCTGCTCCGAAAATGCGAACGTCTGCAGATAGCTCGCAGCCAGAAAGAGCTAGCTTGGAAAGCTGTTGCTCAGCCTCATCTGCCCATGGCACTGCTCGCACAGAGGCACAGAGACTGAGGCTGCTTGCTTGTCTTGTCCCCTCAAACTTCAAACATAGCTTAGGTGGTCCGTGCCAGGCGCCTCCGGCAGCCCTGCTCCGAAAATGCGAACGTCTGCAGATAGCTCGCAGGCAGAAAGAGCTACCCTGGAAAGCTGTTGCTCAGCCTCATCTGCCCATGGCACTGCTCGCACAGAGGCACAGAGACTGGGGCTGCTTGCTTGTCTTGCCCCCTCAAACTTCAAATGTAGCTTAGGTGGTCTGTGCCGGTCGCTTCCGGCAGCACTGCTCCGAAAATGTGAACGTCTGCAGATAGCTCGCAGGCAGAAAGAGCTAGCCTGGAAAGCTGTTGCTCAGCCTCATCTGCCCATGGCACTGCTCGCACAGAGGCACAGAGACTGGGGCTGCTTGCTTGTCTTGCCCCCTCAAACTTCAAACGTAGCTTAGGTGGTCCGTGCCGGCGCATCCGGCAGCCCTGCTCCGAAAATGCGAACGTCTGCAGATAGCTCGCAGCCAGAAAGAGCTAGCCTGGAAAGCTGTTGCGCAGCCTCATCTGCCCATGGCACTGCTCGCACAGAGGCACAGAGACTGAGGCTGCTTGCTTGTCTTGTCCCCTCAAACTTCAAACGTAGCTTAGGTGGTCCGTGCCAGGCGCCTCCAGCAGCCCTGCTCCGAAAATGCGAACGTCTGCAGATAGCTCGCAGGCAGAAAGAGCTAGCCTGGAAAGCTGTTGCTCAGCCTCATCTGCCCATGGCACTGCTCGCACAGAGGCACAGAGACTGGGGCTGCTTGCTTGTCTTGCCCCCTCAAGCTTCAAAAGTATCTTAGTTGGTCCGTGCCGGTCGCTTCCGGCAGCCCTGCTCCGAAAATGCGAACGTCTGCAGATAGCTCGCAGGCAGAAAGAGCTAGCCTGGAAAGCTGTTGCTCAGCCTCATCTGCCCATGGCACTGCTCGCACAGAGGCACAGAGACTGGGGCTGCTTGCTTGTCTTGCCCCCTCAAACTTCAAACGTAGCTTAGGTGGTCTGTGACGAGCGCGTCCGGCAGCCCTGCTCCGAAAATGCGAACCTCTGCAGATAGCTCGCAGGCAGAAAGAGCTAGCCTGGAAAGCTGTTGCTCAGCCTCATCTGCCTATGGCACTGCTCGCACAGAGGCACAGAGACTGGGGCTGCTTGCTTGTCTTGCCCCCTCAAACTTCAAACGTAGCTTAGGTGGTCCGTGCCGGGTGTCTCCGGCAGCCCTGCTCCGAAAATGCGAACCTCTGCAGATAGCTCGCAGGCAGAAAGAGCTAGCCTGGAAAGCTGTTGCTCAGCCTCATCTGCCCATGGCACTGCTCGCACAGAGGCACAGAGACTGGGGCTGCTTGCTTGTCTTGCCCCCTCAAACTTCTAAAGTCTCTTAGGCGGTCCGTGCCTGGCGCCTCCGGCAGCCTTGCTCCGAAAATGCAAACGTCTGCAGATAGCTCGCAGGCAGAAAGAGCTAGCCTGGAAAGCTGTTGCTCAGCCTCATCTTCCCATGGCACTGCTCGCACAGAGGCACAGAGACTGGGGCTGCTTGCTTGTCTTGTCCCCTCAAACTTCAAACGTAGCTTAGGTGGTCTGTGCTGTCCTCCTCCAGCAGCCCTGCTCCGAAAATGCGAACGTCTGCAGATAGCTCGCAGGCAGAAAGAGGTAGCCTGGAAAGCTGCTGCTCAGTCTCATCTGCCCATGGCACTGCTCGCACAGAGGCACAGAGACTGGGGCTGCTTGCTTGTCTTGTCTTCTCAAACTTCAAACGTAGCTTAGGTGGTCCGTGCCGGGCGCCTCCGGCAGCCCTGCTCCGAAAATGCGAACGTCTGGAGATAGCTCGCAGGCAGAAAGAGCTAGCCTGGAAAGCTGTTGCTCAGCCTCATCTGCCCATGGCACTGCTCGCACAGAGGCACAGAGACTGGGGCTGCTTGCTTGTCTTGTTCCCTCAAACTTCAAACGTAGCTTAGGTGGTCCGTGCCGGGCGCCTCCGGCAGCCCTGCTCCGAAAATGCAAACGTCTGCAGATAGCTCACAGGCAGAAAAAGCTAGCCTGGAAAGCTGTTGCTCAGCCTCATCTGCCCATGGCACTGCTCGCACAGAGGCACAGAGACTGGGGCTGCTTGCTTGTCTTGTCCCCTCAAACTTCAAACGTATCTTACGTGGTCCGTGCCGGGCGCCTCCGGCAGCCCTGCTCCAAAAATGCAAACGTCTGCAGATAGCTCGCAGGCAGAAAGAGCTAGCCTGGAAAGCTGCTGCTCAGCCTCATCTGCCCATGGCACTGCTCGCACAGAGGCACAGAGACTGGGGCTGCTTGCTTGTCTTGTCCCCTCAAACTTCAAACGTATATTAGGTGGTCCGTGCCGGGCGCCTCCAGCAGCCGTTGTCCGAAAATGCAAACGTCTGCAGATAGCTCGCAGGCAGAAAGAGCTAGCCTGGAAAGCTGTTGCGCAGCCTCATCTGCCCATGGCACTGCTCGCACAGAGGCACAGAGACTGGGGCTGCTTGCTTGTCTTGTCCCCTCAAACTTCAAACGTAGCTTAGGTGGTCCGTGCCGGGCGCCTCCGGCAGCCCTGCTCCGAAAATGCAAACGTCTGCAGATAGCTCGCAGGCAGAAAGAGCTAGCCTGGAAAGCTGTTGCTCAGCCTCATCTGCCCATGGCACTGCTCGCACAGAGGCACAGAGACTGGGGCTGCTTGCTTGTCTTGTCCCCTCAAACTTCAAACGTAGCTTAGGTGGTCTGTGCAGGGCGCCTCCAGCAGCCCTGCTCCGAAAATGCGAACGTCTGCAGATAGCTCGCAGGCAGAAAGAGCTAGCCTGGAAAGCTGTTGCTCAGCCTCATCTGCCCATGGCACTGCTCGCACAGAGGCACAGAGACTGGGGCTGCTTGCTTGTCTTGCCCCCTCAAACTTCAAACGTAGCTTAGGTGGTCCGTGCCGGTCGCTTCCGGCAGCCCTGCTCCGAAAATGCGAACGTCTGCAGATAGCTCGCAGGCAGAAAGAGCTAGCCTGGAAAGCTGTTGCTCAGCCTCATCTTCCCATGGCACTGCTCGCACAGAGGCACAGAGACTGGGGCTGCTTGCTTGTCTTGCCCCCTCAAACTTCAAACGTAGCTTAGGTGGTCTGTGCCGGGCGCCTCCGGCAGCCCTGCTCCGAAAATGCGAACGTCTGCAGATAACTCGCAGGCAGAAAGAGCTAGCCTGGAAAGCTGTTGCTCAGCCTCATCTGCCCATGGCACTGCTCGCACAGAGGCACAGAGACTGGGGCTGCTTGCTTGTCTTGCCCCCTCAAGCTTCAAAAGTATCTTAGTTGGTCCGTGCCGGTCGCTTCCGGCAGCCCTGCTCCGAAAATGCGAACGTCTGCAGATAGCTCGCAGGCAGAAAAAGCTAGCCTGGAAAGCTGTTGCTCAGCCTCATCTGCCCATGGCACTGCTCGCACAGAGGCACAGAGACTGGGGCTGCTTGCTTGTCTTGTCCCCTCAAACTTCAAACGTCTCTTAGGCGGTCCGTGCCTGGCGCCTCCGGCAGCCTTGCTCCGAAAATGCAGACGTCTGCAGATAGCTCGCAGGCAGAAAGAGCTAGCCTGGAAAGCTGTTGCTCAGCCTCATCTGCCCATGGCACTGCTCGCACAGAGGCACAGAGACTGGGGCTGCTTGCTTGTCTTGCCCCCTCAAACTTCAAACGTCTCTTAGGCGGTCCGTGCCTGGCGCATCCGGCAGCCTTGCTCCGAAAATGCAGACGTCTGCAGATAGCTCGCAGGCAGAAAGAGCTAGCCTGGAAAGCTGCTGCTCAGCCTCATCTGCCCATGGCACTGCTCGCACAGAGGCACAGAGACTGGGGCTGCTTGCTTGTCTTGCCCCCTCAAACTTCAAACGTAGCTTAGGTGGTCCGTGCCGGGCGCCTCCGGCAGCCCTGCTCCAAAAATGCAAACGTCTGCAGATAGCTCGCAGGCAGAAAGAGCTAGCCTGGAAAGCTGTTGCTCAGCCTCATCTTCCCATGGCACTGCTCGCACAGAGGCACAGAGACTGGGGCTGCTTGCTTGTCTTGCCCCCTCAAACTTCAAACGTAGCTTAGGTGGTCCGTGCCGGGCGCATCCGGCAGCCCTGCTCCGAAAATGCGAACGTCTGCAGATAGCTCGCAGGCAGAAAGAGCTAGCCTGGAAAGCTGCTGCTCAGCCTCATCTTCCCATGGCACTGCTCGCACAGAGGCACAGAGACTGGGGCTGCTTGCTTGTCTTGTCCCCTCAAACTTCAAACGTAGCTTAGGTGGTCCGTGCCGGGCGCCTCCGGCAGCCCTGCTCCGAAAATGCAAATGTCTGCAGATAGCTCGCAGGCAGAAAGAGCTAGCCTGGAAAGCTGTTGCTCAGCCTCATCTGCCCATGGCACTGCTCACACAGAGGCACAGAGACTGGGGCTGCTTGCTTGTCTTGTCCCCTCAAACTTCAAACGTAGCTTAGGTGTTCCGTGCCGTCCGCCTCCAGCAGCCCTGCTCCGAAAATGTGAATGTTTGCAGATAGCTCTCAGGCAGAAAGAGCTAGCCTGGAAAGCTGTTGCTCAGCCTCATCTGCCCATGGCACTGCTCGCACAGAGGCACAGAGACTGGGGCTGCTTGCTTGTCTTGCCCCCTCAAACTTCAAACGTAGCTTAGGTGGTCCGTGCCGGGCGCTTCCGGCAGCCCTGCTCCGAAAATGCGAACGTCTGCAGATAGCTCGCAGGCAGAAAGAGCTAGCCTGGAAAGATGCTGCTCAGCCTCATCTGCCCATGGCACTGCTCGCACAGAGGCACAGAGACTGGGGCTGCTTGCTTGTCTTGCCCCCTCAAACTTCAAACGTAGCTTAGGTGGTCCGTGCCGGGCGCCTCCGGCAGCCCTGCTCCGAAAATGCAAACGTCTGCAGATAGCTCGCAGGCAGAAAGAGCTAGCCTGGAAAGCTGTTGCTCAGCCTCATCTGCCCATGGCACTGCTCGCACAGAGGCACAGAGACTGGGGCTGCTTGCTTGTCTTGCCCCCTCAAACTTCAAACGTATCTTAGGTGGTCCGTGCAGGGCACCTCCGGCAGCCCTGCTCCGAAAATGCGAACGTCTGCAGATAGCTCGCAGGCAGAAAGAGCTAGCCTGGAAAGCTGTTGCTCAGCCTCATCTTCCCATGGCACTGCTCGCACAGAGGCACAGAGACTGGGGCTGCTTGCTTGTCTTGTCCCCTCAAACTTCAAACGTATATTAGGTGGTCCGTGCCGGGCGCCTCCGGCAGCCCTGCGAAAATGCGAACGTCTGCAGATAGCTCGCAGGCAGAAAGAGCTAGCCTGGAAAGCTGTTGCTCAGCCTCATCTGCCCATGGCACTGCTCGCACAGAGGCACAGAGACTGGGGCTGCTTGCTTGTCTTGCCCCCTCAAACTTCAAACGTAGCTTAGGTGGTCCGTGCCGGGCGCCTCCGGCAGCCCTGCTCCGAAAATGTGAACGTCTGCAGATAGCTCGCAGGCAGAAAGAGCTAGCCTGGAAAGCTGTTGCTCAGCCTCATCTGCCCATGGCACTGCTCGCACAGAGGCACAGAGACTGGGGCTGCTTGCTTGTCTTGCCCCCTCAAACTTCAAACGTAGCTTAGGTGGTCCGTGCCGGGCACCTCCGGCAGCCCTGCTCTGAAAATGCAAACGTCTGCAGATAGCTCGCAGGCAGAAAGAGCTAGCCTGGAAAGCTGTTGCTCAGCCTCATCTGCCCATGGCACTGCTCGCACAGAGGCACAGAGACTGGGGCTGCTTGCTTGTCTTGTTCCCTCAAAATTCAAACGTAGCTTAGGTGGTCCGTGCCGGGCGCTTCCGGCAGCCCTGCTCCGAAAATGCGAACGTCTGCAGATAGCTCGCAGGCAGAAAGAGCTAGCCTGGAAAGCTGCTGCTCAGCCTCATCTGCCCATGGCACTGCCCGCACAGAGGCACAGAGACTGGGGCTGCTTGCTTGTCTTGCCCCCTCAAACTTCAAACGTAGCTTAGGTGGTCCGTGCCGGGCGCCTCCGGCAGCCCTGCTCCGAAAATGCAAAGGTCTGCAGATAGCTCGCAGGCAGAAAGAGCTAGCCTGGAAAGCTGTTGCTCAGCCTCATCTGCCCATGGCACTGCTCGCACAGAGGCACAGAGACTGGGGCTGCTTGCTTGTCTTGCCCCCTCAAACTTCAAACGTATATTAGGTGGTCCGTGCAGGGCACCTCCGGCAGCCCTGCTCCGAAAATGCGAACGTCTGCAGATAGCTCGCAGGCAGAAAGAGCTAGCCTGGAAAGCTGTTGCTCAGCCTCATCTTCCCATGGCACTGCTCGCACAGAGGCACAGAGACTGGGGCTGCTTGCTTGTCTTGTCCCCTCAAACTTCAAACGTATATTAGGTGGTCCGTGCCGGGCGCCTCCGGCAGCCCTGCTCCGAAAATGCGAACGTCTGCAGATAGCTCGCAGGCAGAAAGAGCTAGCCTGGAAAGCTGTTGCTCAGCCTCATCTGCCCATGGCACTGCTCGCACAGAGGCACAGAGACTGGGGCTGCTTGCTTGTCTTGCCCCCTCAAACTTCAAACGTAGCTTAGGTGGTCCGTGCCGGGCGCCTCCGGCAGCCCTGCTCCGAAAATGTGAACGTCTGCAGATAGCTCGCAGGCAGAAAGAGCTAGCCTGGAAAGCTGTTGCTCAGCCTCATCTGCCCATGGCACTGCTCGCACAGAGGCACAGAGACTGGGGCTGCTTGCTTGTCTTGCCCCCTCAAACTTCAAACGTAGCTTAGGTGGTCCGTGCCGGGCACCTCCGGCAGACCTGCTCTGAAAATGCAAACGTCTGCAGATAGCTCGCAGGCAGAAAGAGCTAGCCTGGAAAGCTGTTGCTCAGCCTCATCTGCCCATGGCACTGCTCGCACAGAGGCACAGAGACTGAGGCTGATTGCTTGTCTTGCCCCCTCAATCTTCAAACGTAGCTTAGGTGGTCCGTGCCGGGCGCCTCCGGCAGCCCTGCTCCGAAAATGCAAACGTCTGCAGATAGCTCGCAGGCAGAAAGAGCTAGCCTGGAAAGCTGTTGCTCAGCCTCATCTGCCCATGGCACTGCTCGCACAGAGGCACAGAGACTGGGGCTGCTTGCTTGTCTTGTCCCCTCAAACTTCAAACGTAGCTTAAGTGGTACGTGCCGGGCGCCTCCGGCAGCCCTGCTCCGAAAATGCGAACGTCTGCAGATAGCTCGCAGGCAGAAAGAGCTAGCCTGGAAAGCTGTTGCTCAGCCTCATCTGCCCATGGCACTGCTCGCACAGAGGCACAGAGACTGGGGCTGCTTGCTTGTCTTGTCCCCTCAAACTTCAAACGTATCTTAGGTGGTCCGTGCCGGGCGCCTCCGGCAGCCCTGCTCCGAAAATGCGAACGTCTGCAGATAGCTCGCAGGCAGAAAGAGCTAGCCTGGAAAGCTGTTGCTCAGCCTCATCTTCCCATGGCACTGCTCGCACAGAGGCACAGAGACTGGGGCTGCTTGCTTGTCTTGCCCCCTCAAACTTCAAACGTATCTTAGGTGGTCCGTGCCGGGCGCCTCCGGCAGCCCTGCTCCGAAAATGCAAACGTCTGCAGATAGCTCGCAGGCAGAAAGAGGTAGCCTGGAAAGCTGTTGCTCAGCCTCATCTGCCCATGGCACTGCTCGCACAGAGGCACAGAGACTGGGGCTGCTTGCTTGTCTTGCCCCCTCAAACTTCAAACGTATATTAGGTGGTCCGTGCCGGGCGCCTCCAGCAGCCGTTGTCCAAAAATGCAAACGTCTGCAGATAGCTCGCAGGCAGAAAGAGCTAGCCTGGAAAGCTGTTGCTCAGCCTCATCTTCCCATGGCACTGCTCGCACAGAGGCACAGAGACTGGGGCTGCTTGCTTGTCTTGTCCCCTCAAACTTCAAACGTAGCTTAGGTGGTCCGTGCCGGGCGCCTCCGGCAGCCCTGCTCCGAAAATGCGAACGTCTGCAGATAGCTCGCAGGCAGAAAGAGCTAGCCTGGAAAGCTGTTGCTCAGCCTCATCTGCCCATGGCACTGCTCGCACAGAGGCACAGAGACTGGGGCTGCTTGCTTGTCTTGCCCCCTCAAACTTCAAACGTAGCTTAGGTGGTCCGTGCCGGGCGCCTCCGGCAGCCCTGCTCCGAAAATGTGAACGTCTGCAGATAGCTCGCAGGCAGAAAGAGCTAGCCTGGAAAGCTGTTGCTCAGCCTCATCTGCCCATGGCACTGCTCGCACAGAGGCACAGAGACTGGGGCTGCTTGCTTGTCTTGCCCCCTCAAACTTCAAACGTAGCTTAGGTGGTCCGTGCCGGGCACCTCCGGCAGCCCTGCTCTGAAAATGCAAACGTCTGCAGATAGCTCGCAGGCAGAAAGAGCTAGCCTGGAAAGCTGTTGCTCAGCCTCATCTGCCCATGGCACTGCTCGCACAGAGGGACAGAGACTGGGGCTGCTTGCTTGTCTTGTTCCCTCAAAATTCAAACGTAGCTTAGGTGGTCCGTGCCGGGCGCTTCCGGCAGCCCTGCTCCGAAAATGCGAACGTCTGCAGATAGCTCGCAGGCAGAAAGAGCTAGCCTGGAAAGCTGCTGCTCAGCCTCATCTTCCCATGGCACTGCCCGCACAGAGGCACAGAGACTGGGGCTGCTTGCTTGTCTTGCCCCCTCAAACTTCAAACGTAGCTTAGGTGGTCCGTGCCGGGCGCCTCCGGCAGCCCTGCTCCGAAAATGCAAAGGTCTGCAGATAGCTCGCAGGCAGAAAGAGCTAGCCTGGAAAGCTGTTGCTCAGCCTCATCTGCCCATGGCACTGCTCGCACAGAGGCACAGAGACTGGGGCTGCTTGCTTGTCTTGTCCCCTCAAACTTCAAACGTATATTAGGTGGTACGTGCCGGGCGCCTCCGGCAGCCCTGCTCCGAAAATGCGAACGTCTGCAGATAGCTCGCAGGCAGAAAGAGCTAGCCTGGAAAGCTGTTGCTCAGCCTCATCTGCCCATGGCACTGCTCGCACAGAGGCACAGAGACTGGGGCTGCTTGCTTGTCTTGCCCCCTCAAACTTCAAACGTATCTTAGGTGGTCCGTGCCGGGCGCCTCCGGCAGCCCTGCTCCGAAAATGCAAACGTCTGCAGATAGCTCGCAGGCAGAAAGAGCTAGCCTGGAAAGCTGTTGCTCAGCCTCATCTGCCCATAGCACTGCTCGCACAGAGGCACAGAGACTGGGGCTGCTTGCTTGTCTTGTCCCCTCAAACTTCAAACGTATCTTAGGTGGTCCGTGCCGGGCGCCTCCGGCAGCCCTGCTCCGAAAATGCGAACGTCTGCAGATAGCTCGCAGGCAGAAAGAGCTAGCCTGGAAAGCTGTTGCTCAGCCTCATCTGCCCATGGCACTGCTCGCACAGAGGCACAGAGACTGGGGCTGCTTGCTTGTCTTGCCCCCTCAAACTTCAAACGTATCTTAGGTGGTCCGTGCCGGGCGCCTCCAGCAGCCGTTGTCCAAAAATGCAAACGTCTGCAGATAGCTCGCAGGCAGAAAGAGCTAGCCTGGAAAGCTGTTGCGCAGCCTCATCTGCCCATGGCACTGCTCGCACAGAGGCACAGAGACTGGGGCTGCTTGCTTGTCTTGCCCCCTCAAACTTCAAACGTAGCTTAGGTGGTGTGTGCCAGGCGCCTCATTCAGCCCTGCTCTGAAAATGCGAACGTCTGCAGATAGCTCGCAGGCAGAAAGAGCTAGCCTGGAAAGCTGTTGCTCAGCCTCATCTGCCCATGGCACTGCTCGCACAGAGGCACAGAGACTGGGGCTGCTTGCTTGTCTTGCCCCCTCAAACTTCAAACGTATCTTAGGTGGTCCGTGCCGGTCGCTTCCGGCAGCCCTGCTCCGAAAATGCGAACGTCTGCAGATAGCTCGCAGGCAGAAAGAGCTAGCCTGGAAAGCTGTTGCTCAGCCTCATCTTCCCATGGCACTGCTCGCACAGAGGCACAGAGACTGGGGCTGCTTGCTTGTCTTGCCCCCTCAAACTTCAAACGTAGCTTAGGTGGTCTGTGCTGGGCGCCTCCGGCAGCCCTGCTCCGAAAATGCGAACGTCTGCAGATAACTCGCAGGCAGAAAGAGCTAGCCTGGAAAGCTGTTGCTCAGCCTCATCTGCCCATGGCACTGCTCGCACAGAGGCACAGAGACTGGGGCTGCTTGCTTGTCTTGTTCCCTCAAAATTCAAACGTAGCTTAGGTGGTCCGTGCCGGGCGCATCCGGCAGCCCTGCTCCGAAAATGCAAACGTCTGCAGATAGCTCGCAGGCAGAAAGAGCTAGCCTGGAAAGCTGCTGCTCAGCCTCATCTGCCCATGGCACTGCTCGCACAGAGGCACAGAGACTGGGGCTGCTTGCTTGTCTTGCCCCCTCAAACTTCAAACGTAGCTTAGGTGGTCCGTGCCGGGCGCCTCCGGCAGCCCTGCTCCGAAAATGCGAACGTCTGCAGATAGCTCGCAGGCAGAAAGAGCTAGCCTGGAAAGCTGTTGCTCAGCCTCATCTGCCCATGGCACTGCTCGCACAGAGGCACAGAGACTGGGGCTGCTTGCTTGTCTTGCCCCCTCAAACTTCAAACGTAGCTTAGGTGGTCCGTGCCGGGCGCCTCCGGCAGCCCTGCTCCGAAAATGCAAACGTCTGCAGATAGCTCGCAGGCAGAAAGAGCTAGCCTGGAAAGCTGTTGCTCAGCCTCATCTGCCCATGGCACTGCTCGCACAGAGGCACAGAGACTGGGGCTGCTTGCTTGTCTTGCCCCCTCAAACTTCAAACGTATATTAGGTGGTCCGTGCAGGGCACCTCCGGCAGCCCTGCTCCGAAAATGCGAACGTCTGCAGATAGCTCGCAGGCAGAAAGAGCTAGCCTGGAAAGCTGTTGCTCAGCCTCATCTTCCCATGGCACTGCTCGCACAGAGGCAGAGAGACTGGGGCTGCTTGCTTGTCTTGTCCCCTCAAACTTCAAACGTATATTAGGTGGTCCGTGCCGGGCGCCTCCGGCAGCCCAGCTCCGAAAATGCAAACGTCTGCAGATAGCTCGCAGGCAGAAAGAGCTAGCCTGGAAAGCTGTTGCTCAGCCTCATCTGCCCATGGCACTGCTCGCACAGAGGCACAGAGACTGGGGCTGCTTGCTTGTCTTGCCCCCTCAAACTTCAAACGTAGCTTAGGTGGTCCGTGCCGGGCGCCTCCGGCAGCCCTGCTCCGAAAATGTGAACGTCTGCAGATAGCTCGCAGGCAGAAAGAGCTAGCCTGGAAAGCTGTTGCTCAGCCTCATCTGCCCATGGCACTGCTCGCACAGAGGCACAGAGACTGGGGCTGCTTGCTTGTCTTGCCCCCTCAAACTTCAAACGTAGCTTAGGTGGTCCGTGCCGGTCACCTCCGGCAGCCCTGCTCTGAAAATGCAAACGTCTGCAGATAGCTCGCAGGCAGAAAGAGCTAGCCTGGAAAGCTGTTGCTCAGCCTCATCTGCCCATGGCACTGCTCGCACAGAGGCACAGAGACTGAGGCTGATTGCTTGTCTTGCCCCCTCAAACTTCAAACGTAGCTTAGGTGGTCCGTGCCGGGCGCCTCCGGCAGCCCTGCTCCGAAAATGCAAACGTCTGCAGATAGCTCGCAGGCAGAAAGAGCTAGCCTGGAAAGCTGTTGCTCAGCCTCATCTGCCCATGGCACTGCTCGCACAGAGGCACAGAGACTGGGGCTGCTTGCTTGTCTTGTCCCCTCAAACTTCAAACATAGCTTAAGTGCTACGTGCCGGGCGCCTCCGGCAGCCCTGCTCCGAAAATGCGAACGTCTGCAGATAGCTCGCAGGCAGAAAGAGCTAGCCTGGAAAGCTGTTGCTCAGCCTCATCTGCCCATGGCACTGCTCGCACAGAGGCACAGAGACTGGGGCTGCTTGCTTGTCTTGTCCCCTCAAACTTCAAACGTATCTTAGGTGGTCCGTGCCGGGCGCCTCCGGCAGCCCTGCTCCGAAAATGCGAACGTCTGCAGATAGCTCGCAGGCAGAAAGAGCTACCCTGGAAAGCTGTTGCTCAGCCTCATCTTCCCATGGCACTGCTCGCACAGAGGCACAGAGACTGGGGCTGCTTGCTTGTCTTGCCCCCTCAAACTTCAAACGTATCTTAGGTGGTCCGTGCCGGGCGCCTCCGGCAGCCCTGCTCCGAAAATGCAAACGTCTGCAGATAGCTCGCAGGCAGAAAGAGCGAGCCTGGAAAGCTGTTGCTCAGCCTCATCTGCCCATGGCACTGCTCGCACAGAGGCACAGAGACTGGGGCTGCTTGCTTGTCTTGCCCCCTCAAACTTCAAACGTATATTAGGTGGTCCGTGCCGGGCGCCTCCAGCAGCCGTTGTCCAAAAATGCAAACGTCTGCAGATAGCTCGCAGGCAGAAAGAGCTAGCCTGGAAAGCTGTTGCGCAGCCTCATCTGCCCATGGCACTGCTCGCACAGAGGCACAGAGACTGGGGCTGCTTGCTTGTCTTGCCCCCTCAAACTTCAAACGTAGCTTAGGTGGTCTGTGCCGGGCGCCTCCGGCAGCCCTGCTCCGAAAATGCAAACGTCTGCAGATAGCTCGCAGGCAGAAAGAGCTAGCCTGGAAAGCTGTTGCTCAGCCTCATCTGCCCATGGCACTGCTCGCACAGAGGCACAGAGACTGGGGCTGCTTGCTTGTCTTGTCCCCTCAAACTTCAAACGTAGCTTAGGTGGTGTGTGCCAGGCGCCTCCAGCAGCCCTGCTCCGAAAATGCGAACGTCTGCAGATAGCTCGCAGGCAGAAAGAGCTAGCCTGGAAAGCTGTTGCTCAGCCTCATCTGCCCATGGCACTGCTCGCACAGAGGGACAGAGACTGGGGCTGCTTGCTTGTCTTGCCCCCTCAAACTTCAAACGTATCTTAGGTGGTCCGTGCCGGGCGCTTCCGGCAGCCCTGCTCCGAAAATGCGAACGTCTGCAGATAGCTCGCAGGCAGAAAGAGCTAGCCTGGAAAGCTGTTGCTCAGCCTCATCTTCCCATGGCACTGCTCGCACAGAGGCACAGAGACTGGGGCTGCTTGCTTGTCTTGCCCCCTCAAACTTCAAACGTAGCTTAGGTGGTCTGTGCCGGGCGCCTCCGGCAGCCCTGCTCCGAAAATGCGAACGTCTGCAGATAACTCGCAGGCAGAAAGAGCTAGCCTGGAAAGCTGTTGCTCAGCCTCATCTGCCCATGGCACTGCTCGCACAGAGGCACAGAGACTGGGGCTGCTTGCTTGTCTTGCCCCCTCAAGCTTCAAAAGTATCTTAGTTGGTCCGTGCCGGTCGCTTCCGGCAGCCCTGCTCCGAAAATGCGAACGTCTGCAGATAGCTCGCAGGCAGAAAGAGCTAGCCTGGAAAGCTGCTGCTCAGCCTCATCTGCCCATGGCACTGCTCGCACAGAGGCACAGAGACTGGGGCTGCTTGCTTGTCTTGTCCCCTCAAACTTCAAACGTAGCTTAGGTGGTCTGTGCCGAGCGCGTCCGGCAGCCCTGCTCCGAAAATGCGAACGTCTGCACATAGCTCGCAGGCAGAAAGAGCTAGCCTGGAAAGCTGTTGCTCAGCCTCATCTGCCCATGGCACTGCTCGCACAGAGGCACAGAGACTGGGGCTGCTTGCTTGTCTTGCCCCCTCAAACTTCAAACGTATCTTAGGTGGTCCGTGCCGGGCGCCTCCGGCAGCCCTGCTCCGAAAATGCGAACGTCTGCAGATAGCTCGCAGGCAGAAAGAGCTAGCCTGGAAAGCTGTTGCTCAGCCTCATCTGCCCATGGCACTGCTCGCACAGAGGCACAGAGACTGGGGCTGCTTGCTTGTCTTGCCCCCTCAAACTTCAAACGTAGCTTAGGCGGTCCGTGCCGGGCGCCTCCGGCAGCCCTGCTCCGAAAATGCAAACGTCTGCAGATAGCTCGCAGGCAGAAAGAGCTAGCCTGGAAAGCTGTTGCTCAGCCTCATCTGCCCATGGCACTGCTCGCACAGAGGCACAGAGACTGGGGCTGCTTGCTTGTCTTGATCCCTCAAACTTCAAACGTATCTTAGGTGGTCTGTGCCCGGCGCTTCCGGCAGCCCTGCTCCAAAAATGCGAACGTCTGCAGATAGTTCGCAGGCAGAAAGAGCTAGCCTGGAAAGCTGTTGCTCAGCCTCATCTGCCCATGGCACTGCTCGCACAGAGGCACAGAGACTGGGGCTGCTTGCTTGTCTTGCCCCCTCAAACTTCAAACGTAGCTTAGGTGGTCCGTGCCGGGCGCCTCCGGCAGCCCTGCTCCGAAAATGCAAATGTCTGCAGATAGCTCGCAGGCAGAAAGAGCTAGCCTGGAAAGCTGTTGCTCAGCCTCATCTGCCCATGGCACTGCTCGCACAGAGGCACAGAGACTGGGGCTGCTTGCTTGTCTTGTCCCCTCAAACTTCAAACGTATCTTAGGTGGTCCGTGCCGGGCGCCTCCGGCAGCCCTGCTCCGAAAATGTGAACGTCTGCAGATAGCTCGCAGGCAGAAAGAGCTAGCCTGGAAAGCTGTTGCTCAGCCTCATCTGCCCATGGCACTGCTCGCACAGAGGCACAGAGACTGGGGCTGCTTGCTTGTCTTGCCCCCTCAAACTTCAAACGTAGCTTAGGTGGTCCGTGCCGGGCACCTCCGGCAGCCCTGCTCCGAAAATGCAAACGTCTGCAGATAGCTCGCAGGCAGAAAGAGCTAGCCTGGAAAGCTGTTGCTCAGCCTCATCTGCCCATGGCACTGCTCGCACAGAGGCACAGAGACTGGGGCTGCTTGCTTGTCTTGCCCCCTCAAACTTCAAACGTAGCTTAGGTGGTCCGTGCCGGGCGCCTCCGGCAGCCCTGCTCCGAAAATGCAAACGTCTGCAGATAGCTCGCAGGCAGAAAGAGCTAGCCTGGAAAGCTGTTGCTCAGCCTCATCTGCCCATGGCACTGCTCGCACAGAGGCACAGAGACTGGGGCTGCTTGCTTGTCTTGTCCCCTCAAACTTCAAACATAGCTTAAGTGGTCCGTGCCGGGCGCCTCCGGCAGCCCTGCTCCGAAAATGCGAACGTCTGCAGATAGCTCGCAGGCAGAAAGAGCTAGCCTGGAAAGCTGTTGCTCAGCCTCATCTGCCCATGGCACTGCTCGCACAGAGGCACAGAGACTGGGGCTGCTTGCTTGTCTTGTCCCCTCAAACTTCAAACGTAGCTTAGGTGGTCCGTGCCGGGCACCTCCGGCAGCCCTGCTCCAAAAATGCAAACGTCTGCAGATAGCTCGCAGGCAGAAAGAGCTAGCCTGGAAAGCTGTTGCTCAGCCTCATCTTCCCATGGCACTGCTCACACAGAGGCAGAGAGACTGGGGCTGCTTGCTTGTCTTGTCCCCTCAAACTTCAAACATAGCTTAAGTGGTCTGTGCTGGGCGCCTCCGGCAGCCCTGCTCCGAAAATGCAAACGTCTGCAGATAGCTCGCAGGCAGAAAGAGCTAGCCTGGAAAGCTGTTGCTCAGCCTCATCTGCCCATGGCACTGCTCGCACAGAGGCACAGAGACTGGGGCTGCTTGCTTGTCTTGATCCCTCAAACTTCAAACGTATCTTAGGTGGTCTGTGCCCGGCGCTTCCGGCAGCCCTGCTCCAAAAATGCGAACGTCTGCAGATAGTTCGCAGGCAGAAAGAGCTAGCCTGGAAAGCTGTTGCTCAGCCTCATCTGCCCATGGCACTGCTCGCACAGAGGCACAGAGACTGGGGCTGCTTGCTTGTCTTGCCCCCTCAAACTTCAAACGTAGCTTAGGTGGTCCGTGCCGGGCGCCTCCGGCAGCCCTGCTCCGAAAATGCAAATGTCTGCAGATAGCTCGCAGGCAGAAAGAGCTAGCCTGGAAAGCTGTTGCTCAGCCTCATCTGCCCATGGCACTGCTCGCACAGAGGCACAGAGACTGGGGCTGCTTGCTTGTCTTGTCCCCTCAAACTTCAAACGTATCTTAGGTGGTCCGTGCCGGGCGCCTCCGGCAGCCCTGCTCCGAAAATGTGAACGTCTGCAGATAGCTCGCAGGCAGAAAGAGCTAGCCTGGAAAGCTGTTGCTCAGCCTCATCTGCCCATGGCACTGCTCGCACAGAGGCACAGAGACTGGGGCTGCTTGCTTGTCTTGCCCCCTCAAACTTCAAACGTAGCTTAGGTGGTCCGTGCCGGGCACCTCCGGCAGCCCTGCTCCGAAAATGCAAACGTCTGCAGATAGCTCGCAGGCAGAAAGAGCTAGCCTGGAAAGCTGTTGCTCAGCCTCATCTGCCCATGGCACTGCTCGCACAGAGGCACAGAGACTGGGGCTGCTTGCTTGTCTTGCCCCCTCAAACTTCAAACGTAGCTTAGGTGGTCCGTGCCGGGCGCCTCCGGCAGCCCTGCTCCGAAAATGCAAACGTCTGCAGATAGCTCGCAGGCAGAAAGAGCTAGCCTGGAAAGCTGTTGCTCAGCCTCATCTGCCCATGGCACTGCTCGCACAGAGGCACAGAGACTGGGGCTGCTTGCTTGTCTTGTCCCCTCAAACTTCAAACATAGCTTAAGTGGTCCGTGCCGGGCGCCTCCGGCAGCCCTGCTCCGAAAATGCGAACGTCTGCAGATAGCTCGCAGGCAGAAAGAGCTAGCCTGGAAAGCTGTTGCTCAGCCTCATCTGCCCATGGCACTGCTCGCACAGAGGCACAGAGACTGGGGCTGCTTGCTTGTCTTGTCCCCTCAAACTTCAAACGTAGCTTAGGTGGTCCGTGCCGGGCACCTCCGGCAGCCCTGCTCCAAAAATGCAAACGTCTGCAGATAGCTCGCAGGCAGAAAGAGCTAGCCTGGAAAGCTGTTGCTCAGCCTCATCTTCCCATGGCACTGCTCACACAGAGGCAGAGAGACTGGGGCTGCTTGCTTGTCTTGTCCCCTCAAACTTCAAACATAGCTTAAGTGGTCTGTGCTGGGCGCCTCCGGCAGCCCTGCTCCGAAAATGCGAACGTCTGCAGATAGCTCGCAGGCAGAAAGAGCTAGCCTGGAAAGCTGTTGCTCAGCCTCATCTGCCCATGGCACTGCTCGCACAGAGGCACAGAGACTGGGGCTGCTTGCTTGTCTTGTCCCCTCAAACTTCAAACGTATCTTAGGTGGTCCGTGCCGGGCGCCTCCGGCAGCCCTGCTCCGAAAATGCGAACGTCTGCAGATAGCTCGCAGGCAGAAAGAGCTAGCCTGGAAAGGTGCTGCTCAGCCTCATCTGCCCATGGCACTGCTCGCACAGAGGCACAGAGACTGGGGCTGCTTGCTTGTCTTGCCCCCTCAAACTTCAAACGTATATTAGGTGGTCCGTGCTGGCGCATCCGGCAGCCCTGCTCCGAAAATGCAAACGTCTGCAGATAGCTCGCAGGCAGAAAGAGCTAGCCTGGAAAGCTGTTGCTCAGCCTCATCTGCCCATGGCACTGCTCGCACAGAGGCACAGAGACTGGGGCTGCTTGCTTGTCTTGTCCCCTCAAACTTCAAACATAGCTTAAGTGGTCTGTGCTGGGCGCGTCCGGCAGCCCTGCTCCGAAAATGCGAACGTCTGCAGATAGCTCGCAGGCAGAAAGAGCTAGCCTGGAAAGCTGTTGCTCAGCCTCATCTGCCCATGGCACTGCTCGCACAGAGGCACAGAGACTGGGGCTGCTTGCTTGTCTTGTCCCCTCAAACTTCAAACGTAGCTTAGGTGGTCCGTGCTGGCGCATCCGGCAGCCCTGCTCCGAAAATGCGAACGTCTGCAGATAGCTCGCAGGCAGAAAGAGCTAGCCTGGAAAGCTGTTGCGCAGCCTCATCTGCCCATGGCACTGCTCGCACAGAGGCACAGAGACTGGGGCTGCTTGCTTGTCTTGCCCCCTCAAACTTCAAACGTAGCTTAGGTGGTCCGTGCCGGGCGCCTCCGGCAGCCCTGCTCCGAAAATGCAAACGTCTGCAGATAGCTCGCAGGCAGAAAGAGCTAGCCTGGAAAGCTGTTGCTCAGCCTCATCTGCCCATGGCACTGCTCGCACAGAGGCACAGAGACTGAGGCTGCTTGCTTGTCTTGTCCCCTCAAACTTCAAACGTATCTTAGGTGGTCTGTGCCAGGCGCCTCCAGCAGCCCTGCTCCGAAAATGTGAACGTCTGCAGATAGCTCGCAGGCAGAAAGAGCTAGCCTGGAAAGCTGTTGCTCAGCCTCATCTGCCCATGGCACTGCTCGCACAGAGGCACAGAGACTGGGGCTGCTTGCTTGTCTTGCCCCCTCAAGCTTCAAACGTAACTTAGTTGGTCCGTGCCGGTCGCTTCCGGCAGCCCTGCTCCGAAAATGCGAACGTCTGCAGATAGCTCGCAGGCAGAAAGAGCTAGCCTGGAAAGCTGTTGCTCAGCCTCATCTGCCCATGGCACTGCTCGCACAGAGGCACAGAGACTGGGGCTGCTTGCTTGTCTTGCCCCCTCAAACTTCAAACGTATCTTAGGTGGTCCGTGCCGGGTGCCTCCGCAAGCCCTGCTCTGAAAACGCGAACGTCTGCAGATAGCTCGCAGGCAGAAAGAGCTAGCCTGGAAAGCTGTTGCTCAGCCTCATCTGCCCATGGCACTGCTCGCACAGAGGCACAGAGACTGGGGCTGCTTGCTTGTCTAGTCCCCTCAAACTTCAAACGTGTCTTAGGTGGTCCGTGCCGGGCGCCTCCGGCAGCCCTGCTCCGAAAATGCAAACGTCTGCAGATAGCTCGCAGGCAGAAAGAGCTAGCCTGGAAAGCTGTTGCTCAGCCTCATCTGCCCATGGCACTGCTCGCACAGAGGCACAGAGACTGGGGCTGCTTGCTTGTCTTGCCCCCTCAAACTTCAAACGTAGCTTAGGTGGTCCGTGCCGGGCAGTTCCGGCAGCCCTGCTCCGAAAATGCGAACGTCTGCAGATAGCTCGCAGGCAGAAAGAGCTAGCCTGGAAAGCTGCTGCTCAGCCTCATCTGCCCATGGCACTGCTCGCACAGAGGCACAGAGACTGGGGCTGCTTGCTTGTCTTGTCCCCTCAAACTTCAAACGTATATTAGGTGGTCCGTGCCGAGCGCCTCCGGCAGCCCTGCTCTGAAAATGCAAACGTCTGCAGATAGCTCGCAGGCAGAAAGAGCTAGCCTGGAAAGCTGTTGCTCAGCCTCATCTGCCCATGGCACTGCTCGCACAGAGGCACAGAGACTGGGGCTGCTTGCTTGTCTTGTCCCCTCAAACTTCAAACATAGCTTAAGTGGTCTGTGCTGGGCGCCTCCGGCAGCCCTGCTCCGAAAATGCGAACGTCTGCAGATAGCTCGCAGGCAGAAAGAGCTAGCCTGGAAAGCTGTTGCTCAGCCTCATCTGCCCATGGCACTGCTCGCACAGAGGCACAGAGACTGGGGCTGCTTGCTTGTCTTGCCCCCTCAAACTTCAAACGTAGCTTAGGTGGTCCGTGCCGGCCGCCGCCAGCAGCCCTGCTCCGAAAATGCAAACGTCTGCAGATAGCTCGCAGGCAGAAAGAGCTAGCCTGGAAAGCTGTTGCTCAGCCTCATCTGCCCATGGCACTGCTCGCACAGAGGCACAGAGACTGGGGCTGCTTGCTTGTCTTGCCCCCTCAAACTTCAAACGTAGCTTAGGCGGTCCGTGCCGGGCACCTCCGGCAGCCCTGCTCCGAAAATGCGAACGTCTGCAGATAGCTCGCAGGCAGAAAGAGCTAGCCTGGAAAGCTGTTGCTCAGCCTCATCTGCCCATGGCAGTGCTCGCACAGAGGCACAGAGACTGGGGCTGCTTGCTTGTCTTGCCCCCTCAAACTTCAAACGTAGCTTAGGTGGTCCGTGCCGGGCGCCTCCAGCAGCCCTGCTCCGAAAATGCGAACGTCTGCAGATAGCTCGCAGGCAGAAAGAGCTAGCCTGGAAAGCTGTTGCTCAGCCTCATCTGCCCATGGCACTGCTCGCACAGAGGCACAGAGACTGGGGCTGCTTGCTTGTCTTGTCCCCTCAAACTTCAAACATAGCTTAAGTGGTCTGTGCTGGGCGCCTCCGGCAGCCCTGCTCCGAAAATGCGAACGTCTGCAGATAGCTCGCAGGCAGAAAGAGCTAGCCTGGAAAGCTGTTGCTCAGCCTCATCTGCCCATGGCACTGCTCGCACAGAGGCACAGAGACTGGGGCTGCTTGCTTGTCTTGCCCCCTCAAACTTCAAACGTAGCTTAGGTGGTCCGTGCCGGCCGCCGCCAGCAGCCCTGCTCCGAAAATGCAAACGTCTGCAGATAGCTCGCAGGCAGAAAGAGCTAGCCTGGAAAGCTGTTGCTCAGCCTCATCTGCCCATGGCACTGCTCGCACAGAGGCACAGAGACTGGGGCTGCTTGCTTGTCTTGCCCCCTCAAACTTCAAACGTAGCTTAGGCGGTCCGTGCCGGGCACCTCCGGCAGCCCTGCTCCGAAAATGCGAACGTCTGCAGATAGCTCGCAGGCAGAAAGAGCTAGCCTGGAAAGCTGTTGCTCAGCCTCATCTGCCCATGGCAGTGCTCGCACAGAGGCACAGAGACTGGGGCTGCTTGCTTGTCTTGCCCCCTCAAACTTCAAACGTAGCTTAGGTGGTCCGTGCCGGGCGCCTCCAGCAGCCCTGCTCCGAAAATGCGAACGTCTGCAGATAGCTCGCAGGCAGAAAGAGCTAGCCTGGAAAGCTGTTGCTCAACCTCATCTGCCCATGGCACTGCTCGCACAGAGGCACAGAGACTGGGGCTGCTTGCTTGTCTTGTCCCCTCAAACTTCAAACGTAGCTTAGGTGGTCTGTGCCGGGCGCGTCCGTCAGCCCTGCTCCAAAAATGCAAACGTCTGCAGATAGCTCGCAGGCAGAAAGAGCTAGCCTGGAAAGCTGTTGCTCAGCCTCATCTGCCCATGGCACTGCTCGCACAGAGGCACAGAGACTGGGGCTGCTTGCTTGTCTTGTCCCCTCAAACTTCAAATGTATCTTAGGTGGTCCGTGCCGGGCGCATCCGGCAGCCCTGCTCCGAAAATGCGAACGTCTGCAGATAGCTTGCAGGCAGAAAGAGCTAGCCTGGAAAGCTGTTGCTCAGCCTCATCTGCCCATGGCACTGCTCGCACGGAGGCACAGAGACTGGGGCTGCTTGCTTGTCTTGTCCCCTCAAGCTTCAAACGTAGCTTAGGTGGTCCGTGCAGGGCGCCTCCGGCAGCCCTGCTCCGAAAGTGCGAACGTCTGCAGATAGCTCGCAGGCAGAAAGAGCTAGCCTGGAAAGCTGTTGCTCAGCCTCATCTGCCCATGGCACTGCTCGCACAGAGGCACAGAGACTGGGGCTGCTTGCTTGTCTTGCCCCCTCAAACTTCAAACGTAGCTTAGGTGGTCTGTGCCGGGCGCTTCCGGCAGCCCTGCTCCAAAAATGCAAACGTCTGCAGATAGCTCGCAGGCAGAAAGAGCTAGCCTGGAAAGCTGCTGCTCAGCCTCATCTGCCCATGGCACTGCTCGCACAGAGGCACAGAGACTGGGGCTGCTTGCTTGTCTTGTCCCCTCAAACTTCAAACGTATATTAGGTGGTCCGTGCCGAGCGCCTCCGGCAGCCCTGCTCTGAAAATGCAAACGTCTGCAGATAGCTCGCAGGCAGAAAGAGCTAGCCTGGAAAGCTGTTGCTCAGCCTCATCTGCCCATGGCACTGCTCGCACAGAGGCACAGAGACTGGGGCTGCTTGCTTGTCTTGTCCCCTCAAACTTCAAACGTAGCTTAGGTGGTCTGTGCCGGGCGCCTCCGGCAGCCCTGCTCCGAAAATGCGAACGTCTGCAGATAGCTCGCAGGCAGAAAGAGCTAGCCTGGAAAGCTGTTGCTCAGCCTCATCTGCCCATGGCACTGCTCGCACAGAGGCACAGAGACTGGGGCTGCTTGCTTGTCTTGCCCCCTCAAACTTCAAACGTAGCTTAGGTGGTCTGTGCCGGGCGCTTCCGGCAGCCCTGCTCCAAAAATGCAAACGTCTGCAGATAGCTCGCAGGCAGAAAGAGCTAGCCTGGAAAGCTGTTGCTCAGCCTCATCTGCCCATGGCACTGCTCGCACAGAGGCACAGAGACTGGGGCTGCTTGCTTGTCTTGTCCCCTCAAACTTCAAACGTAGCTTAGGTGGTCCGTGCCGGGCGCCTTTGGCAGCCCTGCTCCAGAAATGCAAACGTCTGCAGATAGCTCGCAGGCAGAAAGAGCTAGCCTGGAAAGCTGTTGCTCAGCCTCATCTGCCCATGGCACTGCTCGCACAGAGGCACAGAGACTGGGGCTGCTTGCTTGTCTTGTCCCCTCAAACTTCAAACGTAGCTTAGGTGGTCTGTGCCGGGCGCCTCCGGCAGCCCTGCTCCGAAAATGCAAACGTCTGCAGATAGCTTGCAGGCAGAAAGAGCTAGCCTGGAAAACTGTTGCTCAGCCTCATCTGCCCATGGCACTGCTCGCACAGAGGCACAGAGACTGGGGCTGCTTGCTTGTTTTGTCCCCTCAAACTTCAAACGTAGCTTAGGTGGTCCGTGCCGGGCGCCTCCGGCAGCCCTGCTCCGAAAATGCAAACGTCTGCAGATAGCTCGCAGGCAGAAAGAGCTAGCCTGGAAAGCTGTTGCTCAGCCTCATCTGCCCATGGCACTGCTCGCACAGAGGCACAGAGACTGGGGCTGCTTGCTTGTTGTGTCCCCTCAAACTTCAAAAGTAGCTTAGGTGGTCCGTGCCGGGCGCCTCCGGCAGCCCTGCTCCGAAAATGCGAACGTCTGCAGATAGCTCGCAGGCAGAAAGAGCTAGCCTGGAAAGCTGTTGCTCAGCCTCATCTGTCCATGGCACTGCTCGCACAGAGGCACAGAGACTGGGGCTGCTTGCTTGTCTTGCCCCCTCAAACTTCAAACGTATCTTAGGTGGTCCGTGCCGGGCGCCTCCGGCAGCCCTGCTCCGAAAATTCGAACGTCTGCAGATAGCTCGCAGGCAGAAAGAGCTAGCCTGGAAAGCTGTTGCTCAGCCTCATCTGCCCATGGCACTGCTCGCACAGAGGCACAGAGACTGGGGCTGCTTGCTTGTCTTGTCCCCTCAAACTTCAAACGTACCTTAGGTGGTCCGTGCCGGGCGCCTCCGGCAGCCCTGCTCCAAAAATGCGAACGTCTGCAGATAGCTCGCAGGCAGAAAGAGCGAGCCTGGAAAGCTGTTGCTCCGCCTCATCTGCCCATGGCACTGCTCGCACAGAGGCACAGAGACTGGGGCTGCTTGCTTGTCTTGCCCCCTCAAACTTCAAACGTAGCTTAGGTGGTCTGTGCCGGGCGCCTCCGGCAGCCCTGCTCCGAAAATGCAAACGTCTGCAGATAGCTCGCAGGCAGAAAGAGCTAGCCTGGAAAGCTGTTGCTCAGCCTCATCTGCCCATGGCACTGCTCGCACAGAGGCACAGAGACTGGGGCTGCTTGCTTGTCTTGCCCCCTCAAACTTCAAATGTAGCTTAGGTGGTCCGTGCCGGGCGCCTCCGGCAGCCCTGCTCCAAAAATTCGAACGTCTGCAGATAGCTCGCAGGCAGAAAGAGCTAGCCTGGAAAGCTGTTGCTCAGCCTCATCTGCCCATGGCACTGCTCGCACAGAGGCACAGAGACTGGGGCTGCTTGCTTGTCTTGTCCCCTCAAACTTCAAATGTAGCTTAGGTGGTCCGTGCCGGGCGCCTCCGGCAGCCCTGCTCCAAAAATCCAAACGTCTGCAGATAGCTCGCAGACAGAAAGAGCGAGCCTGGAAAGCTGTTGCTCAGCCTCATCTGCCCATGGCACTGCTCGCACAGAGGCACAGAGAATGGGGCTGCTTGCTTGTCTTGTCCCCTCAAACTTCAAACGTAGCTTAGGTGGTCTGTGCCGGGCGCCTCCGGCAGCCCTGCTCCGAAAATGCGAACGTCTGCAGATAGCTCGCAGGCAGAAAGAGCTAGCCTGGAAAGCTGTTGCTCAGCCTCATCTGCCCATGGCACTGCTCGCACAGAGGCACAGAGACTGGGGCTGCTTGCTTGTCTTGTCCCCTCAAACTTCAAACGTAGCTTAGGTGGTCCGTGCCGGGCGCCTCCGGCAGCCCTGCTCCAAAAATGCGAACGTCTGCAGATAGCTCGCAGGCAGAAAGAGCGAGCCTGGAAAGCTGTTGCTCCGCCTCATCTGCCCATGGCACTGCTCGCACAGAGGCACAGAGACTGGGGCTGCTTGCTTGTCTTGTCCCCTCAAACTTCAAACGTAGCTTAGGTGGTCCGTGCCGGGCGCCTCCGGCAGCCCTGCTCCAAAAATCCAAACGTCTGCAGATAGCTCACAGGCAGAAAGAGCTAGCCTGGAAAGCTGTTGCTCAGCCTCATCTGCCCATGGCACTGCTCGCACAGAGGCACAGAGACTGGGGCTGCTTGCTTGTCTTGTCCCCTCAAACTTCAAACGTAGCTTAGGTGGTCTGTGCCGGGCGCCTCCGGCAGCCCTGCTCCGAAAATGCGAACGTCTGCAGATAGCTCGCAGGCAGAAAGAGCTAGCCTGGAAAGCTGTTGCTCAGCCTCATCTGCCCATGGCACTGCTCGCACAGAGGCACAGAGACTGGGGCTGCTTGCTTGTCTTGCCCCCTCAAACTTCAAACGTAGCTTAGGTGGTCTGTGCCGGGCGCTTCCGGCAGCCCTGCTCCAAAAATGCAAACGTCTGCAGATAGCTCGCAGGCAGAAAGAGCTAGCCTGGAAAGCTGTTGCTCAGCCTCATCTGCCCATGGCACTGCTCGCACAGAGGCACAGAGACTGGGGCTGCTTGCTTGTCTTGTCCCCTCAAACTTCAAACGTAGCTTAGGTGGTCCGTGCCGGGCGCCTTTGGCAGCCCTGCTCCAGAAATGCAAACGTCTGCAGATAGCTCGCAGGCAGAAAGAGCTAGCCTGGAAAGCTGTTGCTCAGCCTCATCTGCCCATGGCACTGCTCGCACAGAGGCACAGAGACTGGGGCTGCTTGCTTGTCTTGTCCCCTCAAACTTCAAACGTAGCTTAGGTGGTCTGTGCCGGGCGCCTCCGGCAGCCCTGCTCCGAAAATGCAAACGTCTGCAGATAGCTTGCAGGCAGAAAGAGCTAGCCTGGAAAACTGTTGCTCAGCCTCATCTGCCCATGGCACTGCTCGCACAGAGGCACAGAGACTGGGGCTGCTTGCTTGTTTTGTCCCCTCAAACTTCAAACGTAGCTTAGGTGGTCCGTGCCGGGCGCCTCCGGCAGCCCTGCTCCGAAAATGCAAACGTCTGCAGATAGCTCGCAGGCAGAAAGAGCTAGCCTGGAAAGCTGTTGCTCAGCCTCATCTGCCCATGGCACTGCTCGCACAGAGGCACAGAGACTGGGGCTGCTTGCTTGTTTTGTCCCCTCAAACTTCAAAAGTAGCTTAGGTGGTCCGTGCCGGGCGCCTCCGGCAGCCCTGCTCCGAAAATGCAAACGTCTGCAGATAGCTCGCAGGCAGAAAGAGCTAGCCTGGAAAGCTGTTGCTCAGCCTCATCTGTCCATGGCACTGCTCGCACAGAGGCACAGAGACTGGGGCTGCTTGCTTGTCTTGCCCCCTCAAACTTCAAACGTATCTTAGGTGGTCCGTGCCGGGCGCCTCCGGCAGCCCTGCTCCGAAAATTCGAACGTCTGCAGATAGCTCGCAGGCAGAAAGAGCTAGCCTGGAAAGCTGTTGCTCAGCCTCATCTGCCCATGGCACTGCTCGCACAGAGGCACAGAGACTGGGGCTGCTTGCTTGTCGTGCCCCCTCAAACTTCAAATGTAGCTTAGGTGGTCCGTGCCAGGCGCCTCCGGCAGCCCTGCTTTGAAAATGCGAACGTCTGCAGATAGCTCGCAGGCAGAAAGTGCTAGCCTGGAAAGCTGTTGCTCAGCCTCATCTGCCCATGGCACTGCTCGCACAGAGGCACAGAGACTGGGGCTGCTTGCTTGTCTTGTCCCCTCAAACTTCAAATGTAGCTTAGGTGGTCCGTGCCGGGCGCCTCCGGCAGCCCTGCTCCGAAAATGCAAACGTCTGCAGATAGCTCGCAGGCAGAAAGAGCTAGCCTGGAAAGCTGTTGCTCAGCCTCATCTGCCCATGGCACTGCTCGCACAGAGGCACAGAGACTGGGGCTGCTTGCTTGTCTTGTCCCCTCAAACTTCAAACATAGCTTAGGTTGTCTGTGCCGGGCGCCTCCGGCAGCCCTGCTCCAAAAATGCAAACGTCTGCAGATAGCTCGCAGGCAGAAAGAGCTAGCCTGGAAAGCTGTTGCTCAGCCTCATCTGCCCATGGCACTGCTCGCACAGAGGGACAGAGACTGGGGCTGCTTGCTTGTCTTGCCCCCTCAAACTTCAAATGTAGCTTAGGTGGTCCGTGCCGGGCGCCTTTGGCAGCCCTGCTCCGAAAATGCGAACGTCTGCAGATAGCTCGCAGGCAGAAAGAGCGAGCCTGGAAAGCTGTTGCTCAGCCTCATCTGCCCATGGCACTGCTCGCACAGAGGCACAGAGACTGGGGCTGCTTGCTTGTCTTGCCCCCTCAAACTTCAAACGTAGCTTAGGTGGTCTGTGCCAGGCGCCTCCGGCAGCCCTGCTGCAAAAATGCAAACGTCTGCAGATAGCTCGCAGGCAGAAAGAGCTAGCCTGGAAAGCTGTTGCTCAGCGTCATCTGCCCATGGCACTGCTCGCACAGAGGCACAGAGACTGGGGCTGCTTGCTTGTCTTGTCCCCTCAAACTTCAAACGTAGCTTAGGTGGTCCGTGCCGGGCGCCTCCGGCAGCCCTGCTCCGAAAATGCGAACGTCTGCAGATAGCTCGCAGGCAGAAAGAGCTAGCCTGGAAAGCTGTTGCTCAGCCTCATCTGCCCATGGCACTGCTCGCACAGAGGCACAGAGACTGGGGCTGCTTGCTTGTCTTGCCCCCTCAAACTTCAAATGTAGCTTAGGTGGTCTGTGCCGGGCGCTTCCGGCAGCCCTGCTCCAAAAATGCAAACGTCTGCAGATAGCTCGCAGGCAGAAAGAGCTAGCCTGGAAAGCTGTTGCTCAGCCTCATCTGCCCATGGCACTGCTCGCACAGAGGCACAGAGACTGGGGCTGCTTGCTTGTTTTGTCCCATCAAACTTCAAACGTAGCTTAGGTGGTCTGTGCCGGGGGCCTCCGGCAGCACTGCTCCAAAAATGCAAACGTCTGCAGATAGCTCGCAGGCAGAAAGAGCTAGCCTGGAAAACTGTTGCTCAGCCTCATCTGCCCATGGCACTGCTCGCACAGAGGCACAGAGACTGGGGCTGCTTGCTTGTCTTGTCCCCTCAAACTTCAAACGTAGCTTAGGTGGTCCGTGCCGGGCGCCTCCGGCAGCACTGCTCCAAAAATGCAAACGTCTGCAGATAGCTCGCAGGCAGAAAGAGCTAGCCTGGAAAGCTGTTGCTCAGCCTCATCTGGCCATGGCACTGCTCGCACAGAGGCACAGAGACTGGGGCTGCTTGCTTGTCTTGTCCCCTCAAACTTCAAACGTATCTTAGGTGGTCTGTGCCGGGCGCCTCCGGCAGCCCTGCTCCGAAAATGCAAACGTCTGCAGATAGCTCGCAGGCAGAAAGAGCTAGCCTGGAAAGCTGTTGCTCAGCCTCATCTGCCCATGGTACTGCTCGCACAGAGGCACAGAGACTGGGGCTGCTTGCTTGTCTTGTCCCCTCAAACTTCAAACGTAGCTTAGGTGGTCCGTGCCGGGCGCCTCTGGCAGCCCTGCTCCGAAAATGCGAACGTCTGCAGATAGATCGCAGGCAGAAAGAGCTAACCTGTAAAGCTGTTGCTCAGCCTCATCTGCCCATGGCACTGCTTGCACAGAGGCACAGAGACTGGGGCTGTTTGCTTGTTTTGCCCCCTCAAACTTCAAATGTAGCTTAGGTGGTCCGTGCTGGGCGTCTCCGGCAGCCCTGCTCCGAAAATGCGAACGTCTGCAGATAGCTCACAGGCAGAAAGAGCTAGCCTGGAAAGCTGTTGCTCAGCCTCATCTGCCCATGGCACTGCTCCCACAGAGGCACAGAGACTGGGGCTGCTTGCTTGTCTTGCCCCCTCAAACCTCAAACGTAGCTTAGGTGGTCTGTGCCGGGCGCTTCCGGCAGCCCTGCTCCAAAAATGCAAACGTCTGCAGATAGCTCGCAGGCAGAAAGAGCTAGCCTGGAAAGCTGTTGCTCAGCCTCATCTGCCCATGGCACTGCTCGCACAGAGGCACAGAGACTGGGGCTGCTTGCTTGTCTTGCCCCCTCAAACTTCAAACGTAGCTTAGGTGGTCTGTGCCGGGCGCCTCCGGCAGCCCTGCTCCAAAAATGCAAACGTCTGCAGATAGCTCGCAGGCAGAAAGAGCTAGCCTGGAAAGCTGTTGCTCAGCCTCATCTGCCCATGGCACTGCTCGCACAGAGGCACAGAGACTGGGGCTGCTTGCTTGTCTTGTCCCCTCAAACTTCAAACGTACCTTAGGTGGTCCGTGCCGGGCGCCTCCGGCAGCCCTGCTCCAAAAATGCAAACGTCTGCAGATAGCTCGCAGGCAGAAAGAGCTAGCCTGGAAAGCTGTTGCTCAGCCTCATCTGCCCATGGCACTGCTCGCACAGAGGCACAGAGACTGGGGCTGCTTGCTTGTCTTGTCCCCTCAAACTTCAAACGTAGCTTAGGTGGTCTGTGCCGGGCGCCTCCGGCAGCCCTGCTCCGAAAATGCAAACGTCTGCAGATAGCTCGCAGGCAGAAAGAGCTAGCCTGGAAAACTGTTGCTCAGCCTCATCTGCCCATGGCACTGCTCGCACAGAGGCACAGAGACTGGGGCTGCTTGCTTGTTTTGTCCCCTCAAACTTCAAACGTATCTTAGGTGGTCTGTGCCGGGCGCCTCCGGCAGCCCTGCTCCGAAAATGCAAACGTCTGCAGATAGCTCGCAGGCAGAAAGAGCTAGCCTGGAAAGCTGTTGCTCAGCCTCATCTGCCCATGGCACTGCTCGCACAGAGGCACAGAGACTGGGGCTGCTTGCTTGTTTTGTCCCCTCAAACTTCAAAAGTAGCTTAGGTGGTCCGTGCCGGGCGCCTCCGGCAGCCCTGCTCCGAAAATGCGAACGTCTGCAGATAGCTCGCAGGCAGAAAGAGCTAGCCTGGAAAGCTGTTGCTCAGCCTCATCTGCCCATGGCACTGCTCGCACAGAGGCACAGAGACTGGGGCTGCTTGCTTGTCTTGCCCCCTCAAACTTCAAACGTATCTTAGGTGGTCCGTGCCGGGCGCCTCCGGCAGCCCTGCTCCGAAAATTCGAACGTCTGCAGATAGCTCGCAGGCAGAAAGAGCTAGCCTGGAAAGCTGTTGCTCAGCCTCATCTGCCCATGGCACTGCTCGCACAGAGGCACAGAGACTGGGGCTGCTTGCTTGTCGTGCCCCCTCAAACTTCAAATGTAGCTTAGGTGGTCCGTGCCAGGCGCCTCCGGCAGCCCTGCTTTGAAAATGCGAACGTCTGCAGATAGCTCGCAGGCAGAAAGTGCTAGCCTGGAAAGCTGTTGCTCAGCCTCATCTGCCCATGGCACTGCTCGCACAGAGGCACAGAGACTGGGGCTGCTTGCTTGTCTTGTCCCCTCAAACTTCAAATGTAGCTTAGGTGGTCCGTGCCGGGCGCCTCCGGCAGCCCTGCTCCGAAAATGCAAACGTCTGCAGATAGCTCGCAGGCAGAAAGAGCTAGCCTGGAAAGCTGTTGCTCAGCCTCATCTGCCCATGGCACTGCTCGCACAGAGGCACAGAGACTGGGGCTGCTTGCTTGTCTTGTCCCCTCAAACTTCAAACATAGCTTAGGTTGTCTGTGACGGGCGCCTCCGGCAGCCCTGCTCCAAAAATGCAAACGTCTGCAGATAGCTCGCAGGCAGAAAGAGCTAGCCTGGAAAGCTGTTGCTCAGCCTCATCTGCCCATGGCACTGCTCGCACAGAGGGACAGAGACTGGGGCTGCTTGCTTGTCTTGCCCCCTCAAACTTCAAATGTAGCTTAGGTGGTCCGTGCCGGGCGCCTTTGGCAGCCCTGCTCCGAAAATGCGAACGTCTGCAGATAGCTCGCAGGCAGAAAGAGCGAGCCTGGAAAGCTGTTGCTCAGCCTCATCTGCCCATGGCACTGCTCGCACAGAGGCACAGAGACTGGGGCTGCTTGCTTGTCTTGCCCCCTCAAACTTCAAACGTAGCTTAGGTGGTCTGTGCCAGGCGCCTCCGGCAGCCCTGCTCCAAAAATGCAAACGTCTGCAGATAGCTCGCAGGCAGAAAGAGCGAGCGTGGAAAGCTGTTGCTCAGCGTCATCTGCCCATGGCACTGCTCGCACAGAGGCACAGAGACTGGGGCTGCTTGCTTGTCTTGTCCCCTCAAACTTCAAACGTAGCTTAGGTGGTCCGTGCCGGGCGCCTCCGGCAGCCCTGCTCCGAAAATGCGAACGTCTGCAGATAGCTCGCAGGCAGAAAGAGCGAGCCTGGAAAGCTGTTGCTCAGCCTCATCTGCCCATGGCACTGCTCGCACAGAGGCACAGAGACTGGGGCTGCTTGCTTGTCTTGCCCCCTCAAACTTCAAACGTAGCTTAGGTGGTCTGTGCCGGGCGCTTCCGGCAGCCCTGCTCCAAAAATGCAAACGTCTGCAGATAGCTCGCAGGCAGAAAGAGCTAGCCTGGAAAGCTGTTGCTCAGCCTCATCTGCCCATGGCACTGCTCGCACAGAGGCACAGAGACTGGGGCTGCTTGCTTGTTTTGTCCCATCAAACTTCAAACGTAGCTTAGGTGGTCTGTGCCGGGGGCCTCCGGCAGCACTGCTCCAAAAATGCAAACGTCTGCAGATAGCTCGCAGGCAGAAAGAGCTAGCCTGGAAAGCTGTTGCTCAGCCTCATCTGCCCATGGCACTGCTCGCACAGAGGCACAGAGACTGGGGCTGCTTGCTTGTCTTGTCCCCTCAAACTTCAAACGTAGCTTAGGTGGTCCGTGCCGGGCGCCTCCGGCAGCCCTGCTCCAAAAATGCAAACGTCTGCAGATAGCTCGCAGGCAGAAAGAGCTAGCCTGGAAAGCTGTTGCTCAGCCTCATCTGGCCATGGCACTGCTCGCACAGAGGCACAGAGACTGGGGCTGCTTGCTTGTCTTGTCCCCTCAAACTTCAAACGTATCTTAGGTGGTCTGTGCCGGGCGCCTCCAGCAGCCCTGCTCCGAAAATGCAAACGTCTGCAGATAGCTCGCAGGCAGAAAGAGCTAGCCTGGAAAGCTGTTGCTCAGCCTCATCTGCCCATGGTACTGCTCGCACAGAGGCACAGAGACTGGGGCTGCTTGCTTGTCTTGTCCCCTCAAACTTCAAACGTAGCTTAGGTGGTCCGTGCCGGGCGCCTCCGGCAGCCCTGCTCCAAAAATGCGAACGTCTGCAGATAGCTCTCAGGCAGAAAGAGCTAACCTGTAAAGCTGTTGCTCAGCCTCATCTGCCCATGGCACTGCTCGCACAGAGGCACAGAGACTGGGGCTGCTCGCTTGTTTTGCCCCCTCAAACTTCAAATGTAGCTTAGGTGGTCCGTGCTGGGCGTCTCCGGCAGCCCTGCTCCGAAAATGCGAACGTCTGCAGATAGCTCACAGGCAGAAAGAGCTAGCCTGGAAAGCTGTTGCTCAGCCTCATCTGCCCATGGCACTGCTCGCACAGAGGCACAGAGACTGGGGCTGCTTGCTTGTCTTGCCCCCTCAAACCTCAAACGTAGCTTAGGTGGTCTGTGCCGGGCGCTTCCGGCAGCCCTGCTCCAAAAATGCAAACGTCTGCAGATAGCTCGCAGGCAGAAAGAGCTAGCCTGGAAAGCTGTTGCTCAGCCTCATCTGCCCATGGCACTGCTCGCACAGAGGCACAGAGACTGCGGCTGCTTGCTTGTCTTGCCCCCTCAAACTTCAAATGTAGCTTAGGTGGTCCGTGCCGGGTGCCTTTGGCAGCCCTGCTCCGAAAATGCGAACGTCTGCAGATAGCTCGCAGGCAGAAAGAGCTAGCCTGGAAAGCTGTTGCTCAGCCTCATCTGCCCATGGCACTGCTCGCACAGAGGCACAGAGACTGGGGCTGCTTGCTTGTTTTGCCCCCTCAAACTTCAAACGTAGCTTAGGTGGTCCGTGCCGGGCGCCTCCGGCAGCCCTGTTCCGAAAATGCGAACGTCTGCAGATAGCTCGCAGGCAGAAAGAGCTAGCCTGGAAAGCTGTTGCTCAGCCTCATCTGCCCATGGCACCGCTCGCACAGAGGCACAGAGACTGGGGCTGCTTGCTTGTCTTGCCCCCTCAAACTTCAAACGTAGCTTAGGTGGTCCGTGCCGGGCGCCTTTGGCAGCCCTGCTCCGAAAATGCGAACGTCTGCAGATAGCTCGCAGGCAGAAAGAGCTAGCCTGGAAAGCTGTTGCTCAGCCTCATCTGCCCATGGCACTGCTCGCACAGAGGCACAGAGACTGGGGCTGCTTGCTTGTTTTGTCCCATCAAACTTCAAACGTAGCTTAGGTGGTCTGTTCCGGGGGCCTCCGGCAGCACTGCTCCAAAAATGCGAACGTCTGCAGATAGCTCGCAGGCAGAAAGAGCTAGCCTGGAAAGCTGTTGCTCAGCCTCATCTGCCCATGGCACTGCTCGCACAGAGGCACAGAGACTGGGGCTGCTTGCTTGTCTTGTCCCCTCAAACTTCAAACGTAGCTTAGGTGGTCCGTGCCGGGCGCCTTTGGCAGCCCTGCTCCAGAAATGCAAACGTCTGCAGATAGCTCGCAGGCAGAAAGAGCTAGCCTGGAAAGCTGTTGCTCAGCCTCATCTGCCCATGGCACTGCTCGCACAGAGGCACAGAGACTGGGGCTGCTTGCTTGTCTTGTCCCCTCAAACTTCAAACGTAGCTTAGGTGGTCTGTGCCGGGCGCCTCCGGCAGCCCTGCTCCGAAAATGCAAACGTCTGCAGATAGCTTGCAGGCAGAAAGAGCTAGCCTGGAAAACTGTTGCTCAGCCTCATCTGCCCATGGCACTGCTCGCACAGAGGCACAGAGACTGGGGCTGCTTGCTTGTTTTGTCCCCTCAAACTTCAAACGTAGCTTAGGTGGTCCGTGCCGGGCGCCTCCGGCAGCCCTGCTCCGAAAATGCAAACGTCTGCAGATAGCTCGCAGGCAGAAAGAGCTAGCCTGGAAAGCTGTTGCTCAGCCTCATCTGCCCATGGCACTGCTCGCACAGAGGCACAGAGACTGGGGCTGCTTGCTTGTTTTGTCCCCTCAAACTTCAAAAGTAGCTTAGGTGGTCCGTGCCGGGCGCCTCCGGCAGCCCTGCTCCGAAAATGCGAACGTCTGCAGATAGCTCGCAGGCAGAAAGAGCTAGCCTGGAAAGCTGTTGCTCAGCCTCATCTGTCCATGGCACTGCTCGCACAGAGGCACAGAGACTGGGGCTGCTTGCTTGTCTTGCCCCCTCAAACTTCAAACGTATCTTAGGTGGTCCGTGCCGGGCGCCTCCGGCAGCCCTGCTCCGAAAATTCGAACGTCTGCAGATAGCTCGCAGGCAGAAAGAGCTAGCCTGGAAAGCTGTTGCTCAGCCTCATCTGCCCATGGCACTGCTCGCACAGAGGCACAGAGACTGGGGCTGCTTGCTTGTCTTGTCCCCTCAAACTTCAAACGTACCTTAGGTGGTCCGTGCCGGGCGCCTCCGGCAGCCCTGCTCCAAAAATGCGAACGTCTGCAGATAGCTCGCAGGCAGAAAGAGCGAGCCTGGAAAGCTGTTGCTCCGCCTCATCTGCCCATGGCACTGCTCGCACAGAGGCACAGAGACTGGGGCTGCTTGCTTGTCTTGCCCCCTCAAACTTCAAACGTAGCTTAGGTGGTCTGTGCCGGGCGCCTCCGGCAGCCCTGCTCCGAAAATGCAAACGTCTGCAGATAGCTCGCAGGCAGAAAGAGCTAGCCTGGAAAGCTGTTGCTCAGCCTCATCTGCCCATGGCACTGCTCGCACAGAGGCACAGAGACTGGGGCTGCTTGCTTGTCTTGCCCCCTCAAACTTCAAATGTAGCTTAGGTGGTCCGTGCCGGGCGCCTCCGGCAGCCCTGCTCCAAAAATTCGAACGTCTGCAGATAGCTCGCAGGCAGAAAGAGCTAGCCTGGAAAGCTGTTGCTCAGCCTCATCTGCCCATGGCACTGCTCGCACAGAGGCACAGAGACTGGGGCTGCTTGCTTGTCTTGTCCCCTCAAACTTCAAATGTAGCTTAGGTGGTCCGTGCCGGGCGCCTCCGGCAGCCCTGCTCCAAAAATCCAAACGTCTGCAGATAGCTCGCAGACAGAAAGAGCGAGCCTGGAAAGCTGTTGCTCAGCCTCATCTGCCCATGGCACTGCTCGCACAGAGGCACAGAGAATGGGGCTGCTTGCTTGTCTTGTCCCCTCAAACTTCAAACGTAGCTTAGGTGGTCTGTGCCGGGCGCCTCCGGCAGCCCTGCTCCGAAAATGCGAACGTCTGCAGATAGCTCGCAGGCAGAAAGAGCTAGCCTGGAAAGCTGTTGCTCAGCCTCATCTGCCCATGGCACTGCTCGCACAGAGGCACAGAGACTGGGGCTGCTTGCTTGTCTTGTCCCCTCAAACTTCAAACGTAGCTTAGGTGGTCCGTGCCGGGCGCCTCCGGCAGCCCTGCTCCAAAAATGCGAACGTCTGCAGATAGCTCGCAGGCAGAAAGAGCGAGCCTGGAAAGCTGTTGCTCCGCCTCATCTGCCCATGGCACTGCTCGCACAGAGGCACAGAGACTGGGGCTGCTTGCTTGTCTTGTCCCCTCAAACTTCAAACGTAGCTTAGGTGGTCCGTGCCGGGCGCCTCCGGCAGCCCTGCTCCAAAAATCCAAACGTCTGCAGATAGCTCACAGGCAGAAAGAGCTAGCCTGGAAAGCTGTTGCTCAGCCTCATCTGCCCATGGCACTGCTCGCACAGAGGCACAGAGACTGGGGCTGCTTGCTTGTCTTGTCCCCTCAAACTTCAAACGTAGCTTAGGTGGTCTGTGCCGGGCGCCTCCGGCAGCCCTGCTCCGAAAATGCGAACGTCTGCAGATAGCTCGCAGGCAGAAAGAGCTAGCCTGGAAAGCTGTTGCTCAGCCTCATCTGCCCATGGCACTGCTCGCACAGAGGCACAGAGACTGGGGCTGCTTGCTTGTCTTGCCCCCTCAAACTTCAAACGTAGCTTAGGTGGTCTGTGCCGGGCGCTTCCGGCAGCCCTGCTCCAAAAATGCAAACGTCTGCAGATAGCTCGCAGGCAGAAAGAGCTAGCCTGGAAAGCTGTTGCTCAGCCTCATCTGCCCATGGCACTGCTCGCACAGAGGCACAGAGACTGGGGCTGCTTGCTTGTCTTGTCCCCTCAAACTTCAAACGTAGCTTAGGTGGTCCGTGCCGGGCGCCTTTGGCAGCCCTGCTCCAGAAATGCAAACGTCTGCAGATAGCTCGCAGGCAGAAAGAGCTAGCCTGGAAAGCTGTTGCTCAGCCTCATCTGCCCATGGCACTGCTCGCACAGAGGCACAGAGACTGGGGCTGCTTGCTTGTCTTGTCCCCTCAAACTTCAAACGTAGCTTAGGTGGTCTGTGCCGGGCGCCTCCGGCAGCCCTGCTCCGAAAATGCAAACGTCTGCAGATAGCTTGCAGGCAGAAAGAGCTAGCCTGGAAAACTGTTGCTCAGCCTCATCTGCCCATGGCACTGCTCGCACAGAGGCACAGAGACTGGGGCTGCTTGCTTGTTTTGTCCCCTCAAACTTCAAACGTAGCTTAGGTGGTCCGTGCCGGGCGCCTCCGGCAGCCCTGCTCCGAAAATGCAAACGTCTGCAGATAGCTCGCAGGCAGAAAGAGCTAGCCTGGAAAGCTGTTGCTCAGCCTCATCTGCCCATGGCACTGCTCGCACAGAGGCACAGAGACTGGGGCTGCTTGCTTGTTTTGTCCCCTCAAACTTCAAAAGTAGCTTAGGTGGTCCGTGCCGGGCGCCTCCGGCAGCCCTGCTCCGAAAATGCGAACGTCTGCAGATAGCTCGCAGGCAGAAAGAGCTAGCCTGGAAAGCTGTTGCTCAGCCTCATCTGTCCATGGCACTGCTCGCACAGAGGCACAGAGACTGGGGCTGCTTGCTTGTCTTGCCCCCTCAAACTTCAAACGTATCTTAGGTGGTCCGTGCCGGGCGCCTCCGGCAGCCCTGCTCCGAAAATTCGAACGTCTGCAGATAGCTCGCAGGCAGAAAGAGCTAGCCTGGAAAGCTGTTGCTCAGCCTCATCTGCCCATGGCACTGCTCGCACAGAGGCACAGAGACTGGGGCTGCTTGCTTGTCGTGCCCCCTCAAACTTCAAATGTAGCTTAGGTGGTCCGTGCCAGGCGCCTCCGGCAGCCCTGCTTTGAAAATGCGAACGTCTGCAGATAGCTCGCAGGCAGAAAGTGCTAGCCTGGAAAGCTGTTGCTCAGCCTCATCTGCCCATGGCACTGCTCGCACAGAGGCACAGAGACTGGGGCTGCTTGCTTGTCTTGTCCCCTCAAACTTCAAATGTAGCTTAGGTGGTCCGTGCCGGGCGCCTCCGGCAGCCCTGCTCCGAAAATGCAAACGTCTGCAGATAGCTCGCAGGCAGAAAGAGCTAGCCTGGAAAGCTGTTGCTCAGCCTCATCTGCCCATGGCACTGCTCGCACAGAGGCACAGAGACTGGGGCTGCTTGCTTGTCTTGTCCCCTCAAACTTCAAACATAGCTTAGGTTGTCTGTGCCGGGCGCCTCCGGCAGCCCTGCTCCAAAAATGCAAACGTCTGCAGATAGCTCGCAGGCAGAAAGAGCTAGCCTGGAAAGCTGTTGCTCAGCCTCATCTGCCCATGGCACTGCTCGCACAGAGGGACAGAGACTGGGGCTGCTTGCTTGTCTTGCCCCCTCAAACTTCAAATGTAGCTTAGGTGGTCCGTGCCGGGCGCCTTTGGCAGCCCTGCTCCGAAAATGCGAACGTCTGCAGATAGCTCGCAGGCAGAAAGAGCGAGCCTGGAAAGCTGTTGCTCAGCCTCATCTGCCCATGGCACTGCTCGCACAGAGGCACAGAGACTGGGGCTGCTTGCTTGTCTTGCCCCCTCAAACTTCAAACGTAGCTTAGGTGGTCTGTGCCAGGCGCCTCCGGCAGCCCTGCTGCAAAAATGCAAACGTCTGCAGATAGCTCGCAGGCAGAAAGAGCTAGCCTGGAAAGCTGTTGCTCAGCGTCATCTGCCCATGGCACTGCTCGCACAGAGGCACAGAGACTGGGGCTGCTTGCTTGTCTTGTCCCCTCAAACTTCAAACGTAGCTTAGGTGGTCCGTGCCGGGCGCCTCCGGCAGCCCTGCTCCGAAAATGCGAACGTCTGCAGATAGCTCGCAGGCAGAAAGAGCTAGCCTGGAAAGCTGTTGCTCAGCCTCATCTGCCCATGGTACTGCTCGCACAGAGGCACAGAGACTGGGGCTGCTTGCTTGTCTTGTCCCCTCAAACTTCAAACGTAGCTTAGGTGGTCCGTGCCGGGCGCCTCTGGCAGCCCTGCTCCGAAAATGCGAACGTCTGCAGATAGATCGCAGGCAGAAAGAGCTAACCTGTAAAGCTGTTGCTCAGCCTCATCTGCCCATGGCACTGCTCGCACAGAGGCACAGAGACTGGGGCTGTTTGCTTGTTTTGCCCCCTCAAACTTCAAATGTAGCTTAGGTGGTCCGTGCTGGGCGTCTCCGGCAGCCCTGCTCCGAAAATGCGAACGTCTGCAGATAGCTCACAGGCAGAAAGAGCTAGCCTGGAAAGCTGTTGCTCAGCCTCATCTGCCCATGGCACTGCTCCCACAGAGGCACAGAGACTGGGGCTGCTTGCTTGTCTTGCCCCCTCAAACCTCAAACGTAGCTTAGGTGGTCTGTGCCGGGCGCTTCCGGCAGCCCTGCTCCAAAAATGCAAACGTCTGCAGATAGCTCGCAGGCAGAAAGAGCTAGCCTGGAAAGCTGTTGCTCAGCCTCATCTGCCCATGGCACTGCTCGCACAGAGGCACAGAGACTGGGGCTGCTTGCTTGTCTTGCCCCCTCAAACTTCAAACGTAGCTTAGGTGGTCTGTGCCGGGCGCCTCCGGCAGCCCTGCTCCAAAAATGCAAACGTCTGCAGATAGCTCGCAGGCAGAAAGAGCTAGCCTGGAAAGCTGTTGCTCAGCCTCATCTGCCCATGGCACTGCTCGCACAGAGGCACAGAGACTGGGGCTGCTTGCTTGTCTTGTCCCCTCAAACTTCAAACGTACCTTAGGTGGTCCGTGCCGGGCGCCTCCGGCAGCCCTGCTCCAAAAATGCAAACGTCTGCAGATAGCTCGCAGGCAGAAAGAGCTAGCCTGGAAAGCTGTTGCTCAGCCTCATCTGCCCATGGCACTGCTCGCACAGAGGCACAGAGACTGGGGCTGCTTGCTTGTCTTGTCCCCTCAAACTTCAAACGTAGCTTAGGTGGTCTGTGCCGGGCGCCTCCGGCAGCCCTGCTCCGAAAATGCAAACGTCTGCAGATAGCTCGCAGGCAGAAAGAGCTAGCCTGGAAAACTGTTGCTCAGCCTCATCTGCCCATGGCACTGCTCGCACAGAGGCACAGAGACTGGGGCTGCTTGCTTGTTTTGTCCCCTCAAACTTCAAACGTATCTTAGGTGGTCTGTGCCGGGCGCCTCCGGCAGCCCTGCTCCGAAAATGCAAACATCTGCAGATAGCTCGCAGGCAGAAAGAGCTAGCCTGGAAAGCTGTTGCTCAGCCTCATCTGCCCATGGCACTGCTCGCACAGAGGCACAGAGACTGGGGCTGCTTGCTTGTTTTGTCCCCTCAAACTTCAAAAGTAGCTTAGGTGGTCCGTGCCGGGCGCCTCCGGCAGCCCTGCTCCGAAAATGCGAACGTCTGCAGATAGCTCGCAGGCAGAAAGAGCTAGCCTGGAAAGCTGTTGCTCAGCCTCATCTGCCCATGGCACTGCTCGCACAGAGGCACAGAGACTGGGGCTGCTTGCTTGTCTTGCCCCCTCAAACTTCAAACGTATCTTAGGTGGTCCGTGCCGGGCGCCTCCGGCAGCCCTGCTCCGAAAATTCGAACGTCTGCAGATAGCTCGCAGGCAGAAAGAGCTAGCCTGGAAAGCTGTTGCTCAGCCTCATCTGCCCATGGCACTGCTCGCACAGAGGCACAGAGACTGGGGCTGCTTGCTTGTCTTGCCCCCTCAAACTTCAAATGTAGCTTAGGTGGTCCGTGCCAGGCGCCTCCGGCAGCCCTGCTTTGAAAATGCGAACGTCTGCAGATAGCTCGCAGGCAGAAAGTGCTAGCCTGGAAAGCTGTTGCTCAGCCTCATCTGCCCATGGCACTGCTCGCACAGAGGCACAGAGACTGGGGCTGCTTGCTTGTCTTGTCCCCTCAAACTTCAAATGTAGCTTAGGTGGTCCGTGCCGGGCGCCTCCGGCAGCCCTGCTCCGAAAATGCAAACGTCTGCAGATAGCTCGCAGGCAGAAAGAGCTAGCCTGGAAAGCTGTTGCTCAGCCTCATCTGCCCATGGCACTGCTCGCACAGAGGCACAGAGACTGGGGCTGCTTGCTTGTCTTGTCCCCTCAAACTTCAAACATAGCTTAGGTTGTCTGTGACGGGCGCCTCCGGCAGCCCTGCTCCAAAAATGCAAACGTCTGCAGATAGCTCGCAGGCAGAAAGAGCTAGCCTGGAAAGCTGTTGCTCAGCCTCATCTGCCCATGGCACTGCTCGCACAGAGGGACAGAGACTGGGGCTGCTTGCTTGTCTTGCCCCCTCAAACTTCAAATGTAGCTTAGGTGGTCCGTGCCGGGCGCCTTTGGCAGCCCTGCTCCGAAAATGCGAACGTCTGCAGATAGCTCGCAGGCAGAAAGAGCGAGCCTGGAAAGCTGTTGCTCAGCCTCATCTGCCCATGGCACTGCTCGCACAGAGGCACAGAGACTGGGGCTGCTTGCTTGTCTTGCCCCCTCAAACTTCAAACGTAGCTTAGGTGGTCTGTGCCAGGCGCCTCCGGCAGCCCTGCTCCAAAAATGCAAACGTCTGCAGATAGCTCGCAGGCAGAAAGAGCGAGCGTGGAAAGCTGTTGCTCAGCGTCATCTGCCCATGGCACTGCTCGCACAGAGGCACAGAGACTGGGGCTGCTTGCTTGTCTTGTCCCCTCAAACTTCAAACGTAGCTTAGGTGGTCCGTGCCGGGCGCCTCCGGCAGCCCTGCTCCGAAAATGCGAACGTCTGCAGATAGCTCGCAGGCAGAAAGAGCGAGCCTGGAAAGCTGTTGCTCAGCCTCATCTGCCCATGGCACTGCTCGCACAGAGGCACAGAGACTGGGGCTGCTTGCTTGTCTTGCCCCCTCAAACTTCAAACGTAGCTTAGGTGGTCTGTGCCGGGCGCTTCCGGCAGCCCTGCTCCAAAAATGCAAACGTCTGCAGATAGCTCGCAGGCAGAAAGAGCTAGCCTGGAAAGCTGTTGCTCAGCCTCATCTGCCCATGGCACTGCTCGCACAGAGGCACAGAGACTGGGGCTGCTTGCTTGTTTTGTCCCATCAAACTTCAAACGTAGCTTAGGTGGTCTGTGCCGGGGGCCTCCGGCAGCACTGCTCCAAAAATGCAAACGTCTGCAGATAGCTCGCAGGCAGAAAGAGCTAGCCTGGAAAGCTGTTGCTCAGCCTCATCTGCCCATGGCACTGCTCGCACAGAGGCACAGAGACTGGGGCTGCTTGCTTGTCTTGTCCCCTCAAACTTCAAACGTAGCTTAGGTGGTCCGTGCCGGGCGCCTCCGGCAGCCCTGCTCCAAAAATGCAAACGTCTGCAGATAGCTCGCAGGCAGAAAGAGCTAGCCTGGAAAGCTGTTGCTCAGCCTCATCTGGCCATGGCACTGCTCGCACAGAGGCACAGAGACTGGGGCTGCTTGCTTGTCTTGTCCCCTCAAACTTCAAACGTATCTTAGGTGGTCTGTGCCGGGCGCCTCCAGCAGCCCTGCTCCGAAAATGCAAACGTCTGCAGATAGCTCGCAGGCAGAAAGAGCTAGCCTGGAAAGCTGTTGCTCAGCCTCATCTGCCCATGGTACTGCTCGCACAGAGGCACAGAGACTGGGGCTGCTTGCTTGTCTTGTCCCCTCAAACTTCAAACGTAGCTTAGGTGGTCCGTGCCGGGCGCCTCCGGCAGCCCTGCTCCAAAAATGCGAACGTCTGCAGATAGCTCTCAGGCAGAAAGAGCTAACCTGTAAAGCTGTTGCTCAGCCTCATCTGCCCATGGCACTGCTCGCACAGAGGCACAGAGACTGGGGCTGCTCGCTTGTTTTGCCCCCTCAAACTTCAAATGTAGCTTAGGTGGTCCGTGCTGGGCGTCTCCGGCAGCCCTGCTCCGAAAATGCGAACGTCTGCAGATAGCTCACAGGCAGAAAGAGCTAGCCTGGAAAGCTGTTGCTCAGCCTCATCTGCCCATGGCACTGCTCGCACAGAGGCACAGAGACTGGGGCTGCTTGCTTGTCTTGCCCCCTCAAACCTCAAACGTAGCTTAGGTGGTCTGTGCCGGGCGCTTCCGGCAGCCCTGCTCCAAAAATGCAAACGTCTGCAGATAGCTCGCAGGCAGAAAGAGCTAGCCTGGAAAGCTGTTGCTCAGCCTCATCTGCCCATGGCACTGCTCGCACAGAGGCACAGAGACTGCGGCTGCTTGCTTGTCTTGCCCCCTCAAACTTCAAATGTAGCTTAGGTGGTCCGTGCCGGGCGCCTTTGGCAGCCCTGCTCCGAAAATGCGAACGTCTGCAGATAGCTCGCAGGCAGAAAGAGCTAGCCTGGAAAGCTGTTGCTCAGCCTCATCTGCCCATGGCACTGCTCGCACAGAGGCACAGAGACTGGGGCTGCTTGCTTGTTTTGCCCCCTCAAACTTCAAACGTAGCTTAGGTGGTCCGTGCCGGGCGCCTCCGGCAGCCCTGTTCCGAAAATGCGAACGTCTGCAGATAGCTCGCAGGCAGAAAGAGCTAGCCTGGAAAGCTGTTGCTCAGCCTCATCTGCCCATGGCACCGCTCGCACAGAGGCACAGAGACTGGGGCTGCTTGCTTGTCTTGCCCCCTCAAACTTCAAACGTAGCTTAGGTGGTCCGTGCCGGGCGCCTTTGGCAGCCCTGCTCCGAAAATGCGAACGTCTGCAGATAGCTCGCAGGCAGAAAGAGCTAGCCTGGAAAGCTGTTGCTCAGCCTCATCTGCCCATGGCACTGCTCGCACAGAGGCACAGAGACTGGGGCTGCTTGCTTGTTTTGTCCCATCAAACTTCAAACGTAGCTTAGGTGGTCTGTGCCGGGGGCCTCCGGCAGCACTGCTCCAAAAATGCGAACGTCTGCAGATAGCTCGCAGGCAGAAAGAGCTAGCCTGGAAAGCTGTTGCTCAGCCTCATCTGCCCATGGCACTGCTCGCACAGAGGCACAGAGACTGGGGCTGCTTGCTTGTCTTGTCCCCTCAAACTTCAAACGTAGCTTAGGTGGTCCGTGCCGGGCGCCTCCGGCAGCCCTGCTCCAAAAATGCAAACGTCTGCAGATAGCTCGCAGGCAGAAAGAGCTAGCCTGGAAAGCTGTTGCTCAGCCTCATCTGGCCATGGCACTGCTCGCACAGAGGCACAGAGACTGGGGCTGCTTGCTTGTCTTGTCCCCTCAAACTTCAAACGTATCTTAGGTGGTCTGTGCCGGGCGCCTCCAGCAGCCCTGCTCCGAAAATGCAAACGTCTGCAGATAGCTCGCAGGCAGAAAGAGCTAGCCTGGAAAGCTGTTGCTCAGCCTCATCTGCCCATGGTACTGCTCGCACAGAGGCACAGAGACTGGGGCTGCTTGCTTGTCTTGTCCCCTCAAACTTCAAACGTAGCTTAGGTGGTCCGTGCCGGGCGCCTCCGGCAGCCCTGCTCCAAAAATGCGAACGTCTGCAGATAGCTCTCAGGCAGAAAGAGCTAACCTGTAAAGCTGTTGCTCAGCCTCATCTGCCCATGGCACTGCTCGCACAGAGGCACAGAGACTGGGGCTGCTCGCTTGTTTTGCCCCCTCAAACTTCAAATGTAGCTTAGGTGGTCCGTGCTGGGCGTCTCCGGCAGCCCTGCTCCGAAAATGCGAACGTCTGCAGATAGCTCACAGGCAGAAAGAGCTAGCCTGGAAAGCTGTTGCTCAGCCTCATCTGCCCATGGCACTGCTCGCACAGAGGCACAGAGACTGGGGCTGCTTGCTTGTCTTGCCCCCTCAAACCTCAAACGTAGCTTAGGTGGTCTGTGCCAGGCGCTTCCGGCAGCCCTGCTCCAAAAATGCAAACGTCTGCAGATAGCTCGCAGGCAGAAAGAGCTAGCCTGGAAAGCTGTTGCTCAGCCTCATCTGCCCATGGCACTGCTCGCACAGAGGCACAGAGACTGCGGCTGCTTGCTTGTCTTGCCCCCTCAAACTTCAAATGTAGCTTAGGTGGTCCGTGCCGGGCGCCTCCGGCAGCCCTGCTCCGAAAATGCGAACGTCTGCAGATAGCTCGCAGGCAGAAAGAGCTAGCCTGGAAAGCTGTTGCTCAGCCTCATCTGCCCATGGCACTGCTCGCACAGAGGCACAGAGACTGGGGCTGCTTGCTTGTTTTGCCCCCTCAAACTTCAAACGTAGCTTAGGTGGTCCGTGCCGGGCGCCTCCGGCAGCCCTGTTCCGAAAATGCGAACGTCTGCAGATAGCTCGCAGGCAGAAAGAGCTAGCCTGGAAAGCTGTTGCTCAGCCTCATCTGCCCATGGCACTGCTCGCACAGAGGCACAGAGACTGGGGCTGCTTGCTTGTCTTGCCCCCTCAAACTTCAAACGTAGCTTAGGTGGTCTGTGCCGGGCGCTTCCGGCAGCCCTGCTCCGAAAATGCAAACGTCTGCAGATAGCTCGCAGGGAGAAAGAGCTAGCCTGGAAAGCTGTTGCTCAGCCTCATCTGCCCATGGCACTGCTCGCACAGAGGCACAGAGACTGGGGCTGCTTGCTTGTCTTGCCCCCTCAAACTTCAAACGTAGCTTAGGTGGTCCGTGCCGGGCGCCTTTGGCAGCCCTGCTCCGAAAATGCGAACGTCTGCAGATAGCTCGCAGGCAGAAAGAGCTAGCCTGGAAAGCTGTTGCTCAGCCTCATCTGCCCATGGCACTGCTCGCACAGAGGCACAGAGACTGGGGCTGCTTGCTTGTCTTGTCCCCTCAAACTTCAAACGTAGCTTAGGTGGTTCATGCCGGGCGCCTCCGGCAGCCCTGCTCCGAAAATGCAAACGTCTGCAGATAGCTCGCAGGCAGAAAGAGCGAGCCTGGAAAGCTGTTGCTCAGCCTCATCTGCCCATGGCACTGCTCGCACAGAGGCACAGAGACTGGGGCTGCTTGCTTGTCTTGCCCCCTCAAACTTCAAACGTAGCTTAGGTGGTCCGTGCCGGGCGCCTCCGGCAGCCCTGCTCCGAAAATGCAAACGTCTGCAGATAGCTCGCAGGCAGAAAGAGCGAGCCTGGAAAGCTGTTGCTCAGCCTCATCTGCCCATGGTACTGCTCGCACAGAGGCACAGAGACTGGGGCTGCTTGCTTGTCTTGTCCCCTCAAACTTCAAACGTAGCTTAGGTGGTCCATGCCGGGCGCCTCCGGCAGCCCTGCTCCAAAAATGCGAACGTCTGCAGATAGCTCGCAGGCAGAAAGAGCTAGCCTGGAAAGCTGTTGCTCAGCCTCATCTGCCCATGGCACTGCTCGCACAGAGGCACAGAGACTGGGGCTGCTTGCTTGTTTTGTCCCCTCAAACTTCAAACGTAGCTTAGGTGGTCTGTGCCGGGCGTCTCCGGCAGCACTGCTCCAAAAATGCAAACGTCTGCAGATAGCTCGCAGGCAGAAAGAGCTAGCCTGGAAAGCTGTTGCTCAGCCTCATCTGCCCATGGCACTGCTCGCACAGAGGCACAGAGACTGGGGCTGCTTGCTTGTCTTGTCCCCTCAAACTTCAAATGTAGCTTAGGTGGTCCGTGCCGGGCGCCTCCGGCAGCCCTGCTCCGAAAATGCAAACGTCTGCAGATAGCTCGCAGGCAGAAAGAGCTAGCCTGGAAAGCTGTTGCTCAGCCTCATCTGCCCATGGCACTGCTCGCACAGAGGCACAGAGACTGGGGCTGCTTGCTTGTCTTGTCCCCTCAAACTTCAAACGTAGCTTAGGTGGTCCATGCCGGGCGCCTCCGGCAGCCCTGCTCCAAAAATGCGAACGTCTGCAGATAGCTCGCAGGCAGAAAGAGCTAGCCTGGAAAGCTGTTGCTCAGCCTCATCTGCCCATGGCACTGCTCGCACAGAGGCACAGAGACTGGGGCTGCTTGCTTGTTTTGTCCCCTCAAACTTCAAACGTAGCTTAGGTGGTCTGTGCCGGGCGCATCCGGCAGCACTGCTCCAAAAATGCAAACGTCTGCAGATAGCTCGCAGGCAGAAAGAGCTAGCCTGGGAAGCTGTTGCTCAGCCTCATCTGCCCATGGCACTGCTCGCACAGAGGCACAGAGACTGGGGCTGCTTGCTTGTCGTGCCCCCTCAAACTTCAAATGTAGCTTAGGTGGTCCGTGCCAGGCGCCTCCGGCAGCCCTGCTTTGAAAATGCGAACGTCTGCAGATAGCTCGCAGGCAGAAAGTGCTAGCCTGGAAAGCTGTTGCTCAGCCTCATCTGCCCATGGCACTGCTCGCACAGAGGCACAGAGACTGGGGCTGCTTGCTTGTCTTGTCCCCTCAAACTTCAAATGTAGCTTAGGTGGTCCGTGCCGGGCGCCTCCGGCAGCCCTGCTCCGAAAATGCAAACGTCTGCAGATAGCTCGCAGGCAGAAAGAGCTAGCCTGGAAAGCTGTTGCTCAGCCTCATCTGCCCATGGCACTGCTCGCACAGAGGCACAGAGACTGGGGCTGCTTGCTTGTCTTGTCCCCTCAAACTTCAAACATAGCTTAGGTTGTCTGTGACGGGCGCCTCCGGCAGCCCTGCTCCAAAAATGCAAACGTCTGCAGATAGCTCGCAGGCAGAAAGAGCTAGCCTGGAAAGCTGTTGCTCAGCCTCATCTGCCCATGGCACTGCTCGCACAGAGGGACAGAGACTGGGGCTGCTTGCTTGTCTTGCCCCCTCAAACTTCAAATGTAGCTTAGGTGGTCCGTGCCGGGCGCCTTTGGCAGCCCTGCTCCGAAAATGCGAACGTCTGCAGATAGCTCGCAGGCAGAAAGAGCGAGCCTGGAAAGCTGTTGCTCAGCCTCATCTGCCCATGGCACTGCTCGCACAGAGGCACAGAGACTGGGGCTGCTTGCTTGTCTTGCCCCCTCAAACTTCAAACGTAGCTTAGGTGGTCTGTGCCAGGCGCCTCCGGCAGCCCTGCTCCAAAAATGCAAACGTCTGCAGATAGCTCGCAGGCAGAAAGAGCGAGCGTGGAAAGCTGTTGCTCAGCGTCATCTGCCCATGGCACTGCTCGCACAGAGGCACAGAGACTGGGGCTGCTTGCTTGTCTTGTCCCCTCAAACTTCAAACGTAGCTTAGGTGGTCCGTGCCGGGCGCCTCCGGCAGCCCTGCTCCGAAAATGCGAACGTCTGCAGATAGTTCGCAGGCAGAAAGAGCGAGCCTGGAAAGCTGTTGCTCAGCCTCATCTGCCCATGGCACTGCTCGCACAGAGGCACAGAGACTGGGGCTGCTTGCTTGTCTTGCCCCCTCAAACTTCAAACGTAGCTTAGGTGGTCTGTGCCGGGCGCTTCCGGCAGCCCTGCTCCAAAAATGCAAACGTCTGCAGATAGCTCGCAGGCAGAAAGAGCTAGCCTGGAAAGCTGTTGCTCAGCCTCATCTGCCCATGGCACTGCTCGCACAGAGGCACAGAGACTGGGGCTGCTTGCTTGTTTTGTCCCATCAAACTTCAAACGTAGCTTAGGTGGTCTGTGCCGGGGGCCTCCGGCAGCACTGCTCCAAAAATGCAAACGTCTGCAGATAGCTCGCAGGCAGAAAGAGCTAGCCTGGAAAGCTGTTGCTCAGCCTCATCTGCCCATGGCACTGCTCGCACAGAGGCACAGAGACTGGGGCTGCTTGCTTGTCTTGTCCCCTCAAACTTCAAACGTAGCTTAGGTGGTCCGTGCCGGGCGCCTCCGGCAGCCCTGCTCCAAAAATGCAAACGTCTGCAGATAGCTCGCAGGCAGAAAGAGCTAGCCTGGAAAGCTGTTGCTCAGCCTCATCTGGCCATGGCACTGCTCGCACAGAGGCACAGAGACTGGGGCTGCTTGCTTGTCTTGTCCCCTCAAACTTCAAACGTATCTTAGGTGGTCTGTGCCGGGCGCCTCCAGCAGCCCTGCTCCGAAAATGCAAACGTCTGCAGATAGCTCGCAGGCAGAAAGAGCTAGCCTGGAAAGCTGTTGCTCAGCCTCATCTGCCCATGGTACTGCTCGCACAGAGGCACAGAGACTGGGGCTGCTTGCTTGTCTTGTCCCCTCAAACTTCAAACGTAGCTTAGGTGGTCCGTGCCGGGCGCCTCCGGCAGCCCTGCTCCAAAAATGCGAACGTCTGCAGATAGCTCTCAGGCAGAAAGAGCTAACCTGTAAAGCTGTTGCTCAGCCTCATCTGCCCATGGCACTGCTCGCACAGAGGCACAGAGACTGGGGCTGCTCGCTTGTTTTGCCCCCTCAAACTTCAAATGTAGCTTAGGTGGTCCGTGCTGGGCGTCTCCGGCAGCCCTGCTCCGAAAATGCGAACGTCTGCAGATAGCTCACAGGCAGAAAGAGCTAGCCTGGAAAGCTGTTGCTCAGCCTCATCTGCCCATGGCACTGCTCGCACAGAGGCACAGAGACTGGGGCTGCTTGCTTGTCTTGCCCCCTCAAACCTCAAACGTAGCTTAGGTGGTCTGTGCCGGGCGCTTCCGGCAGCCCTGCTCCAAAAATGCAAACGTCTGCAGATAGCTCGCAGGCAGAAAGAGCTAGCCTGGAAAGCTGTTGCTCAGCCTCATCTGCCCATGGCACTGCTCGCACAGAGGCACAGAGACTGCGGCTGCTTGCTTGTCTTGCCCCCTCAAACTTCAAATGTAGCTTAGGTGGTCCGTGCCGGGCGCCTTTGGCAGCCCTGCTCCGAAAATGCGAACGTCTGCAGATAGCTCGCAGGCAGAAAGAGCTAGCCTGGAAAGCTGTTGCTCAGCCTCATCTGCCCATGGCACTGCTCGCACAGAGGCACAGAGACTGGGGCTGCTTGCTTGTTTTGCCCCCTCAAACTTCAAACGTAGCTTAGGTGGTCCGTGCCGGGCGCCTCCGGCAGCCCTGTTCCGAAAATGCGAACGTCTGCAGATAGCTCGCAGGCAGAAAGAGCTAGCCTGGAAAGCTGTTGCTCAGCCTCATCTGCCCATGGCACCGCTCGCACAGAGGCACAGAGACTGGGGCTGCTTGCTTGTCTTGCCCCCTCAAACTTCAAACGTAGCTTAGGTGGTCCGTGCCGGGCGCCTTTGGCAGCCCTGCTCCGAAAATGCGAACGTCTGCAGATAGCTCGCAGGCAGAAAGAGCTAGCCTGGAAAGCTGTTGCTCAGCCTCATCTGCCCATGGCACTGCTCGCACAGAGGCACAGAGACTGGGGCTGCTTGCTTGTTTTGTCCCATCAAACTTCAAACGTAGCTTAGGTGGTCTGTGCCGGGGGCCTCCGGCAGCACTGCTCCAAAAATGCGAACGTCTGCAGATAGCTCGCAGGCAGAAAGAGCTAGCCTGGAAAGCTGTTGCTCAGCCTCATCTGCCCATGGCACTGCTCGCACAGAGGCACAGAGACTGGGGCTGCTTGCTTGTCTTGTCCCCTCAAACTTCAAACGTAGCTTAGGTGGTCCGTGCCGGGCGCCTCCGGCAGCCCTGCTCCAAAAATGCAAACGTCTGCAGATAGCTCGCAGGCAGAAAGAGCTAGCCTGGAAAGCTGTTGCTCAGCCTCATCTGGCCATGGCACTGCTCGCACAGAGGCACAGAGACTGGGGCTGCTTGCTTGTCTTGTCCCCTCAAACTTCAAACGTATCTTAGGTGGTCTGTGCCGGGCGCCTCCAGCAGCCCTGCTCCGAAAATGCAAACGTCTGCAGATAGCTCGCAGGCAGAAAGAGCTAGCCTGGAAAGCTGTTGCTCAGCCTCATCTGCCCATGGTACTGCTCGCACAGAGGCACAGAGACTGGGGCTGCTTGCTTGTCTTGTCCCCTCAAACTTCAAACGTAGCTTAGGTGGTCCGTGCCGGGCGCCTCCGGCAGCCCTGCTCCAAAAATGCGAACGTCTGCAGATAGCTCTCAGGCAGAAAGAGCTAACCTGTAAAGCTGTTGCTCAGCCTCATCTGCCCATGGCACTGCTCGCACAGAGGCACAGAGACTGGGGCTGCTCGCTTGTTTTGCCCCCTCAAACTTCAAATGTAGCTTAGGTGGTCCGTGCTGGGCGTCTCCGGCAGCCCTGCTCCGAAAATGCGAACGTCTGCAGATAGCTCACAGGCAGAAAGAGCTAGCCTGGAAAGCTGTTGCTCAGCCTCATCTGCCCATGGCACTGCTCGCACAGAGGCACAGAGACTGGGGCTGCTTGCTTGTCTTGCCCCCTCAAACCTCAAACGTAGCTTAGGTGGTCTGTGCCAGGCGCTTCCGGCAGCCCTGCTCCAAAAATGCAAACGTCTGCAGATAGCTCGCAGGCAGAAAGAGCTAGCCTGGAAAGCTGTTGCTCAGCCTCATCTGCCCATGGCACTGCTCGCACAGAGGCACAGAGACTGCGGCTGCTTGCTTGTCTTGCCCCCTCAAACTTCAAATGTAGCTTAGGTGGTCCGTGCCGGGCGCCTCCGGCAGCCCTGCTCCGAAAATGCGAACGTCTGCAGATAGCTCGCAGGCAGAAAGAGCTAGCCTGGAAAGCTGTTGCTCAGCCTCATCTGCCCATGGCACTGCTCGCACAGAGGCACAGAGACTGGGGCTGCTTGCTTGTTTTGCCCCCTCAAACTTCAAACGTAGCTTAGGTGGTCCGTGCCGGGCGCCTCCGGCAGCCCTGTTCCGAAAATGCGAACGTCTGCAGATAGCTCGCAGGCAGAAAGAGCTAGCCTGGAAAGCTGTTGCTCAGCCTCATCTGCCCATGGCACTGCTCGCACAGAGGCACAGAGACTGGGGCTGCTTGCTTGTCTTGCCCCCTCAAACTTCAAACGTAGCTTAGGTGGTCTGTGCCGGGCGCTTCCGGCAGCCCTGCTCCGAAAATGCAAACGTCTGCAGATAGCTCGCAGGGAGAAAGAGCTAGCCTGGAAAGCTGTTGCTCAGCCTCATCTGCCCATGGCACTGCTCGCACAGAGGCACAGAGACTGGGGCTGCTTGCTTGTCTTGCCCCCTCAAACTTCAAACGTAGCTTAGGTGGTCCGTGCCGGGCGCCTTTGGCAGCCCTGCTCCGAAAATGCGAACGTCTGCAGATAGCTCGCAGGCAGAAAGAGCTAGCCTGGAAAGCTGTTGCTCAGCCTCATCTGCCCATGGCACTGCTCGCACAGAGGCACAGAGACTGGGGCTGCTTGCTTGTCTTGTCCCCTCAAACTTCAAACGTAGCTTAGGTGGTTCATGCCGGGCGCCTCCGGCAGCCCTGCTCCGAAAATGCAAACGTCTGCAGATAGCTCGCAGGCAGAAAGAGCGAGCCTGGAAAGCTGTTGCTCAGCCTCATCTGCCCATGGCACTGCTCGCACAGAGGCACAGAGACTGGGGCTGCTTGCTTGTCTTGCCCCCTCAAACTTCAAACGTAGCTTAGGTGGTCCGTGCCGGGCGCCTCCGGCAGCCCTGCTCCGAAAATGCAAACGTCTGCAGATAGCTCGCAGGCAGAAAGAGCTAGCCTGGAAAGCTGTTGCTCAGCCTCATCTGCCCATGGTACTGCTCGCACAGAGGCACAGAGACTGGGGCTGCTTGCTTGTCTTGTCCCCTCAAACTTCAAACGTAGCTTAGGTGGTCCATGCCGGGCGCCTCCGGCAGCCCTGCTCCAAAAATGCGAACGTCTGCAGATAGCTCGCAGGCAGAAAGAGCTAGCCTGGAAAGCTGTTGCTCAGCCTCATCTGCCCATGGCACTGCTCGCACAGAGGCACAGAGACTGGGGCTGCTTGCTTGTTTTGTCCCCTCAAACTTCAAACGTAGCTTAGGTGGTCTGTGCCGGGCGCATCCGGCAGCCCTGCTCCGAAAATGCAAACGTCTGCAGATAGCTCGCAGGCAGAAAGAGCTAGCCTGGAAAGCTGTTGCTCAGCCTCATCTGCCCATGGCACTGCTCGCACAGAGGCACAGAGACTGGGGCTGCTTGCTTGTCTTGTCCCCTCAAACTTCAAATGTAGCTTAGGTGGTCCGTGCCGGGCGCCTCCGGCAGCCCTGCTCCGAAAATGCAAACGTCTGCAGATAGCTCGCAGGCAGAAAGAGCTAGCCTGGAAAGCTGTTGCTCAGCCTCATCTGCCCATGGCACTGCTCGCACAGAGGCACAGAGACTGGGGCTGCTTGCTTGTCTTGTCCCCTCAAACTTCAAACGTAGCTTAGGTGGTCCGTGCCGGGCACTTCCGGCAGCCCTGCTCCAAAAATGCAAACGTCTGCAGATAGCTCGCAGGCAGAAAGAGCTAGCCTGGGAAGCTGTTGCTCAGCCTCATCTGCCCATGGCACTGCTCGCGCAGAAGCACAGAGACTGGGGCTGCTTGCTTGTCTTGTCCCTTCAAACTTCAAACGTATCTTAGGTGGTCCGTGCCGGGCGCCTCCGGCAGCCCTGCTCCAAAAATGCGAACGTCTGCAGATAGCTCGCAGGCAGAAAGAGCTAGCCTGGAAAGCTGTTGCTCAGCCTCATCTGCCCATGGCACTGCTCGCACAGAGGCACAGAGATAAGGGCTGCTTGCTTGTCTTGTCCCCTCAAACTTCAAATGTAAATTAGGTGGTCCGTGCCTGGCGCATCCGGCAGCTCTGCTCCGAAAATGCAAACGTCTGCAGATAGCTCGCAGGCAGAAAGAGCTAGCCTGGAAAGCTGTTGCTCAGCCTCATCTGCCCATGGCACTGCTCGCACAGAGGCACAGAGACTGGGGCTGCTTGCTTGTTTTGCCCCCTCAAACTTCAAACGTAGCTTAGGTGGTCCGTGCCGGGCGCCTCCGGCAGCCCTGCTCCAAAAATGCAAACGTCTGCAGATAGCTCGCAGGCAGAAAGAGCTAGCCTGGAAAGCTGTTGCTCAGCCTCATCTGCCCATGGCACTGCTCGCACGGAGGCACAGAGACTGGGGCTGCTTGCTTGTCTTGCCCCCTCAAACTTCAAACGTAGCTTAGGTGGTCCGTGCCGGGCGCCTCATTCAGCCCTGCTCCGAAAATGCGAACGTCTGCAGATAGCTCGCAGGCAGAAAGAGCTAGCCTGGAAAGCTGTTGCTCAGCCTCATCTGCCCATGGCACTGCTCGCACAGAGGCACAGAGACTGGGGCTGCTTGCTTGTCTTGCCCCCTCAAACTTCAAACGTAGCTTAGGTGGTCTGTGCCGGGCGCCTCCGGCAGCCCTGCTCCAAAAATGCGAACGTCTGCAAATAGATCGCAGCCAGAAAGAGCTAGCCTGGAAAGCTGTTGCTCAGCCACATCTGCCCATGGCACTGCTCGCACAGAGGCACAGAGACTGGGGCTGCTTGCTTGTCTTGTCCCCTCAAACTTCAAACGTAGCTTAGGTGGTCTGTGCCGTGCGCCTCCGGCAGCCCTGCTCCGAAAATGCGAACGTCTGCAGATAGCTCGCAGGCAGAAAGAGCTAGCCTGGAAAGCTGTTGCTCAGCCTCATCTGCCCATGGCACTGCTCACACAGAGGCACAGAGACTGGGGCTGCTTGCTTGTCTTGCCCCCTCAAACTTCAAACGTAGCTTAGGTGGTCCGTGCCGGGCGCATCTGGCAGCCCTGCTCCGAAAATGCAAACGTCTGCAGATAGCTCGCAGGCAGAAAGAGCTAGCCTGGAAAGCTGTTGCTCAGCCTCATCTGCCCATGGCACTGCTCGCACAGAGGCACAGAGACTGGGGCTGCTTGCTTGTCTTGTCCCCTCAAACTTCAAACGTAGCTTAGGTGGTCTGTGCCGGGCACCTCCGGCAGCCCTGCTCCGAAAATGCAAATGTCTGCAGATAGCTCGCAGGCAGAAAGAGCTAGCCTGGAAAGCTGTTGCTCAGCCTCATCTGCCCATGGCACTGCTCGCACAGAGGCACAGAGACTGGGGCTGCTTGCTTGTCTTGTCCCCTCAAACTTCAAACGTAGCTTACGTGGTCCGTGCCGGGCGCTTCCGGTAGCCCTGCTCCGAAAATGCGAACGTCTGCAGATAGCTCGCAGGCAGAAAGAGCTAGCCTGGAAAGCTGTTGCTCAGCCTCATCTGCCCATGGCACTGCTCGCACAGAGGCACAGAGACTGGGGCTGCTTGCTTGTCTTGTCCCCTCAAACTTGAAAAGTAGCTTAGGTGGTCTGTGCCGGGCACCTCCGGCAGCGCTGCTCCAAAAATGCGAACGTCTGCAGATAGCTCGCAGGCAGAAAGAGCTAGCCTGGAAAGCTGTTGCTCAGCCTCATCTGCCCATGGCACTGCTCGCACAGAGGCACAGAGACTGGGGCTACTTGCTTGTCTTGTCCCCTCAAACTTCAAATGTAACTTAGGTGGTCTGTGCCGGGCGCCTCCGGCAGACCTGCTCCGAAAATGCAAACGTCTGCAGATAGCTCGCAGGCAGAAAAAGCTAGCCTGGAAAACTGTTGCTCAGCCTCATCTGCCCATGGCACTGCTCGCACAGAGGCACAGAGACTGGGGCTGCTTGCTTGTCTTGTCCCCTCAAACTTCAAACGTAGCTTAGGTGGTCCGTGCCGGGCGCCTCCGGCAGCCCTGCTCCGAAAATGCGAACGTCTGCAGATAGCTCGCAGGCAGAAAGAGCTAGCCTGGAAAGCTGTTGCTCAGCCTCATCTGCCCATGGCACTGCTCGCACAGAGGCACAGAGACTGGGGCTGCTTGCTTGTCTTGTCCCCTCAAACTTCAAATGTAGCTTAGGTGGTCCGTGCCGGGCGCCTCCGGCAGCCCTGCTCCGAAAATGCGAACGTCTGCAGATAGCTCGCAGGCAGAAAGAGCTAGCCTAGAAAGCTGTTGCTCAGCCTCATCTGCCCATGGCATTGCTCGCACAGAGCAGAGTTTTAAGACCAACGAAAACCAGGAGTAGAATGAGCTCCTCTCCCAGCAGCTGCGGCTCATATACTCCCTGCCTCGCCCACCACCCTTCCCACGCTCCCCTGGGAAAGGGGAGGGGTGAACCACCAGAAGGTATAAAGCCAGCAGGAAGAGCAGCAACAAGTTCTCTCATCTGCCTTAAATTTACATCAAGCAAAGCACTGACTGCAGATGGTGATCTTTACTGGAATCAACAATGCTTGGTCTTCTCCTGTAACTACATTTGTTACAGCAGCGATGTGAGTAAGTAATTAGACTTAATTTTTCTGCAGTGTGGTTAAAAATAGAGCTCCTACTAAGCTATGTAAGGAAGTAGTTTGCTAAATGCAGTAACAATATTATTACCAAAATTTATGCTTTTTGGCTTCCTATAAAAAAACCCAAAATGCTACAGGTTTACTTTTTGTTTCTAGCAAGACCAGGAATACGACCTAACTTCCGCCAGAACTATTTTCTGGATAGGACTGAATAACAAAGCAGAATTTGATGTTGTAATAATCTTTTCTCAAAAATATCTCTGGTTGCAAAGTGAATTATTTACTGTCAATGGCAGATAATTCAGAGCCGCTTCGAAGGTCTCTCTGGCTGGCTCCCTTAAGAGAGCTAGGTGAGTTCCAAAGGACAGAAAATGGAGAAAAAAAAAGGTGGAAATACAAGAAACATCAGAAATTGTACAAAAGCGGCCCAACTAACACCTAAGTAGATAGAAGAAAAAAAATTGCAAAACTCTACAAAAAAACTCTACGGGAGACGTGTCGATAAAAACAGAAGAAGGCTATTGCTTTCTCTGAAAAACCAAAGAGGAGATAGCAGCTGACAACGGACATCTTCATGGCGCCGGCTACCAAATAGAAGCATATGATAAGACAGAAGAGAAAAATACCACTCTGGGTCACAACGATGGCTTTGAAAAACAATCTGGTAGAACGGGAGGCGTCGTCACAGGGATTGGAGCAGTCCCGAGGGGGCCAGAGAGATTAATGATGTCTCCAGGAAGCGGCGAGCGGACACGACGCAAAACTCCGCAGCATGTTCCAACAATGTACAGATGTTCTCGGGGGACGAGTGCCAGAATGGAGACATCCTAGATGGCAGAAAATAAGGTAAGAGAACTCTGGGGCACAGGGACAGCCCAAGGAAGGGTTTTGTCTAAATCGAGGAGACAAAAAGAGGGTGGCAGAGCTCTGTTGGGGTCCCGGAGCCTCTGTTGGGATCCCGGGGGCTCTGCTGGTGTCCCTAGGGCTCTTTTCTTGTCCTGGGGTCTTTGCTGAGGCAGTGGGGGTCCCTGTTGGGGTCCTGGGGGCTCTGTTGGGGTCCCGGGGGCTCTGTTTGGGTCCCGGGGGCTCTTTTGTTGTCCTGGTGTCTTCGCTGGGGTAATGAGGGTCCCTGTTGTGGTCCCGGGGTCCCTGTTGGGGTCTTGGGCGCTATGTTGTGGTCCTGGGGACTCTGTTGTGTTCTAGGGAACTCTGTTGGGGTCCTGGGGGCTGTGTTATGGTCCTGGGGGCTGTGTTATGGTCCTGGGGGCTGTGTTATGGTCCTGGGGGCTGTGTTATGGTCCTGGGGGGCTCTGTTGGGGTCCTGGGGGCTCTGTTCGTGTCCTGGTAGCTCTGTTGTTGTCCCGGGGTCTTCGCTGGTGTCCTGGGGGCCCTGTTGGTGTCCTGGGGGCCCTGTTGGTGTCCTGGGGGCCCTGTTGTGGTCCTGGGGTCTTCGCTGGTGTAATGGGGTTCTTGTTGGGGTCCCCGGGCACCTGTTGGGGTCCCGGGAGCTCTGTTGGGGTCCTGGGGGCTCTTTTGTTGTCCTGGGGTTGTCGCTGGGATAATGGGGTTCTCTTAGGATCGTGGAGGGTCTGTTTGGGTCCTGGGGGCTCTTTTGTGGGCCTGGGGGCTCTGTTGGGGTCCTGGGGTCTTCGCTGGGTTAATGGCGGCTCTGCTATGGTCCCGGGGGCTCTGCTGGGGTTCCGGGGGCTCTGTTGCTGTTTTGGGGTCTTCGCTGGGGTCCCGGGGGCTCTGTTGGGGTCCCGGGGGCTCTGTTGGGGTCCTGGTAGCTCTGTTGTTGTCTTGGGGTCTTCGCTGGGTTAATGGGGTCCCTGTTGGGGTCCCGGGGTCCCTGTTGGTGTCCCGGGGGCTCTGTTGGGGTCCCGGGGGCTCTGTTGGGGTCCCGGGGGCTCTGTTGGGGTCCCGGGGGCTCTGTTGGGGTCCCGGGGCTCTGTTGTGGTCTTGTGCACTATGTTGGGGTCCTGGGGTCTCTCTTGGAGTCCTGGGGTCTCTCTTGGGGTCCTGGGGTCTTTGCTGGGTTAATGGGGGCTCTGTTGGGGTCCCGGGGGCTCTGTTGGGGTCCCGGGGGCTCTGTTGGGGTCCCGGGGGCTCTGTTGTTTTCTTTGGTGCTGTGTTGGGGTGCTGGGGGCTCTGTTCGTGTCCTGGAGGCTCTGTTGTTGTCCTGGAAGCTCTGTTGGGGTCCTGGGGTCTTCGCGGGGGTCCTGGGGTCTTCGCGGGGGTCCTGGGGTCCCTGTTGGGGTCCTGGGGTTTCTGTACGTGTCGTGGTAGCTCTGTTGTTATCCCGGGGGCTTCTGTTGGGGTCCCGGGGGCTTCTGTTGGGGTCCCGGGGGCTTCTGTTGGGGTCCCGGGGGCTTCTGTTGGGGTCCCGGGGGCTCTGTTGTTGTCTTTGGCGCTATGTTGGGGTGCTGGGGGCTCTGTTCGTGTCCTGGAGGCTCTGTTGTTGTCCTGGGGTCTTCGCTGAGGGAATGGGGGTCCCTGTTGGGGTCCTGGGGTCCCTGTTGGGGTCCTGGGGTCCCTGTTGGGGTCCTGGGGTCCCTGTTGTGGTCCTGGGGTCCCTGTTGGGGTCCTGGGGGCTCTGTTCGTGTCCTGGTAGCTCCATTGTTGTCCCGGGGTCTTCGCTGGTGTCTTGGAGGCCTCTGTTTTGGTCCTGGGGCCTCTGTTGGGGTTCTGGGTCCTCCATTTTGGGCCCAGGGGCTCTGTTGTGGTCCTGGTGGGTCTGTTTGGGTCCCGGGGGCTCTTTTGTTGTCCTGGGGTCTTCGCTGGGGGAATGGGGGTCCCTGTTGGGGTCCCGGGGGCTCTGTTGGGGTCCCGGGGGCTCTGTTGTTTTCTTTGGCGCTATGTTGGGGTCCTGGGGTCCCTGTTGGGGTCCTGGGGTCCCTGTTGGGTTCCTGGGGCCTCTGTTGGTGTCCTGGAGGCTCTGTTGTTGTCCTGGGGTCTTCGCTGGTGTAATGGCGGCTCTGTTGGGGTCCCAGGGGCTCTGTTGGGGTCCTGGGGTCTTCGCTGGGTTCCCGGGGGCTCTGTTGGGATCCCGGGGGCTCTGTTCGTGTCCTGGAGGCTCTGTTGTTGTCCTGGGTTCTTTGCTGGGGGAATGGGGGTCCCTGTTGGGGTCCCAGGGGCTCTGTTGTGGTCCCGGAGGCTCTGTTGTGGTCCCGGGGGCTCTGTTGTGGTCCAGGGAAGTCTGTTGGTGTCCTGGGGGCTCTGTTGTGGGCCTGGGGTCTTCGCTGGGTCCCGGGGGCTCTGTTGGGGTCCCGGGGGCTCTGTTGGGGTCCCGGGGGCTCTGTTGTTGTCCTGGAGGCTCTGTTTTTGTCCTGGGGTCATCAGTGGTGTAATGGGGGTCCCTGTTGGGGTCCTGGGGTCCCTGTTGGGGTCCTGGGGTACCTCTTGGGGTCCTGGTGGCTCTGTTCGTGTCGTGGTAGCTCTGTTGTTGTCCTGGGGTCTTCGCTATTGTAATGGCAGCCCTGTTGGGGTCCCGGGGCCTCTGTTGGGGTCCCGGGGCCTCTGTTGGGGTCCCGGGGACACTGTTGGTGTCCTGGGAGCACTTTTGTTGTTCTGGGGTCGTCGCTGGGGCATTGGGGTCTCTCTTGGGGTCCTGGGGTCTCTCTTGGGGTCCTGGGGTCTCTCTTGGGGTCCTGGGGTCTTCGCTGGTGTAATGGAGGCTCTGTTGGTGTCTCGGGGGCTCTGTTGTTTTCCTGGGATCTTCGCTGGTGTCCCGGGATCCCTGTTGCAGTCCCGGGGACTCTGTTGGTGTCCCGGGGGCTCTTTTGTTGTCCTGGGGTCTTTGCTGGGGCATAGGGGGTCCCTGTTGGGGTCCCGGGGTCCCTGTTGGGGTCCCGGGGGCTCTGTTGGGGTCCCGGGGGCTCTGTTGGGGTCCCGGGGCTCTGTTGTGGTCTTGTGCAATATATTGGGGTCCTGGGGGCTCTGTTGGGGTCCTGGGGGCTCTGTTGGGGTCCTGGGGGCTCTGTTGGGGTCCTGGGGGCTCTGTTGGGGTTCTGGGGGCTCTTTTGTTGTTCTGGGGTTGTCGCTGGGGTATTGGGGGTTCTGTTAGGATCGTGGAGGCTCTGTTTGGGTCCTGGGGGCTCTGTTGTTGTCATGGGGGCTCTGTTCGGCTTTTGAGGACTCTGTTATTGTCCCGGGGTCCCTGTTGGGGTCCCGGGGTCCCTGTTGGGGTCCCGGGGGCTCTGTTGGGGTTTTGGTAGTTCTTTTGTTGTTCTGGTGTTGTCGCTGGGGTATTGGGGGTTCTGTTAGGATCGTGGAGGCTCTGCTGGGGTCCCAGGGGCTCTGTTGTGGTCCTGGGGTGTCTCTTGGGGTCCTGGGGTCTTCGCTGGGTTAATGGGGGCTCTGCTGGGGTCCCGGGGGCTCTGGTCGTGTCCTGGTAGCTCTGTTGTTGACCTGGGGTCTTCGCTGGGTTAATGGGGTCCCTGTTGGGGTCCCGGGGGCTCTGTTGGGGTCCTGGGAGCTCTTTTGTTGTTCTGGGGTCGTCGCTGGGGTATTGGGGGTTCTGTTAGGATCGTGGAGGCTCTCTTGGGGTCCTGGGATCTCTCTTGGAGTCCTGGGGTCTCTCTTGGGGTCCTGGGGTCTTCGCTGGGTTAATGGGGTCCCTGTTGGGGTCCTGGGGGCTCTGTTGTTGTCCTGGGGTTTTTGCTGGTGTAATGGAGGCTCTGTTGGGGTCCCGGGGGCTCTGTTGGGGTCCTGGGGTCTTCGCTGGTGTCCCGGGGGCTCTGTTGTTGTCCTGGAGGCTCTGTTGTTGTCCTGGAGGCTCTGTTTTTGTCCTGGGGTCATCGGTGGTGTAATGGGGGTCCCTGTTGGTGTCCTGGGGTCCCTGTTGGTGTCCTGGGGTCCCTGTTGGGGTCCTGGTGGCTCTGTTCGTGTCGTGGTAGCTCTGTTGTTGTCCTGGGGTCTTCACTGGTGTCCTGGTGGCCCTGTTGGTGTTTTGGTGGCCCTGTTGGTGTTTTGCTGGCCCTGTTGGGGACCCGGGGGCTCCTGTTGGGGTCCCGGGGGCTCTGTTTTTGTCTTTGGCGCTATGTTGGGGTGCTGGGGGCTCTGTTCGTGTCCTGGTAGCTCTGTTGTTGTCCTGGGGTCTTCGCTATTGTAATGGCAGCCCTGTTGGGGTCCCGGGGCCTCTGTTGGGGTCCCGGGGCCTCTGTTGGGGTCCCGGGGACACTGTTGGTGTCCTGGGAGCACTTTTGTTGTTCTGGGGTCGTCGCTGGGGCATTGGGGGTTCTGTTAGGATCGTGGAGGCTCTGTTTGGGTCCTGGGGTCTCTCTTGGGGTCCTGGGGTCTCTCTTGGGGTCCTGGGGTCTTCGCTGGTGTAATGGAGGCTCTGTTGGTGTCTCGGGGGCTCTGTTGTTTTCCTGGGATCTTCGCTGGTGTCCCGGGATCCCTGTTGCAGTCCCGGGGACTCTGTTGGTGTCCCGGGGGCTCTTTTGTTGTCCTGGGGTCTTTGCTGGGGCATAGGGGGTCCCTGTTGGGGTCCCGGGGTCCCTGTTGGAGTCCCGGGGTTCCTGTTGGGGTCCCGGGGCTCTGTTGTGGTCTTGTGCAATATATTGGGGTCCTGGGGGCTCTGTTGGGGTCCTGGGGTCTCTGTTGTGGTTCTGGGGGCTCTGTTGGGGTTTTGGGGGCTCTTTTGTTGTTCTGGGGTTGTCGCTGGGGTATTGGGGGTTCTGTTAGGATCGTGGAGGCTCTGTTTGGGTCCTGGGGGCTCTGTTGTTGTCATGGGGGCTCTGTTCGGCTTTTGAGGACTCTGTTATTGTCCCGGGGTCCCTGTTGGGGTCCCGGGGTCCCTGTTGGGGTCCCGGGGGCTCTGTTGGGGTTTTGGTAGCTCTTTTGTTGTTCTGGTGTTGTCGCTGGGGTATTGGGGGTTCTGTTAGGATCGTGGAGGCTCTGCTGGGGTCCCAGGGGCTCTGTTGTGGTCCTGGGGTGTCTCTTGGGGTCCTGGGGTCTTCGCTGGGTTAATGGGGGCTCTGCTGGGGTCCCGGGGGCTCTGGTCGTGTCCTGGTAGCTCTGTTGTTGACCTGGGGTCTTCGCTGGGTTAATGGGGTCCCTGTTGGGGTCCCGGGGTCCCTGTTGGGGTCCCGGGGTCCCTGTTGGGGTCCCGGGGGCTCTGTTGGGGTCCTGGGAGCTCTTTTGTTGTTCTGGGGTCGTCGCTGGGGTATTGGGGGTTCTGTTAGGATTGTGGAGGCTCTCTTGGGGTCCTGGGATCTCTCTTGGAGTCCTGGGGTCTCTCTTGGGGTCCTGGGGTCTTCGCTGGGTTAATGGGGTCCCTGTTGGGGTCCTGGGGTCCCTGTTGGGGTCCTGGGGGCTCTGTTGTTGTCCTGGGGTTTTTGCTGGTGTAATGGAGGCTCTGTTGGGGTCCCGGGGGCTCTGTTGGGGTCCCGGGGGCTCTGTTGGTGTCCTGGGGTCTTCGCTGGTGTCCCGGGGGCCCTGTTGGGGTCCCGGGGGCTCTGTTGTTGTCCTGGGGTCCCTGTTGGAGTCCCGGGGTCCCTGTTGGAGTCCCGGGGTCTCTGTTGGTGTCCCGAGGGCACTTTTGTTGTCCTGGGGTCTTTGCTGGGGTATAGGGGGTCCCTGTTGGTGTCCGGGGGGCTCTGTTGGGGTCCGGGGGGCTCTGTTGGGGTCCAGGGGGCTCTGCTGGGGTCTCGGGGGCTCTGCTGGGGTCCCGGGGGCTCTGGTCCTGTCCTGGTAGCTTTGTTGTTGACCTGGGGTCTTCAATGGGTTAATGGGGTCCCTGTTGGAGTCCCGGGGTCCCTGTTGGTGTCCTGGGAGCTCTTTTGTTGTTCTGGGGTCGTCACTGGGGTATTGGGGGTTCTGTTAGGATCGTGGAGGCTCTCTTGGGGTCCTGGGGTCTCTCTTGGGGTCCTGGGGTCTCTCTTGGGGTCCTGGGGTCTTCGCTGGTGTAATGGAGGCCCTGTTGGTGTCCCGGGGGCTCTGTTGGTGTCCCGGGGGCTCTGTTGGTGTCCCGGGGGCTCTGTTGGGGTCCCGGGGGCTCTTTTGTTGTCCTGGGGTCGTCGCTGGGTAAATGTGGGTCCCTGTTGGGGTCCCGGGGGCTCTGTTGGGGTCCCGGGGGCTCTGTTGTTTTCCTGCGGTCTTCGCTGGTGTAATGGCGGCCCTGTTGGGGTCTGGGGGCTCTGTTGGGGTCCTGGGGTCTTCGCTGGTGTTCCGGGGGCTCTGTTGCGGTCCCAGGGGCTCTGTTGGGGTCCCGGGGGCTCTTTTGTTGTCTTGGGGTCTTCGCTGGGGTCCCTGTTGTGGTCCTGGGGACCCCGTTGGTGTCCTGAGGGCTCTGTTGGGGTCCTGGTGGCTCTGTTGGGGTCCTGGGGAATCTTTAGTTGTTCTGGGGTCGTCGCTGGGGTATTGGGGTTTCTGTTAGGATCGTGGAGGCTCTGTTCGGGTCCTGGGGGCTCTTTTGTGGGCCTGGGAGCTCTGTTGGGGTCCTGGGGTCTTCGCTGGGTTAATGGGGGCTCTGCTGGCGTCCTGGGGGCTCTGCTGGGGTTCCGGGGGCTCTGTTGTTGTTTTGGGATCTCTGTTGGGGTCCCGGTGGCCCTGTTGGGGTCCCTGTGGCCCTGTTGGGGTCCCGGGGGCTCTGTTCGTGTCGTCGTAGCTCTGTTGGGGTCCCGGGGTCCCTGTTGGGGTCCCAGAGTCCCTGTTATTGTCCTGGGGTCTTCGCTTTTGTCCCGGGGTCCCTGTTGAGGTCCCGGGATCCCTGTTGAGGTCTCGGGGGCTCTGTTGGTGTCCCGGGGACTCTTTTGTTGTCCTGGGGTCTTTGCTGCGGCAGTGGGGGTCCCTGTTGGGGTCCCGGGGTCCCTGTTGGGGTCCCGGGGCTCTGTTGCGATCTTGGGCACTATGTTGGGGTCCTGGGAGCTCTGTTGGGGTTTTGGGGGCTCTTTTGTTGTTCTGGGGTTGTCGCTGGTGTATTGGGGGTTCTGTTAGGATCGTGGAGGCTCTGTTTTGGTCCTGGGGGCTCTGTTGTGGGCCTGGGGTCTCTCTTGTGGTCCTGGGGTCTTCGCGGGGTTAATGGGGGCTCTGTTGGGGTCCGGGGGGCTCTGCTGGGGTCCCGGGGTCTCTGTTCGTGTCCTGGTAACTCTGTTGTTGACCTGGGGTCTTCGCTGGGTCAATGGGGTCCCTGTTGGAGTCCCGGGGTCCCTGTTGGGGTCCCGGGGTCCCTGTTGGGGTCCCGGGGTCCCTGTTGGGGTCCCGGGGGCTCTGTTGGGTTCCTGGGAGCTGTTTTGTTGTTCTGGGTTAGTCGCTGGGGTATTGGGGGTTCTGTTAGGATCGTGGAGGCTCTCTTGGGGTCCTGGGGTCTCTCTTGGGGTCCTGGGGTCTCTCTTGGGGTCCTGGGGTCTTCGCTGGGTTACTGGGGGCTCTGTTGGGGTCCCGGGGGCTCTGTTGGGGTCCCGGGGGCTCTGTTGTTGTCTTTGGCGTAATGTTGGTGTGCTGGGGGCTCTGTTCGTGTCCTGGAGGCTCTGTTGTGGTCCTGGGGTCTTCGCTGGGGGAATGGGGGTCCTTGTTGGGGTCCCGGGGGCTCTGTTGGGGTCCCGGGGGCTCTGTTGGGGTCCCGGGGGCTCTGTTGGGGTCCTGGGGCTTCCGCTGGTGTCTTGGGGGCATCTGTTGGGGTCCCGGGGGCTCTGTTGTGGTCTTGGGCACTATGTTGGGGTCCTGGGGGCTCTGTTGGGGTCCTGGGGGCTCTGTTGTGGTCCTGGGGGCTCTGCTGGGGTCCCGGGGGCTCTGGTCGTGTCCTGGTAGCTCTGTTGTTGACCTGGGGTCTTCGCTGGGTTAATGGGGTCCCTGTTGGGGTCCCGGGGTCCCTGTTGGGGTCCCGGGGGCTCTGTTGGGGTCCTGGGAGCTCTTTTGTTGTTCTGGGGTCGTCGCTGGGGTATTGGGGGTTCTGTTAGGATCGTGGAGGCTCTCTTGGGGTCCTGGGATCTCTCTTGGAGTCCTGGGGTCTCTCTTGGGGTCCTGGGGTCTTCGCTGGGTTAATGGGGTCCCTGTTGGGGTCCTGGGGGCTCTGTTGTTGTCCTGGGGTTTTTGCTGGTGTAATGGAGGCTCTGTTGGGGTCCCGGGGGCTCTGTTGGGGTCCTGGGGTCTTCGCTGGTGTCCCGGGGGCTCTGTTGTTGTCCTGGAGGCTCTGTTTTTGTCCTGGGGTCATCGGTGGTGTAATGGGGGTCCCTGTTGGTGTCCTGGGGTCCCTGTTGGTGTCCTGGGGTCCCTGTTGGGGTCCTGGTGGCTCTGTTCGTGTCGTGGTAGCTCTGTTGTTGTCCTGGGGTCTTCACTGGTGTCCTGGTGGCCCTGTTGGTGTTTTGGTGGCCCTGTTGGTGTTTTGCTGGCCCTGTTGGGGACCCGGGGGCTCCTGTTGGGGTCCCGGGGGCTCTGTTTTTGTCTTTGGCGCTATGTTGGGGTGCTGGGGGCTCTGTTCGTGTCCTGGTAGCTCTGTTGTTGTCCTGGGGTCTTCGCTATTGTAATGGCAGCCCTGTTGGGGTCCCGGGGCCTCTGTTGGGGTCCCGGGGCCTCTGTTGGGGTCCCGGGGACACTGTTGGTGTCCTGGGAGCACTTTTGTTGTTCTGGGGTCGTCGCTGGGGCATTGGGGGTTCTGTTAGGATCGTGGAGGCTCTGTTTGGGTCCTGGGGTCTCTCTTGGGGTCCTGGGGTCTCTCTTGGGGTCCTGGGGTCTCTCTTGGGGTCCTGGGGTCTTCGCTGGTGTAATGGAGGCTCTGTTGGTGTCTCGGGGGCTCTGTTGTTTTCCTGGGATCTTCGCTGGTGTCCCGGGATCCCTGTTGCAGTCCCGGGGACTCTGTTGGTGTCCCGGGGGCTCTTTTGTTGTCCTGGGGTCTTTGCTGGGGCATAGGGGGTCCCTGTTGGGGTCCCGGGGTCCCTGTTGGAGTCCCGGGGTTCCTGTTGGGGTCCCGGGGCTCTGTTGTGGTCTTGTGCAATATATTGGGGTCCTGGGGGCTCTGTTGGGGTCCTGGGGTCTCTGTTGTGGTTCTGGGGGCTCTGTTGGGGTTTTGGGGGCTCTTTTGTTGTTCTGGGGTTGTCGCTGGGGTATTGGGGGTTCTGTTAGGATCGTGGAGGCTCTGTTTGGGTCCTGGGGGCTCTGTTGTTGTCATGGGGGCTCTGTTCGGCTTTTGAGGACTCTGTTATTGTCCCGGGGTCCCTGTTGGGGTCCCGGGGTCCCTGTTGGGGTCCCGGGGGCTCTGTTGGGGTTTTGGTAGCTCTTTTGTTGTTCTGGTGTTGTCGCTGGGGTATTGGGGGTTCTGTTAGGATCGTGGAGGCTCTGCTGGGGTCCCAGGGGCTCTGTTGTGGTCCTGGGGTGTCTCTTGGGGTCCTGGGGTCTTCGCTGGGTTAATGGGGGCTCTGCTGGGGTCCCGGGGGCTCTGGTCGTGTCCTGGTAGCTCTGTTGTTGACCTGGGGTCTTCGCTGGGTTAATGGGGTCCCTGTTGGGGTCCCGGGGTCCCTGTTGGGGTCCCGGGGGCTCTGTTGGGGTCCTGGGAGCTCTTTTGTTGTTCTGGGGTCGTCGCTGGGGTATTGGGGGTTCTGTTAGGATTGTGGAGGCTCTCTTGGGGTCCTGGGATCTCTCTTGGAGTCCTGGGGTCTCTCTTGGGGTCCTGGGGTCTTCGCTGGGTTAATGGGGTCCCTGTTGGGGTCCTGGGGTCCCTGTTGGGGTCCTGGGGGCTCTGTTGTTGTCCTGGGGTTTTTGCTGGTGTAATGGAGGCTCTGTTGGGGTCCCGGGGGCTCTGTTGGGGTCCCGGGGGCTCTGTTGGGGTCCTGGGGTCTTCGCTGGTGTCCCGGGGGCCCTGTTGGGGTCCCGGGGGCTCTGTTGTTGTCCTGGGGTCCCTGTTGGAGTCCCGGGGTCCCTGTTGGAGTCCCGGGGTCTCTGTTGGTGTCCCGAGGGCACTTTTGTTGTCCTGGGGTCTTTGCTGGGGTATAGGGGGTCCCTGTTGGGGTCCGGGGGGCTCTGTTGGGGTCCGGGGGGCTCTGTTGGGGTCCGGGGGGCTCTGCTGGGGTCTCGGGGGCTCTGCTGGGGTCCCGGGGGCTCTGGTCCTGTCCTGGTAGCTTTGTTGTTGACCTGGGGTCTTCAATGGGTTAATGGGGTCCCTGTTGGAGTCCCGGGGTCCCTGTTGGTGTCCTGGGAGCTCTTTTGTTGTTCTGGGGTCGTCACTGGGGTATTGGGGGTTCTGTTAGGATCGTGGAGGCTCTCTTGGGGTCCTGGGGTCTCTCTTGGGGTCCTGGGGTCTCTCTTGGGGTCCTGGGGTCTTCGCTGGTGTAATGGAGGCCCTGTTGGTGTCCCGGGGGCTCTGTTGGTGTCCCGGGGGCTCTGTTGGGGTCCCGGGGGCTCTTTTGTTGTCCTGGGGTCGTCGCTGGGTAAATGTGGGTCCCTGTTGGGGTCCCGGGGGCTCTGTTGGGGTCCCGGGGGCTCTGTTGTTTTCCTGCGGTCTTCGCTGGTGTAATGGCGGCCCTGTTGGGGTCTGGGGGCTCTGTTGGGGTCCTGGGGTCTTCGCTGGTGTTCCGGGGGCTCTGTTGCGGTCCCAGGGGCTCTGTTGGGGTCCCGGGGGCTCTTTTGTTGTCTTGGGGTCTTCGCTGGGGTCCCTGTTGTGGTCCTGGGGACCCCGTTGGTGTCCTGAGGGCTCTGTTGGGGTCCTGGTGGCTCTGTTGGGGTCCTGGGGAATCTTTAGTTGTTCTGGGGTCGTCGCTGGGGTATTGGGGTTTCTGTTAGGATCGTGGAGGCTCTGTTCGGGTCCTGGGGGCTCTTTTGTGGGCCTGGGAGCTCTGTTGGGGTCCTGGGGTCTTCGCTGGGTTAATGGGGGCTCTGCTGGCGTCCCGGGGGCTCTGCTGGGGTTCCGGGGGCTCTGTTGTTGTTTTGGGATCTCTGTTGGGGTCCCGGTGGCCCTGTTGGGGTCCCTGTGGCCCTGTTGGGGTCCCGGGGGCTCTGTTCGTGTCGTCGTAGCTCTGTTGGGGTCCCGGGGTCCCTGTTGGGGTCCCAGAGTCCCTGTTATTGTCCTGGGGTCTTCGCTTTTGTCCCGGGGTCCCTGTTGAGGTCCCGGGATCCCTGTTGAGGTCTCGGGGGCTCTGTTGGTGTCCCGGGGACTCTTTTGTTGTCCTGGGGTCTTTGCTGCGGCAGTGGGGGTCCCTGTTGGGGTCCCGGGGTCCCTGTTGGGGTCCCGGGGCTCTGTTGCGATCTTGGGCACTATGTTGGGGTCCTGGGAGCTCTGTTGGGGTTTTGGGGGCTCTTTTGTTGTTCTGGGGTTGTCGCTGGTGTATTGGGGGTTCTGTTAGGATCGTGGAGGCTCTGTTTTGGTCCTGGGGGCTCTGTTGTGGGCCTGGGGTCTCTCTTGTGGTCCTGGGGTCTTCGCGGGGTTAATGGGGGCTCTGTTGGGGTCCGGGGGGCTCTGCTGGGGTCCCGGGGTCTCTGTTCGTGTCCTGGTAACTCTGTTGTTGACCTGGGGTCTTCGCTGGGTCAATGGGGTCCCTGTTGGAGTCCTGGGGTCCCTGTTGGAGTCCCGGGGTCCCTGTTGGGGTCCCGGGGGCTCTGTTGGGTTCCTGGGAGCTGTTTTGTTGTTCTGGGTTAGTCGCTGGGGTATTGGGGGTTCTGTTAGGATCGTGGAGGCTCTCTTGGGGTCCTGGGGTCTCTCTTGGGGTCCTGGGGTCTCTCTTGGGGTCCTGGGGTCTTCGCTGGGTTGCTGGGGGCTCTGTTGGGGTCCCGGGGGCTCTGTTGGGGTCCCGGGGGCTCTGTTGGGGTCCCGGGGGCTCTGTTGTTGTCTTTGGCGTAATGTTGGTGTGCTGGGGGCTCTGTTCGTGTCCTGGAGGCTCTGTTGTGGTCCTGGGGTCTTCGCTGGGGGAATGGGGGTCCTTGTTGGGGTCCCGGGGGCTCTGTTGGGGTCCCGGGGGCTCTGTTGTTGTCCTGGGGCTTCCGCTGGTGTCTTGGGGGCATCTGTTGGGGTCCCGGGGGCTCTGTTGTGGTCTTGGGCACTATGTTGGGGTCCTGTGGGCTCTGTTGGGGTCCTGGGGGCTCTGTTGTGGTCCTGGGGGCTCTGCTGGGGTCCCGGGGGCTCTGGTCGTGTCCTGGTAGCTCTGTTGTTGACCTGGGGTCTTCGCTGGGTTAATGGGGTCCCTGTTGGGGTCCCGGGGTCCCTGTTGGGGTCCCGGGGGCTCTGTTGGGGTCCTGGGAGCTCTTTTGTTGTTCTGGGGTCGTCGCTGGGGTATTGGGGGTTCTGTTAGGATCGTGGAGGCTCTCTTGGGGTCCTGGGATCTCTCTTGGAGTCCTGGGGTCTCTCTTGGGGTCCTGGGGTCTTCGCTGGGTTAATGGGGTCCCTGTTGGGGTCCTGGGGGCTCTGTTGTTGTCCTGGGGTTTTTGCTGGTGTAATGGAGGCTCTGTTGGGGTCCCGGGGGCTCTGTTGGGGTCCTGGGGTCTTCGCTGGTGTCCCGGGGGCTCTGTTGTTGTCCTGGAGGCTCTGTTTTTGTCCTGGGGTCATCGGTGGTGTAATGGGGGTCCCTGTTGGTGTCCTGGGGTCCCTGTTGGTGTCCTGGGGTCCCTGTTGGTGTCCTGGGGTCCCTGTTGGGGTCCTGGGGTCCCTGTTGGGGTCCTGGTGGCTCTGTTCGTGTCGTGGTAGCTCTGTTGTTGTCCTGGGGTCTTCACTGGTGTCCTGGTGGCCCTGTTGGTGTTTTGGTGGCCCTGTTGGTGTTTTGCTGGCCCTGTTGGGGACCCGGGGGCTCCTGTTGGGGTCCCGGGGGCTCTGTTTTTGTCTTTGGCGCTATGTTGGGGTGCTGGGGGCTCTGTTCGTGTCCTGGTAGCTCTGTTGTTGTCCTGGGGTCTTCGCTATTGTAATGGCAGCCCTGTTGGGGTCCCGGGGCCTCTGTTGGGGTCCCGGGGCCTCTGTTGGGGTCCCGGGGACACTGTTGGTGTCCTGGGAGCACTTTTGTTGTTCTGGGGTCGTCGCTGGGGCATTGGGGGTTCTGTTAGGATCGTGGAGGCTCTGTTTGGGTCCTGGGGTCTCTCTTGGGGTCCTGGGGTCTCTCTTGGGGTCCTGGGGTCTCTCTTGGGGTCCTGGGGTCTTCGCTGGTGTAATGGAGGCTCTGTTGGTGTCTCGGGGGCTCTGTTGTTTTCCTGGGATCTTCGCTGGTGTCCCGGGATCCCTGTTGCAGTCCCGGGGACTCTGTTGGTGTCCCGGGGGCTCTTTTGTTGTCCTGGGGTCTTTGCTGGGGCATAGGGGGTCCCTGTTGGGGTCCCGGGGTCCCTGTTGGAGTCCCGGGGTTCCTGTTGGGGTCCCGGGGCTCTGTTGTGGTCTTGTGCAATATATTGGGGTCCTGGGGGCTCTGTTGGGGTCCTGGGGTCTCTGTTGTGGTTCTGGGGGCTCTGTTGGGGTTTTGGGGGCTCTTTTGTTGTTCTGGGGTTGTCGCTGGGGTATTGGGGGTTCTGTTAGGATCGTGGAGGCTCTGTTTGGGTCCTGGGGGCTCTGTTGTTGTCATGGGGGCTCTGTTCGGCTTTTGAGGACTCTGTTATTGTCCCGGGGTCCCTGTTGGGGTCCCGGGGTCCCTGTTGGGGTCCCGGGGGCTCTGTTGGGGTTTTGGTAGCTCTTTTGTTGTTCTGGTGTTGTCGCTGGGGTATTGGGGGTTCTGTTAGGATCGTGGAGGCTCTGCTGGGGTCCCAGGGGCTCTGTTGTGGTCCTGGGGTGTCTCTTGGGGTCCTGGGGTCTTCGCTGGGTTAATGGGGGCTCTGCTGGGGTCCCGGGGGCTCTGGTCGTGTCCTGGTAGCTCTGTTGTTGACCTGGGGTCTTCGCTGGGTTAATGGGGTCCCTGTTGGGGTCCCGGGGTCCCTGTTGGGGTCCCGGGGGCTCTGTTGGGGTCCTGGGAGCTCTTTTGTTGTTCTGGGGTCGTCGCTGGGGTATTGGGGGTTCTGTTAGGATTGTGGAGGCTCTCTTGGGGTCCTGGGATCTCTCTTGGAGTCCTGGGGTCTCTCTTGGGGTCCTGGGGTCTTCGCTGGGTTAATGGGGTCCCTGTTGGGGTCCTGGGGTCCCTGTTGGGGTCCTGGGGGCTCTGTTGTTGTCCTGGGGTTTTTGCTGGTGTAATGGAGGCTCTGTTGGGGTCCCGGGGGCTCTGTTGGGGTCCCGGGGGCTCTGTTGGGGTCCTGGGGTCTTCGCTGGTGTCCCGGGGGCCCTGTTGGGGTCCCGGGGGCTCTGTTGTTGTCCTGGGGTCCCTGTTGGAGTCCCGGGGTCCCTGTTGGAGTCCCGGGGTCTCTGTTGGTGTCCCGAGGGCACTTTTGTTGTCCTGGGGTCTTTGCTGGGGTATAGGGGGTCCCTGTTGGGGTCCGGGGGGCTCTGTTGGGGTCCGGGGGGCTCTGTTGGGGTCCCGGGGTCTCTGTTCGTGTCCTGGTAACTGTGTTGTTGACCTGGGGTCTTCGCTGGGTCAATGGGGTCCCTGTTGGAGTCCCGGGGTCCCTGTTGGAGTCCCGGGGTCCCTGTTGGAGTCCCGGGGTCCCTGTTGGAGTCCCGGGGTCCCTGTTGGGGTCCCGGGGGCTCTGTTGGGTTCCTGGGAGCTGTTTTGTTGTTCTGGGTTAGTCGCTGGGGTATTGGGGGTTCTGTTAGGATCGTGGAGGCTCTCTTGGGGTCCTGGGGTCTCTCTTGGGGTCCTGGGGTCTCTCTTGGGGTCCTGGGGTCTTCGCTGGGTTGCTGGGGGCTCTGTTGGGGTCCCGGGGGCTCTGTTGGGGTCCCGGGGGCTCTGTTGGGGTCCCGGGGGCTCTGTTGTTGTCTTTGGCGTAATGTTGGTGTGCTGGGGGCTCTGTTCGTGTCCTGGAGGCTCTGTTGTGGTCCTGGGGTCTTCGCTGGGGGAATGGGGGTCCTTGTTGGGGTCCCGGGGGCTCTGTTGGGGTCCCGGGGGCTCTGTTGTTGTCCTGGGGCTTCCGCTGGTGTCTTGGGGGCATCTGTTGGGGTCCCGGGGGCTCTGTTGTGGTCTTGGGCACTATGTTGGGGTCCTGTGGGCTCTGTTGGGGTCCTGGGGGCTCTGTTGTGGTCCTGGGGGCTCTGCTGGGGTCCCGGGGGCTCTGGTCGTGTCCTGGTAGCTCTGTTGTTGACCTGGGGTCTTCGCTGGGTTAATGGGGTCCCTGTTGGGGTCCCGGGGTCCCTGTTGGGGTCCCGGGGGCTCTGTTGGGGTCCTGGGAGCTCTTTTGTTGTTCTGGGGTCGTCGCTGGGGTATTGGGGGTTCTGTTAGGATCGTGGAGGCTCTCTTGGGGTCCTGGGATCTCTCTTGGAGTCCTGGGGTCTCTCTTGGGGTCCTGGGGTCTTCGCTGGGTTAATGGGGTCCCTGTTGGGGTCCTGGGGGCTCTGTTGTTGTCCTGGGGTTTTTGCTGGTGTAATGGAGGCTCTGTTGGGGTCCCGGGGGCTCTGTTGGGGTCCTGGGGTCTTCGCTGGTGTCCCGGGGGCTCTGTTGTTGTCCTGGAGGCTCTGTTTTTGTCCTGGGGTCATCGGTGGTGTAATGGGGGTCCCTGTTGGGGTCCTGGGGTCCCTGTTGGTGTCCTGGGGTCCCTGTTGGGGTCCTGGTGGCTCTGTTCGTGTCGTGGTAGCTCTGTTGTTGTCCTGGGGTCTTCACTGGTGTCCTGGTGGCCCTGTTGGTGTTTTGGTGGCCCTGTTGGTGTTTTGCTGGCCCTGTTGGGGACCCGGGGGCTCCTGTTGGGGTCCCGGGGGCTCTGTTTTTGTCTTTGGCGCTATGTTGGGGTGCTGGGGGCTCTGTTCGTGTCCTGGTAGCTCTGTTGTTGTCCTGGGGTCTTCGCTATTGTAATGGCAGCCCTGTTGGGGTCCCGGGGCCTCTGTTGGGGTCCCGGGGCCTCTGTTGGGGTCCCGGGGACACTGTTGGTGTCCTGGGAGCACTTTTGTTGTTCTGGGGTCGTCGCTGGGGCATTGGGGGTTCTGTTAGGATCGTGGAGGCTCTGTTTGGGTCCTGGGGTCTCTCTTGGGGTCCTGGGGTCTCTCTTGGGGTCCTGGGGTCTCTCTTGGGGTCCTGGGGTCTCTCTTGGGGTCCTGGGGTCTTCGCTGGTGTAATGGAGGCTCTGTTGGTGTCTCGGGGGCTCTGTTGTTTTCCTGGGATCTTCGCTGGTGTCCCGGGATCCCTGTTGCAGTCCCGGGGACTCTGTTGGTGTCCCGGGGGCTCTTTTGTTGTCCTGGGGTCTTTGCTGGGGCATAGGGGGTCCCTGTTGGGGTCCCGGGGTCCCTGTTGGAGTCCCGGGGTTCCTGTTGGGGTCCCGGGGCTCTGTTGTGGTCTTGTGCAATATATTGGGGTCCTGGGGGCTCTGTTGGGGTCCTGGGGGCTCTGTTGGGGTCCTGGGGGCTCTGTTGGGGTCCTGGGGTCTCTGTTGTGGTTCTGGGGGCTCTGTTGGGGTTTTGGGGGCTCTTTTGTTGTTCTGGGGTTGTCGCTGGGGTATTGGGGGTTCTGTTAGGATCGTGGAGGCTCTGTTTGGGTCCTGGGGGCTCTGTTGTTGTCATGGGGGCTCTGTTCGGCTTTTGAGGACTCTGTTATTGTCCCGGCGTCCCTGTTGGGGTCCCGGCGTCCCTGTTGGGGTCCCGGGGGCTCTGTTGGGGTTTTGGTAGCTCTTTTGTTGTTCTGGTGTTGTCGCTGGGGTATTGGGGGTTCTGTTAGGATCGTGGAGGCTCTGCTGGGGTCCCAGGGGCTCTGTTGTGGTCCTGGGGTGTCTCTTGGGGTCCTGGGGTCTTCGCTGGGTTAATGGGGGCTCTGCTGGGGTCCCGGGGGCTCTGGTCGTGTCCTGGTAGCTCTGTTGTTGACCTGGGGTCTTCGCTGGGTTAATGGGGTCCCTGTTGGGGTCCCGGGGTCCCTGTTGGGGTCCCGGGGGCTCTGTTGGGGTCCTGGGAGCTCTTTTGTTGTTCTGGGGTCGTCGCTGGGGTATTGGGGGTTCTGTTAGGATTGTGGAGGCTCTCTTGGGGTCCTGGGATCTCTCTTGGAGTCCTGGGGTCTCTCTTGGGGTCCTGGGGTCTTCGCTGGGTTAATGGGGTCCCTGTTGGGGTCCTGGGGTCCCTGTTGGGGTCCTGGGGGCTCTGTTGTTGTCCTGGGGTTTTTGCTGGTGTAATGGAGGCTCTGTTGGGGTCCCGGGGGCTCTGTTGGGGTCCCGGGGGCTCTGTTGGGGTCCTGGGGTCTTCGCTGGTGTCCCGGGGGCCCTGTTGGGGTCCCGGGGGCTCTGTTGTTGTCCTGGGGTCCCTGTTGGAGTCCCGGGGTCCCTGTTGGAGTCCCGGGGTCTCTGTTGGTGTCCCGAGGGCACTTTTGTTGTCCTGGGGTCTTTGCTGGGGTATAGGGGGTCCCTGTTGGTGTCCGGGGGGCTCTGTTGGGGTCCGGGGGGCTCTGTTGGGGTCCGGGGGGCTCTGCTGGGGTCTCGGGGGCTCTGCTGGGGTCCCGGGGGCTCTGGTCCTGTCCTGGTAGCTTTGTTGTTGACCTGGGGTCTTCAATGGGTTAATGGGGTCCCTGTTGGAGTCCCGGGGTCCCTGTTGGTGTCCTGGGAGCTCTTTTGTTGTTCTGGGGTCGTCACTGGGGTATTGGGGGTTCTGTTAGGATCGTGGAGGCTCTCTTGGGGTCCTGGGGTCTCTCTTGGGGTCCTGGGGTCTCTCTTGGTGTCCTGGGGTCTTCGCTGGTGTAATGGAGGCCCTGTTGGTGTCCCGGGGGCTCTGTTGGTGTCCCGGGGGCTCTGTTGGTGTCCCGGGGGCTCTGTTGGGGTCCCGGGGGCTCTTTTGTTGTCCTGGGGTCGTCGCTGGGTAAATGTGGGTCCCTGTTGGGGTCCCGGGGGCTCTGTTGGGGTCCCGGGGGCTCTGTTGTTTTCCTGCGGTCTTCGCTGGTGTAATGGCGGCCCTGTTGGGGTCTGGGGGCTCTGTTGGGGTCCTGGGGTCTTCGCTGGTGTTCCGGGGGCTCTGTTGCGGTCCCAGGGGCTCTGTTGGGGTCCCGGGGGCTCTTTTGTTGTCTTGGGGTCTTCGCTGGGGTCCCTGTTGTGGTCCTGGGGACCCCGTTGGTGTCCTGAGGGCTCTGTTGGGGTCCTGGTGGCTCTGTTGGGGTCCTGGGGAATCTTTAGTTGTTCTGGGGTCGTCGCTGGGGTATTGGGGTTTCTGTTAGGATCGTGGAGGCTCTGTTCGGGTCCTGGGGGCTCTTTTGTGGGCCTGGGAGCTCTGTTGGGGTCCTGGGGTCTTCGCTGGGTTAATGGGGGCTCTGCTGGCGTCCTGGGGGCTCTGCTGGGGTTCCGGGGGCTCTGTTGTTGTTTTGGGATCTCTGTTGGGGTCCTGGTGGCCCTGTTGGGGTCCCTGTGGCCCTGTTGGGGTCCCGGGGGCTCTGTTCGTGTCGTCGTAGCTCTGTTGGGGTCCCGGGGTCCCTGTTGGGGTCCCAGAGTCCCTGTTATTGTCCTGGGGTCTTCGCTTTTGTCCCGGGGTCCCTGTTGAGGTCCCGGGATCCCTGTTGAGGTCTCGGGGGCTCTGTTGGTGTCCCGGGGACTCTTTTGTTGTCCTGGGGTCTTTGCTGCGGCAGTGGGGGTCCCTGTTGGGGTCCCGGGGTCCCTGTTGGGGTCCCGGGGCTCTGTTGCGATCTTGGGCACTATGTTGGGGTCCTGGGAGCTCTGTTGGGGTTTTGGGGGCTCTTTTGTTGTTCTGGGGTTGTCGCTGGTGTATTGGGGGTTCTGTTAGGATCGTGGAGGCTCTGTTTTGGTCCTGGGGGCTCTGTTGTGGGCCTGGGGTCTCTCTTGTGGTCCTGGGGTCTTCGCGGGGTTAATGGGGGCTCTGTTGGGGTCCGGGGGGCTCTGCTGGGGTCCCGGGGTCTCTGTTCGTGTCCTGGTAACTCTGTTGTTGACCTGGGGTCTTCGCTGGGTCAATGGGGTCCCTGTTGGAGTCCCGGGGTCCCTGTTGGAGTCCCGGGGTCCCTGTTGGGGTCCCGGGGGCTCTGTTGGGTTCCTGGGAGCTGTTTTGTTGTTCTGGGTTAGTCGCTGGGGTATTGGGGGTTCTGTTAGGATCGTGGAGGCTCTCTTGGGGTCCTGGGGTCTCTCTTGGGGTCCTGGGGTCTCTCTTGGGGTCCTGGGGTCTTCGCTGGGTTGCTGGGGGCTCTGTTGGGGTCCCGGGGGCTCTGTTGGGGTCCCGGGGGCTCTGTTGGGGTCCCGGGGGCTCTGTTGGGGTCCCGGGGGCTCTGTTGGGGTCCCGGGGGCTCTGTTGTTGTCTTTGGCGTAATGTTGGTGTGCTGGGGGCTCTGTTCGTGTCCTGGAGGCTCTGTTGTGGTCCTGGGGTCTTCGCTGGGGGAATGGGGGTCCTTGTTGGGGTCCCGGGGGCTCTGTTGGGGTCCCGGGGGCTCTGTTGGGGTCCCGGTGGCTCTGTTGTTGTCCTGGGGCTTCCGCTGGTGTCTTGGGGGCATCTGTTGGGGTCCCGGGGGCTCTGTTGTGGTCTTGGGCACTATGTTGGGGTCCTGTGGGCTCTGTTGGGGTCCTGGGGGCTCTGTTGTGGTCCTGGGGGCTCTGTTGGGGTTTTGGGGGCTCTTTTGTTTTTCTGGGGTTGTCGCTGGGGTATTGGGGTTTCTGTTACGATCGTGGAGGCTCTGTTCAGGTCCTGGGGGCTCTGTTGTGGGCCTGGCGTCTCTCTTGGGGTCCTGGGGTCTTCGCGGGGTTAATGGGGGCTCTGTTGTGTTCTGGGGGTCTTTGTAGTGGTCCGGGGGGCTCTGCTGGGGTCCCGGGGGCTCTGTTGGGGTCCTGGGCGCTCTGTTCGTGTCCTGGTACCTCTGTTGTTGACCTGGGGTCTTCGCTGGGTTAATGGGGTCCCTGTTGGGGTCCTGGGGTCCCTGTTGGGGTGCTGGGGTCCCTGTTGGGGTCCCGGGGGCTCTGTTTGGGTCCTGGGAGCTCTTTTGTTGTTCTGGGGTCGTCGCTGGGTTATTGGGGGTTCTGTTAGGATTGTGGGGGCTCTGTTTGGGTTCTGGGGTCTCTCTTGGGGTCCTGGGGTCTTCGCTGGGTTCCTGGGGTCCCTGTTGGGTTCCTGGGGTCCCTGTTGGGTTCCTGGGGTCCCTGTTGGGTTCCTGGGGTCCCTGTTGGGTTCCTGGGGTCCCTGTTTGGGTCCTGGGGGCTCTGTTGTTGTCCTGGGGTTTTTGCTGGTGTAATGGAGGCTCTGTTGGTGTCCCGTGGGCTCTGTTGGGGTCCCGGGGGCCCTGTTGTTGTCCTGGGGTCTTCGCTGGTGTCCTGGGGGCTCTGTTGGTGTCCCGGGGGCTCTGTTGGTGTCCCGGGGGCTCTGTTGGTGTCCCGGGGGCTCTTTTGTTGTCCTGGGGTTTTGCTGGGGTATAGGGGGTCCCTGTTGGGGTCCCGGGGGCTCTGTTGTGGTCCGGGGGGCTCTGCTGGGGTCTCGGGGGCTCTGGTCGTGTCCTGGTAGCTTTGTTGTTGACCTGGGGTCTTCAATGGGTTAATGGGGTCCCTGTTGGAGTCCCGGGGTCCCTGTTGGAGTCCCGGGGTCCCTGTTGGAGTCCCGGGGTCCCTGTTAGTGTCCTGGGAGCTCTTTTGTTGTTCTGGGGTCGTCGCTGGGGTATTGGGGGTTCTGTTAGGATCGTGGAGGCTCTCTTGGGGTCCTGGGGTCTCTCTTGGGGTCCTGGGGTCTCTCTTGGTGTCCTGGGGTCTTCGCTGGTGTAATGGAGGCTCTGTTGGTGTCCCGGGGTCCCTGTTGGTGTCCCGGGGTCCCTGTTGGTGTCCCGGGGGCTCTTTTGTTGTCCTGGGGTCTTTGCTGGGGCATAGGGGGTCCCTGTTGGGGTCCCGGGGTCCCTGTTGGGATCCCGGGGGCTCTGTTGGGGTCCCGGGGCTCTGTTGTGGTCTTGTGCACTATGTTGGGGTCCTGGGGGCTCTGTTGTGGTCCTGGGGGCTCTGTTGGGGTTTTGGGGGCTCTTTTGTTTTTCTGGGGTTGTCGCTGGGGTATTGGGGTTTCTGTTACGATCGTGGAGGCTCTGTTCAGGTCCTGGGGGCTCTGTTGTGGGCCTGGCGTCTCTCTTGGGGTCCTGGGGTCTTCGCGGGTTTAATGGGGGCTCTGTTGTGTTCTGGGGGTCTTTGTAGTGGTCCGGGGGGCTCTGCTGGGGTCCCGGGGGCTCTGTTGGGGTCCTGGGCGCTCTGTTCGTGTCCTGGTACCTCTGTTGTTGACCTGGGGTCTTCGCTGGGTTAATGGGGTCCCTGTTGTGGTCCTGGGGTCCCTGTTGGAGTCCTGGGGTCCCTGTTGGGGTCCTGGGGTCCCTGTTGGGGTCCCGGGGGCTCTGTTTGGGTCCTGGGAGCTCTTTTGTTGTTCTGGGGTCGTCGCTGGGTTATTGGGGGTTCTGTTAGGATTGTGGGGGCTCTGTTTGGGTTCTGGGGTCCCTGTTGGGTTCCTGGGGTCCCTGTTGGGTTCCTGGGGTCCCTGTTGGGTTCCTGGGGTCCCTGTTTGGGTCCTGGGGGCTCTGTTGTTGTCCTGGGGTTTTTGCTGGTGTAATGGAGGCTCTGTTGGGGTCCCGTGGGCTCTGTTGGGGTCCCGGGGGCCCTGTTGTTGTCCTGGGGTCTTCGCTGGTGTCCCGGGGTCCCTGTTGGAGTCCCGGGGGCTCTGTTGGTGTCCCGGGGGCTCTTTTGTTGTCCTGGGGTCTTTGCTGGGGTATAGGGGGTCCCTGTTGGGGTCCCGGGGGCTCTGTTGTAGTCCGGGGGGCTCTGCTGGGGTCTCGGGGGCTCTGGTCGTGTCCTGGTAGCTTTGTTGTTGACCTGGGGTCTTCAATGGGTTAATGGGGTCCCTGTTGGAGTCCCGGGGTCCCTGTTGGAGTCCCGGGGTCCCTGTTAGTGTCCTGGGAGCTCTTTTGTTGTTCTGGGGTCGTCGATGGGGTATTGGGGGTTCTGTTAGGATCGTGGAGGCTCTCTTGGGGTCCTGGGGTCCCTGTTGGGGTCCTGGGGTCCCTGTTGGGGTCCCGGGGTCCCTGTTGGTGTCCCGGGGTCCCTGTTGGTGTCCCGGGGGCTCTTTTGTTGTCCTGGGGTCTTTGCTGGGGCATAGGGGGTCCCTGTTGGGGTCCCGGGGTCCCTGTTGGGATCCCGGGGGCTCTGTTGGGGTCCCGGGGCTCTGTTGTGGTCTTGTGCACTATGTTGGGGTCCTGGGGTCTCTCTTGGGGTCCTGGGGTCTCTCTTGGGGTCCTGGGGTCTTCGCTGGGTTAATGGGGGCTCTGTTGGGGTCCCGTGGGCTCTGTTGGGGTCCCGGGGGCCCTGTTGTTGTCCTGGGGTCTTCGCTGGTGTCCCGGGGTCCCTGTTGGAGTCCCGGGGGCTCTGTTGGTGTCCCGGGGGCTCTTTTGTTGTCCTGGGGTCTTTGGTGGGGTATAGGGGCTCCCTGTTGGGGTCCCGGTGGCCCTGTTGGGGTCCCTGTGGCCCTGTTGGGGTCCCGGGGGCTCTGTTCCTGTCGTGGTAGCTCTGTTGGGGTCCCGGGGTCCCTGTTGGGGTCCCGGAGTCCCTGTTGTTGTCCTGGGGTCTTCGCTTTTGTCCCGGGGTCCCTGTTGAGGTCCCGGGATCCCTGTTGAGGTCTCGGGGGCTCTGTTGGTGTCCCGGGGACTCTTTTGTTGTCCTGGGGTCTTTGCTGCGGCAGTGGGGGTCCCTGTTGGGGTCCCGGGGTCCCTGTTGGGGTCCCGGGGCTCTGTTGCGATCTTGGGCACTATGTTGGGGTCCTGGGAGCTCTGTTCGGGTTTTGGGGGCTCTTTTGTTGTTCTGGGGTTGTCGCTGGTGTATTGGGGGTTCTGTTAGGATCATGGAGGCTCTGTTTTGGTCCTGGGGGCTCTGTTGTGGGCCTGGGGTCTCTCTTGTGGTCCTGGGGTCTTCGCGGGGTTAATGGGGGCTCTGTTGGGGTCCGGGGGGCTCTGCTGGGGTCCTGGGGTCTCTGTTCGTGTCCTGGTAACTCTGTTGTTGACCTGGGGTCTTCGCTGGGTCAATGGGGTCCCTGTTGGAGTCCCGGGGTCCCTGTTGGGGTCCCGGGGGCTCTGTTGGGTTCCTGGGAGCTGTTTTGTTGTTCTGGGTTAGTCGCTGGGGTATTGGGGGTTCTGTTAGGATCGTGGAGGCTCTGTTTGGGTCCTGGGGTCTCTCTTGGGGTCCTGGGGTCTCTCCTGGGGTCCTGGGGTCTTCGCTGGGTTACTGGGGGCTCTGTTGGGGTCCCGGGGGCTCTGTTGGGGTCCCGGGGGCTCTGTTGTTGTCTTTGGCGTAATGTTGGTGTGCTGGGGGCTCTGTTCGTGTCCTGGAGGCTCTGTTGTGGTCCTGGGGTCTTCGCTGGGGGAATGGGGGTCCTTGTTGGGGTCCCGGGGGCTCTGTTGGGGTCCCGGGGGCTCTGTTGGGGTCCCGGGGGCTCTGTTGTTGTCCTGGGGCTTCCGCTGGTGTCTTGGGGGCCTCTGTTGGGGTCCCGGGGGCTCTGTTGTGGTCTTGGGCACTATGTTGGGGTCCTGGGGGCTCTGTTGGGGTCCTGGGGGCTCTGTTGTGGTCCTGGGGGCTCTGTTGGGGTTTTGGGGGCTCTTTTGTTTTTCTGGGGTTGTCGCTGGGGTATTGGGGTTTCTGTTACGATCGTGGAGGCTCTGTTCAGGTCCTGGGGGCTCTGTTGTGGGCCTGGCGTCTCTCTTGGGGTCCTGGGGTCTTCGCGGGGTTAATGGGGGCTCTGTTGTGTTCTGGGGGTCTTTCTAGTGGTCCGGGGGGCTCTGCTGGGGTCCCGGGGGCTCTGTTGGGGTCCTGGGCGCTCTGTTCGTGTCCTGGTACCTCTGTTGTTGACCTGGGGTCTTCGCTGGGTTAATGGGGTCCCTGTTGGGGTCCTGGGGTCCCTGTTGGGGTCCTGGGGTCCCTGTTGGGGTCCCGGGGGCTCTGTTTGGGTCCTGGGAGCTCTTTTGTTGTTCTGGGGTCGTCGCTGGGTTATTGGGGGTTCTGTTAGGATTGTGGGGGCTCTGTTTGGGTTCTGGGGTCCCTGTTGGGTTCCTGGGGTCCCTGTTGGGTTCCTGGGGTCCCTGTTGGGTTCCTGGGGTCCCTGTTTGGGTCCTGGGGGCTCTGTTGTTGTCCTGGGGTTTTTGCTGGTGTAATGGAGGCTCTGTTGGGGTCCCGTGGGCTCTGTTGGGGTCCCGGGGGCCCTGTTGTTGTCCTGGGGTCTTCGCTGGTGTCCCGGGGTCCCTGTTGGAGTCCCGGGGGCTCTGTTGGTGTCCCGGGGGCTCTTTTGTTGTCCTGGGGTCTTTGCTGGGGTATAGGGGGTCCCTGTTGGGGTCCCGGGGGCTCTGTTGTGGTCCGGGGGGCTCTCCTGGGGTTTTGGGGGCTCTTTTGTTTTTCTGGGGTTGTCGCTGGGGTATTGGGGTTTCTGTTACGATCGTGGAGGCTCTGTTCAGGTCCTGGGGGCTCTGTTGTGGGCCTGGCGTCTCTCTTGGGGTCCTGGGGTCTTCGCGGGGTTAATGGGGGCTCTGTTGTGTTCTGGGGGTCTTTGTAGTGGTCCGGGGGGCTCTGCTGGGGTCCCGGGGGCTCTGATGGGGTCCTGGGCGCTCTGTTCGTGTCCTGGTACCTCTGTTGTTGACCTGGGGTCTTCGCTGGGTTAATGGGGTCCCTGTTGGGGTCCTGGGGTCCCTGTTGGGGTCCTGGGGTCCCTGTTGGGGTCCTGGGGTCCCTGTTGGGGTCCCGGGGGCTCTATTTGGGTCCTGGGAGCTCTTTTGTTGTTCTGGGGTCGTCGCTGGGTTATTGGGGGTTCTGTTAGGATTGTGGGGGCTCTGTTTGGGTTCTGGGGTCTCTCTTGGGGTCCTGGGGTCTTCGCTGGGTTCCTGGGGTCCCTGTTGGGTTCCTGGGGTCCCTGTTGGGTTCCTGGGGTCCCTGTTTGTGTCCTGGGGGCTCTGTTGTTGTCCTGGGGTTTTTGCTGGTGTAATGGAGGCTCTGTTGGGGTCCCGTGGGCTCTGTTGGGGTCCCGGGGGCCCTGTTGTTGTCCTGGGGTCTTCGCTGGTGTCCCGGGGGCTCTGTTGGTGTCCCGGGGGCTCTGTTGGTGTCCCGGGGGCTCTTTTGTTGTCCTGGGGTCTTTGCTGGGGTATAGGGGGTCCCTGTTGGGGTCCCGGGGGCTCTGTTGTGGTCCGGGGGGCTCTGCTGGGGTCTCGGGGGCTCTGGTCGTGTCCTGGTAGCTTTGTTGTTGACCTGGGGTCTTCAATGGGTTAATTGGGTCCCTGTTGGAGTCCCGGGGTCCCTGTTGGAGTCCCGGGGTCCCTGTTGGAGTCCCGGGGTCCCTGTTGGAGTCCCGGGGTCCCTGTTGGAGTCCCGGGGTCCGTGTTGGAGTCCCGGGGTCCCTGTTAGTGTCCTGGGAGCTCTTTTGTTGTTCTGGGGTCGTCGCTGGGGTATTGGGGGTTCTGTTAGGATCGTGGAGGCTCTCTTGGGGTCCTGGGGTCTCTCTTGGGGTCCTGGGGTCTCTCTTGGTGTCCTGGGGTCTTCGCTGGTGTCCCGGGGTCCCTGTTGGTGTCCCGGGGTCCCTGTTGGTGTCCCGGGGTCCCTGTTGGTGTCCCGGGGGCTCTTTTGTTGTCCTGGGGTCTTTGCTGGGGCATAGGGGGTCCCTGTTGGGGTCCCGGGGTCCCTGTTGGGATCCCGGGGGCTCTGTTGGGGTCCCGGGGCTCTGTTGTGGTCTTGTGCACTATGTTGGGGTCCTGGGGTCTCTCTTGGGGTGCTGGGGTCTCTCTTGGGGTCCTGGGGCCTTCGCTGGGTTAATTGGGGCTCTGTTGGGGTCCCGGGGGGTCTGTTGGGGTCCCGGGGGCTCTGTTGTTGTCCTGGGGCTTCCGCTGGTGTGTTGGCGGCCTCTGTTGGGGTCCCGGGGGCTCTGTTGTGGTCTTGGGCACTATGTTGGGGTCCTGGGGGCTCTGTTGTGGTCCTGGGGGCTCTGTTGGGGTTTTGGGGGCTCTTTTGTTTTTCTGGGGTTGTCGCTGGGGTATTGGGGTTTCTGTTACGATCGTGGAGGCTCTGTTCAGGTCCTGGGGGCTCTGTTGTGGGCCTGGCGTCTCTCTTGGGGTCCTGGGGTCTTCGCGGGGTTAATGGGGGCTCTGTTGTGTTCTGGGGGTCTTTGTAGTGGTCCGGGGGGCTCTGCTGGGGTCCCGGGGGCTCTGCTGGGGTCCCGGGGGCTCTGTTGGGGTCCTGGGCGCTCTGTTCGTGTCCTGGTACCTCTGTTGTTGACCTGGGGTCTTCGCTGGGTTAATGGGGTCCCTGTTGTGGTCCTGGGGTCCCTGTTGGAGTCCTGGGGTCCCTGTTGGGGTCCTGGGGTCCCTGTTGGGGTCCCGGGGGCTCTGTTTGGGTCCTGGGAGCTCTTTTGTTGTTCTGGGGTCGTCGCTGGGTTATTGGGGGTTCTGTTAGGATTGTGGGGGCTCTGTTTGGGTTCTGGGGTCTCTCTTGGGGTCCTGGGGTCTTCGCTGGGTTCCTGGGGTCCCTGTTGGGTTCCTGGGGTCCCTGTTGGGTTCCTGGGGTCCCTGTTGGTTTCCTGGGGTCCCTGTTGGGTTCCTGGGGTCCCTGTTTGTGTCCTGGGGGCTCTGTTGTTGTCCTGGGGTTTTTGCTGGTGTAATGGAGGCTCTGTTGGGGTCCCGGGGGCCCTGTTGTTGTCCTGGGGTCTTCGCTGGTGTCCCGGGGTCCCTGTTGGAGTCCCGGGGGCTCTGTTGGTGTCCCGGGGGCTGTTTTGTTGTCCTGGGGTCTTTGCTGGGGTATAGGGGGTCCCTGTTGGGGTCCCGGGGGCTCTGTTGTGGTCCGGGGGGCTCTGCTGGGGTTTTGGGGGCTCTTTTGTTTTTCTGGGGTTGTCGCTGGGGTATTGGGGTTTCTGTTACGATCGTGGAGGCTCTGTTCAGGTCCTGGGGGCTCTGTTGTGGGCCTGGCGTCTCTCTTGGGGTCCTGGGGTCTTCGCGGGGTTAATGGGGGCTCTGTTGTGTTCTGGGGGTCTTTGTAGTGGTCCCGGGGGCTCTGCTGGGGTCCCGGGGGCTCTGTTGGGGTCCTGGGTGCTCTGTTCGTGTCCTGGTACCTCTGTTGTTGACCTGGGGTCTTCGCTGGGTTAATGGGGTCCCTGTTGGGGTCCTGGGGTCCCTGTTGGGGTCCTGGGGTCCCTGTTGGGGTCCTGGGGTCCCTGTTGGGGTCCTGGGGTCCCTGTTGGGGTCCTGGGGGCTCTGTTTGGGTCCTGGGAGCTCTTTTGTTGTTCTGGGGTCGTCGCTGGGTTATTGGGGGTTCTGTTAGGATTGTGGGGGCTCTGTTTGGGTTCTGGGGTCTCTCTTGGGTTCCTGGGGTCCCTGTTGGGTTCCTGGGGTCCCTGTTGGGTTCCTGGGGTCCCTGTTGGGTTCCTGGGGTCCCTGTTGGGTTCCTGGGGTCCCTGTTTGGGTCCTGGGGGCTCTGTTGTTGTCCTGGGGTTTTTGCTGGTGTAATGGAGGCTCTGTTGGGGTCCCGTGGGCTCTGTTGGGGTCCCGGGGTCCCTGTTGGAGTCCCGGGGTCCCTGTTGGAGTCCCGGGGTCCCTGTTGGAGTCCCGGGGTCCCTGTTGGAGTCCCGGGGGCTCTGTTGGAGTCCCGGGGGCTCTGTTGGTGTCCCGGGGGCTCTTTTGTTGTCCTGGGGTCTTTGCTGGTGTATAGGGGGTCCCTGTTGGGGTCCCGGGGGCTCTGTTGTGGTCCGGGGGGCTCTGCTGGGGTCTCGGGGGCTCTGGTCGTGTCCTGGTAGCTTTGTTGTTGACCTGGGGTCTTCAATGGGTTAATGGGGTCCCTGTTGGAGTCCCGGGGTCCCTGTTGGAGTCCCGGGGTCCCTGTTGGAGTCCCGGGGTCCCTGTTAGTGTCCTGGGAGCTCTTTTGTTGTTCTGGGGTCGTCGCTGGGGTATTGGGGGTTCTGTTAGGATCGTGGAGGCTCTCTTGGGGTCCTGGGGTCTCTCTTGGGGTCCTGGGGTCTCTCTTGGTGTCCTGGGGTCTTCGCTGGTGTAATGGAGGCTCTGTTGGTGTCCCGGGGTCCCTGTTGGTGTCCCGGGGTCCCTGTTGGTGTCCCGGGGTCCCTGTTGGTGTCCCGGGGTCCCTGTTGGTGTCCCGGGGGCTCTTTTGTTGTCCTGGGGTCTTTGCTGGGGCATAGGGGGTCCCTGTTGGGGTCCCGGGGTCCCTGTTGGGATCCCGGGGGCTCTGTTGGGGTCCCGGGGCTCTGTTGTGGTCTTGTGCACTATGTTGGGGTCCTGGGGTCTCTCTTGGGGTCCTGGGGTCTCTCTTGGGGTCCTGGGGTCTTCGCTGGGTTAATGGGGGCTCTGTTGGGTTCCCGGGGGGTCTGTTGGGGTCCCGGGGGCTCTGTTGTTGTCTTTGGCACTATGTTGGGGTCCTGGGGGTCCCTGTTGGGGTCCTGGGGGTCCCTGTTGGGGTCCTGGGGCTCCCTGTTGAGGTCTTGGGGGCTCTGTTCGTGTCGTGGTAGCTCTGTTGTTGTCCTGGGGTCTTCAATGGTGTAATGGGGCTCCTGTTGGGGTCCCGGGGGCTCCTGTTGGGGTCCCGGGGGCTCCTGTTGGGGTCCCGGGGGCTCCTGTTGGGGTCCCGGGGGCTCCTGTTGGGGTCCCGGCGGCTCTTTTGTTGTCTTTGGCCCTATGTTGGTGTGCTGGGGGCTCTGTTCGTGTCCTGGAGGCTCTGTTGTTGTCCTGGGGTCTTCGCTGGGGTAATGGGGGTCCCTGTTGGGGTCCCGGGGGCTCTGTTGGAGTCTCGGGGGCTCTGTTGGTGTCCTGGGGGCTCTTTTGTTGTCCTGGGGTCTTTGCTGTGGTATAGGGGGTCCCTGTTGGGGTCCCGGGGGCTCTGTTGTGGTCCGGGGGGCTCTGCTGGGGTCTCGGGGGCTCTGCTGGGTTCCCGGGGGCTCTGGTCGTGTCCTGGTAGCTTTGTTGTTGACCTGGGGTCTTCAATGGGTTAATGGGTTCCCTGTCGAGTCCCGGGGTCCCTGTTGGAGTCCCGGGGCCCCTGTTGGTGTCCTGGGAGCTCTTTTGTTGTTCTGGGGTCGTCGCTGGGGTATTGGGGGTTCTGTTAGGATCGTGGAGGCTCTCTTGGGGTCCTGGGGTCTCTCTTGGGGTCCTGGGGTCTCTCTTGGGGTCCTGGGGTCTTCGCTGGTGTAATGGAGGCTCTGTTGGTGTCCCGGGGGCTCTGTTGTTGTCCTGGGATTTTTGCTGGTGTCCCGGGGGCCCTGTTGGTGTCCCGGGGGCTCTGTTGGTGTCCCGGGGGCTCTTTTGTTGTCCTGGGGTCTTTGCTGGGGCATAGGGGGTCCCTGTTGGGGTCCCGGGGTCCCTGTTGGGATCCCGGGGGGTCTGCTGGGGTTCCGTGGGCTCTGTTGTTGTTTTGGGATCTCCGTTGGGGTCCCGGTGGCCCTGTTGGGGTCCCTGTGGCCCTGTTGGGGTGCCGGGGGCTCTGTTCGTGTCGTGGTAGCTCTGTTGGGGTCCCGGGGGCTCCTGTTGGGGTCCCGGGGGCTCCTGTTGGGGTCCCGGGGGCTCCTGTTTGGGTCCCGGCGGCTCTTTTGTTGTCTTTGGCCCTATGTTGTTGTGCTGGGGGCTCTGTTCGTGTCCTGGAGGCTCTGTTGTTGTCCTGGGGTCTTCGCTGGGGTAATGGGGGTCCCTGTTGGGGTCCCGGGGGCTCTGTTGGGGTCCCGGGGGCTCTGTTGGTGTCCCGGGGGCTCTTTTGTTGTCCTGGGGTCTTTGCTGGGGTATAGGGGGTCCCTGTTGGGGTCCCGGGGGCTCTGTTGTGGTCCGGGGGGCTCTGCTGGGGTCTCGGGGGCTCTGCTGGGTTCCCGGGGGCTCTGGTCGTGTCCTGGTAGCTTTGTTGTTGACCTGGGGTCTTCAATGGGTTAATGGGGTCCCTGTTGGAGTCCCGGGGTCCCTGTTGGAGTCCCGGGGCCCCTGTTGGTGTCCTGGGAGCTCTTTTGTTGTTCTGGGGTCGTCGCTGGGGTATTGGGGGTTCTGTTAGGATCGTGGAGGCTCTCTTGTGGTCCTGGGGTCTCTCTTGGGGTCCTGGGGTCTCTCTTGGGGTCCTGGGGTCTTCGCTGGTGTAATGGAGGCTCTGTTGGTGTCCTGGGGGCTCTGTTGTTGTCCTGGGATTTTTGCTGGTGTCCCGGGGGCTCTGTTGGTGTCCCGGGGGCTCTGTTGGTGTCCCGGGGGCTCTGTTGGTGTCCCGGGGGCTCTTTTGTTGTCCTGGGGTCTTTGCTGGGGCATAGGGGGTCCCTGTTGGGGTCCCGGGGTCCCTGTTGGGATCCCGGGGGGTCTGCTGGGGTTCCGTGGGCTCTGTTGTTGTTTTGGGATCTCCGCTGGGGTCCCGGTGGCCCTGTTGGGGTCCCTGTGGCCCTGTTGGGGTGCCGGGGGCTCTGTTCGTGTCGTGGTAGCTCTGTTGGGGTCCCAGGGTCCCTGTTGGGGTCCCGGAGTCCCTGTTGTTGTCCTGGGGTCTTCGCTTTTGTCCCGGGGTCCCTGTTGAGGTCTCGGGGGCTCTGTTGGTGTCCCGGGGTCTCTTTTGTTGTCCTGGGGTCTTTGCTGCGGCAGTGGGGGTCCCTGTTGGGGTCCCGGGGTCCCTGTTGGGGTCCCGGGGCTCTGTTACGGTCTTGGGCACTATGTTGGGGTCCTGGGGGCTCTGTTGGGGTTTTGGGGGCTCTTTTGTTGTTCTGGGGTTGTCGCTGGTGTATTGGGGGTTCTGTTAGGATCGTGGAGGCTCTGTTTTGGTCCTGGAGGCTCTGTTGTGGGCCTGGGGTCTCTCTTGTGGTACTGGGGTCTTCGCGGGGTTAATGGGGGCTCTGTTGGGGTCCGGGGGGCTCTGCTGGGGTCCTGGGGTCTCTGTTCGTGTCCTGGTAACTCTGTTGTTGACCTGGGGTCTTCGCTGGGTCAATGGGGTCCCTGTTGGAGTCCCGGGGTCCCTGTTGGGGTCCCGGGGGCTCTGTTGGGTTCCTGGGAGCTGTTTTGTTGTTCTGGGTTAGTCGCTGGGGTATTGGGGGTTCTCTTAGGGTCCTGGAGGCTCTCTTAGGGTCCTGGGGTCTCTCTTAGGGTCCTGGGGTCTCTCTTGGGGTCCTGGGGTCTTCGCTGGATTAATGGGGGCTCTGTTGGGGTCCCGGGGGCTCTGTTGTTGTCTTTGGCGCTATGTTGGGGTCCTGGGGTTCCTGTTGGGGTCCTGGGGTCCCTGTTGGGGTCCTCGGGTCCCTGTTGGGGTTCTGGGGTCCCTGTTGTGGGCCTGGGGGCTCTGTTGGGGTCCTGGGGTTTCTGTTCGTGTCTTGGAGGCTCTGTTGGGGTCCTGGGGGTCCCTGTTGGGGTCCTGGGGGTCCCTTTTTGGGTCCTGGGGGCTCTGTTCGTGTCGTGGTAGCTCTGTTGTTGTCCTGGGGTCTTCAATGGTGTAATGGGGGCCCTGTTGGTGTCCTGGTGGCCCTGTTTGGGTCCCGGGGGCTCTATTGGGGTCCTGGGCGCTCTGTTCGTGTCCTGGTACCTCTGTTGTTGACCTGGGGTCTTCGCTGGGTTAATGGGGTCCCTGTTGTGGTCCGGGGGTCCCTGATGGAGTCCCGGGGTCCCTGTTGGGGTCCCGGGGTCCCTGTTGGGGTCCCGGGGGCTCTGTTGGGGTCCTGGGAGCTCTTTTGTTGTTCTGGGGTCGTCGCTGGGGTATTGGGGGTTCTGTTAGGATCGTGGAGGCTCTGTTTGGGTCCTGGGGTCTCTCTTGGGGTCCTGGGGTCTTCGCTGGGTTAATGGGGTCCCTGTTGGGGTCCTGGGGTCCCTGTTGGTGTCCCGGGGGCTCTGTTGTTTTCTTTGGCGCTATGTTGGGGTTCTGGGGTTCCTGTTGGGGTTCTGGGGTTCCTGTTGGGGTCCTGGGGGCTCTGTTCGTGTCCTGGGGTTTTCACTGGTGTAATGGAGGCTCTGTTGGAGTCACGGGGGCCCTGTTGGGGTCCCGGGGGCCCTGTTGGTGTCCCGGGGGCTTTTTTGTTGTCCTGGGGTCTTCGCTGGGTAAATGGGGGTCCCTGTTGTTGTCCCGGGGGCTCTGTTGTTGTCCCGGGGGCTCTGTTGTTGTCCCGGGGGCTCTGTTGTTGTCCCGGGGGCTCTGTTGTTGTCCCGGGGGCTCTGTTGGGATCCTGGGGAACCTTTAGTTGTTCTGGGGTCGTCGCTGGGGTATTGGGGGTTCTGTTCAGATCGTGGAGACTGTGTTGGGGTCCCGGGGGCTGTGTTGGGGTCCCGGGGGCTCTGTTGGAGTCCCGGGGGCTCTGTTGGGGTCCCGGGGGCTCTGTTGGGGTCCCGGGGGCTCTGTTGGGGTCCTGGGGCCTCTGTTTTTGTCTTTGGCGCTATGTTGGTGTCCCGGGGGCTCTGTTCGTGTCCTGGAGGCTCTGTTGTTGTCCTGGAAGCTCTGTTGTTGTCCTGGGGTGTTCGCTGGGGTCCTGGGGTCCCTGTTGGGGTCCTGGGGTCCCAGTTGGAGTCCTGGGGTCCCTGTTCGTGTCGTGGTAGCTCTGTTGTTTTCCTGGGGTCTTCACTGGTGTAATGGGGGCCCTGTTGGGGTCCTGGTGGCCCTGTTGGTGTTTTGCTGGCCCTGTTGGGTTCCCGGGGGCTCCTGTTGGGGTCCCGGGGGCTCTGTTGTTGTCTTTGGCGCTATGTTGGGGTGCTGGGACCTCTGTTCGTGTTCTGGAGGGTCTTCGCTGGGGGAATGGGGTCTCTGTTGGGGTCCCGGGGTCTCTGTTGGGGTCCCGGGGTCGCTGTTGGGGTCCTGCGGGCTCTGTTCGTTTTCTGAGGTCTTCGCTGATATCCCGGGGGCTCCTGTTGGGTTCCCGGGGGGTGTGTTGGGTTCCCGGGGGGTGTGTTGGGTTCCCGGGGGGTGTGTTGGGGTCCCGGGGGGTGTGTTGGGGTCCCGGGGGCTGTGTTGGGGTCCCGGGGCTGTGTTGGCGTCCCGGGGGCTCTGTTGGGGTCCCGGGGCCTCTGTTTTTGTCTTTGGCGCTATGTTGGGGTGCTGGGGACTCTGTTCGTGTCCTGGAGGCTCTGTTGTTGTCCTGGAAGCTCTGTTGTTGTCTTGGGGTCTTCGCTGGCGTCCTGGGGGTCCCTGTTGGGGTTTTGGGGTCCCTGTTGGGGTCCTGGGGTCCCTGTTGGGGTCCTGGGGTCTTCGCTGATATCACGGGGGCTCCTGTTGGGGTTCCGGGGGCTCCTGTTGGGGTTCCGGGGTCTTCGCTGGGTTCCCGGGGGCACTGTTGGGGTCCCGGGGGCTCTTTTGCTGTCCTGGGGTCTTCGCTAGGGTAATGGGGGTACCTGTTGGGGTCCCGGGGGCTCTGTTGGGGTCCCGGGGGCTCTGTTGGGGTCCAGGGAAGTCTGTCGGTGTCCTGGGGGCTCTGTTGTGGTCCTGTGGAAACTTCAGTTGTTCCGGGATGGTTGCTGGGGTATTAGGGGTTCTGTTAGGATCATGGAGGCTCTGTTCGGGTCCTGGGAGCTAGCCTGGAAAGCTGTTGCTCAGCCTCATCTGCCCATGGCACTGCTTGCACAGAGGCACAGAGACTGGGGCTGCTTGCTTGTCTTGTCCCCTCAAACATCAGACGCAGCTTAGGTGGTCCGTGCAGGGCGACTCCGGCAGCCCTGCTCTGGAAATGCGAACGTCTGCAGATAGCTCGCAGGCAGAAAGAGCTAGTCTGGAAAGCTGTTGCTCAGCCTCATCTTCCCATGGCACTGCTCGCACAGAGGCACAGAGACTGGGGCTGCTTGCTTGTCTTGTCCCCTCAAACTTCAAACGTAGCTTAGGTGGTCCGTGCCGGGCGCCTCCGGCAGCCCTGCTCCGAAAATGCGAACATCTGCAGATAGCTCGCAGGCAGAAAGAGGTAGCCTGGAAAACTGTTGTTCAGCCTCATCTGCCCATGGCACTGCTCGCACAGAGGCACAGAGACTGGGGCTGCTTGCTTGTCTTGCCCCCTCAAACTTCAAACGTAGCTTAGGTGGTCCGTGCCGGGCGCCTCCGGCAGCCCTGCTCCGAAAATGCAAACGTCTGCAGATAGCTCGCAGGCAGAAAGAGCTAGCCTGGAAAGCTGTTACTCAGCCTCATCTGCCCATGGCACTGCTCGCACAGAGGCACAGAGACTGGGGCTGCTTGCTTGTCTTGTCCCCTCAAACTTCAGACGTAGCTTAGGTGGTCTGTGCCGGGCGCCTCCGGCAGCCCTGCTCCGAAAATGCGAACGTCTGCAGATAGCTCGCAGGCAGAAAGAGCTAGCCTGGAAAGCTGTTGCTCAGCCTCATCTGCCCATGGCACTGCTCACACAGAGGCACAGAGACTGGGGCTTCTTGCTTGTTTTGCCCCCTCAAACTTCAAACGTAGATTAGGTGGTCCGTGCCGGACGCCTCCGGCAGCCCTGCTCCGAAAATGCGAACGTCTGCAGATAGCTCGCAGGCAGAAAGAGCTAGCCTGGAAAGCTGTTGCTCAGCCTCATCTACCCATGGCACTGCTCGCACAGAGGCACAGAGAGTGGGGCTTCTTGCTTGTTTTGCCCCCTCAAACTTCAAACGTAGATTAGGTGGTCCGTGCCGGACGCCTCCGGCAGCCCTGCTCCGAAAATGCGAACGTCTGCAGATAGCTTGCAGGCAGAAAGAGCTAGCCTGGAAAGCTGTTGCTCAGCCTCATCTGCCCATGGCACTGCTCGCACACAGGCACAGAGACTGGGGCTGCTTGCTTGTTTTGCCCCCTCAAACTTCAAACGTAGCTTAGGTGGTCCGTGCCAGGTGCCTCCGGCAGCCCTGCTCCGAAAATGCGAACGTCTGCAGATAGCTCGCAGGCAGAAAGAGCTAGCCTGGAAAGCTGTTGCTCAGCCTCATCTGCCCATGGCACTGCTAACACAGAGGCACAGAGACTGGGGCTGCTTGCTTGTTTTGTCCACTCAAACTTCAAACGTAGCTTAGGTTGTCCGTGCCGGGTGCTTGCGGCAGCGCTGCTCCGAAAATGCGAACATCTGCAGATAGCTCGCGGGCAGAAAGAGGTAGCCTGGAAAACTGTTGTGCAGCCTCATCTGCCCATGGCACTGCTCGCACAGAGGCACAGAGACTGGGGCTGCTTGCTTGTCTTGCCCCCTCAAACTTCAAACGTAGCTTAGGTGGTCCGTGCCGGGCGCCTCCGGCAGCCCTGCTCCGAAAATGCGAACGTCTGCAGATAGCTCGCAGGCAGAAAGAGCTAGCCTGGAAAGCTGTTGCTCAGCCTCATCTGCCCATGGCACTGCTCGCACAGAGGCACAGAGACTGGGGCTGCTTGCTTGTTTTGTCCCCTCAAACTTCAAACGTAGCTTAGGTTGTCCGTGCCGGGTGCTTGCGGCAGCGCTGCTCCGAAAATGCGAACATCTGCAGATAGATAGCAGGCAGAAAGAGGTAGCCTGGAAAACTGTTGTGCAGCCTCATCTGCCCATGGCACTGCTCGCACAGAGGCACAGAGACTGGGGCTGCTTGCTTGTCTTGTCCCCTCAAACTTCAAACGTAGCTTAGGTGGTCCGTGCCGGGCGCCTCCGGCAGCCCTGCTCCGAAAATGCGAACGTCTGCAGATAGCTCGCAGGCAGAAAGAGCTAGCCTGGAAAGCTGTTGCTCAGCCTCATCTGCCCATGGCACTGCTCGCACAGAGGCACAGAGACTGGGGCTGCTTGCTTGTTTTGTCCCCTCAAACTTCAAACGTAGCTTAGGTGGTCCGTGCCGGGCACCTCCGGCAGCCCTGCTCCTAAAATGCAAACGTCTGCAGATAGCTCGCAGGGAGAAAGAGCTAGCCTGGAAAGCTGTTGCTCAGCCTCATCTGCCCATGGCACTGCTCGCACAGAGGCACAGAGACTGGGGCTGCTTGCTTGTCTTTTCCCTCAAACTTCCAACGTAGCTTAGGTTGTCCGTGCCGGGTGCTTGCGACAGCGCTGCTCCGAAAATGCAAACGTCTGCAGATAGCTCGCAGGCAGAAAGTGGTAGCCTGGAAAACTGTTGTGCAGCCTCATCTGCCCATGGCACTGCTCGCACAGAGGCACAGAGACTGGGGCTGCTTGCTTGTTTTGCCCCCTCAAACTTCAAACGTAGCTTAGGTGGTCCGTGCCAGGCGCCTCCGGCAGCCCTGCTCCGAAAATGCGAACGTCTGCAGATAGCTCGCAGGCAGAAAGAGCTAGCCTGGAAAGCTGTTGCTCAGCCTCATCTGCCCATGGCACTGCTCAAACAGAGGCACAGAGACTGGGGCTGCTTGCTTGTTTTGTCCACTCAAACTTCAAACGTATCTTAGGTTGTCCGTGCCGGGTGCTTGCGGCAGCGCTGCTCCGAAAATGCGAACATCTGCAGATAGCTCGCAGGCAGAAAGAGGTAGCCTGGAAAACTGTTGTGCAGCCTCATCTGCCCATGGCACTGCTCGCACAGAGGCACAGAGACTGGGGCTGCTTGCTTGTCTTGCCCCCTCAAACTTCAAACGTAGCTTAGGTGGTCCGTGCCGGGCGCCTCCGGCAGCCCTGCTCCGAAAATGCGAACGTCTGCAGATAGCTCGCAGGCAGAAAGAGCTAGCCTGGAAAGCTGTTGCTCAGCCTCATCTGCCCATGGCACTGCTCGCACAGAGGCACAGAGACTGGGGCTGCTTGCTTGTTTTGTCCCCTCAAACTTCAAACGTAGCTTAGGTTGTCCGTGCCAGGTGCTTGCGGCAGCGCTGCTCCGAAAATGCGAACATCTGCAGATAGATAGCAGGCAGAAAGAGGTAGCCTGGAAAACTGTTGTGCAGCCTCATCTGCCCATGGCACTGCTCGCACAGAGGCACAGAGACTGGGGCTACTTGATTGTTTTGCCCCCTCAAACTTCAAACGTAGCTTAGGTGGTCCGTGCCGGGCGCCTCCGGCAGCCCTGCTCCGAAAATGCGAACGTCTGCAGATAGCTCGCAGGCAGAAAGAGCTAGCCTGGAAAGCTGTTGCTCAGCCTCATCTGCCCATGGCACTGCTCGCACAGAGGCACAGAGACTGGGGCTGCTTGCTTGTTTTGCCCCCTCAAACTTCAAACGTAGCTTAGGTGGTCTGTGCCGGGCTAATCCGGCAGACCTGCTCCAAAAATGCAAACGTCTGCAGATAGCTCACAGGCAGAAAGAGCTAGCCTGGAAAGCTGTTGCTCAGCCTCATCTGCCCATGGCACTGCTCGCACAGAGGCACAGAGACTGGGGCTGCTTGCTTGTCTTGTCCCCTCAAACTTCAAACGTAGCTTAGGTGGTCCGTGCCGGGCGCTTCCGGCAGCCCTGCTCCGAAACTGCGAACGTCTACAGATAGCTCGCAGGCAGAAAGAGCTAGCCTGGAAAGCTGTTGCTCAGCCTCATCTGCCCATGACACTGCTCGTACAGAGGCACAGAGACTGAGTCTGCTTGCTTGTTTTCCCCCTCAAACTTCAAAAGTAGCTTAGGTGGTCCGTGCCGGGCGCCTCCGGCAGCCCTGCTCCGAAAATGCAAACGTCTGCAGATAGCTCGCAGGCAGAAAGAGCTAGCCTGGAAAGCTGTTGCTCAGCCTCATCTGCCCATGGCACTGCTCGCACAGAGGCACAGAGACTGGGGCTGCTTGCTTGTCTTGTCCCCTCAAACTTCAAACGTAGCTTAGGTGGTCCGTGCTGGGCGCATCCGGCAGCCCTGCTCCGAAAATGCAAACGTCTGCAGATAGCTCGCAGGCAGAAAGAGCTAGCCTGGAAAGCTGTTGCTCAGCCTCATCTGCCCATGGCACTGCTCGCACAGAGGCACAGAGACTGGGGCTGCTTGCTTGTCTTGCCCCCTCAAACTTCAAACGTAGCTTAGGTGGTCCTTGCCGGGCGCCTCCGGCAGCCCTGCTCCAAAAATGCGAACGTCTGCAGATAGCTCGCAGGCAGAAAGAGGTAGCCTGGAAAGCTGTTGCTCAGCCTCATCTGCCCATGGCACTGCTCGCACAGAGGCACAGAGACTGGGGCTGCTTGCTTGTCTTGCCCCCTCAAACTTCAAATGTAGCTTAGGTGGTCCGTGCCGGGCGCATCCGTCAGCCCTGCTCCGAAAATGCGAACGTCTGCAGATAGCTCGCAGGCAGAAAGAGCTAGCCTGGAAAGCTGTTGCTCAGCCTCATCTGCCCATGGCACTGCTCGCACAGAGGCACAGAGACTGGGGCTGCTTGCTTGTCTTGTCCCCTCAAACTTCAAACGTAGCTTAGGTGATCCGTGCCGGGCGCTTCCGGCAGCCCTGCTCCGAAAATGCGAACGTCTGCAGATAGCTCCCAGGCAGAAAGAGCTAGCCTGGAAAGCTGTTGCTCAGCCTCATCTGCCCATGGCACTGCTCGCACAGAGGCACAGAGACTGGGGCTGCTTGCTTGTCTTGTCCCCTCAAACTTCAAACGTAGCTTAGGTGGTCTGTGCCGGGCGCCTCTGGCAGCCCTGCTCCGAAAATGCAAACGTCTGCAGATAGCTCGCAGGCAGAAAGAGCTAGCCTGGAAAGCTGTTGCTCAGCCTCATCTGCCCATGGCACTGCTCGCACAGAGGCACAGAGACTGGGGCTGCTTGCTTGTCTTGTCCCCTCAGACTTCAAACGTATCTTAGGTGGTCCGTGCCGGGCGCCTCCGGCAGCCCTGCTCCGAAAATGCAAACGTCTGCAGATAGCTCGCAGGCAGAAAGAGCTAGCCTGGAAAGCTGTTGCTCAGCCTCATCTGCCCATGGCACTGCTCGCACAGAGGCACAGAGACTGGGGCTGCTTGCTTGTCTTGCCCCCTCAAACTTCAAACGTAGCTTAGGTGGTCCGTGCCGGGCGCATCCTGCAGCCCTGCTCCGAAAATGTGAACGTCTGCAGATAGCTCGCAGGCAGAAAGAGCTAGCCTGGAAAGCTGTTGCTCAGCCTCATCTGCCCATGGCACTGCTCGCACAGAGGCACAGAGACTGGGGCTGCTTGCTTGTCTTGTCCCCTCAAACTTCAAACGTAGCTTAGGTGGTCTGTGCCGGGCGCCTCCGAGAGCCCTGCTCCGAAAATGCGAACGTCTGCAGATAGCTCGCAGGCAGAAAGAGCTAGCCTGGAAAGCTGTTGCTCAGCCTCATCTGCCCATGGCACTGCTCGCACAGAGGCACAGAGACTGGGGCTGCTTGCTTGTTTTGCCCCCTCAAACTTCAAATGTACCTTAGGTGGTCCGTGCCGGGCGCCTTTGGCAGCCCTGCTCCGAAAATCCAAACGTCTGCAGATAGCTCGCAGGCAGAAAGAGCTAGCCTGGAAAGCTGTTGCTCAGCCTCATCTGCCCATGGCACTGCTCGCACAGAGGCACAGAGACTGGGGCTGCTTGCTTGTCTTGTCCCCTCAAACTTCAAACGTAGCTTAGGTGGTCCGTGCCGGGCGCTTCTGGCAGCCCTGCTCCGAAACTGCGAACGTCTACAGATAGCTCGCAGGCAGAAAGAGCTAGCCTGGAAAGCTGTTGCTCAGCCTCATCTGCCCATGACACTGCTCGCACAGAGGCACAGAGACTGAGGCTGCTTGCTTGTTTTCCACCTCAAACTTCAAAAGTAGCTTCGGTGGTCCGTGCCGGGCGCCTCCGGCAGCCCTGCTCCGAAAATGCAAACGTCTGCAGATAGCTCGCAGGCAGAAAGAGCTAGCCTGGAAAGCTGTTGCTCAGCCTCATCTGCCCATGGCACTGCTCGCACAGAGGCACAGAGACTGGGGCTGCTTGCTTGTCTTGTCCCCTCAAACTTCAAACGTATCTTAGGTGATCCGTGCCGGGCGCTTCCGGCATCCCTGCTCCGAAAATGCGAACGTCTGCAGATAGCTCGCAGGCAGAAAGAGCTAGCCTGGAAAGATGTTGCTCAGCCTCATCTGCCCATGGCACTGCTCGCACAGAGGCACAGAGACTGGGGCTGCTTGCTTGTCTTGTCCCCTCAAACTTCAAATGTAGCTTAGGTGGTCCGTGCTGGGCGCCTCCGGCAGCCCTGCTCCGAAAATGCGAACGTCTGCAGATAGCTCGCAGGCAGAAAGAGCTAGCCTGGAAAGCTGTTGCTCAGCCTCATCTGCCCATGGCACTGCTCGCACAGAGGCACAGAGACTGGGGCTGCTTGCTTGTTTTGCCCCCTCAAACTTCAAATGTAGCTTAGGTGGTCCGTGCCGGGCGCCTTTGGCAGCCCTGCTCCGAAAATGCGAACGTCTGCAGATAGCTCGCAGGCAGAAAGAGCTAGCCTGGAAAGCTGTTGCTCAGCCTCATCTGCCCATGGCACTGCTCGCACAGAGGCACAGAGACTGGGGCTGCTTGCTTGTCTTGTCCCCTCAAACTTCAAACGTAGCTTAGGTGGTCCGTGCCGGGCGCTTCCGGCAGCCCTGCTCCGAAACTGCGAACGTCTACAGATAGCTCGCAGGCAGAAAGAGCTAGCCTGGAAAGCTGTTGCTCAGCCTCATCTGCCCATGACACTGCTCGCACAGAGGCACAGAGACTGAGGCTGCTTGCTTGTTTTCCACCTCAAACTTCAAAAGTAGCTTCGGTGGTCCGTGCCGGGCGCCTCCGGCAGCCCTGCTCTGAAAATGCAAACGTCTGCAGATAGCTCGCAGGCAGAAAGAGCTAGCCTGGAAAGCTGTTGCTCAGCCTCATCTGCCCATGGCACTGCTCGCACAGAGGCACAGAGACTGGGGCTGCTTGCTTGTCTTGTCCCCTCAAACTTCAAACGTATCTTAGGTGATCCGTGCCGGGCGCTTCCGGCATCCCTGCTCCGAAAATGCGAACGTCTGCAGATAGCTCGCAGGCAGAAAGAGCTAGCCTGGAAAGCTGTTGCTCAGCCTCATCTGCCCATGGCACTGCTCGCACAGAGGCACAGAGACTGGGGCTGCTTGCTTGTCTTGTCCCCTCAAACTTCAAATTTAGCTTAGGTGGTCCGTGCCGGGCGCATCCGGCAGCCCTGCTCCGAAAATGCGAACGTCTGCAGATAGCTCGCAGGCAGAAAGAGCTAGCCTGGAAAGCTGTTGCTCAGCCTCATCTGCCCATGGCACTGCTCGCACAGAGGCACAGAGACTGGGGCTGCTTGCTTGTCTTGTCCCCTCAAACTTCAAACGTAGCTTAGGTGGTCCGTGCCAGGCGCATCCGGCAGCCCTGCTCCGAAAATGCGAACGTCTGCAGATAGCTCGCAGGCAGAAAGAGCTAGCCTGGAAAGCTGTTGCTCAGCCTCATCTGCCCATGGCACTGCTCGCACAGAGGCACAGAGACTGGGGCTGCTTGCTTGTTTTGCCCCCTCAAACTTCAAACGTAGCTTAGGTGGTCCGTGCCGGGCGCCTCCGGCAGCCCTGCTCCGAAAATGTGAACGTCTGCAGATAGCTCGCAGGCAGAAAGAGCTAGCCTGGAAAGCTGTTGCTCAGCCTCATCTGCCCATGGCACTGCTCGCACAGAGGCACAGAGACTGGGGCTGCTTGCTTGTCTTGTCCCCTCAAACTTCAAATTTAGCTTAGGTGGTCCGTGCCGGGCGCATCCGGCAGCCCTGCTCCGAAAATGCGAACGTCTGCAGATAGCTCGCAGGCAGAAAGAGCTAGCCTGGAAAGCTGTTGCTCAGCCTCATCTGCCCATGGCACTGCTCGCACAGAGGCACAGAGACTGGGGCTGCTTGATATTTTCCCCCTCAAACTTCAAACGTAGCTTAGGTGGTCCGTGCCGAGCGCCTCCGGCAGCCCTGCTCCGAAAATGCAAACGTCTGCAGATAGCTCGCAGGCAGAAAGAGCTAGCCTGGAAAGCTGTTGCTCAGCCTCATCTGCCCATGGCACTGCTCGCACAGAGGCACAGAGACTGGGGCTGCTTGCTTGTCTTGTCCCCTCAGACTTCAAACGTATCTTAGTTGGTCCGTGCCGGGCGCCTCCGGCAGCCCTGCTCCGAAAATGCGAACGTCTGCAGATAGCTCGCAGGCAGAAAGAGCTAGCCTGGAAAGCTGTTGCTCAGCCTCATCTGCCCATGGCACTGCTCGCACAGAGGCACAGAGACTGGGGCTGCTTGCTTGTCTTGCCCCCTCAAACTTCAAATGTAGCTTAGTTGGTCCGTGCCGGGCGCATCCGGCAGCCCTGCTCCAAAAATGTGAACGTCTGCAGATAGCACGCAGGCAGAAAGAGCTAGCCTGGAAAGCTGTTGCTCAGCCTCATCTGCCCATGGCACTGCTCGCACAGAGGCACAGAGACTGGGGCTGCTTGCTTGTCTTGTCCCCTCAAACTTCAAACGTAGCTTAGGTGGTCTGTGCCGGGCGCCTCCGGCAGCCCTGCTCCGAAAATGCAAACGTCTGCAGATAGCTCGCAGGCAGAAAGAGCTAGCCTGGAAAGCTGTTGCTCAGCCTCATCTGCCCATGGCACTGCTCGCACAGAGGCACAGAGACTGGGGCTGCTTGCTTGTCTTGTACCCTCAAACTTCAAACGTAGCTTAGGTGGTCCGTGCCGGGCGCATCCGGCAGCCCTGCTCCGAAAATGCGAACGTCTGCAGATAGCTCGCAGGCAGAAAGAGCTAGCCTGGAAAGCTGTTGCTCAGCCTCATCTGCCCATGGCACTGCTCGCACAGAGGCACAGAGACTGGGGCTGCTTGCTTGTCTTGTCCCCTCAAACTTCAAATGTAGCTTAGGTGGTCCGTGCCGGGCGCCTCCGGCAGCCCTGCTCCGAAAATGCAAACGTCTGCAGATAGCTCGCAGGCAGAAAGAGCTAGCCTGGAAAGCTGTTGCTCAGCCTCATCTGCCCATGGCACTGCTCGCACAGAGGCACAGAGACTGGGGCTGCTTGCTTGTCTTGTCCCCTCAAACTTCAAACGTAGCTTAGGTGGTCCTTGCCGGGCGCCTCCGGCAGTCCTGCTCCGAAAATGCGAACGTCTACAGATAGCTCGCAGGCAGAAAGAGCTAGCCTGGAAAGCTGTTGCTCAGCCTCATCTGCCCATGGCACTGCTCGCACAGAGGCACAGAGACTGGGGCTGCTTGCTTGTTTTGCCCCCTCAAACTTCAAACGTAGCTTAGGTGGTCCGTGCCGGGCGCCTCCGGCAGCCCTGCTCCGAAAATGTGAACGTCTGCAGATAGCTCGCAGGCAGAAAGAGCTAGCCTGGAAAGCTGTTGCTCAGCCTCATCTGTCCATGGCACTGCTCGCACAGAGGCACAGAGACTGGGGCTGCTTGCTTGTCTTGTCCCCTCAAACTTCAAATTTAGCTTAGGTGGTCCGTGCCGGGCGCATCCGGCAGCCCTGCTCCGAAAATGCGAACGTCTGCAGATAGCTCGCAGGCAGAAAGAGCTAGCCTGGAAAGCTGTTGCTCAGCCTCATCTGCCCATGGCACTGCTCGCACAGAGGCACAGAGACTGGGGCTGCTTGCTTGTCTTGTCCCCTCAAACTTCAAATGTATCTTAGGTGGTCCGTGCCGGGCGCCTCCGGCAGCCCTGCTCCGAAAATGCGAACGTCTGCAGATAGCTCGCAGGCAGAAAGAGCTAGCCTGGAAAGCTGTTGCTCAGCCTCATCTGCCCATGGCACTGCTTGCACAGAGGCACAGAGACTGGGGCTGCTTGCTTGTCTTGTCCCCTCAAACTTCAAACGTAGCTTAGGTGGTCCGTGCCGGGCGCTTCCGGCAGCCCTGCTCCGAAACTGCGAACGTCTACAGATAGCTCGCAGGCAGAAAGAGCTAGCCTGGAAAGCTGTTGCTCAGCCTCATCTGCCCATGACACTGCTCGCACAGAGGCACAGAGACTGAGGCTGCTTGATATTTTCCCCCTCAAACTTCAAACGTAGCTTAGGTGATCCGTGCCAGGCGCTTCCGGCAGCCCTGCTCCGAAAATGCGAACGTCTGCAGATAGCTCGCAGGCAGAAAGAGCTAGCCTGGAAAGCTGTTGCTCAGCCTCATCTGCCCATGGCACTGCTCGCACAGAGGCACAGAGACTGGGGCTGCTTGCTTGTCTTGTCCCCTCAAACTTCAAACGTAGCTTAGGTGGTCTGTGCCGGGCGCCTCTGGCAGCCCTGCTCCGAAAATGCAAACGTCTACAGATAGCTCGCAGGCAGAAAGAGCTAGCCTGGAAAGCTGTTGCTCAGCCTCATCTGCCCATGGCACTGCTCGCACAGAGGCACAGAGACTGGGGCTGCTTGCTTGTCTTGTCCCCTCAAACTTCAAACGTAGCTTAGGTTGTCCGTGCCGGGCGCTTCCGGCAGCCCTGCTCCAAAACTGCGAACGTCTGCAGATAGCTCGCAGGCAGAAAGAGCTAGCCTGGAAAGCTGTTGCTCAGCCTCATCTGCCCATGGCACTGCTCGCACAGAGGCACAGAGACTGGGGCTGCTTGATATTTTCCCCCTCAAACTTCAAACGTAGCTTAGGTGGTCCGTGCCGAGCGCCTCCGGCAGCCCTGCTCCGAAAATGCAAACGTCTGCAGATAGCTCGCAGGCAGAAAGAGCTAGCCTGGAAAGCTGTTGCTCAGCCTCATCTGCCCATGGCACTGCTCGCACAGAGGCACAGAGACTGGGGCTGCTTGCTTGTCTTGTCCCCTCAGACTTCAAACGTATCTTAGGTGGTCCGTGCCGGGCGCCTCCGGCAGCCCTGCTCCGAAAATGCGAACGTCTGCAGATAGCTCGCAGGCAGAAAGAGCTAGCCTGGAAAGCTGTTGCTCAGCCTCATCTGCCCATGGCACTGCTCGCACAGAGGCACAGAGACTGGGGCTGCTTGCTTGTCTTGCCCCCTCAAACTTCAAATGTAGCTTAGTTGGTCCGTGCCGGGCGCATCCGGCAGCCCTGCTCCAAAAATGTGAACGTCTGCAGATAGCACGCAGGCAGAAAGAGCTAGCCTGGAAAGCTGTTGCTCAGCCTCATCTGCCCATGGCACTGCTCGCACAGAGGCACAGAGACTGGGGCTGCTTGCTTGTCTTGTCCCCTCAAACTTCAAACGTAGCTTAGGTGGTCTGTGCCGGGCGCCTCCGGCAGCCCTGCTCCGAAAATGCAAACGTCTGCAGATAGCTCGCAGGCAGAAAGAGCTAGCCTGGAAAGCTGTTGCTCAGCCTCATCTGCCCATGGCACTGCTCGCACAGAGGCACAGAGACTGGGGCTGCTTGCTTGTCTTGTCCCCTCAAACTTCAAATGTATCTTAGGTGGTCCGTGCCGGGCGCCTCCGGCAGCCCTGCTCCGAAAATGCAAACGTCTGCAGATAGCTCGCAGGCAGAAAGAGCTAGCCTGGAAAGCTGTTGCTCAGCCTCATCTGCCCATGGCACTGCTCGCACAGAGGCACAGAGACTGGGGCTGCTTGCTTGTCTTGTCCCCTCAAACTTCAAACGTAGCTTAGGTGGTCCGTGCCGGGCGCATCCGGCAGCCCTGCTCCAAAAATGCGAACGTCTGCAGATAGCTCGCAGGCAGAAAGAGCTAGCCTGGAAAGCTGTTGCTCAGCCTCATCTGCCCATGGCACTGCTCGCACACAGGCACAGAGACTGGGGCTGCTTGCTTGTCTTGTCCCCTCAAACTTCAAACGTAGCTTAGGTGGTCCGTGCCGGGCGCCTCCGGCAGCCCTGCTCCGAAAATGCAAACGTCTGCAGATAGCTCGCAGGCAGAAAGAGCTAGCCTGGAAAGCTGTTGCTCAGCCTCATCTGCCCATGGCACTGCTCGCACAGAGGCACAGAGACTGGGGCTGCTTGCTGGTCTTGTCCCCTCAAACTTCAAACGTAGCTTAGGTTGTCCGTGCCGGGCGCCTCCGGGAGCCCTGCTCCGAAAATGCGAACGTCTGCAGATAGCTCGCAGGCAGAAAGAGCTAGCCTGGAAAGCTGTTGCTCAGCCTCATCTGCCCATGGCACTGCTCGCACAGAGGCACAGAGACTGGGGCTGCTTGCTTGTCTTGCCCCCTCAAACTTCAAACGTATCTTAGGTGGTCCGTGCCGGGCGCCTCCGGCAGCCCTGCTCCGAAAATGCGAACGTCTGCAGATAGCTCGCAGGCAGAAAGAGCTAGCCTGGAAAGCTGTTGCTCAGCCTCATCTGCCCATGGCACTGCTCGCACAGAGGCACAGAGACTTTGGCTGCTTGCTTGTCTTGCCCCCTCAAACTTCAAATGTAGCTTAGGTGGTCCGTGCCGGGCGCCTCCGGCAGCCCTGCTCCGAAAATGCAAACGTCTGCAGATAGCTCGCAGGCAGAAAGAGCTAGCCTGGAAAGCTGTTGCTCAGCCTCACCTGCCCATGGCACTGCTCGCACAGAGGCACAGAGACTGGGGCTGCTTGCTTGTCTTGCCCCCTCAAACTTCAAACGTAGCTTAGGTGGTCCGTGCCGGGCGCCTCCGGCAGCCCTGCTCCGAAAATGCGAACGTCTGCAGATAGCTCGCAGGCAGAAAGAGCTAGCCTGGAAAGCTGTTGCTCAGCCTCATCTGCCCATGGCACTGCTCGCACAGAGGCACAGAGACTGGGGCTGCTTGCTTGTCTTGCCCCCTCAAACTTCAAACGTAGCTTAGGTGGTCCGTGCCGGGCGCCTCCGGCAGCCCTGCTCCGAAAATGCGAACGTCTGCAGATAGCTCGCAGGCAGAAAGAGCTAGCCTGGAAAGCTGTTGCTCAGCCTCATCTGCCCATGGCACTGCTTGCACAGAGGCACAGAGACTGGGACTGTTTGCTTGTCTTGTACCCTCAAACTTCAAATGTATCTTAGGTGGTCTGTGCCGGGCGCCTCCGGCAGCCCTGCTCCGAAAATGCAAACGTCTGCAGATAGCTCGCAGGCAGAAAGAGCTAGCCTGGAAAGCTGTTGCTCAGCCTCATCTGCCCATGGCACTGCTCGCACAGAGGCACAGAGACTGGGGCTGCTTGCTTGTCTTGTCCCCTCAAACTTCAAACGTAGCTTAGGTGGTCCGTGCCGGGCGCCTCCGGCAGCCCTGCTCCGAAAATGCGAACGTCTGCAGATAGCTCGCAGGCAGAAAGAGCTAGCCTGGAAAGCTGTTGCTCAGCCTCATCTTCCCATGGCACTGCTCGCACAGAGGCACAGAGACTGGGGCTGCTTGCTTGTCTTGCCCCCTCAAACTTCAAACGTAGCTTAGGTGGTCCGTGCCGGGCGCCTCCGGCAGCCCTGCTCCGAAACTGCGAACGTCTGCAGATAGCTGGCAGGCAGAAAGAGCTAGCCTGGAAAGCTGTTGCTCAGCCTCATCTGCCCATGGCACTGCTCGCACAGAGGCACAGAGACTGGGGCTGCTTGCTTGTCTTGCCCCCTCAAACTTCAAACGTAGCTTAGGTGGTCCGTGCCGGGCGCCTCCGGCAGCCCTGCTCCGAAAATGCAAACGTCTGCAGATAGCTCGCAGGCAGAAAGAGCTAGCCTGGAAAGCTGTTGCTCAGCCTCATCTGCCCATGGCACTGCTCGCACAGAGGCACAGAGACTTTGGCTGCTTGCTTGTCTTGTCCCCTCAAACTTCAAATGTAGCTTAGGTGGTCCGTGCCGGGCGCCTCCGGTAGCCCTGCTCCGAAAATGCAAACGTCTGCAGATAGCTCGCAGGCAGAAAGAGCTAGCCTGGAAAGCTGTTGCTCAGCCTCATCTGCCCATGGCACTGCTCGCACAGAGGCACAGAGACTGGGGCTGCTTGCTTGTCTTGCCCCCTCAAACTTCAAATGTATCTTAGGTGGTCCGTGCCGGGCGCCTCCGGCAGCCCTGCTCCGAAAATGCAAACGTCTGCAGATAGCTGTCAGGCAGAAAGAGCTAGCCTGGAAAGCTGTTGCTCAGCCTCATCTGCCCATGGCACTGCTCGCACAGAGGCACAGAGACTGGGGCTGCTTGCTTGTCTTGCCCCCTCAAACTTCAAACGTAGCTTAGGTGGTCCGTGCCGGGCGCCTCCGGCAGCCCTGCTCCGAAAATGCAAACGTCTGCAGATAGCTCGCAGGCAGAAAGAGCTAGCCTGGAAAGCTGTTGCTCAGCCTCATCTGCCCATGGCACTGGTCGCACAGAGGCACAGAGACTGGGGCTGCTTGCTTGTCTTGTCCCCTCAAACTTCAAACGTAGCTTAGGTGGTCCGTGCCGGGCGCCTCCGGCAGCCCTGCTCCGAAAATGCAAACGTCTGCAGATAGCTCGCAGGCAGAAAGAGCTAGCCTGGAAAGCTGTTGCTCAGCCTCATCTTCCCATGGCACTGCTCGCACAGAGGCACAGAGACTGGGGCTGCTTGCTTGTCTTGCCCCCTCAAACTTCAAACGTAGCTTAGGTGGTCCGTGCCGGGCGCCTCCGGCAGCCCTGCTCCGAAACTGCGAACGTCTGCAGATAGCTGGCAGGCAGAAAGAGCTAGCCTGGAAAGCTGTTGCTCAGCCTCATCTGCCCATGGCACTGCTCGCACAGAGGCACAGAGACTGGGGCTGCTTGCTTGTCTTGCCCCCTCAAACTTCAAACGTAGCTTAGGTGGTCCGTGCCGGGCGCCTCCGGCAGCCCTGCTCCGAAAATGCAAACGTCTGCAGATAGCTCGCAGGCAGAAAGAGCTAGCCTGGAAAGCTGTTGCTCAGCCTCATCTGCCCATGGCACTGCTCGCACAGAGGCACAGAGACTGGGGCTGCTTGCTTGTCTTGTCCCCTCAAACTTCAAACGTAGCTTAGGTGGTCCGTGCCGGGCGCCTCCGGCAGCCCTGCTCCAAAAATGCAAACGTCTGCAGATAGCTCGCAGGCAGAAAGAGCTAGCCTGGAAAGCTGTTGCTCAGCCTCATCTGCCCATGGCACTGCTCGCACAGAGGCACAGAGACTGGGGCTGCTTGCTTGTCTTGTCCCCTCAAACTTCAAATGTAGCTTAGGTGGTCCGTGCCGGGCGCCTCCGGCAGCCCTGCTCCAAAAATGCAAACGTCTGCAGATAGCTCGCAGGCAGAAAGAGCTAGCCTGGAAAGCTGTTGCTCAGCCTCATCTGCCCATGGCACTGCTCGCACAGAGGCACAGAGACTGGGGCTGCTTGCTTGTCTTGTCCCCTCAAACTTCAAACGTAGCTTAGGTGGTCCGTGCCGGGCGCCTCCGGCAGCCGTGCTCCGAAAATCCAAACGTCTGCAGATAGCTCGCAGGCAGAAAGAGCTAGCCTGGAAAGCTGTTGCTCAGCCTCATCTGCCCATGGCACTGCTCGCACAGAGGCACAGAGACTGGGGCTGCTTGCTTGTCTTGCCCCCTCAAACTTCAAACGTAGCTTAGGTGGTCCGTGCCGGGCGCCTCCGGCAGCCCTGCTCCGAAAATGCAAACGTCTGCAGATAGCTCGCAGGCAGAAAGAGCTAGCCTGGAAAGCTGTTGCTCAGCCTCATCTGCCCATGGCACTGCTCGCACAGAGGCACAGAGACTGGGGCTGCTTGCTTGTCTTGTCCCCTCAAACTTCAAACGTAGCTTAGGTGGTCCTTGCCGGGCGCCTCCGGCAGCCCTGCTCCGAAAATGCGAACGTCTGCAGATAGCTCGCAGGCAGAAAGAGCTAGGCTGGAAAGCTGTTGCTCAGCCTCATCTGCCCATGGCACTGCTCGCACAGAGGCACAGAGACTGGGGCTGCTTGCTTGTCTTGCCCCCTCAAACTTCAAACGTAGCTTAGGTGGTCCGTGCCGGGCGCCTCCGGCAGCCCTGCTCCGAAAATGCGAACGTCTGCAGATAGCTCGCAGGCAGAAAGAGCTAGCCTGGAAAGCTGTTGCTCAGCCTCATCTGCCCATGGCACTGCTTGCACAGAGGCACAGAGACTGGGGCTGCTTGCTTGTCTTGCCCCCTCAAACTTCAAACGTAGCTTAGGTGGTCTGTGCCATGCGCCTCCGGCAGCCCTGCTCCAAAAATGCAAACGTCTGCAGATAGCTCGCAGGCAGAAAGAGCTAGCCTGGAAAGCTGTTGCTCAGCCTCATCTGCCCATGGCACTGCTCGCACAGAGGCACAGAGACTGGGGCTGCTTGCTTGTCTTGCCCCCTCAAACTTCAAACGTAGCTTAGGTGGTCTGTGCCGGGCGCCTCCGGCAGCCCTGCTCCGAAAATCCAAACGTCTGCAGATAGCTCGCAGGCAGAAAGAGCTAGCCTGGAAAGCTGTTGCTCAGCCTCATCTGCCCATGACACTGCTCGCACAGAGGCACAGAGACTGGGGCTGCTTGCTTGTCTTGTCCCCTCAAACTTCAAACGTATCTTAGGTGATCTGTGCCGGGCGCTTCCGGCATCCCTGCTCCGAAATTGCGAACGTCTGCAGATAGCTCGCAGGCAGAAAGAGCTAGCCTGGAAAGCTGTTGCTCAGCCTCATCTGCCCATGGCACTGCTCGCACAGAGGCACAGAGACTGGGGCTGCCTGCTTGTCTTGTCCCCTCAAACTTCAAACGTAGCTTAGGTGGTCCGTGCCGGGCGCCTCCGGCAGCCCTGCTCCGAAAATGCAAACGTCTGCAGATAGCTCGCAGGCAGAAAGAGCTAGCCTGGAAAGCTGTTGCTCAGCCTCATCTGCCCATGACACTGCTCGCACAGAGGCACAGAGACTGGGGCTGCTTGCTTGTCTTGCCCCCTCAAACTTCAAACGTAGCTTAGGTGGTCCGTGCCGGGCGCCTCCGGCAGCCCTGCTCCGAAAATGCAAACGTCTGCAGAATAGCTCGCAGGCAGAAAGAGCTAGCCTGGAAAGCTGTTGCTCAGCCTCATCTGCCCATGGCACTGCTCGCACAGAGGCACAGAGACTGGGGCTGCCTGCTTGTCTTGTCCCCTCAAACTTCAAACGTAGCTTAGGTGGTCCGTGCCGGGCGCCTCCGGCAGCCCTGCTCCGAAAATGCAAACGTCTGCAGATAGCTCGCAGGCAGAAAGAGCTAGCCTGGAAAGCTGTTGCTCAGCCTCATCTGCCCATGACACTGCTCGCACAGAGGCACAGAGACTGGGGCTGCTTGCTTGTCTTGCCCCCTCAAACTTCAAACGTAGCTTAGGTGGTCCGTGCCGGGCGCCTCCGGCAGCCCTGCTCCGAAAATGCAAACGTCTGCAGAATAGCTCGCAGGCAGAAAGAGCTAGCCTGGAAAGCTGTTGCTCAGCCTCATCTGCCCATGGCACTGCTCGCACAGAGGCACAGAGACTGGGGCTGCTTGCTTGTCTTGTCCCCTCAAACTTCAAACGTAGCTTAGGTGGTCTGTGCCGGGCTCCTCCGGCAGCCCTGCTCCAAAAATGCAAACGTCTGCAGATAGCTCGCAGGCAGAAAGAGCTAGCCTGGAAAGCTGTTGCTCAGCGTCATCTGCCCATGGCACTGCTCGCACAGAGGCACAGAGACTGGGGCTGCTTGCTTGTCTTGTCCCCTCAAACTTAAAACATAGCTTAGGTGGTCCGTGCCGGGCGCCTCTGGCAGCCCTGCTCCGAAAATGCAAACGTCTGCAGATAGCTCGCAGGCAGAAAGAGCTAGCCTGGAAAGCTGTTGCTCAGCCTCATCTGCCCATGGCACTGCTCGCACAGAGGCACAGAGACTGGGGCTGCTTGCTTGTCTTGCCCCCTCAAACTTCAAACGTAGCTTAGGTGGTCCGTGCCGGGCGCCTCCGGCAGCCCTGCTCCGAAAATGCAAACGTCTGCAGAATAGCTCGCAGGCAGAAAGAGCTAGCCTGGAAAGCTGTTGCTCAGCCTCATCTGCTCATGGCACTGCTCGCACAGAGGCACAGAGACTGGGGCTGCTTGCTTGTCTTGTCCCCTCAAACTTCAAACGTAGCTTATGTGGTCTGTGCCGGGCTCCTCCGGCAGCCCTGCTCCAAAAATGCAAACGTCTGCAGATAGCTCGCAGGCAGAAAGAGCTATCCTGGAAAGCTGTTGCTCAGCCTCATCTGCCCATGGCACTGCTCGCACAAAAGCACAGAGACTGGGGCTGCTTGCTTGTCTTGTCCCCTCAAACTTAAAACATAGCTTAGGTGGTCCGTGCCGGGCTCCTCCGGCAGCCCTGCTCCGAAAATGCGAACGTCTGCAGATAGCTCGCAGGCAGAAAGAGCTAGCCTGGAAAGCTGTTGCTCAGCCTCATCTGCCCATGGCACTGCTCGCACAGAGGCACAGAGACTGGGGCTGCTTGCTTGTCTTGCCCCCTCAAACTTCAAACGTAGCTTAGGTGGTCCGTGCCGGGCGCCTCCAGCAGCCCTGCTCCAAAAATGCAAACGTCTGCAGATAGCTCGCAGGCAGAAAGAGCTAGCCTGGAAAGCTGTTGCTCAGCCTCATCTGCCCATGGCACTGCTCGCACAGAGGCACAGAGACTGGGGCTGCTTGGTTGTTTTGCCCCCTCAAACTTCAAACTTAGCTTAGGTGGTCCGTGCCGAGCTCCTCCGGCAGCCCTGCTCCGAAAATCCAAACGTCTGCAGATAGCTCGCAGGCAGAAAGAGCTGGCCTGGAAAGCTGTTGCTCAGCCTCATCTGCCCATGGCACTGCTCGCACAGAGGCACAGAGACTGGGGCTGCTTGCTTGTCTTGCCCCCTCAAACTTCAAACGTATCTTAGGTGATCCGTGCCGGGCGCTTCCGGCATCCCTGCTCCCAAAATGCGAACGTCTGCAGATAGCTCGCAGGCAGAAAGAGCTAGCCTGGAAAGCTGTTGCTCAGCCTCATCTGCCCATGGCACTGCTCGCACAGAGGCACAGAGACTGGGGCTGCTTGCTTGTCTTGTCCCCTCAAACTTCAAACGTAACTTAGGTGGTCTGTGCCGGGCGCCTCCGGCAGCCCTGCTCCGAAAATGCGAACGTCTGCAGATAGCTCGCAGGCAGAAAGAGCTAGCCTGGAAAGCTGTTGCTCAGCCTCATCTGCCCATGGCACTGCTCGCACAGAGGCACAGAGACTGGGGCTGCTTGGTTGTTTTGCCCCCTCAAACTTAAAACTTAGCTTAGGTGGTCCGTGCCGGGCTCCTCCGGCAGCCCTGCTCCGAAAATGCAAACGTCTGCAGATAGCTCGCAGGCAGAAAGAGCTAGCCTGGAAAGCTGTTGCTCAGCCTCATCTGCCCATGGCACTGCTCGCACAGAGGCACAGAGACTGGGGCTGCTTGCTTGTCTTGCCCCCTCAAACTTCAAACGTATCTTAGGTGATCCGTGCCGGGCGCCTCCGGCAGCCCTGCTCCGAAAATGCGAACGTCTGCGGATAGCTCGCAGGCAGAAAGAGCTAGCCTGGAAAGCTGTTGCTCAGCCTCATCTGCCCATGGCACTGCTCGCACAGAGGCACAGAGACTGGGGCTGCTTGCTTGTCTTGTCCCCTCAAACTTCAAACGTAGCTTAGGTGGTCTGTGCCGGGCGCCTCCGGCAGCCCTGCTCCGAAAATGCGAACGTCTGCAGATAGCTCGCAGGCAGAAAGAGCTAGCCTGGAAAGCTGTTGCTCAGCCTCATCTGCCCATGGCACTGCTCGCACAGAGGCACAGAGACTGGGGCTGCTTGCTTGTCTTGCCCCCTCAAACTTCAAACGTAGCTTAGGTGGTCCGTGCCGGGCGCCTCCGGCAGCCCTGCTCCGAAACTGCGAACGTCTACAGATAGCTCGCAGGCAGAAAGAGCTAGCCTGGAAAGCTGTTGCTCAGCCTCATCTGCCCATGGCACTGCTCGCACAGAGGCACAGAGACTGGAGCTGCTTGCTTGTCTTGTCCCCTCAAACTTCAAATGTAGCTTAGGTGGTCCGTGCCGGGCGCTTCCGGCAGCCCTGCTCCGAAAATGCGAACGTCTGCAGATAGCTCGCAGGCAGAAAGAGCTAGCCTGGAAAACTGTTGCTCAGCCTCATCTGCCCATGGCACTGCTCGCACAGAGGCACAGAGACTGGGGCTGCTTGCTTGTTTTGGCCCCTCAAACTTCAAACGTAGCTTAGGTGGTCTGTGCCGGGCGCCTCTGGCAGCCCTGCTCCGAAAATGCAAACGTCTGCAGATAGCTCGCAGGCAGAAAGAGCTAGCCTGGAAAGCTGTTGCTCAGCCTCATCTGCCCATGGCACTGCTCGCACAGAGGCACAGAGACTGGGGCTGCTTGCTTGTCTTGTCCCCTCAAACTTCAAACGTAGCTTAGGTGGTCCGTGCCGGGCGCCTCCGGCAGCCCTGCTCCGAAAATGCAAACGTCTGCAGATAGCTCGCAGGCAGAAAGAGCTAGCCTGGAAAGCTGTTGCTCAGCCTCATCTGCCCATGGCACTGCTCGCACAGAGGCACAGAGACTGGGGCTGCTTGCTTGTCTTGTCCCCTCAAACTTCAAACGTAGCTTAGGTGGTCCGTGCCGGGCGCCTCCGGCAGCCCTGCTCCGAAAATGCGAACGTCTGCAGATAGCTCGCAGGCAGAAAGAGCTAGCCTGGAAAGCTGTTGCTCAGCCTCATCTGCCCATGGCAGTGCTCGCACAGAGGCACAGAGACTGGGGCTGCTTGCTTGTTTTGCCCCCTCAAACTTCAAACGTAGCTTAGGTGGTCCGTGCCGGGCGCATCCGGCAGCCCTGCTCCGAAAATGCAAACGTCTGCAGATAGCTCGCAGGCAGAAAGAGCTAGCCTGGAAAGCTGTTGCTCAGCCTCATCTGCCCATGGCACTGCTCGCACAGAGGCACAGAGACTGGGGCTGCTTGCTTGTCTTGTCCCCTCAAACTTCAAACGTAGCTTAGGTGGTCCGTGCCGGGCGCCTCCGGCAGCCCTGCTCCGAAAATGCAAACGTCTGCAGATAGCTCGCAGGCAGAAAGAGCTAGCCTGGAAAGCTGTTGCTCAGCCTCATCTGCCCATGGCACTGCTCGCACAGTGGCACAGAGACTGGGGCTGCTTGCTTGTCTTGTCCCCTCAAACTTCAAACGTAGCTTAGGTGGTCCGTGCCGGGCGCATCCGGCAGCCCTGCTCCGAAAATGCGAACGTCTGCAGATAGCTCGCAGGCAGAAAGAGCTAGCCTGGAAAGCTGTTGCTCAGCCTCATCTGCCCATGGCACTGCTCGCACAGAGGCACAGAGACTGGGGCTGCTTGCTTGTCTTGTCCCCTCAAACTTCAAACGTAGCTTAGGTGGTCCATGCCGGGCGCCTCCGGCAGCCCTGCTCCAAAATGCGAACGTCTGCAGATAGCTCGCAGGCAGAAAGAGCTAGCCTGGAAAGCTGTTGCTCAGCCTCATCTGCCCATGGCACTGCTCGCACAGAGGCACAGAGACTGGGGCTGCTTGCTTGTCTTGTCCCCTCAAACTTCAAACGTAGCTTAGGTGGTCCGTGCCGGGCGCATCCGGCAGCCCTGATCCGAAAATGCGAACGTCTGCAGATAGCTCGCAGCCAGAAGGAGCTAGCCTGGAAAGCTGTTGCTCAGCCTCATCTGCCCATGGCACTGCTCGCACAGAGGCACAGAGACTGGGGCTGCTTGCTTGTCTTGTCCCCTCAAACTTCAAACGTAGCTTAGGTGGTCTGTGCTGGGCGCCTCCGGCAGCCCTGCTCCGAAAATGCGAACGTCTGCAGATAGCTCGCAGGCAGAAAGAGCTAGCCTGGAAAGCTGTTGCTCAGCCTCATCTGCCCATGGCACTGCTCGCACAGAGGCACAGAGACTGGGGCTGCTTGCTTGTCTTGTCCCCTCAAACTTCAAACGTAGCTTAGGTGGTCTGTGCCGGGCGCCTCCGGCAGCCCTGCTCCAAAAATGCAAACGTCTGCAGATAGCTCGCAGCCAGAAAGAGCTAGCCTGGAAAGCTGTTGCTCAGCCTCATCTGCCCATGGCACTGCTCGCACAGAGGCACAGAGACTGGGGCTGCTTGCTTGTTTTGCCCCCTCAAACTTCAAACGTAGCTTAGGTGGTCCGTGCCGGGCGCATCCGGCAGCCCTGCTCCGAAAATTCGAACGTCTGCAGATAGCTCGCAGGCAGAAAGAGCTAGCCTGGAAAGCTGTTGCTCAGCCTCATCTGCCCATGGCACTGCTCGCACAGAGGCACAGAGACTGGGGCTGCTTGCTTGTCTTGTCCCCTCAAACTTCAAACGTAGCTTAGGTGGTCCGTGCCGGGCGCCTCCGGCAGCCCTGCTCCGAAAATGCGAACGTCTGCAGATAGCTCGCAGGCAGAAAGAGCTAGCCTGGAAAGCTGTTGCTCAGCCTCATCTGCCCATGGCACTGCTCGCACAGAGGCACAGAGACTGGGGCTGCTTGCTTGTCTTGTCCCCTCAAACTTCAAACGTAGCTTAGGTGGTCCATGCCGGGCGCCTCCGGCAGCCCTGCTCCAAAATGCGAACGTCTGCAGATAGCTCGCAGGCAGAAAGAGCTAGCCTGGAAAGCTGTTGCTCAGCCTCATCTGCCCATGGCACTGCTCGCACAGAGGCACAGAGACTGGGGCTGCTTGCTTGTCTTGTCCCCTCAAACTTCAAACGTAACTTAGGTGGTCTGTGCCGGGCGCCTCCGGCAGCCCTGCTCCGAAAATGCGAACGTCTGCAGATAGCTCGCAGGCAGAAAGAGCTAGCCTGGAAAGCTCTTGCTCAGCCTCATCTGCCCATGGCACTGCTCGCACAGAGGCACAGAGACTGGGGCTGCTTGCTTGTCTTGCCCCCTCAAACTTCAAACGTAGCTTAGGTGGTCCGTGCCGGGCGCCTCCGGCAGCCCTGCTCCGAAAATGCAAACGTCTGCAGAATAGCTCGCAGGCAGAAAGAGCTAGCCTGGAAAGCTGTTGCTCAGCCTCATCTGCCCATGGCACTGCTCGCACAGAGGCACAGAGACTGGGGCTGCTTGCTTGTCTTGTCCCCTCAAACTTCAAACGTAGCTTAGGTGGTCTGTGCCGGGCTCCTCCGGCAGCCCTGCTCCAAAAATGCAAACGTCTGCAGATAGCTCGAAGGCAGAAAGAGCTAGCCTGTAAAGCTGTTGCTCAGCCTCATCTGCCCATGGCACTGCTCGCACAGAGGCACAGAGACTGGGGCTGCTTGCTTGTCTTGTCCCCTCAAACTTCAAACGTAGCTTAGGTGGTCCGTGACGGCTGCTTCCTTCAGCCCTGCTCCAAAATGCGAACGTCTGCAGATAGCTCGCAGGCAGAAAGAGCTAGGCTGGAAAGCTGTTGCTCAGCCTCATCTGCCCATGGCACTGCTCGCACAGAGGCACAGAGACTGGGGCTGCTTGGTTGTTTTGCCCCCTCAAACTTAAAACTTAGCTTAGGTGGTCCGTGCCGGGCGCCTCCGGCAGCCCTGCTCCGAAAATGCAAACGTCTGCAGATAGCTCGCAGGCAGAAAGAGCTAGCCTGGAAAGCTGTTGCTCAGCCTCATCTGCCCATGGCACTGCTCGCACAGAGGCACAGAGACTGGGGCTGCTTGCTTGTCTTGCCCCCTCAAACTTCAAACGTATCTTAGGTGATTCGTGCCGGGCGCTTCCGGCATCACTGCTCCGAAAATGCGAACGTCTGCGGATAGCTCGCAGGCAGAAAGAGCTAGCCTGGAAAGCTGTTGCTCAGCCTCATCTGCCCATGGCACTGCTCGCACAGAGGCACAGAGACTGGGGCTGCTTGCTTGTCTTGTCCCCTCAAACTTCAAACGTAGCTTAGGTGGTCTGTGCCGGGCGCCTCCGGCAGCCCTGCTCCGAAAATGCGAACGTCTGCAGATAGCTCGCAGGCAGAAAGAGCTAGCCTGGAAAGCTCTTGCTCAGCCTCATCTGCCCATGGCACTGCTCGCACAGAGGCACAGAGACTGGGGCTGCTTGCTTGTCTTGCCCCCTCAAACTTCAAACGTAGCTTAGGTGGTCCGTGCCGGGCGCCTCCGGCAGCCCTGCTCCGAAAATGCGAACGTCTGCAGATAGCTCGCAGGCAGAAAGAGCTAGCCTGGAAAGCTGTTGCTCAGCCTCATCTGCCCATGGCACTGCTCGCACAGAGGCACAGAGACTGGGGCTGCTTGCTTGTCTTGTCCCCTCAAACTTCAAACGTATCTTAGCTGGTCCGTGACGGGCGCTTCCTTCAGCCCTGCTCCGAAAATGCAAACGTCTGCAGATAGCTCGCAGGCAGAAAGAGCTAGCCTGGAAAACTGTTGCTCAGCCTCATCTGCCCATGGCACTGCTCGCACAGAGGCACAGAGACTGGGGCTGCTTGCTTGTCTTGTCCCCTCAAACTTCAGACGTATCTTAGGTGGTCTGTGCCGGGCGCCTCCGGCAGCCCTGCTCCGAAAATGCAAACGTCTGCAGATAGCTCGCAGGCAGAAAGAGGTAGCCTGGAAAGCTGTTGCTCAGCCTCATCTGCCCATGGCACTGCTCGCACAGAGGCACAGAGACTGGGGCTGCTTGCTTGTCTTGCCCCCTCAAACGTCGAACGTAGCTTAGGTGGTCCGTGCCGGGCGCCTCCGGCAGCCCTGCTCCGAAAATGCGAACGTCTGCAGATAGCTCTCAGGCAGAAAGAGCTAGCCTGGAAAGCTGTTGCTCAGCCTCATCTGCCCATGGCACTGCTCGCACAGAGGCACAGAGACTGGGGCTGCTTGCTTGTCTTGTCCCCTCAAACTTCAAACTTAGCTTAGGTGGTCCGTGCCGGGCTCCTCCGGCAGCCCTGCTCCGAAAATGCAAACGTCTGCAGATAGCTCGCAGGCAGAAAGAGCTAGCCTGGAAAGCTGTTGCTCAGCCTCATCTGCCCATGGCACTGCTCGCACAGAGGCACAGAGACTGGGGCTGCTTGCTTGTCTTGTCCCCTCAAACTTCAAACGTAGCTTAGGTGGTCTGTGCCGGGCGCTTCCGGCAGCCCTGCTCCGAAAATGCGAACGTCTGCAGATAGCTCGAAGGCAGAAAGAGCTAGCCTGGAAAGCTGTTGCTCAGCCTCATCTGCCCATGGCACTGCTCGCACAGAGGCACAGAGACTGGGGCTGCTTGCTTGTTTTGCCCCCTCAAACTTCGAACGTAGCTTAGGTGGTCCGTGCCGGGCGCATCCGGCAGCCCTGCTCCGAAAATGCGAACGTCTGCAGATAGCTCGCAGGCAGAAAGAGCTAGCCTGGAAAACTGTTGCTCAGCCTCATCTGCCCATGGCACTGCTCGCACAGAGGCACAGAGACTGGGGCTGCTTGCTTGTTTTGGCCCCTCAAACTTCAAACGTAGCTTAGGTGGTCTGTGCCGGGCGCCTCCGGCAGCCCTGCTCCGAAAATGCAAACGTCTGCAGATAGCTCGCAGGCAGAAAGAGCTAGCCTGGAAAGCTGTTGCTCAGCCTCATCTGCCCATGGCACTGCTCGCACAGAGGCACAGAGACTGGGGCTGCTTGCTTGTCTTGTCCCCTCAAACTTCAAACGTAGCTTAGGTGGTCCGTGCCGGGCGCCTCCGGCAGCCCTGCTCCGAAAATGCGAACGTCTGCAGATAGCTCGCAGGCAGAAAGAGCTAGCCTGGAAAGCTGTTGCTCAGCCTCATCTGCCCATGGCACTGCTCGCACAGAGGCACAGAGACTGGGGCTGCTTGCTTGTCTTGTCCCCTCAAACTTCAAACGTAGATTAGGTGGTCTGTGCCGGGCGCCTCCGGCAGCCCTGCTCCTAAAATGCGAACGTCTGCAGATAGCTCGCAGGCAGAAAGAGCTAGCCTGGAAAGCTGTTGCTCAGCCTCATCTGCCCATGGCACTGCTCACACAGAGGCACAGAGACTGGGGCTGCTTGCTTGTCTTGCCCCCTCAAACTTCAAACGTAGCTTAGGTGGTCCGTGCCGGGCGCCTCCGGCAACCCTGCTCCGAAAATGCGAACGTCTGCAGATAGCTCGCAGCCAGAAAGAGCTAGCCTGGAAAGCTGTTGCTCAGCCTCATCTGCCCATGGCACTGCTCGCACAGAGGCACAGAGACTGGGGCTGCTTGCTTGTCTTGTCCCCTCAAACTTCAAACGTAGCTTAGGTGGTCTGTGCCGGGCGCCTCCGGCAGCCCTGCTCCAAAAATGCAAACGTCTGCAGATAGCTCGAAGGCAGAAAGAGCTAGCCTGGAAAGCTGTTGCTCAGCCTCATCTGCCCATGGCACTGCTCGCACAGAGGCACAGAGACTGGGGCTGCTTGCTTGTTTTGCCCCCTCAAACTTCAAACGTATCTTAGGTTGTCCGTGCCGGGCGCCTCCGGCAGCCCTGCTCCGAAAATGCGAACGTCTGCAGATAGCTCGCAGGCAGAAAGAGCTAGCCTGGAAAGCTGTTGCTCAGCCTCATCTGCCCATGGCAGTGCTCGCACAGAGGCACAGAGACTGGGGCTGCTTGCTTGTTTTGCCCCCTCAAACTTCAAACGTAGCTTAGGTGGTCCGTGCCGGGCGCATCCGGCAGCCCTGCTCCGAAAATGCGAACGTCTGCAGATAGCTCGCAGGCAGAAAGAGCTAGCCTGGAAAGCTGTTGCTCAGCCTCATCTGCCCATGGCACTGCTCGCACAGAGGCACAGAGACTGGGGCTGCTTGCTTGTCTTGTCCCCTCAAACTTCAAACGTAGCTTAGGTGGTCCGTGCCGGGCGCCTCCGGCAGCCCTGCTCCGAAAATGCAAACGTCTGCAGATAGCTCGCAGGCAGAAAGAGCTAGCCTGGAAAGCTGTTGCTCAGCCTCATCTGCCCATGGCACTGCTCGCACAGAGGCACAGAGACTGGGGCTGCTTGCTTGTCTTGTCCCCTCAAACTTCAAACGTAGCTTAGGTGGTCCGTGCCGGGCGCCTCCGGCAGCCCTGCTCCAAAATGCGAACGTCTGCAGATAGCTCGCAGGCAGAAAGAGCTAGCCTGGAAAGCTGTTGCTCAGCCTCATCTGCCCATGGCACTGCTCGCACAGAGGCACAGAGACTGGGGCTGCTTGCTTGTCTTGTCCCCTCAAACTTCAAATGTAGCTTAGGTTGTCCGTGCCGGGCGCATCCGGCAGCCCTGCTCCGAAAATGCGAACGTCTGCAGATAGCTCGCAGGCAGAAAGAGCTAGCCTGGAAAGCTGTTGCTCAGCCTCATCTGCCCATGGCACTGCTCGCACAGAGGCACAGAGACTGGGGCTGCTTGCTTGTTTTGCCCCCTCAAACTTCAAACGTAGCTTAGGTGGTCCGTGCCGGGCGCCTCCGGCAGCCCTGCTCTGAAAATGCGAACGTCTGCAGATAGCTCGCAGGCAGAAAGAGCTAGCCTGGAAAGCTGTTGCTCAGCCTCATCTGCCCATGGCACTGCTCGCACAGAGGCACAGAGACTGGGGCTGCTTGCTTGTCTTGTCCCCTCAAACTTCAAACGTAGCTTAGGTGGTCTGTGCCGGGCGCCTCCGGCAGCCCTGCTCCAAAAATGCAAACGTCTGCAGATAGCTCGAAGGCAGAAAGAGCTAGCCTGGAAAGCTGTTGCTCAGCCTCATCTGCCCATGGCACTGCTCGCACAGAGGCACAGAGACTTGGGCTGCTTGCTTGTTTTGCCCCCTCAAACTTCAAACGTATCTTAGGTGGTCCGTGCCGGGCGCCTCCGGCAGCCCTGCTCCGAAAATGCGAACGTCTGCAGATAGCTCGCAGGCAGAAAGAGCTAGCCTGGAAAGCTGTTGCTCAGCCTCATCTGCCCATGGCACTGCTCGCACAGAGGCACAGAGACTGGGGCTGCTTGCTTGTCTTGTCCCCTCAAACTTCAAACGTAGCTTAGGTGGTCCGTGCCGGGCGCCTCCGGCAGCCCTGCTCCGAAAATGCGAACGTCTGCAGATAGCTCGCAGGCAGAAAGAGCTAGCCTGTAAAGCTGTTGCTCAGCCTCATCTGCCCATGGCACTGCTCGCACAGAGGCACAGAGACTGGGGCTGCTTGCTTGTCTTGTCCCCTCAAACTTCAAACGTATCTTAGGTGGTCTGTGCCGGGCGCCTCCGGCAGCCCTGCTCCTAAAATGCGAACGTCTGCAGATAGCTCGCAGGCAGAAAGAGCTAGCCTGGAAAGCTGTTGCTCATCCTCATCTGCCCATGGCACTGCTCACACAGAGGCACAGAGACTGGGGCTGCTTGCTTGTTTTGCCCCCTCAAACTTCAAACGTAGCTTAGGTGATCCGTGCCGGGCGCCTCCGGCAGCCCTGATCCAAAAATCCAAACGTCTGCAGATAGCTCGCAGGCAGAAAGAGCTAGCCTGTAAAGCTGTTGCTCAGCCTCATCTGCCCATGGCAGTGCTCGCACAGAGGCACAGAGACTGGGGCTGCTTGCTTGTTTTGCCCCCTCAAACTTCAAACGTAGCTTAGGTGGTCCGTGCCGGGCGCATCCGGCAGCCCTGCTCCGAAAATGCGAACGTCTGCAGATAGCTCGCAGGCAGAAAGAGCTAGCCTGGAAAGCTGTTGCTCAGCCTCATCTGCCCATGGCACTGCTCGCACAGAGGCACAGAGACTGGGGCTGCTTGCTTGTCTTGTCCCCTCAAACTTCAAACGTAGCTTAGGTGGTCCGTGCCGGGCGCCTCCGGCAGCCCTGCTCCGAAAATGCGAACGTCTGCAGATAGCTCGCAGGCAGAAAGAGCTAGCCTGGAAAGCTGTTGCTCAGCCTCATCTGCCCATGGCACTGCTCGCACAGAGGCACAGAGACTGGGGCTGCTTGCTTGTCTTGTCCCCTCAAACTTCAAACGTAGCTTAGGTGGTCCATGCCGGGCGCCTCCGGCAGCCCTGCTCCGAAAATGCGAACGTCTGCAGATAGCGCGCAGGCAGAAAGAGCTAGCCTGGAAAGATGTTGCTCAGCCTCATCTGCCCATGGCACTGCTCGCACAGAGGCACAGAGACTGGGGCTGCTTGCTTGTCTTGTCCCCTCAAACTTCAAACGTAGCTTAGGTGTTCCGTGCCGTCTGCCTCCAGCAGCCCTGCTCCGAAAATGCAAACGTCTGCAGATAGCTCGCAGGCAGAAAGAGCTAGCCTGGAAAGCTGTTGCTCAGCCTCATCTGCCCATGGCACTGCTCGCACAGAGGCACAGAGACTGGGGCTGCTTGCTTGTCTTGTCCCCTCAAACTTCAAATGTAGCTTAGGTGGTCCGTGCCGGGCGCATCCGGCAGCCCTGCTCCGAAAATGTGAACGTCTGCAGATAGCTCGCAGGCAGAAAGAGCTAGCCTGGAAAGCTGTTGCTCAGCCTCATCTGCCCATGGCACTGCTCGCACAGAGGCACAGAGACTGGGGCTGCTTGCTTGTTTTGCCCCCTCAAACTTCAAACGTAGCTTAGGTGGTCCGTGCCGGGCGCCTCCGGCAGCCCTGCTCCGAAAATTCGAACGTCTGCAGATAGCTCGCAGGCAGAAAGAGCTAGCCTGGAAAGCTGTTGCTCAGCCTCATCTGCCCATGGCACTGCTCGCACAGTGGCACAGAGACTGGGGCTGCTTGCTTGTCTTGTCCCCTCAAACTTCAAACGTAGCTTAGGTGGTCCGTGCCGGGCGCCTCCGGCAGCCCTGCTCCGAAAATGCGAACGTCTGCAGATAGCTCGCAGGCAGAAAGAGCTAGCCTGGAAAGCTGTTGCTCAGCCTCATCTGCCCATGGCACTGCTCGCACAGAGGCACAGAGACTGGGGCTGCTTGCTTGTCTTGTCCCCTCAAACTTCAAACGTAGCTTAGGTGGTCCATGCCGGGCGCCTCCGGCAGCCCTGCTCCAAAATGCGAACGTCTGCAGATAGCTCGCAGGCAGAAAGAGCTAGCCTGGAAAGCTGTTGCTCAGCCTCATCTGCCCATGGCACTGCTCGCACAGAGGCACAGAGACTGGGGCTGCTTGCTTGTCTTGTCCCCTCAAACTTCAAACGTAGCTTAGGTGGTCCGTGCCGGGCGCATCCGGCAGCCCTGATCCGAAAATGCGAACGTCTGCAGATAGCTCGCAGCCAGAAGGAGCTAGCCTGGAAAGCTGTTGCTCAGCCTCATCTGCCCATGGCACTGCTCGCACAGAGGCACAGAGACTGGGGCTGCTTGCTTGTCTTGTCCCCTCAAACTTCAAACGTAGCTTAGGTGGTCTGTGCCGGGCGCCTCCGGCAGCCCTGCTCCAAAAATGCAAACATCTGCAGATAGCTCGCAGCCAGAAAGAGCTAGCCTGGAAAGCTGTTGCTCAGCCTCATCTGCCCATGGCACTGCTCGCACAGAGGCACAGAGACTGGGGCTGCTTGCTTGTCTTGCCCCCTCAAACTTCAAACGTAGCTTAGGTGGTCCGTGCCGGGCGCCTCCAGCAGCCCTGCTCCGAAAATGCAAACGTCTGCAGATAGCTCGCAGGCAGAAAGAGCTAGCCTGGAAAGCTCTTGCTCAGCCTCATCTGCCCATGGCACTGCTCGCACAGAGGCACAGAGACTGGGGCTGCTTGCTTGTTTTGCCCCCTCAAACTTCAAACGTATCTTAGGTGGTCCGTGCCGGGCGCCTCCGGCAGCCCTGCTCCGAAAATTCGAACGTCTGCAGATAGCTCGCAGGCAGAAAGAGCTAGCCTGGAAAGCTGTTGCTCAGCCTCATCTGCCCATGGCACTGCTCGCACAGAGGCACAGAGACTGGGGCTGCTTGCTTGTCTTGTCCCCTCAAACTTCAAACGTAGCTTAGGTGGTCTGTGCCGGGCGCCTCCGGCAGCCCTGCTCCGAAAATGCGAACGTCTGCAGATAGCTCGCAGGCAGAAAGAGCTAGCCTGGAAAGCTGTTGCTCAGCCTCATCTGCCCATGGCACTGCTCGCACAGAGGCACAGAGACTGGGGCTGCTTGCTTGTCTTGCCCCCTCAAACTTCAAACGTAGCTTAGGTGGTCCGTGCCGGGCGCCTCCGGCAGCCCTGCTCCGAAAATGCAAACGTCTGCAGAATAGCTCGCAGGCAGAAAGAGCTAGCCTGGAAAGCTGTTGCTCAGCCTCATCTGCCCATGGCACTGCTCGCACAGAGGCACAGAGACTGGGGCTGCTTGCTTGTCTTGTCCCCTCAAACTTCAAACGTAGCTTAGGTGGTCCGTGCCGGGCGCCTCCAGCAGCCCTGCTCCAAAAATGCGAACGTCTGCAGATAGCTCGCAGGCAGAAAGAGCTAGCCTGGAAAACTGTTGCTCAGCCTCATCTGCCCATGGCACTGCTCGCACAGAGGCACAGAGACTGGGGCTGCTTGCTTGTCTTGTCCCCTCAAACTTCAGACGTATCTTAGGTGGTCTGTGCCGGGCGCCTCCGGCAGCCCTGCTCCGAAAATGCAAACGTCTGCAGATAGCTCGCAGGCAGAAAGAGCTAGCCTGGAAAGCTGTTGCTCAGCCTCATCTGCCCATGGCACTGCTCGCACAGAGGCACAGAGACTGGGGCTGCTTGGTTGTTTTGCCCCCTCAAACTTCAAACGTAGCTTAGGTGTTCCGTGCCGGGCGCCTCCGGCAGCCCTGCTCCGAAACTGCGAACGTCTACAGATAGCTCGCAGGCAGAAAGAGCTAGCCTGGAAAGCTGTTGCTCAGCCTCATCTGCCCATGGCACTGCTCGCACAGAGGCACAGAGACTGGGGCTGCTTGCTTGTCTTGTCCCCTCAAACTTCAAACGTAGCTTAGGTGTTCCGTGCCGTCTGCCTCCGGCAGCCCTGCTCCGAAAATGCGAACGTCTGCAGATAGCTCGCAGCCAGAAGGAGCTAGCCTGGAAAGCTGTTGCTCAGCCTCATCTGCCCATGGCACTGCTCGCACAGAGGCACAGAGACTGGGGCTGCTTGCTTGTCTTGTCCCCTCAAACTTCAAACGTAGCTTAGGTGGTCTGTGCTGGGCGCCTCCGGCAGCCCTGCTCCGAAAATGCGAACGTCTGCAGATAGCTCGCAGGCAGAAAGAGCTAGCCTGGAAAGCTGTTGCTCATCCTCATCTGCCCATGGCACTGCTCACACAGAGGCACAGAGACTGGGGCTGCTTGCTTGTTTTGCCCCCTCAAACTTCAAACGTAGCTTAGGTGATCCGTGCCGGGCGCCTCCGGCAGCCCTGATCCAAAAATCCAAACGTCTGCAGATAGCTCGCAGGCAGAAAGAGCTAGCCTGTAAAGCTGTTGCTCAGCCTCATCTGCCCATGGCAGTGCTCGCACAGAGGCACAGAGACTGGGGCTGCTTGCTTGTTTTGCCCCCTCAAACTTCAAACGTAGCTTAGGTGGTCCGTGCCGGGCGCATCCGGCAGCCCTGCTCCGAAAATGCGAACGTCTGCAGATAGCTCGCAGGCAGAAAGAGCTAGCCTGGAAAGCTGTTGCTCAGCCTCATCTGCCCATGGCACTGCTCGCACAGAGGCACAGAGACTGGGGCTGCTTGCTTGTCTTGTCCCCTCAAACTTCAAACGTAGCTTAGGTGGTCCGTGCCGGGCGCCTCCGGCAGCCCTGCTCCGAAAATGCGAACGTCTGCAGATAGCTCGCAGGCAGAAAGAGCTAGCCTGGAAAGCTGTTGCTCAGCCTCATCTGCCCATGGCACTGCTCGCACAGAGGCACAGAGACTGGGGCTGCTTGCTTGTCTTGTCCCCTCAAACTTCAAACGTAGCTTAGGTGGTCCATGCCGGGCGCCTCCGGCAGCCCTGCTCCGAAAATGCGAACGTCTGCAGATAGCGCGCAGGCAGAAAGAGCTAGCCTGGAAAGATGTTGCTCAGCCTCATCTGCCCATGGCACTGCTCGCACAGAGGCACAGAGACTGGGGCTGCTTGCTTGTCTTGTCCCCTCAAACTTCAAACGTAGCTTAGGTGTTCCGTGCCGTCTGCCTCCAGCAGCCCTGCTCCGAAAATGCAAACGTCTGCAGATAGCTCGCAGGCAGAAAGAGCTAGCCTGGAAAGCTGTTGCTCAGCCTCATCTGCCCATGGCACTGCTCGCACAGAGGCACAGAGACTGGGGCTGCTTGCTTGTCTTGTCCCCTCAAACTTCAAATGTAGCTTAGGTGGTCCGTGCCGGGCGCATCCGGCAGCCCTGCTCCGAAAATGTGAACGTCTGCAGATAGCTCGCAGGCAGAAAGAGCTAGCCTGGAAAGCTGTTGCTCAGCCTCATCTGCCCATGGCACTGCTCGCACAGAGGCACAGAGACTGGGGCTGCTTGCTTGTTTTGCCCCCTCAAACTTCAAACGTAGCTTAGGTGGTCCGTGCCGGGCGCCTCCGGCAGCCCTGCTCCGAAAATTCGAACGTCTGCAGATAGCTCGCAGGCAGAAAGAGCTAGCCTGGAAAGCTGTTGCTCAGCCTCATCTGCCCATGGCACTGCTCGCACAGTGGCACAGAGACTGGGGCTGCTTGCTTGTCTTGTCCCCTCAAACTTCAAACGTAGCTTAGGTGGTCCGTGCCGGGCGCCTCCGGCAGCCCTGCTCCGAAAATGCGAACGTCTGCAGATAGCTCGCAGGCAGAAAGAGCTAGCCTGGAAAGCTGTTGCTCAGCCTCATCTGCCCATGGCACTGCTCGCACAGAGGCACAGAGACTGGGGCTGCTTGCTTGTCTTGTCCCCTCAAACTTCAAACGTAGCTTAGGTGGTCCATGCCGGGCGCCTCCGGCAGCCCTGCTCCAAAATGCGAACGTCTGCAGATAGCTCGCAGGCAGAAAGAGCTAGCCTGGAAAGCTGTTGCTCAGCCTCATCTGCCCATGGCACTGCTCGCACAGAGGCACAGAGACTGGGGCTGCTTGCTTGTCTTGTCCCCTCAAACTTCAAACGTAGCTTAGGTGGTCCGTGCCGGGCGCATCCGGCAGCCCTGATCCGAAAATGCGAACGTCTGCAGATAGCTCGCAGCCAGAAGGAGCTAGCCTGGAAAGCTGTTGCTCAGCCTCATCTGCCCATGGCACTGCTCGCACAGAGGCACAGAGACTGGGGCTGCTTGCTTGTCTTGTCCCCTCAAACTTCAAACGTAGCTTAGGTGGTCTGTGCCGGGCGCCTCCGGCAGCCCTGCTCCAAAAATGCAAACATCTGCAGATAGCTCGCAGCCAGAAAGAGCTAGCCTGGAAAGCTGTTGCTCAGCCTCATCTGCCCATGGCACTGCTCGCACAGAGGCACAGAGACTGGGGCTGCTTGCTTGTCTTGCCCCCTCAAACTTCAAACGTAGCTTAGGTGGTCCGTGCCGGGCGCCTCCAGCAGCCCTGCTCCGAAAATGCAAACGTCTGCAGATAGCTCGCAGGCAGAAAGAGCTAGCCTGGAAAGCTCTTGCTCAGCCTCATCTGCCCATGGCACTGCTCGCACAGAGGCACAGAGACTGGGGCTGCTTGCTTGTTTTGCCCCCTCAAACTTCAAACGTATCTTAGGTGGTCCGTGCCGGGCGCCTCCGGCAGCCCTGCTCCGAAAATTCGAACGTCTGCAGATAGCTCGCAGGCAGAAAGAGCTAGCCTGGAAAGCTGTTGCTCAGCCTCATCTGCCCATGGCACTGCTCGCACAGAGGCACAGAGACTGGGGCTGCTTGCTTGTCTTGTCCCCTCAAACTTCAAACGTAGCTTAGGTGGTCTGTGCCGGGCGCCTCCGGCAGCCCTGCTCCGAAAATGCGAACGTCTGCAGATAGCTCGCAGGCAGAAAGAGCTAGCCTGGAAAGCTGTTGCTCAGCCTCATCTGCCCATGGCACTGCTCGCACAGAGGCACAGAGACTGGGGCTGCTTGCTTGTCTTGCCCCCTCAAACTTCAAACGTAGCTTAGGTGGTCCGTGCCGGGCGCCTCCGGCAGCCCTGCTCCGAAAATGCAAACGTCTGCAGAATAGCTCGCAGGCAGAAAGAGCTAGCCTGGAAAGCTGTTGCTCAGCCTCATCTGCCCATGGCACTGCTCGCACAGAGGCACAGAGACTGGGGCTGCTTGCTTGTCTTGTCCCCTCAAACTTCAAACGTAGCTTAGGTGGTCCGTGCCGGGCGCCTCCAGCAGCCCTGCTCCAAAAATGCGAACGTCTGCAGATAGCTCGCAGGCAGAAAGAGCTAGCCTGGAAAACTGTTGCTCAGCCTCATCTGCCCATGGCACTGCTCGCACAGAGGCACAGAGACTGGGGCTGCTTGCTTGTCTTGTCCCCTCAAACTTCAGACGTATCTTAGGTGGTCTGTGCCGGGCGCCTCCGGCAGCCCTGCTCCGAAAATGCAAACGTCTGCAGATAGCTCGCAGGCAGAAAGAGCTAGCCTGGAAAGCTGTTGCTCAGCCTCATCTGCCCATGGCACTGCTCGCACAGAGGCACAGAGACTGGGGCTGCTTGGTTGTTTTGCCCCCTCAAACTTCAAACGTAGCTTAGGTGTTCCGTGCCGGGCGCCTCCGGCAGCCCTGCTCCGAAACTGCGAACGTCTACAGATAGCTCGCAGGCAGAAAGAGCTAGCCTGGAAAGCTGTTGCTCAGCCTCATCTGCCCATGGCACTGCTCGCACAGAGGCACAGAGACTGGGGCTGCTTGCTTGTCTTGTCCCCTCAAACTTCAAACGTAGCTTAGGTGTTCCGTGCCGTCTGCCTCCGGCAGCCCTGCTCCGAAAATGCAAACGTCTGCAGATAGCTCGCAGGCAGAAAGAGCTAGCCTGGAAAGCTGTTGCTCAGCCTCATCTGCCCATGGCACTGCTCGCACAGAGGCACAGAGACTGGGGCTGCTTGCTTGTCTTGTCCCCTCAAACTTCAAATGTAGCTTAGGTGGTCCGTGCCGGGCGCCTCCGGCAGCCCTGCTCCGAAAATGTGAACGTCTGCAGATAGCTCGCAGGCAGAAAGAGCTAGCCTGGAAAGCTGTTGCTCAGCCTCATCTGCCCATGGCACTGCTCGCACAGAGGCACAGAGACTGGGGCTGCTTGCTTGTTTTGCCCCCTCAAACTTCAAACGTAGCTTAGGTGGTCCGTGCCGGGCGCCTCCGGCAGCCCTGCTCCGAAAATGCGAACGTCTGCAGATAGCTCGCAGGCAGAAAGAGCTAGCCTGGAAAGCTGTTGCTCAGCCTCATCTGCCCATGGCACTGCTCGCACAGTGGCACAGAGACTGGGGCTGCTTGCTTGTCTTGTCCCCTCAAACTTCAAACGTAGCTTAGGTGGTCCGTGCCGGGCGCCTCCGGCAGCCCTGCTCCGAAAATGCGAACGTCTGCAGATAGCTCGCAGGCAGAAAGAGCTAGCCTGGAAAGCTGTTGCTCAGCCTCATCTGCCCATGGCACTGCTCGCACAGAGGCACAGAGACTGGGGCTGCTTGCTTGTCTTGTCCCCTCAAACTTCAAACGTAGCTTAGGTGGTCCGTGCCGGGCGCATCCGGCAGCCCTGATCCGAAAATGCGAACGTCTGCAGATAGCTCGCAGCCAGAAGGAGCTAGCCTGGAAAGCTGTTGCTCAGCCTCATCTGCCCATGGCACTGCTCGCACAGAGGCACAGAGACTGGGGCTGCTTGCTTGTCTTGTCCCCTCAAACTTCAAACGTAGCTTAGGTGGTCTGTGCTGGGCGCCTCCGGCAGCCCTGCTCCGAAAATGCGAACGTCTGCAGATAGCTCGCAGGCAGAAAGAGCTAGCCTGGAAAGCTGTTGCTCAGCCTCATCTGCCCATGGCACTGCTCGCACAGAGGCACAGAGACTGGGGCTGCTTGCTTGTTTTGCCCCCTCAAACTTCAAACGTAGCTTAGGTGGTCCGTGCCGGGCGCCTCCGGCAGCCCTGCTCCGAAAATTCGAACGTCTGCAGATAGCTCGCAGGCAGAAAGAGCTAGCCTGGAAAGCTGTTGCTCAGCCTCATCTGCCCATGGCACTGCTCGCACAGAGGCACAGAGACTGGGGCTGCTTGCTTGTCTTGTCCCCTCAAACTTCAAACGTAGCTTAGGTGGTCTGTGCCGGGCGCCTCCGGCAGCCCTGCTCCGAAAATGCGAACGTCTGCAGATAGCTCGCAGGCAGAAAGAGCTAGCCTGGAAAGCTGTTGCTCAGCCTCATCTGCCCATGGCACTGCTCGCACAGAGGCACAGAGACTGGGGCTGCTTGCTTGTCTTGCCCCCTCAAACTTCAAACGTAGCTTAGGTGGTCCGTGCCGGGCGCACCCGGCAGCCCTGCTCCGAAAATGCAAACGTCTGCAGAATAGCTCGCAGGCAGAAAGAGCTAGCCTGGAAAGCTGTTGCTCAGCCTCATCTGCCCATGGCACTGCTCGCACAGAGGCACAGAGACTGGGGCTGCTTGCTTGTCTTGTCCCCTCAAACTTCAAACGTAGCTTAGGTGGTCCGTGCCGGGCGCCTCCGGCAGCCCTGCTCCGAAAATTCGAACGTCTGCAGATAGCTCGCAGGCAGAAAGAGCTAGCCTGGAAAGCTGTTGCTCAGCCTCATCTGCCCATGGCACTGCTCGCACAGTGGCACAGAGACTGGGGCTGCTTGCTTGTCTTGTCCCCTCAAACTTCAAACGTAGCTTAGGTGGTCCGTGCCGGGCGCCTCCGGCAGCCCTGCTCCGAAAATGCGAACGTCTGCAGATAGCTCGCAGGCAGAAAGAGCTAGCCTGGAAAGCTGTTGCTCAGCCTCATCTGCCCATGGCACTGCTCGCACAGAGGCACAGAGACTGGGGCTGCTTGCTTGTCTTGTCCCCTCAAACTTCAAACGTAGCTTAGGTGGTCCGTGCCGGGCGCATCCGGCAGCCCTGATCCGAAAATGCGAACGTCTGCAGATAGCTCGCAGCCAGAAGGAGCTAGCCTGGAAAGCTGTTGCTCAGCCTCATCTGCCCATGGCACTGCTCGCACAGAGGCACAGAGACTGGGGCTGCTTGCTTGTCTTGTCCCCTCAAACTTCAAACGTAGCTTAGGTGGTCTGTGCTGGGCGCCTCCGGCAGCCCTGCTCCGAAAATGCGAACGTCTGCAGATAGCTCGCAGGCAGAAAGAGCTAGCCTGGAAAGCTGTTGCTCAGCCTCATCTGCCCATGGCACTGCTCGCACAGAGGCACAGAGACTGGGGCTGCTTGCTTGTCTTGTCCCCTCAAACTTCAAACGTAGCTTAGGTGGTCTGTGCCGGGCGCCTCCGGCAGCCCTGCTCCAAAAATGCAAACATCTGCAGATAGCTCGCAGCCAGAAAGAGCTAGCCTGGAAAGCTGTTGCTCAGCCTCATCTGCCCATGGCACTGCTCGCACAGAGGCACAGAGACTGGGGCTGCTTGCTTGTCTTGCCCCCTCAAACTTCAAACGTAGCTTAGGTGGTCCGTGCCGGGCGCCTCCAGCAGCCCTGCTCCGAAAATGCAAACGTGTGCAGATAGCTCGCAGGCAGAAAGAGCTAGCCTGGAAAGCTGTTGCTCAGCCTCATCTGCCCATGGCACTGCTCGCACAGAGGCACAGAGACTGGGGCTGCTTGCTTGTTTTGCCCCCTCAAACTTCAAACGTAGCTTAGGTGGTCCGTGCCGGGCGCCTCCGGCAGCCCTGCTCCGAAAATTCGAACGTCTGCAGATAGCTCGCAGGCAGAAAGAGCTAGCCTGGAAAGCTGTTGCTCAGCCTCATCTGCCCATGGCACTGCTCGCACAGAGGCACAGAGACTGGGGCTGCTTGCTTGTCTTGTCCCCTCAAACTTCAAACGTAGCTTAGGTGGTCTGTGCCGGGCGCCTCCGGCAGCCCTGCTCCGAAAATGCGAACGTCTGCAGATAGCTCGCAGGCAGAAAGAGCTAGCCTGGAAAGCTGTTGCTCAGCCTCATCTGCCCATGGCACTGCTCGCACAGAGGCACAGAGACTGGGGCTGCTTGCTTGTCTTGCCCCCTCAAACTTCAAACGTAGCTTAGGTGGTCCGTGCTGGGCGCCTCCGGCAGCCCTGCTCCGAAAATGCAAACGTCTGCAGAATAGCTCGCAGGCAGAAAGAGCTAGCCTGGAAAGCTGTTGCTCAGCCTCATCTGCCCATGGCACTGCTCGCACAGAGGCACAGAGACTGGGGCTGCTTGCTTGTCTTGTCCCCTCAAACTTCAAACGTAGCTTAGGTGTTCCGTGCCGTCTGCCTCCAGCAGCCCTGCTCCGAAAATGCAAACGTCTGCAGATAGCTCGCAGGCAGAAAGAGCTAGCCTGGAAAGCTGTTGCTCAGCCTCATCTGCCCATGGCACTGCTCGTACAGAGGCACAGAGACTGGGGCTGCTTGCTTGTCTTGTCCCCTCAAACTTCAAATGTAGCTTAGGTGGTCCGTGCCGGGCGCATCCGGCAGCCCTGCTCCGAAAATGTGAACGTCTGCAGATAGCTCGCAGGCAGAAAGAGCTAGCCTGGAAAGCTGTTGCTCAGCCTCATCTGCCCATGGCACTGCTCGCACAGAGGCACAGAGACTGGGGCTGCTTGCTTGTTTTGCCCCCTCAAACTTCAAACGTAGCTTAGGTGGTCCGTGCCGGGCGCCTCCGGCAGCCCTGCTCCGAAAATTCGAACGTCTGCAGATAGCTCGCAGGCAGAAAGAGCTAGCCTGGAAAGCTGTTGCTCAGCCTCATCTGCCCATGGCACTGCTCGCACAGTGGCACAGAGACTGGGGCTGCTTGCTTGTCTTGTCCCCTCAAACTTCAAACGTAGCTTAGGTGGTCCGTGCCGGGCGCCTCCGGCAGCCCTGCTCCGAAAATGCGAACGTCTGCAGATAGCTCGCAGGCAGAAAGAGCTAGCCTGGAAAGCTGTTGCTCAGCCTCATCTGCCCATGGCACTGCTCGCACAGAGGCACAGAGACTGGGGCTGCTTGCTTGTCTTGTCCCCTCAAACTTCAAACGTAGCTTAGGTGGTCCATGCCGGGCGCCTCCGGCAGCCCTGCTCCAAAATGCGAACGTCTGCAGATAGCTCGCAGGCAGAAAGAGCTAGCCTGGAAAGCTGTTGCTCAGCCTCATCTGCCCATGGCACTGCTCGCACAGAGGCACAGAGACTGGGGCTGCTTGCTTGTCTTGCCCCCTCAAACTTCAAACGTAGCTTAGGTGGTCCGTGCCGGGCGCCTCCGGCAGCCCTGCTCCGAAAATGCAAACGTCTGCAGAATAGCTCGCAGGCAGAAAGAGCTAGCCTGGAAAGCTGTTGCTCAGCCTCATCTGCCCATGGCACTGCTCGCACAGAGGCAGAGAGACTGGGGCTGCTTGCTTGTCTTGTCCCCTCAAACTTCAAACGTAGCTTAGGTGGTCTGTGCCGGGCGCCTCCGGCAGCCCTGCTCCGAAAATGCGAACGTCTGCAGATAGCTCGCAGGCAGAAAGAGCTAGCCTGGAAAGCTGTTGCTCAGCCTCATCTGCCCATGGCACTGCTCGCACAGAGGCACAGAGACTGGGGCTGCTTGCTTGTCTTGTCCCCTCAAACTTCAAACGTAGCTTAGGTGGTCCGTGCCGGGCGCCTCCGGCAGCCCTGCTCCAAAATGCGAACGTCTGCAGATAGCTCGCAGGCAGAAAGAGCTAGCCTGGAAAGCTGTTGCTCAGCCTCATCTGCCCATGGCACTGCTCGCACAGAGGCACAGAGACTGGGGCTGCTTGCTTGTCTTGTCCCCTCAAACTTCAAATGTAGCTTAGGTGGTCCGTGCCGGGCGCATCCGGCAGCCGTGCTCCGAAAATGTGAACGTCTGCAGATAGCTCGCAGGCAGAAAGAGCTAGCCTGGAAAGCTGTTGCTCAGCCTCATCTGCCCATGGCACTGCTCGCACAGAGGCACAGAGACTGGGGCTGCTTGCTTGTTTTGTCCCCTCAAACTTCAAACGTAGCTTAGGTGGTCCGTGCCGGGCGCCTCCGGCAGCCCTGCTCCGAAAATGCGAACGTCTGCAGATAGCTCGCAGGCAGAAAGAGCTAGCCTGGAAAGCTGTTGCTCAGCCTCATCTGCCCATGGCACTGCTCGCACAGAGGCACAGAGACTGGGGCTGCTTGCTTGTTTTGCCCCCTCAAACTTCAAACGTATCTTAGGTGGTCCGTGCCGGGCGCCTCCGGCAGCCCTGCTCCGAAAATGCAAACGTCTGCAGATAGCTCGCAGGCAGAAAGAGCTAGCCTGGAAAGCTGTTGCTCAGCCTCATCTGCCCATGGCACTGCTCGCACAGAGGCACAGAGACTGGGGCTGCTTGCTTGTCTTGTCCCCTCAAACTTCAAACGTAGCTTAGGTGGTCTGTGCCGGGCGCCTCCGGCAGCCCTGCTCCGAAAATGCGAACGTCTGCAGATAGCTCGCAGGCAGAAAGAGCTAGCCTGTAAAGCTGTTGCTCAGCCTCATCTGCCCATGGCACTGCTCGCACAGAGGCACAGAGACTGGGGCTGCTTGCTTGTCTTGTCCCCTCAAACTTCAAACGTATCTTAGGTGGTCTGTGCCGGGCGCCTCCGGCAGCCCTGCTCCTAAAATGCGAACGTCTGCAGATAGCTCGCAGGCAGAAAGAGCTAGCCTGGAAAGCTGTTGCTCATCCTCATCTGCGCATGGCACTGCTCACACAGAGGCACAGAGACTGGGGCTGCTTGCTTGTTTTGCCCCCTCAAACTTCAAACGTAGCTTAGGTGATTCGTGCCGGGCGCCTCCGGCAGCCCTGATCCGAAAATCCAAACGTCTGCAGATAGCTCGCAGGCAGAAAGAGCTAGCCTGTAAAGCTGTTGCTCAGCCTCATCTGCCCATGGCACTGCTCGCACAGAGGCACAGAGACTGGGGCTGCTTGCTTGTTTTGCCCCCTCAAACTTCAAACGTAGCTTAGGTGGTCCGTGCCGGGCGCATCCGTCAGCCCTGCTCCGAAACTGCGAACGTCTGCAGATAGCTCGCAGGCAGAAAGAGCTAGCCTGGAAAGCTGTTGCTCAGCCTCATCTGCCCATGGCACTCCTCGCACAGAGGCACAGAGACTGGGGCTGCTTGCTTGTCTTGTCCCCTGAAACTTCAAACGTAACTTAGGTGGTCCGTGCCGGGCGCCTCCGGCAGCCCTGCTCCGAAAATGCGAACGTCTGCAGATAGCTCGCAGGCAGAAAGAGCTAGCCTGGAAAGCTGTTGCTCAGCCTCATCTGCCCATGGCACTGCTCGCACAGAGGCACAGAGACTGGGGCTGCTTGCTTGTTTTGCCCCCTCAAACTTCAAACGTAGCTTAGGTGGTCCGTGCCGGGCGCCTCCGGCAGCCCTGCTCCGAAAATGCAAACGTCTGCAGATAGCTCGCAGGCAGAAAGAGCTAGCCTGGAAAGCTGTTGTGCAGCCTCATCTGCCCATGGCACTGCTTGCACAGAGGCACAGAGACTGGGGCTGCTTGCTTGTCTTGTCCCCTCAAACTTCAAACGTAGCTTAGGTGGTCCGTGCCGGGCGCCTCCGGCAGTCCTGCTGCGAAAATGCAAACGTCTGCAGATAGCTCGCAGGCAGAAAGAGCTAGCCTGGAAAGCTGTTGCTCAGCCTCATCTGCCCATGGCACTGCTCGCACAGAGGCACAGAGACTGGGGCTGCTTGCTTGTCTTGTCCCCTCAAACTTCAAACGTAGCTTAGGTGGTCCGTGCCGGGCGCCTCCGGCAGCCCTGCTCCAAAATGCGAACGTCTGCAGATAGCTCGCAGGCAGAAAGAGCTAGCCTGGAAAGCTGTTGCTCAGCCTCATCTGCCCATGGCACTGCTCGCACAGAGGCACAGAGACTGGGGCTGCTTGCTTGTCTTGTCCCCTCAAACTTCAAACGTAGCTTAGGTGGTCCGTGCCGGGCGCCTCCAGCAGCCCTGCTCCGAAAATGCGAACGTCTGCAGATAGCTCGCAGGCAGAAAGAGCTAGCCTGGAAAGCTGTTGCTCAGCCTCATCTGCCCATGGCACTGCTCGCACAGAGGCACAGAGACTGGGGCTGCTTGCTTGTCTTGTCCCCTCAAACTTCAAATGTAGCTTAGGTGGTCCGTGCCGGGCGCATCCGGCAGCCCTGCTCCGAAAATGTGAACGTCTGCAGATAGCTCGCAGGCAGAAAGAGCTAGCCTGGAAAGCTGTTGCTCAGCCTCATCTGCCCATGGCACTGCTCGCACAGAGGCACAGAGACTGGGGCTGCTTGCTTGTTTTGCCCCCTCAAACTTCAAACGTAGCTTAGGTGGTCCGTGCCGGGCGCCTCCGGCAGCCCTGCTCCGAAAATTCGAACGTCTGCAGATAGCTCGCAGGCAGAAAGAGCTAGCCTGGAAAGCTGTTGCTCAGCCTCATCTGCCCATGGCACTGCTCGCACAGTGGCACAGAGACTGGGGCTGCTTGCTTGTCTTGTCCCCTCAAACTTCAAACGTAGCTTAGGTGGTCCGTGCCGGGCGCCTCCGGCAGCCCTGCTCCGAAAATGCGAACGTCTGCAGATAGCTCGCAGGCAGAAAGAGCTAGCCTGGAAAGCTGTTGCTCAGCCTCATCTGCCCATGGCACTGCTCGCACAGAGGCACAGAGACTGGGGCTGCTTGCTTGTCTTGTCCCCTCAAACTTCAAACGTAGCTTAGGTGGTCCATGCCGGGCGCCTCCGGCAGCCCTGCTCCAAAATGCGAACGTCTGCAGATAGCTCGCAGGCAGAAAGAGCTAGCCTGGAAAGCTGTTGCTCAGCCTCATCTGCCCATGGCACTGCTCGCACAGAGGCACAGAGACTGGGGCTGCTTGCTTGTCTTGTCCCCTCAAACTTCAAACGTAGCTTAGGTGGTCCGTGCCGGGCGCATCCGGCAGCCCTGATCCGAAAATGCGAACGTCTGCAGATAGCTCGCAGGCAGAAAGAGCTAGCCTGGAAAGCTGTTGCTCAGCCTCATCTGCCCATGGCACTGCTCGCACAGAGGCACAGAGACTGGGGCTGCTTGCTTGTCTTGTCCCCTCAAACTTCAAACGTAGCTTAGGTGGTCTGTGCCGGGCGCCTCCGGCAGCCCTGCTCCGAAAATGCAAACGTCTGCAGATAGCTCGCAGGCAGAAAGAGCTAGCCTGGAAAGCTGTTGCTCAGCCTCATCTGCCCATGGCACTGCTCGCACAGAGGCACAGAGACTGGGGCTGCTTGCTTGTCTTGCCCCCTCAAACTTCAAACGTAGCTTAGGTGGTCCGTGCCGGGCGCCTCCAGCAGCCCTGCTCCGAAAATGCAAACGTCTGCAGATAGCTCGCAGGCAGAAAGAGCTAGCCTGGAAAGCTGTTGCTCAGCCTCATCTGCCCATGGCACTGCTCGCACAGAGGCACAGAGACTGGGGCTGCTTGCTTGTTTTGCCCCCTCAAACTTCAAACGTAGCTTAGGTGGTCCGTGCCGGGCGCCTCCGGCAGCCCTGCTCCGAAAATTCGAACGTCTGCAGATAGCTCGCAGGCAGAAAGAGCTAGCCTGGAAAGCTGTTGCTCAGCCTCATCTGCCCATGGCACTGCTCGCACAGAGGCACAGAGACTGGGGCTGCTTGCTTGTCTTGTCCCCTCAAACTTCAAATGTAGCTTAGGTGGTCCGTGCCGGACGCCTCCGGCAGCCCTGCTCCGAAAATGCGAACGTCTGCAGATAGCTCGCAGGCAGAAAGAGCTAGCCTGGAAAGCTGTTGCTCAGCCTCATCTGCCCATGGCACTGCTCACACAGAGGCACAGAGACTGGGGCTGCTTGCTTGTCTTGTCCCCTCAAACTTCAAACGTAGCTTAGGTGGTCCGTGCCGGGCGCCTCCGGCAGCCCTGCTCCGAAAATGCGAACGTCTGCAGATAGCTCGCAGGCAGAAAGAGCTAGCCTGGAAAGCTGTTGCTCAGCCTCATCTGCCCATGGCACTGCTCGCACAGAGGCACAGAGACTGGGGCTGCTTGCTTGTCTTGTCCCCTCAAACTTCAAACGTAGCTTAGGTGGTCCGTGCCGGGCGCCTCCGGCAGCCCTGCTCCTAAAATGCAAACGTCTGCAGATAGCTCGCAGCCAGAAAGAGCTAGCCTGGAAAGCTGTTGCTCAGCCTCATCTGCCCATGGCACTGCTCGCACAGAGGCACAGAGACTGGGGCTGCTTGCTTGTCTTGTCCCCTCAAACTTCAAACGTAGCTTAGGTGGTCCGTGCCGGGCGCCTCCGGCAGCCCTGCTCCGAAAATGCGAACGTCTGCAGATAGCTCGCAGGCAGAAAGAGCTAGCCTGGAAAGCTGTTGCTCAGCCTCATCTGCCCATGGCACTGCTCGCACAGAGGCACAGAGACTGGGGCTGCTTGCTTGTCTTGTCCCCTCAAACTTCAAACGTAGCTTAGGTGGTCCGTGCCGGGCGCATCCGTCAGCCCTGCTCCGAAAATGCGAACGTCTGCAGATAGCTCGCAGGCAGAAAGAGCTAGCCTGGAAAGCTGTTGCTCAGCCTCATCTGCCCATGGCACTGCTCGCACAGAGGCACAGAGACTGGGGCTGCTTGCTTGTCTTGTCCCCTCAAACTTCAAACGTAGCTTAGGTGGTCCGTGCCGGGCGCCTCCGGCAGCCCTGCTCCGAAAATGCGAACGTCTGCAGATAGCTCGCAGGCAGAAAGAGCTAGCCTGGAAAGCTGTTGCTCAGCCTCATCTGCCCATGGCACTGCTCGCACAGAGGCACAGAGACTGGGGCTGCTTGCTTGTCTTGTCCCCTCAAACTTCAAACGTAGCTTAGGTGGTCCGTGCCGGGCGCCTCCGGCAGCCCTGCTCCAAAAATGCGAACGTCTGCAGATAGCTCGCAGGCAGAAAGAGCTAGCCTGGAAAGCTGTTGCTCAGCCTCATCTGCCCATGGCACTGCTCGCACAGAGGCACAGAGACTGGGGCTGCTTGCTTGTCTTGTCCCCTCAAACTTCAAACGTAGCTTAGGTGGTCCGTGCCGGGCGCCTCCAGCAGCCCTGCTCCGAAAATGCAAACGTCTGCAGATAGCTCGCAGGCAGAAAGAGCTAGCCTGGAAAGCTGTTGCTCAGCCTCATCTGCCCATGGCACTGCTCGCACAGAGGCACAGAGACTGGGGCTGCTTGCTTGTCTTGTCCCCTCAAACTTCAAATGTAGCTTAGGTGGTCCGTGCCGGGCGCATCCGGCAGCCCTGCTCCGAAAATGTGAACGTCTGCAGATAGCTCGCAGGCAGAAAGAGCTAGCCTGGAAAGCTGTTGCTCAGCCTCATCTGCCCATGGCACTGCTCGCACAGAGGCACAGAGACTGGGGCTGCTTGCTTGTTTTGCCCCCTCAAACTTCAAACGTAGCTTAGGTGGTCCGTGCCGGGCGCCTCCGGCAGCCCTGCTCCGAAAATTCGAACGTCTGCAGATAGCTCGCAGGCAGAAAGAGCTAGCCTGGAAAGCTGTTGCTCAGCCTCATCTGCCCATGGCACTGCTCGCACAGAGGCACAGAGACTGGGGCTGCTTGCTTGTCTTGTCCCCTCAAACTTCAAACGTAGCTTAGGTGGTCCGTGCCGGGCGCCTCCGGCAGCCCTGCTCCGAAAATGCGAACGTCTGCAGATAGCTCGCAGGCAGAAAGAGCTAGCCTGGAAAGCTGTTGCTCAGCCTCATCTGCCCATGGCACTGCTCGCACAGAGGCACAGAGACTGGGGCTGCTTGCTTGTCTTGTCCCCTCAAACTTCAAACGTAGCTTAGGTGGTCCATGCCGGGCGCCTCCGGCAGCCCTGCTCCAAAATGCGAACGTCTGCAGATAGCTCGCAGGCAGAAAGAGCTAGCCTGGAAAGCTGTTGCTCAGCCTCATCTGCCCATGGCACTGCTCGCACAGAGGCACAGAGACTGGGGCTGCTTGCTTGTCTTGTCCCCTCAAACTTCAAACGTAGCTTAGGTGGTCCGTGCCGGGCGCATCCGGCAGCCCTGATCCGAAAATGCGAACGTCTGCAGATAGCTCGCAGGCAGGAAGAGCTAGCCTGGAAAGCTGTTGCTCAGCCTCATCTGCCCATGGCACTGCTCGCACAGAGGCACAGAGACTGGGGCTGCTTGCTTGTCTTGTCCCCTCAAACTTCAAACGTAGCTTAGGTGGTCTGTGCTGGGCGCCTCCGGCAGCCCTGCTCCGAAAATGCGAACGTCTGCAGATAGCTCGCAGGCAGAAAGAGCTAGCCTGGAAAGCTGTTGCTCAGCCTCATCTGCCCATGGCACTGCTCGCACAGAGGCACAGAGACTGGGGCTGCTTGCTTGTCTTGTCCCCTCAAACTTCAAACGTAGCTTAGGTGGTCTGTGCCGGGCGCCTCCGGCAGCCCTGCTCCGAAAATGCAAACGTCTGCAGATAGCTCGCAGCCAGAAAGAGCTAGCCTGGAAAGCTGTTGCTCAGCCTCATCTGCCCATGGCACTGCTCGCACAGAGGCACAGAGACTGGGGCTGCTTGCTTGTCTTGCCCCCTCAAACTTCAAACGTAGCTTAGGTGGTCCGTGCCGGGCGCCTCCAGCAGCCCTGCTCCGAAAATGCAAACGTCTGCAGATAGCTCGCAGGCAGAAAGAGCTAGCCTGGAAAGCTGTTGCTCAGCCTCATCTGCCCATGGCACTGCTCGCACAGAGGCACAGAGACTGGGGCTGCTTGCTTGTTTTGCCCCCTCAAACTTCAAACGTAGCTTAGGTGGTCCGTGCCGGGCGCCTCCGGCAGCCCTGCTCCGAAAATGCGAACGTCTGCAGATAGCTCGCAGGCAGAAAGAGCTAGCCTGGAAAGCTGTTGCTCAGCCTCATCTGCCCATGGCACTGTTCGCACAGAGGCACAGAGACTGGGGCTGCTTGCTTGTCTTGTCCCCTCAAACTTCAAACGTAGCTTAGGTGGTCCGTGCCGGGCGCCTCCAGCAGCCCTGCTCCGAAAATGCAAACGTCTGCAGATAGCTCGCAGGCAGAAAGAGCTAGCCTGGAAAGCTGTTGCTCAGCCTCATCTGCCCATGGCACTGCTCGCACAGAGGCACAGAGACTGGGGCTGCTTGCTTGTCTTGTCCCCTCAAACTTCAAATGTAGCTTAGGTGGTCCGTGCCGGGCGCATCCGGCAGCCCTGCTCCGAAAATGTGAACGTCTGCAGATAGCTCGCAGGCAGAAAGAGCTAGCCTGGAAAGCTGTTGCTCAGCCTCATCTGCCCATGGCACTGCTCGCACAGAGGCACAGAGACTGGGGCTGCTTGCTTGTTTTGCCCCCTCAAACTTCAAACGTAGCTTAGGTGGTCCGTGCCGGGCGCCTCCGGCAGCCCTGCTCCGAAAATTCGAACGTCTGCAGATAGCTCGCAGGCAGAAAGAGCTAGCCTGGAAAGCTGTTGCTCAGCCTCATCTGCCCATGGCACTGCTCGCACAGTGGCACAGAGACTGGGGCTGCTTGCTTGTCTTGTCCCCTCAAACTTCAAACGTAGCTTAGGTGGTCCGTGCCGGGCGCCTCCGGCAGCCCTGCTCCGAAAATGCGAACGTCTGCAGATAGCTCGCAGGCAGAAAGAGCTAGCCTGGAAAGCTGTTGCTCAGCCTCATCTGCCCATGGCACTGCTCGCACAGAGGCACAGAGACTGGGGCTGCTTGCTTGTCTTGTCCCCTCAAACTTCAAACGTAGCTTAGGTGGTCCATGCCGGGCGCCTCCGGCAGCCCTGCTCCAAAATGCGAACGTCTGCAGATAGCTCGCAGGCAGAAAGAGCTAGCCTGGAAAGCTGTTGCTCAGCCTCATCTGCCCATGGCACTGCTCGCACAGAGGCACAGAGACTGGGGCTGCTTGCTTGTCTTGTCCCCTCAAACTTCAAACGTAGCTTAGGTGGTCCGTGCCGGGCGCATCCGGCAGCCCTGATCCGAAAATGCGAACGTCTGCAGATAGCTCGCAGCCAGAAGGAGCTAGCCTGGGAAGCTGTTGCTCAGCCTCATCTGCCCATGGCACTGCTCGCACAGAGGCACAGAGACTGGGGCTGCTTGCTTGTCTTGTCCCCTCAAACTTCAAACGTAGCTTAGGTGGTCTGTGCTGGGCGCCTCCGGCAGCCCTGCTCCGAAAATGCGAACGTCTGCAGATAGCTCGCAGGCAGAAAGAGCTAGCCTGGAAAGCTGTTGCTCAGCCTCATCTGCCCATGGCACTGCTCGCACAGAGGCACAGAGACTGGGGCTGCTTGCTTGTTTTGCCCCCTCAAACTTCAAACGTATCTTAGGTGGTCCGTGCCGGGCGCCTCCGGCAGCCCTGCTCCGAAAATGCGAACGTCTGCAGATAGCTCGCAGGCAGAAAGAGCTAGCCTGTAAAGCTGTTGCTCAGCCTCATCTGCCCATGGCACTGCTCGCACAGAGGCACAGAGACTGGGGCTGCTTGCTTGTCTTGTCCCCTCAAACTTCAAACGTATCTTAGGTGGTCTGTGCCGGGCGCCTCCGGCAGCCCTGCTCCTAAAATGCGAACGTCTGCAGATAGCTCGCAGGCAGAAAGAGCTAGCCTGGAAAGCTGTTGCTCATCCTCATCTGCCCATGGCACTACTCACACAGAGGCACAGAGACTGGGGCTGCTTGCTTGTTTTGCCCCCTCAAACTTCAAACGTAGCTTAGGTGATCCGTGCCGGGCGCCTCCGGCAGCCCTGATCCGAAAATCCAAACGTCTGCAGATAGCTCGCAGGCAGAAAGAGCTAGCCTGTAAAGCTGTACTCAGCCTCATCTGCTCACGGCAGTGCTCGCACAGAGGCACAGAGACTGGGGCTGCTTGCTTGTTTTGCCCCCTCAAACTTCAAACGTAGCTTAGGTGGTCCGTGCCGGGCGCATCCGTCAGCCCTGCTCCGAAAATGCGAACGTCTGCAGATAGCTCGCAGGCAGAAAGAGCTAGCCTGGAAAGCTGTTGCTCAGCCTCATCTGCCCATGGCACTGCTCGCACAGAGGCACAGAGACTGGGGCTGCTTGCTTGTCTTGTCCCCTCAAACTTCAAATGTAGCTTAGGTGGTCCGTGCCGGGCGCCTCCGGCAGCCCTGCTCCGAAAATGCAAACGTCTGCAGATAGCTCGCAGCCAGAAAGAGCTAGCCTGGAAAGCTGTTGCTCATCCTCATCTGCCCATGGCACTGCTCACACAGAGGCACAGAGACTGGGGCTGCTTGCTTGTTTTGCCCCCTCAAACTTCAAACGTAGCTTAGGTGATCCGTGCCGGGCGCCTCCGGCAGCCCTGATCCGAAAATGCGAACGTCTGCAGATAGCTCGCAGGCAGAAAGAGCTAGCCTGTAAAGCTGTTGCTCAGCCTCATCTGCCCATGGCACTGCTCGCACAGAGGCACAGAGACTGGGGCTGCTTGCTTGTTTTGCCCCCTCAAACTTCAAACGTAGCTTAGGTGGTCCGTGCCGGGCGCATCCGTCAGCCCTGCTCCGAAAATGCGAACGTCTGCAGATAGCTCGCAGGCAGAAAGAGCTAGCCTGGAAAGCTGTTGCTCAGCCTCATCTGCCCATGGCACTGCTCGCACAGAGGCACAGAGACTGGGGCTGCTTGCTTGTCTTGTCCCCTCAAACTTCAAACGTAGCTTAGGTGGTCCGTGCCGGGCGCCTCCGGCAGCCCTGCTCCGAAAATGCGAACGTCTGCAGATAGCTCGCAGGCAGAAAGAGCTAGCCTGGAAAGCTGTTGCTCAGCCTCATCTGCCCATGGCACTGCTCGCACAGAGGCACAGAGACTGGGGCTGCTTGCTTGTCTTGTCCCCTCAAACTTCAAACGTAGATTAGGTGGTCTGTGCCGGGCGCCTCCGGCAGCCCTGCTCCTAAAATGCGAACGTCTGCAGATAGCTCGCAGCCAGAAAGAGCTAGCCTGGAAAGCTGTTGCTCAGCCTCATCTGCCCATGGCACTGCTCACACAGAGGCACAGAGACTGGGGCTGCTTGCTTGTCTTGCCCCCTCAAACTTCAAACGTAGCTTAGGTGGTCCGTGCCGGGCGCCTCCGGCAACCCTGCTCCGAAAATGCAAACGTCTGCAGATAGCTCGCAGCCAGAAAGAGCTAGCCTGGAAAGCTGTTGCTCAGCCTCATCTGCCCATGGCACTGCTCGCACAGAGGCACAGAGACTGGGGCTGCTTGCTTGTCTTGTCCCCTCAAACTTCAAACGTAGCTTAGGTGGTCTGTGCCGGGCGCCTCCGGCAGCCCTGCTCCAAAAATGCAAACGTCTGCAGATAGCTCGAAGGCAGAAAGAGATAGCCTGGAAAGCTGTTGCTCAGCCTCATCTGCCCATGGCACTGCTCGCACAGAGGCACAGAGACTGGGGCTGCTTGCTTGTTTTGCCCCCTCAAACTTCAAACGTATCTTAGGTGGTCCGTGCCGGGCGCCTCCGGCAGCCCTGCTCCGAAAATGCAAACGTCTGCAGATAGCTCGCAGGCAGAAAGAGCTAGCCTGGAAAGCTGTTGCTCAGCCTCATCTGCCCATGGCACTGCTCGCACAGAGGCACAGAGACTGGGGCTGCTTGCTTGTTTTGCCCCCTCAAACTTCAAACGTAGCTTAGGTGGTCCGTGCCGGGTGCATCCGTCAGCCCTGATCCGAAAATGCGAACGTCTGCAGATAGCTCGCAGGCAGAAAGAGCTAGCCTGGAAAGCTGTTGCTCAGCCTCATCTGCCCATGGCACTGCTCGCACAGAGGCACAGAGACTGGGGCTGCTTGCTTGTCTTGTCCCCTCAAACTTCAAACGTAGCTTAGGTGGTCCGTGCCGGGCGCCTCCGGCAGCCCTGCTCCGAAAATGCAAACGTCTGCAGATAGCTCGCAGGCAGAAAGAGCTAGCCTGGAAAGCTGTTGCTCAGCCTCATCTGCCCATGGCACTGCTCGCACAGAGGCACAGAGACTGGGGCTGCTTGCTTGTCTTGTCCCCTCAAACTTCAAACGTAGCTTAGGTGGTCCGTGCCGGGCGCCTCCGGCAGCCCTGCTCCAAAATGCGAACGTCTGCAGATAGCTCGCAGGCAGAAAGAGCTAGCCTGGAAAGCTGTTGCTCAGCCTCATCTGCCCATGGCACTGCTCGCACAGAGGCACAGAGACTGGGGCTGCTTGCTTGTCTTGTCCCCTCAAACTTCAGACGTAGCTTAGGTGGTCCGTGCCGGGCGCCTCCAGCAGCCCTGCTCCGAAAATGCAAACGTCTGCAGATAGCTCGCAGGCAGAAAGAGCTAGCCTGGAAAGCTGTTGCTCAGCCTCATCTGCCCATGGCACTGCTCGCACAGAGGCACAGAGACTGGGGCTGCTTGCTTGTCTTGTCCCCTCAAACTTCAAACGTAGCTTAGGTGGTCCGTGCCGGGCGCATCCGGCAGCCCTGCTCCGAAAATGTGAACGTCTGCAGATAGCTCGCAGGCAGAAAGAGCTAGCCTGGAAAGCTGTTGCTCAGCCTCATCTGCCCATGGCACTGCTCGCACAGAGGCACAGAGACTGGGGCTGCTTGCTTGTCTTGTCCCCTCAAACTTCAAACGTAGCTTAGGTGGTCCGTGCCGGGCGCATCCGGCAGCCCTGATCCGAAAATGCGAACGTCTGCAGATAGCTCGCAGCCAGAAGGAGCTAGCCTGGAAAGCTGTTGCTCAGCCTCATCTGCCCATGGCACTGCTCGCACAGAGGCACAGAGACTGGGGCTGCTTGCTTGTCTTGTCCCCTCAAACTTTAAACGTAGCTTAGGTGGTCTGTGCCGGGCGCCTCCGGCAGCCCTGCTCCGAAAATGCAAACTTCTGCAGATAGCTCGCAGCCAGAAAGAGCTAGCCTGGAAAGCTGTTGCTCAGCCTCATCTGCCCATGGCACTGCTCGCACAGAGGCACAGAGACTGGGGCTGCTTGCTTGTCTTGCCCCCTCAAACTTCAAACGTAGCTTAGGTGGTCCGTGCCGGGCGCCTCCGGCAGCCCTGCTCCGAAAATGCAAACGTCTGCAGATAGCTCGCAGGCAGAAAGAGCTAGCCTGGAAAGCTGTTGCTCAGCCTCATCTGCCCATGGCACTGCTCGCACAGAGGCACAGAGACTGGGGCTGCTTGCTTGTTTTGCCCCCTCAAACTTCAAACGTAGCTTAGGTGGTCCGTGCCGGGCGCCTCCGGCAGCCCTGCTCCGAAAATTCGAACGTCTGCAGATAGCTCGCAGGCAGAAAGAGCTAGCCTGGAAAGCTGTTGCTCAGCCTCATCTGCCCATGGCACTGCTCGCACAGAGGCACAGAGACTGGGGCTGCTTGCTTGTCTTGTCCCCTCAAACTTCAAATGTAGCTTAGGTGGTCCGTGCCGGACGCCTCCGGCAGCCCTGCTCCGAAAATGCGAACGTCTGCAGATAGCTCGCAGGCAGAAAGAGCTAGCCTGGAAAGCTGTTGCTCAGCCTCATCTGCCCATGGCACTGCTCGCACAGAGGCACAGAGACTGGGGCTGCTTGCTTGTCTTGTCCCCTCAAACTTCAAACGTAGCTTAGGTGGTCCGTGCCGGGCGCCTCCGGCAGCCCTGCTCCGAAAATGCGAACGTCTGCAGATAGCTCGCAGGCAGAAAGAGCTAGCCTGGAAAGCTGTTGCTCAGCCTCATCTGCCCATGGCACTGCTCGCACAGAGGCACAGAGACTGGGGCTGCTTGCTTGTCTTGTCCCCTCAAACTTCAAACGTATCTTACGTGGTCCGTGCCGGGCGCCTCCGGCAGCCCTGCTCCGAAAATCCAAACGTCTGCAGATAGCTCGCAGGCAGAAAGAGCTAGCCTAGCAAGCTGTTGCTCAGCCTCATCTGCCCATGGCACTGCTCGCACAGAGGCACAGAGACTGGGGCTGCTTGCTTGTCTTGTCCCCTCAAACTTCAAACGTAGCTTAGGTGGTCCGTGCCGGACGCCTCCGGCAGCCCTGCTCCGAAAATGCGAACGTCTGCAGATAGCTCGCAGGCAGAAAGAGCTAGCCTGGAAAGCTGTTGCTCAGCCTCATCTGCCCATGGCACTGCTCGCACAGAGGCACAGAGACTGGGGCTGCTTGCTTGTTTTGCCCCCTCAAACTTCAAACGTAGCTTAGGTGGTCCGTGCCGGGTGCTTGCGGCAGCCCTGCTCCGAAAATGCAAACGTCTGCAGATAGCTCGCAGGCAGAAAGAGCTAGCCTGGAAAGCTGTTGCTCAGCCTCATCTGCCCATGGCACTGCTCGCACAGAGGCACAGAGACTGGGGCTGCTTGCTTGTCTTGTCCCCTCAAACTTCAAACGTAGCTTAGGTGGTCCGTGCCGGGCGCCTCCGGCAGCCCTGCTCCGAAAATGCGAACGTCTGCAGATAGCTCGCAGGCAGAAAGAGCTAGCCTGGAAAGCTGTTGCTCAGCCTCATCTGCCCATGGCACTGCTCGCACAGAGGCACAGAGACTGGGGCTGCTTGCTTGTTTTGCCCCCTCAAACTTCAAACGTAGCTTAGGTGGTCCGTGCCGGGCGCCTCCGGCAGCCCTGCTCCGAAAATTCGAACGTCTGCAGATAGCTCGCAGGCAGAAAGAGCTAGCCTGGAAAGCTGTTGCTCAGCCTCATCTGCCCATGGCACTGCTCGCACAGTGGCACAGAGACTGGGGCTGCTTGCTTGTCTTGTCCCCTCAAACTTCAAACGTAGCTTAGGTGGTCCGTGCCGGGCGCCTCCGGCAGCCCTGCTCCGAAAATGCGAACGTCTGCAGATAGCTCGCAGGCAGAAAGAGCTAGCCTGGAAAGCTGTTGCTCAGCCTCATCTGCCCATGGCACTGCTCGCACAGAGGCACAGAGACTGGGGCTGCTTGCTTGTCTTGTCCCCTCAAACTTCAAACGTAGCTTAGGTGGTCCATGCCGGGCGCCTCCGGCAGCCCTGCTCCAAAATGCGAACGTCTGCAGATAGCTCGCAGGCAGAAAGAGCTAGCCTGGAAAGCTGTTGCTCAGCCTCATCTGCCCATGGCACTGCTCGCACAGAGGCACAGAGACTGGGGCTGCTTGCTTGTCTTGTCCCCTCAAACTTCAAACGTAGCTTAGGTGGTCCGTGCCGGGCGCATCCGGCAGCCCTGATCCGAAAATGCGAACGTCTGCAGATAGCTCGCAGCCAGAAGGAGCTAGCCTGGGAAGCTGTTGCTCAGCCTCATCTGCCCATGGCACTGCTCGCACAGAGGCACAGAGACTGGGGCTGCTTGCTTGTCTTGTCCCCTCAAACTTCAAACGTAGCTTAGGTGGTCTGTGCTGGGCGCCTCCGGCAGCCCTGCTCCGAAAATGCGAACGTCTGCAGATAGCTCGCAGGCAGAAAGAGCTAGCCTGGAAAGCTGTTGCTCAGCCTCATCTGCCCATGGCACTGCTCGCACAGAGGCACAGAGACTGGGGCTGCTTGCTTGTTTTGCCCCCTCAAACTTCAAACGTAGCTTAGGTGGTCCGTGCCGGGCGCCTCCGGCAGCCCTGCTCCGAAAATTCGAACGTCTGCAGATAGCTCGCAGGCAGAAAGAGCTAGCCTGTAAAGCTGTTGCTCAGCCTCATCTGCCCATGGCACTGCTCGCACAGAGGCACAGAGACTGGGGCTGCTTGCTTGTCTTGTCCCCTCAAACTTCAAACGTATCTTAGGTGGTCTGTGCCGGGCGCCTCCGGCAGCCCTGCTCCTAAAATGCGAACGTCTGCAGATAGCTCGCAGGCAGAAAGAGCTAGCCTGGAAAGCTGTTGCTCATCCTCATCTGCCCATGGCACTGCTCACACAGAGGCACAGAGACTGGGGCTGCTTGCTTGTTTTGCCCCCTCAAACTTCAAACGTAGCTTAGGTGATCCGTGCCGGGCGCCTCCGGCAGCCCTGATCCGAAAATCCAAACGTCTGCAGATAGCTCGCAGGCAGAAAGAGCTAGCCTGTAAAGCTGTACTCAGCCTCATCTGCCCATGGCAGTGCTCGCACAGAGGCACAGAGACTGGGGCTGCTTGCTTGTTTTGCCCCCTCAAACTTCAAACGTAGCTTAGGTGGTCCGTGCCGGGCGCATCCGTCAGCCCTGCTCCGAAAATGCGAACGTCTGCAGATAGCTCGCAGGCAGAAAGAGCTAGCCTGGAAAGCTGTTGCTCAGCCTCATCTGCCCATGGCACTGCTCGCACAGAGGCACAGAGACTGGGGCTGCTTGCTTGTCTTGTCCCCTCAAACTTCAAATGTAGCTTAGGTGGTCCGTGCCGGGCGCCTCCGGCAGCCCTGCTCCGAAAATGCAAACGTCTGCAGATAGCTCGCAGCCAGAAAGAGCTAGCCTGGAAAGCTGTTGCTCATCCTCATCTGCCCATGGCACTGCTCACACAGAGGCACAGAGACTGGGGCTGCTTGCTTGTTTTGCCCCCTCAAACTTCAAACGTAGCTTAGGTGATCCGTGCCGGGCGCCTCCGGCAGCCCTGATCCGAAAATGCGAACGTCTGCAGATAGCTCGCAGGCAGAAAGAGCTAGCCTGTAAAGCTGTTGCTCAGCCTCATCTGCCCATGGCAGTGCTCGCACAGAGGCACAGAGACTGGGGCTGCTTGCTTGTTTTGCCCCCTCAAACTTCAAACGTAGCTTAGGTGGTCCGTGCCGGGCGCATCCGTCAGCCATGCTCCGAAAATGCGAACGTCTGCAGATAGCTCGCAGGCAGAAAGAGCTAGCCTGGAAAGCTGTTGCTCAGCCTCATCTGCCCATGGCACTGCTCGCACAGAGGCACAGAGACTGGGGCTGCTTGCTTGTCTTGTCCCCTCAAACTTCAAACGTAGCTTAGGTGGTCCGTGCCGGGCGCCTCCGGCAGCCCTGCTCCGAAAATGCGAACGTCTGCAGATAGCTCGCAGGCAGAAAGAGCTAGCCTGGAAAGCTGTTGCTCAGCCTCATCTGCCCATGGCACTGCTCGCACAGAGGCACAGAGACTGGGGCTGCTTGCTTGTCTTGTCCCCTCAAACTTCAAACGTAGATTAGGTGGTCTGTGCCGGGCGCCTCCGGCAGCCCTGCTCCTAAAATGCGAACGTCTGCAGATAGCTCGCAGCCAGAAAGAGCTAGCCTGGAAAGCTGTTGCTCAGCCTCATCTGCCCATGGCACTGCTCACACAGAGGCACAGAGACTGGGGCTGCTTGCTTGTCTTGCCCCCTCAAACTTCAAACGTAGCTTAGGTGGTCCGTGCCGGGCGCCTCCGGCAACCCTGCTCCGAAAATGCAAACGTCTGCAGATAGCTCGCAGCCAGAAAGAGCTAGCCTGGAAAGCTGTTGCTCAGCCTCATCTGCCCATGGCACTGCTCACACAGAGGCACAGAGACTGGGGCTGCTTGCTTGTCTTGTCCCCTCAAACTTCAAACGTAGCTTAGGTGGTCTGTGCCGGGCGCCTCCGGCAGCCCTGCTCCAAAAATGCAAACGTCTGCAGATAGCTCGAAGGCAGAAAGAGATAGCCTGGAAAGCTGTTGCTCAGCCTCATCTGCCCATGGCACTGCTCGCACAGAGGCACAGAGACTGGGGCTGCTTGCTTGTTTTGCCCCCTCAAACTTCAAACGTATCTTAGGTGGTCCGTGCCGGGCGCCTCCGGCAGCCCTGCTCCGAAAATGCAAACGTCTGCAGATAGCTCGCAGGCAGAAAGAGCTAGCCTGGAAAGCTGTTGCTTAGCCTCATCTGCCCATGGCACTGCTCGCACAGAGGCACAGAGACTGGGGCTGCTTGCTTGTCTTGTCCCCTCAAACTTCAAACGTAGCTTAGGTGGTCCGTGCCGGGTGCATCCGTCAGCCCTGCTCCGAAAATGCGAACGTCTGCAGATAGCTCGCAGGCAGAAAGAGCTAGCCTGGAAAGCTGTTGCTCAGCCTCATCTGCCCATGGCACTGCTCGCACAGAGGCACAGAGACTGGGGCTGCTTGCTTGTCTTGTCCCCTCAAACTTCAAACGTAGCTTAGGTGGTCCGTGCCGGGCGCCTCCGGCAGCCCTGCTCCGAAAATGCAAACGTCTGCAGATAGCTCGCAGGCAGAAAGAGCTAGCCTGGAAAGCTGTTGCTCAGCCTCATCTGCCCATGGCACTGCTCGCACAGAGGCACAGAGACTGGGGCTGCTTGCTTGTCTTGTCCCCTCAAACTTCAAACGTAGCTTAGGTGGTCCGTGCCGGGCGCCTCCGGCAGCCCTGCTCCAAAATGCGAACGTCTGCAGATAGCTCGCAGGCAGAAAGAGCTAGCCTGGAAAGCTGTTGCTCAGCCTCATCTGCCCATGGCACTGCTCGCACAGAGGCACAGAGACTGGGGCTGCTTGCTTGTCTTGTCCCCTCAAACTTCAGACGTAGCTTAGGTGGTCCGTGCCGGGCGCCTCCAGCAGCCCTGCTCCGAAAATGCAAACGTCTGCAGATAGCTCGCAGGCAGAAAGAGCTAGCCTGGAAAGCTGTTGCTCAGCCTCATCTGCCCATGGCACTGCTCGCACAGAGGCACAGAGACTGGGGCTGCTTGCTTGTCTTGTCCCCTCAAACTTCAAATGTAGCTTAGGTGGTCCGTGCCGGGCGCATCCGGCAGCCCTGCTCCGAAAATGTGAACGTCTGCAGATAGCTCGCAGGCAGAAAGAGCTAGCCTGGAAAGCTGTTGCTCAGCCTCATCTGCCCATGGCACTGCTCGCACAGAGGCACAGAGACTGGGGCTGCTTGCTTGTCTTGTCCCCTCAAACTTCAAACGTAGCTTAGGTGGTCCGTGCCGGGCGCATCCGGCAGCCCTGATCCGAAAATGCGAACGTCTGCAGATAGCTCGCAGCCAGAAGGAGCTAGCCTGGAAAGCTGTTGCTCAGCCTCATCTGCCCATGGCACTGCTCGCACAGAGGCACAGAGACTGGGGCTGCTTGCTTGTCTTGTCCCCTCAAACTTCAAACGTAGCTTAGGTGGTCTGTGCCGGGCGCCTCCGGCAGCCCTGCTCCGAAAATGCAAACTTCTGCAGATAGCTCGCAGCCAGAAAGAGCTAGCCTGGAAAGCTGTTGCTCAGCCTCATCTGCCCATGGCACTGCTCGCACAGAGGCACAGAGACTGGGGCTGCTTGCTTGTCTTGCCCCCTCAAACTTCAAACGTAGCTTAGGTGGTCCGTGCCGGGCGCCTCCGGCAGCCCTGCTCCGAAAATGCAAACGTCTGCAGATAGCTCGCAGGCAGAAAGAGCTAGCCTGGAAAGCTGTTGCTCAGCCTCATCTGCCCATGGCACTGCTCGCACAGAGGCACAGAGACTGGGGCTGCTTGCTTGTTTTGCCCCCTCAAACTTCAAACGTAGCTTAGGTGGTCCGTGCCGGGCGCCTCCGGCAGCCCTGCTCCGAAAATTCGAACGTCTGAAGATAGCTCGCAGGCAGAAAGAGCTAGCCTGGAAAGCTGTTGCTCAGCCTCATCTGCCCATGGCACTGCTCGCACAGAGGCACAGAGACTGGGGCTGCTTGCTTGTCTTGTCCCCTCAAACTTCAAATGTAGCTTAGGTGGTCCGTGCCGGACGCCTCCGGCAGCCCTGCTCCGAAAATGCGAACGTCTGCAGATAGCTCGCAGGCAGAAAGAGCTAGCCTGGAAAGCTGTTGCTCAGCCTCATCTGCCCATGGCACTGCTCACACAGAGGCACAGAGACTGGGGCTGCTTGCTTGTCTTGTCCCCTCAAACTTCAAACGTAGCTTAGGTGGTCCGTGCCGGGCGCCTCCGGCAGCCCTGCTCCGAAAATGCGAACGTCTGCAGATAGCTCGCAGGCAGAAAGAGCTAGCCTGGAAAGCTGTTGCTCAGCCTCATCTGCCCATGGCACTGCTCGCACAGAGGCACAGAGACTGGGGCTGCTTGCTTGTCTTGTCCCCTCAAACTTCAAACGTATCTTACGTGGTCCGTGCCGGGCGCCTCCGGCAGCCCTGCTCCGAAAATCCAAACGTCTGCAGATAGCTCGCAGGCAGAAAGAGCTAGCCTAGCAAGCTGTTGCTCAGCCTCATCTGCCCATGGCACTGCTCGCACAGAGGCACAGAGACTGGGGCTGCTTGCTTGTCTTGTCCCCTCAAACTTCAAACGTAGCTTAGGTGGTCCGTGCCGGGCGCCTCCGGCAGCCCTGCTCCGAAAATGCGAACGTCTGCAGATAGCTCGCAGGCAGAAAGAGCTAGCCTGGAAAGCTGTTGCTCAGCCTCATCTGCCCATGGCACTGCTCGCACAGAGGCACAGAGACTGGAGCTGCTTGCTTGTTTTGCCCCCTCAAACTTCAAACGTAGCTTAGGTGGTCCGTGCCGGGCGCATCCGTCAGCCCTGCTCCGAAAATGCGAACGTCTGCAGATAGCTCGCAGGCAGAAAGAGCTAGCCTGGAAAGCTGTTGCTCAGCCTCATCTGCCCATGGCACTGCTCGCACAGAGGCACAGAGACTGGGGCTGCTTGCTTGTCTTGTCCCCTCAAACTTCAAACGTAGCTTAGGTGGTCCGTGCCGGGCGCCTCCGGCAGCCCTGCTCCGAAAATGCGAACGTCTGCAGATAGCTCGCAGGCAGAAAGAGCTAGCCTGGAAAGCTGTTGCTCAGCCTCATCTGCCCATGGCACTGCTCGCACAGAGGCACAGAGACTGGGGCTGCTTGCTTGTCTTGTCCCCTCAAACTTCAAACGTAGATTAGGTGGTCTGTGCCGGGCGCCTCCGGCAGCCCTGCTCCTAAAATGCGAACGTCTGCAGATAGCTCGCAGCCAGAAAGAGCTAGCCTGGAAAGCTGTTGCTCAGCCTCATCTGCCCATGGCACTGCTCGCACAGAGGCACAGAGACTGGGGCTGCTTGCTTGTCTTGCCCCCTCAAACTTCAAACGTAGCTTAGGTGGTCTGTGCCGGGCGCCTCCGGCAACCCTGCTCCGAAAATGCAAACGTCTGCAGATAGCTCGCAGCCAGAAAGAGCTAGCCTGGAAAGCTGTTGCTCAGCCTCATCTGCCCATGGCACTGCTCGCACAGAGGCACAGAGACTGGGGCTGCTTGCTTGTCTTGTCCCCTCAAACTTCAAACGTAGCTTAGGTGGTCTGTGCCGGGCGCCTCCAGCAGCCCTGCTCCAAAAATGCAAACGTCTGCAGATAGCTCGAAGGCAGAAAGAGATAGCCTGGAAAGCTGTTGCTCAGCCTCATCTGCCCATGGCACTGCTCGCACAGAGGCACAGAGACTGGGGCTGCTTGCTTGTTTTGCCCCCTCAAACTTCAAACGTATCTTAGGTGGTCCGTGCCGGGCGCCTCCGGCAGCCCTGCTCCGAAAATGCAAACGTCTGCAGATAGCTCGCAGGCAGAAAGAGCTAGCCTGGAAAGCTGTTGCTCAGCCTCATCTGCCCATGGCACTGCTCGCACAGAGGCACAGAGACTGGGGCTGCTTGCTTGTTTTGCCCCCTCAAACTTCAAACGTAGCTTAGGTGGTCCGTGCCGGGTGCATCCGTCAGCCCTGCTCCGAAAATGCGAACGTCTGCAGATAGCTCGCAGGCAGAAAGAGCTAGCCTGGAAAGCTGTTGCTCAGCCTCATCTGCCCATGGCACTGCTCGCACAGAGGCACAGAGACTGGGGCTGCTTGCTTGTCTTGTCCCCTCAAACTTCAAACGTAGCTTAGGTGGTCCGTGCCGGGCGCCTCCGGCAGCCGTGCTCCGAAAATGCAAACGTCTGCAGATAGCTCGCAGGCAGAAAGAGCTAGCCTGGAAAGCTGTTGCTCAGCCTCATCTGCCCATGGCACTGCTCGCACAGAGGCACAGAGACTGGGGCTGCTTGCTTGTCTTGTCCCCTCAAACTTCAAACGTAGCTTAGGTGGTCCGTGCCGGGCGCCTCCGGCAGCCCTGCTCCAAAATGCGAACGTCTGCAGATAGCTCGCAGGCAGAAAGAGCTAGCCTGGAAAGCTGTTGCTCAGCCTCATCTGCCCATGGCACTGCTCGCACAGAGGCACAGAGACTGGGGCTGCTTGCTTGTCTTGTCCCCTCAAACTTCAGACGTAGCTTAGGTGGTCCGTGCCGGGCGCCTCCAGCAGCCCTGCTCCGAAAATGCAAACGTCTGCAGATAGCTCGCAGGCAGAAAGAGCTAGCCTGGAAAGCTGTTGCTCAGCCTCATCTGCCCATGGCACTGCTCGCACAGAGGCACAGAGACTGGGGCTGCTTGCTTGTCTTGTCCCCTCAAACTTCAAATGTAGCTTAGGTGGTCCGTGCCGGGCGCATCCGGCAGCCCTGCTCCGAAAATGTGAACGTCTGCAGATAGCTCGCAGGCAGAAAGAGCTAGCCTGGAAAGCTGTTGCTCAGCCTCATCTGCCCATGGCACTGCTCGCACAGAGGCACAGAGACTGGGGCTGCTTGCTTGTCTTGTCCCCTCAAACTTCAAACGTAGCTTAGGTGGTCCGTGCCGGGCGCATCCGGCAGCCCTGATCCGAAAATGCGAACGTCTGCAGATAGCTCGCAGCCAGAAGGAGCTAGCCTGGAAAGCTGTTGCTCAGCCTCATCTGCCCATGGCACTGCTCGCACAGAGGCACAGAGACTGGGGCTGCTTGCTTGTCTTGTCCCCTCAAACTTCAAACGTAGCTTAGGTGGTCTGTGCCGGGCGCCTCCGGCAGCCCTGCTCCGAAAATGCAAACTTCTGCAGATAGCTCGCAGCCAGAAAGAGCTAGCCTGGAAAGCTGTTGCTCAGCCTCATCTGCCCATGGCACTGCTCGCACAGAGGCACAGAGACTGGGGCTGCTTGCTTGTCTTGCCCCCTCAAACTTCAAACGTAGCTTAGGTGGTCCGTGCCGGGCGCCTCCGGCAGCCCTGCTCCGAAAATGCAAACGTCTGCAGATAGCTCGCAGGCAGAAAGAGCTAGCCTGGAAAGCTGTTGCTCAGCCTCATCTGCCCATGGCACTGCTCGCACAGAGGCACAGAGACTGGGGCTGCTTGCTTGTTTTGCCCCCTCAAACTTCAAACGTAGCTTAGGTGGTCCGTGCCGGGCGCCTCCGGCAGCCCTGCTCCGAAAATTCGAACGTCTGAAGATAGCTCGCAGGCAGAAAGAGCTAGCCTGGAAAGCTGTTGCTCAGCCTCATCTGCCCATGGCACTGCTCGCACAGAGGCACAGAGACTGGGGCTGCTTGCTTGTCTTGTCCCCTCAAACTTCAAATGTAGCTTAGGTGGTCCGTGCCGGACGCCTCCGGCAGCCCTGCTCCGAAAATGCGAACGTCTGCTGATAGCTCGCAGGCAGAAAGAGCTAGCCTGGAAAGCTGTTGCTCAGCCTCATCTGCCCATGGCACTGCTCACACAGAGGCACAGAGACTGGGGCTGCTTGCTTGTCTTGTCCCCTCAAACTTCAAACGTAGCTTAGGTGGTCCGTGCCGGGCGCCTCCGGCAGCCCTGCTCCGAAAATGCGAACGTCTGCAGATAGCTCGCAGGCAGAAAGAGCTAGCCTGGAAAGCTGTTGCTCAGCCTCATCTGCCCATGGCACTGCTCGCACAGAGGCACAGAGACTGGGGCTGCTTGCTTGTCTTGTCCCCTCAAACTTCAAACGTATCTTACGTGGTCCGTGCCGGGCGCCTCCAGCAGCCCTGCTCCGAAAATCCAAACGTCTGCAGATAGCTCGCAGGCAGAAAGAGCTAGCCTAGCAAGCTGTTGCTCAGCCTCATCTGCCCATGGCACTGCTCGCACAGAGGCACAGAGACTGGGGCTGCTTGCTTGTCTTGTCCCCTCAAACTTCAAACGTAGCTTAGGTGGTCCGTGCCGGGCGCCTCCGGCAGCCCTGCTCCGAAAATGCGAACGTCTGCAGATAGCTCGCAGGCAGAAAGAGCTAGCCTGGAAAGCTGTTGCTCAGCCTCATCTGCCCATGGCACTGCTCGCACAGAGGCACAGAGACTGGGGCTGCTTGCTTGTTTTGCCCCCTCAAACTTCAAACGTAGCTTAGGTGGTCCGTGCCGGGTGCTTGCGGCAGCCCTGCTCCGAAAATGCAAACGTCTGCAGATAGCTCGCAGGCAGAAAGAGCTAGCCTGGAAAGCTGTTGCTCAGCCTCATCTGCCCATGGCACTGCTCGCACAGAGGCACAGAGACTGGGGCTGCTTGCTTGTCTTGTCCCCTCAAACTTCAAACGTAGCTTAGGTGGTCCGTGCCGGGCGCCTCCGGCAGCCCTGCTCCGAAAATGCGAACGTCTGCAGATAGCTCGCAGGCAGAAAGAGCTAGCCTGGAAAGCTGTTGCTCAGCCTCATCTGCCCATGGCACTGCTCGCACAGAGGCACAGAGACTGGGGCTGCTTGCTTGTCTTGTCCCCTCAAACTTCAAACGTAGCTTAGGTGGTCCGTGCCGGGCGCCTCCGGCAGCCCTGCTCCGAAAATGCAAACGTCTGCAGATAGCTCGCAGCCAGAAAGAGCTAGCCTGGAAAGCTGTTGCTCAGCCTCATCTGCCCATGGCACTGCTCGCACAGAGGCACAGAGACTGGGGCTGCTTGCTTGTCTTGTCCCCTCAAACTTCAAACGTATCTTAGGTGGTCCGTGCCGGGCGCCTCCGGCAGCCCTGCTCCGAAAATGCGAACGTCTGCAGATAGCTCGCAGGCAGAAAGAGCTAGCCTGGAAAGCTGTTGCTCAGCCTCATCTGCCCATGGCACTGCTCGCACAGAGGCACAGAGACTGGGGCTGCTTGCTTGTCTTGTCGCCTCAAACTTCAAACGTAGCTTAGGTGGTCCGTGACGGGCACCTCCAGCAGCCCTGCTCCGAAAATGCAAACATCTGCAGATAGCTCGCAGGCAGAAAGAGCTAGCCTGGAAAGCTGTTGCTCAGCCTCATCTGCCCATGGCACTGCTCGCACAGAGGCACAGAGACTGGGGCTGCTTGCTTGTCTTGTCCCCTCAAACTTCAAACGTAGCTTAGGTGGTCCGTACCGGGCGCTTCCGGCAGCTCTGCTCCGAAAATGCGAACGTCTGCAGATAGCTCGCAGGCAGAAAGAGCTAGCCTGGAACGCTGTTGCTCAGCGTCATCTGCCCATGGCACTGCTCGCACAGTGGCACAGAGACTGGGGCTGCTTGCTTGTCTTGTCCCCTCAAACTTCAAACGTAGCTTAGGTGGTCTGTGCCGGGCGCCTCCGGCAGCCCTGCTCCAAAACTGCAAACGTCTGCAGATAGCTCGAAGGCAGAAAGAGCTAGCCTGGAAAGCTGTTGCTCAGCCTCATCTGCCCATGGCACTGCTCGCACAGAGGCACAGAGACTTGGGCTGCTTGCTTGTTTTGCCCCCTCAAACTTCAAACGTATCTTAGGTGGTCCGTGCCGGGCGCCTCCGGCAGCCCTGCTCCGAAAATGCGAACGTCTGCAGATAGCTCGCAGGCAGAAAGAGCTAGCCTGGAAAGCTGTTGCTCAGCCTCATCTGCCCATGGCACTGCTCGCACAGAGGCACAGAGACTGGGGCTGCTTGCTTGTCTTGTCCCCTCAAACTTCAAACGTAGCTTAGGTGGTCCGTGCCGGGCGCCTCCGACAGCCCTGCTCCGAAAATGCGAACGTCTGCAGATAGCTCGCAGGCAGAAAGAGCTAGCCTGGAAAGCTGTTGCTCAGCCTCATCTGCCCATGGCACTGCTCGCACAGAGGCACAGAGACTGGGGCTGCTTGCTTGTCTTGTCCCCTCAAACTTCAAACGTATCTTAGGTGGTCTGTGCCGGGCGCCTCCGGCAGCCCTGCTCCTAAAATGCGAACGTCTGCAGATAGCTCGCAGGCAGAAAGAGCTAGCCTGGAAAGCTGTTGCTCATCCTCATCTGCCCATGGCACTGCTCACACAGAGGCACAGAGACTGGGGCTGCTTGCTTGTTTTGCCCCCTCAAACTTCAAACGTAGCTTAGGTGATCCGTGCCGGGCGCCTCCGGCAGCCCTGATCCGAAAATCCAAACGTCTGCAGATAGCTCGCAGGCAGAAAGAGCTAGCCTGTAAAGCTGTTGCTCAGCCTCATCTGCCCATGGCAGTGCTCGCACAGAGGCACAGAGACTGGGGCTGCTTGCTTGTTTTGCCCCCTCAAACTTCAAACGTAGCTTAGGTGGTCCGTGCTGGGCGCATCCGTCAGCCCTGCTCCGAAAATGCAAACGTCTGCAGATAGCTCGCAGGCAGAAAGAGCTAGCCTGGAAAGCTGTTGCTCAGCCTCATCTGCCCATGGCACTGCTCGCACAGAGGCACAGAGACTGGGGCTGCTTGCTTGTCTTGTCCCCTCAAACTTCAAATGTAGCTTAGGTGGTCCGTGCCGGGCGCCTCCAGCAGCCCTGCTCCGAAAATGCGAACGTCTGCAGATAGCTCGCAGGCAGAAAGAGCTAGCCTGGAAAGCTGTTGCTCAGCCTCATCTGCCCATGGCACTGCTCGCACAGAGGCACAGAGACTGGGGCTGCTTGCTTGTCTTGTCCCCTCAAACTTCAAACGTAGCTTAGGTGGTCCATGCTGGGCGCCTCCGGCAGCCCTGCTCCGAAAATGCGAACGTCTGCAGATAGCTCGCAGGCAGAAAGAGCTAGCCTGGAAAGCTGTTGCTCAGCCTCATCTGCCCATGGCACTGCTCGCACAGAGGCACAGAGACTGGGGCTGCTTGCTTGTCTTGTCCCCTCAAACTTCAAACGTAGCTTAGGTGGTCCGTGCCGGGCGCCTCCAGCAGCCCTGCTCCGAAAATGCAAACGTCTGCAGATAGCTCGCAGGCAGAAAGAGCTAGCCTGGAAAGCTGTTGCTCAGCCTCATCTGCCCATGGCACTGCTCGCACAGAGGCACAGAGACTGGGGCTGCTTGCTTGTCTTGTCCCCTCAAACTTCAAATGTAGCTTAGGTGGTCCGTGCCGGGCGCATCCGGCAGCCCTGCTCCGAAAATGTGAACGTCTGCAGATAGCTCGCAGGCAGAAAGAGCTAGCCTGGAAAGCTGTTGCTCAGCCTCATTTGCCCATGGCACTGCTCGCACAGAGGCACAGAGACTGGGGCTGCTTGCTTGTTTTGCCCCCTCAAACTTCAAACGTAGCTTAGGTGGTCCGTGCCGGGCGCCTCCGGCAGCCCTGCTCCGAAAATTCGAACGTCTGCAGATAGCTCGCAGGCAGAAAGAGCTAGCCTGGAAAGCTGTTGCTCAGCCTCATCTGCCCATGGCACTGCTCGCACAGTGGCACAGAGACTGGGGCTGCTTGCTTGTCTTGTCCCCTCAAACTTCAAACGTAGCTTAGGTGGTCCGTGCCGGGCGCCTCCGGCAGCCCTGCTCCGAAAATGCGAACGTCTGCAGATAGCTCGCAGGCAGAAAGAGCTAGCCTGGAAAGCTGTTGCTCAGCCTCATCTGCCCATGGCACTGCTCGCACAGAGGCACAGAGACTGGGGCTGCTTGCTTGTCTTGTCCCCTCAAACTTCAAACGTAGCTTAGGTGGTCCATGCCGGGCGCCTCCGGCAGCCCTGCTCCAAAATGCGAACGTCTGCAGATAGCTCGCAGGCAGAAAGAGCTAGCCTGGAAAGCTGTTGCTCAGCCTCATCTGCCCATGGCACTGCTCGCACAGAGGCACAGAGACTGGGGCTGCTTGCTTGTCTTGTCCCCTCAAACTTCAAACGTAGCTTAGGTGGTCCGTGCCGGGCGCATCCGGCAGCCCTGCTCCGAAAATGCGAACGTCTGCAGATAGCTCGCAGCCAGAAGGAGCTAGCCTGGAAAGCTGTTGCTCAGCCTCATCTGCCCATGGCACTGCTCGCACAGAGGCACAGAGACTGGGGCTGCTTGCTTGTCTTGTCCCCTCAAACTTCAAACGTAGCTTAGGTGGTCTGTGCCGGGCGCCTCCGGCAGCCCTGCTCCGAAAATGCAAACGTCTGCAGATAGCTCGCAGCCAGAAAGAGCTAGCCTGGAAAGCTGTTGCTCAGCCTCATCTGCCCATGGCACTGCTCGCACAGAGGCACAGAGACTGGGGCTGCTTGCTTGTCTTGTCCCCTCAAACTTCAAACGTAGCTTAGGTGGTCTGTGCCGGGCGCCTCCGGCAGCCCTGCTCCAAAACTGCAAACGTCTGCAGATAGCTCGAAGGCAGAAAGAGCTAGCCTGGAAAGCTGTTGCTCAGCCTCATCTGCCCATGGCACTGCTCGCACAGAGGCACAGAGACTTGGGCTGCTTGCTTGTTTTGCCCCCTCAAACTTCAAACGTATCTTAGGTGGTCCGTGCCGGGCGCCTCCGGCAGCCCTGCTCCGAAAATGCGAACGTCTGCAGATAGCTCGCAGGCAGAAAGAGCTAGCCTGGAAAGCTGTTGCTCAGCCTCATCTGCCCATGGCACTGCTTGCACAGAGGCACAGAGACTGGGGCTGCTTGCTTGTCTTGTCCCCTCAAACTTCAAACGTAGCTTAGGTGGTCCGTGCCGGGCGCCTCCGACAGCCCTGCTCCGAAAATGCGAACGTCTGCAGATAGCTTGCAGGCAGAAAGAGCTAGCCTGTAAAGCTGTTGCTCAGCCTCATCTGCCCATGGCACTGCTCGCACAGAGGCACAGAGACTGGGGCTGCTTGCTTGTCTTGTCCCCTCAAACTTCAAACGTAGCTTAGGTGGTCTGTGCCGGGCGCCTCCGGCAGCCCAGCTCCGAAAATGCAAACGTCTGCAGATAGCTCGCAGGCAGAAAGAGCTAGCCTGGAAAGCTGTTGCTCATCCTCATCTGCCCATGGCACTGCTCACACAGAGGCACAGAGACTGGGGCTGCTTGCTTGTTTTGCCCCCTCAAACTTCAAACGTAGCTTAGGTGATCCGTGCCGGGCGCCTCCGGCAGCCCTGATCCGAAAATCCAAACGTCTGCAGATAGCTCGCAGGCAGAAAGAGCTAGCCTGTAAAGCTGTTGCTCAGCCTCATCTGCCCATGGCAGTGCTCGCACAGAGGCACAGAGACTGGGGCTGCTTGCTTGTTTTGCCCCCTCAAACTTCAAACGTAGCTTAGGTGGTCCGTGCCGGGCGCATCCGTCAGCCCTGCTCCGAAAATGCGAACGTCTGCAGATAGCTCGCAGGCAGAAAGAGCTAGCCTGGAAAACTGTTGCTCAGCCTCATCTGCCCATGGCACTGCTCGCACAGAGGCACAGAGACTGGGGCTGCTTGCTTGTCTTGTCCCCTCAAACTTCAAACGTAGCTTAGGTGGTCCGTGCCGGGCGCCTCCGGCAGCCCTGCTCCGAAAATGCGAACGTCTGCAGATAGCTCGCAGGCAGAAAGAGCTAGCCTGGAAAGCTGTTGCTCAGCCTCATCTGCCCATGGCACTGCTCGCACAGAGGCACAGAGACTGGGGCTGCTTGCTTGTCTTGTCCCCTCAAACTTCAAACGTAGCTTAGGTGGTCCATGCTGGGCGCCTCCGGCAGCCCTGCTCCGAAAATGCGAACGTCTGCAGATAGCTCGCAGGCAGAAAGAGCTAGCCTGGAAAGCTGTTGCTCAGCCTCATCTGCCCATGGCACTGCTCGCACAGAGGCACAGAGACTGGGGCTGCTTGCTTGTCTTGTCCCCTCAAACTTCAAACGTAGCTTAGGTGGTCCGTGCCGGGCGCCTCCAGCAGCCCTGCTCCGAAAATGCGAACGTCTGCAGATAGCTCGCAGGCAGAAAGAGCTAGCCTGGAAAGCTGTTGCTCAGCCTCATCTGCCCATGGCACTGCTCGCACAGAGGCACAGAGACTGGGGCTGCTTGCTTGTCTTGTCCCCTCAAACTTCAAATGTAGCTTAGGTGGTCCGTGCCGGGCGCATCCGGCAGCCCTGCTCCGAAAATGTGAACGTCTGCAGATAGCTCGCAGGCAGAAAGAGCTAGCCTGGAAAGCTGTTGCTCAGCCTCATCTGCCCATGGCACTGCTCGCACAGAGGCACAGAGACTGGGGCTGCTTGCTTGTTTTGCCCCCTCAAACTTCAAACGTAACTTAGGTGGTCCGTGCCGGGCGCCTCCGGCAGCCCTGCTCCGAAAATTCGAACGTCTGCAGATAGCTCGCAGGCAGAAAGAGCTAGCCTGGAAAGCTGTTGCTCAGCCTCATCTGCCCATGGCACTGCTCGCACAGTGGCACAGAGACTGGGGCTGCTTGCTTGTCTTGTCCCCTCAAACTTCAAATGTAGCTTAGGTGGTCCGTGCCGGGCGCCTCCGGCAGCCCTGCTCCGAAAATGCGAACGTCTGCAGATAGCTCGCAGGCAGAAAGAGCTAGCCTGGAAAGCTGTTGCTCAGCCTCATCTGCCCATGGCACTGCTCGCACAGAGGCACAGAGACTGGGGCTGCTTGCTTGTCTTGTCCCCTCAAACTTCAAACGTAGCTTAGGTGGTCCATGCCGGGCGCCTCCGGCAGCCCTGCTCCAAAATGCGAACGTCTGCAGATAGCTCGCAGGCAGAAAGAGCTAGCCTGGAAAGCTGTTGCTCAGCCTCATCTGCCCATGGCACTGCTCGCACAGAGGCACAGAGACTGGGGCTGCTTGCTTGTCTTGTCCCCTCAAACTTCAAACGTAGCTTAGGTGGTCCGTGCCGGGCGCATCCGGCAGCCCTGATCCGAAAATGCGAACGTCTGCAGATAGCTCGCAGCCAGAAGGAGCTAGCCTGGAAAGCTGTTGCTCAGCCTCATCTGCCCATGGCACTGCTCGCACAGAGGCACAGAGACTGGGGCTGCTTGCTTGTCTTGTCCCCTCAAACTTCAAACGTAGCTTAGGTGGTCTGTGCTGGGCGCCTCCGGCAGCCCTGCTCCGAAAATGCGAACGTCTGCAGATAGCTCGCAGGCAGAAAGAGCTAGCCTGGAAAGCTGTTGCTCAGCCTCATCTGGCCATGGCACTGCTCGCACAGAGGCACAGAGACTGGGGCTGCTTGCTTGTCTTGTCCCCTCAAACTTCAAACGTAGCTTAGGTGGTCTGTGCCGGGCGCCTCCGGCAGCCCTGCTCCAAAAATGCAAACGTCTGCAGATAGCTCGCAGGCAGAAAGAGCTAGCCTGGAAAGCTGTTGCTCAGCCTCATCTGCCCATGGCACTGCTCGCACAGAGGCACAGAGACTGGGGCTGCTTGCTTGTCTTGTCCCCTCAAACTTCAAATGTAGCTTAGGTGGTCCGTGCCGGGCGCCTCCGGCAGCCCTGCTCCGAAAATGTGAACGTCTGCAGATAGCTCACAGGCAGAAAGAGCTAGCCTGGAAAGCTGTTGCTCAGCCTCATCTGCCCATGGCACTGCTCGCACAGAGGCACAGAGACTGGGGCTGCTTGCTTGTTTTGCCCCCTCAAACTTCAAACGTAGCTTAGGTGGTCCGTGCCGGGCGCCTCCAGCAGCCCTGCTCCGAAAATTCGAACGTCTGCAGATAGCTCGCAGGCAGAAAGAGCTAGCCTGGAAAGCTGTTGCTCAGCCTCATCTGCCCATGGCACTGCTCGCACAGTGGCACAGAGACTGGGGCTGCTTGCTTGTCTTGTCCCCTCAAACTTCAAACGTAGCTTAGGTGGTCCGTGCCGGGCGCCTCCGGCAGCCCTGCTCCAAAAATGCGAACGTCTGCAGATAGCTCGCAGGCAGAAAGAGCTAGCCTGGAAAGCTGTTGCTCAGCCTCATCTGCCCATGGCACTGCTCGCACAGAGGCACAGAGACTGGGGCTGCTTGCTTGTCTTGTCCCCTCAAACTTCAAACGCAGCTTAGGTGGTCCATGCCGGGCGCCTCCGGCAGCCCTGCTCCAAAATGCGAACGTCTGCAGATAGCTCGCAGGCAGAAAGAGCTAGCCTGGAAAGCTGTTGCTCATCCTCATCTGCCCATGGCACTGCTCACACAGAGGCACAGAGACTGGGGCTGCTTGCTTGTTTTGCCCCCTCAAACTTCAAACGTAGCTTAGGTGGTCCGTGCCGGGCGCATCCGGCAGCCCTGATCCGAAAATGCGAACGTCTGCAGATAGCTCGCAGCCAGAAGGAGCTAGCCTGGGAAGCTGTTGCTCAGCCTCATCTGCCCATGGCACTGCTCGCACAGAGGCACAGAGACTGGGGCTGCTTGCTTGTCTTGTCCCCTCAAACTTCAAACGTAGCTTAGGTGGTCTGTGCTGGGCGCCTCCAGCAGCCCTGCTCCGAAAATGCGAACGTCTGCAGATAGCTCGCAGGCAGAAAGAGCTAGCCTGGAAAGCTGTTGCTCAGCCTCATCTGCCCATGGCACTGCTCGCACAGAGGCACAGAGACTGGGGCTGCTTGCTTGTCTTGTCCCCTCAAACTTCAAACGTAGCTTAGGTGGTCTGTGCCGGGCGCCTCCGGCAGCCCTGCTCCGAAAATGCAAACGTCTGCAGATAGCTCGCAGGCAGAAAGAGCTAGCCTGGAAAGCTGTTGCTCAGCCTCATCTGCCCATGGCACTGCTCGCACAGAGGCACAGAGACTGGGGCTGCTTGCTTGTCTTGCCCCCTCAAACTTCAAACGTATCTTAGGTGGTCCGTGCCGGGCGCCTCCAGCAGCCCTGCTCCGAAAATGCAAACGTCTGCAGATAGCTCGCAGGCAGAAAGAGCTAGCCTGGAAAGCTGTTGCTCAGCCTCATCTGCCCATGGCACTGCTCGCACAGAGGCACAGAGACTGGGGCTGCTTGCTTGTTTTGTCCCCTCAAACTTCAAACGTAGCTTAGGTGGTCCGTGCCGGGCGCCTCCGGCAGCCCTGCTCCGAAAATTCGAACGTCTGCAGATAGCTCGCAGGCAGAAAGAGCTAGCCTGGAAAGCTGTTGCTCAGCCTCATCTGCCCATGGCACTGCTCGCACAGAGGCACAGAGACTGGGGCTGCTTGCTTGTCTTGTCCCCTCAAACTTCAAATGTAGCTTAGGTGGTCCGTGCCGGACGCCTCCGGCAGCCCTGCTCCTAAAATGCGACGTCTGCAGATAGCTCGCAGGCAGAAAGAGCTAGCCTGGAAAGCTGTTGCTCAGCCTCATCTGCCCATGGCACTGCTCACACAGAGGCACAGAGACTGGGGCTGCTTGCTTGTCTTGTCCCCTCAAACTTCAAACGTAGCTTAGGTGGTCCGTGCAGGGCGCCTCCGGCAGCCCTGCTCCGAAAATGCGAACGTCTGCAGATAGCTCGCAGGCAGAAAGAGCTAGCCTGGAAAGCTGTTGCTCAGCCTCATCTGCCCATGGCACTGCTCGCACAGAGGCACAGAGACTGGGGCTGCTTGCTTGTCTTGTCCCCTCAAACTTCAAACGTATCTTACGTGGTCCGTGCCGGGCGCCTCCGGCAGCCCTGCTCCGAAAATCCAAACGTCTGCAGATAGCTCGCAGGCAGAAAGAGCTAGCCTGGCAAGCTGTTGCTCAGCCTCATCTGCCCATGGCACTGCTCGCACAGAGGCACAGAGACTGGGGCTGCTTGCTTGTCTAGCCCCCTCAAACTTCAAACGTATCTTAGGTGGTCCGTGCCGGGCGCCTCCGGCAACCCTGCTCCGAAAATCCAAACGTCTGCAGATAGCTCGCAGGCAGAAAGAGCTAGCCTGGAAAGCTGTTGCTCAGCCTCATCTGCCCATGGCACTGCTCGCACAGAGGCACAGAGACTGGGGCTGCTTGCTTGTCTTGTCCCCTCAAACTTCAAACGTAGCTTAGGTGGTCCGTGCCGGGCGCATCCGGCAGCCCTGCTCCGAAAATGCGAACGTCTGCAGATAGCTCGCAGGCAGAAAAAGCTAGCCTGGAAAGCTGTTGCTCAGCCTCATCTGCCCATGGCACTGCTCGCACAGAGGCACAGAGACTGGGGCTGCTTGCTTGTTTTGTCCCCTCAAACTTCAAACGTAGCTTAGGTGGTCCGTGCCGGGCGCCTCCGGCAGCCCTGCTCCGAAAATGCGAACGTCTGCAGATAGCTCGCAGGCAGAAAGAGCTAGCCTGGAAAGCTGTTGCTCAGCCTCATCTGCCCATGGCACTGCTCGCACAGAGGCACAGAGACTGGGGCTGCTTGCTTGTTTTGCCCCCTCAAACTTCAAACGTAGCTTAGGTGGTCCGTGCCGGGTGCTTGCGGCAGCCCTGCTTCGAAAATGCAAACGTCTGCAGATAGCTCGCAGGCAGAAAGAGCTAGCCTGGAAAGCTGTTGCTCAGCCTCATCTGCCCATGGCACTGCTCGCACAGAGGCACAGAGACTGGGGCTGCTTGCTTGTCTTGTCCCCTCAAACTTCAAACGTAGCTTAGGTGGTCCGTGCCGGGCGCCTCCGGCAGCCCTGCTCCGAAAATGCGAACGTCTGCAGATAGCTCGCAGGCAGAAAGAGCTAGCCTGGAAAGCTGTTGCTCAGCCTCATCTGCCCATGGCACTGCTCGCACAGAGGCACAGAGACTGGGGCTGCTTGCTTGTCTTGTCCCCTCAAACTTCAAACGTAGCTTAGGTGGTCCGTGCCGGGCGCCTCCGGCAGCCCTGCTCCGAAAATGCAAACGTCTGCAGATAGCTCGCAGCCAGAAAGAGCTAGCCTGGAAAGCTGTTGCTCAGCCTCATCTGCCCATGGCACTGCTCGCACAGAGGCACAGAGACTGGGGCTGCTTGCTTGTCTTGTCCCCTCAAACTTCAAACGTAGCTTAGGTGGTCCGTGCCGGGCGCCTCCGGCAGCCCTGCTCCGAAAATGTGAACGTCTGCAGATAGCTCGCAGGCAGAAAGAGCTAGCCTGGAAAGCTGTTGCTCAGCCTCATCTGCCCATGGCACTGCTCGCACAGAGGCACAGAGACTGGGGCTGCTTGCTTGTCTTGTCCCCTCAAACTTCAAACGTAGCTTAGGTGGTCCGTGACGGGCACCTCCAGCAGCCCTGCTCCGAAAATGCAAACATCTGCAGATAGCTCGCAGCCAGAAAGAGCTAGCCTGGAAAGCTGTTGCTCAGCCTCATCTGCCCATGGCACTGCTCGCACAGAGGCACAGAGACTGGGGCTGCTTGCTTGTCTTGTCCCCTCAAACTTCAAACGTAGCTTAGGTGGTCCGTGCCGGGCGCTTCCGGCAGCTCTGCTCCGAAAATGCGAACGTCTGCAGATAGCTCGCAGGCAGAAAGAGCTAGCCTGGAACGCTGTTGCTCAGCGTCATCTGCCCATGGCACTGCTCGCACAGAGGCACAGAGACTGGGGCTGCTTGCTTGTCTTGTCCCCTCAAACTTCAAACGTAGCTTAGGTGGTCCGTGCCGGGCGCCTCCGGCAGCCCTGCTCCGAAAATGCGAACGTCTGCAGATAGCTCGCAGGCAGAAAGAGCTAGCCTGGAAAGCTGTTGCTCAGCCTCATCTGCCCATGGCACTGCTCGCACAGAGGCACAGAGACTGGGGCTGCTTGCTTGTCTTGTCCCCTCAAACTTCAAACGTAGCTTAGGTGGTCCGTGCCGTGCGCCTCCGGCAGCCCTGCTCCGAAAATGCGAACGTCTGCAGATAGCTCGCAGGCAGAAAGAGCTAGCCTGGAAAGCTGTTGCTCAGCCTCATCTGCCCATGGCACTGCTCGCACAGAGGCACAGAGACTGGGGCTGCTTGCTTGTCTTGTCCCCTCAAACTTCATATGTAGCTTAGGTGGTCCGTGCCGGGCGCATCCGGCAGCCCTGCTCCGAAAATGCGAACGTCTGCAGATAGCTCGCAGGCAGAAAGAGCTAGCCTGGAAAGCTGTTGCTCAGCCTCATCTGCCCATGGCACTGCTCGCACAGAGGCACAGAGACTGGGGCTGCTTGCTTGTCTTGCCCCCTCAAACTTCAAACGTAGCTTACGTGGTCCGTGCCGGGCGCCTCCGGCAACCCTGCTCCGAAAATGCGAACGTCTGCAGATAGCTCGCAGGCAGAAAGTGGTAGCCTGGAAAACTGTTGTGCAGCCTCATCTGCCCATGGCACTGCTCGCACAGAGGCACAGAGACTGGGGCTGCTTGCTTGTCTTGTCCCCTCAAACTTCAAACGTAGCTTAGGTGGTCTGTGCCGGGCGCCTCCGGCAGCCCTGCTCCGAAAATGCAAACGTCTGCAGATAGCTCGCAGCCAGAAAGAGCTAGCCTGGAAAGCTGTTGCTCAGCCTCATCTGCCCATGGCACTGCTCGCACAGAGGCACAGAGACTGGGGCTGCTTGCTTGTCTTGCCCCCTCAAACTTCAAACGTAGCTTAGGTGGTCCGTGCCGGGCGCCTCCAGCAGCCCTGCTCCGAAAATGCAAACGTCTGCAGATAGCTCGCAGGCAGAAAGAGCTAGCCTGGAAAGCTGTTGCTCAGCCTCATCTGCCCATGGCACTGCTCGCACAGAGGCACAGAGACTGGGGCTGCTTGCTTGTTTTGCCCCCTCAAACTTCAAACGTAGCTTAGGTGGTCCGTGCCGGGCGCCTTTGGCAGCCCTGCTCCGAAAATTCGAACGTCTGCAGATAGCTCGCAGGCAGAAAGAGCTAGCCTGGAAAGCTGTTGCTCAGCCTCATCTGCCCATGGCACTGCTCGCACAGAGGCACAGAGACTGGGGCTGCTTGCTTGTCTTGTCCCCTCAAACTTCAAATGTAGCTTAGGTGGTCCGTGCCGGACGCCTCCGGCAGCCCTGCTCCGAAAATGCGACGTCTGCAGATAGCTCGCAGGCAGAAAGAGCTAGCCTGGAAAGCTGTTGCTCAGCCTCATCTGCCCATGGCACTGCTCACACAGAGGCACAGAGACTGGGGCTGCTTGCTTGTCTTGTCCCCTCAAACTTCAAACGTAGCTTAGGTGGTCCGTGCCGGGCGCCTCCGGCAGCCCTGCTCCGAAAATGCGAACGTCTGCAGATAGCTCGCAGGCAGAAAGAGCTAGCCTGGAAAGCTGTTGCTCAGCCTCATCTGCCCATGGCACTGCTCGCACAGAGGCACAGAGACTGGGGCTGCTTGCTTGTCTTGTCCCCTCAAACTTCAAACGTATCTTAGGTGGTCCGTGCCGGGCGCCTCCGGCAGCCCTGCTCCGAAAATGCGAACGTCTGCAGATAGCTCGCAGGCAGAAAGAGCTAGCCTGGAAAGCTGTTGCTCAGCCTCATCTGCCCATGGCACTGCTCACACAGAGGCACAGAGACTGGGGCTGCTTGCTTGTCTAGCCCCCTCAAACTTCAAACGTATCTTAGGTGGTCCGTGCCGGGCGCCTCCGGCAACCCTGCTCCGAAAATCCAAACGTCTGCAGATAGCTCGCAGGCAGAAAGAGCTAGCCTGGAAAGCTGTTGCTCAGCCTCATCTGCCCATGGCACTGCTCGCACAGAGGCACAGAGACTGGGGCTGCTTGCTTGTCTTGTCCCCTCAAACTTCAAACGTATCTTAGGTGGTCCGTGCCGGGCGCCTCCGGCAGCCCTGCTCCGAAAATGCGAACGTCTGCAGATAGCTCGCAGGCAGAAAGAGCTAGCCTGGAAAGCTGTTGCTCAGCCTCATCTGCCCATGGCACTGCTCACACAGAGGCACAGAGACTGGGGCTGCTTGCTTGTCTAGCCCCCTCAAACTTCAAACGTATCTTAGGTGGTCCGTGCCGGGCGCCTCCGGCAACCCTGCTCCGAAAATCCAAACGTCTGCAGATAGCTCGCAGGCAGAAAGAGCTAGCCTGGAAAGCTGTTGCTCAGCCTCATCTGCCCATGGCACTGCTCGCACAGAGGCACAGAGACTGGGGCTGCTTGCTTGTCTTGTCCCCTCAAACTTCAAACGTAGCTTAGGTGGTCCGTGCCGGGCGCCTCCGGCAGCCCTGCTCCGAAAATGCGAACGTCTGCAGATAGCTCGCAGGCAGAAAGAGCTAGCCTGGAAAGCTGTTGCTCAGCCTCATCTGCCCATGGCACTGCTCGCACAGAGGCACAGAGACTGGGGCTGCTTGCTTGTCTTGTCCCCTCAAACTTCAAACGTAGCTTAGGTGGTCCGTGCCGGGCGCCTCTGGCAGCCCTGCTCCGAAAATGCGAACGTCTGCAGATAGCTCGCAGGCAGAAAGAGCTAGCCTGGAAAGCTGTTGCTCAGCCTCATCTGCCCATGGCACTGCTCGCACAGAGGCACAGAGACTGGGGCTGCTTGCTTGTCTTGTCCCCTCAAACTTCAAACGTAGCTTAGGTGGTCCGTGCCGGGCGCCTCCGGCAGCCCTGCTCCGAAAATGCGAACGTCTGCAGATAGCTCGCAGGCAGAAAGAGCTAGCCTGGAAAGCTGTTGCTCAGCCTCATCTGCCCATGGCACTGCTCGCACAGAGGCACAGAGACTGGGGCTGCTTGCTTGTCTTGTCCCCTCAAACTTCAAACGTAGCTTAGGTGGTCCGTGCCGGGCGCCTCCGGCAGCCCTGCTCCGAAAATGCAAACGTCTGCAGATAGCTCGCAGCCAGAAAGAGCTAGGCTGGAAAGCTGTTGCTCAGCCTCATCTGCCCATGGCACTGCTCGCACAGAGGCACAGAGACTGGGGCTGCTTGCTTGTCTTGTCCCCTCAAACTTCAAACGTATCTTAGGTGGTCCGTGCCGGGCGCCTCCGGCAGTCCTGCTCCGAAAATGCGAACGTCTGCAGATAGCTCGCAGGCAGAAAGAGCTAGCCTGGAAAGCTGTTGCTCAGCCTCATCTGCCCATGGCACTGCTCGCACAGAGGCACAGAGACTGGGGCTGCTTGCTTGTCTTGTCCCCTCAAACTTCAAACGTAGCTTAGGTGGTCCGTGACGGGCACCTCCAGCAGCCCTGCTCCGAAAATGCAAACGTCTGCAGATAGCTCGCAGGCAGAAAGAGCTAGCCTGGAAAGCTGTTGCTCAGCCTCATCTGCCCATGGCACTGCTCGCACAGAGGCACAGAGACTGGGGCTGCTTGCTTGTCTTGTCCCCTCAAACTTCAAACGTAGCTTAGGTGGTCCGTGCCGGGCGCATCCGGCAGCCCTGCTCCGAAAATGCGAACGTCTGCAGATAGCTCGCAGGCAGAAAGAGCTAGCCTGGAAAGCTGTTGCTCAGCCTCATCTGCCCATGGCACTGCTCGCACAGAGGCACAGAGACTGGGGCTGCTTGCTTGTCTTGTCCCCTCAAACTTCATATGTAGCTTAGGTGGTCCGTGCCGGGCGCCTCCGGCAGCCCTGCTCCGAAAATGCGAACGTCTGCAGATAGCTCGCAGGCAGAAAGAGCTAGCCTGGAAAGCTGTTGCTCAGCCTCATCTGCCCATGGCACTGCTCGCACAGAGGCACAGAGACTGGGGCTGCTTGCTTGTCTTGCCCCCTCAAACTTCAAACGTAGCTTACGTGGTCCGTGCCGGGCGCCTCCGGCAACCCTGCTCCGAAAATGCGAACGTCTGCAGATAGCTCGCAGGCAGAAAGTGGTAGCCTGGAAAACTGTTGTGCAGCCTCATCTGCCCATGGCACTGCTCGCACAGAGGCACAGAGACTGGGGCTGCTTGCTTGTCTTGTCCCCTCAAACCTCAAACGTAACTTAGGTTGTCCGTGCCGGGTGCTTGCGACAGCGCTGCTCCGAAAATGCGAACATCTGCAGATAGCTCGCAGGCAGAAAGTGGTAGCCTGGAAAACTGTTGTGCAGCCTCATCTGCCCATGGCACTGCTCGCACAGAGGCACAGAGACTGGGGCTGCTTGCTTGTTTTGCCCCCTCAAACTTCAAACGTATCTTAGGTGGTCCGTGCCGGGCGCATCCGGCAGCCCTGCTCCGAAAAAGCGAACGTCTGCAGATAGCTCGCAGGCAGAAAGAGCTAGCCTGGAAAGCTGTTGCTCAGCCTCATCTGCCCATGGCACTGCTCGCACAGAGGCACAGAGACTGGGGCTGCTTGCTTGTCTTGTCCCCTCAAACTTCAAACGTAACTTAGGTGGTCCGTGCCGGGCGCCTCCGGCAGCCCTGCTCCGAAAATGCAAACGTCTGCAGAAAGCCTACAGGCAGAAAGAGCTAGCCTGGAACGCTATTGCTCAGCCTCATCTTCCCATGGCACTGCTCGCACAGAGGCACAGAGACTGGGGCTGCTTGCTTGTCTTGTCCCCTCAAACTTCAAACGTATCTTAGGTGGTCCGTGCCGGGCGCCTCCGGCAGCCCTGCTCCGAAAATGCGAACGTCTGCAGATAGCTCGCAGGCAGAAAGAGCTAGCCTGGAAAGCTGTTGCTCAGCCTCATCTTCCCATGGCACTGCTCGCACAGAGGCACAGAGACTGGGGCTGCTTGCTTGTCTTGTCCCCTCAAACTTCAAACGTAGCTTAGGTGGTCCGTGCCGGGCGCCTCCGGCAGCCCTGCTCCGAAAATGCAAACGTCTGCAGATAGCTCGCAGGCAGAAAGAGCTAGCCTGGAAAGCTGTTGCTCAGCCTCATCTGCCCATGGCACTGCTCGCACAGAGGCACAGAGACTGGGGCTGCTTGCTTGTTTTGCCCCCTCAAACTTCAAACGTAGCTTAGGTGGTCCGTGCCGGGCGCCTCCGGCAGCCCTGCTCCGAAAATTCGAACGTCTGCAGATAGCTCGCAGGCAGAAAGAGCTAGCCTGGAAAGCTGTTGCTCAGCCTCATCTGCCCATGGCACTGCTCGCACAGAGGCACAGAGACTGGGGCTGCTTGCTTGTCTTGTCCCCTCAAACTTCAAATGTAGCTTAGGTGGTCCGTGCCGGACGCCTCCGGCAGCCCTGCTCCGAAAATGCGACGTCTGCAGATAGCTCGCAGGCAGAAAGAGCTAGCCTGGAAAGCTGTTGCTCAGCCTCATCTGCCCATGGCACTGCTCACACAGAGGCACAGAGACTGGGGCTGCTTGCTTGTCTTGTCCCCTCAAACTTCAAACGTAGCTTAGGTGGTCCGTGCAGGGCGCCTCCGGCAGCCCTGCTCCGAAAATGTGAACGTCTGCAGATAGCTCGCAGGCAGAAAGAGCTAGCCTGGAAAGCTGTTGCTCAGCCTCATCTGCCCATGGCACTGCTCGCACAGAGGCACAGAGACTGGGGCTGCTTGCTTGTCTTGTCCCCTCAAACTTCAAACGTATCTTACGTGGTCCGTGCCGGGCGCCTCCGGCAGCCCTGCTCCGAAAATCCAAACGTCTGCAGATAGCTCGCAGGCAGAAAGAGCTAGCCTGGCAAGCTGTTGCTCAGCCTCATCTGCCCATGGCACTGCTCGCACAGAGGCACAGAGACTGGGGCTGCTTGCTTGTCTAGCCCCCTCAAACTTCAAACGTATCTTAGGTGGTCCGTGCCGGGCGCCTCCGGCAACCCTGCTCCGAAAATCCAAACGTCTGCAGATAGCTCGCAGGCAGAAAGAGCTAGCCTGGAAAGCTGTTGCTCAGCCTCATCTGCCCATGGCACTGCTCGCACAGAGGCACAGAGACTGGGGCTGCTTGCTTGTCTTGTCCCCTCAAACTTCAAACGTAGCTTAGGTGGTCCGTGCCGGGCGCATCCGGCAGCCCTGCTCCGAAAATGCGAACGTCTGCAGATAGCTCGCAGGCAGAAAGAGCTAGCCTGGAAAGCTGTTGCTCAGCCTCATCTGCCCATGGCACTGCTCGCACAGAGGCACAGAGACTGGGGCTGCTTGCTTGTTTTGTCCCCTCAAACTTCAAACGTAGCTTAGGTGGTCCGTGCCGGGCGCCTCCGGCAGCCCTGCTCCGAAAATGCGAACGTCTGCAGATAGCTCGCAGGCAGAAAGAGCTAGCCTGGAAAGCTGTTGCTCAGCCTCATCTGCCCATGGCACTGCTCGCACAGAGGCACAGAGACTGGGGCTGCTTGCTTGTTTTGCCCCCTCAAACTTCAAACGTAGCTTAGGTGGTCCGTGCCGGGTGCTTGCGGCAGCCCTGCTTCGAAAATGCAAACGTCTGCAGATAGCTCGCAGGCAGAAAGAGCTAGCCTGGAAAGCTGTTGCTCAGCCTCATCTGCCCATGGCACTGCTCGCACAGAGGCACAGAGACTGGGGCTGCTTGCTTGTCTTGTCCCCTCAAACTTCAAACGTAGCTTAGGTGGTCCGTGCCGGGCGCCTCCGGCAGCCCTGCTCCGAAAATGCGAACGTCTGCAGATAGCTCGCAGGCAGAAAGAGCTAGCCTGGAAAGCTGTTGCGCAGCCTCATCTGCCCATGGCACTGCTCGCACAGAGGCACAGAGACTGGGGCTGCTTGCTTGTCTTGTCCCCTCAAACTTCAAACGTAGCTTAGGTAGTCCGTGCCGGGCGCCTCCGGCAGCCCTGCTCCGAAAATGCGAACGTCTGCAGATAGCTCGCAGGCAGAAAGAGCTAGCCTGGAAAGCTGTTGCTCAGCCTCATCTGCCCATGGCACTGCTCGCACAGAGGCACAGAGACTGGGGCTGCTTGCTTGTCTTGTCCCCTCAAACTTCAAACGTAGCTTAGGTGGTCCGTGCCGGGCGCCTCCGGCAGCCCTGCTCCGAAAATGCGAACGTCTGCAGATAGCTCGCAGGCAGAAAGAGCTAGCCTGGAAAGCTGTTGCTCAGCCTCATCTGCCCATGGCACTGCTCGCACAGAGGCACAGAGACTGGGGCTGCTTGCTTGTCTTGTCCCCTCAAACTTCAAACGTAGCTTAGGTGGTCCGTGCCGGGCGCTTCCGGCAGCTCTGCTCCGAAAATGCGAACGTCTGCAGATAGCTCGCAGGCAGAAAGAGCTAGCCTGGAACGCTGTTGCTCAGCGTCATGTGCCCATGGCACTGCTCGCACAGAGGCACAGAGACTGGGGCTGCTTGCTTGTCTTGCCCCCTCAAACTTCAAACGTAGCTTAGGTGGTCCGTGCCGGGCGCCTCCAGCAGCCCTGCTCCGAAAATGCAAACGTCTGCAGATAGCTCGCAGGCAGAAAGAGCTAGCCTGGAAAGCTGTTGCTCAGCCTCATCTGCCCATGGCACTGCTCGTACAGAGGCACAGAGACTGGGGCTGCTTGCTTGTTTTGCCCCCTCAAACTTCAAACGTAGCTTAGGTGGTCCGTGCCGGGCGCCTCCGGCAGCCCTGCTCCGAAAATTCGAACGTCTGCAGATAGCTCGCAGGCAGAAAGAGCTAGCCTGGAAAGCTGTTGCTCAGCCTCATCTGCCCATGGCACTGCTCGCACAGAGGCACAGAGACTGGGGCTGCTTGCTTGTCTAGCCCCCTCAAACTTCAAACGTATCTTAGGTGGTCCGTGCCGGGCGCCTCCGGCAACCCTGCTCCGAAAATCCAAACGTCTGCAGATAGCTCGCAGGCAGAAAGAGCTAGCCTGGAAAGCTGTTGCTCAGCCTCATCTGCCCATGGCACTGCTCGCACAGAGGCACAGAGACTGGGGCTGCTTGCTTGTCTTGTCCCCTCAAACTTCAAACGTAGCTTAGGTGGTCCGTGCCGGGCGCCTCCGGCAGCCCTGCTCCGAAAATGCGAACGTCTGCAGATAGCTCGCAGGCAGAAAGAGCTAGCCTGGAAAGCTGTTGCTCAGCCTCATCTGCCCATGGCACTGCTCGCACAGAGGCACAGAGACTGGGGCTGCTTGCTTGTTTTGCCCCCTCAAACTTCAAACGTAGCTTAGGTTGTCCGTGCCGGGTGCTTGCGGCAGCCCTGCTTCGAAAATGCAAACGTCTGCAGATAGCTCGCAGGCAGAAAGAGCTAGCCTGGAAAGCTGTTGCGCAGCCTCATCTGCCCATGGCACTGCTCGCACAGAGGCACAGAGACTGGGGCTGCTTGCTTGTCTTGTCCCCTCAAACTTCAAACGTAGCTTAGGTGGTCCATGCCGGGCGCCTCCGGCAGCCCTGCTCCGAAAATGCGAACGTCTGCAGATAGCTCGCAGGCAGAAAGAGCTAGCCTGGAAAGCTGTTGCTCAGCCTCATCTGCCCATGGCACTGCTCGCACAGAGGCACAGAGACTGGGGCTGCTTGCTTGTCTTGTCCCCTCAAACTTCAAACGTAGCTTAGGTGGTCCGTGCCGGGCGCCTCCGGCAGCCCTGCTCCGAAAATGCGAACGTCTGCAGATAGCTCGCAGGCAGAAAGAGCTAGCCTGGAAAGCTGTTGCTCAGCCTCATCTGCCCATGGCACTGCTCGCACAGAGGCACAGAGACTGGGGCTGCTTGCTTGTCTTGTCCCCTCAAACTTCAAACGTATCTTAGGTGGTCCGTGCCGGGCGCCTCCGGCAGCCCTGCTCCGAAAATGTGAACGTCTGCAGATAGCTCGCAGGCAGAAAGAGCTAGCCTGGAAAGCTGTTGCTCAGCCTCATCTGCCCATGGCACTGCTCGCACAGAGGCACAGAGACTGGGGCTGCTTGCTTGTCTTGTCCCCTCAAACTTCAAACGTAGCTTAGGTGGTCCGTGACGGGCACCTCCAGCAGCCCTGCTCCGAAAATGCAAACGTCTGCAGATAGCTCGCAGGCAGAAAGAGCTAGCCTGGAAAGCTGTTGCTCAGCCTCATCTGCCCATGGCACTGCTCGCACAGAGGCACAGAGACTGGGGCTGCTTGCTTGTCTTGTCCCCTCAAACTTCAAACGTAGCTTAGGTGGTCCGTGCCGGGCGCTTCCGGCAGCTCTGCTCCGAAAATGCGAACGTCTGCAGATAGCGCGCAGGCAGAAAGAGCTAGCCTGGAACGCTGTTGCTCAGCGTCATCTGCCCATGGCACTGCTCGCACAGAGGCACAGAGACTGGGGCTGCTTGCTTGTCTTGTCCCCTCAAACTTCAAACGTATCTTAGGTGGTCCGTGCCGGGCGCCTCCGGCAGCCCTGCTCCGAAAATGCAAACGTCTGCAGATAGCTCGCAGGCAGAAAGAGCTAGCCTGGAAAGCTGTTGCTCAGCCTCATCTGCCCATGGCACTGCTCGCACAGAGGCACAGAGACTGGGGCTGCTTGCTTGTCTTGTCCCCTCAAACTTCAAACGTAGCTTAGGTGGTCCGTGCCGGGCGCCTCCGGCAGCCCTGCTTTGAAAATGCGAACGTCTGCAGATAGCTCGCAGGCAGAAAGAGCTAGCCTGGAAAGCTGTTGCTCAGCCTCATCTGCCCATGGCACTGCTCGCACAGAGGCACAGAGACTGGGGCTGCTTGCTTGTCTTGTCCCCTCAAACTTCATATGTAGCTTAGGTGGTCCGTGCCAGGCGCATCCGGCAGCCCTGCTCCGAAAATGCGAACGTCTGCAGATAGCTCGCAGGCAGAAAGAGCTAGCCTGGAAAGCTGTTGCTCAGCCTCATCTGCCCATGGCACTGCTCGCACAGAGGCACAGAGACTGGGGCTGCTTGCTTGTCTTGCCCCCTCAAACTTCAAACGTAGCTTACGTGGTCCGTGCCGGGCGCCTCCGGCAACCCTGCTCCGAAAATGCGAACGTCTGCAGATAGCTCGCAGGCAGAAAGTGGTAGCCTGGAAAACTGTTGTGCAGCCTCATCTGCCCATGGCACTGCTCGCACAGAGGCACAGAGACTGGGGCTGCTTGCTTGTCTTGTCCCCTCAAACCTCAAACGTAACTTAGGTTGTCCGTGCCGGGTGCTTGCGACAGCGCTGCTCCGAAAATGCGAACATCTGCAGATAGCTCGCAGGCAGAAAGAGCTAGCCTGGAAAGCTGTTGCTCAGCCTCATCTGCCCATGGCACTGCTCGCACAGAGGCACAGAGACTGGGGCTGCTTGCTTGTCTTGCCCCCTCAAACTTCAAACGTAGCTTAGGTGGTCCGTGCCGGGCGCCTCCAGCAGTCCTGCTCCAAAAATGCAAACGTCTGCAGATAGCTCGCAGGCAGAAAGAGCTAGCCTGGAAAGCTGTTGCTCAGCCTCATCTGCCCATGGCACTGCTCGCACAGAGGCACAGAGACTGGGGCTGCTTGCTTGTCTTGTCCCCTCAAACTTCAAACATAGCTTAGGTGGTCCGTGCCGGGCGCCTCCGGCAGCCCTGCTCCAAAAATGCGAACGTCTGCAGATAGCTCGCAGGCAGAAAGAGCTAGCCTGGAAAGCTGTTGCTCAGCCTCATCTGCCCATGGCACTGCTCGCACAGAGGCACAGAGACTGGGGCTGCTTGCTTGTCTAGCCCCCTCAAACTTCAAACGTATCTTAGGTGGTCCGTGCCGGGCGCCTCCGGCAACCCTGCTCCGAAAATCCAAACGTCTGCAGATAGCTCGCAGGCAGAAAGAGCTAGCCTGGAAAGCTGTTGCTCAGCCTCATCTGCCCATGGCACTGCTCGCACAGAGGCACAGAGACTGGGGCTGCTTGCTTGTCTTGTCCCCTCAAACTTCAAACGTAGCTTAGGTGGTCCGTGCCGGGCGCCTCCGGCAGCCCTGCTCCGAAAATGCGAACGTCTGCAGATAGCTCGCAGGCAGAAAGAGCTAGCCTGGAAAGCTGTTGCTCAGCCTCATCTGCCCATGGCACTGCTCGCACAGAGGCACAGAGACTGGGGCTGCTTGCTTGTTTTGCCCCCTCAAACTTCAAACGTAGCTTAGGTGGTCCGTGCCGGGTGCTTGCGGCAGCCCTGCTTCGAAAATGCAAACGTCTGCAGATAGCTCGCAGGCAGAAAGAGCTAGCCTGGAAAGCTGTTGCTCAGCCTCATCTGCCCATGGCACTGCTCGCACAGAGGCACAGAGACTGGGGCTGCTTGCTTGTCTTGTCCCCTCAAACTTCAAACGTAGCTTAGGTGGTCCGTGCCGGGCGCCTCCGGCAGCCCTGCTCCGAAAATGCGAACGTCTGCAGATAGCTCGCAGGCAGAAAGAGCTAGCCTGGAAAGCTGTTGCGCAGCCTCATCTGCCCATGGCACTGCTCGCACAGAGGCACAGAGACTGGGGCTGCTTGCTTGTCTTGTCCCCTCAAACTTCAAACGTAGCTTAGGTAGTCCGTGCCGGGCGCCTCCGGCAGCCCTGCTCCGAAAATGCGAACGTCTGCAGATAGCTCGCAGGCAGAAAGAGCTAGCCTGGAAAGCTGTTGCTCAGCCTCATCTGCCCATGGCACTGCTCGCACAGAGGCACAGAGACTGGGGCTGCTTGCTTGTCTTGTCCCCTCAAACTTCAAACGTAGCTTAGGTGGTCCGTGCCGGGCGCCTCCGGCAGCCCTGCTCCGAAAATGCGAACGTCTGCAGATAGCTCGCAGGCAGAAAGAGCTAGCCTGGAAAGCTGTTGCTCAGCCTCATCTGCCCATGGCACTGCTCGCACAGAGGCACAGAGACTGGGGCTGCTTGCTTGTCTTGTCCCCTCAAACTTCAAACGTAGCTTAGGTGGTCCGTGCCGGGCGCTTCCGGCAGCTCTGCTCCGAAAATGCGAACGTCTGCAGATAGCTCGCAGGCAGAAAGAGCTAGCCTGGAACGCTGTTGCTCAGCGTCATGTGCCCATGGCACTGCTCGCACAGAGGCACAGAGACTGGGGCTGCTTGCTTGTCTTGTCCCCTCAAACTTCAAACGTAGCTTAGGTGGTCCGTGCCGGGCGCCTCCGGCAGCCCTGCTCCGAAAATGCGAACGTCTGCAGATAGCTCGCAGGCAGAAAGAGCTAGCCTGGAAAGCTGTTGCTCAGCCTCATCTGCCCATGGCACTGCTCGCACAGAGGCACAGAGACTGGGGCTGCTTGCTTGTCTTGTCCCCTCAAACTTCAAACGTAGCTTAGGTGGTCCGTGCCGTGCGCCTCCGGCAGCCCTGCTCCGAAAATGCGAACGTCTGCAGATAGCTCGCAGGCAGAAAGAGCTAGCCTGGAAAGCTGTTGCTCAGCCTCATCTGCCCATGGCACTGCTCGCACAGAGGCACAGAGACTGGGGCTGCTTGCTTGTCTTGTCCCCTCAAGCTTCATATGTAGCTTAGGTGGTCCGTGCCGGGCGCATCCGGCAGCCCTGCTCCGAAAATGCGAACGTCTGCAGATAGCTCGCAGGCAGAAAGAGCTAGCCTGGAAAGCTGTTGCTCAGCCTCATCTGCCCATGGCACTGCTCGCACAGAGGCACAGAGACTGGGGCTGCTTGCTTGTCTTGCCCCCTCAAACTTCAAACGTAGCTTACGTGGTCCGTGCCGGGCGCCTCCGGCAACCCTGCTCCGAAAATGCAAACGTCTGCAGATAGCTCGCAGGCAGAAAGTGGTAGCCTGGAAAACTGTTGTGCAGCCTCATCTGCCCATGGCACTGCTCGCACAGAGGCACAGAGACTGGGGCTGCTTGCTTGTCTTGCCCCCTCAAACTTCAAACGTAGCTTAGGTGGTCCGTGCCGGGCGCCTCCAGCAGCCCTGCTCCGAAAATGCAAACGTCTGCAGATAGCTCGCAGGCAGAAAGAGCTAGCCTGGAAAGCTGTTGCTCAGCCTCATCTGCCCATGGCACTGCTCGTACAGAGGCACAGAGACTGGGGCTGCTTGCTTGTTTTGCCCCCTCAAACTTCAAACGTAGCTTAGGTGGTCCGTGCCGGGCGCCTCCGGCAGCCCTGCTCCGAAAATTCGAACGTCTGCAGATAGCTCGCAGGCAGAAAGAGCTAGCCTGGAAAGCTGTTGCTCAGCCTCATCTGCCCATGGCACTGCTCGCACAGAGGCACAGAGACTGGGGCTGCTTGCTTGTCTTGTCCCCTCAAACTTCAAACGTATCTTAGGTGGTCCGTGCCGGGCGCCTCCGGCAACCCTGCTCCGAAAATCCAAACGTCTGCAGATAGCTCGCAGGCAGAAAGAGCTAGCCTGGAAAGCTGTTGCTCAGCCTCATCTGCCCATGGCACTGCTCGCACAGAGGCACAGAGACTGGGGCTGCTTGCTTGTCTTGTCCCCTCAAACTTCAAACGTAGCTTAGGTGGTCCGTGCCGGGCGCCTCCGGCAGCCCTGCTCCGAAAATGCGAACGTCTGCAGATAGCTCGCAGGCAGAAAGAGCTAGCCTGGAAAGCTGTTGCTCAGCCTCATCTGCCCATGGCACTGCTCGCACAGAGGCACAGAGACTGGGGCTGCTTGCTTGTTTTGCCCCCTCAAACTTCAAACGTAGCTTAGGTTGTCCGTGCCGGGTGCTTGCGGCAGCCCTGCTTCGAAAATGCAAACGTCTGCAGATAGCTCGCAGGCAGAAAGAGCTAGCCTGGAAAGCTGTTGCGCAGCCTCATCTGCCCATGGCACTGCTCGCACAGAGGCACAGAGACTGGGGCTGCTTGCTTGTCTTGTCCCCTCAAACTTCAAACGTAGCTTAGGTGGTCCGTGCCGGGCGCCTCTGGCAGCCCTGCTCCGAAAATGCGAACGTCTGCAGATAGCTCGCAGGCAGAAAGAGCTAGCCTGGAAAGCTGTTGCTCAGCCTCATCTGCCCATGGCACTGCTCGCACAGAGGCACAGAGACTGGGGCTGCTTGCTTGTCTTGTCCCCTCAAACTTCAAACGTAGCTTAGGTGGTCCGTGCCGGGCGCCTCCGGCAGCCCTGCTCCGAAAATGCGAACGTCTGCAGATAGCTCGCAGGCAGAAAGAGCTAGCCTGGAAAGCTGTTGCTCAGCCTCATCTGCCCATGGCACTGCTCGCACAGAGGCACAGAGACTGGGGCTGCTTGCTTGTCTTGTCCCCTCAAACTTCAAACGTATCTTAGGTGGTCCGTGCCGGGCGCCTCCGGCAGCCCTGCTCCGAAAATGTGAACGTCTGCAGATAGCTCGCAGGCAGAAAGAGCTAGCCTGGAAAGCTGTTGCTCAGCCTCATCTGCCCATGGCACTGCTCGCACAGAGGCACAGAGACTGGGGCTGCTTGCTTGTCTTGTCCCCTCAAACTTCAAACGTAGCTTAGGTGGTCCGTGACGGGCACCTCCAGCAGCCCTGCTCCGAAAATGCAAACGTCTGCAGATAGCTCGCAGGCAGAAAGAGCTAGCCTGGAAAGCTGTTGCTCAGCCTCATCTGCCCATGGCACTGCTCGCACAGAGGCACAGAGACTGGGGCTGCTTGCTTGTCTTGTCCCCTCAAACTTCAAACGTAGCTTAGGTGGTCCGTGCCGGGCGCTTCCGGCAGCTCTGCTCCGAAAATGCGAACGTCTGCAGATAGCGCGCAGGCAGAAAGAGCTAGCCTGGAACGCTGTTGCTCAGCGTCATCTGCCCATGGCACTGCTCGCACAGAGGCACAGAGACTGGGGCTGCTTGCTTGTCTTGTCCCCTCAAACTTCAAACGTATCTTAGGTGGTCCGTGCCGGGCGCCTCCGGCAGCCCTGCTCCGAAAATGCAAACGTCTGCAGATAGCTCGCAGGCAGAAAGAGCTAGCCTGGAAAGCTGTTGCTCAGCCTCATCTGCCCATGGCACTGCTCGCACAGAGGCACAGAGACTGGGGCTGCTTGCTTGTCTTGTCCCCTCAAACTTCAAACGTAGCTTAGGTGGTCCGTGCCGGGCGCCTCCGGCAGCCCTGCTTTGAAAATGCGAACGTCTGCAGATAGCTCGCAGGCAGAAAGAGCTAGCCTGGAAAGCTGTTGCTCAGCCTCATCTGCCCATGGCACTGCTCGCACAGAGGCACAGAGACTGGGGCTGCTTGCTTGTCTTGTCCCCTCAAACTTCATATGTAGCTTAGGTGGTCCGTGCCGGGCGCATCCGGCAGCCCTGCTCCGAAAATGCGAACGTCTGCAGATAGCTCGCAGGCAGAAAGAGCTAGCCTGGAAAGCTGTTGCTCAGCCTCATCTGCCCATGGCACTGCTCGCACAGAGGCACAGAGACTGGGGCTGCTTGCTTGTCTTGCCCCCTCAAACTTCAAACGTAGCTTACGTGGTCCGTGCCGGGCGCCTCCGGCAACCCTGCTCCGAAAATGCGAACGTCTGCAGATAGCTCGCAGGCAGAAAGTGGTAGCCTGGAAAACTGTTGTGCAGCCTCATCTGCCCATGGCACTGCTCGCACAGAGGCACAGAGACTGGGGCTGCTTGCTTGTCTTGTCCCCTCAAACCTCAAACGTAACTTAGGTTGTCCGTGCCGGGTGCTTGCGACAGCGCTGCTCCGAAAATGCGAACATCTGCAGATAGCTCGCAGGCAGAAAGAGCTAGCCTGGAAAGCTGTTGCTCAGCCTCATCTGCCCATGGCACTGCTCGCACAGAGGCACAGAGACTGGGGCTGCTTGCTTGTCTTGCCCCCTCAAACTTCAAACGTAGCTTAGGTGGTCCGTGCCGGGCGCCTCCAGCAGCCCTGCTCCAAAAATGCAAACGTCTGCAGATAGCTCGCAGGCAGAAAGAGCTAGCCTGGAAAGCTGTTGCTCAGCCTCATCTGCCCATGGCACTGCTCGCACAGAGGCACAGAGACTGGGGCTGCTTGCTTGTCTTGTCCCCTCAAACTTCAAACGTAGCTTAGGTGGTCCGTGCCGGGCGCCTCCGGCAGCCCTGCTCCAAAAATGCGAACGTCTGCAGATAGCTCGCAGGCAGAAAGAGCTAGCCTGGAAAGCTGTTGCTCAGCCTCATCTGCCCATGGCACTGCTCGCACAGAGGCACAGAGACTGGGGCTGCTTGCTTGTCTTGTCCCCTCAAACTTCAAACGTAGCTTAGGTGGTCCGTGCCGGGCGCATCCGGCAGCCCTGCTCCGAAAATGCAAACGTCTGCAGATAGCTCGCAGGCAGAAAGAGCTAGCCTGGAAAGCTGTTGCTCAGCCTCATCTGCCCATGGCACTGCTCGCACAGAGGCACAGAGACTGGGGCTGCTTGCTTGTCTTGTCCCCTCAAACTTCAAACGTAACTTAGGTGGTCCGTGCCGGGCGCCTCCGGCAGCCCTGCTCCGAAAATGCAAACGTCTGCAGAAAGCCTACAGGCAGAAAGAGCTAGCCTGGAACGCTATTGCTCAGCCTCATCTTCCCATGGCACTGCTCGCACAGAGGCACAGAGACTGGGGCTGCTTGTTTGTCTTGTCCCCTCAAACTTCAAACGTATCTTAGGTGGTCCGTGCCGGGCGCCTCCGGCAGCCCTGCTCCGAAAATGCGAACGTCTGCAGATAGCTCGCAGGCAGAAAGAGCTAGCCTGGAAAGCTGTTGCTCAGCCTCATCTTCCCATGGCACTGCTCGCACAGAGGCACAGAGACTGGGGCTGCTTGCTTGTCTTGTCCCCTCAAACTTCAAACGTAGCTTAGGTGGTCCGTGCCGGGCGCCTCCGGCAGCCCAGCTCCGAAAATGCAAACGTCTGCAGATAGCTCGCAGGCAGAAAGAGCTAGCCTGGAAAGCTGTTGCTCAGCCTCATCTGCCCATGGCACTGCTCGCACAGAGGCACAGAGACTGGGGCTGCTTGCTTGTCTTGTCCCCTCAAACTTCAAACGTAGCTTAGGTGGTCCGTGCCGGGCGCCTCCGGCAGCCCTACTTTGAAAATGCGAACGTCTGCAGATAGCTCGCAGGCAGAAAGAGCTAGCCTGGAAAGCTGTTGCTCAGCCTCATCTGCCCATGGCACTGCTCGCACAGAGGCACAGAGACTGGGGCTGCTTGCTTGTCTTGTCCCCTCAAACTTCATATGTAGCTTAGGTGGTCCGTGCCGGGCGCATCCGGCAGCCCTGCTCCGAAAATGCGAACGTCTGCAGATAGCTCGCAGGCAGAAAGAGCTAGCCTGGAAAGCTGTTGCTCAGCCTCATCTGCCCATGGCACTGCTCGCACAGAGGCACAGAGACTGGGGCTGCTTGCTTGTCTTGCCCCCTCAAACTTCAAACGTAGCTTAGGTGGTCCGTGCCGGGCGCCTCCGGCAACCCTGCTCCGAAAATGCGAACGTCTGCAGATAGCTCGCAGGCAGAAAGTGGTAGCCTGGAAAACTGTTGTGCAGCCTCATCTGCCCATGGCACTGCTCGCACAGAGGCACAGAGACTGGGGCTGCTTGCTTGTCTTGTCCCCTCAAACCTCAAACGTAACTTAGGTTGTCCGTGCCGGGTGCTTGCGACAGCGCTGCTCCGAAAATGCGAACATCTGCAGATAGCTCGCAGGCAGAAAGAGCTAGCCTGGAAAGCTGTTGCTCAGCCTCATCTGCCCATGGCACTGCTCGCACAGAGGCACAGAGACTGGGGCTGCTTGCTTGTCTTGCCCCCTCAAACTTCAAACGTAGCTTAGGTGGTCCGTGCCGGGCGCCTCCAGCAGCCCTGCTCCAAAAATGCAAACGTCTGCAGATAGCTCGCAGGCAGAAAGAGCTAGCCTGGAAAGCTGTTGCTCAGCCTCATCTGCCCATGGCACTGCTCGCACAGAGGCACAGAGACTGGGGCTGCTTGCTTGTCTTGTCCCCTCAAACTTCAAACGTAGCTTAGGTGGTCCGTGCCGGGCGCCTCCGGCAGCCCTGCTCCAAAAATGCGAACGTCTGCAGATAGCTCGCAGGCAGAAAGAGCTAGCCTGGAAAGCTGTTGCTCAGCCTCATCTGCCCATGGCACTGCTCGCACAGAGGCACAGAGACTGGGGCTGCTTGCTTGTCTTGTCCCCTCAAACTTCAAACGTAGCTTAGGTGGTCCGTGCCGGGCGCATCCGGCAGCCCTGCTCCGAAAATGCAAACGTCTGCAGATAGCTCGCAGGCAGAAAGAGCTAGCCTGGAAAGCTGTTGCTCAGCCTCATCTGCCCATGGCACTGCTCGCACAGAGGCACAGAGACTGGGGCTGCTTGCTTGTCTTGTCCCCTCAAACTTCAAACGTAACTTAGGTGGTCCGTGCCGGGCGCCTCCGGCAGCCCTGCTCCGAAAATGCAAACGTCTGCAGAAAGCCTACAGGCAGAAAGAGCTAGCCTGGAACGCTATTGCTCAGCCTCATCTTCCCATGGCACTGCTCGCACAGAGGCACAGAGACTGGGGCTGCTTGCTTGTCTTGTCCCCTCAAACTTCAAACGTATCTTAGGTGGTCCGTGCCGGGCGCCTCCGGCAGCCCTGCTCCGAAAATGCGAACGTCTGCAGATAGCTCGCAGGCAGAAAGAGCTAGCCTGGAAAGCTGTTGCTCAGCCTCATCTTCCCATGGCACTGCTCGCACAGAGGCACAGAGACTGGGGCTGCTTGCTTGTCTTGTCCCCTCAAACTTCAAACGTAGCTTAGGTGGTCCGTGCCGGGCGCCTCTGGCAGCCCAGCTCCGAAAATGCAAACGTCTGCAGATAGCTCGCAGGCAGAAAGAGCTAGCCTGGAAAGCTGTTGCTCAGCCTCATCTGCCCATGGCACTGCTCGCACAGAGGCACAGAGACTGGGGCTGCTTGCTTGTCTTGTCCCCTCAAACTTCAAACGTAGCTTAGGTGGTCCGTGCCGGGCGCCTCCGGCAGCCCTGCTCCGAAAATGCGAACGTCTGCAGATAGCTCGCAGGCAGAAAGAGCTAGCCTGGAAAGCTGTTGCTCAGCCTCATCTGCCCATGGCACTGCTCGCACAGAGGCACAGAGACTGGGGCTGCTTGATTGTCTTGTCCCCTCAAACTTCATATGTAGCTTAGGTGGTCCGTGCCAGGCGCATCCGGCAGCCCTGCTCCGAAAATGCGAACGTCTGCAGATAGCTCGCAGCCAGAAAGAGCTAGCCTGGAAAGCTGTTGCTCAGCCTCATCTGCCCATGGCACTGCTCGCACAGAGGCACAGAGACTGGGGCTGCTTGCTTGTCTTGCCCCCTCAAACTTCAAACGTATCTTAGGTGGTCCGTGCCGGGCGCCTCCGGCAACCCTGCTCCGAAAATGCAAACGTCTGCAGATAGCTCGCATGCAGAAAGTGGTAGCCTGGAAAACTGTTGTGCAGCCTCATCTGCCCATGGCACTGCTCGCACAGAGGCACAGAGACTGGGGCTGCTTGCTTGTCTTGTCCCCTCAAACTTCAAACGTAGCTTAGGTGGTCCGTGCCGTGCGCCTCCGGCAGCCCTGCTTTGAAAATGCGAACGTCTGCAGATAGCTCGCAGGCAGAAAGAGCTAGCCTGGAAAGCTGTTGCTCAGCCTCATCTGCCCATGGCACTGCTCGCACAGAGGCACAGAGACTGGGGCTGCTTGCTTGTCTTGCCCCCTCAAACTTCAAACGTAGATTAGGTGGTCCGTGCCGGGCGCCTCCGGCAGCCCTGCTCCAAAAATGCGAACGTCTGCAGATAGCTCGCAGGCAGAAAGAGCTAGCCTGGAAAGCTGTTGCTCAGCCTCATCTGCCCATGGCACTGCTCGCACAGAGGCACAGAGACTGGGGCTGCTTGCTTGTCTTGTCCCCTCAAACTTCAAACGTAGCTTAGGTGGTCTCTGCCGGGCGCCTCCGGCAGCCCTGCTCCGAAAATCCAAACGTCTGCAGATAGCTCGCAGGCAGAAAGAGCTAGCCTGGAAAGCTGTTGCTCAGCCTCATCTGCCCATGGCACTGCTCGCACAGAGGCACAGAGACTGGGGCTGCTTGCTTGTCTTGTCCCCTCAAACTTCAAACGTAGCTTAGGTGGTCCGTGCCGGGCGCCTCCGGCAGCCCTGCTCCGAAAATGCAAACGTCTGCAGATAGCTTGCAGGCAGAAAGAGCTAGCCTGGAAAGCTGTTGCTCAGCCTCATCTGCCCATGGCACTGCTCGCACAGAGGCACAGAGACTGGGGCTGCTTGCTTGTCTTGCCCCCTCAAACTTCAAACGTAGCTTAGGTGGTCCGTGCCGGGCGCCTCCGGCAGCCCTGCTCCGAAAATGCGAACGTCTGCAGATAGCTCGCAGGCAGAAAGAGCTAGCCTGGAAAGCTGTTGCTCAGCCTCATCTGCCCATGGCACTGCTCGCACAGAGGCACAGAGACTGGGGCTGCTTGCTTGTCTTGTCCCCTCAAACTTCAAACGTATCTTAGGTGGTCCGTGCCGGGCGTCTCCGGCAGCCCTGCTCCGAAAATGCGAACGTCTGCAGATAGCGCGCAGGCAGAAAGAGCTAGCCTGGAAAGCTGTTGCTCAGCCTCATCTGCCCATGGCACTGCTCGCACAGAGGCACAGAGACTGGGGCTGCTTGCTTGTCTTGTCCCCTCAAACTTCAAACGTATCTTAGGTGGTCCGTGCCGGGCGCCTCCGGCAGCCCTGCTCCGAAAATGTGAACGTCTGCAGATAGCTCGCAGGCAGAAAGAGCTAGCCTGGAAAGCTGTTGCTCAGCCTCATCTGCCCATGGCACTGCTCGCACAGAGGCACAGAGACTGGGGCTGCTTGCTTGTCTTGTCCCCTCAAACTTCAAACGTAGCTTAGGTGGTCCGTGACGGGCACCTCCAGCAGCCCTGCTCCGAAAATGCAAACGTCTGCAGATAGCTCGCAGGCAGAAAGAGCTAGCCTGGAAAGCTGTTGCTCAGCCTCATCTGCCCATGGCACTGCTCGCACAGAGGCACAGAGACTGGGGCTGCTTGCTTGTCTTGTCCCCTCAAACTTCAAACGTAGCTTAGGTGGTCCGTGCCGGGCGCTTCCGGCAGCTCTGCTCCGAAAATGCGAACGTCTGCAGATAGCTCGCAGGCAGAAAGAGCTAGCCTGGAACGCTGTTGCTCAGCGTCATCTGCCCATGGCACTGCTCGCACAGAGGCACAGAGACTGGGGCTGCTTGCTTGTCTTGTCCCCTCAAACTTCAAACGTATCTTAGGTGGTCCGTGCCGGGCGCCTCCGGCAGCCCTGCTCCGAAAATGCAAACGTCTGCAGATAGCTCGCAGGCAGAAAGAGCTAGCCTGGAAAGCTGTTGCTCAGCCTCATCTGCCCATGGCACTGCTCGCACAGAGGCACAGAGACTGGGGCTGCTTGCTTGTCTTGTCCCCTCAAACTTCAAACGTAGCTTAGGTGGTCCGTGCCGGGCGCATCCGGCAGCCCTGCTTTGAAAATGCGAACGTCTGCAGATAGCTCGCAGGCAGAAAGAGCTAGCCTGGAAAGCTGTTGCTCAGCCTCATCTGCCCATGGCACTGCTCGCACAGAGGCACAGAGACTGGGGCTGCTTGCTTGTCTTGTCCCCTCAAACTTCATATGTAGCTTAGGTGGTCCGTGCCGGGCGCATCCGGCAGCCCTGCTCCGAAAATGCGAACGTCTGCAGATAGCTCGCAGGCAGAAAGAGCTAGCCTGGAAAGCTGTTGCTCAGCCTCATCTGCCCATGGCACTGCTCGCACAGAGGCACAGAGACTGGGGCTGCTTGCTTGTCTTGCCCCCTCAAACTTCAAACGTAGCTTACGTGGTCCGTGCCGGGCGCCTCCGGCAACCCTGCTCCGAAAATGCGAACGTCTGCAGATAGCTCGCAGGCAGAAAGTGGTAGCCTGGAAAACTGTTGTGCAGCCTCATCTGCCCATGGCACTGCTCGCACAGAGGCACAGAGACTGGGGCTGCTTGCTTGTCTTGTCCCCTCAAACCTCAAACGTAACTTAGGTTGTCCGTGCCGGGTGCTTGCGACAGCGCTGCTCCGAAAATGCGAACATCTGCAGATAGCTCGCAGGCAGAAAGAGCTAGCCTGGAAAGCTGTTGCTCAGCCTCATCTGCCCATGGCACTGCTCGCACAGAGGCACAGAGACTGGGGCTGCTTGCTTGTCTTGCCCCCTCAAACTTCAAACGTAGCTTAGGTGGTCCGTGCCGGGCGCCTCCAGCAGCCCTGCTCCAAAAATGCAAACGTCTGCAGATAGCTCGCAGGCAGAAAGAGCTAGCCTGGAAAGCTGTTGCTCAGCCTCATCTGCCCATGGCACTGCTCGCACAGAGGCACAGAGACTGGGGCTGCTTGCTTGTCTTGTCCCCTCAAACTTCAAACGTAGCTTAGGTGGTCCGTGCCGGGCGCCTCCGGCAGCCCTGCTCCAAAAATGCGAACGTCTGCAGATAGCTCGCAGGCAGAAAGAGCTAGCCTGGAAAGCTGTTGCTCAGCCTCATCTGCCCATGGCACTGCTCGCACAGAGGCACAGAGACTGGGGCTGCTTGCTTGTCTTGTCCCCTCAAACTTCAAACGTAGCTTAGGTGGTCCGTGCCGGGCGCATCCGGCAGCCCTGCTCCGAAAATGCAAACGTCTGCAGATAGCTCGCAGGCAGAAAGAGCTAGCCTGGAAAGCTGTTGCTCAGCCTCATCTGCCATGGCACTGCTCGCACAGAGGCACAGAGACTGGGGCTGCTTGCTTGTCTTGTCCCCTCATACTTCAAACGTAACTTAGGTGGTCCGTGCCGGGCGCCTCCGGCAGCCCTGCTCCGAAAATGCAAACGTCTGCAGAAAGCCTACAGGCAGAAAGAGCTAGCCTGGAACGCTATTGCTCAGCCTCATCTTCCCATGGCACTGCTCGCACAGAGGCACAGAGACTGGGGCTGCTTGCTTGTCTTGTCCCCTCAAACTTCAAACGTATCTTAGGTGGTCCGTGCCGGGCGCCTCCGGCAGCCCTGCTCCGAAAATGCGAACGTCTGCAGATAGCTCGCAGGCAGAAAGAGCTAGCCTGGAAAGCTGTTGCTCAGCCTCATCTTCCCATGGCACTGCTCGCACAGAGGCACAGAGACTGGGGCTGCTTGCTTGTCTTGTCCCCTCAAACTTCAAACGTAGCTTAGGTGGTCCGTGCCGGGCGCCTCCGGCAGCCCTGCTCTGAAAATGTGAACGTCTGCAGATAGCTCGCAGGCAGAAAGAGCTAGCCTGGAAAGCTGTTGCTCAGCCTCATCTGCCCATGGCACTGCTCGCACAGAGGCACAGAGACTGGGGCTGCTTGCTTGTCTTGTCCCCTCAAACTTCAAACGTAGCTTAGGTGGTCCGTGCCGGGCGCCTCCGGCAGCCCTGCTCCGAAAATGCGAACGTCTGCAGATAGCTCGCAGGCAGAAAGAGCTAGCCTGGAAAGCTGTTGCTCAGCCTCATCTGCCCATGGCACTGCTCGCACAGAGGCACAGAGACTGGGGCTGCTTGCTTGTCTTGCCCCCTCAAACTTCAAACGTATCTTAGGTGGTCCGTGCCGGGCGCCTCCGGCAACCCTGCTCCGAAAATGCAAACGTCTGCAGATAGCTCGCATGCAGAAAGTGGTAGCCTGGAAAACTGTTGTGCAGCCTCATCTGCCCATGGCACTGCTCGCACAGAGGCACAGAGACTGGGGCTGCTTGCTTGTCTTGTCCCCTCAAACTTCAAACGTAGCTTAGGTGGTCCGTGCCGTGCGCCTCCGGCAGCCCTGCTTTGAAAATGCGAACGTCTGCAGATAGCTCGCAGGCAGAAAGAGCTAGCCTGGAAAGCTGTTGCTCAGCCTCATCTGCCCATGGCACTGCTCGCACAGAGGCACAGAGACTGGGGCTGCTTGCTTGTCTTGCCCCCTCAAACTTCAAACGTAGCTTAGGTGGTCTGTGCCGGGCGCCTCCGGCAGCCCTGCTCCAAAAATGCGAACGTCTGCAGATAGCTCGCAGGCAGAAAGAGCTAGCCTGGAAAGCTGTTGCTCAGCCTCATCTGCCCATGGCACTGCTCGCACAGAGGCACAGAGACTGGGGCTGCTTGCTTGTCTTGTCCCCTCAAACTTCAAACGTAGCTTAGGTGGTCTCTGCCGGGCGCCTCCGGCAGCCCTGCTCCGAAAATCCAAACGTCTGCAGATAGCTCGCAGGCAGAAAGAGCTAGCCTGGAAAGCTGTTGCTCAGCCTCATCTGCCCATGGCACTGCTCGCACAGAGGCACAGAGACTGGGGCTGCTTGCTTGTCTTGTCCCCTCAAACTTCAAACGTAGCTTAGGTGGTCCGTGCCGGGCGCCTCCGGCAGCCCTGCTCCGAAAATGCAAACGTCTGCAGATAGCTTGCAGGCAGAAAGAGCTAGCCTGGAAAGCTGTTGCTCAGCCTCATCTGCCCATGGCACTGCTCGCACAGAGGCACAGAGACTGGGGCTGCTTGCTTGTCTTGCCCCCTCAAACTTCAAACGTAGCTTAGGTGGTCCGTGCCGGGCGCCTCCGGCAGCCCTGCTCCGAAAATGCGAACGTCTGCAGATAGCTCGCAGGCAGAAAGAGCTAGCCTGGAAAGCTGTTGCTCAGCCTCATCTGCCCATGGCACTGCTCGCACAGAGGCACAGAGACTGGGGCTGCTTGCTTGTCTTGTCCCCTCAAACTTCAAACGTAGCTTAGGTGGTCCGTGCCAGGTGCTTGAGGTAGCGCTGCTCCGAAAATGCGAACATCTGCAGATAGCTCGCAGGCAGAAAGAGGTAGCCTGGAAAGCTGTTGCTCAGCCTCATCTGCCCATGGCACTGCTCGCACAGAGGCACAGAGACTGAGGCTGCTTGCTTGTCTTGTCCCCTCAAACTTCAAACGTAGCTTAGGTGGTCCGTGCCGGGCGCCTCCGGCAGCCCTGCTTTGAAAATGCGAACGTCTGCAGATAGCTCGCAGGCAGAAAGAGCTAGCCTGGAAAGCTGTTGCTCAGCCTCATCTGCCCATGGCACTGCTCGCACAGAGGCACAGAGACTGGGGCTGCTTGCTTGTCTTGCCCCCTCAAACTTCAAATGTAGCTTAGGTGGTCCGTGCCAGGCGCCTCCGGCAGCCCTGCTCCAAAAATGCCAACGTCTGCAGATAGCTCGCAGGCAGAAAGAGCTAGCCTGGAAAGCTGTTGCTCAGCCTCATCTGCCCATGGCACTGCTCGCACAGAGGCACAGAGACTGGGGCTGCTTGCTTGTCTTGTCCCCTCAAACTTCAAACGTATCTTTGGTGGTCAGTGCCGGGCGCTTCCGGCAGCCCTGCTCCGAAAATGCGAACGTCTGCAGATAGCTCGCAGGCAGAAAGAGCTAGCCTGGAACGCTGTTGCTCAGCCTCATCTTCCCATGGCACTGCTCGCACAGAGGCACAGAGACTGGGGCTGCTTGCTTGTCTTGTCCCCTCAAACTTCAAACGTAGCTTAGGTGGTCCGTGCCGGGCGCCTCCGGCAGCCCTGCTCCGAAAATGCAAACGTCTGCAGATAGCTCGCAGGCAGAAAGAGCTAGCCTGGAACGCTATTGCTCAGCCTCATCTTCCAATGGCACTGCTCGCACAGAGGCACAGAGACTGGGGCTGCTTGCTTGTCTTGTCCCCTCAAACTTCAAACGTATCTTAGGTGGTCCGTGCCGGGCGCCTCTGTCAGCCCTGCTCCGAAAATGCGAACGTCTGCAGATAGCTCGCAGGCAGAAAGAGCTAGCCTGGAAAGCTGTTGCTCAGCCTCATCTTCCCATGGCACTGCTCGCACAGAGGCACAGAGACTGGGGCTGCTTGCTTGTCTTGTCCCCTCAAACTTCAAACGTAGCTTAGGTGGTCCGTGCCGGGCGCCTCCGGCAGCCCTGCTCCGAAAATGCAAACGTCTGCAGATAGCTCGCAGGCAGAAAGAGCTAGCCTGGAAAGCTGTTGCTCAGCCTCATCTGCCCATGGCACTGCTCGCACAGAGGCACAGAGACTGGGGCTGCTTGCTTGTCTTGTCCCCTCAAACTTCAAACGTAGCTTAGGTGGTCCGTGCCGGGCGCCTCCGGCAGCCCTGCTCCGAAAATGCGAACGTCTGCAGATAGCTCGCAGGCAGAAAGAGCTAGCCTGGAAAGCTGTTGCTCAGCCTCATCTGCCCATGGCACTGCTCGCACAGAGGCACAGAGACTGGGGCTGTTTGATTGTCTTGTCCCCTCAAACTTCATATGTAGATTAGGTGGTCCGTGCCGGGTGCTTGCGGAAGCCCTGCTCCGAAAATGCGAACGTCTGCAGATAGCTCGCAGGCAGAAAGAGCTAGCCTGGAAAGCTGTTGCTCAGCCTCATCTGCCCATGGCACTGCTCGCACAGAGGCACAGAGACTGGGGCTGCTTGCTTGTCTTGCCCCCTCAAACTTCAAACGTATCTTAGGTGGTCCGTGCCGGGCGCCTCCGGCAACCCTGCTCCGAAAATGCAAACGTCTGCAGATAGCTCGCAGGCAGAAAGTGGTAGCGTGGAAAACTGTTGTGCAGCCTCATCTGCCCATGGCACTGCTCGCACAGAGGCACAGAGACTGGGGCTGCTTGCTTGTCTTGTCCCCTCAAACCTCAAACGTAACTTAGGTTGTCCGTGCCGGGTGCTTGCAACAGCGCTGCTCCGAAAATGCAAACATCTGCAGATAGCTCGCAGGCAGAAAGAGGTAGCCTGGAAAACTGTTGTGCAGCCTCATCTGCCCATGGCACTGCTCGCACAGAGGCACAGAGACTGGGGCTGCTTGCTTGTCTTTTCCCTCAAACTTCCAACGTAGCTTAGGTGGTTCGTGCCGGGCGCCTCCGGCAGCCCTGCTCCGAAAATGCGAACGTCTGCAGATAGCTCGCAGGCAGAAAGAGCTAGCCTGGAAAGCTGTTGCTCAGCCTCATCTGCCCATGGCACTGCTCGCACAGAGGCACAGAGACTGGGGCTGCTTGCTTGTTTTGTCCCCTCAAACTTCAAACGTAGCTTAGGTGGTCCGTGCCAGGTGCTTGAGGTAGCGCTGCTCCGAAAATGCGAACATCTGCAGATAGCTCGCAGGCAGAAAGAGGTAGCCTGGAAAGCTGTTGCTCAGCCTCATCTGCCCATGGCACTGCTCGCACAGAGGCACAGAGACTGAGGCTGCTTGCTTGTCTTGTCCCCTCAAACTTCAAACGTAGCTTAGATGGTCCGTGCCGGGCGCCTCCGGCAGCCCTGCTTTGAAAATGCGAACGTCTGCAGATAGCTCGCAGGCAGAAAGAGCTAGCCTGGAAAGCTGTTGCTCAGCCTCATCTGCCCATGGCACTGCTTGCACAGAGGCACAGAGACTGGGGCTGCTTGCTTGTCTTGCCCCCTCAAACTTCAAATGTAGCTTAGGTGGTCCGTGCCGGGCGCCTCCGGCAGCCCTGCTCCAAAAATGCGAACGTCTGCAGATAGCTCGCAGGCACAAAAAAGCTAGCCTGGAAAGCTGTTGCTCAGCCTCATCTGCCCATGGCACTGCTCGCACAGAGGCACAGAGACTGGGGCTGCTTGCTTGTCTTGTCCCCTCAAACTTCAAACGTAGCTTAGGTGGTCCGTGCCGGGCGCCTCCGGCAGCCCTGCTCCAAAAATGCAAACGTCTGCAGATAGCTCGCAGGCAGAAAGAGCTAGCCTGGAAAGCTGTTGCTCAGCCTCATCTGCCCATGGCACTGCTCGCACAGAGGCACAGAGACTGAGGCTGCTTGCTTGTCTTGTCCCCTCAAACTTCAAACGTAGCTTAGATGGTCCGTGCCGGGCGCCTCCGGCAGCCCTGCTTTGAAAATGCGAACGTCTGCAGATAGCTCGCAGGCAGAAAGAGCTAGCCTGGAAAGCTGTTGCTCAGCCTCATCTGCCCATGGCACTGCTTGCACAGAGGCACAGAGACTGGGGCTGCTTGCTTGTCTTGCCCCCTCAAACTTCAAATGTAGCTTAGGTGGTCCGTGCCGGGCGCCTCCGGCAGCCCTGCTCCAAAAATGCGAACGTCTGCAGATAGCTCGCAGGCACAAAAAAGCTAGCCTGGAAAGCTGTTGCTCAGCCTCATCTGCCCATGGCACTGCTCGCACAGAGGCACAGAGACTGGGGCTGCTTGCTTGTCTTGTCCCCTCAAACTTCAAACGTATCTTAGGTGGTCCGTGGAGGGCGCCTCCGGCAGCCCTGCTCCGAAAATGCGAACGTCTGCAGATAGCTCGCAGGCAGAAAGAGCTAGCCTGGAAAGCTGTTGCTCAGCCTCATCTGCCCATGGCACTGCTCGCACAGAGGCACAGAGACTGGGGCTGCTTGCTTGTCTTGTCCCCTCAAACTTCAAACGTATCTTTGGTGGTCAGTGCCGGGCGCTTCCGGCAGCCCTGCTCCGAAAATGCGAACGTCTGCAGATAGCTCGCAGGCAGAAAGAGCTAGCCTGGAACGCTGTTGCTCAGCCTCATCTTCCCATGGCACTGCTCGCACAGAGGCACAGAGACTGGGGCTGCTTGCTTGTCTTGTCCCCTCAAACTTCAAACGTAGCTTAGGTGGTCCGTGCCGGGCGCCTCCGGCAGCCCTGCTCCGAAAATGCAAACGTCTGCAGATAGCTCGCAGGCAGAAAGAGCTAGCCTGGAACGCTATTGCTCAGCCTCATCTTCCAATGGCACTGCTCGCACAGAGGCACAGAGACTGGGGCTGCTTGCTTGTCTTGTCCCCTCAAACTTCAAACGTAACTTAGGTGGTCCGTGCCGGGCGCCTCCGGCAGCCCTGCTCCGAAAATGCGAACGTCTGCAGATAGCTTGCAGGCAGAAAGAGCTAGCCTGGAAAGCTGTTGCTCAGCCTCATCTGCCCATGGCACTGCTCGCACAGAGGCACAGAGACTGGGGCTGCTTGCTTGTCTTGTCCCCTCAAACTTCAAACGTATCTTAGGTGGTCCGTGCCGGGCGCCTCTGTCAGCCCTGCTCCGAAAATGCGAACGTCTGCAGATAGCTCGCAGGCAGAAAGAGCTAGCCTGGAAAGCTGTTGCTCAGCCTCATCTTCCCATGGCACTGCTCGCACAGAGGCACAGAGACTGGGGCTGCTTGCTTGTCTTGTCCCCTCAAACTTCAAACGTAGCTTAGGTGGTCCGTGCCGGGCGCCTCCGGCAGCCCTGCTCCGAAAATGCAAACGTCTGCAGATAGCTCGCAGGCAGAAAGAGCTAGCCTGGAAAGCTGTTGCTCAGCCTCATCTGCCCATGGCACTGCTCGCACAGAGGCACAGAGACTGGGGCTGCTTGCTTGTCTTGTCCCCTCAAACTTCAAACGTAGCTTAGGTGGTCCGTGCCGGGCGCCTCCGGCAGCCCTGCTCCGAAAATGCGAACGTCTGCAGATAGCTCGCAGGCAGAAAGAGCTAGCCTGGAAAGCTGTTGCTCAGCCTCATCTGCCCATGGCACTGCTCGCACAGAGGCACAGAGACTGGGGCTGTTTGATTGTCTTGTCCCCTCAAACTTCATATGTAGATTAGGTGGTCCGTGCCGGGTGCTTGCGGAAGCCCTGCTCCGAAAATGCGAACGTCTGCAGATAGCTCGCAGGCAGAAAGAGCTAGCCTGGAAAGCTGTTGCTCAGCCTCATCTGCCCATGGCACTGCTCGCACAGAGGCACAGAGACTGGGGCTGCTTGCTTGTCTTGCCCCCTCAAACTTCAAACGTATCTTAGGTGGTCCGTGCCGGGCGCCTCCGGCAACCCTGCTCCGAAAATGCAAACGTCTGCAGATAGCTCGCAGGTAGAAAGTGGTAGCGTGGAAAACTGTTGTGCAGCCTCATCTGCCCATGGCACTGCTCGCACAGAGGCACAGAGACTGGGGCTGCTTGCTTGTCTTGTCCCCTCAAACCTCAAACGTAACTTAGGTTGTCCGTGCCGGGTGCTTGCAACAGCGCTGCTCCGAAAATGCAAACATCTGCAGATAGCTCGCAGGCAGAAAGAGGTAGCCTGGAAAACTGTTGTGCAGCCTCATCTGCCCATGGCACTGCTCGCACAGAGGCACAGAGACTGGGGCTGCTTGCTTGTCTTTTCCCTCAAACTTCCAACGTAGCTTAGGTGGTTCGTGCCGGGCGCCTCCGGCAGCCCTGCTCCGAAAATGCGAACGTCTGCAGATAGCTCGCAGGCAGAAAGAGCTAGCCTGGAAAGCTGTTGCTCAGCCTCATCTGCCCATGGCACTGCTCGCACAGAGGCACAGAGACTGGGGCTGCTTGCTTGTCTTGTCCCCTCAAACTTCAAACGTAGCTTAGGTGGTCCGTGCCAGGTGCTTGAGGTAGCGCTGCTCCGAAAATGCGAACATCTGCAGATAGCTCGCAGGCAGAAAGAGGTAGCCTGGAAAGCTGTTGCTCAGCCTCATCTGCCCATGGCACTGCTCGCACAGAGGCACAGAGACTGAGGCTGCTTGCTTGTCTTGTCCCCTCAAACTTCAAACGTAGCTTAGATGGTCCGTGCCGGGCGCCTCCGGCAGCCCTGCTTTGAAAATGCGAACGTCTGCAGATAGCTCGCAGGCAGAAAGAGCTAGCCTGGAAAGCTGTTGCTCAGCCTCATCTGCCCATGGCACTGCTTGCACAGAGGCACAGAGACTGGGGCTGCTTGCTTGTCTTGCCCCCTCAAACTTCAAATGTAGCTTAGGTGGTCCGTGCCGGGCGCCTCCGGCAGCCCTGCTCCAAAAATGCGAACGTCTGCAGATAGCTCGCAGGCACAAAAAAGCTAGCCTGGAAAGCTGTTGCTCAGCCTCATCTGCCCATGGCACTGCTCGCACAGAGGCACAGAGACTGGGGCTGCTTGCTTGTCTTGTCCCCTCAAACTTCAAACGTAGCTTAGGTGGTCCGTGCCGGGCGCCTCCGGCAGCCCTGCTCCAAAAATGCAAACGTCTGCAGATAGCTCGCAGGCAGAAAGAGCTAGCCTGGAAAGCTGTTGCTCAGCCTCATCTGCCCATGGCACTGCTCGCACAGAGGCACAGAGACTGAGGCTGCTTGCTTGTCTTGTCCCCTCAAACTTCAAACGTAGCTTAGATGGTCCGTGCCGGGCGCCTCCGGCAGCCCTGCTTTGAAAATGCGAACGTCTGCAGATAGCTCGCAGGCAGAAAGAGCTAGCCTGGAAAGCTGTTGCTCAGCCTCATCTGCCCATGGCACTGCTTGCACAGAGGCACAGAGACTGGGGCTGCTTGCTTGTCTTGCCCCCTCAAACTTCAAATGTAGCTTAGGTGGTCCGTGCCGGGCGCCTCCGGCAGCCCTGCTCCAAAAATGCGAACGTCTGCAGATAGCTCGCAGGCACAAAAAAGCTAGCCTGGAAAGCTGTTGCTCAGCCTCATCTGCCCATGGCACTGCTCGCACAGAGGCACAGAGACTGGGGCTGCTTGCTTGTCTTGTCCCCTCAAACTTCAAACGTAGCTTAGGTGGTCCGTGCCGGGCGCCTCCGGCAGCCCTGCTCCAAAAATGCAAACGTCTGCAGATAGCTCGCAGGCAGAAAGAGCTAGCCTGGAAAGCTGTTGCTCAGCCTCATCTGCCCATGGCACTGCTCGCACAGAGGCACAGAGACTGGGGCTGCTTGCTTGTCTTGTCCCCTCAAACTTCAAACGTAGCTTAGGTGGTCCGTGCCGGGCGCCTCCGGCAGCCCTGCTCCGAAAATGCGAACGTCTGCAGATAGCTCGCAGGCAGAAAGAGCTAGCCTGGAAAGCTGTTGCTCAGCCTCATCTGCCCATGGCACTGCTCGCACAGAGGCACAGAGACTGGGGCTGCTTGCTTGTCTTGTCCCCTCAAACTTCAAACGTAACTTAGGTGGTCCGTGCCGGGCGCCTCCATCAGCCCTGCTCCGAAAATGCAAACGTCTGCAGATAGCTTGCAGGCAGAAAGAGCTAGCCTGGAAAGCTGTTGCTCAGCCTCATCTGCCCATGGCACTGCTCGCACAGAGGCACAGAGACTGGGGCTGCTTGCTTGTCTTGTCCCCTCAAACTTCAAACGTATCTTTGGTGGTCAGTGCCGGGCGCTTCCGGCAGCCCTGCTCCGAAAATGCAAACGTCTGCAGATAGCTCGCAGGCAGAAAGAGCTAGCCTGGAACGCTGTTTTTCAGCCTCATCTTCCCATGGCACTGCTCGCACAGAAGCACAGAGACTGGGGCTGCTTGCTTGTCTTGTCCCCTCAAACTTCAAACGTAACTTAGGTGGTCCGTGCCGGGCGCCTCCGGCAGCCCTGCTCCGAAAATGCAAACGTCTGCAGATAGCTCGCAGGCAGAAAGAGCTAGCCTGGAAAGCTGTTGTGCAGCCTCATCTGCCCATGGCACTGCTTGCACAGAGGCACAGAGACTGGGGCTGCTTGCTTGTCTTGTCCCCTCAAACTTCAAACGTATCTTAGGTGGTCCGTGGAGGGCGCCTCCGGCAGCCCTGCTCCGAAAATGCGAACGTCTGCAGATAGCTCGCAGGCAGAAAGAGCTAGCCTGGAAAGCTGTTGCTCAGCCTCATCTGCCCATGGCACTGCTCGCACAGAGGCACAGAGACTGGGGCTGCTTGCTTGTCTTGTCCCCTCAAACTTCAAACGTAACTTAGGTGGTCCGTGCCGGGCGCCTCCATCAGCCCTGCTCCGAAAATGCAAACGTCTGCAGATAGCTTGCAGGCAGAAAGAGCTAGCCTGGAAAGCTGTTGCTCAGCCTCATCTGCCCATGGCACTGCTCGCACAGAGGCACAGAGACTGGGGCTGCTTGCTTGTCTTGTCCCCTCAAACTTCAAACGTATCTTTGGTGGTCAGTGCCGGGCGCTTCCGGCAGCCCTGCTCCGAAAATGCAAACGTCTGCAGATAGCTCGCAGGCAGAAAGAGCTAGCCTGGAACGCTGTTTTTCAGCCTCATCTTCCCATGGCACTGCTCGCACAGAAGCACAGAGACTGGGGCTGCTTGCTTGTCTTGTCCCCTCAAACTTCAAACGTAACTTAGGTGGTCCGTGCCGGGCGCCTCCGGCAGCCCTGCTCCGAAAATGCAAACGTCTGCAGATAGCTCGCAGGCAGAAAGAGCTAGCCTGGAAAGCTGTTGTGCAGCCTCATCTGCCCATGGCACTGCTTGCACAGAGGCACAGAGACTGGGGCTGCTTGCTTGTCTTGTCCCCTCAAACTTCAAACGTATCTTAGGTGGTCCGTGGAGGGCGCCTCCGGCAGCCCTGCTCCGAAAATGCGAACGTCTGCAGATAGCTCGCAGGCAGAAAGAGCTAGCCTGGAAAGCTGTTGCTCAGCCTCATCTTCCCATGGCACTGCTCGCACAGAGGCACAGAGACTGGGGCTGCTTGCTTGTCTTGTCCCCTCAAACTTCAAACGTAGCTTAGGTGGTCCGTGCCGGGCGCCTCCGGCAGCCCTGCTCCGAAAATGCAAACGTCTGCAGATAGCTTGCAGGCAGAAAGAGCTAGCCTGGAAAGCTGTTGCTCAGCCTCATCTGCCCATGGCACTGCTCGCACAGAGGCACAGAGACTGGGGCTGCTTGCTTGCCTTGTCCCCTCAAACTTCAAACGTATCTTTGTTGGTCAGTGCCGGGCGCTTCCGGCAGCTCTGCTCCGAAAATGCGAACGTCTGCAGATAGCTCGCAGGCAGAAAGAGCTAGCCTGGAACGCTTTTGCTCAGCCTCATCTTCCCATGGCAATGCTCGCACAGAGGCACAGAGACTGGGGCTGCTTGCTTGTCTTGTCCCCTCAAACTTCAAACGTAACTTAGGTGGTCCGTGCCGGGCGCCTCCGGCAGCCCTGCTCCGAAAATGCAAACGTCTGCAGATAGCTTGCAGGCAGAAAGAGCTAGCCTGGAAAGCTGTTGCTCAGCCTCATCTGCCCATGGCACTGCTCGCACAGAGGCACAGAGACTGGGGCTGCTTGCTTGTCTTGTCCCCTCAAACTTCAAACGTAGCTTAGGTGGTCCGTGCCGGGCGCCTCCGGCAGCCCTGCTCCGAAAATGCGAACGTCTGCAGATAGCTCGCAGGCAGAAAGAGCTAGCCTGGAAAGCTGTTGCTCAGCCTCATCTGCCCATGGCACTGCTCGCACAGAGGCACAGAGACTGGGGCTGCTTGATTGTCTTGTCCCCTCAAACTTCATATGTAGCTTAGGTGGTCCGTGCCAGGCGCATCCGGCAGCCCTGCTCCGAAAATGCGAACGTCTGCAGATAGCTCGCAGGCAGAAAGAGCTAGCCTGGAAAGCTGTTGCTCAGCCTCATCTGCCCATGGCACTGCTCGCACAGAGGCACAGAGACTGGGGCTGCTTGCTTGTCTTGCCCCCTCAAACTTCAAACGTAGCTTAGGTGGTCCGTGCCGGTCGCCTCCGGCAACCCTGCTCCGAAAATGCAAACGTCTGCAGATAGCTCGCAGGCAGAAAGTGGTAGCGTGGAAAACTGTTGTGCAGCCTCATCTGCCCATGGCACTGCTCGCACAGAGGCACAGAGACTGGGGCTGCTTGCTTGTCTTGTCCCCTCAAACCTCAAACGTAACTTAGGTTGTCCGTGCCGGGTGCTTGCAACAGCGCTGCTCCGAAAATGCGAACATCTGCAGATAGCTCGCAGGCAGAAAGAGGTAGCCTGGAAAACTGTTGTGCAGCCTCATCTGCCCATGGCACTGCTTGCACAGAGGCACAGAGACTGGGGCTGCTTGCTTGTCTTTTCCCTCAAACTTCCAACGTAGCTTAGGTGGTTCGTGCCGGGCGCCTCCGGCAGCCCTGCTCCGAAAATGCGAACGTCTGCAGATAGCTCGCAGGCAGAAAGAGCTAGCCTGGAAAGCTGTTGCTCAGCCTCATCTGCCCATGGCACTGCTCGCACAGAGGCACAGAGACTGGGGCTGCTTGCTTGTCTTGTCCCCTCAAACTTCAAACGTAGCTTAGGTGGTCCGTGCCAGGTGCTTGAGGTAGCGCTGCTCCGAAAATGCGAACATCTGCAGATAGCTCGCAGGCAGAAAGAGGTAGCCTGGAAAGCTGTTGCTCAGCCTCATCTGCCCATGGCACTGCTCGCACAGAGGCACAGAGACTGAGGCTGCTTGCTTGTCTTGTCCCCTCAAACTTCAAACGTAGCTTAGATGGTCCGTGCCGGGCGCCTCCGGCAGCCCTGCTTTGAAAATGCGAACGTCTGCAGATAGCTCGCAGGCAGAAAGAGCTAGCCTGGAAAGCTGTTGCTCAGCCTCATCTGCCCATGGCACTGCTTGCACAGAGGCACAGAGACTGGGGCTGCTTGCTTGTCTTGCCCCCTCAAACTTCAAATGTAGCTTAGGTGGTCCGTGCCGGGCGCCTCCGGCAGCCCTGCTCCAAAAATGCGAACGTCTGCAGATAGCTCGCAGGCAGAAAGAGCTAGCCTGGAAAGCTGTTGCTCAGCCTCATCTGCCCATGGCACTGCTCGCACAGAGGCACAGAGACTGGGGCTGCTTGCTTGTCTTGTCCCCTCAAACTTCAAACGTAGCTTAGGTGGTCCGTGCCGGGCGCCTCCGGCAGCCCTGCTCCAAAAATGCAAACGTCTGCAGATAGCTCGCAGGCAGAAAGAGCTAGCCTGGAAAGCTGTTGCTCAGCCTCATCTGCCCATGGCACTGCTTGCACAGAGGCACAGAGACTGGGGCTGCTTGCTTGTCTTGTCCCCTCAAACTTCAAACGTAGCTTAGGTGGTCCGTGCCGGGCGTCTCCGGCAGCCCTGCTCCAAAAATGCGAACGTCTGCAGATAGCTCGCAGGCAGAAAGAGCTAGCCTGGAAAGCTGTTGCTCAGCCTCATCTGCCCATGGCACTGCTCGCACAGAGGCACAGAGACTGGGGCTGCTTGCTTGTCTTGTCCCCTCAAACTTCAAACGTAGCTTAGGTGGTCCGTGCCGGGCGCCTCCGGCAGCCCTGCTCCGAAAATGCGAACGTCTGCAGATAGCTCGCAGGCAGAAAGAGCTAGCCTGGAAAGCTGTTGCTCAGCCTCATCTGCCCATGGCACTGCTCGCACAGAGGCACAGAGACTGGGGCTGCTTGCTTGTCTTGTCCCCTCAAACTTCAAACGTAACTTAGGTGGTCCGTGCCGGGCGCCTCCATCAGCCCTGCTCCGAAAATGCAAACATCTGCAGATAGCTTGCAGGCAGAAAGAGCTAGCCTGGAAAGCTGTTGCTCAGCCTCATCTGCCCATGGCACTGCTCGCACAGAGGCACAGAGACTGGGGCTGCTTGCTTGTCTTGTCCCCTCAAACTTCAAACGTATCTTTGGTGGTCAGTGCCGGGCGCTTCCGGCAGCCCTGCTCCGAAAATGCAAACGTCTGCAGATAGCTCGCAGGCAGAAAGAGCTAGCCTGGAACGCTGTTTTTCAGCCTCATCTTCCCATGGCACTGCTCGCACAGAAGCACAGAGACTGGGGCTGCTTGCTTGTCTTGTCCCCTCAAACTTCAAACGTAACTTAGGTGGTCCGTGCCGGGCGCCTCCGGCAGCCCTGCTCCGAAAATGCAAACGTCTGCAGATAGCTCGCAGGCAGAAAGAGCTAGCCTGGAAAGCTGTTGTGCAGCCTCATCTGCTCATGGCACTGCTTGCACAGAGGCACAGAGACTGGGGCTGCTTGCTTGTCTTGTCCCCTCAAACTTCAAACGTATCTTAGGTGGTCCGTGCCGGGCGCCTCCGGCAGCCCTGCTCCGAAAATGCGAACGTCTGCAGATAGCTCGCAGGCAGAAAGAGCTAGCCTGGAAAGCTGTTGCTCAGCCTCATCTTCCCATGGCACTGCTCGCACAGAGGCACAGAGACTGGGGCTGCTTGCTTGTCTTGTCCCCTCAAACTTCAAACGTAGCTTAGGTGGTCCGTGCCGGGCGCCTCCGGCAGCCCTGCTCCGAAAATGCAAACGTCTGCAGATAGCTTGCAGGCAGAAAGAGCTAGCCTGGAAAGCTGTTGCTCAGCCTCATCTGCCCATGGCACTGCTCGCACAGAGGCACAGAGACTGGGGCTGCTTGCTTGCCTTGTCCCCTCAAACTTCAAACGTATCTTTGTTGGTCAGTGCCGGGCGCTTCCGGCAGCCCTGCTCCGAAAATGCGAACGTCTGCAGATAGCTCGCAGGCAGAAAGAGCTAGCCTGGAACGCTATTGCTCAGCCTCATCTTCCCATGGCACTGCTCGCACAGAGGCACAGAGACTGGGGCTGCTTGCTTGTCTTGTCCCCTCAAACTTCAAACGTAACTTAGGTGGTCCGTGCCGGGCGCCTCCGGCAGCCCTGCTCCGAAAATGCAAACGTCTGCAGATAGCTCGCAGGCAGAAAGAGCTAGCCTGGAAAGCTGTTGCTCAGCCTCATCTGCCCATGGCACTGCTCGCACAGAGGCACAGAGACTGGGGCTGCTTGCTTGTCTTGTCCCCTCAAACCTCAAACGTAACTTAGGTTGTCCGTGCCGGGTGCTTGCAACAGCGCTGCTCCGAAAATGCGAACATCTGCAGATAGCTCGCAGGCAGAAAGAGGTAGCCTGGAAAACTGTTGTGCAGCCTCATCTGCCCATGGCACTGCTCGCACAGAGGCACAGAGACTGGGGCTGCTTGCTTGTCTTTTCCCTCAAACTTCCAACGTAGCTTAGGTGGTTCGTGCCGGGCGCCTCCGGCAGCCCTGCTCCGAAAATGCGAACGTCTGCAGATAGCTCGCAGGCAGAAAGAGCTAGCCTGGAAAGCTGTTGCTCAGCCTCATCTGCCCATGGCACTGCTCGCACAGAGGCACAGAGACTGGGGCTGCTTGCTTGTCTTGTCCCCTCAAACTTCAAACGTAGCTTAGGTGGTCCGTGCCAGGTGCTTGAGGTAGCGCTGCTCCGAAAATGCGAACATCTGCAGATAGCTCGCAGGCAGAAAGAGGTAGCCTGGAAAGCTGTTGCTCAGCCTCATCTGCCCATGGCACTGCTCGCACAGAGGCACAGAGACTGAGGCTGCTTGCTTGTCTTGTCCCCTCAAACTTCAAACGTAGCTTAGGTGGTCCGTGCCAGGCGCCTCCGGCAGCCCTGCTCCAAAAATGCGAACGTCTGCAGATAGCTCGCAGGCAGAAAGAGCTAGCCTGGAAAGCTGTTGCTCAGCCTCATCTGCCCATGGCACTGCTCGCACAGAGGCACAGAGACTGGGGCTGCTTGCTTGTCTTGTCCCCTCAAACTTCTAACGTAGCTTAGGTGGTCCGTGCCGGGCGCCTCCAGCAGCCCTGCTCCGAAAATGCAAACGTCTGCAGATAGCTCGCAGGCAGAAAGAGCTAGCCTGGAACGCTGTTTTTCAGCCTCATCTTCCCATGGCACTGCTCGCACAGAGGCACAGAGACTGGGGCTGCTTGCTTGTCTTGTCCCCTCAAACTTCAAACGTATCTTAGGTGGTCCGTGCCGGGCGCCTCCGGCAGCCCTGCTCCGAAAATGCGAACGTCTGCAGATAGCTCGCAGGCAGAAAGAGCTAGCCTGGAAAGCTGTTGCTCAGCCTCATCTGCCCATGGCACTGCTCGCACAGAGGCACAGAGACTGGGGCTGCTTGCTTGTCTTGTCCCCTCAAACTTCAAACGTAGCTTAGGTGGTCCGTGCCGGGCGCCTCCGGCAGCCCTGCTCCGAAAATGCGAACGTCTGCAGATAGCTCGCAGGCAGAAAGAGCTAGCCTGGAAAGCTGTTGCTCAGCCTCATCTGCCCATGGCACTGCTCGCACAGAGGCACAGAGACTGGGGCTGCTTGCTTGTCTTGTCCCCTCAAACTTCAAACGTATCTTAGGTGGTCCGTGGAGGGCGCCTCCGGCAGCCCTGCTCCGAAAATGCGAACGTCTGCAGATAGCTCGCAGGCAGAAAGAGCTAGCCTGGAAAGCTGTTGCTCAGCCTCATCTGCCCATGGCACTGCTCGCACAGAGGCACAGAGACTGGGGCTGCTTGCTTGTCTTGTCCCCTCAAACTTCAAACGTATCTTTGGTGGTCAGTGCCGGGCGCTTCCGGCAGCCCTGCTCCGAAAATGCGAACGTCTGCAGATAGCTCGCAGGCAGAAAGAGCTAGCCTGGAACGCTGTTGCTCAGCCTCATCTTCCCATGGCACTGCTCGCACAGAGGCACAGAGACTGGGGCTGCTTGCTTGTCTTGTCCCCTCAAACTTCAAACGTAGCTTAGGTGGTCCGTGCCGGGCGCCTCCGGCAGCCCTGCTCCGAAAATGCAAACGTCTGCAGATAGCTCGCAGGCAGAAAGAGCTAGCCTGGAACGCTATTGCTCAGCCTCATCTTCCAATGGCACTGCTCGCACAGAGGCACAGAGACTGGGGCTGCTTGCTTGTCTTGTCCCCTCAAACTTCAAACGTAACTTAGGTGGTCCGTGCCGGGCGCCTCCGGCAGCCCTGCTCCGAAAATGCGAACGTCTGCAGATAGCTTGCAGGCAGAAAGAGCTAGCCTGGAAAGCTGTTGCTCAGCCTCATCTGCCCATGGCACTGCTCGCACAGAGGCACAGAGACTGGGGCTGCTTGCTTGTCTTGTCCCCTCAAACTTCAAACGTATCTTAGGTGGTCCGTGCCGGGCGCCTCTGTCAGCCCTGCTCCGAAAATGCGAACGTCTGCAGATAGCTCGCAGGCAGAAAGAGCTAGCCTGGAAAGCTGTTGCTCAGCCTCATCTGCCCATGGCACTGCTCGCACAGAGGCACAGAGACTGGGGCTGCTTGCTTGTCTTGTCCCCTCAAACTTCAAACGTAGCTTAGGTGGTCCGTGCCGGGCGCCTCCGGCAGCCCTGCTCCGAAAATGCAAACGTCTGCAGATAGCTCGCAGGCAGAAAGAGCTAGCCTGGAAAGCTGTTGCTCAGCCTCATCTGCCCATGGCACTGCTCGCACAGAGGCACAGAGACTGGGGCTGCTTGCTTGTCTTGTCCCCTCAAACTTCAAACGTAGCTTAGGTGGTCCGTGCCGGGCGCCTCCGGCAGCCCTGCTCCGAAAATGCGAACGTCTGCAGATAGCTCGCAGGCAGAAAGAGCTAGCCTGGAAAGCTGTTGCTCAGCCTCATCTGCCCATGGCACTGCTCGCACAGAGGCACAGAGACTGGGGCTGCTTGCTTGTCTTGTCCCCTCAAACTTCATATGTAGCTTAGGTGGTCCGTGCCAGGCGCATCCGGCAGCCCTGCTCCGAAAATGCGAACGTCTGCAGATAGCTCGCAGGCAGAAAGAGCTAGCCTGGAAAGCTGTTGCTCAGCCTCATCTGCCCATGGCACTGCTCGCACAGAGGCACAGAGACTGGGGCTGCTTGCTTGTCTTGCCCCCTCAAACTTCAAACGTATCTTAGGTGGTCCGTGCCGGGCGCCTCCGGCAACCCTGCTCCGAAAATGCAAACGTCTGCAGATAGCTCGCAGGCAGAAAGTGGTAGCGTGGAAAACTGTTGTGCAGCCTCATCTGCCCATGGCACTGCTCGCACAGAGGCACAGAGACTGGGGCTGCTTGCTTGTCTTGTCCCCTCAAACCTCAAACGTAACTTAGGTTGTCCGTGCCGGGTGCTTGCAACAGCGCTGCTCCGAAAATGCGAACATCTGCAGATAGCTCGCAGGCAGAAAGAGGTAGCCTGGAAAACTGTTGTGCAGCCTCATCTGCCCATGGCACTGCTCGCACAGAGGCACAGAGACTGGGGCTGCTTGCTTGTCTTTTCCCTCAAACTTCCAACGTAGCTTAGGTGGTTCGTGCCGGGCGCCTCCGGCAGCCCTGCTCCGAAAATGCGAACGTCTGCAGATAGCTCGCAGGCAGAAAGAGCTAGCCTGGAAAGCTGTTGCTCAGCCTCATCTGCCCATGGCACTGCTCGCACAGAGGCACAGAGACTGGGGCTGCTTGCTTGTCTTGTCCCCTCAAACTTCAAACGTAGCTTAGGTGGTCCGTGCCAGGTGCTTGAGGTAGCGCTGCTCCGAAAATGCGAACATCTGCAGATAGCTCGCAGGCAGAAAGAGGTAGCCTGGAAAGCTGTTGCTCAGCCTCATCTGCCCATGGCACTGCTCGCACAGAGGCACAGAGACTGAGGCTGCTTGCTTGTCTTGTCCCCTCAAACTTCAAACGTAGCTTAGATGGTCCGTGCCGGGCGCCTCCGGCAGCCCTGCTTTGAAAATGCGAACGTCTGCAGATAGCTCGCAGGCAGAAAGAGCTAGCCTGGAAAGCTGTTGCTCAGCCTCATCTGCCCATGGCACTGCTTGCACAGAGGCACAGAGACTGGGGCTGCTTGCTTGTCTTGCCCCCTCAAACTTCAAATGTAGCTTAGGTGGTCCGTGCCGGGCGCCTCCGGCAGCCCTGCTCCAAAAATGCGAACGTCTGCAGATAGCTCGCAGGCAGAAAGAGCTAGCCTGGAAAGCTGTTGCTCAGCCTCATCTGCCCATGGCACTGCTCGCACAGAGGCACAGAGACTGGGGCTGCTTGCTTGTCTTGTCCCCTCAAACTTCAAACGTAGCTTAGGTGGTCCGTGCCGGGCGCCTCCGGCAGCCCTGCTCCAAAAATGCAAACGTCTGCAGATAGCTCGCAGGCAGAAAGAGCTAGCCTGGAAAGCTGTTGCTCAGCCTCATCTGCCCATGGCACTGCTCGCACAGAGGCACAGAGACTGGGGCTGCTTGCTTGTCTTGTCCCCTCAAACTTCAAACGTAGCTTAGGTGGTCCGTGCCGGGCGCCTCCGGCAGCCCTGCTCCAAAAATGCGAACGTCTGCAGATAGCTCGCAGGCAGAAAGAGCTAGCCTGGAAAGCTGTTGCTCAGCCTCATCTGCCCATGGCACTGCTCGCACAGAGGCACAGAGACTGGGGCTGCTTGCTTGTCTTGTCCCCTCAAACTTCAAACGTAGCTTAGGTGGTCCGTGCCGGGCGCCTCCGGCAGCCCTGCTCCGAAAATGCGAACGTCTGCAGATAGCTCGCAGGCAGAAAGAGCTAGCCTGGAAAGCTGTTGCTCAGCCTCATCTGCCCATGGCACTGCTCGCACAGAGGCACAGAGACTGGGGCTGCTTGCTTGTCTTGTCCCCTCAAACTTCAAACGTAACTTAGGTGGTCCGTGCCGGGCGCCTCCATCAGCCCTGCTCCGAAAATGCAAACGTCTGCAGATAGCTTGCAGGCAGAAAGAGCTAGCCTGGAAAGCTGTTGCTCAGCCTCATCTGCCCATGGCACTGCTCGCACAGAAGCACAGAGACTGGGGCTGCTTGCTTGTCTTGTCCCCTCAAACTTCAAACGTAACTTAGGTGGTCCGTGCCGGGCGCCTCCGGCAGCCCTGCTCCGAAAATGCAAACGTCTGCAGATAGCTCGCAGGCAGAAAGAGCTAGCCTGGAAAGCTGTTGTGCAGCCTCATCTGCCCATGGCACTGCTTGCACAGAGGCACAGAGACTGGGGCTGCTTGCTTGTCTTGTTCCCTCAAACTTCAAACGTATCTTAGGTGGTCCGTGCCGGGCGCCTCCGGCAGCCCTGCTCCGAAAATGCGAACGTCTGCAGATAGCTCGCAGGCAGAAAGAGCTAGCCTGGAAAGCTGTTGCTCAGCCTCATCTTCCCATGGCACTGCTCGCACAGAGGCACAGAGACTGGGGCTGCTTGCTTGTCTTGTCCCCTCAAACTTCAAACGTAGCTTAGGTGGTCCGTGCCGGGCGCCTCCGGCAGCCCTGCTCCGAAAATGCAAACGTCTGCAGATAGCTTGCAGGCAGAAAGAGCTAGCCTGGAAAGCTGTTGCTCAGCCTCATCTGCCCATGGCACTGCTCGCACAGAGGCACAGAGACTGGGGCTGCTTGCTTGCCTTGTCCCCTCAAACTTCAAACGTATCTTTGTTGGTCAGTGCCGGGCGCTTCCGGCAGCTCTGCTCCGAAAATGCGAACGTCTGCAGATAGCTCGCAGGCAGAAAGAGCTAGCCTGGAACGCTTTTGCTCAGCCTCATCTTCCCATGGCAATGCTTGCACAGAGGCACAGAGACTGGGGCTGCTTGCTTGTCTTGTCCCCTCAAACTTCAAACGTAACTTAGGTGGTCCGTGCCGGGCGCCTCCGGCAGCCCTGCTCCGAAAATGCGAACGTCTGCAGATAGCTTGCAGGCAGAAAGAGCTAGCCTGGAAAGCTGTTGCTCAGCCTCATCTGCCCATGGCACTGCTCGCACAGAGGCACAGAGACTGGGGCTGCTTGCTTGTCTTGTCCCCTCAAACTTCAAACGTAGCTTAGGCGGTCCGTGCCGGGCGCCTCCGGCAGCCCTGCTCCGAAAATGCGAACGTCTGCAGATAGCTCGCAGGCAGAAAGAGCTAGCCTGGAAAGCTGTTGCTCAGCCTCATCTGCCCATGGCACTGCTCGCACAGAGGCACAGAGACTGGGGCTGCTTGATTGTCTTGTCCCCTCAAACTTCATATGTAGCTTAGGTGGTCCGTGCCAGGCGCATCCGGCAGCCCTGCTCCGAAAATGCGAACGTCTGCAGATAGCTCGCAGGCAGAAAGAGCTAGCCTGGAAAGCTGTTGCTCAGCCTCATCTGCCCATGGCACTGCTCGCACAGAGGCACAGAGACTGGGGCTGCTTGCTTGTCTTGCCCCCTCAAACTTCAAACGTATCTTAGGTGGTCCGTGCCGGTCGCCTCCGGCAACCCTGCTCCGAAAATGCAAACGTCTGCAGATAGCTCGCAGGCAGAAAGTGGTAGCGTGGAAAACTGTTGTGCAGCCTCATCTGCCCATGGCACTGCTCGCACAGAGGCACAGAGACTGGGGCTGCTTGCTTGTCTTGTTCCCTCAAACCTCAAACGTAACTTAGGTTGTCCGTGCCGGGTGCTTGCAACAGCGCTGCTCCGAAAATGCGAACATCTGCAGATAGCTCGCAGGCAGGAAGAGGTAGCCTGGAAAACTGTTGTGCAGCCTCATCTGCCCATGGCACTGCTCGCACAGAGGCACAGAGACTGGGGCTGCTTGCTTGTCTTTTCCCTCAAACTTCCAACGTAGCTTAGGTGGTTCGTGCCGGGCGCCTCCGGCAGCCCTGCTCCGAAAATGCGAACGTCTGCAGATAGCTCGCAGGCAGAAAGAGCTAGCCTGGAAAGCTGTTGCTCAGCCTCATCTGCCCATGGCACTGCTCGCACAGAGGCACAGAGACTGGGGCTGCTTGCTTGTCTTGTCCCCTCAAACTTCAAACGTAGCTTAGGTGGTCCGTGCCGGGCGCCTCCGGCAGCCCTGCTCCGAAAATGCGAACGTCTGCAGATAGCTCGCAGGCAGAAAGAGCTAGCCTGGAAAGCTGTTGCTCAGCCTCATCTGCCCATGGCACTGCTCGCACAGAGGCACAGAGACTGGGGCTGCTTGCTTGTCTTGTCCCCTCAAACTTCAAACGTAACTTAGGTGGTCCGTGCCGGGCGCCTCCATCAGCCCTGCTCCGAAAATGCAAACGTCTGCAGATAGCTTGCAGGCAGAAAGAGCTAGCCTGGAAAGCTGTTGCTCAGCCTCATCTGCCCATGGCACTGCTCGCACAGAAGCACAGAGACTGGGGCTGCTTGCTTGTCTTGTCCCCTCAAACTTCAAACGTAACTTAGGTGGTCCGTGCCGGGCGCCTCCGGCAGCCCTGCTCCGAAAATGCAAACGTCTGCAGATAGCTCGCAGGCAGAAAGAGCTAGCCTGGAAAGCTGTTGTGCAGCCTCATCTGCCCATGGCACTGCTTGCACAGAGGCACAGAGACTGGGGCTGCTTGCTTGTCTTGTTCCCTCAAACTTCAAACGTATCTTAGGTGGTCCGTGCCGGGCGCCTCCGGCAGCCCTGCTCCGAAAATGCGAACGTCTGCAGATAGCTCGCAGGCAGAAAGAGCTAGCCTGGAAAGCTGTTGCTCAGCCTCATCTTCCCATGGCACTGCTCGCACAGAGGCACAGAGACTGGGGCTGCTTGCTTGTCTTGTCCCCTCAAACTTCAAACGTAGCTTAGGTGGTCCGTGCCGGGCGCCTCCGGCAGCCCTGCTCCGAAAATGCAAACGTCTGCAGATAGCTTGCAGGCAGAAAGAGCTAGCCTGGAAAGCTGTTGCTCAGCCTCATCTGCCCATGGCACTGCTCGCACAGAGGCACAGAGACTGGGGCTGCTTGCTTGCCTTGTCCCCTCAAACTTCAAACGTATCTTTGTTGGTCAGTGCCGGGCGCTTCCGGCAGCTCTGCTCCGAAAATGCGAACGTCTGCAGATAGCTCGCAGGCAGAAAGAGCTAGCCTGGAACGCTTTTGCTCAGCCTCATCTTCCCATGGCAATGCTTGCACAGAGGCACAGAGACTGGGGCTGCTTGCTTGTCTTGTCCCCTCAAACTTCAAACGTAACTTAGGTGGTCCGTGCCGGGCGCCTCCGGCAGCCCTGCTCCGAAAATGCGAACGTCTGCAGATAGCTTGCAGGCAGAAAGAGCTAGCCTGGAAAGCTGTTGCTCAGCCTCATCTGCCCATGGCACTGCTCGCACAGAGGCACAGAGACTGGGGCTGCTTGCTTGTCTTGTCCCCTCAAACTTCAAACGTAGCTTAGGCGGTCCGTGCCGGGCGCCTCCGGCAGCCCTGCTCCGAAAATGCGAACGTCTGCAGATAGCTCGCAGGCAGAAAGAGCTAGCCTGGAAAGCTGTTGCTCAGCCTCATCTGCCCATGGCACTGCTCGCACAGAGGCACAGAGACTGGGGCTGCTTGATTGTCTTGTCCCCTCAAACTTCATATGTAGCTTAGGTGGTCCGTGCCAGGCGCATCCGGCAGCCCTGCTCCGAAAATGCGAACGTCTGCAGATAGCTCGCAGGCAGAAAGAGCTAGCCTGGAAAGCTGTTGCTCAGCCTCATCTGCCCATGGCACTGCTCGCACAGAGGCACAGAGACTGGGGCTGCTTGCTTGTCTTGCCCCCTCAAACTTCAAACGTATCTTAGGTGGTCCGTGCCGGTCGCCTCCGGCAACCCTGCTCCGAAAATGCAAACGTCTGCAGATAGCTCGCAGGCAGAAAGTGGTAGCGTGGAAAACTGTTGTGCAGCCTCATCTGCCCATGGCACTGCTCGCACAGAGGCACAGAGACTGGGGCTGCTTGCTTGTCTTGTTCCCTCAAACCTCAAACGTAACTTAGGTTGTCCGTGCCGGGTGCTTGCAACAGCGCTGCTCCGAAAATGCGAACATCTGCAGATAGCTCGCAGGCAGGAAGAGGTAGCCTGGAAAACTGTTGTGCAGCCTCATCTGCCCATGGCACTGCTCGCACAGAGGCACAGAGACTGGGGCTGCTTGCTTGTCTTTTCCCTCAAACTTCCAACGTAGCTTAGGTGGTTCGTGCCGGGCGCCTCCGGCAGCCCTGCTCCGAAAATGCGAACGTCTGCAGATAGCTCGCAGGCAGAAAGAGCTAGCCTGGAAAGCTGTTGCTCAGCCTCATCTGCCCATGGCACTGCTCGCACAGAGGCACAGAGACTGGGGCTGCTTGCTTGTCTTGTCCCCTCAAACTTCAAACGTAGCTTAGGTGGTCCGTGCCAGGTGCTTGAGGTAGCGCTGCTCCGAAAATGCGAACGTCTGCAGATAGCTCGCAGGCAGAAAGAGGTAGCCTGGAAAGCTGTTGCTCAGCCTCATCTGCCCATGGCACTGCTCGCACAGAGGCACAGAGACTGAGGCTGCTTGCTTGTCTTGTCCCCTCAAACTTCAAACGTAGCTTAGATGGTCCGTGCCGGGCGCCTCCGGCAGCCCTGCTTTGAAAATGCGAACGTCTGCAGATAGCTCGCAGGCAGAAAGAGCTAGCCTGGAAAGCTGTTGCTCAGCCTCATCTGCCCATGGCACTGCTCGCACAGAGGCACAGAGACTGGGGCTGCTTGCTTGTCTTGTCCCCTCAAACTTCAAACGTAGCTTAGGTGGTCCGTGCCGGGCGCCTCCGGCAGCCCTGCTCCAAAAATGCAAACGTCTGCAGATAGCTCGCAGGCAGAAAGAGCTAGCCTGGAAAGCTGTTGCTCAGCCTCATCTGCCCATGGCACTGCTTGCACAGAGGCACAGAGACTGGGGCTGCTTGCTTGTCTTGTCCCCTCAAACTTCAAACGTAGCTTAGGTGGTCCGTGCCGGGCGCCTCCATCAGCCCTGCTCCGAAAATGCAAACGTCTGCAGATAGCTTGCAGGCAGAAAGAGCTAGCCTGGAAAGCTGTTGCTCAGCCTCATCTGCCCATGGCACTGCTCGCACAGAGGCACAGAGACTGGGGCTGCTTGCTTGTCTTGTCCCCTCAAACTTCAAACGTATCTTTGGTGGTCAGTGCCTGGCGCTTCCGGCAGCCCTGCTCCGAAAATGCAAACGTCTGCAGATAGCTCGCAGGCAGAAAGAGCTAGCCTGGAACGCTGTTTTTCAGCCTCATCTTCCCATGGCACTGCTCGCACAGAAGCACAGAGACTGGGGCTGCTTGCTTGTCTTGTCCCCTCAAACTTCAAACGTAACTTAGGTGGTCCGTGCCGGGCGCCTCCGGCAGCCCTGCTCCGAAAATGCAAACGTCTGCAGATAGCTCGCAGGCAGAAAGAGCTAGCCTGGAAAGCTGTTGTGCAGCCTCATCTGCCCATGGCACTGCTTGCACAGAGGCACAGAGACTGGGGCTGCTTGCTTGTCTTGTCCCCTCAAACTTCAAACGTATCTTAGGTGGTCCGTGCCGGGCGCCTCCGGCAGCCCTGCTCCGAAAATGCGAACGTCTGCAGATAGCTCGCAGGCAGAAAGAGCTAGCCTGGAAAGCTGTTGCTCAGCCTCATCTTCCCATGGCACTGCTCGCACAGAGGCACAGAGACTGGGGCTGCTTGCTTGTCTTGTCCCCTCAAACTTCAAACGTAGCTTAGGTGGTCCGTTCCTGGCGCCTCCGGCAGCCCTGCTCCGAAAATGCAAACGTCTGCAGATAGCTTGCAGGCAGAAAGAGCTAGCCTGGAAAGCTGTTGCTCAGCCTCATCTGCCCATGGCACTGCTCGCACAGAGGCACAGAGACTGGGGCTGCTTGCTTGCCTTGTCCCCTCAAACTTCAAACGTATCTTTGTTGGTCAGTGCCGGGCGCTTCCGGCAGCTCTGCTCCGAAAATGCGAACGTCTGCAGATAGCTCGCAGGCAGAAAGAGCTAGCCTGGAACGCTTTTGCTCAGCCTCATCTTCCCATGGCACTGCTCGCACAGAGGCACAGAGACTGGGGCTGCTTGCTTGTCTTGTCCCCTCAAACTTCAAACGTAACTTAGGTGGTCCGTGCCGGGCGCCTCCGGCAGCCCTGCTCCGAAAATGCAAACGTCTGCAGATAGCTTGCAGGCAGAAAGAGCTAGCCTGGAAAGCTGTTGCTCAGCCTCATCTGCCCATGGCACTGCTCGCACAGAGGCACAGAGACTGGGGCTGCTTGCTTGTCTTGTCCCCTCAAACTTCAAACGTATCTTAGGTGGTCCGTGCCGGGCGCCTCCGGCAGTCCTGCTCCGAAAATGCAAACGTCTGCAGATAGCTCGCAGGCAGAAAGAGCTAGCCTGGAAAGCTGTTGCTCAGCCTCATCTGCCCATGGCACTGCTCGCACAGAGGCACAGAGACTGGGGCTGCTTGCTTGTCTTGTCCCCTCAAACTTCAAACGTAACTTAGGTGGTCCGTGCCGGGCGCCTCCGGCAGCCCTGCTCCGAAAATGTGAACGTCTGCAGATAGCTCGCAGGCAGAAAGAGCTAGCCTGGAAAGCTGTTGCTCAGCCTCATCTGCCCATGGCACTGCTCGCACAGAGGCACAGAGACTGGGGCTGCTTGCTTGTCTTGTCCCCTCAAACTTCAAACGTAGCTTAGGTGGTCCGTGCCGGGCGCCTCCGGCAGCCCTGCTCCGAAAATGCGAACGTCTGCAGATAGCTCGCAGGCAGAAAGAGCTAGCCTGGAAAGCTGTTGCTCAGCCTCATCTGCCCATGGCACTGCTCGCACAGAGGCACAGAGACTGGGGCTGCTTGCTTGTCTTGTCCCCTCAAACTTCAAACGTAACTTAGGTGGTCCGTGCCGGGCGCCTCCATCAGCCCTGCTCCGAAAATGCAAACGTCTGCAGATAGCTTGCAGGCAGAAAGAGCTAGCCTGGAAAGCTGTTGCTCAGCCTCATCTGCCCATGGCACTGCTCGCACAGAGGCACAGAGACTGGGGCTGCTTGCTTGTCTTGTCCCCTCAAACTTCAAACGTATCTTTGGTGGTCAGTGCGGGCGCTTCCGGCAGCCCTGCTCCGAAAATGCAAACGTCTGCAGATAGCTCGCAGGCAGAAAGAGCTAGCCTGGAAAGCTGTTGCTCAGCCTCATCTTCCCATGGCACTGCTGGCACAGAGGCACAGAGACTGGGGCTGCTTGCTTGTCTTGTCCCCTCAAACTTCAAACGTAGCTTAGGTGGTCCGTGCCGGGCGCCTCCGGCAGCCCTGCTCCGAAAATGCAAACGTCTGCAGATAGCTTGCAGGCAGAAAGAGCTAGCCTGGAAAGCTGTTGCTCAGCCTCATCTGCCCATGGCACTGCTCGCACAGAGGCACAGAGACTGGGGCTGCTTGCTTGCCTTGTCCCCTCAAACTTCAAACGTATCTTTGTTGGTCAGTGCCGGGCGCTTCCGGCAGCTCTGCTCCGAAAATGCGAACGTCTGCAGATAGCTCGCAGGCAGAAAAAGATAGCCTGGAAAGCTGTTGCTCAGCCTCATCTGCCCATGGCACTGCTCGCACAGAGGCACAGAGACTGGGGCTGCTTGCTTGTCTTGTCCCCTCAAACTTCAAACGTAGCTTAGGTGGTCCGTGCCGGGCGCCTCCGGCAGCCCTGCTCCGAAAATGCAAACGTCTGCAGATAGCTCGCAGGCAGAAAGAGCTAGCCTGGAAAGCTGTTGCTCAGCCTCATCTGCCCATGGCACTGCTCGCACAGAGGCACAGAGACTGGGGCTGCTTGCTTGTCTTGTCCCCTCAAACTTCAAACGTAGCTTAGGTGGTCCGTGCCGGGCGCCTCCGGCAGCCCTGCTCCGAAAATGCGAACGTCTGCAGATAGCTCGCAGGCAGAAAGAGGTAGCCTGGAAAACTGTTGTGCAGCCTCATCTGCCCATGGCACTGCTCGCACAGAGGCACAGAGACTGGGGCTGCTTGCTTGTCTTTTCCCTCAAACTTCCAACGTAGCTTAGGTGGTTCGTGCCGGGCGCCTCCGGCAGCCCTGCTCCGAAAATGCGAACGTCTGCAGATAGCTCGCAGGCAGAAAGAGCTAGCCTGGAAAGCTGTTGCTCAGCCTCATCTGCCCATGGCACTGCTCGCACAGAGGCACAGAGACTGGGGCTGCTTGCTTGTCTTGTCCCCTCAAACTTCAAACGTAGCTTAGGTGGTCCGTGCCAGGTGCTTGAGGTAGCGCTGCCTCGAAAATGCGAACATCTGCAGATAGCTCGCAGGCAGAAAGAGGTAGCCTGGAAAGCTGTTGTGCAGCCTCATCTGCCCATGGCACTGCTCGCACAGAGGCACAGAGACTGGGGCTGCTTGCTTGTCTTGTCCCCTCAAACTTCAAACGTATCTTAGGTGGTCTGTGCCGGGCGCCTCCGGCAGCCCTGCTTTAAAAATGCGAACGTCTGCAGATAGCTCGCAGGCAGAAAGAGCTAGCCTGGAAAGCTGTTGCTCAGCCTCATCTGCCCATGGCACTGCTCGCACAGAGGCACAGAGACTGGGGCTGCTTGCTTGTCTTGTCCCCTCAAACTTCAAATGTAGCTTAGGTTGTCCGTGCCGGGCGCATCCGTCAGCCCTGCTCCGAAAATGCGAACGTCTGCAGATAGCTCGCAGGCAGGAAGAGCTAGCCTGGAAAGCTGTTGCTCAGCCTCATCTGCCCATGGCACTGCTCGCACAGAGGCAGAGAGACTGGGGCTGCTTGCTTGTCTTGTCCCCTCAAACTTCAAACGTAGCTTAGGTGGTCTGTGCCGGGCGCCTCCGGCAGACCTGCTCCAAAAATGCAAACGTCTGCAGATAGCTCGCAGGCAGAAAGAGCTAGCCTGGAAAGCTGTTGCTCAGCCTCATCTGCCCATGGCACTGCTCGCACAGAGGCACAGAGACTGGGGCTGCTTGCTTGTCTTGTCCCCTCAAACTTCAAACGTAACTTAGGTGATCCGTGCCCGGCGCCTCCGGCAGCCCTGCTCCGAAAATGCGAACGTCTGCAGATAGCTCGCAGGCAGAAAGAGCTAGCCTGGAAAGCTGTTGCTCAGCCTCATCTGCCCATGGCACTGCTCGCACAGAGGCACAGAGACTGGGGCTGCTTGCTTGTCTTGTCCCCTCAAACTTCAAACGTATCTTAGGTGGTCCGTGCCGGGTGCATCCGTCAGCCCTGCTCCGAAAATGCGAACGTCTGCAGATAGCTCGCAGGCAGAAAGAGCTAGCCTGGAAAGCTGTTGCTCAGCCTCATCTGCCCATGGCACTGCTCGCACAGAGGCACAGAGACTGGGGCTGCTTGCTTGTCTTGTCCCCTCAAACTTCAAATGTAGCTTAGGTGGTCCGTGCCGGGCGCCTCCGGCAGCCCTGCTCCGAAAATGCAAACGTCTGCAGATAGCTCGCAGGCAGAAAGAGCTAGCCTGGAAAGCTGTTGCTCAGCGTCATCTGTCCATGGCACTGCTCGCACAGAGGCACAGAGACTGGGGCTGCTTGCTTGTTTTGCCACCTCAAACTTCAAACGTAGCTTAGGTGGTCCGTGGCGGGCGCCTCCGGCAGCCCTGCTCCGAAAATGCAAACGTCTGCAGATAGCTCGCAGGCAGAAAGAGCTAGCCTGGAAAGCTGTTGCTCAGCCTCATCTGCCCATGGCACTGCTCGCACAGAGGCACAGAGACTGGGGCTGCTTGCTTGTCTTGTCCCCTCAAACTTCAAATGTAGCTTAGGTGGTCCGTGCTGGGCGCCTCTGGCAGCCCTGCTCCGAAAATGCAAACGTCTGCAGATAGCTCGCAGGCAGAAAGAGCTAGCCTGGAAAGCTGTTGCTCAGCCTCATCTGCCCATGGCACTGCTCGCACAGAGGCACAGATACTGGGGCTGTTTGCTTGTTTTGCCCCCTCAAACTTCAAACGTAGCTTAGGTGGTCCGTGCCGGGCGCCTCCGGCAGCCCTGCTTCGAAAATGCAAACGTCTGCAGATAGCTCGCAGGCAGAAAGAGCTAGCCTGGAAAGCTGTTGCTCAGCCTCATCTGCCCATGGCACTGCTCGCACAGAGGCACAGAGACTGGGGCTGCTTGCTTGTCTTGTCCCCTCAAACTTCAAACGTAGCTTAGGTGGTCCGTGCCGGGCGCTTCAGGCAGCCCTGCTCCGAAACTGCGAACGTCTACAGATAGCTCTCAGGCAGAAAGAGCTAGCCTGGAAAGCTGTTGCTCAGCCTCATCTGCCCATGACACTGCTCGCACAGAGGCACAGAGACTGAGGCTGCTTGCTTGTTTTCCCCCTCAAACTTCAAACGTAGCTTAGGTGGTCCGTGCCGGGCGCCTCCGGCAGCCCTGCTCCGAAAATGCAAACGTCTGCAGATAGCTGGCAGGCAGAAAGAGCTAGCCTGGAAAGCTGTTGCTCAGCCTCATCTGCCCATGGCACTGCTCGCACAGAGGCACAGAGACTGGGGCTGCTTGCTTGTCTTGTCCCCTCAAACTTCAAACGTATCTTTGGTGGTCAGTGCGGGCGCTTCCGGCAGCCCTGCTCCGAAAATGCAAACGTCTGCAGATAGCTCGCAGGCAGAAAGAGCTAGCCTGGAAAGCTGTTGCTCAGCCTCATCTTCCCATGGCACTGCTGGCACAGAGGCACAGAGACTGGGGCTGCTTGCTTGTCTTGTCCCCTCAAACTTCAAACGTAGCTTAGGTGGTCCGTGCCGGGCGCCTCCGGCAGCCCTGCTCCGAAAATGCAAACGTCTGCAGATAGCTTGCAGGCAGAAAGAGCTAGCCTGGAAAGCTGTTGCTCAGCCTCATCTGCCCATGGCACTGCTCGCACAGAGGCACAGAGACTGGGGCTGCTTGCTTGCCTTGTCCCCTCAAACTTCAAACGTATCTTTGTTGGTCAGTGCCGGGCGCTTCCGGCAGCTCTGCTCCGAAAATGCGAACGTCTGCAGATAGCTCGCAGGCAGAAAAAGATAGCCTGGAAAGCTGTTGCTCAGCCTCATCTGCCCATGGCACTGCTCGCACAGAGGCACAGAGACTGGGGCTGCTTGCTTGTCTTGTCCCCTCAAACTTCAAACGTAGCTTAGGTGGTCCGTGCCGGGCGCCTCCGGCAGCCCTGCTCCGAAAATGCAAACGTCTGCAGATAGCTCGCAGGCAGAAAGAGCTAGCCTGGAAAGCTGTTGCTCAGCCTCATCTGCCCATGGCACTGCTCGCACAGAGGCACAGAGACTGGGGCTGCTTGCTTGTCTTGTCCCCTCAAACTTCAAACGTAGCTTAGGTGGTCCGTGCCGGGCGCCTCCGGCAGCCCTGCTCCGAAAATGCGAACGTCTGCAGATAGCTCGCAGGCAGAAAGAGGTAGCCTGGAAAACTGTTGTGCAGCCTCATCTGCCCATGGCACTGCTCGCACAGAGGCACAGAGACTGGGGCTGCTTGCTTGTCTTTTCCCTCAAACTTCCAACGTAGCTTAGGTGGTTCGTGCCGGGCGCCTCCGGCAGCCCTGCTCCGAAAATGCGAACGTCTGCAGATAGCTCGCAGGCAGAAAGAGCTAGCCTGGAAAGCTGTTGCTCAGCCTCATCTGCCCATGGCACTGCTCGCACAGAGGCACAGAGACTGGGGCTGCTTGCTTGTCTTGTCCCCTCAAACTTCAAACGTAGCTTAGGTGGTCCGTGCCAGGTGCTTGAGGTAGCGCTGCCTCGAAAATGCGAACATCTGCAGATAGCTCGCAGGCAGAAAGAGGTAGCCTGGAAAGCTGTTGTGCAGCCTCATCTGCCCATGGCACTGCTCGCACAGAGGCACAGAGACTGGGGCTGCTTGCTTGTCTTGTCCCCTCAAACTTCAAACGTATCTTAGGTGGTCTGTGCCGGGCGCCTCCGGCAGCCCTGCTTTAAAAATGCGAACGTCTGCAGATAGCTCGCAGGCAGAAAGAGCTAGCCTGGAAAGCTGTTGCTCAGCCTCATCTGCCCATGGCACTGCTCGCACAGAGGCACAGAGACTGGGGCTGCTTGCTTGTCTTGTCCCCTCAAACTTCAAATGTAGCTTAGGTTGTCCGTGCCGGGCGCATCCGTCAGCCCTGCTCCGAAAATGCGAACGTCTGCAGATAGCTCGCAGGCAGGAAGAGCTAGCCTGGAAAGCTGTTGCTCAGCCTCATCTGCCCATGGCACTGCTCGCACAGAGGCACAGAGACTGGGGCTGCTTGCTTGTCTTGTCCCCTCAAACTTCAAACGTAGCTTAGGTGGTCTGTGCCGGGCGCCTCCGGCAGACCTGCTCCAAAAATGCAAACGTCTGCAGATAGCTCGCAGGCAGAAAGAGCTAGCCTGGAAAGCTGTTGCTCAGCCTCATCTGCCCATGGCACTGCTCGCACAGAGGCACAGAGACTGGGGCTGCTTGCTTGTCTTGTCCCCTCAAACTTCAAACGTAACTTAGGTGATCCGTGCCCGGCGCCTCCGGCAGCCCTGCTCCGAAAATGCGAACGTCTGCAGATAGCTCGCAGGCAGAAAGAGCTAGCCTGGAAAGCTGTTGCTCAGCCTCATCTGCCCATGGCACTGCTCGCACAGAGGCACAGAGACTGGGGCTGCTTGCTTGTCTTGTCCCCTCAAACTTCAAACGTATCTTAGGTGGTCCGTGCCGGGTGCATCCGTCAGCCCTGCTCCGAAAATGCGAACGTCTGCAGATAGCTCGCAGGCAGAAAGAGCTAGCCTGGAAAGCTGTTGCTCAGCCTCATCTGCCCATGGCACTGCTCGCACAGAGGCACAGAGACTGGGGCTGCTTGCTTGTCTTGTCCCCTCAAACTTCAAATGTAGCTTAGGTGGTCCGTGCCGGGCGCCTCCGGCAGCCCTGCTCCGAAAATGCAAACGTCTGCAGATAGCTCGCAGGCAGAAAGAGCTAGCCTGGAAAGCTGTTGCTCAGCGTCATCTGTCCATGGCACTGCTCGCACAGAGGCACAGAGACTGGGGCTGTTTGCTTGTTTTGCCCCCTCAAACTTCAAACGTAGCTTAGGTGGTCCGTGGCGGGCGCCTCCGGCAGCCCTGCTCCGAAAATGCAAACGTCTGCAGATAGCTCGCAGGCAGAAAGAGCTAGCCTGGAAAGCTGTTGCTCAGCCTCATCTGCCCATGGCACTGCTCGCACAGAGGCACAGAGACTGGGGCTGCTTGCTTGTCTTGTCCCCTCAAACTTCAAATGTAGCTTAGGTGGTCCGTGCTGGGCGCCTCTGGCAGCCCTGCTCCGAAAATGCAAACGTCTGCAGATAGCTCGCAGGCAGAAAGAGCTAGCCTGGAAAGCTGTTGCTCAGCCTCATCTGCCCATGGCACTGCTCGCACAGAGGCACAGATACTGGGGCTGTTTGCTTGTTTTGCCCCCTCAAACTTCAAACGTAGCTTAGGTGGTCCGTGCCGGGCGCCTCCGGCAGCCCTGCTTCGAAAATGCAAACGTCTGCAGATAGCTCGCAGGCAGAAAGAGCTAGCCTGGAAAGCTGTTGCTCAGCCTCATCTGCCCATGGCACTGCTCGCACAGAGGCACAGAGACTGGGGCTGCTTGCTTGTCTTGTCCCCTCAAACTTCAAACGTAGCTTAGGTGGTCCGTGCCGGGCGCTTCAGGCAGCCCTGCTCCGAAACTGCGAACGTCTACAGATAGCTCTCAGGCAGAAAGAGCTAGCCTGGAAAGCTGTTGCTCAGCCTCATCTGCCCATGACACTGCTCGCACAGAGGCACAGAGACTGAGGCTGCTTGCTTGTTTTCCCCCTCAAACTTCAAACGTAGCTTAGGTGGTCCGTGCCGGGCGCCTCCGGCAGCCCTGCTCCGAAAATGCAAACGTCTGCAGATAGCTCGCAGGCAGAAAGAGCTAGCCTGGAAAGCTGTTGCTCAGCCTCATCTGCCCATGGCACTGCTCGCACAGAGGCACAGAGACTGGGGCTGCTTGCTTGTCTTGTCCCCTCAAACTTCAAACGTAGCTTAGGTGGTCCGTGCCGGGCGCCTCCGGCAGCCCTGCTCCGAAAATGCGAACGTCTGCAGATAGCTCGCAGGCAGAAAGAGCTAGCCTGGAAAGCTGTTGCTCAGCCTCATCTGCCCATGGCACTGCTCGCACAGAGGCACAGAGACTGGGGCTGCTTGCTTGTCTTGTCCCCTCAAACTTCAAATGTAGCTTAGGTGGTCCGTGCTGGGCGCCTCCGGCAGCCCTGCTTCGAAAATGCAAACGTCTGCAGATAGCTCGCAGGCAGAAAGAGCTAGCCTGGAAAGCTGTTGCTCAGCCTCATCTGCCCATGGCACTGCTCGCACAGAGGCACAGAGACTGGGGCTGTTTGCTTGTTTTGCCCCCTCAAACTTCAAACGTAGCTTTGGTGGTCCGTGCCGGGCTCCTCCGTCAGCCCTGCTCCGAAAATGCAAACGTCTGCAGATAGCTCGCAGGCAGAAAGAGCTAGCCTGGAAAGCTGTTGCTCAGCCTCATCTGCCCATGGCACTGCTCGCACAGAGGCACAGAGACTGGGGCTGCTTGCTTGTCTTGTCCCCTCAAACTTCAAATGTAGCTTAGGTGGTCCGTGCCGGGCGCATCCGGCAGCCCTGCTCCGAAAATGCAAACGTCTGCAGATAGCTCGCAGGCAGAAAGAGCTAGCCTGGAAAGCTGTTGCTCAGCCTCATCTGCCCATGGCACTGCTCGCACAGAGGCACAGAGACTGGGGCTGCTTGCTTGTCTTGTCCCCTCAAACTTCAAATGTAGCTTAGGTGGTCCGTGCTGGGCGCCTCCGGCAGCCCTGCTCCGAAAATGCAAACGTCTGCAGATAGCTCGCAGGCAGAAAGAGCTAGCCTGGAAAGCTGTTGCTCAGCCTCATCTGCCCATGGCACTGCTCGCACAGAGGCACAGAGACTGGGGCTGTTTGCTTGTTTTGCCCCCTCAAACTTCAAACGTAGCTTTGGTGGTCCGTGCCGGGCTCCTCCGTCAGCCCTGCTCCGAAAATGCAAACGTCTGCAGATAGCTCGCAGGCAGAAAGAGCTAGCCTGGAAAGCTGTTGCTCAGCCTCATCTGCCCATGGCACTGCTCGCACAGAGGCACAGAGACTGGGGCTGCTTGCTTGTCTTGTCCCCTCAAACTTCAAACGTAGCTTAGGTGGTCCTTGCCGGGCGCATCCGGCAGCCCTGCTCCGAAAATGCAAACGTCTGCAGATAGCTCGCAGGCAGAAAGAGCTAGCCTGGAAAGCTGTTGCTCAGCCTCATCTTCCCATGGCACTGCTCGCACAGAGGCACAGAGACTGGGGCTGCTTGCTTGTCTTGTCCCCTCAAACTTCAAACGTAGCTTAGGTGGTCCGTGCTGGGCGCCTCCGGCAGCCCTGCTCCGAAAATGCAAACGTCTGCAGATAGCTCGCAGGCAGAAAGAGCTAGCCTGGAAAGCTGTTGCTCAGCCTCATCTGCCCATGGCACTGCTCGCACAGAGGCACAGAGACTGGGGCTGTTTGCTTGTTTTGCCCCCTCAAACTTCAAACGTAGCTTAGGTGGTCCGTGGCAGGCGCCTCCGTCAGCCCTGCTCCGAAAATGCGAACGTCTGCAGATAGCTCGCAGGCAGAAAGAGCTAGCCTGGAAAGCTGTTGCTCAGCCTCATCTGCCCATGGCACTGCTCGCACAGAGGCACAGAGACTGGGGCTGCTTGCTTGTCTTGTCCCCTCAAACTTCAAACGTAGCTTAGGTGGTCCGTGCCGGGCGCCTCCGGCAGCCCTGCTCCGAAAATGCAAACGTCTGCAGATAGCTCGCAGGCAGAAAGAGCTAGCCTGGAAAGCTGTTGCTCAGCCTCATCTGCCCATGGCACTGCTCGCACAGAGGCACAGAGACTGGGGCTGCTTGCTTGTCTTGTCCCCTCAAACTTCAAACGTAGCTTAGGTGGTCCGTGCCAGGTGCTTGAGGTAGCGCTGCCTCGAAAATGCGAACATCTGCAGATAGCTCGCAGGCAGAAAGAGGTAGCCTGGAAAGCTGTTGTGCAGCCTCATCTGCCCATGGCACTGCTCGCACAGAGGCACAGAGACTGGGGCTGCTTGCTTGTCTTGTCCCCTCAAACTTCAAACGTATCTTAGGTGGTCTGTGCCGGGCGCCTCCGGCAGCCCTGCTTTAAAAATGCGAACGTCTGCAGATAGCTCGCAGGCAGAAAGAGCTAGCCTGGAAAGCTGTTGCTCAGCCTCATCTGCCCATGGCACTGCTCGCACAGAGGCACAGAGACTGGGGCTGCTTGCTTGTCTTGTCCCCTCAAACTTCAAATGTAGCTTAGGTTGTCCGTGCCGGGCGCATCCGTCAGCCCTGCTCCGAAAATGCGAACGTCTGCAGATAGCTCGCAGGCAGGAAGAGCTAGCCTGGAAAGCTGTTGCTCAGCCTCATCTGCCCATGGCACTGCTCGCACAGAGGCAGAGAGACTGGGGCTGCTTGCTTGTCTTGTCCCCTCAAACTTCAAACGTAGCTTAGGTGGTCTGTGCCGGGCGCCTCCGGCAGACCTGCTCCAAAAATGCAAACGTCTGCAGATAGCTCGCAGGCAGAAAGAGCTAGCCTGGAAAGCTGTTGCTCAGCCTCATCTGCCCATGGCACTGCTCGCACAGAGGCACAGAGACTGGGGCTGCTTGCTTGTCTTGTCCCCTCAAACTTCAAACGTAGCTTAGGTGATCCGTGCCCGGCGCCTCCGGCAGCCCTGCTCCGAAAATGCGAACGTCTGCAGATAGCTCGCAGGCAGAAAGAGCTAGCCTGGAAAGCTGTTGCTCAGCCTCATCTGCCCATGGCACTGCTCGCACAGAGGCACAGAGACTGGGGCTGCTTGCTTGTCTTGTCCCCTCAAACTTCAAACGTATCTTAGGTGGTCCGTGCCGGGTGCATCCGTCAGCCCTGCTCCGAAAATGCGAACGTCTGCAGATAGCTCGCAGGCAGAAAGAGCTAGCCTGGAAAGCTGTTGCTCAGCCTCATCTGCCCATGGCACTGCTCGCACAGAGGCACAGAGACTGGGGCTGCTTGCTTGTCTTGTCCCCTCAAACTTCAAATGTAGCTTAGGTGGTCCGTGCCGGGCGCCTCCGGCAGCCCTGCTCCGAAAATGCAAACGTCTGCAGATAGCTCGCAGGCAGAAAGAGCTAGCCTGGAAAGCTGTTGCTCAGCGTCATCTGTCCATGGCACTGCTCGCACAGAGGCACAGAGACTGGGGCTGCTTGCTTGTTTTGCCCCCTCAAACTTCAAACGTAGCTTAGGTGGTCCGTGCCGGGCGCCTCCGGCAGCCCTGCTCCGAAAATGCAAATGTCTGCAGATAGCTCGCAGGCAGAAAGAGCTAGCCTGGAAAGCTGTTGCTCAGCCTCATCTGCCCATGGCACTGCTCGCACAGAGGCACAGAGACTGGGGCTGCTTGCTTGTCTTGTCCCCTCAAACTTCAAATGTAGCTTAGGTGGTCCGTGCTGGGCGCCTCTGGCAGCCCTGCTCCGAAAATGCAAACGTCTGCAGATAGCTCGCAGGCAGAAAGAGCTAGCCTGGAAAGCTGTTGCTCAGCCTCATCTGCCCATGGCACTGCTCGCACAGAGGCACAGATACTGGGGCTGTTTGCTTGTTTTGCCCCCTCAAACTTCAAACGTAGCTTAGGTGGTCCGTGCCGGGCGCCTCCGGCAGCACTGCTTCGAAAATGCAAACGTCTGCAGATAGCTCGCAGGCAGAAAGAGCTAGCCTGGAAAGCTGTTGCTCAGCCTCATCTGCCCATGGCACTGCTCGCACAGAGGCACAGAGACTGGGGCTGCTTGCTTGTCTTGTCCCCTCAAACTTCAAACGTAGCTTAGGTGGTCCGTGCCGGGCGCTTCAGGCAGCCCTGCTCCGAAACTGCGAACGTCTACAGATAGCTCTCAGGCAGAAAGAGCTAGCCTGGAAAGCTGTTGCTCAGCCTCATCTGCCCATGACACTGCTCGCACAGAGGCACAGAGACTGAGGCTGCTTGCTTGTTTTCCCCCTCAAACTTCAAACGTAGCTTAGGTGGTCCGTGCCGGGCGCCTCCGGCAGCCCTGCTCCGAAAATGCAAACGTCTGCAGATAGCTCGCAGGCAGAAAGAGCTAGCCTGGAAAGCTGTTGCTCAGCCTCATCTGCCCATGGCACTGCTCGCACAGAGGCACAGAGACTGGGGCTGCTTGCTTGTCTTGTCCCCTCAAACTTCAAACGTAGCTTAGGTGGTCCGTGCCGGGCGCCTCCGGCAGCCCTGCTCCGAAAATGCGAACGTCTGCAGATAGCTCGCAGGCAGAAAGAGCTAGCCTGGAAAGCTGTTGCTCAGCCTCATCTGCCCATGGCACTGCTCGCACAGAGGCACAGAGACTGGGGCTGCTTGCTTGTCTTGTCCCCTCAAACTTCAAATGTAGCTTAGGTGGTCCGTGCTGGGCGCCTCCGGCAGCCCTGCTTCGAAAATGCAAACGTCTGCAGATAGCTCGCAGGCAGAAAGAGCTAGCCTGGAAAGCTGTTGCTCAGCCTCATCTGCCCATGGCACTGCTCGCACAGAGGCACAGAGACTGGGGCTGTTTGCTTGTTTTGCCCCCTCAAACTTCAAACGTAGCTTTGGTGGTCCGTGCCGGGCTCCTCCGTCAGCCCTGCTCCGAAAATGCAAACGTCTGCAGATAGCTCGCAGGCAGAAAGAGCTAGCCTGGAAAGCTGTTGCTCAGCCTCATCTGCCCATGGCACTGCTCGCACAGAGGCACAGAGACTGGGGCTGCTTGCTTGTCTTGTCCCCTCAAACTTCAAATGTAGCTTAGGTGGTCCGTGCCGGGCGCATCCGGCAGCCCTGCTCCGAAAATGCAAACGTCTGCAGATAGCTCGCAGGCAGAAAGAGCTAGCCTGGAAAGCTGTTGCTCAGCCTCATCTGCCCATGGCACTGCTCGCACAGAGGCACAGAGACTGGGGCTGCTTGCTTGTCTTGTCCCCTCAAACTTCAAATGTAGCTTAGGTGGTCCGTGCTGGGCGCCTCCGGCAGCCCTGCTCCGAAAATGCAAACGTCTGCAGATAGCTCGCAGGCAGAAAGAGCTAGCCTGGAAAGCTGTTGCTCAGCCTCATCTGCCCATGGCACTGCTCGCACAGAGGCACAGAGACTGGGGCTGTTTGCTTGTTTTGCCCCCTCAAACTTCAAACGTAGCTTTGGTGGTCCGTGCCGGGCTCCTCCGTCAGCCCTGCTCCGAAAATGCAAACGTCTGCAGATAGCTCGCAGGCAGAAAGAGCTAGCCTGGAAAGCTGTTGCTCAGCCTCATCTGCCCATGGCACTGCTCGCACAGAGGCACAGAGACTGGGGCTGCTTGCTTGTCTTGTCCCCTCAAACTTCAAACGTAGCTTAGGTGGTCCTTGCCGGGCGCATCCGGCAGCCCTGCTCCGAAAATGCAAACGTCTGCAGATAGCTCGCAGGCAGAAAGAGCTAGCCTGGAAAGCTGTTGCTCAGCCTCATCTGCCCATGGCACTGCTCGCACAGAGGCACAGAGACTGGGGCTGCTTGCTTGTCTTGTCCCCTCAAACTTCAAATGTAGCTTAGGTGGTCCGTGCTGGGCGCCTCCGGCAGCCCTGCTCCGAAAATGCAAACGTCTGCAGATAGCTCGCAGGCAGAAAGAGCTAGCCTGGAAAGCTGTTGCTCAGCCTCATCTGCCCATGGCACTGCTCGCACAGAGGCACAGAGACTGGGGCTGTTTGCTTGTTTTGCCCCCTCAAACTTCAAACGTAGCTTAGGTGGTCCGTGGCAGGCGCCTCCGTCAGCCCTGCTCCGAAAATGCGAACGTCTGCAGATAGCTCGCAGGCAGAAAGAGCTAGCCTGGAAAGCTGTTGCTCAGCCTCATCTGCCCATGGCACTGCTCGCACAGAGGCACAGAGACTGGGGCTGCTTGCTTGTCTTGTCCCCTCAAACTTCAAACGTAGCTTAGGTGGTCCGTGCCGGGCGCCTCCGGCAGCCCTGCTCCGAAAATGCAAACGTCTGCAGATAGCTCGCAGGCAGAAAGAGCTAGCCTGGAAAGCTGTTGCTCAGCCTCATCTGCCCATGGCACTGCTCGCACAGAGGCACAGAGACTGGGGCTGCTTGCTTGTCTTGTCCCCTCAAACTTCAAATGTAGCTTAGGTGGTCCGTGCCGGGCGCTTCCGGCTACCCTGCTCCGAAAATGCGAACGTCTACAGTATAGCTCGCAGGCAGAAAGAGCTAGCCTGGAAAGCTGTTGCTCAGCCTCATCTGCCCATGACACTGCTCGCACAGAGGCACAGAGACTGGGGCTGCTTGCTTGTCTTGCCCCCTCAAACTTCAAACGTAGATTAGGTGGTCCGTGCCGGGTGCTTGCGGCAGCCCTGCTCCGAAAATGCGAACGTCTGCAGATAGCTCTCAGGCAGAAAGAGCTAGCCTGGAAAGCTGTTGCTCAGCCTCATCTGCCCATGGCACTGCTCGCACAGAGGCACAGAGACTGGGGCTGCTTGCTTGTCTTGCCCCCTTAAACTTCAAACGTAGCTTAGGTGGTCCGTGCCGGGCGCCTCCGGCACCCCTGCTCCAAAAGTGCGAACGTCTGCAGATAGCTCGCAGGCAGAAAGAGCTAGCCTGGAAAGCTGTTGCTCAGCCTCATCTGCCCATGGCACTGCTCGCACAGAGGCACAGAGACTGGGGCTGCTTGCTTGTCTTGCCCCCTCAAACTTCAAACGTATCTTAGGTGGTCTGTGCCGGGCGCCTCTGGCAGCCCTGCTCCGAAAATGCAAACGTCTGCAGATAGCTCACAGGCAGAAAGAGCTAGCCTGGAAAGCTGTTGCTCAGCCTCATCTGCCCATGGCACTGCTCGCACAGAGGCACAGAGACTGGGGCTGCTTGCTTGTCTTGTCCCCTCAAACTTCAAACGTAGCTTAGGTGGTCCGTGCCGGGCGCATCCGGCAGCCCTGCTCCAAAAATGCGAACGTCTGCAGATCGCTCGCAGGCAGAAAGAGCTAGCCTGGAAAGCTGTTGCTCAGCCTCATCTGCCCATGGCACTGCTCGCACAGAGGCACAGAGACTGGGGCTGCATGCTTGTCTTGCCCCCTCAAACTTCAAACGTAGCTTAGGTGGTCCGTGCCGGGCGCATCCGTCAGCCCTGCTCCGAACATGCGAACGTCTGCAGATAGCTCGCAGGCAGAAAGAGCTAGCCTGGAAAGCTGTTGCTCAGCCTCATCTGCCCATGGCACTGCTCGCACAGAGGCACAGAGACTGGGGCTGCTTGCTTGTCTTGCCCCCTCAAACTTCAAACGTAGCTTAGGTGGTCTGTGCCGGGCGCCTCCGGCAGCCCTGCTCCGAAAATGCAAACGTCTGCAGATAGCTCACAGGCAGAAAGAGCTAGCCTGGAAAGCTGTTGCTCAGCCTCATCTGCCCATGGCACTGCTCGCACAGAGGCACAGAGACTGGGGCTGCTTGCTTGTCTTGCCCCCTCAAACTTCAAAAGTAGCTTAGGTGGTCCGTGCCGGGCGCATCCGGCAGCCCTGCTCCAAAAATGCGAATGTCTGCAGATAGCTCGCAGGCAGAAAGAGCTAGCCTGGAAAGCTGTTGCTCAGCCTCATCTGCCCATGGCACTGCTCGCACAGAGGCACAGAGACTGGGGCTGCATGCTTGTCTTGCCCCCTCAAACTTCAAACGTAGCTTAGGTGGTCAGTGCCGGGCGCATCCGTCAGCCCTGCTCCGAACATGCGAACGTCTGCAGATAGCTCGCAGGCAGAAAGAGCTAGCCTGGAAAGCTGTTGCTCAGCCTCATCTGCCCATGGCACTGCTCGCACAGAGGCACAGAGACTGAGGCTGCTTGCTTGTTTTCCCCCTCAAACTTCAAACGTAGCTTAGGTGGTCCGTGCCGGGCGCCTCCGTCAGCCCTGCTCCGAAAATGCAAACGTCTGCAGATAGCTCACAGGCAGAAAGAGCTAGCCTGGAAAGCTGTTGCTCAGCCTCATCTGCCCATGGCACTGCTCGCACAGAGGCACAGAGACTGGGGCTGCTTGCTTGTCTTGCCCCCTCAAACTTCAAACGTAGCTTAGGTGGTCCGTGCCGGGCGCATCCGGCAGCCCTGCTCCGAAACTGCGAACGTCTGCAGATAGCTCGCAGGCAGAAAGAGCTAGCCTGGAAAGCTGTTGCTCAGCCTCATCTTCCCATGGCACTGCTCGCACAGAGGCACAGAGACTGGGGCTGCTTGCTTGTTTTCCCCCTCAAACTTCAAACGTAGCTTAGGTGGTCCGTGCCGGGCGCCTCCGTCAGCCCTGCTCCGAAAATGCAAACGTCTGCAGATAGCTCTCAGGCAGAAAGAGCTAGCCTGGAAAGCTGTTGCTCAGCCTCATCTGCCCATGGCACTGCTCGCACAGAGGCACAGAGACTGGGGCTGCTTGCTTGTCTTGTCCCCTCAAACTTCAAACGTAGCTTAGGTGGTCCTTGCCGGGCGCATCCGGCAGCCCTGCTCCAAAAATGCGAACGTCTGCAGATAGCTCGCAGGCAGAAAGAGCTAGCCTGGAAAGCTGTTGCTCAGCCTCATCTGCCCATGGCACTGCTCGCACAGAGGCACAGAGACTGGGGCTGCTTGCTTGTCTTGCCCCCTCAAACTTCAAACGTAGCTTAGGTGGTCCGTGCCGGGCGCATCCGGCAGCCCTGCTCCGAAAATCCAAACGTCTGCAGATAGCTCGCAGGCAGAAAGAGCTAGCCTGGAAAGCTGTTGCTCAGCCTCATCTGCCCATGGCACTGCTCGCACAGAGGCACAGAGACTGGGGCTGCTTGCTTGTCTTGCCCCCTCAAACTTCAAACGTAGCTTAGGTGGTCCGTGCCGGGCGCCTCAGGCAGCCCTGCTCCGAAAATGCAAACGTCTGCAGATAGCTCACAGGCAGAAAGAGCTAGCCTGGAAAGCTGTTGCTCAGCCTCATCTGCCCATGGCACTGCTCGCACAGAGGCACAGAGACTGGGGCTGCTTGCTTGTCTTGCCCCCTCAAACTTCAAACGTAGCTTAGGTGGTCCTTGCCGGGCGCATCCGGCAGCCCTGCTCCGAAAATGCAAACGTCTGCAGATAGCTCGCAGGCAGAAAGAGCTAGCCTGGAAAACTGTTGCTCAGCCTCATCTGCCCACGGCACTGCTCGCACAGAGGCACAGAGACTGGGGCTGCTTGCTTGTCTTGTCCCCTCAAACTTCAAACGTAGCTTAGGTGGTCCGTGCCGGGCGCTTCCGGCAGCCCTGCTCCGAAACTGCGAACGTCTGCAGATAGCTCGCAGGCAGAAAGAGCTAGCCTGGAAAGCTGTTGCTCAGCCTCATCTGCCCATGGCACTGCTCGCACAGAGGCACAGAGACTGGGGCTGCTTGCTTGTTTTGCCCCCTCAAACTTCAAACGTAGCTTAGGTGGTCCGTGCCGGGCGCATCCGGCAGCCCTGCTCCAAAAATGCGAACGTCTGCAGATAGCTCGCAGGCAGAAAGAGCTAGCCTGGAAAGCTGTTGCTCAGCCTCATCTGCCCATGGCACTGCTCGCACAGAGGCACAGAGACTGGGGCTGCTTGCTTGTCTTGCCCCCTCAAACTTCAAACGTAGCTTAGGTGGTCCGTGCCGGGCGCATCCGGCAGCCCTGCTCCGAAACTGCGAACGTCTGCAGATAGCTCGCAGGCAGAAAGAGCTAGCCTGGAAAGCTGTTGCTCAGCCTCATCTGCCCATGGCACTGCTCGCACAGAGGCACAGAGACTGAGGCTGCTTGCTTGTTTTCCCCCTCAAACTTCAAACGTAGCTTAGGTGGTCCGTGCCGGGCGCCTCCGTCAGCCCTGCTCCGAAAATGCAAACGTCTGCAGATAGCTCTCAGGCAGAAAGAGCTAGCCTGGAAAGCTGTTGCTCAGCCTCATCTGCCCATGGCACTGCTCGCACAGAGGCACAGAGACTGGGGCTGCTTGCTTGTCTTGTCCCCTCAAACTTCAAACGTAGCTTAGGTGGTCCTTGCCGGGCGCATCCGGCAGCCCTGCTCCAAAAATGCGAACGTCTGCAGATAGCTCGCAGGCAGAAAGAGCTAGCCTGGAAAGCTGTTGCTCAGCCTCATCTGCCCATGGCACTGCTCGCACAGAGGCACAGAGACTGGGGCTGCTTGCTTGTCTTGCCCCCTCAAACTTCAAACGTAGCTTAGGTGGTCCGTGCCGGGCGCATCCGGCAGCCCTGCTCCAAAAATCCAAACGTCTGCAGATAGCTCGCAGGCAGAAAGAGCTAGCCTGGAAAGCTGTTGCTCAGCCTCATCTGCCCATGGCACTGCTCGCACAGAGGCACAGAGACTGGGGCTGCTTGCTTGTCTTGCCCCCTCAAACTTCAAACGTAGCTTAGGTGGTCCGTGCCGGGCGCCTCAGGCAGCCCTGCTCCGAAAATGCAAACGTCTGCAGATAGCTCACAGGCAGAAAGAGCTAGCCTGGAAAGCTGTTGCTCAGCCTCATCTGCCCATGGCACTGCTCGCACAGAGGCACAGAGACTGGGGCTGCTTGCTTGTCTTGTCCCCTCAAACTTCAAACGTAGCTTAGGTGGTCCTTGCCGGGCGCATCCGGCAGCCCTGCTCCGAAAATGCAAACGTCTGCAGATAGCTCGCAGGCAGAAAGAGCTAGCCTGGAAAACTGTTGCTCAGCCTCATCTGCCCACGGCACTGCTCGCACAGAGGCACAGAGACTGGGGCTGCTTGCTTGTCTTGTCCCCTCAAACTTCAAACGTATCTTAGGTGGTCCTTGCCGGGCGCTTCCGGCAGCCCTGCTCCGAAACTGCGAACGTCTGCAGATAGCTCGCAGGCAGAAAGAGCTAGCCTGGAAAGCTGTTGCTCAGCCTCATCTGCCCATGGCACTGCTCGCACAGAGGCACAGAGACTGGGGCTGCTTGCTTGTTTTGCCCCCTCAAACTTCAAACGTAGCTTAGGTGGTCCGTGCCGGGCGCATCCGGCAGCCCTGCTCCAAAAATGCGAACGTCTGCAGATAGCTCGCAGGCAGAAAGAGCTAGCCTGGAAAGCTGTTGCTCAGCCTCATCTGCCCATGGCACTGCTCGCACAGAGGCACAGAGACTGGGGCTGCTTGCTTGTCTTGTCCCCTCAAACTTCAAACGTATCTTAGGTGGTCCGTGCCGGGCGCCTCCGGCAGCCCTGCTTCGAAAATGCGAACGTCTGCAGATAGCTCGCAGGCAGAAAGAGCTAGCCTGGAAAGCTGTTGCTCAGCCTCATCTGCCCATGGCACTGCTCGCACAGAGGCACAGAGACTGGGGCTGCTTGCTTGTCTTGTCCCCTCAAACTTCAAATGTAGCTTAGGTGGTCTGTGCCGTGCGCCTCCGGCAGCCCTGCTCCGAAAATGCGAACGTCTGCAGATAGCTCGCAGGCAGAAAGAGCTAGCCTGGAAAGCTGTTGCTCAGCCTCATCTGCCCATGGCACTGCTCGCACAGAGGCACAGAGACTGGGGCTGCTTGCTTGTCTTGTCCCCTCAAACTTCAAACGTAGCTTAGGTGGTCCGTGCCGGGCGCCTCCGGCAGCCCTGCTCCGAAAATGCAAACGTCTGCAGATAGCTCGCAGGCAGAAAGAGCTAGCCTGGAAAGCTGTTGCTCAGCCTCATCTGCCCATGGCACTGCTCGCACAGAGGCACAGAGACTGGGGCTGCTTGCTTTTCTTGCCCCCTCAAACTTCAAACGTAGCTTAGGTGGTCCGTGCCGGGCGCCTCCGGCACCCCTGCTCCAAAAATGCAAACGTCTGCAGATAGCTCACAGGCAGAAAGAGCTAGCCTGGAAAGCTGTTGCTCAGCCTCATCTGCCCATGGCACTGCTCGCACAGAGGCACAGAGACTGGGGCTGCTTGCTTGTCTTGTCCCCTCAAACTTCAAATGTAGCTTAGGTGGTCCGTGCCGGGCGCCTCCGGCAGCCCTGCTCCGAAAATGCAAACGTCTGCAGATAGCTCTCAGGCAGAAAGAGCTAGCCTGGAAAGCTGTTGCTCAGCCTCATCTGCCCATGGCACTGCTCGCACAGAGGCACAGAGACTGGGGCTGCTTGCTTGTCTTGCCCCCTCAAACTTCAAACGTAGCTTAGGTGGTCCTTGCCGGGCGCCTCCGGCAGCCCTGCTCCAAAAATGCGAACGTCTGCAGATAGCTCGCAGGCAGAAAGAGCTAGCCTGGAAAGCTGTTGCTCAGCCTCATCTGCCCATGGCACTGCTCGCACAGAGGCACAGAGACTGGGGCTGCTTGCTTGTCTTGCCCCCTCAAACTTCAAACGTAGCTTACGTGGTCCGTGCCGGGCGCCTCCGGCAGCCCTGCTCCGAAAATGCAAACGTCTGCAGATAGCTCACAGGCAGAAAGAGCTAGCCTGGAAAGCTGTTGCTCAGCCTCATCTGCCCATGGCACTGCTCGCACAGAGGCACAGAGACTGGGGCTGCTTGCTTGTCTTGTCCCCTCAAACTTCAAATGTAGCTTAGGTGGTCCGTGCCGGGCGCCTCCGGCAGCCCTGCTCCGAAAATGCAAACGTCTGCAGATAGCTCTCAGGCAGAAAGAGCTAGCCTGGAAAGCTGTTGCTCAGCCTCATCTGCCCATGGCACTGCTCGCACAGAGGCACAGAGACTGGGGCTGCTTGCTTGTCTTGCCCCCTCAAACTTCAAACGTAGCTTAGGTGGTCCGTGCCGGGCGCCTCCGGCAGCCCTGCTCCAAAAATGCGAACGTCTGCAGATAGCTCGCAGGCAGAAAGAGCTAGCCTGGAAAGCTGTTGCTCAGCCTCATCTGCCCATGGCACTGCTCGCACAGAGGCACAGAGACTGGGGCTGCTTGCTTGTCTTGCCCCCTCAAACTTCAAACGTAGCTTAGGTGGTCCGTGCCGGGCGCCTCCGGCAGCCCTGCTCCGAAAATGCAAACGTCTGCAGATAGCTCGCAGGCAGAAAGAGCTAGCCTGGAAAGCTGTTGCTCAGCCTCATCTGCCCACGGCACTGCTCGCACAGAGGCACAGAGACTGGGGCTGCTTGCTTGTCTTGCCCCCTCAAACTTCAAACGTAACTTAGGTGGTCCTTGCCGGGCGCATCCGGCAGCCCTGCTCCAAAAATGCAAACGTCTGCAGATAGCTCGCAGGCAGAAAGAGCTAGCCTGGAAAGCTGTTGCTCAGCCTCATCTGCCCATGGCACTGCTCGCACAGAGGCACAGAGACTGGGGCTGTTTGCTTGTTTTGCCCCCTCAAACTTCAAACGTAGCTTAGGTGGTCCGTGCCGGGCGCCTCCGTCAGCCCTGCTCCGAAAATGCGAACGTCTGCAGATAGCTCTCAGGCAGAAAGAGCTAGCCTGGAAAGCTGTTGCTCAGCCTCATCTGCCCATGGCACTGCTCGCACAGAGGCACAGAGACTGGGGCTGCTTGCTTGTCTTGCCCCCTCAAACTTCAAACGTAGCTTAGGTGGTCCGTGCCGGGCGCCTCCGGCAGCCCTGCTCCGAAAATGCAAACGTCTGCAGATAGCTCACAGGCAGAAAGAGCTAGCCTGGAAAGCTGTTGCTCAGCCTCATCTGCCCATGGCACTGCTCGCACAGAGGCACAGAGACTGGGGCTGCTTGCTTGTCTTGTCCCCTCAAACTTCAAATGTAGCTTAGGTGGTCCGTGCCGGGCGCCTCCGGCAGCCCTGCTCCGAAAATGCAAACGTCTGCAGATAGCTCTCAGGCAGAAAGAGCTAGCCTGGAAAGCTGTTGCTCAGCCTCATCTGCCCATGGCACTGCTCGCACAGAGGCACAGAGACTGGGGCTGCTTGCTTGTCTTGCCCCCTCAAACTTCAAACGTAGCTTAGGTGGTCCTTGCCGGGCGCCTCCGGCAGCCCTGCTCCAAAAATGCAAACGTCTGCAGATAGCTCGCAGGCAGAAAGAGCTAGCCTGGAAAGCTGTTGCTCAGCCTCATCTGCCCATGGCACTGCTCGCACAGAGGCACAGAGACTGGGGCGGCTTGCTTGTCTTGCCCCCTCAAACTTCAAACGTAGCTTAGGTGGTCCGTGCCGGGCGCATCCGGCAGCCCTGCTCCGAAAATGCGAACGTCTGCAGATAGCTCGCAGGCAGAAAGAGCTAGCCTGGAAAGCTGTTGCTCAGCCTCATCTGCCCATGGCACTGCTCGCACAGAGGCACAGAGACTGGGGCTGCTTGCTTGTCTTGCCCCCTCAAACTTCAAACGTAGCTTAGGTGGTCCGTGCCGGGCGCCTCCGGCAGCCCTGCTCCGAAAATGCAAACGTCTGCAGATAGCTCGCAGGCAGAAAGAGCTAGCCTGGAAAGCTGTTGCTCAGCCTCATCTGCCCACGGCACTGCTCGCACAGAGGCACAGAGACTGGGGCTGCTTGCTTGTCTTGCCCCCTCAAACTTCAAACGTAGCTTAGGTGGTCCTTGCCGGGCGCATCCGGCAGCCCTGCTCCAAAAATGCAAACGTCTGCAGATAGCTCGCAGGCAGAAAGAGCTAGCCTGGAAAGCTGTTGCTCAGCCTCATCTGCCCATGGCACTGCTCGCACAGAGGCACAGAGACTGGGGCTGTTTGCTTGTTTTGCCCCCTCAAACTTCAAACGTAGCTTAGGTGGTCCGTGCCGGGCGCCTCCGTCAGCCCTGCTCCGAAAATGCGAACGTCTGCAGATAGCTCGCAGGCAGAAAGAGCTAGCCTGGAAAGCTGTTGCTCAGCCTCATCTGCCCATGGCACTGCTCGCACAGAGGCACAGAGACTGAGGCTGCTTGCTTGTTTTCCCCCTCAAACTTCAAACGTAGCTTAGGTGGTCCGTGCCGGGCGCCTCAGGCAGCCCTGCTCCGAAAATGCAAACGTCTGCAGATAGCTCTCAGGCAGAAAGAGCTAGCCTGGAAAGCTGTTGCTCAGCCTCATCTGCCCATGGCACTGCTCGCACAGAGGCACAGAGACTGGGGCTGCTTGCTTGTCTTGTCCCCTCAAACTTCAAACGTAGCTTAGGTGGTCCTTGCCGGGCGCATCCGGCAGCCCTGCTCCAAAAATGCGAACGTCTGCAGATAGCTCGCAGGCAGAAAGAGCTAGCCTGGAAAGCTGTTGCTCAGCCTCATCTGCCCATGGCACTGCTCGCACAGAGGCACAGAGACTGGGGCTGCTTGCTTGTCTTGCCCCCTCAAACTTCAAACGTAGCTTATATGGTCCGTGCCGGGCGCATCCGGCAGCCCTGCTCCGAAAATCCAAACGTCTGCAGATAGCTCGCAGGCAGAAAGAGCTAGCCTGGAAAGCTGTTGCTCAGCCTCATCTGCCCATGGCACTGCTCGCACAGAGGCACAGAGACTGGGGCTGCTTGCTTGTCTTGCCCCCTCAAACTTCAAACGTAGCTTACGTGGTCCGTGCCGGGCGCCTCCGGCAGCCCTGCTCCGAAAATGCAAACGTCTGCAGATAGCTCACAGGCAGAAAGAGCTAGCCTGGAAAGCTGTTGCTCAGCCTCATCTGCCCATGGCACTGCTCGCACAGAGGCACAGAGACTGGGGCTGCTTGCTTGTCTTGCCCCCTCAAACTTCAAACGTATCTTAGGTGGTCCTTGCCGGGCGCATCCGGCAGCCCTGCTCCGAAAATGCAAACGTCTGCAGATAGCTCGCAGGCAGAAAGAGCTAGCCTGGAAAACTGTTGCTCAGCCTCATCTGCCCACGGCACTGCTCGCACAGAGGCACAGAGACTGGGGCTGCTTGCTTGTCTTGTTCCCTCAAACTTCAAACGTATCTTAGGTGGTCCGTGCCGGGCGCTTCCGGCAGCCCTGCTCCGAAACTGCGAACGTCTGCAGATAGCTCGCAGGCAGAAAGAACTAGCCTGGAAAGCTGTTGCTCAGCCTCATCTGCCCATGGCACTGCTCGCACAGAGGCACAGAGACTGGGGCTGCTTGCTTGTTTTGCCCCCTCAAACTTCAAACGTAGCTTAGGTGGTCCGTGCCGGGCGCATCCGGCAGCCCTGCTCCAAAAATGCGAACGTCTGCAGATAGCTCGCAGGCAGAAAGAGCTAGCCTGGAAAGCTGTTGCTCAGCCTCATCTGCCCATGGCACTGCTCGCACAGAGGCACAGAGACTGGGGCTGCTTGCTTGTCTTGCCCCCTCAAACTTCAAACGTAGCTTAGGTGGTCCGTGCCGGGCGCATCCGACAGCCCTGCTCCGAAACTGCGAACGTCTGCAGATAGCTCGCAGGCAGAAAGAGCTAGCCTGGAAAGCTGTTGCTCAGCCTCATCTGCCCATGGCACTGCTCGCACAGAGGCACAGAGACTGAGGCTGCTTGCTTGTTTTCCCCCTCAAACTTCAAACGTAGCTTAGGTGGTCCGTGCCGGGCGCCTCCGTCAGCCCTGCTCCGAAAATGCAAACGTCTGCAGATAGCTCTCAGGCAGAAAGAGCTAGCTTGGAAAGCTGTTGCTCAGCCTCATCTGCCCATGGCACTGCTCGCACAGAGGCACAGAGACTGGGGCTGCTTGCTTGTCTTGTCCCCTCAAACTTCAAACGTAGCTTAGGTGGTCCTTGCCGGGCGCATCCGGCAGCCCTGCTCCAAAAATGCGAGCGTCTGCAGATAGCTCGCAGGCAGAAAGAGCTAGCCTGGAAAGCTGTTGCTCAGCCTCATCTGCCCATGGCACTGCTCGCACAGAGGCACAGAGACTGGGGCTGCTTGCTTGTCTTGCCCCCTCAAACTTCAAACGTAGCTTAGGTGGTCCGTGCCGGGCGCATCCGGCAGCCCTGCTCCGAAAATCCAAACGTCTGCAGATAGCTCGCAGGCAGAAAGAGCTAGCCTGGAAAGCTGTTGCTCAGCCTCATCTGCCCATGGCACTGCTCGCACAGAGGCACAGAGACTGGGGCTGCTTGCTTGTCTTGCCCCCTCAAACTTCAAACGTAGCTTAGGTGGTCCGTGCCGGGCGCCTCAGGCAGCCCTGCTCCGAAAATGCAAACGTCTGCAGATAGCTCACAGGCAGAAAGAGCTAGCCTGGAAAGCTGTTGCTCAGCCTCATCTGCCCATGGCACTGCTCGCACAGAGGCACAGAGACTGGGGCTGCTTGCTTGTCTTGCCCCCTCAAACTTCAAACGTAGCTTAGGTGGTCCTTGCCGGGCGCATCCGGCAGCCCTGCTCCGAAAATGCAAACGTCTGCAGATAGCTCGCAGGCAGAAAGAGCTAGCCTGGAAAACTGTTGCTCAGCCTCATCTGCCCACGGCACTGCTCGCACAGAGGCACAGAGACTGGGGCTGCTTGCTTGTCTTGTCCCCTCAAACTTCAAACGTATCTTAGGTGGTCCTTGCCGGGCGCTTCCGGCAGCCCTGCTCCGAAACTGCGAACGTCTGCAGATAGCTCGCAGGCAGAAAGAGCTAGCCTGGAAAGCTGTTGCTCAGCCTCATCTGCCCATGGCACTGCTCGCACAGAGGCACAGAGACTGGGGCTGCTTGCTTGTTTTGCCCCCTCAAACTTCAAACGTAGCTTAGGTGGTCCGTGCCGGGCGCATCCGGCAGCCCTGCTCCAAAAATGCGAACGTCTGCAGATAGCTCGCAGGCAGAAAGAGCTAGCCTGGAAAGCTGTTGCTCAGCCTCATCTGCCCATGGCACTGCTCGCACCGAGGCACAGAGACTGGGGCTGCTTGGTTGTCTTGTCCCCTCAAACTTCAAATGTATCTTAGGTGGTCCTTGCCGGGCGCCTCCGGCAGCCCTGCTCCGAAAATGCGAACGTCTGCAGATAGCTCGCAGGCAGAAAGAGCTAGCCTGGAAAGCTGTTGCTCAGCCTCATCTGCCCATGGCACTGCTCGCACAGAGGCACAGAGACTGGGGCTGTTTGCTTGTCTTGTCCCCTCAAACTTCAAATGTAGCTTAGGTGGTCTGTGCCGTGCGCCTCCGGCAGCCCTGCTCCGAAAATGCGAACGTCTGCAGATAGCTCGCAGGCAGAAAGAGCTAGCCTGGAAAGCTGTTGCTCAGCCTCATCTGCCCATGGCACTGCTCGCACAGAGGCACAGAGACTGGGGCTGCTTGCTTGTCTTGTCCCCTCAAACTTCAAACGTAGCTTAGGTGGTCCTTGCCGGGCGCCTCCGGCAGCCCTGCTCCGAAAATGCCAACGTCTGCAGATAGCTCGCAGGCAGAAAGAGCTAGCCTGGAAAGCTGTTGCTCAGCCTCATCTGCCCATGGCACTGCTCGCACAGAGGCACAGAGACTGGGGCTGCTTGCTTGTCTTGCCCCCTCAAACTTCAAACGTAGCTTAGGTGGTCCGTGCCGGGCGCATCCGGCAGCCCTGCTCCGAAAATCCAAACGTCTGCAGATAGCTCGCAGGCAGAAAGAGCTAGCCTGGAAAGCTGTTGCTCAGCCTCATCTGCCCATGGCACTGCTCGCACAGAGGCACAGAGACTGGGGCTGCTTGCTTGTTTTGCCCCCTCAAACTTCAAACGTAGCTTAGGTGGTCCGTGCCGGGCGCCTCCGGCAGCCCTGCTCCGAAAATGCAAACGTCTGCAGATAGCTCGCAGGCAGAAAGAGCTAGCCTGGAAAGCTGTTGCTCAGCCTCATCTGCCCATGGCACTGCTCGCACAGAGGCACAGAGACTGGGGCTGTTTGCTTGTTTTGCCCCCTCAAACTTCAAACGTAGCTTAGGTGGTCCGTGCCGGGCGCCTCCGTCAGCCCTGCTCCGAAAATGCGAACGTCTGCAGATAGCTCGCAGGCAGAAAGAGCTAGCCTGGAAAGCTGTTGCTCAGCCTCATCTGCCCATGGCACTGCTCGCACAGAGGCACAGAGACTGAGGCTGCTTGCTTGTTTTCCCCCTCAAACTTCAAACGTAGCTTAGGTGGTCCGTGCCGGGCGCCTCCGTCAGCCCTGCTCCGAAAATGCAAACGTCTGCAGATAGCTCTCAGGCAGAAAGAGCTAGCCTGGAAAGCTGTTGCTCAGCCTCATCTGCCCATGGCACTGCTCGCACAGAGGCACAGAGACTGGGGCTGCTTGCTTGTCTTGTCCCCTCAAACTTCAAACGTAGCTTAGGTGGTCCTTGCCGGGCGCATCCGGCAGCCCTGCTCCAAAAATGCGAACGTCTGCAGATAGCTCGCAGGCAGAAAGAGCTAGCCTGGAAAGCTGTTGCTCAGCCTCATCTGCCCATGGCACTGCTCGCACAGAGGCACAGAGACTGGGGCTGCTTGCTTGTCTTGCCCCCTCAAACTTCAAACGTAGCTTAGGTGGTCCGTGCCGGGCGCATCCGGCAGCCCTGCTCCGAAAATCCAAACGTCTGCAGATAGCTCGCAGGCAGAAAGAGCTAGCCTGGAAAGCTGTTGCTCAGCCTCATCTGCCCATGGCACTGCTCGCACAGAGGCACAGAGACTGGGGCTGCTTGCTTGTCTTGCCCCCTCAAACTTCAAACGTAGCTTACGTGGTCCGTGCCGGGCGCCTCCGGCAGCCCTGCTCCGAAAATGCAAACGTCTGCAGATAGCTCACAGGCAGAAAGAGCTAGCCTGGAAAGCTGTTGCTCAGCCTCATCTGCCCATGGCACTGCTCGCACAGAGGCACAGAGACTGGGGCTGCTTGCTTGTCTTGCCCCCTCAAACTTCAAACGTATCTTAGGTGGTCCTTGCCGGGCGCATCCGGCAGCCCTGCTCCGAAAATGCAAACGTCTGCAGATAGCTCGCAGGCAGAAAGAGCTAGCCTGGAAAACTGTTGCTCAGCCTCATCTGCCCACGGCACTGCTCGCACAGAGGCACAGAGACTGGGGCTGCTTGCTTGTCTTGTTCCCTCAAACTTCAAACGTATCTTAGGTGGTCCGTGCCGGGCGCTTCCGGCAGCCCTGCTCCGAAACTGCGAACGTCTGTAGATAGCTCGCAGGCAGAAAGAACTAGCCTGGAAAGCTGTTGCTCAGCCTCATCTGCCCATGGCACTGCTCGCACAGAGGCACAGAGACTGGGGCTGCTTGCTTGTCTTGCCCCCTCAAACTTCAAACGTAGCTTAGGTGGTCCGTGCCGGGCGCATCCGGCAGCCCTGCTCCAAAAATGCGAACGTCTGCAGATAGCTCGCAGGCAGAAAGAGCTAGCCTGGAAAGCTGTTGCTCAGCCTCATCTGCCCATGGCACTGCTCGCACAGAGGCACAGAGACTGGGGCTGCTTGCTTGTCTTGCCCCCTCAAACTTCAAACGTAGCTTAGGTGGTCCGTGCCGGGCGCCTCAGGCAGCCCTGCTCCGAAAATGCAAACGTCTGCAGATAGCTCACAGGCAGAAAGAGCTAGCCTGGAAAGCTGTTGCTCAGCCTCATCTGCCCATGGCACTGCTCGCACAGAGGCACAGAGACTGGGGCTGCTTGCTTGTCTTGCCCCCTCAAACTTCAAACGTAGCTTAGGTGGTCCTTGCCGGGCGCATCCGGCAGCCCTGCTCCGAAAATGCAAACGTCTGCAGATAGCTCGCAGGCAGAAAGAGCTAGCCTGGAAAACTGTTGCTCAGCCTCATCTGCCCACGGCACTGCTCGCACAGAGGCACAGAGACTGGGGCTGCTTGCTTGTCTTGTCCCCTCAAACTTCAAACGTATCTTAGGTGGTCCTTGCCGGGCGCTTCCGGCAGCCCTGCTCCGAAACTGCGAACGTCTGCAGATAGCTCGCAGGCAGAAAGAGCTAGCCTGGAAAGCTGTTGCTCAGCCTCATCTGCCCATGGCACTGCTCGCACAGAGGCACAGAGACTGGGGCTGCTTGCTTGTTTTGCCCCCTCAAACTTCAAACGTAGCTTAGGTGGTCCGTGCCGGGCGCATCCGGCAGCCCTGCTCCAAAAATGCAAACGTCTGCAGATAGCTCGCAGGCAGAAAGAGCTAGCCTGGAAAGCTGTTGCTCAGCCTCATCTGCCCATGGCACTGCTCGCACAGAGGCACAGAGACTGGGGCTGCTTGCTTGTCTTGTCCCCTCAAACTTCAAATGTATCTTAGGTGGTCCGTGCCGGGCGCCTCCGGCAGCCCTGCTCCGAAAATGCGAACGTCTGCAGATAGCTCGCAGGCAGAAAGAGCTAGCCTGGAAAGCTGTTGCTCAGCCTCATCTGCCCATGGCACTGCTCGCACAGAGGCACAGAGACTGGGGCTGCTTGCTTGTCTTGCCCCCTCAAACTTCAAACGTAGCTTAGGTGGTCCGTGCCGGGCGCATCCGGCAGCCCTGCTCCGAAAATGCAAACGTCTTCAGATAGCTCGCAGGCAGAAAGAGCTAGCCTGGAAAACAGTTGCTCAGCCTCATCTGCCCACGGCACTGCTCGCACAGAGGCACAGAGACTGGGGCTGCTTGCTTGTTTTGCCCCCTCAAACTTCAAACGTAACTTAGGTGGTCCGTGCCGGGCGCATCCGGCAGCCCTGCTCCAAAAATGCGAACGTCTGCAGATAGCTCGCAGGCAGAAAGAGCTAGCCTGGAAAGCTGTTGCTCAGCCTCATCTGCCCATGGCACTGCTCGCACAGAGGCACAGAGACTGGGGCTGCTTGCTTGTCTTGTCCCCTCAAACTTCAAATGTATCTTAGGTGGTCCGTGCCGGGCGCCTCCGGCAGCCCTGCTCCGAAAATGCGAACGTCTGCAGATAGCTCGCAGGCAGAAAGAGCTAGCCTGGAAAGCTGTTGCTCAGCCTCATCTGCCCATGGCACTGCTCGCACAGAGGCACAGAGAGTGGGGCTGCTTGCTTGTCTTGCCCCCTCAAACTTCAAACGTAGCTTAGGTGGTCCGTGCCGGGCGCATCCGGCAGCCCTGCTCCGAAAATGCAAACGTCTGCAGATAGCTCGCAGGCAGAAAGAGCTAGCCTGGAAAGCTGTTGCTCAGCCTCATCTGCCCATGGCACTGCTCGCACAGAGGCACAGAGACTGGGGCTGCTTGCTTGTCTTGCCCCCTCAAACTTCAAACGTAGCTTAGGTGGTCCGTGCCGGGCGCCTCCGGCAGCCCTGCTCCGAAAATGCAAACGTCTGCAGATAGCTTGCAGGCAGAAAGAGCTAGCCTGGAAAGCTGTTGCTCAGCCTCATCTGCCCATGGCACTGCTCGCACAGAGGCACAGAGACTGGGGCTGCTTGCTTGTCTTGCCCCCTCAAACTTCAAACGTATCTTAGGTGGTCCTTGCCGGGCGCATCCGGCAGCCCTGCTCCGAAAATGCAAACGTCTTCAGATAGCTCGCAGGCAGAAAGAGCTAGCCTGGAAAACAGTTGCTCAGCCTCATCTGCCCACGGCACTGCTCGCACAGAGGCACAGAGACTGGGGCTGCTTGCTTGTCTTGTTCCCTCAAACTTCAAACGTATCTTAGGTGGTCCGTGCCGGGCGCTTCCGGCAGCCCTGCTCCGAAACTGCGAACGTCTGCAGATAGCTCGCAGGCAGAAAGAGCTAGCCTGGAAAGCTGTTGCTCAGCCTCATCTGCCCATGGCACTGCTCGCACAGAGGCACAGAGACTGGGGCTGCTTGCTTGTTTTGCCCCCTCAAACTTCAAACGTAGCTTAGGTGGTCCGTGCCGGGCGCATCCGGCAGCCCTGCTCCGAAAATGCGAACGTCTGCAGATAGCTCGCAGGCAGAAAGAGCTAGCCTGGAAAGCTGTTGCTCAGCCTCATCTGCCCATGGCACTGCTCGCACAGAGGCACAGAGACTGGGGCTGCTTGCTTGTCTTGCCCCCTCAAACTTCAAATGTAGCTTAGGTGGTCCGTGCCGGGCGCATCCGGCAGCCCTGCTCCGAAACTGCGAACGTCTGCAGATAGCTCTCAGGCAGAAAGAGCTAGCCTGGAAAGCTGTTGCTCAGCCTCATCTGCCCATGGCACTGCTCGCACAGAGGCACAGAGACTGGGACTGCTTGCTTGTCTTGTCCCCTCAAACTTCAAACGTAGCTTAGGTGGTCCTTGCCGGGCGCATCCGGCAGCCCTGCTCCAAAAATGCGAACGTCTGCAGATAGCTCGCAGGCAGAAAGAGCTAGCCTGGAAAGCTGTTGCTCAGCCTCATCTGCCCATGGCACTGCTCGCACAGAGGCACAGAGACTGGGGCTGCTTGCTTGTCTTGCCCCCTCAAACTTCAAACGTAGCTTAGGTGGTCCGTGCCGGGCGCATCCGGCAGCCCTGCTCCAAAAATGCGAACGTCTGCAGATAGCTCGCAGGCAGAAAGAGCTAGCCTGGAAAGCTGTTGCTCAGCCTCATCTGCCCATGGCACTGCTCGCACAGAGGCACAGAGACTGGGGCTGCTTGCTTGTCTTGCCCCCTCAAACTTCAAACGTAGCTTAGGTGGTCCGTGCCGGGCGCCTCAGGCAGCCCTGCTCCGAAAATGCAAACGTCTGCAGATAGCTCACAGGCAGAAAGAGCTAGCCTGGAAAGCTGTTGCTCAGCCTCATCTGCCCATGGCACTGCTCGCACAGAGGCACAGAGACTGGGGCTGCTTGCTTGTCTTGCCCCCTCAAACTTCAAACGTAGCTTAGGTGGTCCTTGCCGGGCGCATCCGGCAGCCCTGCTCCGAAAATGCAAACGTCTGCAGATAGCTCGCAGGCAGAAAGAGCTAGCCTGGAAAACTGTTGCTCAGCCTCATCTGCCCACGGCACTGCTCGCACAGAGGCACAGAGACTGGGGCTGCTTGCTTGTCTTGTCCCCTCAAACTTCAAACGTATCTTAGGTGGTCCGTGCCGGGCGCTTCCGGCAGCCCTGCTCCGAAACTGCGAACGTCTGCAGATAGCTCGCAGGCAGAAAGAGCTAGCCTGGAAAGCTGTTGCTCAGCCTCATCTGCCCATGGCACTGCTCGCACAGAGGCACAGAGACTGGGGCTGCTTGCTTGTTTTGCCCCCTCAAACTTCAAACGTAGCTTAGGTGGTCCGTGCCGGGCGCATCCGGCAGCCCTGCTCCAAAAATGCGAACGTCTGCAGATAGCTCGCAGGCAGAAAGAGCTAGCCTGGAAAGCTGTTGCTCAGCCTCATCTGCCCATGGCACTGCTCGCACAGAGGCACAGAGACTGGGGCTGCTTGCTTGTCTTGTCCCCTCAAACTTCAAACGTATCTTAGGTGGTCCGTGCCGGGCGCCTCCGGCAGCCCTGCTCCGAAAATGCAAACGTCTGCAGATAGCTCGCAGGCAGAAAGAGCTAGCCTGGAAAGCTGTTGCTCAGCCTCATCTGCCCATGGCACTGCTCGCACAGAGGCACAGAGACTGGGGCTGCTTGCTTGTCTTGTCCCCTCAAACTTCAAATGTAGCTTAGGTGGTCTGTGCCGTGCGCCTCCGGCAGCCCTGCTCCGAAAATGCGAACGTCTGCAGATAGCTCGCAGGCAGAAAGAGCTAGCCTGGAAAGCTGTTGCTCAGCCTCATCTGCCCATGGCACTGCTCGCACAGAGGCACAGAGACTGGGGCTGCTTGCTTGTCTTGTCCCCTCAAACTTCAAACGTAGCTTAGGTGGTCCGTGCCGGGCGCCTCCGGCAGCCCTGCTCCGAAAATGCAAACGTCTGCAGATAGCTCGCAGGCAGAAAGAGCTAGCCTGGAAAGCTGTTGCTCAGCCTCATCTGTCCATGACACTGCTCGCACAGAGGCACAGAGACTGGGGCTGCTTGCTTGTTTTGCCCCCTCAAACTTCAAACGTAGCTTAGGTGGTCCGTGGCAGGCGCCTCCGGCAGCCCTGCTCCGAAAATGCGAACGTCTGCAGATAGCTCGCAGGCAGAAAGAGCTAGCCTGGAAAGCTGTTGCTCAGCCTCATCTGCCCATGGCACTGCTCGCACAGAGGCACAGAGACTGGGGCTGCTTGCTTGTCTTGTCCCCTCAAACTTCAAACGTAGCTTAGGTGGTCCGTGCCGGGCGCCTCCGGCAGCCTTGCTCCGAAAATGCAAACGTCTGCAGATAGCTCGCAGGCAGAAAGAGCTAGCCTGGAAAGCTGTTGCTCAGCCTCATCTGCCCATGGCACTGCTCGCACAGAGGCACAGAGACTGGGGCTGCTTGCTTGTTTTGCCCCCTCAAACTTCAAACGTAGCTTAGGTGGTCCGTGGCGGGCGCCTCCGGCAGCCCTGCTCCGAAAATGCGAACGTCTGCAGATAGCTCGCAGGTAGAAAGAGCTAGCCTTGAAAGCTGTTGCTCAGCCTCATCTGCCCATGGCACTGCTCGCACAGAGGCACAGAGACTGGGGCTGCTTGCTTGTCTTGTCCCCTCAAACTTCAAATGTAGCTTAGGTGGTCCGTGCTGGGCGCCTCTGGCAGCCCTGCTCCGAAAATCCAAACGTCTGCAGATAGCTCGCAGGCAGAAAGAGCTAGCCTGGAAAGCTGTTGCTCAGCCTCATCTGCCCATGGCACTGCTCGCACAGAGGCACAGAGACTGGGGCTGCTTGCTTGTCTTGTCCCCTCAAACTTCAAACGTAGCTTAGGTGGTCCGTGCCGGGCGCCTCCGGCAGCCCTGCTCCGAAAATGCGAACGTCTGCAGATAGCTCGCAGGCAGAAAGAGCTAGCCTGGAACGCTGTTGCTCAGCCTCATCTGCCCATGGCACTGCTCGCACAGAGGCACAGAGACTGGGGCTGCTTGCTTGTCTTGTCCCCTCAAACTTCAAACGTAGCTTAGGTGGTCCGTGCCGGGCGCTTCAGGCAGCCCTGCTCCGAAACTGCGAACGTCTACAGATAGCTCGCAGGCAGAAAGAGCTAGCCTGGAAAGCTGTTGCTCAGCCTCATCTGCCCATGACACTGCTCGCACAGAGGCACAGAGACTGAGGCTGCTTGCTTGTTTTCCCCCTCAAAATTCAAACGTAGCTTAGGTGGTCCGTGCCGGGCGCCTCCGGCAGCCCTGCTCCGAAAATGCGAACGTCTGCAGATAGCTCGCAGGCAGAAAGAGCTAGCCTGGAACGCTGTTGCTCAGCCTCATCTGCCCATGGCACTGCTCGCACAGAGGCACAGAGACTGGGGCTGCTTGCTTGTCTTGTCCCCTCAAACTTCAAACGTAGCTTAGGTGGTCCGTGCCGGGCGCCTCCGGCAGCCCTGCTCCGAAAACGCGAACGTCTGCAGATAGCTCGCAGGCAGAAAGAGCTAGCCTGGAAAGCTGTTGCTCAGCCTCATCTGCCCATGGCACTGCTCGCACAGAGGCACAGAGACTGGGGCTGTTTGCTTGTTTTGCCCCCTCAAACTTCAAACGTAGCTTAGGTGGTCCGTGCCGGGCGCCTCCGTCAGCCCTGCTCCGAAAATGCGAACGTCTGCAGATAGCTCTCAGGCAGAAAGAGCTAGCCTGGAAAGCTGTTGCTCAGCCTCATCTGCCCATGGCACTGCTCGCACAGAGGCACAGAGACTGGGGCTGCTTGCTTGTCTTGTCCCCTCAAACTTGAAACGTAGCTTAGGTGGTCCGTGCCGGGCGCCTCCGGCAGCCCTGCTCCGAAAATGCAAACGTCTGCAGATAGCTCTCAGGCAGAAAGAGCTAGCCTGGAAAGCTGTTGCTCAGCCTCATCTGCCCATGGCACTGCTCGCACAGAGGCACAGAGTCTGGGGCTGCTTGCTTGTCTTGTCCCCTCAAACTTCAAACGTAGCTTAGGTGGTCCTTGCCGGGCGCATCCGGCAGCCCTGCTCCAAAAATGCGAACGTCTGCAGATAGCTCGCAGGCAGAAAGAGCTAGCCTGGAAAGCTGTTGCTCAGCCTCATCTGCCCATGGCACTGCTCGCACATAGGCACAGAGACTGGGGCTGCTTGCTTGTCTTGCCCCCTCAAACTTCAAACGTAGCTTATGTGGTCCGTGCCGGGCGCATCCGGCAGACCTGCTCCGAAAATGCAAACGTCTGCAGATAGCTCGCAGGCAGAAAGAGCTAGCCTGGAAAGCTGTTGCTCAGCCTCATCTGCCCATGGCACTGCTCGCACAGAGGCACAGAGACTGGGGCTGCTTGCTTGTCTTGCCCCCTCAAACTTCAAACGTAGCTTAGGTGGTCCTTGCCGGGCGCATCCGGCAGCCCTGCTCCGAAAATGCAAACGTCTGCAGATAGCTCGCAGGCAGAAAGAGCTAGCCTGGAAAACTGTTGCTCAGCCTCATCTGCCCACGGCACTGCTCGCACAGAGGCACAGAGACTGGGGCTGCTTGCTTGTCTTGTTCCCTCAAACTTCAAACGTATCTTAGGTGGTCCGTGCCGGGCGCTTCCGGCAGCCCTGCTCCGAAACTGCGAACGTCTGCAGATAGCTCGCAGGCAGAAAGAGCTAGCCTGGAAAGCTGTTGCTCAGCCTCATCTGCCCATGGCACTGCTCGCACAGAGGCACAGAGACTGGGGCTGCTTGCTTGTTTTGTCCCCTCAAACTTCAAACGTAGCTTAGGTGGTCCGTGTCGGGCGCCTCCGTCAGCCCTGCTCCAAAAATGCGAACGTCTGCAGATAGCTCGCAGGCAGAAAGAGCTAGCCTGGAAAGCTGTTGCTCAGCCTCATCTGCCCATGGCACTGCTCGCACAGAGGCACAGAGACTGGGGCTGCTTGCTTGTCTTGTCCCCTCAAACTTCAAACGTATCTTAGGTGGTCCGTGCCGGGCGCCTCCGTCAGCCCTGCTCCGAAAATGCGAACGTCTGCAGATAGCTCGCAGGCAGAAAGAGCTAGCCTGGAAAGCTGTTGCTCAGCCTCATCTGCCCATGGCACTGCTCGCACAGAGGCACAGAGAGTGGGGCTGCTTGCTTGTCTTGTCCCCTCAAACTTCAAACGTAGCTTAGGTGGTCTGTGCCGTGCGCCTCCGGCAGCCCTGCTCCGAAAATGCGAACGTCTGCAGATAGCTCGCAGGCAGAAAGAGCTAGCCTGGAAAGCTGTTGCTCAGCCTCATCTGCCCATGGCACTGCTCGCACAGAGGCACAGAGACTGGGGCTGCTTGCTTGTCTTGTCCCCTCAAACTTCAGACGTAGCTTAGGTGGTCCGTGTCGGGCGCCTCCGGCAGCCCTGCTCCGAAAATGCAAACGTCTGCAGATAGCTCGCAGGCAGAAAGAGCTAGCCTGGAAAGCTGTTGCTCAGCCTCATCTGCCCATGGCACTGCTCGCACAGAGGCACAGAGACTGGGGCTGCTTGCTTGTTTTGCCCCCTCAAACTTCAAACGTAGTTTAGGTGGTCCGTGGCACGCGCCTCAGGCAGCCCTGCTCCGAAAATGCGAACGTCTGCAGATAGCTCGCAGGCAGAAAGAGCTAGCCTGGAAAGCTGTTGCTCAGCCTCATCTGCCCATGGCACTGCTCGCACAGAGGCACAGAGACTGGGGCTGCTTGCTTGTCTTGTCCCCTCAAACTTCAAACGTAGCTTAGGTGGTCCGTGCCGGGCGCCTCCGGCAGCCCTGCTCCGAAAATGCAAACGTCTGCAGATAGCTCGCAGGCAGAAAGAGCTAGCCTGGAAAGCTGTTGCTCAGCCTCATCTGTCCATGGCACTGCTCGCACAGAGGCACAGAGACTGGGGCTGCTTGCTTGTTTTGCCCCCTCAAACTTCAAACGTAGCTTAGGTGGTCCGTGGCGGGCGCCTCCGGCAGCCCTGCTCCGAAAATGCGAACGTCTGCAGATAGCTCGCAGGCAGAAAGAGCTAGCCTGGAAAGCTGTTGCTCAGCCTCATCTGCCCATGGCACTGCTCGCACAGAGGCACAGAGACTGGGGCTGCTTGCTTGTCTTGTCCCCTCAAACTTCAAATGTAGCTTAGGTGGTCCGTGCTGGGCGCCTCTGGCAGCCCTGCTCCGAAAATCCAAACGTCTGCAGATAGCTCGCAGGCAGAAAGAGCTAGCCTGGAAAGCTGTTGCTCAGCCTCATCTGCCCATGGCACTGCTCGCACAGAGGCACAGAGACTGGGGCTGCTTGCTTGTCTTGTCCCCTCAAACTTCAAACGTAGCTTATGTGGTCCGTGCCGGGCGCTTCAGGCAGCCCTGCTCCGAAACTGCGAACGTCTACAGATAGCTCGCAGGCAGAAAGAGCTAGCCTGGAAAGCTGTTGCTCAGCCTCATCTGCCCATGACACTGCTCGCACAGAGGCACAGAGACTGAGGCTGCTTGCTTGTTTTCCCCCTCAAACTTCAAACGTAGCTTAGGTGGTCCGTGCCGGGCGCATCCGGCAGCCCTGCTCCGAAAATGCAAACGTCTGCAGATAGCTCGCAGGCAGAAAGAGCTAGCCTGGAAAGCTGTTGCTCAGCCTCATCTGCCCATGGCACTGCTCGCACAGAGGCACAGAGACTGGGGCTGCTTGCTTGTCTTGTCCTCTCAAACTTCAAACGTAGCTTAGGTGGTCTGTGCCGGGCGCCTCCGGCAGCCCTGCTCCGAAAATGCCAACGTCTGCAGATAGCTCGCAGGCAGAAAGAGCTAGCCTGGAAAGCTGTTGCTCAGCCTCATCTGCCCATGGCACTGCTCGCACAGAGGCACAGAGACTGGGGCTGCTTGCTTGTTTTCCCCCTCAAAATTCAAACGTAGCTTAGGTGGTCCGTGCCGGGCGCCTCCGGCAGCCCTGCTCCGAAAATGCGAACGTCTGCAGATAGCTCGCAGGCAGAAAGAGCTAGCCTGGAACGCTGTTGCTCAGCCTCATCTGCCCATGGCACTGCTCGCACAGAGGCACAGAGACTGGGGCTGCTTGCTTGTCTTGTCCCCTCAAACTTCAAACGTAGCTTAGGTGGTCCGTGCCGGGCGCCTCCGGCAGCCCTGCTCCGAAAACGCGAACGTCTACAGATAGCTCGCAGGCAGAAAGAGCTAGCCTGGAAAGCTGTTGCTCAGCCTCATCTGCCCATGACACTGCTCGCACAGAGGCACAGAGACTGGGGCTGTTTGCTTGTTTTGCCCCCTCAAACTTCAAACGTAGCTTAGGTGGTCCGTGCCGGGCGCCTCCGTCAGCCCTGCTCCGAAAATGCGAACGTCTGCAGATAGCTCTCAGGCAGAAAGAGCTAGCCTGGAAAGCTGTTGCTCAGCCTCATCTGCCCATGGCACTGCTCGCACAGAGGCACAGAGACTGGGGCTGCTTGCTTGTCTTGTCCCCTCAAACTTGAAACGTAGCTTAGGTGGTCCGTGCCGGGCGCCTCCGGCAGCCCTGCTCCGAAAATGCAAACGTCTGCAGATAGCTCTCAGGCAGAAAGAGCTAGCCTGGAAAGCTGTTGCTCAGCCTCATCTGCCCATGGCACTGCTCGCACAGAGGCACAGAGTCTGGGGCTGCTTGCTTGTCTTGCCCCCTCAAACTTCAAACGTAGCTTAGGTGGTCCTTGCCGGGCGCATCCGGCAGCCCTGCTCCAAAAATGCGAACGTCTGCAGATAGCTCGCAGGCAGAAAGAGCTAGCCTGGAAAGCTGTTGCTCAGCCTCATCTGCCCATGGCACTGCTCGCACATAGGCACAGAGACTGGGGCTGCTTGCTTGTCTTGCCCCCTCAAACTTCAAACGTAGCTTATGTGGTCCGTGCCGGGCGCATCCGGCAGACCTGCTCCGAAAATGCAAACGTCTGCAGATAGCTCGCAGGCAGAAAGAGCTAGCCTGGAAAGCTGTTGCTCAGCCTCATCTGCCCATGGCACTGCTCGCACAGAGGCACAGAGACTGGGGCTGCTTGCTTGTCTTGCCCCCTCAAACTTCAAACGTAGCTTAGGTGGTCCTTGCCGGGCGCATCCGGCAGCCCTGCTCCGAAAATGCAAACGTCTGCAGATAGCTCGCAGGCAGAAAGAGCTAGCCTGGAAAACTGTTGCTCAGCCTCATCTGCCCACGGCACTGCTCGCACAGAGGCACAGAGACTGGGGCTGCTTGCTTGTCTTGTTCCCTCAAACTTCAAACGTATCTTAGGTGGTCCGTGCCGGGCGCTTCCGGCAGCCCTGCTCCGAAACTGCGAACGTCTGCAGATAGCTCGCAGGCAGAAAGAGCTAGCCTGGAAAGCTGTTGCTCAGCCTCATCTGCCCATGGCACTGCTCGCACAGAGGCACAGAGACTGGGGCTGCTTGCTTGTTTTGTCCCCTCAAACTTCAAACGTAGCTTAGGTGGTCCGTGCCGGGCGCCTCCGTCAGCCCTGCTCCAAAAATGCGAACGTCTGCAGATAGCTCGCAGGCAGAAAGAGCTAGCCTGGAAAGCTGTTGCTCAGCCTCATCTGCCCATGGCACTGCTCGCACAGAGGCACAGAGACTGGGGCTGCTTGCTTGTCTTGTCCCCTCAAACTTCAAACGTATCTTAGGTGGTCCGTGCCGGGCGCCTCCGTCAGCCCTGCTCCGAAAATGCGAACGTCTGCAGATAGCTCGCAGGCAGAAAGAGCTAGCCTGGAAAGCTGTTGCTCAGCCTCATCTGCCCATGGCACTGCTCGCACAGAGGCACAGAGAGTGGGGCTGCTTGCTTGTCTTGTCCCCTCAAACTTCAAACGTAGCTTAGGTGGTCTGTGCCGTGCGCCTCCGGCAGCCCTGCTCCGAAAATGCGAACGTCTGCAGATAGCTCGCAGGCAGAAAGAGCTAGCCTGGAAAGCTGTTGCTCAGCCTCATCTGCCCATGGCACTGCTCGCACAGAGGCACAGAGACTGGGGCTGCTTGCTTGTCTTGTCCCCTCAAACTTCAGACGTAGCTTAGGTGGTCCGTGTCGGGCGCCTCCGGCAGCCCTGCTCCGAAAATGCAAACGTCTGCAGATAGCTCGCAGGCAGAAAGAGCTAGCCTGGAAAGCTGTTGCTCAGCCTCATCTGCCCATGGCACTGCTCGCACAGAGGCACAGAGACTGGGGCTGCTTGCTTGTTTTGCCCCCTCAAACTTCAAACGTAGTTTAGGTGGTCCGTGGCACGCGCCTCCGGCAGCCCTGCTCCGAAAATGCGAACGTCTGCAGATAGCTCGCAGGCAGAAAGAGCTAGCCTGGAAAGCTGTTGCTCAGCCTCATCTGCCCATGGCACTGCTCGCACAGAGGCACAGAGACTGGGGCTGCTTGCTTGTCTTGTCCCCTCAAACTTCAAACGTAGCTTAGGTGGTCCGTGCCGGGCGCCTCCGGCAGCCCTGCTCCGAAAATGCAAACGTCTGCAGATAGCTCGCAGGCAGAAAGAGCTAGCCTGGAAAGCTGTTGCTCAGCCTCATCTGTCCATGGCACTGCTCGCACAGAGGCACAGAGACTGGGGCTGCTTGCTTGTTTTGCCCCCTCAAACTTCAAACGTAGCTTAGGTGGTCCGTGGCGGGCGCCTCCGGCAGCCCTGCTCCGAAAATGCGAACGTCTGCAGATAGCTCGCAGGCAGAAAGAGCTAGCCTGGAAAGCTGTTGCTCAGCCTCATCTGCCCATGGCACTGCTCGCACAGAGGCACAGAGACTGGGGCTGCTTGCTTGTCTTGTCCTCTCAAACTTCAAACGTAGCTTAGGTGGTCTGTGCCGGGCGCCTCCGGCAGCCCTGCTCCGAAAATGCCAACGTCTGCAGATAGCTCGCAGGCAGAAAGAGCTAGCCTGGAAAGCTGTTGCTCAGCCTCATCTGCCCATGGCACTGCTCGCACAGAGGCACAGAGACTGGGGCTGCTTGCTTGTCTTGTCCCCTCAAACTTCAAACGTAGCTTAGGTGGTCCGTGCCGGGCGCCTCCGGCAGCCCTGCTCCGAAAATGCAAACGTCTGCAGATAGCTCGCAGGCAGAAAGAGCTAGCCTGGAAAGCTGTTGCTCAGCCTCATCTGCCCATGGCACTGCTCGCACAGAGGCACAGAGACTGGGGCTGTTTGCTTGTTTTGCCCCCTCAAACTTCAAACGTAGCTTAGGTGGTCCGTGCCGGGCGCCTCCGTCAGCCCTGCTCCGAAAATGCGAACGTCTGCAGATAGCTCGCAGGCAGAAACAGCTAGCCTGGAAAGCTGTTGCTCAGCCTCATCTGCCCATGGCACTGCTCGCACAGAGGCACAGAGACTGGGGCTGCTTGCTTGTCTTGTCCCCTCAAACTTCAAACGTAGCTTAGGTGGTCCGTGCCGGGCGCATCCGGCAGCCCTGCTCCGAAAATGCAAACGTCTGCAGATAGCTCGCAGGCAGAAAGAGCTAGCCTGGAAAGCTGTTGCTCAGCCTCATCTGCCCATGGCACTGCTCGCACAGAGGCACAGAGACTGGGGCTGCTTGCTTGTCTTGTCCCCTCAAACTTCAAATGTAGCTTAGGTGGTCCGTGCCGGGCGCCTCCGGCAGCCCTGCTCCGAAAATGCAAGCGTCTGCCGATAGCTTGCAGGCAGAAAGAGCTAGCCTGGAAAGCTGTTGCTCAGCCTCATCTGCCCATGGCACTGCTCGCACAGAGGCACAGAGACTGGGGCTGCTTGCTTGTCTTGCCCCCTCAAACTTCAAACGTAGCTTAGGTGGTCCGTGCCGGGCGCCTCCGGCAGCCCTGCTCCGAAAATGCGAACGTCTGCAGATAGCTCGCAGGCAGAAAGAGCTAGCCTGGAAAGCTGTTGCTCAGCCTCATCTGCCCATGGCACTGCTCGCACAGAGGCACAGAGACTGGGGCTGCTTGCTTGTCTTGACCCCTCAAACTTCAAACGTAGCTTAGGTGGTCCGTGCCGGGCGCCTCCGGCAGCCCTGCTCCGAAAATGCAAACGTCTGCAGATAGCTCACAGGCAGAAAGAGCTAGCCTGGAAAGCTGTTGCTCAGCCTCATCTGCCCATGGCACTGCTCGCACAGAGGCACAGAGACTGGGGCTGCTTGCTTGTCTTGCCCCCTCAAACTTCAAACGTAGCTTAGGTGGTCCGTGCCGGGCGCATCCGTCAGCCCTGCTCCGAAAATCCAAACGTCTGCAGATAGCTCGCAGGCAGAAAGAGCTAGCCTGGAAAGCTGTTGCTCAGCCTCATCTGCCCATGGCACTGCTCGCACAGAGGCACAGAGACTGGGGCTGCTTGCTTGTCTTGTCCCCTCAAACTTCAACCGTATCTTAGGTGGTCCGTGCCGGGCGCCTCCGGCAGCCCTGCTCCGAAAATGCAAACGTCTGCAGATAGCTCGCAGGCAGAAAGAGCTAGCCTGGAAAGCTGTTGCTCAGCCTCATCTGCCCATGGCACTGCTCGCACAGAGGCACAGAGACTGGGGCTGCTTGCTTGTCTTGCCCCCTCAAACTTCAAACGTAGCTTAGGTGGTCCGTGCCGGGCGCCTCCGGCAGCCCTGCTCCGAAAATGCAAACGTCTGCAGATAGCTCGCAGGCAGAAAGAGCTAGCCTGGAAAGCTGTTGCTCAGCCTCATCTGCCCATGGCACTGCTCGCACAGAGGCACAGAGACTGGGGCTGCTTGCTTGTCTTGCCCCCTCAAACTTCAAACGTAGCTTAGGTGGTCCGTGCCGGGCGCCTCCGGCAGCCCTGCTCCAAAAGTGCGAACGTCTGCAGATAGCTCGCAGGCAGAAAGAGCTAGCCTGGAAAGCTGTTGCTCAGCCTCCTCTGCCCATGGCACTGCTCGCACAGAGGCACAGAGACTGGGGCTGCTTGCTTGTCTTGTCCCCTCAAACTTCAAACGTAGCTTAGGTGGTCCGTGCCGGGCGCATCCGGCAGCCCTGCTCCGAAAATGCAAACGTCTGCAGATAGCTCGCAGGCAGAAAGAGCTAGCCTGGAAAGCTGTTGCTCAGCCTCATCTGCCCATGGCACTGCTCGCACAGAGGCACAGAGACTGGGGCTGCTTGCTTGTCTTGCCCCCTCAAACTTCAAACGTAACTTAGGTGGTCCGTGCCGGGCGCATCCGTTAGCCCTGCTCCGAAAATGCGAACGTCTGCAGATAGCTCGCAGGCAGAAAGAGCTAGCCTGGAAAGCTGTTGCTCAGCCTCATCTGCCCATGGCACTGCTCGCACAGAGGCACAGAGACTGGGGCTGCTTGCTTGTCTTGCCCCCTCAAACTTCAAACGTAGCTTAGGTGGTCCTTGCCGGGCGCATCCGGCAGCCCTGCTCCAAAAATGCGAACGTCTGCAGATAGCTCGCAGGCAGAAAGAGCTAGCCTGGAAAGCTGTTGCTCAGCCTCATCTGCCCATGGCACTGCTCGCACAGAGGCACAGAGACTGGGGCTGCATGCTTGTCTTGCCCCCTCAAACCTAAAACGTAGCTTAGGTGGTCCGTGCCGGGCGCATCCGGCAGCCCTGCTCCGAAAATGCGAACTTCTGCAGATAGCTCGCAGGCAGAAAGAGCTAGCCTGGAAAGCTGTTGCTCAGCCTCATCTGCCCATGGCACTGCTCGCACAGAGGCACAGAGACTGGGGCTGCTTGCTTGTCTTGCCCCCTCAAACTTCAAACGTAGCTTAGGTGGTCCGTGCCGGGCGCCTACGGCAGCCCTGCTCCGAAAATGCAAACGTCTGCAGATAGCTCACAGGCAGAAAGAGCTAGCCTGGAAAGCTGTTGCTCAGCCTCATCTGCCCATGGCACTGCTCGCACAGAGGCACAGAGACTGGGGCTGCTTGCTTGTCTTGCCCCCTCAAACTTCAAACGTAGCTTAGGTGGTCCTTGCCGGACGCCTCCGGCAGCCCTGCTCCGAAAATGCGAACGTCTGCAGATAGCTCGCAGGCAGAAAGAGCTAGCCTGGAAAGCTGTTGCTCAGCCTCATCTGCCCATGGCACTGCTCGCACAGAGGCACAGAGACTGGGGCTGCTTGCTTGTCTTGCCCCCTCAAACTTCAAACGTAGCTTAGGTGGTCCGTGCCGGGCGCATCCGGCAGCCCTGCTCCGAAAATGCGAAGGTCTGCAGATAGCTCTCAGGGAGAAACAGCTAGCCTGGAAAGCTGTTGCTCAGCCTCATCTGCCCATGGCACTGCTCGCACAGAGGCACAGAGACTGGGGCTGCTTGCTTGTCTTGTCCCCTCAAACTTCAAACGTAGCTTAGGTGGTCCGTGCCGGGCGCATCCGGCAGCCCTGCTCCGAAAATGCAAACGTCTGCAGATAGCTCGCAGGCAGAAAGAGCTAGCCTGGAAAGCTGTTGCTCAGCCTCATCTGCCCATGGCACTGCTCGCACAGAGGCACAGAGACTGGGGCTGCTTGCTTGTCTTGTCCCCTCAAACTTCAAATGTAGCTTAGGTGGTCCGTGCTGGGCGCCTCCGGCAGCCCTGCTCCGAAAATGCAAACGTCTGCCGATAGCTTGCAGGCAGAAAGAGCTAGCCTGGAAAGCTGTTGCTCAGCCTCATCTGCCCATGGCACTGCTCGCACAGAGGCACAGAGACTGGGGCTGCTTGCTTGTCTTGCCCCCTCAAACTTCAAACGTAGCTTAGGTGGTCCGTGCCGGGCGCCTCTGTCAGCCCTGCTCCGAAAATGCGAACGTCTGCAGATAGCTCGCAGGCAGAAAGAGCTAGCCTGGAAAGCTGTTGCTCAGCCTCATCTGCCCATGGCACTGCTCGCACAGAGGCACAGAGACTGGGGCTGCTTGCTTGTCTTGACCCCTCAAACTTCAAACGTAGCTTAGGTGGTCCGTGCCGGGCGCCTCCGGCAGCCCTGCTCCGAAAATGCAAACGTCTGCAGATAGCTCACAGGCAGAAAGAGCTAGCCTGGAAAGCTGTTGCTCAGCCTCATCTGCCCATGGCACTGCTCGCACAGAGGCACAGAGACTGGGGCTGCTTGCTTGTCTTGCCCCCTCAAACTTCAAATGTAGCTTAGGTGGCCCTTGCCGGGCGCCTCCGGCAGCCCTGCTCCAAAAATGCGAACGTCTGCAGATAGCTCGCAGGCAGAAAGAGCTAGCCTGGAAAGCTGTTGCTCAGCCTCATCTGCCCATGGCACTGCTCGCACAGAGGCACAGAGACTGGGGCTGCTTGCTTGTCTTGCCCCCTCAAACTTCAAACGTAGCTTAGGTGGTCCGTGCCGGGCGCATCCGTCAGCCCTGCTCCGAAAATCCAAACGTCTGCAGATAGCTCGCAGGCAGAAAGAGCTAGCCTGGAAAGCTGTTGCTCAGCCTCATCTGCCCATGGCACTGCTCGCACAGAGGCACAGAGACTGGGGCTGCTTGCTTGTCTTGTCCCCTCAAACTTCAACCGTATCTTAGGTGGTCCGTGCCGGGCGCCTCCGGCAGCCCTGCTCCGAAAATGCAAACGTCTGCAGATAGCTCGCAGGCAGAAAGAGCTAGCCTGGAAAGCTGTTGCTCAGCCTCATCTGCCCATGGCACTGCTCGCACAGAGGCACAGAGACTGGGGCTGCTTGCTTGTCTTGCCCCCTCAAACTTCAAACGTAGCTTAGGTGGTCCGTGCCGGGCGCCTCCGGCAGCCCTGCTCCGAAAATGCCAACGTCTGCAGATAGCTCGCAGGCAGAAAGAGCTAGCCTGGAAAGCTGTTGCTCAGCCTCATCTGCCCATGGCACTGCTCGCACAGAGGCACGGAGACTGGGGCTGCTTGCTTGTCTTGCCCCCTCAAACTTCAAACGTAGCTTAGGTGGTCCGTGCCGGGCGCCTCCGGCAGCCCTGCTCCAAAAGTGCGAACGTCTGCAGATAGCTCGCAGGCAGAAAGAGCTAGCCTGGAAAGCTGTTGCTCAGCCTCCTCTGCCCATGGCACTGCTCGCACAGAGGCACAGAGACTGGGGCTGCTTGCTTGTCTTGCCCCCTCAAACTTCAAATGTAGCTTAGGTGGTCCGTGCCGGGCGCATCCGGCAGCCCTGCTCCGAAAATGCAAACGTCTGCAGATAGCTCGCAGGCAGAAAGAGCTAGCCTGGAAAGCTGTTGCTCAGCCTCATCTGCCCATGGCACTGCTCGCACAGAGGCACAGAGACTGGGGCTGCTTGCTTGTCTTGCCCCCTCAAACTTCAAACGTAACTTAGGTGGTCCGTGCCGGGCGCATCCGTTAGCCCTGCTCCGAAAATGCGAACGTCTGCAGATAGCTCGCAGGCAGAAAGAGCTAGCCTGGAAAGCTGTTGCTCAGCCTCATCTGCCCATGGCACTGCTCGCACAGAGGCACAGAGACTGGGGCTGCTTGCTTGTCTTGCCCCCTCAAACTTCAAACGTAGCTTAGGTGGTCCTTGCCGGGCGCATCCGGCAGCCCTGCTCCAAAAATGCGAACGTCTGCAGATAGCTCGCAGGCAGAAAGAGCTAGCCTGGAAAGCTGTTGCTCAGCCTCATCTGCCCATGGCACTGCTCGCACAGAGGCACAAAGACTGGGGCTGCATGCTTGTCTTGCCCCCTCAAACCTAAAACGTAGCTTAGGTGGTCCGTGCCGGGCGCATCCGGCAGCCCTGCTCCGAAAATGCGAACTTCTGCAGATAGCTCGCAGGCAGAAAGAGCTAGCCTGGAAAGCTGTTGCTCAGCCTCATCTGCCCATGGCACTGCTCGCACAGAGGCACAGAGACTGGGGCTGCTTGCTTGTCTTGCCCCCTCAAACTTCAAACGTAGCTTAGGTGGTCCGTGCCGGGCGCCTACGGCAGCCCTGCTCCGAAAATGCAAACGTCTGCAGATAGCTCACAGGCAGAAAGAGCTAGCCTGGAAAGCTGTTGCTCAGCCTCATCTGCCCATGGCACTGCTCGCACAGAGGCACAGAGACTGGGGCTGCTTGCTTGTCTTGCCCCCTCAAACTTCAAACGTAGCTTAGGTGGTCCTTGCCGGGCGCCTCCGGCAGCCCTGCTCCGAAAATGCGAACGTCTGCAGATAGCTCGCAGGCAGAAAGAGCTAGCCTGGAAAGCTGTTGCTCAGCCTCATCTGCCCATGGCACTGCTCGCACAGAGGCACAGAGACTGGGGCTGCTTGCTTGTCTTGCCCCCTCAAACTTCAAACGTAGCTTAGGTGGTCCGTGCCGGGCGCCTCCGGCAGCCCTGCTCCGAAAATGCGAAGGTCTGCAGATAGCTCTCAGGGAGAAAGAGCTAGCCTGGAAAGCTGTTGCTCAGCCTCATCTGCCCATGGCACTGCTCGCACAGAGGCACAGAGACTGGGGCTGCTTGCTTGTCTTGCCCCCTCAAACTTCAAACGTAGCTTAGGTGGTCCTTGCCGGGCGCCTCCGGCAGCCCTGCTCCGAAAATGCGAACGTCTGCAGATAGCTCGCAGGCAGAAAGAGCTAGCCTGGAAAGCTGTTGCTCAGCCTCATCTGCCCATGGCACTGCTCGCACAGAGGCACAGAGACTGGGGCTGCTTGCTTGTCTTGCCCCCTCAAACTTCAAACGTAGCTTAGGTGGTCCGTGCCGGGCGCATCCGGCAGCCCTGCTCCGAAAATGCGAACGTCTGCAGAGAGCTTGCAGGCAGAAAGAGCTAGCCTGGAAAGCTGTTGCTCAGCCTCATCTGCCCATGGCACTGCTCGCACAGAGGCACAGAGACTGGGGCTGCTTGCTTGTCTTGCCCCCTCAAACTTCAAACGTAGCTTAGGTGGTCCGTGCCGGGCGCCTCCGGCAGCCCTGCTCCAAAAATGCGAACGTCTGCAGATAGCTCGCAGGCAGAAAGAGCTAGCCTGGAAAGCTGTTGCTCAGCCTCATCTGCCCACGGCACTGCTCGCACAGAGGCACAGAGACTGGGGCTGCTTGCTTGTCTTGCCCCCTCAAACTTCAAACGTAGCTTAGGTGGTCCGTGCCGGGCGCTTCCGGCAGCCCTGCTCCGAAAATGCGAACGTCTGCAGATAGCTCGCAGGCAGAAAGAGCTAGCCTGGAAAGCTGTTGCTCAGCCTCATCTGCCCATGGCACTGCTCGCACAGAGGCACAGAGACTGGGGCTGTTTGCTTGTTTTGCCCCCTCAAACTTCAAACGTAGCTTAGGTGGTCCGTGGCGTGCGCCTCCGGCAGCCCTGCTCCGAAAATGCGAACGTCTGCAGATAGCTCTCAGGCAGAAAGAGCTAGCCTGGAAAGCTGTTGCTCAGCCTCATCTGCCCATGGCACTGCTCGCACAGAGGCACAGAGACTGGGGCTGCTTGCTTGTCTTGCCCCCTCAAACTTCAAACGTAGCTTAGGTGGTCCGTGCCGGGCGCCTCCGGCAGCCCTCCTCCGAAAATGCAAACGTCTGCAGATAGCTCGCAGGCAGAAAGAGCTAGCCTGGAAAGCTGTTGCTCAGCCTCATCTGCCCATGGCACTGCTCGCACAGAGGCACAGAGACTGGGGCTGCTTGCTTGTCTTGCCCCCTCAAACTTCAAACGTAGCTTAGGTGGTCCGTGCCGGACGCATCCGGCAGCCCTGCTCCGAAACTGAGAACGTCTGCAGATAGCTCGCAGGCAGAAAGAGCTAGCCTGGAAAGCTGTTGCTCAGCCTCATCTACCCATGGCACTGCTCGCACAGAGGCACAGAGACTGAGGCTGCTTGCTTGTTTTCCCCCTCAAACTTCAAACGTAGCTTAGGTGGTCCGTGCTGGGCGCCTCCGTCAGCCCTGCTCCGAAAATGCAAACGTCTGCAGATAGCTCTCAGGCAGAAAGAGCTAGCCTGGAAAGCTGTTGCTCAGCCTCATCTGCCCATGGCACTGCTCGCACAGAGGCACAGAGACTGGGGCTGCTTGCTTGTCTTGTCCCCTCAACTTCAAACGTAGCTTACGTGTTCCTTGCCAGGCGCATCCGGCAGCCCTGCTCCAAAAATGCAAACGTCTGCAGATAGCTCGCAGGCAGAAAGAGCTAGCCTGGAAAGCTGTTGCTCAGCCTCATCTGCCCATGGCACTGCTCGCACAGAGGCACAGAGACTGGGGCTGCTTGCTTGTCTTGCCCCCTCAAACTTCAAACGTAGCTTAGGTGGTCCATGCCGGGCGCCTCCGGCAGCCCTGCTCCGAAAATGCGAACGTCTGCAGATAGCTCGCAGGCAGAAAGAGCTAGCCTGGAAAGCTGTTGCTCAGCCTCATCTGCCCATGGCACTGCTCGCACAGAGGCACAGAGACTGGGGCTGCTTGCTTGTCTTGCCCCCTCAAACTTCAAACGTAGCTTAGGTGGTCCTTGCCGGGCGCATCCGGCAGCCCTGCTCCAAAAATGCGAACGTCTGCAGATAGCTCGCAGGCAGAAAGAGCTAGCCTGGAAAGCTGTTGCTCAGCCTCATCTGCCCATGGCACTGCTCGCACAGAGGCACAAAGACTGGGGCTGCATGCTTGTCTTGCCCCCTCAAACCTAAAACGTAGCTTAGGTGGTCCGTGCCGGGCGCATCCGGCAGCCCTGCTCCGAAAATGCGAACTTCTGCAGATAGCTCGCAGGCAGAAAGAGCTAGCCTGGAAAGCTGTTGCTCAGCCTCATCTGCCCATGGCACTGCTCGCACAGAGGCACAGAGACTGGGGCTGCTTGCTTGTCTTGCCCCCTCAAACTTCAAACGTAGCTTAGGTGGTCCGTGCCGGGCGCCTACGGCAGCCCTGCTCCGAAAATGCAAACGTCTGCAGATAGCTCACAGGCAGAAAGAGCTAGCCTGGAAAGCTGTTGCTCAGCCTCATCTGCCCATGGCACTGCTCGCACAGAGGCACAGAGACTGGGGCTGCTTGCTTGTCTTGCCCCCTCAAACTTCAAACGTAGCTTAGGTGGTCCTTGCCGGGCGCCTCCGGCAGCCCTGCTCCGAAAATGCGAACGTCTGCAGATAGCTCGCAGGCAGAAAGAGCTAGCCTGGAAAGCTGTTGCTCAGCCTCATCTGCCCATGGCACTGCTCGCACAGAGGCACAGAGACTGGGGCTGCTTGCTTGTCTTGCCCCCTCAAACTTCAAACGTAGCTTAGGTGGTCCGTGCCGGGCGCATCCGGCAGCCCTGCTCCGAAAATGCGAAGGTCTGCAGATAGCTCGCAGGCAGAAAGAGCTAGCCTGGAAAGCTGTTGCTCAGCCTCATCTGCCCATGGCACTGCTCGCACAGAGGCACAGAGACTGGGGCTGCTTGCTTGTCTTGCCCCCTCAATCTTCAAACGTATCTTAGGTGGTCTGTGCCGGGCGCCTCCGGCAGCCCTGCTCCGAAAATGCAAACGTCTGCAGATAGCTCACAGGCAGAAAGAGCTAGCCTGGAAAGCTGTTGCTCAGCCTCATCTGCCCATGGCACTGCTCGCACAGAGGCACAGAGACTGGGGCTGCTTGCTTGTCTTGCCCCCTCAAACTTCAAACGTAGCTTAGGTGGTCCTTGCCGGACGCATCCGGCAGCCCTGCTCCAAAAATGCGAACGTCTGCAGATAGCTCGCAGGCAGAAAGAGCTAGCCTGGAAAGCTGTTGCTCAGCCTCATCTGCCCATGGCACTGCTCGCACAGAGGCACAGAGACTGGGGCTGCATGCTTGTCTTGCCCCCTCAAACTTCAAACGTAGCTTAGGTGGTCCGTGCCGGGCGCCTCCGTCAGCCCTGCTCCGAAAATGCCAACGTCTGCAGATAGCTCGCAGGCAGAAAGAGCTAGCCTGGAAAGCTGTTGCTCAGCCTCATCTGCCCATGGCACTGCTCGCACAGAGGCACAGAGACTGGGGCTGCTTGCTTGTCTTGTCCCCTCAAACTTCAAACGTAGCTTAGGTGGTCCGTGCCGGGCGCCTCCGGCAGCCCTGCTCCGAAAATGCAAACGTCTGCAGATAGCTCGCAGGCAGAAAGAGCTAGCCTGGAAAGCTGTTGCTCAGCCTCATCTGCCCATGGCACTGCTCGCACAGAGGCACAGAGACTGGGGCTGCTTGCTTGTCTTGTCCCCTCAAACTTCAAACGTAGCTTAGGTGGTCCGTGCCGGGCGCCTCCGGCAGCCCTGCTCCGAAAATGCGAACGTCTACAGATAGCTCGCAGGCAGAAAGAGCTAGCCTGGAAAGCTGTTGCTCAGCCTCATCTGCCCATGGCACTGCTCGCACAGAGGCACAGAGACTGAGGCTGCTTGCTTGTTTTCCCCCTCAAACTTCAAACGTAGCTTAGGTGGTCCGTGCCGGGCGCCTCCGGCAGCCCTGCTCCGAAAATGCAAACGTCTGCAGATAGCTCGCAGGCAGAAAGAGCTAGCCTGGAAAGCTGTTGCTCAGCCTCATCTGCCCATGGCACTGCTCGCACAGAGGCACAGAGACTGGGGCTGCTTGCTTGTCTTGTCCCCTCAAACTTCAAACGTAGCTTAGGTGGTCCATGCCGGGCGCCTCCGGCAGCCCTGCTCCGAAAATGCGAACGTCTGCAGATAGCTCGCAGGCAGAAAGAGCTAGCCTGGAAAGCTGTTGCTCAGCCTCATCTGCCCATGGCACTGCTCGCACAGAGGCACAGAGACTGGGGCTGCTTGCTTGTCTTGCCCCCTCAATCTTCAAACGTATTTTAGGTGGTCTGTGCCGGGCGCCTCCGGCAGCCCTGCTCCGAAAATGCAAACGTCTGCAGATAGCTCACAGGCAGAAAGAGCTAGCCTGGAAAGCTGTTGCTCAGCCTCATCTGCCCATGGCACTGCTCGCACAGAGGCACAGAGACTGGGGCTGCTTGCTTGTCTTGCCCCCTCAAACTTCAATCGTAGCTTAGGTGGTCCTTGCCGGACGCATCCGGCAGCCCTGCTCCAAAAATGCGAACGTCTGCAGATAGCTCGCAGGCAGAAAGAGCTAGCCTGGAAAGCTGTTGCTCAGCCTCATCTGCCCATGGCACTGCTCGCACAGAGGCACAGAGACTGGGGCTGCATGCTTGTCTTGCCCCCTCAAACTTCAAACGTAGCTTAGGTGGTCCGTGCCGGGCGCCTCCGTCAGCCCTGCTCCGAAAATGCAAACGTCTGCAGATAGCTCGCAGGCAGAAAGAGCTAGCCTGGAAAGCTGTTGCTCAGCCTCATCTGCCCATGGCACTGCTCGCACAGAGGCACAGAGACTGGGGCTGCTTGCTTGTCTTGTCCCCTCAAACTTCAAACGTAGCTTAGGTGGTCCGTGCCGGGCGCCTCCGGCAGCCCTGCTCCGAAAATGCGAACGTCTGCAGATAGCTCGCAGGCAGAAAGAGCTAGCCTGGAAAGCTGTTGCTCAGCCTCATCTGCCCATGGCACTGCTCGCACAGAGGCACAGAGACTGGGGCTGCTTGCTTGTCTTGCCCCCTCAAACTTCAAACGTAGATTAGGTGGTTCGTGCCGGGTGCTTGCGGCAGCCCTGCTCCAAAAATGCGAACGTCTGCAGATAGCTCGCAGGCAGAAAGAGCTAGCCTGGAAAGCTGTTGCTCAGCCTCATCTGCCCATGGCACTGCTCGCACAGAGGCACAGAGACTGGGGCGGCTTGCTTGTCTTGCCCCCTCAAACTTCAAACGTAGCTTAGGTGGTCCGTGCCGGGCGCCTCTGGCAGCCCTGCTCCGAAAGTGCGAACGTCTGCAGATAGCTCGCAGGCAGAAAGAGCTAGCCTGGAAAGCTGTTGCTCAGCCTCCTCTGCCCATGGCACTGCTCGCACAGAGGCACAGAGACTGGGGCTGCTTGCTTGTCTTGCCCCCTCAAACTTCAAACGTAGCTTAGGTTGTCCGTGCCGGGCGCATCCGTCAGCCCTGCTCCGAAAATCCAAACGTCTGCAGATAGCTCGCAGGCAGAAAGAGCTAGCCTGGAAAGCTGTTGCTCAGCCTCATCTGCCCATGGCACTGCTCGCACAGAGGCACAGAGACTGGGGCTGCTTGCTTGTCTTGCCCCCTCAAACTTCAAACGTAACTTAGGTGGTCCGTGCCGGGCGCCTCCGTCAGCCCTGCTCCGAAAATGCGAACGTCTGCAGATAGCTCGCAGGCAGAAAGAGCTAGCCTGGAAAGCTGTTGCTCAGCCTCATCTGCCCATGGCACTGCTCGCACAGAGGCACAGAGACTGGGGCTGCTTGCTTGTCTTGCCCCCTCAAACTTCAAACGTATCTTAGGTGGTCTGTGCCGGGCGCCTCCGGCAGCCCTGCTCCGAAAATGCAAACGTCTGCCGATAGCTCACAGGCAGAAAGAGCTAGCCTGGAAAGCTGTTGCTCAGCCTCATCTGCCCATGGCACTGCTCGCACAGAGGCACAGAGACTGGGGCTGCTTGCTTGTCTTGCCCCCTCAAACTTCAAACGTAGCTTAGGTGGTCCTTGCCGGGCGCATCCGGCAGCCCTGCTCCGAAAATGCGAACGTCTGCAGATAGCTCGCAGGCAGAAAGAGCTAGCCTGGAAAGCTGTTGCTCCGCCTCATCTGCCCATGGCACTGCTCGCACAGAGGCACAGAGACTGGGGCTGCTTGCTTGTCTTGCCCCCTCAAACTTCAAACGTAGCTTAGGTGGTCCGTGCCCGGCGCCTCCGGCAGCCCTGCTCCGAAAGTGCGAACGTCTGCAGATAGCTCGCAGGCAGAAAGAGCTAGCCTGGAAAGCTGTTGCTCAGCCTCATCTGCCCATGGCACTGCTCGCACAGAGGCACAGAGACTGGGGCTGCATGCTTGTCTTGCCCCCTCAAACTTCAAACGTAGCTTAGGTGGTACGTGCCGGGCGCATCCGTCATCCCTGCTCCGAAAATGCGAACGTCTGCAGATAGCTGTCAGGCAGAAAGAGCTAGCCTGGAAAGCTGTTGCTCAGCCTCATCTGCCCATGGCACTGCTCGCACAGAGGCACAGAGACTGGGGCTGCTTGCTTGTCTTGTCCCCTCAAACTTCAACCGTAGCTTAGGTGGTCCGTGCCGGGCGCATCCGGCAGCCCTGCTCCGAAAATGCAAACGTCTGCAGATAGCTCGCAGGCAGAAAGAGCTAGCCTGGAAAGCTGTTGCTCAGCCTCATCTGCCCATGGCACTGCTCGCACAGAGGCACAGAGACTGGGGCTGCTTGCTTGTCTTGTCCCCTCAAACTTCAAACGTAGCTTAGGTGGTCCGTGCCGGGCGCCTCCGGCAGCCCTGCTCCGAAAATGCGAACGTCTGCAGATAGCTCGCAGGCAGAAAGAGCTAGCCTGGAAAGCTGTTGCTCAGCCTCATCTGCCCATGGCACTGCTCGCACAGAGGCACAGAGACTGAGGCTGCTTGCTTGTCTTGTCCCCTCAAACTTCAAACGTAGCTTAGGTGGTCCGTGCCGGGCGCCTCCGGCAGCCCTGCTCCGAAAATGCAAACGTCTGCAGATAGCTCGCAGGCAGAAAGAGCTAGCCTGGAAAGCTGTTGCTCAGCCTCATCTGCCCATGGCACTGCTCGCACAGAGGCACAGAGACTGGGGCTGCTTGCTTGTCTTGCCCCCTCAAACTTCAAACGTAGCTTAGGTGGTCCGTGCCGGGCGCCTCCGGCAGCCCTGCTCCGAAAATGCGAACGTCTGCAGATAGCTCGCAGGCAGAAAGAGCTAGCCTGGAAAGCTGTTGCTCAGCCTCATCTGCCCATGGCACTGCTCGCACAGAGGCACAGAGACTGGGGCTGCTTGCTTGTCTTGCCCCCTCAAACTTCAAACGTAGATTAGGTGGTCCGTGCCGGGTGCTTGCGGCAGCCCTGCTCCGAAAATGCGAACGTCTGCAGATAGCTCTCAGGCAGAAAGAGCTAGCCTGGAAAGCTGTTGCTCAGCCTCATCTGCCCATGGCACTGCTCGCACAGAGGCACAGAGACTGGGGCTGCTTGCTTGTCTTGCCCCCTCAAACTTCAAACGTAGCTTAGGTGGTCCGTGCCGGGCGCCTCTGGCAGCCCTGCTCCAAAAGTGCGAACGTCTGCAGATAGCTCGCAGGCAGAAAGAGCTAGCCTGGAAAGCTGTTGCTCAGCCTCCTCTGCCCATGGCACTGCTCGCACAGAGGCACAGAGACTGGGGCTGCTTGCTTGTCTTGCCCCCTCAAACTTCAAACGTAGCTTAGGTTGTCCGTGCCGGGCGCATCCGTCAGCCCTGCTCCGAAAATCCAAACGTCTGCAGATAGCTCGCAGGCAGAAAGAGCTAGCCTGGAAAGCTGTTGCTCAGCCTCATCTGCCCATGGCACTGCTCGCACAGAGGCACAGAGACTGGGGCTGCTTGCTTGTCTTGCCCCCTCAAACTTCAAACGTATCTTAGGTGGTCTGTGCCGGGCGCCTCCGGCAGCCCTGCTCCGAAAATGCAAACGTCTGCCGATAGCTCACAGGCAGAAAGAGCTAGCCTGGAAAGCTGTTGCTCAGCCTCATCTGCCCATGGCACTGCTCGCACAGAGGCACAGAGACTGGGGCTGCTTGCTTGTCTTGCCCCCTCAAACTTCAAACGTAGCTTAGGTGGTCCTTGCCGGGCGCATCCGGCAGCCCTGCTCCGAAAATGCAAACGTCTGCAGATAGCTCGCAGGCAGAAAGAGCTAGCCTGGAAAGCTGTTGCTCAGCCTCATCTGCCCATGGCACTGCTCGCACAGAGGCACAGAGACTGGGGCTGCTTGCTTGTCTTGTCCCCTAAAACTTCAAACGTAGCTTAGGTGGTCCGTGCCGGGCGCCTCCGGCAGCCCTGCTCCGAAAATGCAAACGTCTGCAGATAGCTCGCAGGCAGAAAGAGCTAGCCTGGAAAGCTGTTGCTCAGCCTCATCTGCCCATGGCACTGCTCGCACAGAGGCACAGAGACTGGGGCTGCTTGCTTGTCTTGTCCCCTCAAACTTCAAACGTAGCTTAGGTGGTCCGTGCCGGACGCTTCCGGCAGCCCTGCTCCGAAAATGCGAACGTCTACAGATAGCTCGCAGGCAGAAAGAGCTAGCCTGGAAAGCTGTTGCTCAGCCTCATCTGCCCATGACACTGCTCGCACAGAGGCACAGAGACTGGGGCTGCTTGCTTGTCTTGACCCCTCAAACTTCAAACGTAGCTTAGGTGGTCCGTGCCGGGCGCCTCAGGCAGCCCTGCTCCGAAAATGCGAACGTCTGCAGATAGCTCGCAGGCAGAAAGAGCTAGCCTGGAAAGCTGTTGCTCAGCCTCATCTGCCCATGGCACTGCTCGCACAGAGGCACAGAGACTGGGGCTGCTTGCTTGTCTTGCCCCCTCAAACTTCAAACGTAGCTTAGGTGGTCCTTGCCGGGCGCCTCCGGCAGTCCTGCTCCAAAAATGCGAACGTATGCAGATAGCTCGCAGGCAGAAAGAGCTAGCCTGGAAAGCTGTTGCTCAGCCTCATCTGCCCATGGCACTGCTCGCACAGAGGCACAGAGACTGGGGCTGCTTGCTTGTCTTGCCCCCTCAAACTTCAAACGTAGCTTAGGTGGTACGTGCCGGGCGCATCCGTCATCCCTGCTCCGAAAATGCGAACGTCTGCAGATAGCTGTCAGGCAGAAAGAGCTAGCCTGGAAAGCTGTTGCTCAGCCTCATCTGCCCATGGCACTGCTCGCACAGAGGCACAGAGACTGGGGCTGCTTGCTTGTCTTGTCCCCTCAAACTTCAACCGTAGCTTAGGTGGTCCGTGCCGGGCGCATCCGGCAGCCCTGCTCCGAAAATGCAAACGTCTGCAGATAGCTCGCAGGCAGAAAGAGCTAGCCTGGAAAGCTGTTGCTCAGCCTCATCTGCCCATGGCACTGCTCGCACAGAGGCACAGAGACTGGGGCTGCTTGCTTGTCTTGTCCCCTCAAACTTCAAACGTAGCTTAGGTGGTCCGTGCCGGGCGCCTCCGGCAGCCCTGCTCCGAAAATGCGAACGTCTGCAGATAGCTCGCAGGCAGAAAGAGCTAGCCTGGAAAGCTGTTGCTCAGCCTCATCTGCCCATGGCACTGCTCGCACAGAGGCACAGAGACTGGGGCTGCTTGCTTGTTTTCCACCTCAAACTTCAAACGTAGCTTAGGTGGTCCGTGCCGGGCGCCTCCGGCAGCCCTGCTCCGAAAATGCAAACGTCTGCAGATAGCTCGCAGGCAGAAAGAGCTAGCCTGGAAAGCTGTTGCTCAGCCTCATCTGCCCATGGCACTGCTCGCACAGAGGCACAGAGACTGGGGCTGCTTGCTTGTCTTGCCCCCTCAAACTTCAAACGTAGCTTAGGTGGTCCGTGCCGGGCGCCTCCGGCAGCCCTGCTCCGAAAATGCGAACGTCTGCAGATAGCTCGCAGGCAGAAAGAGCTAGCCTGGAAAGCTGTTGCTCAGCCTCATCTGCCCATGGCACTGCTCGCACAGAGGCACAGAGACTGGGGCTGCTTGCTTGTCTTGCCCCCTCAAACTTCAAACGTAGATTAGGTGGTCCGTGCCGGGTGCTTGCGGCAGCCCTGCTCCGAAAATGCGAACGTCTGCAGATAGCTCTCAGGCAGAAAGAGCTAGCCTGGAAAGCTGTTGCTCAGCCTCATCTGCCCATGGCACTGCTCGCACAGAGGCACAGAGACTGGGGCTGCTTGCTTGTCTTGCCCCCTCAAACTTCAAACGTAGCTTAGGTGGTCCGTGCCGGGCGCCTCCGGCAGCCCTGCTCCAAAAGTGCGAACGTCTGCAGATAGCTCGCAGGCAGAAAGAGCTAGCCTGGAAAGCTGTTGCTCAGCCTCATCTGCCCATGGCACTGCTCGCACAGAGGCACAGAGACTGGGGCTGCATGCTTGTCTTGCCCCCTCAAACTTCAAACGTAGCTTAGGTGGTCCGTGCCGGGCGCCTCCGTCAGCCCTGCTCCGAAAATGCAAACGTCTGCAGATAGCTCGCAGGCAGAAAGAGCTAGCCTGGAAAGCTGTTGCTCAGCCTCATCTGCCCATGGCACTGCTCGCACAGAGGCACAGAGACTGGGGCTGCTTGCTTGTCTTGCCCCCTCAAACTTCAAACGTAGATTAGGTGGTCCGTGCCGGGTGCTTGCGGCAGCCCTGCTCCAAAAATGCGAACGTCTGCAGATAGCTCGCAGGCAGAAAGAGCTAGCCTGGAAAGCTGTTGCTCAGCCTCATCTGCCCATGGCACTGCTCGCACAGAGGCACAGAGACTGGGGCGGCTTGCTTGTCTTGCCCCCTCAAACTTCAAACGTAGCTTAGGTGGTCCGTGCCGGGCGCCTCTGGCAGCCCTGCTCCAAAAGTGCGAACGTCTGCAGATAGCTCGCAGGCAGAAAGAGCTAGCCTGGAAAGCTGTTGCTCAGCCTCATCTGCCCATGGCACTGCTCGCACAGAGGCACAGAGACTGGGGCTGCTTGCTTGTCTTGCCCCCTCAAACTTCAAACGTAGCTTAGGTGGTCCGTGCCGGGCGCATCCGTCAGCCCTGCTCCGAAAATGCAAACGTCTGCAGATAGCTCGCAGGCAGAAAGAGCTAGCCTGGAAAGCTGTTGCTCAGCCTCATCTGCCCATGGCACTGCTCGCACAGAGGCACAGAGACTGGGGCTGCTTGCTTGTCTTGCCCCCTCAAACTTCAAACGTAACTTAGGTGGTCCGTGCCGGGCGCCTCCGTCAGCCCTGCTCCGAAAATGCGAACGTCTGCAGATAGCTCGCAGGCAGAAAGAGCTAGCCTGGAAAGCTGTTGCTCAGCCTCATCTGCCCATGGCACTGCTCGCACAGAGGCACAGAGACTGGGGCTGCTTGCTTGTCTTGCCCCCTCAAACTTCAAACGTATCTTAGGTGGTCCGTGCCGGGCGCCTCCGGCAGCCCTGCTCCGAAAATGCAAACGTCTGCCGATAGCTCACAGGCAGAAAGAGCTAGCCTGGAAAGCTGTTGCTCAGCCTCATCTGCCCATGGCACTGCTCGCACAGAGGCACAGAGACTGGGGCTGCTTGCTTGTCTTGCCCCCTCAAACTTCAAACGTAGCTTAGGTGGTCCTTGCCGGGCGCATCCGGCAGCCCTGCTCCAAAAATGCGAACGTCTGCAGATAGCTCTCAGGCAGAAAGAGCTAGCCTGGAAAGCTGTTGCTCAGCCTCATCTGCCCATGGCACTGCTCGCACAGAGGCACAGAGACTGGGGCTGCTTGCTTGTCTTGCCCCCTCAAACTTCAAACGTAGCTTAGGTGGTCCGTGCCCGGCGCCTCCGGCAGCCCTGCTCCGAAAGTGCGAACGTCTGCAGATAGCTCGCAGGCAGAAAGAGCTAGCCTGGAAAGCTGTTGCTCAGCCTCATCTGCCCATGGCACTGCTCGCACAGAGGCACAGAGACTGGGGCTGCATGCTTGTCTTGCCCCCTCAAACTTCAAACGTAGCTTAGGTGGTCCGTGCCGGGCGCCTCCGTCAGCCCTGCTCCGAAAATGCAAACGTCTGCAGATAGCTCGCAGGCAGAAAGAGCTAGCCTGGAAAGCTGTTGCTCAGCCTCATCTGCCCATGGCACTGCTCGCACAGAGGCACAGAGACTGGGGCTGCTTGCTTGTCTTGTCCCCTCAAACTTCAAAAGTAGCTTAGGTGGTCCGTGCCGGGCGCCTCCGGCAGCCCTGCTCCGAAAATGCGAACGTCTGCAGATAGCTCGCAGGCAGAAAGAGCTAGCCTGGAAAGCTGTTGCTCAGCCTCATCTGCCCATGGCACTGCTCGCACAGAGGCACAGAGACTGGGGCTGCTTGCTTGTCTTGCCCCCTCAAACTTCAAACGTAGATTAGGTGGTCCGTGCCGGGTGCTTGCGGCAGCCCTGCTCCAAAAATGCGAACGTCTGCAGATAGCTCGCAGGCAGAAAGAGCTAGCCTGGAAAGCTGTTGCTCAGCCTCATCTGCCCATGGCACTGCTCGCACAGAGGCACAGAGACTGGGGCGGCTTGCTTGTCTTGCCCCCTCAAACTTCAAACGTAGCTTAGGTGGTCCGTGCCGGGCGCCTCTGGCAGCCCTGCTCCAAAAGTGCGAACGTCTGCAGATAGCTCGCAGGCAGAAAGAGCTAGCCTGGAAAGCTGTTGCTCAGCCTCATCTGCCCATGGCACTGCTCGCACAGAGGCACAGAGACTGGGGCTGCTTGCTTGTCTTGCCCCCTCAAACTTCAAACGTAGCTTAGGTGGTCCGTGCCGGGCGCATCCGTCAGCCCTGCTCCGAAAATCCAAACGTCTGCAGATAGCTCGCAGGCAGAAAGAGCTAGCCTGGAAAGCTGTTGCTCAGCCTCATCTGCCCATGGCACTGCTCGCACAGAGGCACAGAGACTGGGGCTGCTTGCTTGTCTTGCCCCCTCAAACTTCAAACGTAACTTAGGTGGTCCGTGCCGGGCGCCTCCGTCAGCCCTGCTCCGAAAATGCGAACGTCTGCAGATAGCTCGCAGGCAGAAAGAGCTAGCCTGGAAAGCTGTTGCTCAGCCTCATCTGCCCATGGCACTGCTCGCACAGAGGCACAGAGACTGGGGCTGCTTGCTTGTCTTGCCCCCTCAAACTTCAAACGTATCTTAGGTGGTCTGTGCCGGGCGCCTCCGGCAGCCCTGCTCCGAAAATGCAAACGTCTGCCGATAGATCACAGGCAGAAAGAGCTAGCCTGGAAAGCTGTTGCTCAGCCTCATCTGCCCATGGCACTGCTCGCACAGAGGCACAGAGACTGGGGCTGCTTGCTTGTCTTGCCCCCTCAAACTTCAAACGTAGCTTAGGTGGTCCTTGCCGGGTGCATCCGGCAGCCCTGCTCCAAAAATGCGAACGTCTGCAGATAGCTCGCAGGCAGAAAGAGCTAGCCTGGAAAGCTGTTGCTCAGCCTCATCTGCCCATGGCACTGCTCGCACAGAGGCACAGAGACTGGGGCTGCTTGCTTGTCTTGCCCCCTCAAACTTCAAACGTATCTTAGGTGGTCTGTGCCGGGCGCCTCCGGCAGCCCTGCTCCGAAAATGCGAACGTCTGCAGATAGCTCGCAGGCAGAAAGAGCTAGCCTGGAAAGCTGTTGCTCAGCCTAATCTGCCCATGGCACTGCTCGCACAGAGGCACAGAGACTGAGGCTGCTTGCTTGTTTTCCACCTCAAACTTCAAACGTAGCTTAGGTGGTCCGTGCCGGGCGCCTCCGGCAGCCCTGCTCCGAAAATGCAAACGTCTGCAGATAGCTCGCAGGCAGAAAGAGCTAGCCTGGAAAGCTGTTGCTCAGCCTCATCTGCCCATGGCACTGCTCGCACAGAGGCACAGAGACTGGGGCTGCTTGCTTGTCTTGTCCCCTCAAACTTCAAACGTAGCTTAGGTGGTCCGTGCCGGGCGCCTCCGGCAGCCCTGCTCCGAAAATGCGAACGTCTGCAGATAGCTCGCAGGCAGAAAGAGCTAGCCTGGAAAGCTGTTGCTCAGCCTCATCTGCCCATGGCACTGCTCGCACAGAGGCACAGAGACTGGGGCTGCTTGCTTGTCTTGTCCCCTCAAACTTCAAACGTAGATTAGGTGGTCCGTGCCGGGTGCTTGCGGTAGCCCTGCTCCGAAAATGCGAACGTCTGCAGATAGCTCTCAGGCAGAAAGAGCTAGCCTGGAAAGCTGTTGCTCAGCCTCATCTGCCCATGGCACTGCTCGCACAGAGGCACAGAGACTGGGGCTGCTTGCTTGTCTTGCCCCCTCAAACTTCAAACGTAGCTTAGGTGGTCCGTGCCGGGCGCCTCCGGCAGCCCTGCTCCAAAAGTGCGAACGTCTGCAGATAGCTCGCAGGCAGAAAGAGCTAGCCTGGAAAGCTGTTGCTCAGCCTCCTCTGCCCATGGCACTGCTCGCACAGAGGCACAGAGACTGGGGCTGCTTGCTTGTCTTGTCCCCTCAAACTTCAAACGTAGCTTAGGTGGTCCGTGCCGGGCGCCTCCGGCAGCCCTGCTCCGAAAATCCAAACGTCTGCAGATAGCTCGCAGGCAGAAAGAGCTAGCCTGGAAAGCTGTTGCTCAGCCTCATCTGCCCATGGCACTGCTCGCACAGAGGCACAGAGACTAGGGCTGCTTGCTTGTCTTGCCCCCTCAAACTTCAAACGTAGCTTAGGTGGTCCGTGCCGGGCGCCTCCGGCAGCCCTGCTCCGAAAGTGCGAACGTCTGCAGATAGCTCGCAGGCAGAAAGAGCTAGCCTGGAAAGCTGTTGCTCAGCCTCATCTGCCCATGGCACTGCTCGCACAGAGGCACAGAGACTGGGGCTGCATGCTTGTCTTGCCCCCTCAAACTTCAAACGTAGCTTAGGTGGTCCGTGCCGGGCGCCTCCGTCAGCCCTGCTCCGAAAATGCAAACGTCTGCAGATAGCTCGCAGGCAGAAAGAGCTAGCCTGGAAAGCTGTTGCTCAGCCTCATCTGCCCATGGCACTGCTCGCACAGAGGCACAGAGACTGGGGCTGCTTGCTTGTCTTGTCCCCTCAAACTTCAAACGTAGCTTAGGTGGTCCGTGCCGGGCGCCTCCGTCAGCCCTGCTCCGAAAATGCGAACGTCTGCAGATAGCTCGCAGGCAGAAAGAGCTAGCCTGGAAAGCTGTTGCTCAGCCTCATCTGCCCATGGCACTGCTCGCACAGAGGCACAGAGACTGGGGCTGCTTGCTTGTCTTGCCCCCTCAAACTTCAAACGTAGATTAGGTGGTCCGTGCCGGGTGCTTGCGGCAGCCCCGCTCCAAAAATGCGAACGTCTGCAGATAGCTCGCAGGCAGAAAGAGCTAGCCTGGAAAGCTGTTGCTCAGCCTCATCTGCCCATGGCACTGCTCGCACAGAGGCACAGAGACTGGGGCGGCTTGCTTGTCTTGTCCCCTCAAACTTCAAACGTAGCTTAGGTGGTCCGTGCCGGGCGCCTCTGGCAGCCCTGCTCCAAAAGTGCGAACGTCTGCAGATAGCTCGCAGGCAGAAAGAGCTAGCCTGGAAAGCTGTTGCTCAGCCTCATCTGCCCATGGCACTGCTCGCACAGAGGCACAGAGACTGGGGCTGCTTGCTTGTCTTGCCCCCTCAAACTTCAAACGTAGCTTAGGTGGTCCGTGCAGGGCGCATCCGTCAGCCCTGCTCCGAAAATCCAAACGTCTGCAGATAGCTCGCAGGCAGAAAGAGCTAGCCTGGAAAGCTGTTGCTCAGCCTCATCTGCCCATGGCACTGCTCGCACAGAGGCACAGAGACTGGGGCTGCTTGCTTGTCTTGCCCCCTCAAACTTCAAACGTAACTTAGGTGGTCCGTGCCGGGCGCCTCCGTCAGCCCTGCTCCGAAAATGCGAACGTCTGCAGATAGCTCGCAGGCAGAAAGAGCTAGCCTGGAAAGCTGTTGCTCAGCCTCATCTGCCCATGGCACTGCTCGCACAGAGGCACAGAGACTGGGGCTGCTTGCTTGTCTTGCCCCCTCAAACTTCAAACGTATCTTAGGTGGTCTGTGCCGGGCGCCTCCGGCAGCCCTGCTCCGAAAATGCAAACGTCTGCCGATAGCTCACAGGCAGAAAGAGCTAGCCTGGAAAGCTGTTGCTCAGCCTCATCTGCCCATGGCACTGCTCGCACAGAGGCACAGAGACTGGGGCTGCTTGCTTGTCTTGCCCCCTCAAACTTCAAACGTAGCTTAGGTGGTCCTTGCCGGGCGCATCCGGCAGCCCTGCTCCAAAAATGCGAACGTCTGCAGATAGCTCGCAGGCAGAAAGAGCTAGCCTGGAAAGCTGTTGCTCAGCCTCATCTGCCCATGGCACTGCTCGCACAGAGGCACAGAGACTGGGGCTGCATGCTTGTCTTGCCCCCTCAAACTTCAAACGTAGCTTAGGTGGTCCGTGCCGGGCGCCTCCGTCAGCCCTGCTCCGAAAATGCAAACGTCTGCAGATAGCTCGCAGGCAGAAAGAGCTAGCCTGGAAAGCTGTTGCTCAGCCTCATCTGCCCATGGCACTGCTCGCACAGAGGCACAGAGACTGGGGCTGCTTGCTTGTCTTGTCCCCTCAAACTTCAAACGTAGCTTAGGTGGTCCGTGCCGGGCGCCTCCGGCAGCCCTGCTCCGAAAATGCAAACGTCTGCAGATAGCTCGCAGGCAGAAAGAGCTAGCCTGGAAAGCTGTTGCTCAGCCTCATCTGCCCATGGCACTGCTCGCACAGAGGCACAGAGACTGGGGCTGCTTGCTTGTCTTGTCCCCTCAAACTTCAAACGTAGCTTAGGTGGTCCGTGCCGGGCGCTTCCGGCAGCCCTGCTCCGAAAATGCAAACGTCTGCAGATAGCTCGCAGGCAGAAAGAGCTAGCCTGGAAAGCTGTTGCTCAGCCTCATCTGCCCATGACACTGCTCGCACAGAGGCACAGAAACTGGGGCTGCTTGCTTGTCTTGACCCCTCAAACTTCAAACGTAGCTTAGGTGGTCCGTGCCGGGCGCCTCCGGCAGCCCTGCTCCGAAAATGCAAACGTCTGCAGATAGCTCGCAGGCAGAAAGAGCTAGCCTGGAAAGCTGTTGCTCAGCCTCATCTGCCCATGGCACTGCTCGCACAGAGGCACAGAGACTGGGGCTGCTTGCTTGTCTTGCCCCCTCAAACTTCAAACGTAGCTTAGGTGGTCCTTGCCGGGCGCCTCCGGCAGCCCTGCTCCAAAAATGCGAACGTATGCAGATAGCTCGCAGGCAGAAAGAGCTAGCCTGGAAAGCTGTTGCTCAGCCTCATCTGCCCATGGCACTGCTCGCACAGAGGCACAGAGACTGGGGCTGCTTGCTTGTCTTGCCCACTCAAACTTCAAACGTAGATTAGGTGGTCCGTGCCGGGCGCATCCGGCAGCCCTGCTCCGAAAATGCAAACGTCTGCAGATAGCTCGCAGGCAGAAAGAGCTAGCCTGGAAAGCTGTTGCTCAGCCTCATCTGCCCATGGCACTGCTCGCACAGAGGCACAGAGACTGGGGCTGCTTGCTTGTCTTGTCCCCTCAAACTTCAACCGTAGCTTAGGTGGTCCGTGCCGGGCGCATCCGGCAGCCCTGCTCCGAAAATGCAAACGTCTGCAGATAGCTCGCAGGCAGAAAGAGCTAGCCTGGAAAGCTGTTGCTCAGCCTCATCTGCCCATGGCACTGCTCGCACAGAGGCACAGAGACTGGGGCTGCTTGCTTGTCTTGTCCCCTCAAACTTCAAACGTAGCTTAGGTGGTCCGTGCCGGGCGCCTCCGGCAGCCCTGCTCCGAAAATGCAAACGTCTGCAGATAGCTCGCAGGCAGAAAGAGCTAGCCTGGAAAGCTGTTGCTCAGCCTCATCTGCCCATGGCACTGCTCGCACAGAGGCACAGAGACTGGGGCTGCTTGCTTGTCTTGTCCCCTCAAACTTCAAACGTAGCTTAGGTGGTCTGTGCCGGGCGCCTCCGGCAGCCCTGCTCCGAAAATGCGAACGTCTGCAGATAGCTCGCAGGCAGAAAGAGCTAGCCTGGAAAGCTGTTGCTCAGCCTCATCTGCCCATGGCACTGCTCGCACAGAGGCACAGAGACTGGGGCTGCTTGCTTGTCTTGTCCCCTCAAACTTCAAACGTAGCTTAGGTGGTCCGTGCCGGGCGCCTCCGGCAGCCTTGCTCCGAAAATCCAAACGTCTGCAGATAGCTCGCAGGCAGAAAGATCTAGCCTGGAAAGCTGTTGCTCAGCCTCATCTGCCCGTGGCACTGCTCGCACAGAGGCACAGAGACTGGGGCTGCTTGCTTGTCTTGTCCCCTCAAACTTCAAACGTAGCTTAGGTGGTCCGTGCCGGGCGCCTCCGGCAGCCCTGCTCCGAAAATGCAAACGTTTGCAGATAGATCGCAGGCAGAAAGAGCTAGCCTGGAAAGCTGTTGCTCAGCCTTATCTGCCCATGGCACTGCTCGCACAGAGGCACAGAGACTGGGGCTGCTTGCTTGTCTTGTCCCCTCAAACTTCAAACGTAGCTTAGGTGGTCCGTGCCGAGCGCCTCCAGCAGCCCTGCTCCGAAAATGCGAACGTCTGCAGATAGCTCGCAGGCAGAAAGAGCTAGCCTGGAAAGCTGTTGCTCAGCCTCATCTGCCCATGGCACTGCTCGCACAGAGGCACAGAGACTGGGGCTGCTTGCTTGTCTTGCCCCCTCAAACTTCAAACGTATCTTAGGTGGTCCGTGCCGGGCGCCTCCGGCAGGCCTGCTCCAAAAATGCGAACGTCTGCAGATAGCTCGCAGGCAGAAAGAGCTAGCCTGGAAAGCTGTTGCTCAGCCTCATCTGCCCATGGCACTGCTCGCACAGAGGCACAGAGACTGGGGCTGCTTGCTTGTCTTGTCCCCTCAAACTTCAAACGTAGCTTAGGTGGTCTGTGCCGTGCGCCTCCGGCAGACCTGCTCCAAAAATGCAAACGTCTGCAGATAGCTCGCAGACAGAAAGAGCTAGCCTGGAAAGCTGTTGCTCAGCCTCATCTGCCCATGGCACTGCTCGCACAGAGGCACAGAGACTGAGGCTGCTTGCTTGTCTTGCCCCCTCAAACTTCAAACGTAGCTTAGGTGGTCCGTGCCGGGCGCCTCCGGCAGCCCTGCTCCGAAAATGCAAACGTCTGCAGATAGCTCGCAGGCAGAAAGAGCTAGCCTGGAAAGCTGTTGCTCAGCCTCATCTGCCCATGGCACTGCTCGCACAGAGGCACAGAGACTGGGGCTGCTTGCTTGTCTTGTCCCCTCAAACTTAAAACGTAGCTTAGGTGGTCCGTGCCGGGTGCCTCCGGCAGCCCTGCTCTGAAAATGCAAACGTCTGCAGATAGCTCGCAGGCAGAAAGAGCTAGCCTGGAAAGCTGTTGCTCAGCCTCATCTGCCCATGGCACTGCTCGCACAGAGGCACGGAGACTGGGGCTGCTTGCTTGTCTTGTCCCCTCAAACTTCAAACGTAGCTTAGGTGGTATGTGCCGGGCGCCTCCGACAGCCCTGCTCCGAAAATGCGAACGTCTGCAGATAGCTCGCAGGCAGAAAGAGCTAGCCTGGAAAGCTGTTGCTCAGCCTCATCTGCCCATGGCACTGCTCGCACAGAGGCACAGAGACTGGGGCTGCTTGCTTGTCTTGTCCCCTCAAATTTCAAACGTAGCTTAGGTGGTCCGTGCCGGGCGCCTCCGGCAGCCCTGCTCCGAAAATGCAAACGTCTGCAGATAGCTCGCAGGCAGAAAGAGCTAGCCTGGAAAGCTGTTGCTCAGCCTCAGCTGCCCATGGCACTGCTCGCACAGAGGCACAGAGGCTGGAGCTGCTTGCTTGTCTTGTCCCCTCAAACTTCAAACGTAGCTTGGGTGGTCTGTGCCGGGCTCCTCCGGCAGCCCTGCTCCGAAAATGCGAACGTCTGCAGATAGCTCGCAGGCAGAAAGAGCTAGCCTGGAAAGCTGTTGCTCAGCCTTATCTGCCCATGGCACTGCTCGCGCAGAGGCACAGAGACTGGGGCTGCTTGCTTGTCTTGTCCCCTCAAACTTCAAACGTAGCTTATGTGGTATGTGCCGGGCGCCTCCGGCAGCCCTGCTCCGAAAATGCAAACGTCTGCAGATAGCTCGCAGGCAGAAAGAGCTAGCCTGGAAAGCTGTTGCTCAGCCTCATCTGCCCATGGCACTGCTCGCACAGAGGCACAGAGACTGGGGCTGCTTGCTTGTCTTGTCCCCTCAAACTTCAAACGTAGCTTAGGTGGTCCGTGCCGGGCGCCTCCGGCAGCCCTGCTCTGAAAATGCAAACGTCTGCAGATAGCTCGCAGGCAGAAAGAGCTAGCCTGGAAAGCTGTTGCTCAGCCTCATCTGCCCATGGCACTGCTCGCACAGAGGCACGGAGACTGGGGCTGCTTGCTTGTCTTGTCCCCTCAAACTTCAAACGTAGCTTAGGTGGTCCGTGCCGGGCGCCTCCGGCAGCCCTGCTCCGAAAATGCGAACGTCTGCAGATAGCTCGCAGCCAGAAAGAGCTAGCCTGGAAAGCTGTTGCTCAGCCTCATCTGCCCATGGCACTGCTCACACAGAGGCACAGAGACTGGGGCTGCTTGCTTGTCTTGTCCCCTCAAACTTCAAACGTAGCTTAGGTGGTATGTGCCGGGCGCCTCCGACAGCCCTGCTCCGAAAATGCGAACGTCTCCAGATAGCTCGCAGGCAGAAAGAGCTAGCCTGGAAAGCTGTTGCTCATCCTCATCTGCCCATGGCACTGCTCGCACAGAGACACAGAGACTGGGGCTGCTTGCTTGTCTTGTCCCCTCAAACTTCAAACGTAGCTTAGGTGGTCCGTGCCGGGCGCCTCCGGCAGCCCTGCTCTGAAAATGCAAACGTCTGCAGATAGCTCGCAGGCAGAAAGAGCTAGCCTGGAAAGCTGTTGCTCCGCCTCATCTGCCCATGGCACTGCTCGCACAGAGGCACAGAGACTGGGGCTGCTTGCTTGTCTTGTCCCCTCAAACTTCAAATGTAGCTTAGGTGGTCCGTGCCGGGCGCCTCCGGCAGCCCTGCTCCGAAAATGCGAACGTCTGCAGATAGCTCGCAGGCAGAAAGAGCTAGCCTGGAAAGCTGTTGCTCAGCCTCATCTGCCCATGGCACTGCTCGCACAGAGGCACAGAGGCTGGAGCTGCTTGCTTGTCTTGTCCCCTCAAACTTCAAACGTAGCTTGGGTGGTCTGTGCCGGGCGCCTCCGGCAGCCCTGCTCCGAAAATGCTAACGTCTGCAGATAGCTCGCAGGCAGAAAGAGCTAGCCTGGAAAGCTGTTGCTCAGCCTCATCTGCCCATGGCACTGCTCGCACAGAGGCACAGAGACTGGGGCTGCTTGCTTGTCTTGTCCCCTCAAACTTCAAACGTAGCTTATGTGGTCCGTGCCGGGCGCCTCCGGCAGCCCTGCTCCGAAAATGCAAACGTCTGCAGATAGCTCGCAGGCAGAAAGAGCTAGCCTGGAAAGCTGTTGCTCAGCCTCATCTGCCCATGGCACTGCTCGCACAGAGGCACAGAGACTGGGGCTGCTTGCTTGTCTTGTCCCCTCAAACTTCAAACGTAGCTTAGGTGGTCCGTGCCGGGCGCCTCCGGCAGCCCTGCTCCGAAAATCCAAACGTCTGCAGATAGCTCGCAGGCAGAAAGAGCTAGCCTGGAAAGCTGTTGCTCAGCCTCATCTGCCCATGGCACTGCTCGCACAGAGGCACAGAGACTGGGGCTGCTTGCTTGTCTTGTCCCCTCAAACTTCAAACGTAGCTTAGGTGGTCCGTGCCGGGTGCCTCCGGCAGCCCTGCTCCGAAAATGCAAACGTCTGCAGATAGCTCGCAGGCAGAAAGAGCTAGCCTGGAAAGCTGTTGCTCAGCCTCATCTGCCCATGGCACTGCTCGCACAGAGGCACAGAGACTGGGGCTGCTTGCTTGTCTTGTCCCCTCAAACTTCAAACGTAGCTTAGGTGGTCCGTGCCGGGCGCCTCCGGCAGCCCTGCTCCGAAAATCCAAACGTCTGCAGATAGCTCGCAGGCAGAAAGAGCTAGCCTGGAAAGCTGTTGCTCAGCCTCATCTGCCCATGGCACTGCTCACACAGAGGCACAGAGACTGGGGCTGCTTGCTTGTCTTGTCCCCTCAAACTTCAAACGTAGCTTAGGTGGTATGTGCCGGCCGCCTCCGACAGCCCTGCTCCGAAAATGCGAACGTCTGCAGATAGCTCGCAGGCAGAAAGAGCTAGCCTGGAAAGCTGTTGCTCAGCCTCATCTGCCCATGGCACTGCTCGCACAGAGGCACAGAGACTGGGGCTGCTTGCTTGTCTTGTCCCCTCAAACTTCAAACGTAGCTTAGGTGGTCCGTGCTGGGCGCCTCCGGCAGCCCTGCTCCAAAAATGCAAACGTCTGCAGATAGCTCGCAGGCAGAAAGAGCTAGCCTGGAAAGCTGTTGCTCAGCCTCATCTGCCCATGGCACTGCTCGCACAGAGGCACAGAGACTGGGGCTGCTTGCTTGTCTTGTCCCCTCAAACTTCAAACGTAGCTTAGGTGGTCCGTGCCGGGCGCCTCCGGCAGCCCTGCTCTGAAAATGCAAACGTCTGCAGATAGCTCGCAGGCAGAAAGAGCTAGCCTGTAAAGCTGTTGCTCAGCCTCATCTGCCCATGGCACCGCTCGCACAGATGCACAGAGACTGGGGCTGCTTGCTTGTCTTGTCCCCTCAAACTTCAAACGTAGCTTAGGTGGTCCGTGCCGGGCGCATCCGGCAGCCCTGCTCCGAAAATGCGAACGTCTGCAGATAGCTCGCAGGCAGAAAGAGCTAGCCTGGAAAGCTGTTGCTCAGCCTCATCTGCCCATGGCACTGCTCGCACAGAGGCACAGAGGCTGGAGCTGCTTGCTTGTCTTGTCCCCTCAAACTTCAAACGTAGCTTGGGTGGTCTGTGCCGGGCTCATCCGGCAGCCCTGCTCCGAAAATGCAAACGTCTGCAGATAGCTCGCAGGCAGAAAGAGCTAGCCTGGAAAGCTTTTGCTCAGCCTCATCTGCCCATGGCACTGCTCGCACAGAGGCACAGAGACTGGGGCTGCTTGCTTGTCTTGTCCCCTCAAACTTCAAACGTAGCTTAGGTGGTCCTTGCCGGGCGCGTCCGGCAGCCCTGCTCCGAAAAACCAAACGTCTGCAGATAGCTCGCAGGCAGAAAGAGCTAGCCTGGAAAGCTGTTGCTCAGCCTCATCTGCCCATGGCACTGCTCGCGCAGAGGCACAGAGACTGGGGCTGCTTGCTTGTCTTGTCCCCAAACTTCAAACGTAGCTTATGTGGTCCGTGCCGGGCGCCTCCGGCAGCCCTGCTCCGAAAATGCAAACGTCTGCAGATAGCTCGCAGGCAGAAAGAGCTAGCCTGGAAAGCTGTTGCTCAGCCTCATCTGCCCATGGCACTGCTCGCACAGAGGCAGAGAGACTGAGGCTGCCTGCTTGTTGTGCCCCCTCAAACTTCAAAAGTAGCTTAGGTGGTCCGTGCCGGGCGCCTCCGGCAGCCCTGCTCCAAAAATGCCAACGTCTGCAGATAGCTCGCAGGCAGAAAGAGCTAGCCTGGAAAGCTGTTGCTCAGCCTCATCTGCCCATGGCACTGCTCGCACAGAGGCACAGAGACTGAAGCTGCTTGCTTGCTTTGTCACCTCAAACTTCAAACGTAGCTTTGGTGGTCCGTGCTGGGCGCCTCCGGCAGCCCTGCTCCGAAAATCCAAACGTCTGCAGATAGCTCGCAGGCAGAAAGAGCTAGCCTGGAAAGCTGTTGCTCAGCCTCATCTGCCCATGGCACTGCTCGCACAGAGGCACAGAGACTGGGGCTGCTTGCTTGTCTTGTCCCCTCAAACTTAAAACGTAGCTTAGGTGGTCCGTGCCGGGTGCCTCCGGCAGCCCTGCTCTGAAAATGCGAACGTCTGCAGATAGCTCGCAGGCAGAAAGAGCTAGCCTGGAAAGCTGTTGCTCAGCCTCATCTGCCCATGGCACTGCTCGCACAGAGGCACGGAGACTGGGGCTGCTTGCTTGTCTTGTCCCCTCAAACTTCAAACGTAGCTTAGGTGGTCCGTGCCGGGCGCCTCCGGCAGCCCTGCTCCGAAAATCCAAACGTCTGCAGATAGCTCGCAGGCAGAAAGAGCTAGCCTGGAAAGCTGTTGCTCCGCCTCATCTGCCCATGGCACTGCTCGCACAGAGGCACAGAGACTGGGGCTGCTTGCTTGTCTTGTCCCCTCAAACTTCAAATGTAGCTTAGGTGGTCCGTGCCGGGCGCCTCCGGCAGCCCTGCTCCGAAAATGCGAACGTCTGCAGATAGCTCGCAGGCAGAAAGAGCTAGCCTGGAAAGCTGTTGCTCCGCCTCATCTGCCCATGGCACTGCTCGCACAGAGGCACAGAGGCTGGAGCTGCTTGCTTGTCTTGTCCCCTCAAACTTCAAACGTAGCTTGGGTGGTCTGTGCCGGGCTCCTCCGGCAGCCCTGCTCCGAAAATGCAAACGTCTGCAGATAGCTCGCAGGCAGAAAGAGCTAGCCTGGAAAGCTGTTGCTCAGCCTCATCTGCCCATGGCACTGCTCGCACAGAGGCACAGAGACTGGGGCTGCTTGCTTGTCTTGTCCCCTCAAACTTCAAACGTAGCTTATGTGGTCCGTGCCGGGCGCCTCCGGCAGCCCTGCTCCGAAAATGCAAACGTCTGCAGATAGCTCGCAGGCAGAAAGAGCTAGCCTGGAAAGCTGTTGCTCAGCCTCATCTGCCCATGGCACTGCTCGCACAGAGGCACAGAGACTGGGGCTGCTTGCTTGTCTTGTCCCCTCAAACTTCAAACGTAGCTTAGGTGGTCCGTGCCGGGCGCCTCCGGCAGCCCTGCTCCGAAAATCCAAACGTCTGCAGATAGCTCGCAGGCAGAAAGAGCTAGCCTGGAAAGCTGTTGCTCAGCCTCATCTGCCCATGGCACTGCTCGCACAGAGGCACAGAGACTGGGGCTGCTTGCTTGTCTTGTCCCCTCAAACTTCAAACGTAGCTTAGGTGGTCCGTGCCGGGTGCCTCCGGCAGCCCTGCTCCGAAAATGCAAACGTCTGCAGATAGCTCGCAGGCAGAAAGAGCTAGCCTGGAAAGCTGTTGCTCAGCCTCATCTGCCCATGGCACTGCTCGCACAGAGGCACAGAGACTGGGGCTGCTTGCTTGTCTTGTCCCCTCAAACTTCAAACGTAGCTTAGGTGGTCCATGCCGGGCGCCTCCGGCAGCCCTGCTCCGAAAATCCAAACGTCTGCAGATAGCTCGCAGGCAGAAAGAGCTAGCCTGGAAAGCTGTTGCTCAGCCTCATCTGCCCATGGCACTGCTCACACAGAGGCACAGAGACTGGGGTTGCTTGCTTGTCTTGTCCCCTCAAACTTCAAACGTAGCTTAGGTGGTATGTGCCGGCCGCCTCCGACAGCCCTGCTCCGAAAATGCGAACGTCTGCAGATAGCTCGCAGGCAGAAAGAGCTAGCCTGGAAAGCTGTTGCTCAGCCTCATCTGCCCATGGCACTGCTCGCACAGAGGCACAGAGACTGGGGCTGCTTGCTTGTCTTGTCCCCTCAAACTTCAAACGTAGCTTAGGTGGTCCGTGCTGGGCGCCTCCGGCAGCCCTGCTCCAAAAATGCAAACGTCTGCAGATAGCTCGCAGGCAGAAAGAGCTAGCCTGGAAAGCTGTTGCTCAGCCTCATCTGCCCATGGCACTGCTCGCACAGAGGCACAGAGACTGGGGCTGCTTGCTTGTCTTGTCCCCTCAAACTTCAAACGTAGCTTAGGTGGTCCGTGCCGGGCGCCTATGGAAGCCCTGCTCTGAAAATGCAAACGTCTGCAGATAGCTCGCAGGCAGAAAGAGCTAGCCTGTAAAGCTGTTGCTCAGCCTCATCTGCCCATGGCACTGCTCGCACAGAGGCACAGAGACTGGGGCTGCTTGCTTGTCTTGTCCCCTCAAACTTCAAACGTAGCTTAGGTGGTCCGTGCCGGGCGCATCCGGCAGCCCTGCTCCGAAAATGCGAACGTCTGCAGATAGCTCGCAGGCAGAAAGAGCTAGCCTGGAAAGCTGTTGCTCAGCCTCATCTGCCCATGGCACTGCTCGCACAGAGGCACAGAGGCTGGAGCTGCTTGCTTGTCTTGTCCCCTCAAACTTCAAACTTAGCTTGGGTGGTCTGTGCCGGGCTCATCCGGCAGCCCTGCTCCGAAAATGCAAACGTCTGCAGATAGCTCGCAGGCAGAAACAGCTAGCCTGGAAAGCTTTTGCTCAGCCTCATCTGCCCATGGCACTGCTCGCACAGAGGCACAGAGACTGGGGCTGCTTGCTTGTCTTGTCCCCTCAAACTTCAAACGTAGCTTAGGTGGTCCTTGCCGGGCGCGTCCGGCAGCCCTGCTCCGAAAATGCAAACGTCTGCAGATAGCTCGCAGGCAGAAAGAGCTAGCCTGGAAAGCTGTTGCTCAGCCTCATCTGCCCATGGCACTGCTCGCACAGAGGCACAGAGACTGGGGCTGCTTGCTTGTCTTGTCCCCTCAAACTTCAAACGTAGCTTATGTGGTCCGTGCCGGGCGCCTCCGGCAGCCCTGCTCCGAAAATGCAAACGTCTGCAGATAGCTCGCAGGCAGAAAGAGCTAGCCTGGAAAGCTGTTGCTCAGCCTCATCTGCCCATGGCACTGCTCGCACAGAGGCACAGAGACTGGGGCTGCTTGCTTGTCTTGTCCCCTCAAACTTCAAACGTAGCTTAGGTGGTCCGTGCCGGGCGCCTCCGGCAGCCCTGCTCCGAAAATGCAAACGTCTGCAGATAGCTCGCAGGCAGAAAGAGCTAGCCTGGAAAGCTGTTGCTCAGCCTCATCTGCCCATGGCACTGCTCGCACAGAGGCACAGAGACTGGGGCTGCTTGCTTGTCTTGTCCCCTCAAACTTCAAACGTAGCTTAGGTGGTCCGTGCCGGGCGCCTCCGGCAGCCCTGCTCCGAAAATCCAAAAATCTGCAGATAGCTCGCAGGCAGAAAGAGCTAGCCTGGAAAGCTGTTGCTCAGCCTCATCTGCCCATGGCACTGCTCGCACAGAGGCACAGAGACTGGGGCTGCTTGCTTGTCTTGTCCCCTCAAACTTCAAACGTAGCTTAGGTGGTCCGTGCTGGGCGCCTCCGGCAGCCCTGCTCCGAAAATGCAAACGTCTGCAGATAGCTCGCAGGCAGAAAGAGCTAGCCTGGAAAGCTGTTGCTCAGCCTCATCTGCCCATGGCACTGCTCGCACAGAGGCACAGAGACTGGGGCTGCTTGCTTGTCTTGTCCCCTCAAACTTCAAACGTAGCTTAGGTGGTCCGTGCCGGGCGCCTCCGGCAGCCCTGCTCTGAAAATGCAAACGTCTGCAGATAGCTCGCAGGCAGAAAGAGCTAGCCTGGAAAGCTGTTGCTCAGCCTCATCTGCCCATGGCACTGCTCGCACAGAGGCACAGAGACTGGGGCTGCTTGCTTGTCTTGTCCCCTCAAACTTCAAATGTAGCTTAGGTGGTCCGTGCCGGGCGCCTCCGGCAGCCCTGCTCTGAAAATGCGAACGTCTGCAGATAGCTCGCAGGCAGAAAGAGCTAGCCTGGAAAGCTGTTGCTCAGCCTCATCTGCCCATGGCACTGCTCGCACAGAGGCACAGAGGCTGGAACTGCTTGCTTGTCTTGTCCCCTCAAACTTCAAACGTAGCTTGGGTGGTCTGTGCCGGGCTCCTCCGGCAGCCCTGCTCCGAAAATACGAACGTCTGCAGATAGCTCGCAGGCAGAAAGAGCTAGCCTGGAAAGCTGTTGCTCAGCCTCATCTGCCCATGGCACTGCTCGCACAGAGGCACAGAGACTGGGGCTGCTTGCTTGTCTTGTCCCCTCAAACTTCAAATGTAGCTTAGGTGGTCCGTGCTGGGCGCCTCCGGCAGCCCTGCTCCAAAAATGCGAACGTCTGCAGATAGCTCGCAGGCAGAAAGAGCTAGCCTGGAAAGCTGTTGCTCCGCCTCATCTGCCCATGGCACTGCTCGCACAGAGGCACAGAGACTGAGGCTGCTTGCTTGTTTTGCCCCCTCAAACTTCAAACGTAGCTTAGGTGGTCTGTGCCGGGCGCATCCGGCAGCCCTGTTCCGAAAATGCGAACGTCTGCAGATAGCTCGCAGGCAGAAAGAGCTAGCCTGGAAAGCTGTTGCTCAGCCTCATCTGCCCATGGCACTGCTCGCACAGAGGCACAGAGACTGGGGCTGCTTGCTTGTCTTGTCCCCTCAAACTTCAAACGTAGCTTAGGTGGTCCGTGCCGGGCGCCTCCGGCAGCCTTGCTCCGAAAATCCAAACGTCTGCAGATAGCTCGCAGGCAGAAAGAGCTAGCCTGGAAAGCTGTTGCTCAGCCTCATCTGCCCATGGCACTGCTCGCACAGAGGCACAGAGACTGGGGCTGCTTGCTTGTCTTGTCCCCTCAAACTTCAAACGTAGCTTAGGTGGTCCGTGCCGGGCGCCTCCGGCAGCCCTGCTCCGAAAATGCAAACGTCTGCAGATAGCTCGCAGCCAGAAAGAGCTAGCCTGGAAAGCTGTTGCTCAGCCTCATCTGCCCATGGCACTGCTCGCACAGAGGCACAGAGACTGGGGCTGCTTGCTTGTTTTGCCCCCTCAAACTTCAAACGCAGCTTAGGTAGTCCGTGCCGGGCGCATCCGGCAGCCCTGTTCCGAAAATGCAAACGTCTGCAGATAGCTCGCAGGCAGAAAGAGCTAGCCTGGAAAGCTGTTGCTCAGCCTCATCTGCCCATGGCACTGCTCGCACAGAGGCACAGAGACTGGGGCTGCTTGCTTGTCTTGTCCCCTCAAACTTCAAACGTAGCTTAGGTGGTCCGTGCCGGGCGCCTCCGGCAGCCTTGCTCCGAAAATCCAAACGTCTGCAGATAGCTTGCAGGCAGAAAAAGCTAGCCTGGAAAGCTGTTGCTCAGCCTCATCTGCCCATGGCACTGCTCGCACAGAGGCACAGAGACTGGGGCTGCTTGCTTGTCTTGTCCCCTCAAACTTCAAACGTAGCTTAGGTGGTCCGTGCCGGGCGCCTCCGGCAGCCCTGCTCCGAAAATGCAAACGTCTGCAGATAGCTCGCAGGCAGAAAGAGCTAGCCTGGAAAGCTGTTGCTCAGCCTCATCTGCCCATGGCACTGCTCGCACAGAGGCACAGAGACTGGGGCTGCTTGCTTGTCTTGTCCCCTCAAACTTCAAACGTAGCTTAGGTGGTCCGTGCCGGGCGCCTCCGGCAGACTTGCCTTGAAAATGCTAACGTCTGCAGATAGCTCGCAGGCAGAAAGAGCTAGCCTGGAAAGCTGTTGCTCAGCCTCATCTGCCCATGGCACTGCTCGCACAGAGGCACAGAGACTGGGGCTGCTTGCTTGTCTTGTTCCCTCAAACTTCAAACGTAGCTTAGGTGGTCCGTTCCTGGCGCATCCGGCAGCCCTGCTCCGAAAATCCAAACGTCTGCAGATAGCTCGCAGGCAGAAAGAGCTAGCCTGGAAAGCTGTTGCTCAGCCTCATCTGCCCATGGCACTGCTCGCACAGAGGCACAGAGACTGGGGCTGCTTGCTTGTCTTTTTCCCTCAAACTTCAAACGTAGCTAAGGTGGTCCGCTCCTGGCGCATCCGGCAGCCCTGCTCCGAAAATGCAAACGTCTGCAGATAGCTCGCAGGCAGAAAGAGCTAGCCTGGAAAGCTGTTGCTCAGCCTCATCTGCCCATGGCACTGCTCGCACAGAGGCACAGAGACTGGGGCTGCTTGCTTGTCTTGTCCCCTCAAACTTCAAATGTAGCTTAGGTGGTCCGTGCCGGGCGCCTCCGGCAGCCCTGCTCCAAAAATGCGAACGTCTGCAGATAGCTCGCAGCCAGAAAGAGCTAGCCTGGAAAGCTGTTGCTCCACCTCATCTGCCCATGGCACTGCTCGCACAGAGGCACAGAGACTGAGGCTGCTTGCTTGTTTTGCCCCCTCAAACTTCAAACGTAGCTTAGGTGGTCTGTGCCGGGCGCATCCGGCAGCCCTGTTCCGAAAATGCGAACGTCTGCAGATAGCTCGCAGGCAGAAAGAGCTAGCCTGGAAAGCTGTTGCTCAGCCTCATCTGCCCATGGCACTGCTCGCACAGAGGCACAGAGACTGGGGCTGCTTGCTTGTCTTGTCCCCTCAAACTTCAAACGTAGCTTAGGTGGTCCGTGCCGGGCGCCTCCGGCAGCCTTGCTCCGAAAATCCAAACGTCTGCAGATAGCTCGCAGGCAGAAAGAGCTAGCCTGGAAAGCTGTTGCTCAGCCTCATCTGCCCATGGCACTGCTCGCACAGCGGCACAGAGACTGGGGCTGCTTGCTTGTCTTGTCCCCTCAAACTTCAAACGTAGCTTAGGTGGTCCGTGCCGGGCGCCTCCGGCAGCCCTGCTCCGAAAATGCAAACGTCTGCAGATAGCTCGCAGGCAGAAAGAGCTAGCCTGGAAAGCTGTTGCTCAGCCTCATCTGCCCATGGCACTGCTCGCACAGAGGCACAGAGACTGGGGCTGCTTGCTTGTCTTGTCCCCTCAAACTTCAAACGTAGCTTAGGTGGTCCGTGCCGAGCGCCTCCAGCAGCCCTGCTCCGAAAATGCAAACGTCTGCAGATAGCTCGCAGGCAGAAAGAGCTAGCCTGGAAAGCTGTTGCTCAGCCTCATCTGCCCATGGCGCTGCTCGCACAGAGGCACAGAGACTGGGGCTGCTTGCTTGTCTTGCCCCCTCAAACTTCAAACGTATCTTAGGTGGTCCGTGCCGGGCGCGTCCGGCAGGCCTGCTCCAAAAATGCGAACGTCTGCAGATAGCTCGCAGGCAGAAAGAGCTAGCCTGGAAAGCTGTTGCTCAGCCTCATCTGCCCATGGCACTGCTCGCACAGAGGCACAGAGACTGGGGCTGCTTGCTTGTCTTGTCCCCTCAAACTTCAAACGTAGCTTAGGTGGTCCGTGCCGGGCGCCTCCGGCAGCCCTGCTCCGAAAATCCAAACGTCTGCAGATAGCTCGCAGGCAGAAAGAGCTAGCCTGGAAAGCTGTTGCTCAGCCTCATCTGCCCATGGCACTGCTCACACAGAGGCACAGAGACTGGGGCTGCTTGCTTGTCTTGCCCCCTCAAACTTCAAACGTAGCTTAGGTGGTATGTGCCGGGCGCCTTCGACAGCCCTGCTCCGAAAATGCGAACGTCTCCAGATAGCTCGCAGGCAGAAAGAGCTAGCCTGGAAAGCTGTTGCTCAGCCTCATCTGCCCATGGCACTGCTCGCACAGAGGCACAGAGACTGTGGCTGCTTGCTTGTCTTGTCCCCTCAAACTTCAAACGTAGCTTAGGTGGTCCGTGCTGGGCGCCTCCGGCAGCCCTGCTCCGAAAATGCAAACGTCTGCAGATAGCTCGCAGGCAGAAAGAGCTAGCCTGGAAAGCTGTTGCTCAGCCTCATCTGCCCATGGCACTGCTCGCACAGAGGCACAGAGACTGGGGCTGCTTGCTTGTCTTGTCCCCTCAAACTTCAAACGTAGCTTAGGTGGTCCGTGCCGGGCGCCTCCGGCAGCCCTGCTCCGAAAATCCAAACGTCTGCAGATAGCTCGCAGGCAGAAAGAGCTAGCCTGGAAAGCTGTTGCTCAGCCTCATCTGCCCATGGCACTGCTCACACAGAGGCACAGAGACTGGGGCTGCTTGCTTGTCTTGCCCCCTCAAACTTCAAACGTAGCTTAGGTGGTATGTGCCGGGCGCCTTCGACAGCCCTGCTCCGAAAATGCGAACGTCTCCAGATAGCTCGCAGGCAGAAAGAGCTAGCCTGGAAAGCTGTTGCTCAGCCTCATCTGCCCATGGCACTGCTCGCACAGAGGCACAGAGACTGGGGCTGCTTGCTTGTCTTGTCCCCTCAAACTTCAAACGTAGCTTAGGTGGTCCGTGCTGGGCGCCTCCGGCAGCCCTGCTCCGAAAATGCAAACGTCTGCAGATAGCTCGCAGGCAGAAAGAGCTAGCCTGGAAAGCTGTTGCTCAGCCTCATCTGCCCATGGCACTGCTCGCACAGAGGCACAGAGACTGGGGCTGCTTGCTTGTCTTGTCCCCTCAAACTTCAAACGTAGCTTAGGTGGTCCGTGCCGGGCGCCTCCGTCAGCCGTGCTCTGAAAATGCAAACGTCTGCAGATAGCTCGCAGGCAGAAAGAGCTAGCCTGGAAAGCTGTTGCTCAGCCTCATCTGCCCATGGCACTGCTCGCACAGAGGCACAGAGACTGGGGCTGCTTGCTTGTCTTGTCCCCTCAAACTTCAAACGTAGCTTAGGTGGTCCGTGCCGGGCGCCTCCGGCAGCCCTGCTCCGAAAATGCGAACGTCTGCAGATAGCTCGCAGGCAGAAAGAGCTAGCCTGGAAAGCTGTTGCTCAGCCTCATCTGCCCATGGCACTGCTCGCACAGAGGCACAGAGACTGGAGCTGCTTGCTTGTCTTGTCCCCTCAAACTTCAAACGTAGCTTGGGTGGTCTGTGCCGGGCTCCTCCGGCAGCCCTGCTCCGAAAATGCAAACGTCTGCAGATAGCTCGCAGGCAGAAAGAGCTAGCCTGGAAAGCTGTTGCTCAGCCTCATCTGCCCATGGCACTGCTCGCACAGAGGCACAGAGACTGGGGCTGCTTGCTTGTCTTGTCCCCTCAAACTTCAAACGTAGCTTAGGTGGTCCGTGCCGGGCGCCTCCGGCAGCCCTGCTCCGAAAATGCGAACGTCTGCAGATAGCTCGCAGGCAGAAAGAGCTAGCCTGGAAAGCTGTTGCTCAGCCTCATCTGCCCATGGCACTGCTCGCACAGAGGCACAGAGACTGGGGCTGCTTGCTTGTCTTGTCCCCTCAAACTTCAAACGTAGCTTAGGTGGTCCGTGCCGGGTGCCTCCGGCAGCCCTGCTCCGAAAATGCAAACGTCTGCAGATAGCTCGCAGGCAGAAAGAGCTAGCCTGGAAAGCTGTTGCTCAGCCTCATCTGCCCATGGCACTGCTCGCACAGAGGCACGGAGACTGGGGCTGCTTGCTTGTCTTGTCCCCTCAAACTTCAAACGTAGCTTAGGTGGTCCGTGCCGGGCGCCTCCGGCAGCCCTGCTCCGAAAATGCAAACGTCTGCAGATAGCTCGCAGGCAGAAAGAGCTAGCCTGGAAAGCTGTTGCTCAGCCTCATCTGCCCATGGCACTGCTCACACAGAGGCACAGAGACTGGGGCTGCTTGCTTGTCTTGTCCCCTCAAACTTCAAACGTAGCTTAGGTGGTCCGTGCCGGGCGCCTCCGGCAGCCCTGCTCCGAAAATCCAAACGTCTGCAGATAGCTCGCAGGCAGAAAGAGCTAGCCTGGAAAGCTGTTGCTCAGCCTCATCTGCCCATGGCACTGCTCACACAGAGGCACAGAGACTGGGGCTGCTTGCTTGTCTTGTCCCCTCAAACTTCAAACGTAGCTTAGGTGGTATGTTCCGGGCGCCTCCGACAGCCCTGCTCCGAAAATGCGAACGTCTGCAGATAGCTCGCAGGCAGAAAGAGCTAGCCTGGAAAGCTGTTGCTCAGCCTCATCTGCCCATGGCACTGCTCGCACAGAGGCACAGAGACTGGGGCTGCTTGCTTGTCTTGTCCCCTCAAACTTCAAATGTAGCTTAGGTGGTCCGTGCTGGGCGCCTCCGGCAGCCCTGCTCCAAAAATGCAAACGTCTGCAGATAGCTCGCAGGCAGAAAGAGCTAGCCTGGAAAGCTGTTGCTCAGCCTCATCTGCCCATGGCACTGCTCGCACAGAGGCACAGAGACTGGGGCTGCTTGCTTGTCTTGTCCCCTCAAACTTCAAACGTAGCTTAGGTGGTCCGTGCCGGGCGCCTCCGGCAGCCCTGCTCTGAAAATGCAAACGTCTGCAGATAGCTCGCAGGCAGAAAGAGCTAGCCTGGAAAGCTGTTGCTCAGCCTCATCTGCCCATGGCACTGCTCGCACAGAGGCACAAAGACTGGGGCTGCTTGCTTGTCTTGTCCCCTCAAACTTCAAATGTAGCTTAGGTGGTCCGTGCCGGGCGCCTCCGGCAGCCCTGCTCCGAAAATGCGAACGTCTGCAGATAGCTCGCAGGCAGAAAGAGCTAGCCTGGAAAGCTGTTGCTCAGCCTCATCTGCCCATGGCACTGCTCGCACAGAGGCACAAAGGCTGGAGCTGCTTGCTTGTCTTGTCCCCTCAAACTTCAAACGTAGCTTGGGTGGTCTGTGCCGGGCTCCTCCGGCAGCCCTGCTCCGAAAATGCAAACGTCTGCAGATAGCTCGCAGGCAGAAAGAGCTAGCCTGGAAAGCTGTTGCTCAGCCTCATCTGCCCATGGCACTGCTCGCGCAGAGGCACAGAGACTGGGGCTGCTTGCTTGTCTTGTCCCCTCAAACTTCAAACGTAGCTTATGTGGTCCGTGCCGGGCGCCTCCGGCAGCCCTGCTCCGAAAATGCAAACGTCTGCAGATAGCTTGCAGCCAGAAAGAGCTAGCCTGGAAAGCTGTTGCTCAGCCTCATCTGCCCATGGCACTGCTCGCACAGAGGCACAGAGACTGGGGCTGCTTGCTTGTCTTGCCCCCTCAAACTTCAAACGTAGCTTAGGTGGTCCGTGCCGGGCGCCTCCGGCAGCCCTGCTCTGAAAATGCAAACGTCTGCAGATAGCTCGCAGGCAGAAAGAGCTAGCCTGGAAAGCTGTTGCTCAGCCTCATCTGCCCATGGCACTGCTCGCACAGAGGCACAGAGACTGGGGCTGCTTGCTTGTCTTGTCCCCTCAAACTTCAAATGTAGCTTAGGTGGTCCGTGCCGGGCGCCTCCGGCAGCCCTGCTCCGAAAATGCGAACGTCTGCAGATAGCTGGCAGGCAGAAAGAGCTAGCCTGGAAAGCTGTTGCTCAGCCTCATCTGCCCATGGCACTGCTCGCACAGAGGCACAGAGACTGGGGCTGCTTGCTTGTCTTGTCCCCTCAAACTTCAAACGTAGCTTAGGTGGTCTGTGACAGGCGACTCCGGCAGCCCTGCTCCGAAAATGCGAACGTCTGCAGATAGCTCGCAGGCAGAAAGAGCTAGCCTGGAAAGCTGTTGCTCAGCCTCATCTGCCCATGGCACTGCTCGCACAGAGGCACAGAGACTGGGGCTGCTTGCTTGTCTTGTCCCCTCAAACTTCAAACGTAGCTTAGGTGGTCCGTGCCGGGCGCCTCCGGCAGCCCTGCTCCGAAAATCCAAACGTCTGCAGATAGCTCGCAGGCAGAAAGAGCTAGCCTGGAAAGCTGTTGCTCAGCCTCATCTGCCCATGGCACTGCTCGCACAGAGGCACGGAGACTGGGGCTGCTTGCTTGTCTTGTCCCCTCAAACTTCAAACGTAGCTTAGGTGGTCCGTGCCGGGCGCCTCCGGCAGCCCTGCTCCGAAAATGCGAACGTCTGCAGATAGCTCGCAGGCAGAAAGAGCTAGCCTGGAAAGCTGTTGCTCAGCCTCATCTGCCCATGGCACTGCTCGCACAGAGGCACAGAGACTGTGGCTGCTTGCTTGTCTTGTCCCCTCAAACTTCAAATTTAGCTTAGGTGGTCCGTGCCGGGCGCATCCGGCAGCCCTGCTCCGAAAATGCGAACGTCTGCAGATAGCTCGCAGGCAGAAAGAGCTAGCCTGGAAAGCTGTTGCTCAGCCTCATCTGCCCATGGCACTGCTCGCACAGAGGCACAGAGACTGGGGCTGCTTGCTTGTCTTGTCCCCTCAAACTTCAAACGTAGCTTAGGTGGTCCGTGCCGGGCGCCTCCGGCAGCCCTGCTCCAAAAATGCGAACGTCTGCAGATAGCTCGCAGGCAGAAAGAGCTAGCCTGGAAAGCTGTTGCTCAGCCTCATCTGCCCATGGCACTGCTCGCACAGAGGCACAGAGACTGGGGCTGCTTGCTTGTTTTGCCCCCTCAAACTTCAAACGTAGCTTAGGTGGTCCGTGCCGGGCGCATCCGGCAGCCCTGCTCCGAAAATGCGAACGTCTGCAGATAGCTCGCAGGCAGAAAGAGCTAGCCTGGAAAGCTGTTGCTCAGCCTCATCTGCCCATGGCACTGCTCGCGCAGAGGCACAGAGACTGGGGCTGCTTGCTTGTCTTGTCCCCTCAAACTTCAAACGTAGCTTATGTGGTCCGTGCCGGGCGCCTCCGGTAGCCCTGCTCCGAAAATGCAAACGTCTGCAGATAGCTCGCAGGCAGAAAGAGCTAGCCTGGAAAGCTGTTGCTCAGCCTCATCTGCCCATGGCACTGCTCGCACAGAGGCACGGAGACTGGGGCTGCTTGCTTGTCTTGTCCCCTCAAACTTCAAACGTAGCTTAGGTGGTCCGTGCCGGGCGCCTCCGGCAGCCCTGCTCCGAAAATCCAAACGTCTGCAGATAGCTCGCAGGCAGAAAGAGCTAGCCTGGAAAGCTGTTGCTCAGCCTCATCTGCCCATGGCACTGCTCACACAGAGGCACAGAGACTGGGGCTGCTTGCTTGTCTTGTCCCCTCAAACTTCAAACGTAGCTTGGGTGGTATGTGCCGGGCGACTCCGACAGCCCTGCTCCGAAAATGCGAACGTCTGCAGATAGCTGGCAGGCAGAAAGAGCTAGCCTGGAAAGCTGTTGCTCAGCCTCATCTGCCCATGGCACTGCTCGCACAGAGGCACAGAGACTGGGGCTGCTTGCTTGTCTTGTCCCCTCAAACTTCAAACGTAGCTTAGGTGGTCCGTGCTGGGCGCCTCCGGCAGCCCTGCTCCGAAAATGCAAACGTCTGCAGATAGCTCGCAGGCAGAAAGAGCTAGCCTGGAAAGCTGTTGCTCAGCCTCATCTGCCCATGGCACTGCTCGCACAGAGGCACAGAGACTGGGGCTGCTTGCTTGTCTTGTCCCCTCAAACTTCAAACGTAGCTTAGGTAGTCCGTGCCGGGCGCCTCCGGCAGCCCTGCTCTGAAAATGCAAACGTCTGCAGATAGCTCGCAGGCAGAAAGAGCTAGCCTGGAAAGCTGTTGCTCAGCCTCATCTGCCCATGGCACTGCTCGCACAGAGGCACAGAGACTGGGGCTGCTTGCTTGTCTTGTCCCCTCAAACTTCAAATGTGGCTTAGGTGGTCCGTGCCGGGCGCCTCCGGCAGCCCTGCTCCGAAAATGCGAACGTCTGCAGATAGCTCGCAGGCAGAAAGAGCTAGCCTGGAAAGCTGTTGCTCAGCCTCATCTGCCCATGGCACTGCTCGCGCAGAGGCACAGAGACTGGGGCTGCTTGCTTGTCTTGTCCCCTCAAACTTCAAACGTAGCTTATGTGGTCCGTGCCGGGCGCCTCCGGCAGCCCTGCTCCGAAAATGCAAACGTCTGCAGATAGCTCGCAGGCAGAAAGAGCTAGCCTGGAAAGCTGTTGCTCAGCCTCATCTGCCCATGGCACTGCTCGCACAGAGGCACAGAGACTGGGGCTGCTTGCTTGTCTTGTCCCCTCAAACTTCAAACGTAGCTTAGGTGGTACGTGCCGGGCGCCTCCGGCAGCCCTGCTCCGAAAATCCAAACGTCTGCAGATAGCTCGCAGGCAGAAAGAGCTAGCCTGGAAAGCTGTTGCTCAGCCTCATCTGCCCATGGCACTGCTCGCACAGAGGCACAGAGACTGGGGCTGCTTGCTTGTCTTGTCCCCTCAAACTTCAAACGTAGCTTAGGTGGTCCGTGCCGGGTGCCTCCGGCAGCCCTGCTCCGAAAATGCAAACGTCTGCAGATAGCTCGCAGGCAGAAAGAGCTAGCCTGGAAAGCTGTTGCTCAGCCTCATCTGCCCATGGCACTGCTCGCACAGAGGCACGGAGACTGGGGCTGCTTGCTTGTCTTGTCCCCTCAAACTTCAAACGTAGCTTAGGTGGTCCGTGCCGGGCGCCTCCGGCAGCCCTGCTCCGAAAATCCAAACGTCTGCAGATAGCTCGCAGGCAGAAAGAGCTAGCCTGGAAAGCTGTTGCTCAGCCTCATCTGCCCATGGCACTGCTCACACAGAGGCACAGAGACTGGGGCTGCTTGCTTGTCTTGTCCCCTCAAACTTCAAACGTAGCTTAGGTGGTATGTGCCGGGCGCCTCCGACAGCCCTGCTCCGAAAATGCGAACGTCTCCAGATAGCTCGCAGGCAGAAAGAGCTAGCCTGGAAAGCTGTTGCTCAGCCTCATCTGCCCATGGCACTGCTCGCGCAGAGGCACAGAGACTGGGGCTGCTTGCTTGTCTTGTCCCCTCAAACTTCAAACGTAGCTTATGTGGTCCGTGCCGGGCGCCTCCGGCAGCCCTGCTCCGAAAATGCAAACGTCTGCAGATAGCTCGCAGGCAGAAAGAGCTAGCCTGGAAAGCTGTTGCTCAGCCTCATCTGCCCATGGCACTGCTCGCACAGAGGCACAGAGACTGGGGCTGCTTGCTTGTCTTGTCCCCTCAAACTTCAAACGTAGCTTAGGTGGTACGTGCCGGGCGCCTCCGGCAGCCCTGCTCCGAAAATCCAAACGTCTGCAGATAGCTCGCAGGCAGAAAGAGCTAGCCTGGAAAGCTGTTGCTCAGCCTCATCTGCCCATGGCACTGCTCGCACAGAGGCACAGAGACTGGGGCTGCTTGCTTGTCTTGTCCCCTCAAACTTCAAACGTAGCTTAGGTGGTCCGTGCCGGGTGCCTCCGGCAGCCCTGCTCCGAAAATGCAAACGTCTGCAGATAGCTCGCAGGCAGAAAGAGCTAGCCTGGAAAGCTGTTGCTCAGCCTCATCTGCCCATGGCACTGCTCGCACAGAGGCACGGAGACTGGGGCTGCTTGCTTGTCTTGTCCCCTCAAACTTCAAACGTAGCTTAGGTGGTCCGTGCCGGGCGCCTCCGGCAGCCCTGCTCCGAAAATCCAAACGTCTGCAGATAGCTCGCAGGCAGAAAGAGCTAGCCTGGAAAGCTGTTGCTCAGCCTCATCTGCCCATGGCACTGCTCACACAGAGGCACAGAGACTGGGGCTGCTTGCTTGTCTTGTCCCCTCAAACTTCAAACGTAGCTTAGGTGGTATGTGCCGGGCGCCTCCGACAGCCCTGCTCCGAAAATGCGAACGTCTCCAGATAGCTCGCAGGCAGAAAGAGCTAGCCTGGAAAGCTGTTGCTCAGCCTCATCTGCCCATGGCACTGCTCGCACAGAGGCACAGAGACTGGGGCTGCTTGCTTGTCTTGTCCCCTCAAACTTCAAACGTAGCTTAGGTGGTCCGTGCTGGGCGCCTCCGGCAGCCCTGCTCCGAAAATGCAAACGTCTGCAGATAGCTCGCAGGCAGAAAGAGCTAGCCTGGAAAGCTGTTGCTCAGCCTCATCTGCCCATGGCACTGCTCGCACAGAGGCACAGAGACTGGGGCTGCTTGCTTGTCTTGTCCCCTCAAACTTCAAACGTAGCTTAGGTGGTCCGTGCCGGGCGCATCCGGCAGCCCTGCTCTGAAAATGCAAACGTCTGCAGATAGCTCGCAGGCAGAAAGAGCTAGCCTGGAAAGCTGTTGCTCAGCCTCATCTGCCCATGGCACTGCTCGCACAGAGGCACAGAGACTGGGGCTGCTTGCTTGTCTTGTCCCCTCAAACTTCAAATGTAGCTTAGGTGGTCCGTGCCGGGCGCCTTCGGCAGCCCTGCTCCGAAAATGCGAACGTCTGCAGATAGCTCGCAGGCAGAAAGAGCTAGCCTGGAAAGCTGTTGCTCAGCCTCATCTGCCCATGGCACTGCTCGCACAGAGGCACAGCGGCTGGAGCTGCTTGCTTGTCTTGTCCCCTCAAACTTCAAACGTATCTTGGGTGGTCTGTGCCGGGCTCCTCCGGCAGCCCTGCTCCGAAAATGCAAACGTCTGCAGATAGCTCGCAGGCAGAAAGAGCTAGCCTGGAAAGCTGTTGCTCAGCCTCATCTGCCCATGGCACTGCTCGCACAGAGGCACAGAGACTGGGGCTGCTTGCTTGTCTTGTCCCCTCAAACTTCAAACGTAGCTTAGGTGGTCCGTGCCGGGCACCTCCGGCAGCCCTGCTCCGAAAATCCAAACGTCTGCAGATAGCTCGCAGGCAGAAAGAGCTAGCCTGGAAAGCTGTTGCTCAGCCTCATCTGCCCATGGCACTGCTCACACAGAGGCACAGAGACTGGGGCTGCTTGCTTGTCTTGTCCCCTCAAACTTAAAACGTAGCTTAGGTGGTCCGTGACGGGTGCCTCCGGCAGCCCTGCTCTGAAAATGCAAACGTCTGCAGATAGCTCGCAGGCAGAAAGAGCTAGCCTGGAAAGCTGTTGCTCAGCCTCATCTGCCCATGGCACTGCTCGCACAGAGGCACGGAGACTGGGGCTGCTTGCTTGTCTTGTCCCCTCAAACTTCAAACGTAGCTTAGGTGGTCCGTGCCGGGCGCCTCCAGCAGCCCTGCTCCGAAAATGCGAACGTCTGCAGATAGCTCGCAGGCAGAAAGAGCTAGCCTGGAAAGCTGTTGCTCAGCCTCATCTGCCCATGGCACTGCTCACACAGAGGCACAGAGACTGGGGCTGCTTGCTTGTCTTGTCCCCTCAAACTTCAAACGTAGCTTAGGTGGTATGTTCCGGGCGCCTCCGACAGCCCTGCTCCGAAAATGCGAACGTCTCCAGATAGCTCGCAGGCAGAAAGAGCTAGCCTGGAAAGCTGTTGCTCAGCCTCATCTGCCCATGGCACTGCTCGCACAGAGGCACAGAGACTGGGGCTGCTTGCTTGTCTTGTCCCCTCAAACTTCAAACGTAGCTTAGGTGGTCCGTGCTGGGCGCCTCCGGCAGCCCTGCTCCAAAAATGCAAACGTCTGCAGATAGCTCGCAGCCAGAAAGAGCTAGCCTGGAAAGCTGTTGCTCAGCCTCATCTGCCCATGGCACTGCTCGCACAGAGGCACAAAGACTGGGGCTGCTTGCTTGTCTTGTCCCCTCAAACTTCAAATGTAGCTTAGGTGGTCCGTGCCGGGCGCCTCCGGCAGCCCTGCTCCGAAAATGCGAACGTCTGCAGATAGCTTGCAGGCAGAAAGAGCTAGCCTGGAAAGCTGTTGCTCAGCCTCATCTGCCCATGGCACTGCTCGCACAGAGGCACAAAGGCTGGAGCTGCTTGCTTGTCTTGTCCCCTCAAACTTCAAATGTAGCTTAGGTGGTCTGTGCCGGGCTCCTCCGGCAGCCCTGCTCCGAAAATGCAAACGTCTGCAGATAGCTCGCAGGCAGAAAGAGCTAGCCTGGAAAGCTGTTGCTCAGCCTCATCTGCCCATGGCACTGCTCGCACAGAGGCACAGAGACTGGGGCTGCTTGCTTGTCTTGTCCCCTCAAACTTCAAACGTAGCTTAGGTGGTCCGTGCTGGGCGCCTCCGGCAGCCCTGCTCCGAAAATGCAAACGTCTGCAGATAGCTCGCAGGCAGAAAGAGCTAGCCTGGAAAGCTGTTGCTCAGCCTCATCTGCCCATGGCACTGCTCGCACAGAGGCACAGAGACTGGGGCTGCTTGCTTGTCTTGTCCCCTCAAACTTCAAACGTAGCTTAGGTGGTCCGTGCCGGGCGCCTCCGGCAGCCCTGCTCTGAAAATGCAAACGTCTGCAGATAGCTCGCAGGCAGAAAGAGCTAGCCTGGAAAGCTGTTGCTCAGCCTCATCTGCCCATGGCACTGCTCGCACAGAGGCACAGAGACTGGGGCTGCTTGCTTGTCTTGTCCCCTCAAACTTCAAATGTGGCTTAGGTGGTCCGTGCCGGGCGCCTCCGGCAGCCCTGCTCCGAAAATGCGAACGTCTGCAGATAGCTCGCAGGCAGAAAGAGCTAGCCTGGAAAGCTGTTGCTCAGCCTCATCTGCCCATGGCACTGCTCGCGCAGAGGCACAGAGACTGGGGCTGCTTGCTTGTCTTGTCCCCTCAAACTTCAAACGTAGCTTATGTGGTCCGTGCCGGGCGCCTCCGGCAGCCCTGCTCCGAAAATGCAAACGTCTGCAGATAGCTCGCAGGCAGAAAGAGCTAGCCTGGAAAGCTGTTGCTCAGCCTCATCTGCCCATGGCACTGCTCGCACAGAGGCACAGAGACTGGGGCTGCTTGCTTGTCTTGTCCCCTCAAACTTCAAACGTAGATTAGGTGGTACGTGCCGGGCGCCTCCGGCAGCCCTGCTCCGAAAATCCAAACGTCTGCAGATAGCTCGCAGGCAGAAAGAGCTAGCCTGGAAAGCTGTTGCTCAGCCTCATCTGCCCATGGCACTGCTCGCACAGAGGCACAGAGACTGGGGCTGCTTGCTTGTCTTGTCCCCTCAAACTTCAAACGTAGCTTAGGTGGTCCGTGCCGGGTGCCTCCGGCAGCCCTGCTCCGAAAATGCAAACGTCTGCAGATAGCTCGCAGGCAGAAAGAGCTAGCCTGGAAAGCTGTTGCTCAGCCTCATCTGCCCATGGCACTGCTCGCACAGAGGCACGGAGACTGGGGCTGCTTGCTTGTCTTGTCCCCTCAAACTTCAAACGTAGCTTAGGTGGTCCGTGCCGGGCGCCTCCGGCAGCCCTGCTCCGAAAATCCAAACGTCTGCAGATAGCTCGCAGGCAGAAAGAGCTAGCCTGGAAAGCTGTTGCTCAGCCTCATCTGCCCATGGCACTGCTCACACAGAGGCACAGAGACTGGGGCTGCTTGCTTGTCTTGTCCCCTCAAACTTCAAACGTAGCTTAGGTGGTATGTGCCGGGCGCCTCCGACAGCCCTGCTCCGAAAATGCGAACGTCTCCAGATAGCTCGCAGGCAGAAAGAGCTAGCCTGGAAAGCTGTTGCTCAGCCTCATCTGCCCATGGCACTGCTCGCACAGAGGCACAGAGACTGGGGCTGCTTGCTTGTCTTGTCCCCTCAAACTTCAAACGTAGCTTAGGTGGTCCGTGCTGGGCGCCTCCGGCAGCCCTGCTCCGAAAATGCAAACGTCTGCAGATAGCTCGCAGGCAGAAAGAGCTAGCCTGGAAAGCTGTTGCTCAGCCTCATCTGCCCATGGCACTGCTCGCACAGAGGCACAGAGACTGGGGCTGCTTGCTTGTCTTGTCCCCTCAAACTTCAAACGTAGCTTAGGTGGTCCGTGCCGGGCGCATCCGGCAGCCCTGCTCTGAAAATGCAAACGTCTGCAGATAGCTCGCAGGCAGAAAGAGCTAGCCTGGAAAGCTGTTGCTCAGCCTCATCTGCCCATGGCACTGCTCGCACAGAGGCACAGAGACTGGGGCTGCTTGCTTGTCTTGTCCCCTCAAACTTCAAATGTAGCTTAGGTGGTCCGTGCCGGGCGCCTTCGGCAGCCCTGCTCCGAAAATGCGAACGTCTGCAGATAGCTCGCAGGCAGAAAGAGCTAGCCTGGAAAGCTGTTGCTCAGCCTCATCTGCCCATGGCACTGCTCGCACAGAGGCACAGCGGCTGGAGCTGCTTGCTTGTCTTGTCCCCTCAAACTTCAAACGTATCTTGGGTGGTCTGTGCCGGGCTCCTCCGGCAGCCCTGCTCCGAAAATGCAAACGTCTGCAGATAGCTCGCAGGCAGAAAGAGCTAGCCTGGAAAGCTGTTGCTCAGCCTCATCTGCCCATGGCACTGCTCGCACAGAGGCACAGAGACTGGGGCTGCTTGCTTGTCTTGTCCCCTCAAACTTCAAACGTAGCTTAGGTGGTCCGTGCCGGGCACCTCCGGCAGCCCTGCTCCGAAAATCCAAACGTCTGCAGATAGCTCGCAGGCAGAAAGAGCTAGCCTGGAAAGCTGTTGCTCAGCCTCATCTGCCCATGGCACTGCTCACACAGAGGCACAGAGACTGGGGCTGCTTGCTTGTCTTGTCCCCTCAAACTTGAAACGTAGCTTAGGTGGTCCGTGACGGGTGCCTCCGGCAGCCCTGCTCTGAAAATGCAAACGTCTGCAGATAGCTCGCAGGCAGAAAGAGCTAGCCTGGAAAGCTGTTGCTCAGCCTCATCTGCCCATGGCACTGCTCGCACAGAGGCACGGAGACTGGGGCTGCTTGCTTGTCTTGTCCCCTCAAACTTCAAACGTAGCTTAGGTGGTCCGTGCCGGGCGCCTCCAGCAGCCCTGCTCCGAAAATGCGAACGTCTGCAGATAGCTCGCAGGCAGAAAGAGCTAGCCTGGAAAGCTGTTGCTCAGCCTCATCTGCCCATGGCACTGCTCACACAGAGGCACAGAGACTGGGGCTGCTTGCTTGTCTTGTCCCCTCAAACTTCAAACGTAGCTTAGGTGGTATGTTCCGGGCGCCTCCGACAGCCCTGCTCCGAAAATGCGAACGTCTCCAGATAGCTCGCAGGCAGAAAGAGCTAGCCTGGAAAGCTGTTGCTCAGCCTCATCTGCCCATGGCACTGCTCGCACAGAGGCACAGAGACTGGGGCTGCTTGCTTGTCTTGTCCCCTCAAAATTCAAACGTAGCTTAGGTGGTCCGTGCTGGGCGCCTCCGGCAGCCCTGCTCCAAAAATGCAAACGTCTGCAGATAGCTCGCAGCCAGAAAGAGCTAGCCTGGAAAGCTGTTGCTCAGCCTCATCTGCCCATGGCACTGCTCGCACAGAGGCACAAAGACTGGGGCTGCTTGCTTGTCTTGTCCCCTCAAACTTCAAATGTAGCTTAGGTGGTCCGTGCCGGGCGCCTCCGGCAGCCCTGCTCCGAAAATGCGAACGTCTGCAGATAGCTTGCAGGCAGAAAGAGCTAGCCTGGAAAGCTGTTGCTCAGCCTCATCTGCCCATGGCACTGCTCGCACAGAGGCACAAAGGCTGGAGCTGCTTGCTTGTCTTGTCCCCTCAAACTTCAAATGTAGCTTAGGTGGTCTGTGCCGGGCTCCTCCGGCAGCCCTGCTCCGAAAATGCAAACGTCTGCAGATAGCTCGCAGGCAGAAAGAGCTAGCCTGGAAAGCTGTTGCTCAGCCTCATCTGCCCATGGCACTGCTCGCGCAGAGGCACAGAGACTGGGGCTGCTTGCTTGTCTTGTCCCCTCAAACTTCAAACGTAGCTTATGTGGTCCGTGCCGGGCTCCTCCGGCAGCCCTGCTCTGAAAATGCAAACGTCTGCAGATAGCTTGCAGGCAGAAAGAGCTAGCCTGGAAAGCTGTTGCTCAGCCTCATCTGCCCATGGCACTGCTCGCACAAAGGCACAGAGACTGGGGCTGCTTGCTTGTCTTGCCCCCTCAAACTTCAAACGTAGCTTAGGTGGTCCGTGCCGGGCGCCTCCGGCAGCCCTGCTCTGAAAATGCAAACGTCTGCAGATAGCTCGCAGGCAGAAAGAGCTAGCCTGGAAAGCTGTTGCTCAGCCTCATCTGCCCATGGCACTGCTCGCACAGAGGCACAGAGACTGGGGCTGCTTGCTTGTCTTGTCCCCTCAAACTTCAAATGTAGCTTAGGTGGTCCGTGCCGGGCGCCTCCGGCAGCCCTGCTCCGAAAATGCGAACGTCTGCAGATAGCTCGCAGGCAGAAAGAGCTAGCCTGGAAAGCTGTTGCTCAGCCTCATCTGCCCATGGCACTGCTCGCACAGAGGCACAGAGACTGGGGCTGCTTGCTTGTCTTGTCCCCTCAAACTTCAAACGTAGCTTAGGTGGTCTGTGCCAGGCGACTCCGGCAGCCCTGCTCCGAAAATGCGAACGTCTGCAGATAGCTTGCAGGCAGAAAGAGCTAGCCTGGAAAGCTGTTGCTCAGCCTCATCTGCCCATGGCACTGCTCGCACAGAGGCACAGAGACTGGGGCTGCTTGCTTGTTTTGCCCCCTCAAACTTCAAACGTAGCTTAGGTGGTCCTTGCCGGGCGCATCCGGCAGCCCTGCTCCGAAAATGCGAACGTCTGCAGATAACTCGCAGGCAGAAAGAGCTAGCCTGGAAAGCTGTTGCTCAGCCTCATCTGCCCATGGCACTGCTTGCACAGAGGCACAGAGACTGGGGCTGCTTGCTTGTCTTGGCCCCTCAAACTTCAAACGTAGCTTAGGTGGTCCGTGCCGGGCGCCTCCGGCAGCCCTGCTCCAAAAATGCGAACGTCTGCAGATAGCTCGCAGGCAGAAAGAGCTAGCCTGGAAAGCTGTTGCTCAGCCTCATCTGCCCATGGCACTGCTCGCACAGAGGCACAGAGACTGGGGCTGCTTGCTTGTCTTGTCCCCTCAAACTTCAAACGTAGCTTAGGTGGTCTGTGCCGGGCGCCTCCGGCAGCCCTGCTCCGAAAATGCAAACGTCTGCAGATAGCTCGCAGGCAGAAAGAGCTAGCCTGGAAAGCTGTTGCTCAGCCTCATCTGCCCATGGCACTGCTCGCACAGAGGCACAGAGACTGGGGCTGCTTGCTTGTCTTGTCCCCTCAAACTTCAAACGTAGCTTAGGTGGTCCGTGCCGGGCACCTCCGGCAGCCCTGCTCCGAAAATGCAAACGTCTGCAGATAGCTGGCAGGCAGAAAGAGCTAGCCTGGAAAGCTGTTGCTCAGCCTCATCTGCCCATGGCACTGCTCGCACAGAGGCACAGAGACTGGGGCTGCTTGCTTGTCTTGTCCCCTCAAACTTCAAACGTAGCTTGGGTGGTATGTGCCGGGCGACTCCGACAGCCCTGCTCCGAAAATGCGAACGTCTCCAGATAGCTCGCAGGCAGAAAGAGCTAGCCTGGAAAGCTGTTGCTCAGCCTCATCTGCCCATGGCACTGCTCGCACAGAGGCACAGAGACTGGGGCTGCTTGCTTGTCTTGTCCCCTCAAACTTCAAACGTAGCTTAGGTGGTCCGTGCTGGGCGCCTCCGGCAGCCCTGCTCCGAAAATGCAAACGTCTGCAGATAGCTCGCAGGCAGAAAGAGCTAGCCTGGAAAGCTGTTGCTCAGCCTCATCTGCCCATGGCACTGCTCGCACAGAGGCACAGAGACTGGGGCTGCTTGCTTGTCTTGTCCCCTCAAACTTCAAATGTAGCTTAGGTGGTCCGTGCCGGGCGCCTCCGGCAGCCCTGCTCTGAAAATGCAAACGTCTGCAGATAGCTCGCAGGCAGAAAGAGCTAGCCTGGAAAGCTGTTGCTCAGCCTCATCTGCCCATGGCACTGCTCGCACAGAGGCACAGAGACTGGGGCTGCTTGCTTGTCTTGTCCCCTCAAACTTCAAATGTAGCTTAGGTGGTCCGTGCCGGGCGCCTCCGGCAGCCCTGCTCCGAAAATGCGAACGTCTGCAGATAGCTCGCAGGCAGAAAGAGCTAGCCTGGAAAGCTGTTGCTCAGCCTCATCTGCCCATGGCACTGCTCGCACAGAGGCACAGAGACTGGAGCTGCTTGCTTGTCTTGTCCCCTCAAACTTCAAACGTAGCTTGGGTGGTCTCTGCCGGGCTCCTCCGGCAGCCCTGCTCCGAAAATGCAAACGTCTGCAGATAGCTCGCAGGCAGAAAGAGCTAGCCTGGAAAGCTGTTGCTCAGCCTCATCTGCCCATGGCACTGCTCGCGCAGAGGCACAGAGACTGGGGCTGCTTGCTTGTCTTGTCCCCTCAAACTTCAAACGTAGCTTATGTGGTCCGTGCCGGGCGCCTCCGGCAGCCCTGCTCCGAAAATGCAAACGTCTGCAGATAGCTCGCAGGCAGAAAGAGCTAGCCTGGAAAGCTGTTGCTCAGCCTCATCTGCCCATGGCACTGCTCGCACAGAGGCACAGAGACTGGGGCTGCTTGCTTGTCTTGTCCCCTCAAACTTCAAACGTAGCTTAGGTGGTCCGTGCCGGGCGCCTCCGGCAGCCCTGCTCCGAAAATGCAAACGTCTGCAGATAGCTCGCAGGCAGAAAGAGCTAGCCTGGAAAGCTGTTGCTCAGCCTCATCTGCCCATGGCACTGCTCGCACAGAGGCACAGAGACTGGGGCTGCTTGCTTGTCTTGCCCCCTCAAACTTCAAACGTAGCTTAGGTGGTCCGTGCCGGGCGCCTCCGGCAGCCCTGCTCCGAAAATGCAAACGTCTGCAGATAGCTGGCAGGCAGAAAGAGCTAGCCTGGAAAGCTGTTGCTCAGCCTCATCTGCCCATGGCACTGCTCGCACAGAGGCACAGAGACTGGGGCTGCTTGCTTGTCTTGTCCCCTCAAACTTCAAACGTAGCTTAGGTGGTCTGTGCCGGGCGCCTCCGGCAGCCCTGCTCCGAAAATGCAAACGTCTGCAGATAGCTCGCAGGCAGAAAGAGCTAGCCTGGAAAGCTGTTGCTCAGCCTCATCTGCCCATGGCACTGCTCGCACAGAGGCACAGAGACTGGGGCTGCTTGCTTGTCTTGTCCCCTCAAACTTCAAACGTAGCTTAGGTGGTCCGTGCCGGGCGCCTCCGGCAGCCCTGCTCCGAAAATGCAAACGTCTGCAGATAGCTCGCAGGCAGAAAGAGCTAGCCTGGAAAGCTGTTGCTCAGCCTCATCTGCCCATGGCACTGCTCACACAGAGGCACAGAGACTGGGGCTGCTTGCTTGTCTTGTCCCCTCAAACTTCAAACGTAGCTTGGGTGGTATGTGCCGGGCGACTCCGACAGCCCTGCTCCGAAAATGCGAACGTCTCCAGATAGCTCGCAGGCAGAAAGAGCTAGCCTGGAAAGCTGTTGCTCAGCCTCATCTGCCCATGGCACTGCTCGCACAGAGGCACAGAGACTGGGGCTGCTTGCTTGTCTTGTCCCCTCAAACTTCAAACGTAGCTTAGGTGGTCCGTGCTGGGCGCCTCCGGCAGCCCTGCTCCGAAAATGCAAACGTCTGCAGATAGCTCGCAGGCAGAAAGAGCTAGCCTGGAAAGCTGTTGCTCAGCCTCATCTGCCCATGGCACTGCTCGCACAGAGGCACAGAGACTGGGGCTGCTTGCTTGTCTTGTCCCCTCAAACTTCAAATGTAGCTTAGGTGGTCCGTGCCGGGCGCCTCCGGCAGCCCTGCTCTGAAAATGCAAACGTCTGCAGATAGCTCGCAGGCAGAAAGAGCTAGCCTGGAAAGCTGTTGCTCAGCCTCATCTGCCCATGGCACTGCTCGCACAGAGGCACAGAGACTGGGGCTGCTTGCTTGTCTTGTCCCCTCAAACTTCAAATGTAGCTTAGGTGGTCCGTGCCGGGCGCCTCCGGCAGCCCTGCTCCGAAAATGCGAACGTCTGCAGATAGCTCGCAGGCAGAAAGAGCTAGCCTGGAAAGCTGTTGCTCAGCCTCATCTGCCCATGGCACTGCTCGCACAGAGGCACAGAGACTGGAGCTGCTTGCTTGTCTTGTCCCCTCAAACTTCAAACGTAGCTTGGGTGGTCTCTGCCGGGCTCCTCCGGCAGCCCTGCTCCGAAAATGCAAACGTCTGCAGATAGCTCGCAGGCAGAAAGAGCTAGCCTGGAAAGCTGTTGCTCAGCCTCATCTGCCCATGGCACTGCTCGCGCAGAGGCACAGAGACTGGGGCTGCTTGCTTGTCTTGTCCCCTCAAACTTCAAACGTAGCTTATGTGGTCCGTGCCGGGCGCCTCCGGCAGCCCTGCTCCGAAAATGCAAACGTCTGCAGATAGCTCGCAGGCAGAAAGAGCTAGCCTGGAAAGCTGTTGCTCAGCCTCATCTGCCCATGACACTGCTCGCACAGAGGCACAGAGACTGGGGCTGCTTGCTTGTCTTGTCCCCTCAAACTTCAAACGTAGCTTAGGTGGTCCGTGCCGGGCGCCTCCGGCAGCCCTGCTCCGAAAATGCAAACGTCTGCAGATAGCTCGCAGGCAGAAAGAGCTAGCCTGGAAAGCTGTTGCTCAGCCTCATCTGCCCATGGCACTGCTCGCACAGAGGCACAGAGACTGGGGCTGCTTGCTTGTCTTGTCCCCTCAAACTTCAAACGTAGCTTAGGTGGTATGTGCCGGGCGCCTCCGACAGCCCTGCTCCGAAAATGCGAACGTCTGCAGATAGCTCGCAGGCAGAAAGAGCTAGCCTGGAAAGCTGTTGCTCAGCCTCATCTGCCCATGGCACTGCTCGCACAGAGGCACAGAGACTGGGGCTGCTTGCTTGTCTTGTCCCCTCAAACTTCAAACGTAGCTTAGGTGGTCCGTGCTGGGCGCCTCCGGCAGCCCTGCTCCGAAAATGCAAACGTCTGCAGATAGCTCGCAGGCAGAAAGAGCTAGCCTGGAAAGCTGTTGCTCAGCCTCATCTGCCCATGGCACTGCTCGCACAGAGGCACAGAGACTGGGGCTGCTTGCTTGTCTTGTCCCCTCAAACTTCAAATGTAGCTTAGGTGGTCCGTGCCGGGCGCCTCCGGCAGCCCTGCTCCGAAAATGCGAACGTCTGCAGATAGCTCGCAGGCAGAAAGAGCTAGCCTGGAAAGCTGTTGCTCAGCCTCATCTGCCCATGGCACTGCTCGCACAGAGGCACAGAGACTGGAGCTGCTTGCTTGTCTTGTCCCCTCAAACTTCAAACGTAGCTTGGGTGGTCTCTGCCGGGCTCCTCCGGCAGCCCTGCTCCGAAAATGCAAACGTCTGCAGATAGCTCGCAGGCAGAAAGAGCTAGCCTGGAAAGCTGTTGCTCAGCCTCATCTGCCCATGGCACTGCTCGCGCAGAGGCACAGAGACTGGGGCTGCTTGCTTGTCTTGTCCCCTCAAACTTCAAACGTAGCTTATGTGGTCCGTGCCGGGCGCCTCCGGCAGCCCTGCTCCGAAAATGCAAACGTCTGCAGATAGCTCGCAGGCAGAAAGAGCTAGCCTGGAAAGCTGTTGCTCAGCCTCATCTGCCCATGGCACTGCTCGCACAGAGGCACAGAGACTGGGGCTGCTTGCTTGTCTTGTCCCCTCAAACTTCAAATGTAGCTTAGGTGGTCCGTGCCGGGCGCCTCCGGCAGCCCTGCTCCGAAAATGCGAACGTCTGCAGATAGCTCGCAGGCAGAAAGAGCTAGCCTGGAAAGCTGTTGCTCAGCCTCATCTGCCCATGGCACTGCTCGCACAGAGGCACAGAGACTGGAGCTGCTTGCTTGTCTTGTCCCCTCAAACTTCAAACGTATCTTGGGTGGTCTCTGCCGGGCTCCTCCGGCAGCCCTGCTCCGAAAATGCAAACGTCTGCAGATAGCTCGCAGGCAGAAAGAGCTAGCCTGGAAAGCTGTTGCTCAGCCTCATCTGCCCATGGCACTGCTCGCGCAGAGGCACAGAGACTGGGGCTGCTTGCTTGTCTTGTCCCCTCAAACTTCAAACGTAGCTTATGTGGTCCGTGCCGGGCGCCTCCGGCAGCCCTGCTCCGAAAATGCAAACGTCTGCAGATAGCTCGCAGGCAGAAAGAGCTAGCCTGGAAAGCTGTTGCTCAGCCTCATCTGCCCATGGCACTGCTCGCACAGAGGCACAGAGACTGGGGCTGCTTGCTTGTCTTGTCCCCTCAAACTTCAAACGTAGCTTAGGTGGTCCGTGCCGGGCGCCTCCGGCAGCCCTGCTCCGAAAATGCAAACGTCTGCAGATAGCTCGCAGGCAGAAAGAGCTAGCCTGGAAAGCTGTTGCTCAGCCTCATCTGCCCATGGCACTGCTCGCGCAGAGGCACAGAGACTGGGGCTGCTTGCTTGTCTTGTCCCCTCAAACTTCAAACGTAGCTTATGTGGTCCGTGCCGGGCGCCTCCGGCAGCCCTGCTCCGAAAATGCAAACGTCTGCAGATAGCTCGCAGGCAGAAAGAGCTAGCCTGGAAAGCTGTTGCTCAGCCTCATCTGCCCATGGCACTGCTCGCACAGAGGCACAGAGACTGGGGCTGCTTGCTTGTCTTGTCCCCTCAAACTTCAAACGTAGCTTAGGTGGTCCGTGCCGGGCGCCTCCGGCAGCCCTGCTCCGAAAATCCAAACGTCTGCAGATAGCTCGCAGGCAGAAAGAGCTAGCCTGGAAAGCTGTTGCTCAGCCTCATCTGCCCATGGCACTGCTCGCACAGAGGCACAGAGACTGGGGCTGCTTGCTTGTCTTGTCCCCTCAAACTTCAAACGTAGCTTAGGTGGTATGTTCCGGGCGCCTCCGACAGCCCTGCTCCGAAAATGCGAACGTCTCCAGATAGCTCGCAGGCAGAAAGAGCTAGCCTGGAAAGCTGTTGCTCAGCCTCATCTGCCCATGGCACTGCTCGCACAGAGGCACAGAGACTGGGGCTGCTTGCTTGTCTTGTCCCCTCAAACTTCAAACGTAGCTTAGGTGGTCCGTGCTGGGCGCCTCCGGCAGCCCTGCTCCAAAAATGCAAACGTCTGCAGATAGCTCGCAGGCAGAAAGAGCTAGCCTGGAAAGCTGTTGCTCAGCCTCATCTGCCCATGGCACTGCTCGCACAGAGGCACAGAGACTGGGGCTGCTTGCTTGTCTTGTCCCCTCAAACTTCAAACGTAGCTTAGGTGGTCCGTGCCGGGCGCCTCCGGCAGCCCTGCTCTGAAAATGCAAACGTCTGCAGATAGCTCGCAGGCAGAAAGAGCTAGCCTGGAAAGCTGTTGCTCAGCCTCATCTGCCCATGGCACTGCTCGCACAGAGGCACACAGACTGGGGCTGCTTGCTTGTCTTGTCCCCTCAAACTTCAAATGTAGCTTAGGTGGTCCGTGCCGGGCGCCTCCGGCAGCCCTGCTCCGAAAATGCAAACGTCTGCAGATAGCTCGCAGGCAGAAAGAGCTAGCCTGGAAAGCTGTTGCTCAGCCTCATCTGCCCATGGCACTGCTCGCACAGAGGCACAAAGGCTGGAGCTGCTTGCTTGTCTTGTCCCCTCAAACTTCAAACGTAGCTTAGGTGGTCTGTGCCGGGCTCCTCCGGCAGCCCTGCTCCGAAAATGCAAACGTCTGCAGATAGCTCGCAGGCAGAAAGAGCTAGCCTGGAAAGCTGTTGCTCAGCCTCATCTGCCCATGGCACTGCTCGCGCAGAGGCACAGAGACTGGGGCTGCTTGCTTGTCTTGTCCCCTCAAACTTCAAACGTAGCTTATGTGGTCCGTGCCGGGCGCCTCCGGCAGCCCTGCTCCGAAAATGCAAACGTCTGCAGATAGCTTGCAGGCAGAAAGAGCTAGCCTGGAAAGCTGTTGCTCAGCCTCATCTGCCCATGGCACTGCTCGCACAGAGGCACAGAGACTGGGGCTGCTTGCTTGTCTTGTCCCCTCAAACTTCAAACGTAGCTTAGGTGGTCCGTGCCGGGCGCATCCGGCAGCCCTGCTCTGAAAATGCAAACGTCTGCAGATAGCTCGCAGGCAGAAAGAGCTAGCCTGGAAAGCTGTTGCTCAGCCTCATCTGCCCATGGCACTGCTCGCACAGAGGCACAGAGACTGGGGCTGCTTGCTTGTCTTGTCCCCTCAAACTTCAAATGTAGCTTAGGTGGTCCGTGCCGGGCGCCTCCGGCAGCCCTGCTCCGAAAATGCGAACGTCTGCAGATAGCTCTCAGGCAGAAAGAGCTAGCCTGGAAAGCTGTTGCTCAGCCTCATCTGCCCATGGCACTGCTCGCACAGAGGCACAGAGACTGGGGCTGCTTGCTTGTCTTGTCCCCTCAAACTTCAAACGTAGCTTAGGTGGTCTGTGCCAGGCGACTCCGGCAGCCCTGCTCCGAAAATGCGAACGTCTGCAGATAGCTTGCAGGCAGAAAGAGCTAGCCTGGAAAGCTGTTGCTCAGCCTCATCTGCCCATGGCACTGCTCGCACAGAGGCACAGAGACTGGGGCTGCTTGCTTGTCTTGTCCCCTCAAACTTCAAACGTAGCTTAGGTGGTCCGTGCCAGGCGCCTCCGGCAGCCCTGCTCCGAAAATGCGAACGTCTGCAGATAGCTCGCAGGCAGAAAGAGCTAGCCTGGAAAGCTGTTGCTCAGCCTCATCTGCCCATGGCACTGCTCGCACAGAGGCACAGAGACTGGGGCTGCTTGCTTGTCTTGTCCCCTCAAACTTCAAATGTAGCTTAGGTGGTCCGTGCCGGGCGCCTCCGGCAGCCCTGCTCCAAAAATGCGAACGTCTGCAGATAGCTCGCAGGCAGAAAGAGCTAGCCTGGAAAGCTGTTGCTCAGCCTCATCTGCCCATGGCACTGCTCGCACAGAGGCACAGAGACTGGGGCTGCTTGCTTGTTTTGCCCCCTCAAACTTCAAACGTAGCTTAGGTGGTCCGTGCCGGGCGCATCCGGCAGCCCTGCTCCGAAAATTCGAACGTCTGCAGATAGCTCGCAGGCAGAAAGAGCTAGCCTGGAAAGCTGTTGCTCAGCCTCATCTGCCCATGGCACTGCTCGCACAGAGGCACAGAGACTGGGGCTGCTTGCTTGTCTTGTCCCCTCAAACTTCAAACGTAGCTTAGGTGGTCCGTGCCGGGCGCCTCCGGCAGCCCTGCTCTGAAAATGCAAACGTCTGCAGATAGCTGGCAGGCAGAAAGAGCTAGCCTGGAAAGCTGTTGCTCAGCCTCATCTGCCCATGGCACTGCTCGCACAGAGGCACAGAGACTGGGGCTGCTTGCTTGTCTTGCCCCCTCAAACTTCAAACGTAGCTTAGGTGGTCCGTGCCGGGCGCCTCCGGCAGCCCTGCTCCGAAAATGCAAACGTCTGCAGATAGCTGGCAGGCAGAAAGAGCTAGCCTGGAAAGCTGTTGCTCAGCCTCATCTGCCCATGGCACTGCTCGCACAGAGGCACAGAGACTGGGGCTGCTTGCTTGTCTTGTCCCCTCAAACTTCAAACGTAGCTTAGGTGGTCTGTGCCGGGCGCCTCCGGCAGCCCTGCTCCAAAAATGCGAACGTCTGCAGATAGCTCGCAGGCAGAAAGAGCTAGCCTGGAAAGCTGTTGCTCAGCCTCATCTGCCCATGGCACTGCTCGCACAGAGGCACAGAGACTGGGGCTGCTTGCTTGTCTTGTCCCCTCAAACTTCAAATGTAGCTTAGGTCGTCCGTGCCGGGCGCCTCCGGCAGCCCTGCTCCGAAAATGCGAACGTCTGCAGATAGCTCGCAGGCAGAAAGAGCTAGCCTGGAAAGCTGTTGCTCAGCCTCATCTGCCCATGGCACTGCTCGCACAGAGGCACAGAGACTGGAGCTGCTTGCTTGTCTTGTCCCCTCAAACTTCAAACGTAGCTTAGGTGGTCCGTGCCGGGCGCCTCCAGCAGCCCAGCTCTGAAAATGCAAACGTCTGCAGATAGCTCGCAGCCAGAAAGAGCTAGCCTGGAAAGCTGTTGCTCAGCCTCATCTGCCCATGGCACTGCTCGCACAGAGGCACAGAGACTGGGGCTGCTTGCTTGTCTTGTCCCCTCAAACTTCAAACGTATCTTAGGTGGTCCGTGCCGGGCGCCTCCGGCAGCCCTGCTCCGAAAATCCAAACGTCTGCAGATAGCTCGCAGGCAGAAAGAGCTAGCCTGGAAAGCTGTTGCTCAGCCTCATCTGCCCATGGCACTGCTCGCACAGAGGCACAGAGACTGGGGCTGCTTGCTTGTCTTGTCCCCTCAAACTTCAAACGTAGCTTAGGTGGTCCGTGCTGGGCGCCTCCGGCAGCCCTGCTCCAAAAATGCAAACGTCTGCAGATAGCTCGCAGGCAGAAAGAGCTAGCCTGGAAAGCTGTTGCTCAGCCTCATCTGCCCATGGCACTGCTCGCACAGAGGCACAGAGACTGGGGCTGCTTGCTTGTCTTGTCCCCTCAAACTTCAAACGTAGCTTAGGTGGTCCGTGCCGGGCGCCTCCGGCAGCCCTGCTCCGAAAATGCAAACGTCTGCAGATAGCTCGCAGGCAGAAAGAGCTAGCCTGGAAAGCTGTTGCTCAGCCTCATCTGCCCATGGCACTGCTCGCACAGAGGCACAAAGACTGGGGCTGCTTGCTTGTCTTGTCCCCTCAAACTTCAAATGTAGCTTAGGTGGTCCGTGCCGGGCGCCTCCGGCAGCCCTGCTCCGAAAATGCGAACGTCTGCAGATAGCTCGCAGGCAGAAAGAGCTAGCCTGGAAAGCTGTTGCTCAGCCTCATCTGCCCATGGCACTGCTCGCACAGAGGCACAAAGGCTGGAGCTGCTTGCTTGTCTTGTCCCCTCAAACTTCAAACGTAGCTTAGGTGGTCTGTGCCGGGCTCCTCCGGCAGCCCTGCTCCGAAAATGCAAACGTCTGCAGATAGCTCGCAGGCAGAAAGAGCTAGCCTGGAAAGCTGTTGCTCAGCCTCATCTGCCCATGGCACTGCTCGCACAGAGGCACAGAGACTGGGGCTGCTTGCTTGTCTTGTCCCCTCAAACTTCAAACGTAGCTTAGGTGGTCTGTGCCAGGCGACTCCGGCAGCCCTGCTCCGAAAATGCGAACGTCTGCAGATAGCTTGCAGGCAGAAAGAGCTAGCCTGGAAAGCTGTTGCTCAGCCTCATCTGCCCATGGCACTGCTCGCACAGAGGCACAGAGACTGGGGCTGCTTGCTTGTCTTGTCCCCTCAAACTTCAAACGTAGCTTAGGTGGTCCGTGCCGGGCGCCTCCGGCAGCCCTGCTCCGAAAATGCGAACGTCTGCAGATAGCTCGCAGGCAGAAAGAGCTAGCCTGGAAAGCTGTTGCTCAGCCTCATCTGCCCATGGCACTGCTCGCACAGAGGCACAGAGACTGGGGCTGCTTGCTTGTCTTGTCCCCTCAAACTTCAAATGTAGCTTAGGTGGTCCGTGCCGGGCGCCTCCGGCAGCCCTGCTCCAAAAATGCGAACGTCTGCAGATAGCTCGCAGGCAGAAAGAGCTAGCCTGGAAAGCTGTTGCTCAGCCTCATCTGCCCATGGCACTGCTCGCACAGAGGCACAGAGACTGGGGCTGCTTGCTTGTTTTGCCCCCTCAAACTTCAAACGTAGCTTAGGTGGTCCGTGCCGGGCGCATCCGGCAGCCCTGCTCCGAAAATGCGAACGTCTGCAGATAGCTCGCAGGCAGAAAGAGCTAGCCTGGAAAGCTGTTGCTCAGCCTCATCTGCCCATGGCACTGCTCGCACAGAGGCACAGAGACTGGGGCTGCTTGCTTGTCTTGTCCCCTCAAACTTCAAACGTAGCTTAGGTGGTCCGTGCCGGGCGCCTCCGGCAGCCCTGCTCTGAAAATGCAAACGTCTGCAGATAGCTCGCAGGCAGAAAGAGCTAGCCTGGAAAGCTGTTGCTCAGCCTCATCTGCCCATGGCACTGCTCGCACAGAGGCACAGAGACTGGGGCTGCTTGCTTGTCTTGTCCCCTCAAACTTCAAATGTAGCTTAGGTGGTCCGTGCCGGGCGCCTCCGGCAGCCCTGCTCCGAAAATGCAAACGTCTGCAGATAGCTGGCAGGCAGAAAGAGCTAGCCTGGAAAGCTGTTGCTCAGCCTCATCTGCCCATGGCACTGCTCGCACAGAGGCACAGAGACTGGGGCTGCTTGCTTGTCTTGTCCCCTCAAACTTCAAACGTAGCTTAGGTGGTCTGTGCCGGGCGCCTCCGGCAGCCCTGCTCCGAAAATGCGAACGTCTGCAGATAGCTCGCAGGCAGAAAGAGCTAGCCTGGAAAGCTGTTGCTCAGCCTCATCTGCCCATGGCACTGCTCGCACAGAGGCACAGAGACTGGGGCTGCTTGCTTGTCTTGTCCCCTCAAACTTCAAATGTAGCTTAGGTGGTCCGTGCCGGGCGCCTCCGGCAGCCCTGCTCCGAAAATGCGAACGTCTGCAGATAGCTCGCAGGCAGAAAGAGCTAGCCTGGAAAGCTGTTGCTCAGCCTCATCTGCCCATGGCACTGCTCGCACAGAGGCACAGAGACTGGAGCTGCTTGCTTGTCTTGTCCCCTCAAACTTCAAACGTAGCTTAGGTGGTCCGTGCCGGGCGCCTCCGGCAGCCCAGCTCTGAAAATGCAAACGTCTGCAGATAGCTCGCAGCCAGAAAGAGCTAGCCTGGAAAGCTGTTGCTCAGCCTCATCTGCCCATGGCACTGCTCGCACAGAGGCACAGAGACTGGGGCTGCTTGCTTGTCTTGTCCCCTCAAACTTCAAACGTATCTTAGGTGGTCCGTGCCGGGCACCTCCGGCAGCCCTGCTCCGAAAATCCAAACGTCTGCAGATAGCTCGCAGGCAGAAAGAGCTAGCCTGGAAAGCTGTTGCTCAGCCTCATCTGCTCATGGCACTGCTCGCACAGAGGCACAGAGACTGGGGCTGCTTGCTTGTCTTGTCCCCTCAAACTTCAAACGTAGCTTAGGTGGTCCGTGCTGGGCGCCTCCGGCAGCCCTGCTCCAAAAATGCAAACGTCTGCAGATAGCTCGCAGGCAGAAAGAGCTAGCCTGGAAAGCTGTTGCTCAGCCTCATCTGCCCATGGCACTGCTCGCACAGAGGCACAGAGACTGGGGCTGCTTGCTTGTCTTGTCCCCTCAAACTTCAAATGTAGCTTAGGTGGTCCGTGCCGGGCGCCTCCGGCAGCCCTGCTCTGAAAATGCAAACGTCTGCAGATAGCTCGCAGGCAGAAAGAGCTAGCCTGGAAAGCTGTTGCTCAGCCTCATCTGCCCATGGCACTGCTCGCACAGAGGCACAAAGACTGGGGCTGCTTGCTTGTCTTGTCCCCTCAAACTTCAAATGTAGCTTAGGTGGTCCGTGCCGGGCGCCTCCGGCAGCCCTGCTCCGAAAATGCGAACGTCTGCAGATAGCTCGCAGGCAGAAAGAGCTAGCCTGGAAAGCTGTTGCTCAGCCTCATCTGCCCATGGCACTGCTCGCACAGAGGCACAAAGGCTGGAGCTGCTTGCTTGTCTTGTCCCCTCAAACTTCAAACGTAGCTTAGGTGGTCTGTGCCGGGCTCCTCCGGCAGCCCTGCTCCGAAAATGCAAACGTCTGCAGATAGCTCGCAGGCAGAAAGAGCTAGCCTGGAAAGCTGTTGCTCAGCCTCATCTGCCCATGGCACTGCTCGCGCAGAGGCACAGAGACTGGGGCTGCTTGCTTGTCTTGTCCCCTCAAACTTCAAACGTAGCTTATGTGGTCCGTGCCGGGTGCTTGCGGCAGCCCTGCTTCGAAAATGCAAACGTCTGCAGATAGTTCGCAGGCAGAAAGAGCTAGCCTGGAAAGCTGTTGCTCAGCCTCATCTGCCCATGGCACTGCTCGCACAGAGGCACAGAGACTGGGGCTGCTTGCTTGTCTTGTCCCCTCAAACTTCAAACGTAGCTTAGGTGGTCCGTGCCGGGCGCCTCCGGCAGCCCTGCTCCGAAAATGCAAACGTCTGCAGATAGCTCGCAGGCAGAAAGAGCTAGCCTGGAAAGCTGTTGCTCAGCCTCATCTGCCCATGGCACTGCTCGCACAGAGGCACAGAGACTGGGGCTGCTTGCTTGTCTTGTCCCCTCAAACTTCAAATGTAGCTTAGGTGGTCCGTGCCGGGCGCCTCCGGCAGCCGTGCTCCGAAAATGCGAACGTCTGCAGATAGCTCGCAGGCAGAAAGAGCTAGCCTGGAAAGCTGTTGCTCAGCCTCATCTGCCCATGGCACTGCTCGCACAGAGGCACAGAGACTGGGGCTGCTTGCTTGTCTTGTCCCCTCAAACTTCAAATGTAGCTTAGGTGGTCCGTGCCGGGCGCCTCCGGCAGCCCTGCTCCAAAAATGCGAACGTCTGCAGATAGCTCGCAGGCAGAAAGAGCTAGCCTGGAAAGCTGTTGCTCAGCCTCATCTGCCCATGGCACTGCTCGCACAGAGGCACAGAGACTGGGGCTGCTTGCTTGTTTTGCCCCCTCAAACTTCAAACGTAGCTTAGGTGGTCCGTGCCGGGCGCATCCGGCAGCCCTGCTCCGAAAATGCGAACGTCTGCAGATAGCTCGCAGGCAGAAAGAGCTAGCCTGGAAAGCTGTTGCTCAGCCTCATCTGCCCATGGCACTGCTCGCACAGAGGCACAGAGACTGGGGCTGCTTGCTTGTCTTGTCCCCTCAAACTTCAAACGTAGCTTAGGTGGTCCGTGCCGGGCGCCTCCGGCAGCCCTGCTCTGAAAATGCAAACGTCTGCAGATAGCTCGCAGGCAGAAAGAGCTAGCCTGGAAAGCTGTTGCTCAGCCTCATCTGCCCATGGCACTGCTCGCACAGAGGCACAGAGACTGGGGCTGCTTGCTTGTCTTGTCCCCTCAAACTTCAAACGTAGCTTAGGTGGTCCGTGCCGGGCGCCTCCGGCAGCCCTGCTCCGAAAATGCAAACGTCTGCAGATAGCTGGCAGGCAGAAAGAGCTAGCCTGGAAAGCTGTTGCTCAGCCTCATCTGCCCATGGCACTGCTCGCACAGAGGCACAGAGACTGGGGCTGCTTGCTTGTCTTGTCCCCTCAAACTTCAAACGTAGCTTAGGTGGTCTGTGCCGGGCGCCTCCGGCAGCCCTGCTCCGAAAATGCGAACGTCTGCAGATAGCTCGCAGGCAGAAAGAGCTAGCCTGGAAAGCTGTTGCTCAGCCTCATCTGCCCATGGCACTGCTCGCACAGAGGCACAGAGACTGGGGCTGCTTGCTTGTCTTGTCCCCTCAAACTTCAAACGTAGCTTAGGTGGTCCGTGCCGGGCGCCTCCGGCAGCCCTGCTCCGAAAATGCGAACGTCTGCAGATAGCTCGCAGGCAGAAAGAGCTAGCCTGGAAAGCTGTTGCTCAGCCTCATCTGCCCATGGCACTGCTCGCACAGAGGCACAGAGACTGGAGCTGCTTGCTTGTCTTGTCCCCTCAAACTTCAAACGTAGCTTAGGTGGTCTGTGCCGGGCGCCTCCGGCAGCCCAGCTCTGAAAATGCAAACGTCTGCAGATAGCTCGCAGGCAGAAAGAGCTAGCCTGGAAAGCTGTTGCTCAGCCTCATCTGCCCATGGCACTGCTCGCACAGAGGCACAGAGACTGGGGCTGCTTGCTTGTCTTGTCCCCTCAAACTTCAAACGTATCTTAGGTGGTCCGTGCCGGGCGCCTCCGGCAGCCCTGCTCCGAAAATGCGAACGTCTGCAGATAGCTCGCAGGCAGAAAGAGCTAGCCTGGAAAGCTGTTGGTCAGCCTCATCTGCCCATGGCACTGCTCGCACAGAGGCACAGAGACTGGGGCTGCTTGCTTGTCTTGTCCCCTCAAACTTCAAACGTAGCTTAGGTGGTCTGTGTCGGGCGCCTCCGGCAGCCCTGCTCCGAAAATGCAAACGTCTGCAGATAGCTCGCAGGCAGAAAGAGCTAGCCTGGAAAGCTGTTGCTCAGCCTCATCTGCCCATGGCACTGCTCGCACAGAGGCACAGAGACTGGGGCTGCTTGCTTGTCTTGTCCCCTCAAACTTCAAACGTAGCTTAGGTGGTCTGTGCCGGGCGCCTCCGGCAGCCCTGCTCCGAAAATGCAAACGTCTGCAGATAGCTCGCAGGCAGAAAGAGCTAGCCTAGAAAGCTGTTGCTCAGCCTCATCTGCCCATGGCACTGCTCGCACAGAGGCACAGAGACTGGGGCTGCTTGCTTGTCTTGTCCCCTCAAACTTCAAACGTAGCTTAGGTGGTCCTTTCCTAGCGCCTCCGGCAGCCCTGCTCCGAAAATGCAAACGTCTGCAGATAGCTCGCAGGCAGAAAGAGCTAGCCTGGAAAGCTGTTGCTCAGCCTCATCTGCCCATGGCACTGCTCGCACAGAGGCACAGCGACTGGGGCTGCTTGCTTGTTTTGCCCCCTCAAACTTCAAACGTAGCTTAGGTGGTCCGTGCTGGGCGCATCCGGCAGCCCTGCTCCGAAAATGCAAACGTCTGCAGATAGCTCGCAGGCAGAAAGAGCTAGCCTGGAAAGCTGTTGCTCAGCCTCATCTGCCCATGGCACTGCTCGCGCAGAGGCACAGAGACTGGGGCTGCTTGCTTGTCTTGTCCCCTCAAACTTCAAACGTAGCTTATGTGGTCCATGACGGGCGCCTCCGGCAGCCCTGCTCCGAAAATGCAAACGTCTGCAGATAGCTCGCAGGCAGAAAGAGCTAGCCTGGAAAGCTGTTGCTCAGCCTCATCTGCCCATGGCACTGCTCGCGCAGAGGCACAGAGACTGGGGCTGCTTGCTTGTCTTGTCCCCTCAAACTTCAAACGTAGCTTAGGTGGTCCGTGCCGGGCGCCTCCGGCAGCCCTGCTCCGAAAATGCAAACGTCTGCAGATAGCTCGCAGGCAGAAAGAGCTAGCCTGGAAAGCTGTTGCTCAGCCTCATCTGCCCATGGCACTGCTCGCACAGAGGCACAGAGACTGGGGCTGCTTGCTTGTCTTGTCCCCTCAAACTTCAAATGTAGCTTAGGTGGTCCGTGCCGGGCGCCTCCGGCAGCCCTGCTCCGAAAATGCGAACGTCTGCAGATAGCTCGCAGGCAGAAAGAGCTAGCCTGGAAAGCTGTTGCTCAGCCTCATCTGCCCATGACACTGCTCGCACAGAGGCACAGAGACTGGGGCTGCTTGCTTGTCTTGTCCCCTCAAACTTCAAACGTAGCTTAGGTGGTCTGTGCCAGGCGACTCCGGCAGCCCTGCTCCGAAAATGCGAACGTCTGCAGATAGCTTGCAGGCAGAAAGAGCTAGCCTGGAAAGCTGTTGCTCAGCCTCATCTGCCCATGGCACTGCTCGCACAGAGGCACAGAGACTGGGGCTGCTTGCTTGTCTTGTCCCCTCAAACTTCAAACGTAGCTTAGGTGGTCCGTGCCGGGCGCCTCCGGCAGCCCTGCTCCGAAAATGCGAACGTCTGCAGATAGCTCGCAGGCAGAAAGAGCTAGCCTGGAAAGCTGTTGCTCAGCCTCATCTGCCCATGGCACTGCTCGCACAGAGGCACAGAGACTGGGGCTGCTTGCTTGTCTTGTCCCCTCAAACTTCAAATGTAGCTTAGGTGGTCCGTGCCGGGCGCCTCCGGCAGCCCTGCTCCGAAAATGCGAACGTCTGCAGATAGCTCGCAGGCAGAAAGAGCTAGCCTGGAAAGCTGTTGCTCAGCCTCATCTGCCCATGGCACTGCTCGCACAGAGGCACAGAGACTGGGGCTGCTTGCTTGTTTTGCCCCCTCAAACTTCAAACGTAGCTTAGGTGGTCCGTGCCGGGCGCATCCGGCAGCCCTGCTCCGAAAATGCGAACGTCTGCAGATAGCTCGCAGGCAGAAAGAGCTAGCCTGGAAAGCTGTTGCTCAGCCTCATCTGCCCATGGCACTGCTCGCACAGAGGCACAGAGACTGGGGCTGCTTGCTTGTCTTGTCCCCTCAAACTTCAAACGTAGCTTAGGTGGTCCGTGCCGGGCGCCTCCGGCAGCCTTGCTCTGAAAAGCCAAACGTCTGCAGATAGCTCGCAGGCAGAAAGAGCTAGCCTGGAAAGCTGTTGCTCAGCCTCATCTGCCCATGGCACTGCTCGCACAGAGGCACAGAGACTGGGGCTGCTTGCTTGTCTTGCCCCCTCAAAATTCAAACGTAGCTTAGGTGGTCCGTGCCGGGCGCCTCCGGCAGCCCTGCTCCGAAAATGCAAACGTCTGCAGATAGCTGGCAGGCAGAAAGAGCTAGCCTGGAAAGCTGTTGCTCAGCCTCATCTGCCCATGGCACTGCTCGCACAGAGGCACAGAGACTGGGGCTGCTTGCTTGTCTTGTCCCCTCAAACTTCAAACGTAGCTTAGGTGGTCTGTGCCGGGCGCCTCCGGCAGCCCTGCTCCGAAAATGCAAACGTCTGCAGATAGCTCGCAGGCAGAAAGAGCTAGCCTGGAAAGCTGTTGCTCAGCCTCATCTGCCCATGGCACTGCTCGCACAGAGGCACAGAGACTGGGGCTGCTTGCTTGTCTTGTCCCCTCAAACTTCAAACGTAGCTTAGGTGGTCCGTGCCGGGCGCCTCCGGCAGCCCTGCTCCGAAAATGCAAACGTCTGCAGATAGCTCGCAGGCAGAAAGAGCTAGCCTGGAAAGCTGTTGCTCAGCCTCATCTGCCCATGGCACTGCTCGCACAGAGGCACAGAGACTGGGGCTGCTTGCTTGTCTTGTCCCCTCAAACTTCAAACGTAGCTTAGGTGGTCCGTGCCGGGCGCCTCCGGCAGCCCTGCTCCGAAAATGCAAACGTCTGCAGATAGCTCGCAGGCAGAAAGAGCTAGCCTGGAAAGCTGTTGCTCAGCCTCATCTGCCCATGGCACTGCTCGCACAGAGGCACAGAGACTGGGGCTGCTTGCTTGTCTTGTCCCCTCAAACTTCAAACGTAGCTTAGGTGGTCTCTGCCGGGCGCCTCCGGCAGCCCTGCTCCGAAAATCCAAACGTCTGCAGATAGCTCGCAGGCAGAAAGAGCTAGCCTGGAAAGCTGTTGCTCAGCCTCATCTGCCCATGGCACTGCTCGCACAGAGGCACAGAGACTGGGGCTGCTTGCTTGTCTTGCCCCCTCAAACTTCAAACGTAACTTAGGTGGTCTGTGCCGGGCGCATCCGTCAGCCCTGCTCCGAAAATGCGAACGTCTGCAGATAGCTCGCAGGCAGAAAGAGCTAGCCTGGAAAGCTGTTGCTCAGCCTCATCTGCCCATGGCACTGCTCGCACAGAGGCACAGAGACTGGGGCTGCTTGCTTGTCTTGTCCCCTCAAACTTCAAATGTAGCTTAGGTGGTCCGTGCCGGGCGCCTCCGGCAGCCCTGCTCCGAAAATGCGAACGTCTGCAGATAGCTCGCAGGCAGAAAGAGCTAGCCTGGAAAGCTGTTGCTCAGCCTCATCTGCCCATGGCACTGCTCGCACAGAGGCACAGAGACTGGAGCTGCTTGCTTGTCTTGTCCCCTCAAACTTCAAACGTAGCTTAGGTGGTCCGTGCCGGGCGCCTCCGGCAGCCCTGCTCCGAAAATGCGAACGTCTGCAGATAGCTCGCAGCCAGAAAGAGCTAGCCTGGAAAGCTGTTGCTCAGCCTCATCTGCCCATGGCACTGCTCGCACAGAGGCACAGAGACTGGGGCTGCTTGCTTGTCTTGTCCCCTCAAACTTCAAACGTAGCTTAGGTGGTCCGTGCCGGGCGCCTCCGGCAGCCCTGCTCCGAAAATGCGAACGTCTGCAGATAGCTCGCAGGCAGAAAGAGCTAGCCTGGAAAGCTGTTGCTCAGCCTCATCTGCCCATGGCACTGCTCGCACAGAGGCACAGAGACTGGGGCTGCTTGCTTGTCTTGCCCCCTCAAACTTCAAACGTAGCTTACGTGGTCCGTGCCGGGCGCCTCCGGCAGCCCTGCTCCGAAAATGCAAACGTCTGCAGATAGCTCGCAGGCAGAAAGAGCTAGCCTGGAAAGCTGTTGCTCAGCCTCATCTGCCCATGGCACTGCTCGCACAGAGGCACAGAGACTGGGGCTGCTTGCTTGTCTTGTCCCCTCAAACTTCAAACGTAGCTTAGGTGGTCCGTGCCGGGCGCCTCCGGCAGCCCTGCTCCGAAAATGCGAACGTCTGCAGATAGCTCGCAGGCAGAAAGAGCTAGCCTGGAAAGCTGTTGCTCAGCCTCATCTGCCCATGGCACTGCTCACACAGAGGCACAGAGACTGGCGCTGCTTGCTTGTCTTGCCCCCTCAAACTTCAAACGTAACTTAGGTGGTCCGTGCCGGGCGCATCCGGCAGCCCTGCTCCGAAAATGCGAACGTCTGCAGATAGCTCGCAGGCAGAAAGAGCTAGCCTGGAAAGCTGTTGCTCAGCCTCATCTGCCCATGGCACTGCTCGCACAGAGGCACAGAGACTGGAGCTGCTTGCTTGTCTTGTCCCCTCAAACTTCAAACGTAGCTTAGGTGGTCCGTGCCGGGCGCCTCCGGCAGCCCTGCTCCGAAAATGCGAACGTCTGCAGATAGCTCGCAGGCAGAAAGAGCTAGCCTGGAAAGCTGTTGCTCAGCCTCATCTGCCCATGGCACTGCTCGCACAGAGGCACAGAGACTGGGGCTGCTTGCTTGTCTTGTCCCCTCAAACTTCAAACGTAGCTTAGGTGGTCCGTGCCGGACGCCTCCGGCAGCCCTGCTCCGAAAATGCGAACGTCTGCAGATAGCTCGCAGGCAGAAAGAGCTAGCCTGGAAAGCTGTTGCTCAGCCTCATCTGCCCATGGCACTGCTCGCAGAGAGGCACAGAGACTGGGGCTGCTTGCTTGTCTTGCCCCCTCAAACTTCAAACGTAGCTTAGGTGGTCCGTGCCGGGCGCCTCCGGCAGCCCTGCTCCGAAAATGCGAACGTCTGCAGATAACTCGCAGCCAGAAAGAGCTAGCCTGGAAAGCTGTTGCTCAGCCTCATTTGCCCATGGCACTGCTCGCACAGAGGCACAGAGACTGGGGCTGCTTGCTTGTCTTGTCCCCTCAAACTTCAAAAGTAGCTTAGGTGGTCCGTTCCGGGCGCCTCCGGCAGCCCTGCTCCGAAAATGCGAACGTCTGCAGATAGCTCGCAGGTAGAAAGAGCTAGCCTGGAAAGCTGTTGCTCCGCCTCATCTGCCCATGGCTCTGCTCGCACAGAGGCACAGAGACTGGGGCTGCTTGCTTGTTTTACCCCCTCAAACTTCAAACATAGCTTAGGTGGTACGTGCCGGGCGCATCCGGCAGCCCTGCTCCGAAAATTCGAACGTCTGCAGATAGCTCGCAGGCAGAAAGAGCTAGCCTGGAAAGCTGTTGCTCAGCCTCATCTGCCCATGGCACTGCTCGCACAGAGGCACAGAGACTGGGGCTGCTTGCTTGTCTTGTCCCCTCAAACTTCAAACGTAGCTTAGGTGGTCCGTGCCGGGCGCCTCCGGCAGCCCTGCTCCGAAAATGCGAACGTCTGCAGATAGCTCGCAGGCAGAAAGAGCTAGCCTGGAAAGCTGTTGCTCCGCCTCATCTGCCCATGGCACTGCTCGCACAGAGGCACAGAGACTGAGGCTGCTTGCTTGTCTTGCCCCCTCAAACTTCAAACGTAGCTTAGGTGGTCCGTGCCGGGCGCCTCCGGCAGCCCTGCTCCAAAAATGCGAACGTCTGCAGATAGCTCGCAGGCAGAAAGAGCTAGCCTGGAAAGCTGTTGCTCAGCCTCATCTGCCCATGGCACTGCTCGCACAGAGGCACAGAGACTGGGGCTGCTTGCTTGTCTTGTCCCCTCAAACTTCAAACGTAGCTTAGGTGGTCCGTGCCGGGCGCCTCCGGCAGCCCTGCTCCGAAAATGCGAACGTCTGCAGATAACTCGCAGCCAGAAAGAGCTAGCCTGGAAAGCTGTTGCTCAGCCTCATCTGCCCATGGCACTGCTCGCACAGAGGCACAGAGACTGGGGCTGCTTGCTTGTCTTGTCCCCTCAAACTTCAAATGTAGCTTAGGTGGTCCGTGCCGGGCGCCTCCGGCAGCCCTGCTCCGAAAATGCGAACGTCTGCAGATAGCTCGCAGGCAGAAAGAGCTAGCCTGGAAAGCTGTTGCTCAGCCTCATCTGCCCATGGCACTGCTCGCACAGAGGCACAGAGACTGAGGCTGCTTGCTTGTCTTGCCCCCTCAAACTTCAAACGTAGGTTAGGTGGTCCGTGCCGGGCGCCTCCGGCAGCCCTGCTCCAAAAATGCGAACGTCTGCAGATAGCTCGCAGGCAGAAAGAGCTAGCCTGGAAAGCTGTTGCTCAGCCTCATCTGCCCATGGCACTGCTCGCACAGAGGCACAGAGACTGGGGCTGCTTGCTTGTCTTGTCCCCTCAAACTTCAAACGTAGCTTAGGTGGTCCGTGCCGGGCGCCTCCGTCAGCCCTGCTCCGAAAATGCGAACGTCTGCAGATAACTCGCAGCCAGAAAGAGCTAGCCTGGAAAGCTGTTGCTCAGCCTCATCTGCCCATGGCACTGCTCGCACAGAGGCACAGAGACTGGGGCTGCTTGCTTGTCTTGTCCCCTCAAACTTCAAACGTAGCTTAGGTGGTCCGTGCCGGGCGCCTCCGGCAGCCCTGCTCCGAAAATCCAAACGTCTGCAGATAGCTCGCAGGCAGAAAGAGCTAGCCTGGAAAGCTGTTGCTCAGCCTCATCTGCCCATGGCACTGCTCGCACAGAGGCACAGAGACTGGGGCTGCTTGCTTGTCTTGTCCCCTCAAACTTCAAACGTAGCTTAGGTGGTCCGTGCCGGGCGCCTCCGGCAGCCCTGCTCCGAAAATGCGAACGTCTGCAGATAACTCGCAGCCAGAAAGAGCTAGCCTGGAAAGCTGTTGCTCAGCCTCATCTGCCCATGGCACTGCTCGCACAGAGGCACAGAGACTGGGGCTGCTTGCTTGTCTTGCCCCCTCAAACTTCAAACGTAGCTTAGGTGGTCCGTGCCGGGCGCCTCCGGCAGCCCTGCTCCGAAAATGCGAACGTCTGCAGATAGCTCGCAGGCAGAAAGAGCTAGCCTGGAAAGCTGTTGCTCAGCCTCATCTGCCCATGGCACTGCTCGCACAGAGGCACAGAGACTGGGGCTGCTTGCTTGTCTTGTCCCCTCAAACTTCAAATGTAGCTTAGGTGGTCCGTTCCGGGCGCATCCGGCAGCCCTGCTCCGAAAATGCGAACGTCTGCAGATAGCTCGCAGGCAGAAAGAGCTAGCCTGGAAAGCTGTTGCTCAGCCTCATCTGCCCATGGCACTGCTCGCACAGAGGCACAGAGACTGGGGCTGCTTGCTTGTCTTGTCCCCTCAAACTTCAAATGTAGCTTAGGTGGTCCGTGCCGGGCGCATCCGGCAGCCCTGCTCCGAAAATGCGAACGTCTGCAGATAGCTCGCAGCCAGAAAGAGCTAGCCTGGAAAGCTGTTGCTCAGCCTCATCTGCCCATGGCACTGCTCGCACAGAGGCACAGAGACTGGGGCTGCTTGCTTGTCTTGTCCCCTCAAACTTCAAACGTAGCTTAGGTGGTCCGTGCCGGGCGCCTCCGGCAGCCCTGCTCTGAAAATGCGAACGTCTGCAGATAGCTCGCAGGCAGAAAGAGCTAGCCTGGAAAGCTGTTGCTCAGCCTCATCTGCCCATGGCACTGCTCGCACAGAGGCACAGAGACTGGGGCTGCTTGCTTGTCTTGTCCCCTCAAAATTCAAACGTAGCTTAGGTGGTCCGTGCCGGGCGCATCCGGCAGCCCTGCTCCGAAAATGAGAACGTCTGCAGATAGCTCGCAGGCAGAAAGAGCTAGCCTGGAAAGCTGTTGCTCCGCCTCATCTGCCCATGGCACTGCTCGCACAGAGGCACAGAGACTGGGGCTGCTTGCTTGTCTTGCCCCCTCAAACTTCAAACGTAGCTTAGGTGGTCCGTGCCGGGCGCCTCCGGCAGCCCTGCTCCGAAAATGCGAACGTCTGCAGATAGCTCGCAGGCAGAAAGAGCTAGCCTGGAAAGCTGTTGCTCAGCCTCATCTGCCCATGGCACTGCTCGCACAGAGGCACAGAGACTGGGGCTGCTTGCTTGTCTTGTCCCCTCAAACTTCAAACGTAGCTTAGGTGGTCCGTGTCGGGCGCCTCCGGCAGCCCTGCTCCGAAAATGCGAACGTCTGCAGATAACTCGCAGCCAGAAAGAGCTAGCCTGGAAAGCTGTTGCTCAGCCTCATCTGCCCATGGCACTGCTCGCACAGAGGCACAGAGACTGGGGCTGCTTGCTTGTCTTGCCCCCTCAAACTTCAAACGTAGCTTAGGTGGTCCGTGCCGGGCGCCTCCGGCAGCCCTGCTCCGAAAATGCAAACGTCTGCAGATAGCTCGCAGGCAGAAAGAGCTAGCCTGGAAAGCTGTTGCTCCGCCTCATCTGCCCATGGCACTGCTCACACAGAGGCACAGAGACTGGTGCTGCTTGCTTGTCTTGCCCCCTCAAACTTCAAACGTAACTTAGGTGGTCCGTGCCGGGCGCATCCGGCAGCCCTGCTCCGAAAATGCGAACGTCTGCAGATAGCTCGCAGGCAGAAAGAGCTAGCCTGGAAAGCTGTTGCTCAGCCTCATCTGCCCATGGCACTGCTCGCACAGAGGCACAGAGACTGGAGCTGCTTGCTTGTCTTGTCCCCTCAAACTTCAAACGTAGCTTAGGTGGTCCGTGCCGGGCGCCTCCGGCAGCCCTGCTCCGAAAATGCGAACGTCTGCAGATAGCTCGCAGGCAGAAAGAGCTAGCCTGGAAAGCTGTTGCTCAGCCTCATCTGCCCATGGCACTGCTCGCAGAGAGGCACAGAGACTGGGGCTGCTTGCTTGTCTTGCCCCCTCAAACTTCAAACGTAGCTTAGGTGGTCCGTGCCGGGCGCCTCCGGCAGCCCTGCTCCGAAAATGCGAACGTCTGCAGATAACTCGCAGCCAGAAAGAGCTAGCCTGGAAAGCTGTTGCTCAGCCTCATTTGCCCATGGCACTGCTCGCACAGAGGCACAGAGACTGGGGCTGCTTGCTTGTCTTGTCCCCTCAAACTTCAAAAGTAGCTTAGGTGGTCCGTTCCGGGCGCCTCCGGCAGCCCTGCTCCGAAAATGCGAACGTCTGCAGATAGCTCGCAGGTAGAAAGAGCTAGCCTGGAAAGCTGTTGCTCCGCCTCATCTGCCCATGGCTCTGCTCGCACAGAGGCACAGAGACTGGGGCTGCTTGCTTGTTTTACCCCCTCAAACTTCAAACATAGCTTAGGTGGTACGTGCCGGGCGCATCCGGCAGCCCTGCTCCGAAAATTCGAACGTCTGCAGATAGCTCGCAGGCAGAAAGAGCTAGCCTGGAAAGCTGTTGCTCAGCCTCATCTGCCCATGGCACTGCTCGCACAGAGGCACAGAGACTGGGGCTGCTTGCTTGTCTTGTCCCCTCAAACTTCAAACGTAGCTTAGGTGGTCCGTGCCGGGCGCCTCCGGCAGCCCTGCTCCGAAAATGCGAACGTCTGCAGATAGCTCGCAGGCAGAAAGAGCTAGCCTGGAAAGCTGTTGCTCAGCCTCATCTGCCCATGGCACTGCTCGCACAGAGGCACAGAGACTGAGGCTGCTTGCTTGTCTTGCCCCCTCAAACTTCAAACGTAGCTTAGGTGGTCCGTGCCGGGCGCCTCCGGCAGCCCTGCTCCAAAAATGCGAACGTCTGCAGATAGCTCGCAGGCAGAAAGAGCTAGCCTGGAAAGCTGTTGCTCAGCCTCATCTGCCCATGGCACTGCTCGCACAGAGGCACAGAGACTGGGGCTGCTTGCTTGTCTTGTCCCCTCAAACTTCAAACGTAGCTTAGGTGGTCCGTGCCGGGCGCCTCCGGCAGCCCTGCTCCGAAAATGCGAACGTCTGCAGATAACTCGCAGCCAGAAAGAGCTAGCCTGGAAAGCTGTTGCTCAGCCTCATCTGCCCATGGCACTGCTCGCACAGAGGCACAGAGACTGGGGCTGCTTGCTTGTCTTGTCCCCTCAAACTTCAAATGTAGCTTAGGTGGTCCGTGCCGGGCGCCTCCGGCAGCCCTGCTCCGAAAATGCGAACGTCTGCAGATAGCTCGCAGGCAGAAAGAGCTAGCCTGGAAAGCTGTTGCTCAGCCTCATCTGCCCATGGCACTGCTCGCACAGAGGCACAGAGACTGAGGCTGCTTGCTTGTCTTGCCCCCTCAAACTTCAAACGTAGCTTAGGTGGTCCGTGCCGGGCGCCTCCGGCAGCCCTGCTCCAAAAATGCGAACGTCTGCAGATAGCTCGCAGGCAGAAAGAGCTAGCCTGGAAAGCTGTTGCTCAGCCTCATCTGCCCATGGCACTGCTCGCACAGAGGCACAGAGACTGGGGCTGCTTGCTTGTCTTGTCCCCTCAAACTTCAAACGTAGCTTAGGTGGTCCGTGCCGGGCGCCTCCGTCAGCCCTGCTCCGAAAATGCGAACGTCTGCAGATAACTCGCAGCCAGAAAGAGCTAGCCTGGAAAGCTGTTGCTCAGCCTCATCTGCCCATGGCACTGCTCGCACAGAGGCACAGAGACTGGGGCTGCTTGCTTGTCTTGTCCCCTCAAACTTCAAACGTAGCTTAGGTGGTCCGTGCCGGGCGCCTCCGGCAGCCCTGCTCCGAAAATCCAAACGTCTGCAGATAGCTCGCAGGCAGAAAGAGCTAGCCTGGAAAGCTGTTGCTCAGCCTCATCTGCCCATGGCACTGCTCGCACAGAGGCACAGAGACTGGGGCTGCTTGCTTGTCTTGTCCCCTCAAACTTCAAACGTAGCTTAGGTGGTCCGTGCCGGGCGCCTCCGGCAGCCCTGCTCCGAAAATGCGAACGTCTGCAGATAACTCGCAGCCAGAAAGAGCTAGCCTGGAAAGCTGTTGCTCAGCCTCATCTGCCCATGGCACTGCTCGCACAGAGGCACAGAGACTGGGGCTGCTTGCTTGTCTTGCCCCCTCAAACTTCAAACGTAGCTTAGGTGGTCCGTGCCGGGCGCCTCCGGCAGCCCTGCTCCGAAAATGCGAACGTCTGCAGATAGCTCGCAGGCAGAAAGAGCTAGCCTGGAAAGCTGTTGCTCAGCCTCATCTGCCCATGGCACTGCTCGCACAGAGGCACAGAGACTGGGGCTGCTTGCTTGTCTTGTCCCCTCAAACTTCAAATGTAGCTTAGGTGGTCCGTTCCGGGCGCATCCGGCAGCCCTGCTCCGAAAATGCGAACGTCTGCAGATAGCTCGCAGGCAGAAAGAGCTAGCCTGGAAAGCTGTTGCTCAGCCTCATCTGCCCATGGCACTGCTCGCACAGAGGCACAGAGACTGGGGCTGCTTGCTTGTCTTGTCCCCTCAAACTTCAAATGTAGCTTAGGTGGTCCGTGCCGGGCGCATCCGGCAGCCCTGCTCCGAAAATGCGAACGTCTGCAGATAGCTCGCAGCCAGAAAGAGCTAGCCTGGAAAGCTGTTGCTCAGCCTCATCTGCCCATGGCACTGCTCGCACAGAGGCACAGAGACTGGGGCTGCTTGCTTGTCTTGTCCCCTCAAACTTCAAACGTAGCTTAGGTGGTCCGTGCCGGGCGCCTCCGGCAGCCCTGCTCTGAAAATGCGAACGTCTGCAGATAGCTCGCAGGCAGAAAGAGCTAGCCTGGAAAGCTGTTGCTCAGCCTCATCTGCCCATGGCACTGCTCGCACAGAGGCACAGAGACTGGGGCTGCTTGCTTGTCTTGTCCCCTCAAAATTCAAACGTAGCTTAGGTGGTCCGTGCCGGGCGCATCCGGCAGCCCTGCTCCGAAAATGAGAACGTCTGCAGATAGCTCGCAGGCAGAAAGAGCTAGCCTGGAAAGCTGTTGCTCCGCCTCATCTGCCCATGGCACTGCTCGCACAGAGGCACAGAGACTGGGGCTGCTTGCTTGTCTTGCCCCCTCAAACTTCAAACGTAGCTTAGGTGGTCCGTGCCGGGCGCCTCCGGCAGCCCTGCTCCGAAAATGCGAACGTCTGCAGATAGCTCGCAGGCAGAAAGAGCTAGCCTGGAAAGCTGTTGCTCAGCCTCATCTGCCCATGGCACTGCTCGCACAGAGGCACAGAGACTGGGGCTGCTTGCTTGTCTTGTCCCCTCAAACTTCAAACGTAGCTTAGGTGGTCCGTGTCGGGCGCCTCCGGCAGCCCTGCTCCGAAAATGCGAACGTCTGCAGATAACTCGCAGCCAGAAAGAGCTAGCCTGGAAAGCTGTTGCTCAGCCTCATCTGCCCATGGCACTGCTCGCACAGAGGCACAGAGACTGGGGCTGCTTGCTTGTCTTGCCCCCTCAAACTTCAAACGTAGCTTAGGTGGTCCGTGCCGGGCGCCTCCGGCAGCCCTGCTCTGAAAATGCGAACGTCTGCAGATAGCTCGCAGGCAGAAAGAGCTAGCCTGGAAAGCTGTTGCTCCGCCTCATCTGCCCATGGCACTGCTCGCAGAGAGGCACAGAGACTGGGGCTGCTTGCTTGTTTTGCCCCCTCAAACTTTAAACGTAGCTTAGGTGGTCCGTGCCGGGCGCCTCCGGCAGCGCTGCTCCGAAAATTCGAACGTCTGCAGATAGCTCGCAGGCAGAAAGAGCTAGCCTGGAAAGCTGTTGCTCAGCCTCATCTGCCCATGGCACTGGTCGCACAGAGGCACAGAGACTGGGGCTGCTTGCTTGTTTTGCCCCCTCAAACTTTAAACGTAGCTTAGGTGGTCCGTGCCGGGCGCATCCGGCAGCGCTGCTCCGAAAATTCGAACGTCTGCAGATAGCTCGCAGGCAGAAAGAGCTAGCCTAGAAAGCTGTTGCTCAGCCTCATCTGCCAATGGCACTGCTCGCACAGAGGCACAGAGACTGGGGCTGCTTGCTTGTCTTGTCCCCTCAAACTTCAAACGTAGCTTAGGTGGTCCGTGCCGGGCGCCTCCGGCAGCCCTGCTCCAAAAATGCGAACGTCTGCAGATAGCTCGCAGGCAGAAAGAGCTAGCCTGGAAAGCTGTTGCTCCGCCTCATCTGCCCATGGCACTGCTCGCACAGAGGCACAGAGACTGAGGCTGCTTGCTTGTCTTGCCCCCTCAAACTTCAAACGTAGCTTAGGTGGTCCGTGCCGGGCGCCTCCGGCAGCCCTGCTCCGAAAATGCGAACGTCTGCAGATAGCTCGCAGGCAGAAAGAGCTAGCCTGGAAAGCTGTTGCTCAGCCTCATCTGCCCATGGCACTGCTCGCACAGAGGCACAGAGACTGGGGCTGCTTGCTTGTCTTGTCCCCTCAAACTTCAAACGTAGCTTAGGTGGTCCGTGCCGGGCGCCTCCGGCAGCCCTGCTCCGAAAATGCGAACGTCTGCAGATAACTCGCAGGCAGAAAGAGCTAGCCTGGAAAGCTGTTGCTCAGCCTCATCTGCCCATGGCACTGCTCGCACAGAGGCACAGAGACTGGGGCTGCTTGCTTGTCTTGCCCCCTCAAACTTCAAACGTAGCTTAGGTGGTCCGTGCCGGGCGCCTCCGGCAGCCCTGCTCCGAAAATCCAAACGTCTGCAGATAGCTCGCAGGCAGAAAGAGCTAGCCTGGAAAGCTGTTGCTCAGCCTCATCTGCCCATGGCACTGCTCGCACAGAGGCACAGAGACTGGGGCTGCTTGCTTGTCTTGTCCCCTCAAACTTCAAACGTAGCTTAGGTGGTCCGTGCCGGGCGCCTCCGGCAGCCCTGCTCCGAAAATGCGAACGTCTGCAGATAACTCGCAGCCAGAAAGAGCTAGCCTGGAAAGCTGTTGCTCAGCCTCATCTGCCCATGGCACTGCTCGCACAGAGGCACAGAGACTGGGGCTGCTTGCTTGTCTTGCCCCCTCAAACTTCAAACGTAGCTTAGGTGGTCCGTGCCGGGCGCATCCTGCAGCGCTGCTCCGAAAATTCGAACGTCTGCAGATAGCTCGCAGCCAGAAAGAGCTAGCCTGGAAAGCTGTTGCTCAGCCTCATCTGCCCATGGCACTGCTCGCACAGAGGCACAGAGACTGGGGCTGCTTGCTTGTCTTGCCCCCTCAAACTTCAAACGTAGCTTAAGTGGTCCGTGCCGGGCGCATCCGGCAGCGCTGCTCCGAAAATTCGAACGTCTGCAGATAGCTCGCAGGCAGAAAGAGCTAGCCTGCAAAGCTGTTGCTCAGCCTCATCTGCCCATGGCACTGCTCGCACAGAGGCACAGAGACTGAGGCTGCTTGCTTGTCTTGCCCCCTCAAACTTCAAACGTACCTTAGGTGGTCCGTGCCGGGCGCCTCCGGCAGCCCTGCTCCAAAAATGCGAACGTCTGCAGATAGCTCGCAGCCAGAAAGAGCTAGCCTGGAAAGCTGTTGCTCAGCCTCATCTGCCCATGGCACTGCTCGCACAGAGGCACAGAGACTGGGGCTGCTTGCTTGTTTTGCCCCCTCAAACTTCAAACGTAGCTTAGGTGGTCCGTGCCGGGCGCATCCGGCAGCGCTGCTCCGAAAATTCGAACGTCTGCAGATAGCTCGCAGGCAGAAAGAGCTAGCCTGCAAAGCTGTTGCTCAGCCTCATCTGCCCATGGCACTGCTCGCACAGAGGCACAGAGACTGGGGCTGCTTGCTTGTCTTGTCCCCTCAAACTTCAAACGTAGCTTAGGTGGTCCGTGCCGGGCGCCTCCGGCAGCCCTGCTCCGAAAATGCGAACGTCTGCAGATAGCTCGCAGGCAGAAAGAGCTAGCCTGGAAAGCTGTTGCTCAGCCTCATCTGCCCATGGCACTGCTCGCACAGAGGCACAGAGACTGGGGCTGCTTGCTTGTTTTGCCCCCTCAAACTTCAAACGTAGCTTAGGTGGTCCGTGCCGGGCGCATCCGGCAGCCCTGCTCCGAAAATGCGAACGTCTGCAGATAGCTCGCAGGCAGAAAGAGCTAGGCTGGAAAGCTGTTGCTCAGCCTCATCTGCCCATGGCACTGCTCGCACAGAGGCACAGAGACTGGGGCTGCTTGCTTGTCTTGTCCCCTCAAACTTCAAACGTAGCTTAGGTGGTCCGTGCCGGGCTCCTCCGGCACCCCTGCTCCGAAAATGCAAACGTCTGCAGATAGCTCGCAGGCAGAAAGAGCTAGCCTGGAAAGCTGTTGCTCAGCCTCATCTGCCCATGGCACTGCTCGCACAGAGGCACAGAGACTGGGGCTGCTTGCTTGTCTTGTCCCCTCAAACTTCAAACGTAGCGTAGGTGGTCCGTGCCAGGCGCCTCCGGCAGCCCTGCTCAGAAAATCCAAACGTCTGCAGATAGCTCGCAGCCAGAAAGAGCTAGCCTGGAAAGCTGTTGCTCAGCCTCATCTGCCCATGGCACTGCTCGCTCAGAGGCACAGAGACTGGGGCTGCTTGCTTGTCTTGTCCCCTCAAACTTCAAACGTAGCTTAGGTGGTCCGTGCCGGGCGCCTCCGGCAGCCGTGCTCTGAAAATGCGAACGTCTGCAGATAGCTCGCAGGCAGAAAGAGCTAGCCTGGAAAGCTGTTGCTCCGCCTCATCTGCCCATGGCACTGCTCGCACAGAGGCACAGAGATTGGGGCTGCTTGCTTGTTTTACCCCCTCAAACTTCAAACGTAGCTTAGGTGGTACGTGCCGGGCGCATCCGGCAGCCCTGCTCCGAAAATTCGAACGTCTGCAGATAGCTCGCAGGCAGAAAGAGCTAGCCTGGAAAGCTGTTGCTCCGCCTCATCTGGCCATGGCAATGCTCGCACAGAGGCACAGAGACTGGGGCTGCTTGCTTGTCTTGTCCCCTCAAACTTCAAATGTAGCTTAGGTGGTCTGTGCCGGGCGCCTCCGGCAGCCCTGCTCCAAAAATGCGAACGTCTGCAGATAGCTCGCAGGCAGAAAGAGCTAGCCTGGAAAGCTGTTGCTCCGCCTCATCTGCCCATGGCACTGCTCGCACAGAGGCACAGAGACTGAGGCTGCTTGCTTGTCTTGCCCCCTCAAACTTCAAACGTAGCTTAGGTGGTCCGTGCCGGGCGCCTCCGGCAGCCCTGCTCCAAAAATGCGAACGTCTGCAGATAGCTCGCAGGCAGAAAGAGCTAGCCTGGAAAGCTGTTGCTCAGCCTCATCTGCCCATGGCACTGCTCGCACAGAGGCACAGAGACTGGGGCTGCTTGCTTGTCTTGTCCCCTCAAACTTCAAACGTAGCTTAGGTGGTCCGTGCCGGGCGCCTCCGGCAGCCCTGCTCCGAAAATGCGAACGTCTGCAGATAACTCGCAGCCAGAAAGAGCTAGCCTGGAAAGCTGTTGCTCAGCCTCATCTGCCCATGGCACTGCTCGCACAGAGGCACAGAGACTGGGGCTGCTTGCTTGTCTTGCCCCCTCAAACTTCAAACGTAGCTTAGGTGGTCCGTGCCGGGCGCCTCCGGCAGCCCTGCTCCGAAAATGCAAACGTCTGCAGATAGCTCGCAGGCAGAAAGAGCTAGCCTGGAAAGCTGTTGCTCAGCCTCATCTGCCCATGGCACTGCTCGCACAGAGGCACAGAGACTGGGGATGCTTGCTTGTCTTGTCCCCTCAAACTTCAAATGTAGCTTAGGTGGTCCGTGCCGGGCGCATCCGGCAGCCCTGCTCCGAAAATGCGAACGTCTGCAGATAGCTCGCAGCCAGAAAGAGCTAGCCTGGAAAGCTGTTGCTCAGCCTCATCTGCCCATGGCACTGCTCGCACAGAGGCACAGAGACTGGGGCTGCTTGCTTGTCTTGTCCCCTCAAACTTCAAACGTAGCTTAGGTGGTCCGTGCCGGGCGCCTCCGGCAGCCCTGCTCTCAAAATGCGAACGTCTGCAGATAGCTCGCAGGCAGAAAGAGCTAGCCTGGAAAGCTGTTGCTCAGCCTCATCTGCCCATGGCACTGCTCGCACAGAGGCACAGAGACTGGGGCTGCTTGCTTGTCTTGTCCCCTCAAAATTCAAACGTAGCTTAGGTGGTCCGTGCCGGGCGCATCCGGCAGCCCTGCTCCGAAAATGAGAACGTCTGCAGATAGCTCGCAGGCAGAAAGAGCTAGCCTGGAAAGCTGTTGCTCCGCCTCATCTGCCCATGGCACTGCTCGCACAGAGGCACAGAGACTGGGGCTGCTTGCTTGTCTTGCCCCCTCAAACTTCAAACGTAGCTTAGGTGGTCCGTGCCGGGCGCCTCCGGCAGCCCTGCTCCGAAAATGCGAACGTCTGCAGATAGCTCGCAGGCAGAAAGAGCTAGCCTGGAAAGCTGTTGCTCAGCCTCATCTGCCCATGGCACTGCTCGCACAGAGGCACAGAGACTGGGGCTGCTTGCTTGTCTTGTCCCCTCAAACTTCAAACGTAGCTTAGGTGGTCCGTGCCGGGCGCCTCCGGCAGCCCTGCTCCGAAAATGCGAACGTCTGCAGATAACTCGCAGCCAGAAAGAGCTAGCCTGGAAAGCTGTTGCTCAGCCTCATCTGCCCATGGCACTGCTCGCACAGAGGCACAGAGACTGGGGCTGCTTGCTTGTCTTGCCCCCTCAAACTTCAAACGTAGCTTAGGTGGTCCGTGCCGGGCGCATCCGGCAGCCCTGCTCCGAAAATGCGAACGTCTGCAGATAGCTCGCAGGCAGAAAGAGCTAGCCTGGAAAGCTGTTGCTCCGCCTCATCTGCCCATGGCACTGCTCGCACAGAGGCACAGAGACTGGGGCTGCTTGCTTGTTTTGCCCCCTCAAACTTTAAACGTAGCTTAGGTGGTCCGTGCCGGGAGCCTCCGGCAGCGCTGCTCCGAAAATTCGAACGTCTGCAGATAGCTCGCAGGCAGAAAGAGCTAGCCTGGAAAGCTGTTGCTCAGCCTCATCTGCCCATGGCACTGCTCGCACAGAGGCACAGAGACTGGGGCTGCTTGCTTGTTTTGCCCCCTGAAACTTTAAACGTAGCTTAGGTGGTCCGTGCCGGGCGCATCCGGCAGCGCTGCTCCGAAAATTCGAACGTCTGCAGATAGCTCGCAGGCAGAAAGAGCTAGCCTGGAAAGCTGTTGCTCAGCCTCATCTGCCAATGGCACTGCTCGCACAGAGGCACAGAGACTGGGGCTGCTTGCTTGTCTTGTCCCCTCAAACTTCAAACGTAGCTTAGGTGGTCCGTGCCGGGCGCCTCCGGCAGCCCTGCTCCAAAAATGCGAACGTCTGCAGATAGCTCGCAGGCAGAAAGAGCTAGCCTGGAAAGCTGTTGCTCCGCCTAATCTGCCCATGGCACTGCTCGCACAGAGGCACAGAGACTGAGGCTGCTTGCTTGTCTTGCCCCCTCAAACTTCAAACGTAGCTTAGGTGGTCCGTGCCGGGCGCCTCCGGCAGCCCTGCTCCGAAAATGCGAACGTCTGCAGATAGCTCGCAGGCAGAAAGAGCTAGCCTGGAAAGCTGTTGCTCAGCCTCATCTGCCCATGGCACTGCTCGCACAGAGGCACAGAGACTGGGGCTGCTTGCTTGTCTTGTCCCCTCAAACTTCAAACGTAGCTTAGGTGGTCCGTGCCGGGCGCCTCCGGCAGCCCTGCTCCGAAAATGCGAACGTCTGCAGATAACTCGCAGGCAGAAAGAGCTAGCCTGGAAAGCTGTTGCTCAGCCTCATCTGCCCATGGCACTGCTCGCACAGAGGCACAGAGACTGGGGCTGCTTGCTTGTCTTGCCCCCTCAAACTTCAAACGTAGCTTAGGTGGTCCGTGCCGGGCGCCTCCGGCAGCCCTGCTCCGAAAATCCAAACGTCTGCAGATAGCTCGCAGGCAGAAAGAGCTAGCCTGGAAAGCTGTTGCTCAGCCTCATCTGCCCATGGCACTGCTCGCACAGAGGCACAGAGACTGGGGCTGCTTGCTTGTCTTGTCCCCTCAAACTTGAAACGTAGCTTAGGTGGTCCGTGCCGGGCGCCTCCGGCAGCCCTGCTCCAAAAATGCGAACGTCTGCAGATAACTCGCAGCCAGAAAGAGCTAGCCTGGAAAGCTGTTGCTCAGCCTCATCTGCCCATGGCACTGCTCGCACAGAGGCACAGAGACTGGGGCTGCTTGCTTGTCTTGCCCCCTCAAACTTCAAACGTAGCTTAGGTGGTCCGTGCCGGGCGCCTCCGGCAGCCCTGCTCCGAAAATCCAAACGTCTGCAGATAGCTCGGAGGCAGAAAGAGCTAGCCTGGAAAGCTGTTGCTCCGCCTCATCTGCCCATGGCACTGCTCGCACAGAGGCACAGAGACTAGGGCTGCTTGCTTGTTTTGCCCCCTCAAACTTCAAACGTAGCTTAGGTGGTCCGTGCCGGGCGCCTCCGGCAGCGCTGCTCCGAAAATTCGAACGTCTGCAGATAGCTCGCAGGCAGAAAGAGCTAGCCTGGAAAGCTGTTGCTCAGCCTCATCTGCCCATGGCACTGCTCGCACAGAGGCACAGAGACTGGGGCTGCTTGCTTGTCTTGTCCCCTCAAACTTCAAACGTAGCGTAGGTGGTCCGTGCCGGGCGCCTCCGGCAGCCCTGCTCCGAAAATGCAAACGTCTGCAGATAGCTCGCAGGCAGAAAGAGCTAGCCTGGAAAGCTGTTGCTCAGCCTCATCTGCCCATGGCACTGCTCGCACAGAGGCACAGAGACTGAGGCTGCTTGCTTGTCTTGCCCCCTCAAACTTCAAACGTAGCTTAGGTGGTCCGTGCCGGGCGCCTCCGGCAGCCCTGCTCCGAAAATGCGAACGTCTGCAGATAGCTCGCAGGCAGAAAGAGCTAGCCTGGAAAGCTGTTGCTCAGCCTCATCTGCCCATGGCACTGCTCGCACAGAGGCACAGAGACTGGGGCTGCTTGCTTGTCTTGTCCCCTCAAACTTCAAATGTAGCTTAGGTGGTCCGTTCCGGGCGCATCCGGCAGCCCTGCTCCGAAAATGCGAACGTCTGCAGATAGCTCGCAGGCAGAAAGAGCTAGCCTGGAAAGCTGTTGCTCAGCCTCATCTGCCCATGGCACTGCTCGCACAGAGGCACAGAGACTGGGGCTGCTTGCTTGTCTTGTCCCCTCAAACTTCAAATGTAGCTTAGGTGGTCCGTGCCGGGCGCATCCGGCAGCCCTGCTCCGAAAATGCGAACGTCTGCAGATAGCTCGCAGCCAGAAAGAGCTAGCCTGGAAAGCTGTTGCTCAGCCTCATCTGCCCATGGCACTGCTCGCACAGAGGCACAGAGACTGGGGCTGCTTGCTTGTCTTGTCCCCTCAAACTTCAAACGTAGCGTAGGTGGTCCGTGCCGGGCGCCTCCGGCAGCCCTGCTCCGAAAATGCAAACGTCTGCAGATAGCTCGCAGGCAGAAAGAGCTAGCCTGGAAAGCTGTTGCTCAGCCTCATCTGCCCATGGCACTGCTCGCACAGAGGCACAGAGACTGAGGCTGCTTGCTTGTCTTGCCCCCTCAAACTTCAAACGTAGCTTAGGTGGTCCGTGCCGGGCGCCTCCGGCAGCCCTGCTCCGAAAATGCGAACGTCTGCAGATAGCTCGCAGGCAGAAAGAGCTAGCCTGGAAAGCTGTTGCTCAGCCTCATCTGCCCATGGCACTGCTCGCACAGAGGCACAGAGACTGGGGCTGCTTGCTTGTCTTGTCCCCTCAAACTTCAAATGTAGCTTAGGTGGTCCGTTCCGGGCGCATCCGGCAGCCCTGCTCCGAAAATGCGAACGTCTGCAGATAGCTCGCAGGCAGAAAGAGCTAGCCTGGAAAGCTGTTGCTCAGCCTCATCTGCCCATGGCACTGCTCGCACAGAGGCACAGAGACTGGGGCTGCTTGCTTGTCTTGTCCCCTCAAACTTCAAATGTAGCTTAGGTGGTCCGTGCCGGGCGCATCCGGCAGCCCTGCTCCGAAAATGCGAACGTCTGCAGATAGCTCGCAGCCAGAAAGAGCTAGCCTGGAAAGCTGTTGCTCAGCCTCATCTGCCCATGGCACTGCTCGCACAGAGGCACAGAGACTGGGGCTGCTTGCTTGTCTTGTCCCCTCAAACTTCAAACGTAGCTTAGGTGGTCCGTGCCGGGCGCCTCCGGCAGCCCTGCTCTGAAAATGCGAACGTCTGCAGATAGCTCGCAGGCAGAAAGAGCTAGCCTGGAAAGCTGTTGCTCAGCCTCATCTGCCCATGGCACTGCTCGCACAGAGGCACAGAGACTGGGGCTGCTTGCTTGTCTTGTCCCCTCAAAATTCAAACGTAGCTTAGGTGGTCCGTGCCGGGCGCCTCCGGCAGCCCTGCTCCGAAAATGAGAACGTCTGCAGATAGCTCGCAGGCAGAAAGAGCTAGCCTGGAAAGCTGTTGCTCCGCCTCATCTGCCCATGGCACTGCTCGCACAGAGGCACAGAGACTGGGGCTGCTTGCTTGTCTTGCCCCCTCAAACTTGAAACGTAGCTTAGGTGGTCCGTGCCGGGCGCCTCCGGCAGCCCTGCTCCGAAAATGCGAACGTCTGCAGATAGCTCGCAGGCAGAAAGAGCTAGCCTGGAAAGCTGTTGCTCAGCCTCATCTGCCCATGGCACTGCTCGCACAGAGGCACAGAGACTGGGGCTGCTTGCTTGTCTTGTCCCCTCAAACTTCAAACGTAGCTTAGGTGGTCCGTGTCGGGCGCCTCCGGCAGCCCTGCTCCGAAAATGCGAACGTCTGCAGATAACTCGCAGCCAGAAAGAGCTAGCCTGGAAAGCTGTTGCTCAGCCTCATCTGCCCATGGCACTGCTCGCACAGAGGCACAGAGACTGGGGCTGCTTGCTTGTCTTGCCCCCTCAAACTTCAAACGTAGCTTAGGTGGTCCGTGCCGGGCGCCTCCGGCAGCCCTGCTCCGAAAATGCGAACGTCTGCAGATAGCTCGCAGGCAGAAAGAGCTAGCCTGGAAAGCTGTTGCTCCGCCTCATCTGCCCATGGCACTGCTCGCAGAGAGGCACAGAGACTGGGGCTGCTTGCTTGTTTTGCCCCCTCAAACTTTAAACGTAGCTTAGGTGGTCCGTGCCGGGCGCCTCCGGCAGCGCTGCTCCGAAAATTCGAACGTCTGCAGATAGCTCGCAGGCAGAAAGAGCTAGCCTGGAAAGCTGTTGCTCAGCCTCATCTGCCCATGGCACTGGTCGCACAGAGGCACAGAGACTGGGGCTGCTTGCTTGTTTTGCCCCCTCAAACTTTAAACGTAGCTTAGGTGGTCCGTGCCGGGCGCATCCGGCAGCGCTGCTCCGAAAATTCGAACGTCTGCAGATAGCTCGCAGGCAGAAAGAGCTAGCCTAGAAAGCTGTTGCTCAGCCTCATCTGCCAATGGCACTGCTCGCACAGAGGCACAGAGACTGGGGCTGCTTGCTTGTCTTGTCCCCTCAAACTTCAAACGTAGCTTAGGTGGTCCGTGCCGGGCGCCTCCGGCAGCCCTGCTCCAAAAATGCGAACGTCTGCAGATAGCTCGCAGGCAGAAAGAGCTAGCCTGGAAAGCTGTTGCTCCGCCTCATCTGCCCATGGCACTGCTCGCACAGAGGCACAGAGACTGAGGCTGCTTGCTTGTCTTGCCCCCTCAAACTTCAAACGTAGCTTAGGTGGTCCGTGCCGGGCGCCTCCGGCAGCCCTGCTCCGAAAATGCGAAAGTCTGCAGATAGCTCGCAGGCAGAAAGAGCTAGCCTGGAAAGCTGTTGCTCAGCCTCATCTGCCCATGGCACTGCTCGCACAGAGGCACAGAGACTGGGGCTGCTTGCTTGTCTTGTCCCCTCAAACTTCAAACGTAGCTTAGGTGGTCCGTGCCGGGCGCCTCCGGCAGCCCTGCTCCGAAAATGCGAACGTCTGCAGATAACTCGCAGGCAGAAAGAGCTAGCCTGGAAAGCTGTTGCTCCGCCTCATCTGCCCATGGCACTGCTCGCACAGAGGCACAGAGACTGGGGCTGCTTGCTTGTCTTGCCCCCTCAAACTTCAAACGTAGCTTAGGTGGTCCGTGCCGGGCGCCTCCGGCAGCCCTGCTCCGAAAATCCAAACGTCTGCAGATAGCTCGCAGGCAGAAAGAGCTAGCCTGGAAAGCTGTTGCTCAGCCTCATCTGCCCATGGCACTGCTCGCACAGAGGCACAGAGACTGGGGCTGCTTGCTTGTCTTGTCCCCTCAAACTTCAAACGTAGCTTAGGTGGTCCGTGCCGGGCGCCTCCGGCAGCCCTGCTCCGAAAATGCGAACGTCTGCAGATAACTCGCAGCCAGAAAGAGCTAGCCTGGAAAGCTGTTGCTCAGCCTCATCTGCCCATGGCACTGCTCGCACAGAGGCACAGAGACTGGGGCTGCTTGCTTGTCTTGCCCCCTCAAACTTCAAACGTAGCTTAGGTGGTCCGTGCCGGGCGCATCCTGCAGCGCTGCTCCGAAAATTCGAACGTCTGCAGATAGCTCGCAGCCAGAAAGAGCTAGCCTGGAAAGCTGTTGCTCAGCCTCATCTGCCCATGGCACTGCTCGCACAGAGGCACAGAGACTGGGGCTGCTTGCTTGTCTTGCCCCCTCAAACTTCAAACGTAGCTTAAGTGGTCCGTGCCGGGCGCATCCGGCAGCGCTGCTCCGAAAATTCGAACGTCTGCAGATAGCTCGCAGGCAGAAAGAGCTAGCCTGGAAAGCTGTTGCTCAGCCTCATCTGCCCATGGCACTGCTCGCACAGAGGCACAGAGACTGAGGCTGCTTGCTTGTCTTGCCCCCTCAAACTTCAAACGTAGCTTAGGTGGTCCGTGCCGGGCGCCTCCGGCAGCCCTGCTCCAAAAATGCGAACGTCTGCAGATAGCTCGCAGGCAGAAAGAGCTAGCCTGGAAAGCTGTTGCTCAGCCTCATCTGCCCATGGCACTGCTCGCACAGAGGCACAGAGACTGGGGCTGCTTGCTTGTTTTGCCCCCTCAAACTTCAAACGTAGCTTAGGTGGTCCGTGCCGGGCGCATCCGGCAGCGCTGCTCCGAAAATTCGAACGTCTGCAGATAGCTCGCAGGCAGAAAGAGCTAGCCTGGAAAGCTGTTGCTCAGCCTCATCTGCCCATGGCACTGCTCGCACAGAGGCACAGAGACTGGGGCTGCTTGCTTGTCTTGTCCCCTCAAACTTCAAACGTAGCTTAGGTGGTCCGTGCCGGGCGCCTCCGGCAGCCCTGCTCCAAAAATGCGAACGTCTGCAGATAGCTCGCAGGCAGAAAGAGCTAGCCTGGAAAGCTGTTGCTCAGCCTCATCTGCCCATGGCACTGCTCGCACAGAGGCACAGAGACTGGGGCTGCTTGCTTGTTTTGCCCCCTCAAACTTCAAACGTAGCTTAGGTGGTCCGTGCCGGGCGCATCCGGCAGCCCTGCTCCGAAAATGCGAACGTCTGCAGATAGCTCGCAGGCAGAAAGAGCTAGGCTGGAAAGCTGTTGCTCAGCCTCATCTGCCCATGGCACTGCTCGCACAGAGGCACAGAGACTGGGGCTGCTTGCTTGTCTTGTCTCCTCAAACTTCAAACGTAGCTTAGGTGGTCCGTGCCGGGCTCCTCCGGCACCCCTGCTCCGAAAATGCAAACGTCTGCAGATAGCTCGCAGGCAGAAAGAGCTAGCCTGGAAAGCTGTTGCTCAGCCTCATCTGCCCATGGCACTGCTCGCACAGAGGCACAGAGACTGGGGCTGCTTGCTTGTCTTGTCCCCTCAAACTTCAAACGTAGCTTAGGTGGTCCGTGCCGGGCGCCTCCGGCAGCCCTGCTCAGAAAATCCAAACGTCTGCAGATAGCTCGCAGCCAGAAAGAGCTAGCCTGGAAAGCTGTTGCTCAGCCTCATCTGCCCATGGCACTGCTCGCTCAGAGGCACAGAGACTGGGGCTGCTTGCTTGTCTTGTCCCCTCAAACTTCAAACGTAGCTTAGGTGGTCCGTGCCGGGCGCCTCCGGCAGCCCTGCTCCGAAAATGCGAACGTCTGCAGATAGCTCGCAGGCAGAAAGAGCTAGCCTGGAAAGCTGTTGCTCCGCCTCATCTGCCCATGGCACTGCTCGCACAGAGGCACAGAGATTGGGGCTGCTTGCTTGTTTTACCCCCTCAAACTTCAAACGTAGCTTAGGTGGTACGTGCCGGGCGCATCCGGCAGCCCTGCTCCGAAAATTCGAACGTCTGCAGATAGCTCGCAGGCAGAAAGAGCTAGCCTGGAAAGCTGTTGCTCCGCCTCATCTGGCCATGGCACTGCTCGCACAGAGGCACAGAGACTGGGGCTGCTTGCTTGTCTTGCCCCCTCAAACTTCAAACGTAGCTTAGGTGGTCCGTTCCGGGCGCCTCCGGCAGCCCTGCTCCGAAAATGCGAACGTCTGCAGATAGCTCGCAGGCAGAAAGAGCTAGCCTGGAAAGCTGTTGCTCAGCCTCATCTGCCCATGGCACTGCTCGCACAGAGGCACAGAGACTGGGGCTGCTTGCTTGTCTTGTCCCCTCAAACTTCAAATGTAGCTTAGGTGGTCTGTGCCGGGCGCCTCCGGCAGCCCTGCTCCAAAAATGCGAACGTCTGCAGATAGCTCGCAGGCAGAAAGAGCTAGCCTGGAAAGCTGTTGCTCCGCCTCATCTGCCCATGGCACTGCTCGCACAGAGGCACAGAGACTGAGGCTGCTTGCTTGTCTTGCCCCCTCAAACTTCAAACGTAGGTTAGGTGGTCCGTGCCGGGCGCCTCCGGCAGCCCTGCTCCAAAAATGCGAACGTCTGCAGATAGCTCGCAGGCAGAAAGAGCTAGCCTGGAAAGCTGTTGCTCAGCCTCATCTGCCCATGGCACTGCTCGCACAGAGGCACAGAGACTGGGGCTGCTTGCTTGTCTTGTCCCCTCAAACTTCAAATGTAGCTTAGGTGGTCCGTGCCGGGCGCATCCGGCAGCCCTGCTCCGAAAATGCGAACGTCTGCAGATAGCTCGCAGCCAGAAAGAGCTAGCCTGGAAAGCTGTTGCTCAGCCTCATCTGCCCATGGCACTGCTCGCACAGAGGCACAGAGACTGGGGCTGCTTGCTTGTCTTGTCCCCTCAAACTTCAAACGTAGCTTAGGTGGTCCGTGCCGGGCGCCTCCGGCAGCCCTGCTCTGAAAATGCGAACGTCTGCAGATAGCTCGCAGGCAGAAAGAGCTAGCCTGGAAAGCTGTTGCTCAGCCTCATCTGCCCATGGCACTGCTCGCACAGAGGCACAGAGACTGGGGCTGCTTGCTTGTCTTGTCCCCTCAAAATTCAAACGTAGCTTAGGTGGTCCGTGCCGGGCGCCTCCGGCAGCCCTGCTCCGAAAATGAGAACGTCTGCAGATAGCTCGCAGGCAGAAAGAGCTAGCCTGGAAAGCTGTTGCTCCGCCTCATCTGCCCATGGCACTGCTCGCACAGAGGCACAGAGACTGGGGCTGCTTGCTTGTCTTGCCCCCTCAAACTTGAAACGTAGCTTAGGTGGTCCGTGCCGGGCGCCTCCGGCAGCCCTGCTCCGAAAATGCGAACGTCTGCAGATAGCTCGCAGGCAGAAAGAGCTAGCCTGGAAAGCTGTTGCTCAGCCTCATCTGCCCATGGCACTGGTCGCACAGAGGCACAGAGACTGGGGCTGCTTGCTTGTTTTGCCCCCTCAAACTTTAAACGTAGCTTAGGTGGTCCGTGCCGGGCGCATCCGGCAGCGCTGCTCCGAAAATTCGAACGTCTGCAGATAGCTCGCAGGCAGAAAGAGCTAGCCTAGAAAGCTGTTGCTCAGCCTCATCTGCCAATGGCACTGCTCGCACAGAGGCACAGAGACTGGGGCTGCTTGCTTGTCTTGTCCCCTCAAACTTCAAACGTAGCTTAGGTGGTCCGTGCCGGGCGCCTCCGGCAGCCCTGCTCCAAAAATGCGAACGTCTGCAGATAGCTCGCAGGCAGAAAGAGCTAGCCTGGAAAGCTGTTGCTCCGCCTCATCTGCCCATGGCACTGCTCGCACAGAGGCACAGAGACTGAGGCTGCTTGCTTGTCTTGCCCCCTCAAACTTCAAACGTAGCTTAGGTGGTCCGTGCCGGGCGCCTCCGGCAGCCCTGCTCCGAAAATGCGAAAGTCTGCAGATAGCTCGCAGGCAGAAAGAGCTAGCCTGGAAAGCTGTTGCTCAGCCTCATCTGCCCATGGCACTGCTCGCACAGAGGCACAGAGACTGGGGCTGCTTGCTTGTCTTGTCCCCTCAAACTTCAAACGTAGCTTAGGTGGTCCGTGCCGGGCGCCTCCGGCAGCCCTGCTCCGAAAATGCGAACGTCTGCAGATAACTCGCAGGCAGAAAGAGCTAGCCTGGAAAGCTGTTGCTCCGCCTCATCTGCCCATGGCACTGCTCGCACAGAGGCACAGAGACTGGGGCTGCTTGCTTGTCTTGCCCCCTCAAACTTCAAACGTAGCTTAGGTGGTCCGTGCCGGGCGCCTCCGGCAGCCCTGCTCCGAAAATCCAAACGTCTGCAGATAGCTCGCAGGCAGAAAGAGCTAGCCTGGAAAGCTGTTGCTCAGCCTCATCTGCCCATGGCACTGCTCGCACAGAGGCACAGAGACTGGGGCTGCTTGCTTGTCTTGTCCCCTCAAACTTCAAACGTAGCTTAGGTGGTCCGTGCCGGGCGCCTCCGGCAGCCCTGCTCCGAAAATGCGAACGTCTGCAGATAACTCGCAGCCAGAAAGAGCTAGCCTGGAAAGCTGTTGCTCAGCCTCATCTGCCCATGGCACTGCTCGCACAGAGGCACAGAGACTGGGGCTGCTTGCTTGTCTTGCCCCCTCAAACTTCAAACGTAGCTTAGGTGGTCCGTGCCGGGCGCATCCTGCAGCGCTGCTCCGAAAATTCGAACGTCTGCAGATAGCTCGCAGCCAGAAAGAGCTAGCTTGGAAAGCTGTTGCTCAGCCTCATCTGCCCATGGCACTGCTCGCACAGAGGCACAGAGACTGGGGCTGCTTGCTTGTCTTGCCCCCTCAAACTTCAAACGTAGCTTAAGTGGTCCGTGCCGGGCGCATCCGGCAGCGCTGCTCCGAAAATTCGAACGTCTGCAGATAGCTCGCAGGCAGAAAGAGCTAGCCTGGAAAGCTGTTGCTCAGCCTCATCTGCCCATGGCACTGCTCGCACAGAGGCACAGAGACTGAGGCTGCTTGCTTGTCTTGCCCCCTCAAACTTCAAACGTAGCTTAGGTGGTCCGTGCCGGGCGCCTCCGGCAGCCCTGCTCCAAAAATGCGAACGTCTGCAGATAGCTCGCAGGCAGAAAGAGCTAGCCTGGAAAGCTGTTGCTCAGCCTCATCTGCCCATGGCACTGCTCGCACAGAGGCACAGAGACTGGGGCTGCTTGCTTGTTTTGCCCCCTCAAACTTCAAACGTAGCTTAGGTGGTCCGTGCCGGGCGCATCCGGCAGCGCTGCTCCGAAAATTCGAACGTCTGCAGATAGCTCGCAGGCAGAAAGAGCTAGCCTGGAAAGCTGTTGCTCAGCCTCATCTGCCCATGGCACTGCTCGCACAGAGGCACAGAGACTGGGGCTGCTTGCTTGTCTTGTCCCCTCAAACTTCAAACGTAGCTTAGGTGGTCCGTGCCGGGCGCCTCCGGCAGCCCTGCTCCGAAAATGCGAACGTCTGCAGATAGCTCGCAGGCAGAAAGAGCTAGCCTGGAAAGCTGTTGCTCAGCCTCATCTGCCCATGGCACTGCTCGCACAGAGGCACAGAGACTGGGGCTGCTTGCTTGTTTTGCCCCCTCAAACTTCAAACGTAGCTTAGGTGGTCCGTGCCGGGCGCATCCGGCAGCCCTGCTCCGAAAATGCGAACGTCTGCAGATAGCTCGCAGGCAGAAAGAGCTAGGCTGGAAAGCTGTTGCTCAGCCTCATCTGCCCATGGCACTGCTCGCACAGAGGCACAGAGACTGGGGCTGCTTGCTTGTCTTGTCCCCTCAAACTTCAAACGTAGCTTAGGTGGTCCGTGCCGGGCTCCTCCGGCACCCCTGCTCCGAAAATGCAAACGTCTGCAGATAGCTCGCAGGCAGAAAGAGCTAGCCTGGAAAGCTGTTGCTCAGCCTCATCTGCCCATGGCACTGCTCGCACAGAGGCACAGAGACTGGGGCTGCTTGCTTGTCTTGTCCCCTCAAACTTCAAACGTAGCGTAGGTGGTCCGTGCCAGGCGCCTCCGGCAGCCCTGCTCAGAAAATCCAAACGTCTGCAGATAGCTCGCAGCCAGAAAGAGCTAGCCTGGAAAGCTGTTGCTCAGCCTCATCTGCCCATGGCACTGCTCGCTCAGAGGCACAGAGACTGGGGCTGCTTGCTTGTCTTGTCCCCTCAAACTTCAAACGTAGCTTAGGTGGTCCGTGCCGGGCGCCTCCGGCAGCCCTGCTCCGAAAATGCGAACGTCTGCAGATAGCTCGCAGGCAGAAAGAGCTAGCCTGGAAAGCTGTTGCTCCGCCTCATCTGCCCATGGCACTGCTCGCACAGAGGCACAGAGATTGGGGCTGCTTGCTTGTTTTACCCCCTCAAACTTCAAACGTAGCTTAGGTGGTACGTGCCGGGCGCATCCGGCAGCCCTGCTCCGAAAATGCGAACGTCTGCAGATAGCTCGCAGGCAGAAAGAGCTAGCCTGGAAAGCTGTTGCTCCGCCTCATCTGGCCATGGCACTGCTCGCACAGAGGCACAGAGACTGGGGCTGCTTGCTTGTCTTGCCCCCTCAAACTTCAAACGTAGCTTAGGTGGTCCGTTCCGGGCGCCTCCGGCAGCCCTGCTCCGAAAATGCGAACGTCTGCAGATAGCTCGCAGGCAGAAAGAGCTAGCCTGGAAAGCTGTTGCTCAGCCTCATCTGCCCATGGCACTGCTCGCACAGAGGCACAGAGACTGGGGCTGCTTGCTTGTCTTGTCCCCTCAAACTTCAAATGTAGCTTAGGTGGTCTGTGCCGGGCGCCTCCGGCAGCCCTGCTCCAAAAATGCGAACGTCTGCAGATAGCTCGCAGGCAGAAAGAGCTAGCCTGGAAAGCTGTTGCTCCGCCTCATCTGCCCATGGCACTGCTCGCACAGAGGCACAGAGACTGAGGCTGCTTGCTTGTCTTGCCCCCTCAAACTTCAAACGTAGGTTAGGTGGTCCGTGCCGGGCGCCTCCGGCAGCCCTGCTCCAAAAATGCGAACGTCTGCAGATAGCTCGCAGGCAGAAAGAGCTAGCCTGGAAAGCTGTTGCTCAGCCTCATCTGCCCATGGCACTGCTCGCACAGAGGCACAGAGACTGGGGCTGCTTGCTTGTCTTGTCCCCTCAAACTTCAAACGTAGCTTAGGTGGTCCGTGCCGGGCGCCTCCGGCAGCCCTGCTCCGAAAATGCGAACGTCTGCAGATAACTCGCAGCCAGAAAGAGCTAGCCTGGAAAGCTGTTGCTCAGCCTCATCTGCCCATGGCACTGCTCGCACAGAGGCACAGAGACTGGGGCTGCTTGCTTGTCTTGCCCCCTCAAACTTCAAACGTAGCTTAGGTGGTCCGTGCCGGGCGCCTCCGGCAGCCCTGCTCCGAAAATGCGAACGTCTGCAGATAGCTCGCAGGCAGAAAGAGCTAGCCTGGAAAGCTGTTGCTCAGCCTCATCTGCCCATGGCACTGCTCGCACAGAGGCACAGAGACTGGGGCTGCTTGCTTGTCTTGTCCCCTCAAACTTCAAATGTAGCTTAGGTGGTCCGTGCCGGGCGCATCCGGCAGCCCTGCTCCGAAAATGCGAACGTCTGCAGATAGCTCGCAGCCAGAAAGAGCTAGCCTGGAAAGCTGTTGCTCAGCCTCATCTGCCCATGGCACTGCTCGCACAGAGGCACAGAGACTGGGGCTGCTTGCTTGTCTTGTCCCCTCAAACTTCAAACGTAGCTTAGGTGGTCCGTGCCGGGCGCCTCCGGCAGCCCTGCTCTCAAAATGCGAACGTCTGCAGATAGCTCGCAGGCAGAAAGAGCTAGCCTGGAAAGCTGTTGCTCAGCCTCATCTGCCCATGGCACTGCTCGCACAGAGGCACAGAGACTGGGGCTGCTTGCTTGTCTTGTCCCCTCAAAATTCAAACGTAGCTTAGGTGGTCCGTGCCGGGCGCATCCGGCAGCCCTGCTCCGAAAATGAGAACGTCTGCAGATAGCTCGCAGGCAGAAAGAGCTAGCCTGGAAAGCTGTTGCTCCGCCTCATCTGCCCATGGCACTGCTCGCACAGAGGCACAGAGACTGGGGCTGCTTGCTTGTCTTGCCCCCTCAAACTTCAAACGTAGCTTAGGTGGTCCGTGCCGGGCGCCTCCGGCAGCCCTGCTCCGAAAATGCGAACGTCTGCAGATAGCTCGCAGGCAGAAAGAGCTAGCCTGGAAAGCTGTTGCTCAGCCTCATCTGCCCATGGCACTGCTCGCACAGAGGCACAGAGACTGGGGCTGCTTGCTTGTCTTGTCCCCTCAAACTTCAAACGTAGCTTAGGTGGTCCGTGCCGGGCTCCTCCGGCAGCCCTGCTCCGAAAATGCGAACGTCTGCAGATAACTCGCAGCCAGAAAGAGCTAGCCTGGAAAGCTGTTGCTCAGCCTCATCTGCCCATGGCACTGCTCGCACAGAGGCACAGAGACTGGGGCTGCTTGCTTGTCTTGCCCCCTCAAACTTCAAACGTAGCTTAGGTGGTCCGTGCCGGGCGCATCCGGCAGCCCTGCTCCGAAAATGCGAACGTCTGCAGATAGCTCGCAGGCAGAAAGAGCTAGCCTGGAAAGCTGTTGCTCCGCCTCATCTGCCCATGGCACTGCTCGCACAGAGGCACAGAGACTGGGGCTGCTTGCTTGTTTTGCCCCCTCAAACTTTAAACGTAGCTTAGGTGGTCCGTGCCGGGAGCCTCCGGCAGCGCTGCTCCGAAAATTCGAACGTCTGCAGATAGCTCGCAGGCAGAAAGAGCTAGCCTGGAAAGCTGTTGCTCAGCCTCATCTGCCCATGGCACTGCTCGCACAGAGGCACAGAGACTGGGGCTGCTTGCTTGTTTTGCCCCCTGAAACTTTAAACGTAGCTTAGGTGGTCCGTGCCGGGCGCATCCGGCAGCGCTGCTCCGAAAATTCGAACGTCTGCAGATAGCTCGCAGGCAGAAAGAGCTAGCCTGGAAAGCTGTTGCTCAGCCTCATCTGCCAATGGCACTGCTCGCACAGAGGCACAGAGACTGGGGCTGCTTGCTTGTCTTGTCCCCTCAAACTTCAAACGTAGCTTAGGTGGTCCGTGCCGGGCGCCTCCGGCAGCCCTGCTCCAAAAATGCGAACGTCTGCAGATAGCTCGCAGGCAGAAAGAGCTAGCCTGGAAAGCTGTTGCTCCGCCTCATCTGCCCATGGCACTGCTCGCACAGAGGCACAGAGACTGAGGCTGCTTGCTTGTCTTGCCCCCTCAAACTTCAAACGTAGCTTAGGTGGTCCGTGCCGGGCGCCTCCGGCAGCCCTGCTCCGAAAATGCGAACGTCTGCAGATAGCTCGCAGGCAGAAAGAGCTAGCCTGGAAAGCTGTTGCTCCGCCTCATCTGCCCATGGCACTGCTCGCACAGAGGCACAGAGACTGGGGCTGCTTGCTTGTCTTGTCCCCTCAAACTTCAAACGTAGCTTAGGTGGTCCGTGCCGGGCGCCTCCGGCAGCCCTGCTCCGAAAATGCGAACGTCTGCAGATAACTCGCAGGCAGAAAGAGCTAGCCTGGAAAGCTGTTGCTCAGCCTCATCTGCCCATGGCACTGCTCGCACAGAGGCACAGAGACTGGGGCTGCTTGCTTGTCTTGCCCCCTCAAACTTCAAACGTAGCTTAGGTGGTCCGTGCCGGGCGCCTCCGGCAGCCCTGCTCCGAAAATCCAAACGTCTGCAGATAGCTCGCAGGCAGAAAGAGCTAGCCTGGAAAGCTGTTGCTCAGCCTCATCTGCCCATGGCACTGCTCGCACAGAGGCACAGAGACTGGGGCTGCTTGCTTGTCTTGTCCCCTCAAACTTGAAACGTAGCTTAGGTGGTCCGTGCCGGGCGCCTCCGGCAGCCCTGCTCCAAAAATGCGAACGTCTGCAGATAACTCGCAGCCAGAAAGAGCTAGCCTGGAAAGCTGTTGCTCAGCCTCATCTGCCCATGGCACTGCTCGCACAGAGGCACAGAGACTGGGGCTGCTTGCTTGTCTTGCCCCCTCAAACTTCAAACGTAGCTTAGGTGGTCCGTGCCGGGCGCCTCCGGCAGCCCTGCTCCGAAAATCCAAACGTCTGCAGATAGCTCGGAGGCAGAAAGAGCTAGCCTGGAAAGCTGTTGCTCCGCCTCATCTGCCCATGGCACTGCTCGCACAGAGGCACAGAGACTGGGGCTGCTTGCTTGTTTTGCCCCCTGAAACTTCAAACGTAGCTTAGGTGGTCCGTGCCGGGCGCCTCCGGCAGCGCTGCTCCGAAAATTCGAACGTCTGCAGATAGCTCGCAGGCAGAAAGAGCTAGCCTGGAAAGCTGTTGCTCAGCCTCATCTGCCCATGGCACTGCTCGCACAGAGGCACAGAGACTGGGGCTGCTTGCTTGTCTTGTCCCCTCAAACTTCAAACGTAGCGTAGGTGGTCCGTGCCGGGCGCCTCCGGCAGCCCTGCTCCGAAAATGCAAACGTCTGCAGATAGCTCGCAGGCAGAAAGAGCTAGCCTGGAAAGCTGTTGCTCAGCCTCATCTGCCCATGGCACTGCTCGCACAGAGGCACAGAGACTGGGGCTGCTTGCTTGTCTTGTCCCCTCAAACTTCAAACGTAGCTTAGGTGGTCCGTGCCAGGCGCCTCCGGCAGCCCTGCTCCGAAAATGCGAACGTCTGCAGATAGCTCGCAGGCAGAAAGAGCTAGCCTGGAAAGCTGTTGCTCAGCCTCATCTGCCCATGGCACTGCTCGCACAGAGGCACAGAGACTGGGGCTGCTTGCTTGTCTTGTCCCCTCAAACTTCAAACATAGCGTAGGTGGTCCGTGCCGGGCGCATCCATCAGCCCTGCTCCGAAAATGCAAACGTCTGCAGATAGCTCGCAGGCAGAAAGAGCTAGCCTGGAAAGCTGTTGCTCAGCCTCATCTGCCCATGGCACTGCTCGCACAGAGGCACAGAGACTGGGGCTGCTTGCTTGTCTTGTCCCCTCAAACTTCAAACGTAGCTTAGGTGGTCTGTGCCGTGCGCCTTTGGGAGCCCTGCTCCGAAAATGCGAACGTCTGCAGATAGCTCGCAGGCAGAAAGAGCTAGCCTGGAAAGCTGTTGCTCAGCCTCATCTGCCCATGGCACTGCTCGCACAGAGGCACAGAGACTGAGGCTGCTTGCTTGTCTTGCCCCCTCAAACTTCAAACGTAGCTTAGGTGGTCTGTACCGGGCGCCTCCGGCACCCCTGCTCCGAAAAATGCAAACGTCTGCAGATAGCTCGCAGGCAGAAAGAGCTAGCCTGGAAAGCTGTTGCTCAGCCTCATCTGCCCATGGCACTGCTCGCACAGAGGCACAGAGACTGGGGCTGCTTGCTTGTTTTGCCCCCTCAAACTTCAAATGTAGCTTAGGTGGTCCGTGCCGGGTGCCTCCGTCAGCCCTGCTCCGAAAATGCGAACGTCTGCAGATAGCTCGCAGGCAGAAAGAGCTAGCCTGGAAAGCTGTTGCTCAGCCTCATCTGCCCATGGCACTGCTCGCACAGAGGCACAGAGACTGGGGCTGCTTGCTTGTCTTGCCCCCTCAAACTTCAAACGTAACTTAGGTGGTCCGTGCCGGGCGCATCCGGCAGCCCTGCTCCGAAAATGCAAACGTCTGCAGATAGCTCGCAGGCAGAAAGAGCTAGCCTGGAAAGCTGTTGCTCAGCCTCATCTGCCCATGGCACTGCTCGCACAGAGGCACAGAGACTGGGGCTGCTTGCTTGTCTTGTCCTCTCAAACTTCAAACGTAGCTTAGGTGGTCCGTCTCGGGCGCCTCCGGCAGCCCTGCTCCGAAAATCCAAACGTCTGCAGATAGCTCACAGCCAGAAAGAGCTAGCCTGGAAAGCTGTTGCTCAGCCTCATCTGCCCATGGCACTGCTCGCACAGAGGCACAGAGACTGGGGCTGCTTGCTTGTCTTGTCCCCTCAAACTTCAAACATAGCTTAGGTGGTCCGTGCCGGGCGCCTCCGGCAGCCCTGCTCCGAAAATGCGAACGTCTGCAGATAGCTCGCAGCCAGAAAGAGCTAGCCTGGAAAGCTGTTGCTCAGCCTCATCTGCCCATGGCACTGCTCGCACAGAGGCACAGAGACTGGGGCTGCTTGCTTGTTTTGCCCCCTCAAACTTAAAATGTAGCTTAGGTGGTCCGTGCCGGGCGCATCCGGCAGCCCTGCTCCGAAAATGCGAACGTCTGCAGATAGCTCGCAGGCAGAAAGAGCTAGGCTGGAAAGCTGTTGCTCAGCCTCATCTGCCCATGGCACTGCTCGCACAGAGGCACAGAGACTGGGGCTGCTTGCTTGTCTTGTCCCCTCAAACTTCAAACGTAGCTTAGGTGGTCCGTGCCGGGCGCCTCCGGCAGCCCTGCTCCGAAAATGCAAACGTCTGCAGATAGCTCGCAGGCAGAAAGAGCTAGGCTGGAAAGCTGTTGCTCAGCCTCATCTGCCCATGGCACTGCTCGCACAGAGGCACAGAGACTGGGGCTGCTTGCTTGTCTTGTCCCCTCAAACTTCAAACGTAGCTTAGGTGGTCTGTGCCGGGCGCATCCGGCAGCCCTGCTCCAAAAATGCGAACGTCTGCAGATAGCTCGCAGGCAGAAAGAGCTAGCCTGGAAAGCTGTTGCTCAGCCTCATCTGCCCATGGCACTGCTCGCACAGAGGCACAGAGACTGGGGCTGCTTGGTTATTTTGTTCCCTCAAACTTCAAACGTAGCTTAGGTGGTCCATGCCGGGCGCATCCGGCAGCCCTGCTCCGAAAATTCGAACGTCTGCAGATAGCTCGCAGGCAGAAAGAGCTAGCCTGGAAAGCTGTTGCTCAGCCTCATCTGCTCATGGCACTGCTCGCACAGAGGCACAGAGACTGGGGCTGCTTGCTTGTTTTGCCCCCTCAAACTTCAAACGTAGCTTAGGTGGTCCGTGCCGGGCGCCTCCGGCAGCCCTGCTCCGAAAATTCGAACGTCTGCAGATAGCTCGCAGGCAGAAAGAGCTAGCCTGGAAAGCTGTTGCTCAGCCTCATCTGCCCATGGCACTGCTCGCACAGAGGCACAGAGACTGGGGCTGCTTGCTTGTCTTGTACCCTCAAACTTCAAACGTAGCTTAGGTGGTCCGCGCCAGGCGCCTCCGGCAGCCCTGCTCCGAAAATGCGAACGTCTGCAGATAGCTCGCAGGCAGAAAGAGCTAGCCTGGAAAGCTGTTGCTCAGCCTCATCTGCCCATGGCACTGCTCGCACAGAGGCACAGAGACTGGGGCTGCTTGCTTGTCTTGCACCCTAAAACTTCAAACGTAGCTTAGGTGGTCCGTGCCGGGCGCCTCCGGCAGCCCTGCTCCGAAAATGCGAACGTCTGCAGATAGCTCGCAGGCAGAAAGAGCTAGCCTGGAAAGCTGTTGCTCAGCCTCATCTGCCCATGGCACTGCTCGCACAGAGGCACAGAGACTGGGGCTGCTTGCTTGTCTTGTCCCCTCAAACTTCAAACGTAGCTTAGGTGGTCCGTGCCGGGCGCCTCGGGCAGCCCTGCTCCGAAAATGCGAACGTCTGCAGATAGCTCGCAGGCAGAAAGAGCTAGCCTGGAAAGCTGTTGCTCAGCCTCATCTGCCCATGGCACTGCTCGCACAGAGGCACAGAGACTGGGGCTGCTTGCTTGTTTTGCCCCCTAAAACTTTAAACGTAGCTTAGGTGGTCCATGCTGGGCGCATCCGGCAGCGCTGCTCCGAAAATGCGAACGTCTGCAGATAGCTCGCAGGCAGAAAGAGCTAGCCTGGAAAGCTGTTGCTCAGCCTCATCTGCCCATGGCACTGCTCGCACAGAGGCACAGAGACTGGGGCTGCTTGCTTGTCTTGTCCCCTCAAACTTCAAACGTAGCTTAGGTGGTCCGTGCCGGGCGCCTCCGGCAGCCCTGCTCCGAAAATGCAAACGTCTGCAGATAGCTCGCAGGCAGAAAGAGCTAGCCTGGAAAGCTGTTGCTCAGCCTCATCTGCCCATGGCACTGCTCGCACAGAGGCACAGAGATTGGGGCTGCTTGCTTGTCTTGTCCCCTCAAACTTCAAACGTAGCTTAGGTGGTCTGTGCCGGGCGCCTCCGGCACCCCTGCTCCGAAAATCCAAACGTCTGCAGATAACTCGCAGGCAGAAAGAGCTAGCCTGGAAAGCTGTTGCTCAGCCTCATCTGCCCATGGCACTGCTCGCACAGAGGCACAGAGACTGGGGCTGCTTGCTTGTCTTGCCCCCTCAAACTTCAAACGTAGCTTAGGTGGTCCGTGCCGGGCGCCTCCGGCAGCCCTGCTCCGAAAATGCGAACGACTGCAGATAGCTCGCAGGCAGAAAGAGCTAGCCTGGAAAGCTGTTGCTCAGCCTCATCTGCCCATGGCACTGCTCGCACAGAGGCACAGAGACTGGGGCTGCTTGCTTGTTTTGCCCCCTCAAACTTTAAACGTAGCTTAGGTGGTCCGTGCCGGGCGCATCCGGCAGCGCTGCTCCGAAAATTCGAACGTCTGCAGATAGCTCGCAGGCAGAAAGAGCTAGCCTGGAAAGCTGTTGCTCAGCCTCATCTGCCAATGGCACTGCTCGCACAGAGGCACAGAGACTGGGGCTGCTTGCTTGTCTTGTCCCCTCAAACTTCAAACGTAGCTTAGGTGGTCTGTGTCGGGCGCCTCCGGCAGCCCTGCTCAGAAAATCCAAACGTCTGCAGATAGCTCGCAGCCAGAAAGAGCTAGCCTGGAAAGCTGTTGCTCAGCCTCATCTGCCCATGGCACTGCTCGCTCAGAGGCACAGAGACTGGGGCTGCTTGCTTGTCTTGTCCCCTCAAACTTCAAACGTAGCTTAGGTGGTCCGTGCCGGGCGCATCCGGCAGCCCTGCTCCGAAAATGCGAACGTCTGCAGATAGCTCGCAGGCAGAAAGAGCTAGCCTGGAAAGCTGTTGCTCAGCCTCATCTGCCCATGGCACTGCTCGCACAGAGGCACAGAGACTGGGGCTGCTTGCTTGTCTTGCCCCCTCAAACTTCAAACGTAGCTTAGGTGGTCCGTGCCGGGCGCCTCCGACAGCCCTGCTCCGAAAATGCGAACGTCTGCAGATAGCTCGCAGGCAGAAAGAGCTAGCCTGGAAAGCTGTTGCTCAGCCTCATCTGCCCATGGCACTGCTCGCACAGAGGCACAGAGACTGGGGCTGCTTGCTTGTCTTGTCCCCTCAAACTTCAAACGTAGCTTAGGTGGTCCGTGCCGGGCGCCTCCGGCAGCCCTGCTCCGAAAATGCGAACGTCTGCAGATAACTCGCAGCCAGAAAGAGCTAGCCTGGAAAGCTGTTGCTCAGCCTCATCTGCCCATGGCACTGCTCGCACAGAGGCACAGAGACTGGGGCTGCTTGCTTGTCTTGTCCCCTCAAACTTCAAACGTAGCTTAGGTGGTCCGTGCCGGGCGCCTCCGGCAGCCCTGCTCCGAAAATCCAAACGTCTGCAGATAGCTCGCAGGCAGAAAGAGCTAGCCTGGAAAGCTGTTGCTCCGCCTCATCTGCCCATGGCACTGCTCGCACAGAGGCACAGAGACTGGGGCTGCTTGCTTGTTTTGCCCCCTCAAACTTCAAATGTAGCTTAGGTGGTCCGTGCCGGGCGCATCCGGCAGCGCTGCTCCGAAAATTCGAACGTCTGCAGATAGCTCGCAGGCAGAAAGAGCTAGCCTGGAAAGCTGTTGCTCAGCCTCATCTGCCCATGGCACTGCTCGCACAGAGGCACAGAGACTAGGGCTGCTTGCTTGTCTTGTCCCCTCAAACTTCAAACGTAGCTTAGGTGGTCCGTGCCGGGCGCATCCGGCAGCCCTGCTCCGAAAATGCGAACGTCTGCAGATAGCTCGCAGGCAGAAAGAGCTAGCCTGGAAAGCTGTTGCTCAGCCTCATCTGCCCATGGCACTGCTCGCACAGAGGCACAGAGACTGGGGCTGCTTGCTTGTTTTGCCCCCTCAAACATTAAACGTAGCTTAGGTGGTCCGTGCCGGGCGCCTCCGGCAGCCCTGCTCCGAAAATGCAAACGTCTGCAGATAGCTCGCAGGCAGAAAGAGCTAGCCTGGAAAGCTGTTGCTCAGCCTCATCTGCCCATGGCACTGCTCGCACAGAGGCACAGAGACTGGGGCTGCTTGCTTGTCTTGTCCCCTCAAACTTCAAACGTAGCTTAGGTGGTCCGTGCCAGGCGCCTCCGGCAGCCCTGCTCCGAAAATGCAAACGTCTGCAGATAGCTCGCAGGCAGAAAGAGCTAGCCTGAAAAGCTGTTGCTCAGCCTCATCTGCCCATGGCACTGCTCGCACAGAGGCACAGAGACTGGGGCTGCTTGCTTGTCTTGTCCCCTCAAACTTCAAACGTAGCTTAGGTGGTCCGTGCCGGGCGCCTCCGGCAGCCCTGCTCCGAAAATGCGAACGTCTGCAGATAGCTCGCAGGCAGAAAGAGCTAGCCTGGAAAGCTGTTGCTCAGCCTCATCTGCCCATGGCACTGCTCGCACAGAGGCACAGAGACTGGGGCTGCTTGCTTGTCTTGTCCCCTCAAACTTCAAATGTAGCTTAGGTGGTCCGTGCCGGGCGCCTCCGGCAGCCCTGCTCCAAAAATGCGAACGTCTGCAGATAGCTCGCAGGCAGAAAGAGCTAGCCTGGAAAGCTGTTGCTCCGCCTCATCTGCCCATGGCACTGCTCGCACAGAGGCACAGAGACTGAGGCTGCTTGCTTGTCTTGCCCCCTCAAACTTCAAACGTAGCTTAGGTGGTCCGTGCCGGGCGCCTCCGGCAGCCCTGCTCCGAAAATGCGAACGTCTGCAGATAGCTCGCAGGCAGAAAGAGCTAGCCTGGAAAGCTGTTGCTCAGCCTCATCTGCCCATGGCACTGCTCGCACAGAGGCACAGAGACTGGGGCTGCTTGCTTGTCTTGTCCCCTCAAACTTCAAACGTAGCTTAGGTGGTCCGTGCCGGGCGCCTCCGGCAGCCCTGCTCCGAAAATGCGAACGTCTGCAGATAACTCGCAGCCAGAAAGAGCTAGCCTGGAAAGCTGTTGCTCAGCCTCATCTGCCCATGGCACTGCTCGCACAGAGGCACAGAGACTGGGGCTGCTTGCTTGTTTTGCCCCCTCAAACTTAAAATGTAGCTTAGGTGGTCCGTGCTGGGCGCATCCGGCAGCCCTGCTCCGAAAATGCGAACGTCTGCAGATAGCTCGCAGGCAGAAAGAGCTAGGCTGGAAAGCTGTTGCTCAGCCTTATCTGCCCATGGCACTGCTCGCACAGAGGCACAGAGACTGGGGCTGCTTGCTTGTCTTGCCCCCTCAAACTTCAAACGTAGCTTAGGTGGTCCGTGCCGGGCGCCTCCGGCAGCCCTGCTCCGAAAATGCAAACGTCTGCAGATAGCTCGCAGGCAGAAAGAGCTAGCCTGGAAAGCTGTTGCTCAGCCTCATCTGCCCATGGCACTGCTCGCACAGAGGCACAGAGACTGGGGCTGCTTGCTTGTCTTGCCCCCTCAAACTTCAAACGTAGCTTAGGTGGTCCGTGCCAGGCGCCTCCGGCAGCCCTGCTCCGAAAATCCAAACGTCTGCAGATAGCTCGCAGGCAGAAAGAGCTAGCCTGGAAAGCTGTTGCTCAGCCTCATCTGCCCATGGCACTGCTCGCACAGAGGCACAGAGACTGGGGCTGCTTGCTTGTTTTGTCCCCTCAAACTTCAAACGTAGCTTAGGTGGTCCGTGCCGGGCGCCTCCGGCAGCCCTGCTCCGAAAATGCGAACGTCTGCAGATAGCTCGCAGGCAGAAAGAGCTAGCCTGGAAAGCTGTTGCTCAGCCTCATCTGCCCATGGCACTGCTCGCACAGAGGCACAGAGACTGGGGCTGCTTGCTTGTCTTGTCCCCTCAAACTTCAAACGTAGCGTAGGTGGTCCGTGCCGGGCGCATCCATCAGCCCTGCTCCGAAAATGCAAACGTCTGCAGATAGCTCGCAGGCAGAAAGAGCTAGGCTGGAAAGCTGTTGCTCAGCCTCATCTGCCCATGGCACTGCTCGCACAGAGGCACAGAGACTGGGGCTGCTTGCTTGTCTTGTCCCCTCAAACTTCAAACGTAGCTTAGGTCGTCCTTGCCGCGAGCATCCGTCAGCCCTGCTCCGAAAATTCGAACGTCTGCAGATAGCTCGCAGGCAGAAAGAGCTAGCCTGGAAAGCTGTTGCTCAGCCTCATCTGCCCATGGCACTGCTCGCACAGAGGCACAGAGACTGGGGCTGCTTGCTTGTCTTGTCCCCTCAAACGTCAAATGTAGCTTAGGTCGTCCTTGCCGCGAGCATCCGGCAGCCTTGCTCCGAAAAACCAAACGTCTGCAGATAGCTCCCAGGCAGAAAGAGCTAGCCTGGAAAGCTGTTGCTCAGCCTCATCTGCCCATGGCACTGCTTGCACAGAGGCACAGAGACTGAGTCTGCTTGCTTGTCTTGCCCCCTCAAACTTCAAACGTAGCTTAGGTGGTCTTTACCGTGCGCCTCCGGCAGCCCTGCTCCGAAAAATGCAAACGTCTGCAGATAGCTCGCAGGCAGAAAGAGCTAGCCTGGAAAGCTGTTGCTCAGCCTCATCTGCCCATGGCACTGCTCGCACAGAGGCACAGAGACTGGGGCTGCTTGCTTGTTTTGCCCCCTCAAACATTAAACGTAGCTTAGGTGGTCCGTGCCGGGCGCATCCGGCAGCGCTGCTCCGAAAATTCGAACGTCTGCAGATAGCTCGCAGGCAGAAAGAGCTAGGCTGGAAAGCTGTTGCTCAGCCTCATCTGCCCATGGCACTGCTCGCACAGAGGCACAGAGACTGGGGCTGCTTGCTTGTCTTGTCCCCTCAAACTTCAAACGTAGCTTAGGTGGTCCGTGCCGGGCGCCTCCGGCAGCCCTGCTCCGAAAATGCGAACGTCTGCAGATAGCTCGCAGGCAGAAAGAGCTAGCCTGGAAAGCTGTTGCTCAGCCTCATCTGCCCATGGCACTGCTCGCACAGAGGCACAGAGACTGGGGCTGCTTGCTTGTTTTGCCCCCTCAAACTTCAAACGTAGCTTAGGTGGTACGTGCCGGGCGCATCCGGCAGCCCTGCTCCGAAAATGCGAACGTCTGCAGATAGCTCGCAGGCAGAAAGAGCTAGGCTGGAAAGCTGTTGCTCAGCCTCATCTGCCCATGGCACTGCTCGCACAGAGGCACAGAGACTGGGGCTGCTTGCTTGTCTTGCCCCCTCAAACTTCAAACGTAGCTTAGGTGGTCCGTGCCGGGCGCATCCGGCACCCCTGCTCCGAAAATGCGAACGTCTGCAGATAGCTCGCAGGCAGAAAGAGCTAGCCTGGAAAGCTGTTGCTCAGCCTCATCTGCCCATGGCACTGCTCGCACAGAGGCACAGAGACTGGGGCTGCTTGCTTGTCTTGTCCCCTCAAACTTCAAACGTAGCTTAGGTGGTCCGTGCCAGGCGCCTCCGGCAGCCCTGCTCAGAAAATCCAAACGTCTGCAGATAGCTCGCAGCCAGAAAGAGCTAGCCTGGAAAGCTGTTGCTCAGCCTCATCTGCCCATGGCACTGCTCGCTCAGAGGCACAGAGACTGGGGCTGCTTGCTTGTCTTGTCCCCTCAAACTTCAAACGTAGCTTAGGTGGTCCGTGCCGGGCGCCTCCGGCAGCCCTGCTCCGAAAATCCAAACGTCTGCAGATAGCTCGCAGGCAGAAAGAGCTAGCCTGGAAAGCTGTTGCTCAGCCTCATCTGCCCATGGCACTGCTCGCACAGGGGCACAGAGACTGGGGCTGCTTGCTTGTCTTGTCCCCTCAAACTTCAAACGTAGCGTAGGTGGTCCGTGCCGGGCGCCTCCGGCAGCCCTGCTCCGAAAATGCAAACGTCTGCAGATAGCTCGCAGGCAGAAAGAGCTAGCCTGGAAAGCTGTTGCTCAGCCTCATCTGCCCATGGCACTGCTCGCACAGAGGCACAGAGACTGGGGCTGCTTGCTTGTCTTGTCCCCTCAAACTTCAAACGTAGCTTAGGTGGTCCGTGCCAGGCGCCTCCGGCAGCCCTGCTCCGAAAATCCAAACGTCTGCAGATAGCTCGCAGGCAGAAAGAGCTAGCCTGGAAAGCTGTTGCTCAGCCTCATCTGCCCATGGCACTGCTCGCACAGAGGCACAGAGACTGGGGCTGCTTGCTTGTCTTGTCCCCTCAAACTTCAAACGTAGCTTAGGTGGTCCGTGCCGGGCGCCTCCGGCAGCCCTGCTCCAAAAATGCGAACGTCTGCAGATAGCTCGCAGGCAGAAAGAGCTAGCCTGGAAAGCTGTTGCTCAGCCTCATCTGCCCATGGCACTGCTCGCACAGAGGCACAGAGACTGGGGCTGCTTGCTTGTCTTGTCCCCTCAAACTTCAAACGTAGCTTAGGTGGTCCGTGCCGGGCGCCTCCGGCAGCCCTGCTCCGAAAATGCGAACGTCTGCAGATAACTCGCAGCCAGAAAGAGCTAGCCTGGAAAGCTGTTGCTCAGCCTCATCTGCCCATGGCACTGCTCGCACAGAGGCACAGAGACTGGGGCTGCTTGCTTGTCTTGTCCCCTCAAACTTCAAACGTAGCTTAGGTTCTCCGTGCCGGGCGCCTCTGGCAGCCCTGCTCCGAAAATGCGAACGTCTGCAGATAGCTCGCAGGCAGAAAGAGCTAGCCTGGAAAGCTGTTGCTCAGCCTCATCTGCCCATGGCACTGCTCGCACAGAGGCACAGAGACTGGGGCTGCTTGCTTGTCTTGTCCCCTCAAACTTCAAACGTAGCGTAGGTGGTCCGTGCCGGGTGCCTCCGGCAGCCCTGCTCCGAAAATGCAAACGTCTGCAGATAGCTCGCAGGCAGAAAGAGCTAGCCTGGAAAGCTGTTGCTCAGCCTCATCTGCCCATGGCACTGCTCGCACAGAGGCACAGAGACTGGGGCTGCTTGCTTGTCTTGTCCCCTCAAACTTCAAACGTAGCTTAGATGGTCTGTGCCGGGCGCCTTTGGCAGCCCTGCTCCAAAAATGCGAACGTCTGCAGATAGCTCGCAGGCAGAAAGAGCTAGCCTGGAAAGCTGTTGCTCAGCCTCATCTGCCCATGGCACTGCTCGCACAGAGGCACAGAGACTGGGGCTGCTTGCTTGTCTTGTCCCCTCAAACTTCAAACGTAGCTTAGGTGGTCCGTGCCGGGCGCCTCCGGCAGCCCTGCTCCAAAAATTCGAACGTCTGCAGATAGCTCGCAGGCAGAAAGAGCTAGCCTGGAAAGCTGTTGCTCAGCCTCATCTGCCCATGGCACTGCTCGCACAGAGGCACAGAGACTGGGGCTGCTTGCTTGTCTTGTCCCCTCAAACTTCAAACGTAGCTTAGGTGGTCCGTGCCGGGCGCCTCCGGCAGCCCTGCTCCGAAAATGCGAACGTCTGCAGATAGCTCGCAGCCAGAAAGAGCTAGCCTGGAAAGCTGTTGCTCCGCCTCATCTGCCCATGGCACTGCTCGCACAGAGGCACAGAGACTGGGGCTGCTTGCTTGTTTTGCCCCCTCAAACTTAAAATGTAGCTTAGGTGGTCCGTGCTGGGCGCATCCGGCAGCCCTGCTCCGAAAATGCGAACGTCTGCAGATAGCTCGCAGGCAGAAAGAGCTAGGCTGGAAAGCTGTTGCTCAGCCTCATCTGCCCATGGCACTGCTCGCACAGAGGCACAGAGACTGGGGCTGCTTGCTTGTCTTGCCCCCTCAAACTTCAAACGTAGCTTAGGTGGTCCGTGCCGGGCGCCTCCGGCAGCCCTGCTCCGAAAATGCAAACGTCTGCAGATAGCTCGCAGGCAGAAAGAGCTAGCCTGGAAAGCTGTTGCTCAGCCTCATCTGCCCATGGCACTGCTCGCACAGAGGCACAGAGACTGGGGCTGCTTGCTTGTCTTGCCCCCTCAAACTTCAAACGTAGCTTAGGTGGTCCGTGCCAGGCGCCTCCGGCAGCCCTGCTCCGAAAATCCAAACGTCTGCAGATAGCTCGCAGGCAGAAAGAGCTAGCCTGGAAAGCTGTTGCTCAGCCTCATCTGCCCATGGCACTGCTCGCACAGAGGCACAGAGACTGGGGCTGCTTGCTTGTTTTGTCCCCTCAAACTTCAAACGTAGCTTAGGTGGTCCGTGCCGGGCGCCTCCGGCAGCCCTGCTCCGAAAATGCGAACGTCTGCAGATAGCTCGCAGGCAGAAAGAGCTAGCCTGGAAAGCTGTTGCTCAGCCTCATCTGCCCATGGCACTGCTCGCACAGAGGCACAGAGACTGGGGCTGCTTGCTTGTCTTGTCCCCTCAAACTTCAAACGTAGCGTAGGTGGTCCGTGCCGGGCGCATCCATCAGCCCTGCTCCGAAAATGCAAACGTCTGCAGATAGCTCGCAGGCAGAAAGAGCTAGGCTGGAAAGCTGTTGCTCAGCCTCATCTGCCCATGGCACTGCTCGCACAGAGGCACAGAGACTGGGGCTGCTTGCTTGTCTTGTCCCCTCAAACTTCAAACGTAGCTTAGGTGGTCCGTGCCGGGCGCCTCCGGCAGCCCTGCTCCGAAAATGCAAACGTCTGCAGATAGCTCGCAGGCAGAAAGAGCTAGCCTGGAAAGCTGTTGCTCAGCCTCATCTGCCCATGGCACTGCTCGCACAGAGGCACAGAGACTGGGGCTGCTTGCTTGTCTTGTCCCCTCAAACTTCAAACGTAGCTTAGGTGGTCCGTCTCGGGCGCCTCCGGCAGCCCTGCTCCGAAAATCCAAACGTCTGCAGATAGCTCACAGCCAGAAAGAGCTAGCCTGGAAAGCTGTTGCTCAGCCTCATCTGCCCATGGCACTGCTCGCACAGAGGCACAGAGACTGGGGCTGCTTGCTTGTCTTGTCCCCTCAAACTTCAAACGTAGCTTAGGTGGTCCGTGCCGGGCGCCTCCGGCAGCCCTGCTCCGAAAATGCAAACGTCTGCAGATAGCTCACAGCCAGAAAGAGCTAGCCTGGAAAGCTGTTGCTCAGCCTCATCTGCCCATGGCACTGCTCGCACAGAGGCACAGAGACTGGGGCTGCTTGCTTGTCTTGTCCCCTCAAACTTCAAACGTAGCTTAGGTGGTCCGTGCCGGGCGCCTCCGGCAGCCCTGCTCCGAAAATGCGAACGTCTGCAGATAGCTCGCAGGCAGAAAGAGCTAGCCTGGAAAGCTGTTGCTCAGCCTCATCTGCCCATGGCACTGCTCGCACAGAGGCACAGAGACTGGGGCTGCTTGCTTGTCTTGTCCCCTCAAACTTCAAACGTAGCTTAGGTGGTCTGTGCCGGGCGCATCCGGCAGCCCTGCTCCAAAAATGCGAACGTCTGCAGATAGCTCGCAGCCAGAAAGAGCTAGCCTGGAAAGCTGTTGCTCAGCCTCATCTGCCCATGGCACTGCTCGCACAGAGGCACAGAGACTGGGGCTGCTTGGTTATTTTGTTCCCTCAAACTTCAAACGTAGCTTACGTGGTCCGTGCCGGGCGCATCCGGCAGCCCTGCTCCGAAAATTCGAACGTCTGCAGATAGCTCGCAGGCAGAAAGAGCTAGCCTGGAAAGCTGTTGCTCAGCCTCATCTGCCCATGGCACTGCTCGCACAGAGGCACAGAGACTGGGGCTGCTTGCTTGTCTTGCACCCTAAAACTTCAAACGTAGCTTAGGTGGTCCGTGCCGGGCGCCTCCGGCAGCCCTGCTCCGAAAATGCGAACGTCTGCAGATAGCTCGCAGGCAGAAAGAGCTAGCCTGGAAAGCTGTTGCTCAGCCTCATCTGCCCATGGCACTGCTCGCACAGAGGCACAGAGACTGGGGCTGCTTGCTTGTTTTGCCCCCTAAAACTTTAAACGTAGCTTAGGTGGTCCATGCTGGGCGCATCCGGCAGCGCTGCTCCGAAAATTCGAACGTCTGCAGATAGCTCGAAGGCAGAAAGAGCTAGCCTGGAAAGCTGTTGCTCAGCCTCATCTGCCCATGGCACTGCTCGCACAGAGGCACAGAGATTGGGGCTGCTTGCTTGTCTTGTCCCCTCAAACTTCAAACGTAGCTTAGGTGGTCTGTGCCGGGCGCCTCCGGCACCCCTGCTCCGAAAATGCGAACGTCTGCAGATAACTCGCAGGCAGAAAGAGCTAGCCTGGAAAGCTGTTGCTCAGCCTCATCTGCCCATGGCACTGCTCGCACAGAGGCACAGAGACTGGGGCTGCTTGCTTGTCTTGTCCCCTCAAACTTCAAACGTAGCTTAGGTGGTCTGTGCCGGGCGCCTCCGGCACCCCTGCTCCGAAAATGCGAACGTCTGCAGATAGCTCGCAGGCAGAAAGAGCTAGCCTGGAAAGCTGTTGCTCAGCCTCATCTGCCCATGGCACTGCTCGCACAGAGGCACAGAGACTGGGGCTGCTTGCTTGTTTTGCCCCCTCAAACTTTAAACGTAGCTTAGGTGGTCCGTGCCGGGCGCATCCGGCAGCCCTGCTCCGAAAATGCAAACGTCTGCAGATAGCTCGCAGGCAGAAAGAGCTAGCCTGGAAAGCTGTTGCTCAGCCTCATCTGCCCATGGCACTGCTCGCACAGAGGCACAGAGACTGGGGCTGCTTGCTTGTCTTGTCCCCTCAAACTTCAAACGTATCTTAGGTGGTCCGTGCCGGGCGCCTCCGACAGCCCTGCTCCGAAAATACGAACGTCTGCAGATAGCTCGGAGGCAGAAAGAGCTAGGCTGGAAAGCTGTTGCTCAGCCTCATCTGCCCATGGCACTGCTCGCACAGAGGCACAGAGACGGGGGCTGCTTACTTGTCTTGCCCCCTCAAACTTCAAACGTAGCTTAGGTGGTCCGTGCCGGGCGCCTCCGGCAGCCCTGCTCCGAAAATGCAAACGTCTGCAGATAGCTCGCAGGCAGAAAGAGCTAGCCTGGAAAGCTGTTGCTCAGCCTCATCTGCCCATGGCACTGCTCGCACAGAGGCACAGAGACTGGGGCTGCTTGCTTGTCTTGTCCCCTCAAACTTCAAACGTAGCTTAGGTGGTCCGTGCCAGGCGCCTCCGGCAGCCCTGCTCAGAAAATCCAAACGTCTGCAGATAGCTCGCAGGCAGAAAGAGCTAGACTGGAAAGCTGTTGCTCAGCCTCATCTGCCCATGGCACTGCTCGCACAGAGGCACAGAGACTGGGGCTGCTTGCTTGTCTTGCCCCCTCAAACTTCAAACGTAGCTTAGGTGGTCCGTGCCGGGCGCATCCGTCAGCCCTGCTCCGAAAATGCGAACGTCTGCAGATAGCTCGCAGCCAGAAACAGCTAGCCTGGAAAGCTGTTGCTCAGCCTCATCTGCCCATGGCACTGCTCGCACAGAGGCACAGAGACTGGGGCTGCTTGCTTGTCTTGTCCCCTCAAACTTCAAACGTAGTTTAGGTGGTCTGTGCCAGGCGGCTCCGGCAGCCCTGCTCCGAAAATGCAAACGTCTGCAGATAGCTCGCAGGCAGAAAGAGCTAGCCTGGAAAGCTGTTGCTCAGCCTCATCTGCCCATGGCACTGCTCGCACAGAGGCACAGAGACTGGGGCTGCTTGCTTGTCTTGTCCCCTCAAACTTCAAACGTAGCTTAGGTGGTCCGTGCCGGGCGCCTCCGGCAGCCCTGCTCCGAAAATGCGAACGTCTGCAGATAGCTCGCAGGCAGAAAGAGCTAGCCTGGAAAGCTGTTGCTCAGCCTCATCTGCCCATGGCATTGCTCGCACAGAGGCACAGAGACTGGGGCTGCTTGCTTGTCTTGTCCCCTCAAACTTCAAATGTATCCTAGGTGGTCCGTGCCGGGCACCTCCGGCAGCCCTGCTCCAAAAATGCGAACGTCTGCAGATAGCTCGCAGGCAGAAAGAGCTAGCCTGGAAAGCTGTTGCTCAGCCTCATCTGCCCATGGCACTGCTCGCACAGAGGCACAGAGACTGAGGCTGCTTGCTTGTCTTGCCCCCTCAAACTTCAAACGTAGCTTAGGTGGTCCGTGCCGGGCGCCTCCGGCAGCCCTGCTCCGAAAATGCGAACGTCTGCAGATAGCTCGCAGGCAGAAAGAGCTAGCCTGGAAAGCTGTTGCTCAGCCTCATCTGCCCATGGCACTGCTCGCACAGAGGCACAGAGACTGGGGCTGCTTGCTTGTCTTGTCCCCTCAAACTTCAAACGTAGCTTAGGTGGTCCGTGCCGGGCGCCTCCGGCAGCCCTGCTCCGAAAATGCGAACGTCTGCAGATAACTCGCAGCCAGAAAGAGCTAGCCTGGAAAGTTGTTGCTCAGCCTCATCTGCCCATGGCACTGCTCGCACAGAGGCACAGAGACTGGGGCTGCTTGCTTGTCTTGCCCCCTCAAACTTCAAACGTAGCTTAGGTGGTCCGTGCCAGGCGCCTCCGGCAGCCCTGCTCCGAAAATCCAAACGTCTGCAGATAGCTCGCAGGCAGAAAGAGCTAGCCTGGAAAGCTGTTGCTCAGCCTCATCTGCCCATGGCACTGCTCGCACAGAGGCACAGAGACTGGGGCTGCTTGCTTGTTTTGCCCCCTCAAACTTCAAACGTAGCTTAGGTGGTCCGTGCCGGGCGCCTCCGGCAGCCCTGCTCCGAAAATTCGAACGTCTGCAGATAGCTCGCAGCCAGAAACAGCTAGCCTGGAAAGCTGTTGCTCAGCCTCATCTGCCCATGGCACTGCTCGCACAGAGGCACAGAGACTGGGGCTGCTTGCTTGTCTTGTCCCCTCAAACTTCAAACGTAGTTTAGGTGGTCTGTGCCAGGCGGCTCCGGCAGCCCTGCTCCGAAAATGCAAACGTCTGCAGATAGCTCGCAGGCAGAAAGAGCTAGCCTGGAAAGCTGTTGCTCAGCCTCATCTGCCCATGGCACTGCTCGCACAGAGGCACAGAGACTGGGGCTGCTTGCTTGTCTTGTCCCCTCAAACTTCAAACGTAGCTTAGGTGGTCCGTGCCGGGCGCCTCCGGCAGCCCTGCTCCGAAAATGCGAACGTCTGCAGATAGCTCGCAGGCAGAAAGAGCTAGCCTGGAAAGCTGTTGCTCAGCCTCATCTGCCCATGGCACTGCTCGCACAGAGGCACAGAGACTGGGGCTGCTTGCTTGTCTTGTCCCCTCAAACTTCAAATGTAGCCTAGGTGGTCCGTGCCGGGCACCTCCGGCAGCCCTGCTCCGAAAATGCGAACGTCTGCAGATAGCTCGCAGGCAGAAAGAGCTAGCCTGGAAAGCTGTTGCTCAGCCTCATCTGCCCATGGCACTGCTCGCACAGAGGCACAGAGACTGAGGCTGCTTGCTTGTCTTGCCCCCTCAAACTTCAAACGTAGCTTAGGTGGTCCGTGCCGGGCGCCTCCGGCAGCCCTGCTCCGAAAATGCGAACGTCTGCAGATAGCTCGCAGGCAGAAAGAGCTAGCCTGGAAAGCTGTTGCTCAGCCTCATCTGCCCATGGCACTGCTCGCACAGAGGCACAGAGACTGGGGCTGCTTGCTTGTCTTGTCCCCTCAAACTTCAAACGTAGCTTAGGTGGTCCGTGCCGGGCGCCTCCGGCAGCCCTGCTCCGAAAATGCGAACGTCTGCAGATAACTCGCAGCCAGAAAGAGCTAGCCTGGAAAGTTGTTGCTCAGCCTCATCTGCCCATGGCACTGCTCGCACAGAGGCACAGAGACTGGGGCTGCTTGCTTGTCTTGCCCCCTCAAACTTCAAACGTAGCTTAGGTGGTCCGTGCCAGGCGCCTCCGGCAGCCCTGCTCCGAAAATCCAAACGTCTGCAGATAGCTCGCAGGCAGAAAGAGCTAGCCTGGAAAGCTGTTGCTCAGCCTCATCTGCCCATGGCACTGCTCGCACAGAGGCACAGAGACTGGGGCTGCTTGCTTGTTTTGCCCCCTCAAACTTCAAACGTAGCTTAGGTGGTCCGTGCCGGGCGCATCCGGCAGCGCTGCTCCGAAAATTCGAACGTCTGCAGATAGCTCGCAGGCAGAAAGAGCTAGCCTGGAAAGCTGTTGCTCAGCCTCATCTGCCCATGGCACTGCTCGCACAGAGGCACAGAGACTGGGGCTGCTTGCTTGTCTTGTCCCCTCAAACTTCAAACGTAGCGTAGGTGGTCCGTGCCGGGCGCATCCGGCAGCCCTGCTCCGAAAATGCGAACGTCTGCAGATAGCTCGCAGGCAGAAAGAGCTAGCCTGGAAAGCTGTTGCTCAGCCTCATCTGCCCATGGCACTGCTCGCACAGAGGCACAGAGACTGGGGCTGCTTGCTTGTTTTGTCCCCTCAAACTTAAAATGTAGCTTAGGTGGTCCGTTCCGGGCGCATCCGGCAGCCCTGCTCCGAAAATGCGAACGTCTGCAGATAGCTCGCAGGCAGAAAGAGCTAGCCTGGAAAGCTGTTGCTCAGACTCATCTGCCCATGGCACTGCTCGCACAGAGGCACAGAGACTGGGGCTGCTTGCTTGTCTTGTACCCTCAAACTTCAAACGTAGCTTAGGTGGTCCGTGCCGGGCGCCTCCGGCAGCCCTGCTCCGAAAATGCGAACGTCTGCAGATAGCTCGCAGCCAGAAAGAGCTAGCCTGGAAAGCTGTTGCTCAGCCTCATCTGCCCATGGCACTGCTCGCACAGAGGCACAGAGACTGGGGCTGCTTGCTTGTCTTGTCCCCTCAAACTTCAAACGTAGCTTAGGTGGTCCGTGCCGGGCGCCTCCGGCAGCCCTGCTCCGAAAATGCGAACGTCTGCAGATAACTCGCAGGCAGAAAGAGCTAGCCTGGAAAGCTGTTGCTCAGCCTCATCTGCCCATGGCACTGCTCGCACAGAGGCACAGAGACTGGGGCTGCTTGCTTGTTTTGTCCCCTCAAACTTCAAACGTAGCTTAGGTGGTCCGTGCCGGGCGCCTCCGGCAGCCCTGCTCCGAAAATGCGAACGTCTGCAGATAGCTCGCAGGCAGAAAGAGCTAGCCTGGAAAGCTGTTGCTCAGCCTCATCTGCCCATGGCACTGCTCGCACAGAGGCACAGAGACTGGGGCTGCTTGCTTGTCTTGTCCCCTCAAACTTCAAACGTAGCTTAGGTGGTCCGTGCCGGGCGCATCCGGCAGCGCTGCTCCGAAAATTCGAACGTCTGCAGATAGCTCGCAGGCAGAAAGAGCTAGGCTGGAAAGCTGTTGCTCAGCCTCATCTGCCCATGGCACTGCTCGCACAGAGGCACAGAGACTGGGGCTGCTTGCTTTTCTTGCCCCCTCAAACTTCAAACGTAGCTTAGGTGGTCCGTGCCGGGCGCCTCCGGCACCCCTGCTCCGAAAATGCAAACGTCTGCAGATAGCTCGCAGGCAGAAAGAGCTAGCCTGGAAAGCTGTTGCTCAGCCTCATCTGCCCATGGCACTGCTCGCTCAGAGGCACAGAGACTGGGGCTGCTTGCTTGTCTTGTCCCCTCAAACTTCAAACGTAGCTTAGGTGGTCCGTGCCGGGCGCCTCCGGCAGCCCTGCTCCGAAAATCCAAACGTCTGCAGATAGCTCGCAGGCAGAAAGAGCTAGCCTGGAAAGCTGTTGCTCAGCCTCATCTGCCCATGGCACTGCTCGCACAGAGGCACAGAGACTGGGGCTGCTTGCTTGTCTTGTCCCCTCAAACTTCAAACGTAGCGTAGGTGGTCCGTGCCGGGCGCCTCCGGCAGCCCTGCTCCGAAAATGCGAACGTCTGCAGATAGCTCGCAGGCAGAAAGAGCTAGCCTGGAAAGCTGTTGCTCAGCCTCATCTGCCCATGGCACTGCTCGCACAGAGGCACAGAGACTGGGGCTGCTTGCTTGTCTTGTCCCCTCAAACTTCAAACGTAGTTTAGGTGGTCTGTGCCAGGCGGCTCCGGCAGCCCTGCTCCGAAAATGCAAACGTCTGCAGATAGCTCGCAGGCAGAAAGAGCTAGCCTGGAAAGCTGTTGCTCAGCCTCATCTGCCCATGGCACTGCTCGCACAGAGGCACAGAGACTGGGGCTGCTTGCTTGTCTTGTCCCCTCAAACTTCAAACGTAGCTTAGGTGGTCCGTGCCGGGCGCCTCCGGCAGCCGTGCTCCGAAAATGCGAACGTCTGCAGATAGCTCGCAGGCAGAAAGAGCTAGCCTAGAAAGCTGTTGCTCAGCCTCATCTGCCCATGGCACTGCTCGCACAGAGGCACAGAGACTGGGGCTGCTTGCTTGTCTTGTCCCCTCAAACTTCAAATGTAGCCTAGGTGGTCCGTGCCGGGCACCTCCGGCAGCCCTGCTCCGAAAATGCGAACGTCTGCAGATAGCTCGCAGGCAGAAAGAGCTAGCCTGGAAAGCTGTTGCTCAGCCTCATCTGCCCATGGCACTGCTCGCACAGAGGCACAGAGACTGAGGCTGCTTGCTTGTCTTGCCCCCTCAAACTTCAAACGTAGCTTAGGTGGTCCGTGCCGGGCGCCTCCGGCAGCCCTGCTCCGAAAATGCGAACGTCTGCAGATAGCTCGCAGGCAGAAAGAGCTAGCCTGGAAAGCTGTTGCTCAGCCTCATCTGCCCATGGCACTGCTCGCACAGAGGCACAGAGACTGGGGCTGCTTGCTTGTCTTGTCCCCTCAAACTTCAAACGTAGCTTAGGTGGTCCGTGCCGGGCGCCTCCGGCAGCCCTGCTCCGAAAATGCGAACGTCTGCAGATAACTCGCAGCCAGAAAGAGCTAGCCTGGAAAGTTGTTGCTCAGCCTCATCTGCCCATGGCACTGCTCGCACAGAGGCACAGAGACTGGGGCTGCTTGCTTGTTTTGCCCCCTCAAACTTCAAACGTAGCTTAGGTGGTCCGTGCCGGGCGCATCCGGCAGCTCTGCTCCGAAAATTCGAACGTCTGCAGATAGCTCGCAGGCAGAAAGAGCTAGCCTGGAAAGCTGTTGCTCAGCCTCATCTGCCCATGGCACTGCTCGCACAGAGGCACAGAGACTGGGGCTGCTTGCTTGTCTTGTCCCCTCAAACTTCAAACGTAGCTTAGGTGGTCCGTGCCGGGCGCATCCGGCAGCCCTGCTCCGAAAATGCGAACGTCTGCAGATAGCTCGCAGGCAGAAAGAGCTAGCCTGGAAAGCTGTTGCTCAGCCTCATCTGCCCATGGCACTGCTCGCACAGAGGCACAGAGACTGGGGCTGCTTGCTTGTTTTGTCCCCTCAAACTTAAAATGTAGCTTAGGTGGTCCGTTCCGGGCGCATCCGGCAGCCCTGCTCCGAAAATGCGAACGTCTGCAGATAGCTCGCAGGCAGAAAGAGCTAGCCTGGAAAGCTGTTGCTCAGACTCATCTGCCCATGGCACTGCTCGCACAGAGGCACAGAGACTGGGGCTGCTTGCTTGTCTTGTACCCTCAAACTTCAAACGTAGCTTAGGTGGTCCGTGCCGGGCGCCTCCGGCAGCCCTGCTCCGAAAATGCGAACGTCTGCAGATAGCTCGCAGGCAGAAAGAGCTAGCCTGGAAAGCTGTTGCTCAGCCTCATCTGCCCATGGCACTGCTCGCACAGAGGCACAGAGACTGGGGCTGCTTGCTTGTCTTGTCCCCTCAAACTTCAAACGTAGCTTAGGTGGTCCGTGCCGGGCGCCTCCGGCAGCCCTGCTCCGAAAATGCGAACGTCTGCAGATAACTCGCAGGCAGAAAGAGCTAGCCTGGAAAGCTGTTGCTCAGCCTCATCTGCCCATGGCACTGCTCGCACAGAGGCACAGAGACTGGGGCTGCTTGCTTGTTTTGTCCCCTCAAACTTCAAACGTAGCTTAGGTGGTCCGTGCCGGGCGCCTCCGGCAGCCCTGCTCCGAAAATGCGAACGTCTGCAGATAGCTCGCAGGCAGAAAGAGCTAGCCTGGAAAGCTGTTGCTCAGCCTCATCTGCCCATGGCACTGCTCGCACAGAGGCACAGAGACTGGGGCTGCTTGCTTGTCTTGTCCCCTCAAACTTCAAACGTAGCTTAGGTGGTCCGTGCCGGGCGCATCCGGCAGCGCTGCTCCGAAAATTCGAACGTCTGCAGATAGCTCGCAGGCAGAAAGAGCTAGCCTGGAAAGCTGTTGCTCAGCCTCATCTGCCCATGGCACTGCTCGCACAGAGGCACAGAGACTGGGGCTGCTTGCTTTTCTTGCCCCCTCAAACTTCAAACGTAGCTTAGGTGGTCCGTGCCGGGCGCCTCCGGCACCCCTGCTCCGAAAATGCAAACGTCTGCAGATAGCTCGCAGGCAGAAAGAGCTAGCCTGGAAAGCTGTTGCTCAGCCTCATCTGCCCATGGCACTGCTCGCACAGAGGCACAGAGACTGGGGCTGCTTGCTTGTCTTGTCCCCTCAAACTTCAAACGTAGTTTAGGTGGTCTGTGCCAGGCGGCTCCGGCAGCCCTGCTCCGAAAATGCAAACGTCTGCAGATAGCTCGCAGGCAGAAAGAGCTAGCCTGGAAAGCTGTTGCTCAGCCTCATCTGCCCATGGCACTGCTCGCACAGAGGCACAGAGACTGGGGCTGCTTGCTTGTCTTGTCCCCTCAAACTTCAAACGTAGCTTAGGTGGTCCGTGCCGGGCGCCTCCGGCAGCCGTGCTCCGAAAATGCGAACGTCTGCAGATAGCTCGCAGGCAGAAAGAGCTAGCCTAGAAAGCTGTTGCTCAGCCTCATCTGCCCATGGCACTGCTCGCACAGAGGCACAGAGACTGGGGCTGCTTGCTTGTCTTGTCCCCTCAAACTTCAAATGTAGCCTAGGTGGTCCGTGCCGGGCACCTCCGGCAGCCCTGCTCCGAAAATGCGAACGTCTGCAGATAGCTCGCAGGCAGAAAGAGCTAGCCTGGAAAGCTGTTGCTCAGCCTCATCTGCCCATGGCACTGCTCGCACAGAGGCACAGAGACTGAGGCTGCTTGCTTGTCTTGCCCCCTCAAACTTCAAACGTAGCTTAGGTGGTCCGTGCCGGGCGCCTCCGGCAGCCCTGCTCCGAAAATGCGAACGTCTGCAGATAGCTCGCAGGCAGAAAGAGCTAGCCTGGAAAGCTGTTGCTCAGCCTCATCTGCCCATGGCACTGCTCGCACAGAGGCACAGAGACTGGGGCTGCTTGCTTGTCTTGTCCCCTCAAACTTCAAACGTAGCTTAGGTGGTCCGTGCCGGGCGCCTCCGGCAGCCCTGCTCCGAAAATGCGAACGTCTGCAGATAACTCGCAGCCAGAAAGAGCTAGCCTGGAAAGTTGTTGCTCAGCCTCATCTGCCCATGGCACTGCTCGCACAGAGGCACAGAGACTGGGGCTGCTTGCTTGTTTTGCCCCCTCAAACTTCAAACGTAGCTTAGGTGGTCCGTGCCGGGCGCATCCGGCAGCTCTGCTCCGAAAATTCGAACGTCTGCAGATAGCTCGCAGGCAGAAAGAGCTAGCCTGGAAAGCTGTTGCTCAGCCTCATCTGCCCATGGCACTGCTCGCACAGAGGCACAGAGACTGGGGCTGCTTGCTTGTCTTGTCCCCTCAAACTTCAAACGTAGCTTAGGTGGTCCGTGCCGGGCGCATCCGGCAGCCCTGCTCCGAAAATGCGAACGTCTGCAGATAGCTCGCAGGCAGAAAGAGCTAGCCTGGAAAGCTGTTGCTCAGCCTCATCTGCCCATGGCACTGCTCGCACAGAGGCACAGAGACTGGGGCTGCTTGCTTGTTTTGTCCCCTCAAACTTAAAATGTAGCTTAGGTGGTCCGTTCCGGGCGCATCCGGCAGCCCTGCTCCGAAAATGCGAACGTCTGCAGATAGCTCGCAGGCAGAAAGAGCTAGCCTGGAAAGCTGTTGCTCAGACTCATCTGCCCATGGCACTGCTCGCACAGAGGCACAGAGACTGGGGCTGCTTGCTTGTCTTGTACCCTCAAACTTCAAACGTAGCTTAGGTGGTCCGTGCCGGGCGCCTCCGGCAGCCCTGCTCCGAAAATGCGAACGTCTGCAGATAGCTCGCAGGCAGAAAGAGCTAGCCTGGAAAGCTGTTGCTCAGCCTCATCTGCCCATGGCACTGCTCGCACAGAGGCACAGAGACTGGGGCTGCTTGCTTGTCTTGTCCCCTCAAACTTCAAACGTAGCTTAGGTGGTCCGTGCCGGGCGCCTCCGGCAGCCCTGCTCCGAAAATGCGAACGTCTGCAGATAACTCGCAGGCAGAAAGAGCTAGCCTGGAAAGCTGTTGCTCAGCCTCATCTGCCCATGGCACTGCTCGCACAGAGGCACAGAGACTGGGGCTGCTTGCTTGTTTTGTCCCCTCAAACTTCAAACGTAGCTTAGGTGGTCCGTGCCGGGCGCCTCCGGCAGCCCTGCTCCGAAAATGCGAACGTCTGCAGATAGCTCGCAGGCAGAAAGAGCTAGCCTGGAAAGCTGTTGCTCAGCCTCATCTGCCCATGGCACTGCTCGCACAGAGGCACAGAGACTGGGGCTGCTTGCTTGTCTTGTCCCCTCAAACTTCAAACGTAGCTTAGGTGGTCCGTGCCGGGCGCATCCGGCAGCGCTGCTCCGAAAATTCGAACGTCTGCAGATAGCTCGCAGGCAGAAAGAGCTAGCCTGGAAAGCTGTTGCTCAGCCTCATCTGCCCATGGCACTGCTCGCACAGAGGCACAGAGACTGGGGCTGCTTGCTTTTCTTGCCCCCTCAAACTTCAAACGTAGCTTAGGTGGTCCGTGCCGGGCGCCTCCGGCACCCCTGCTCCGAAAATGCAAACGTCTGCAGATAGCTCGCAGGCAGAAAGAGCTAGCCTGGAAAGCTGTTGCTCAGCCTCATCTGCCCATGGCACTGCTCGCACAGAGGCACAGAGACTGGGGCTGCTTGCTTGTCTTGTCCCCTCAAACTTCAAACGTAGCTTAGGTGGTCCGTGCCAGGCGCCTCCGGCAGCCCTGCTCAGAAAATGCAAACGTCTGCAGATAGCTCGCAGCCAGAAAGAGTTAGCCTGGAAAGCTGTTGCTCAGCCTCATCTGCCCATGGCACTGCTCGCTCAGAGGCACAGAGACTGGGGCTGCTTGCTTGTCTTGTCCCCTCAAACTTCAAACGTAGCTTAGGTGGTCCGTGCCGGGCGCCTCCGGCAGCCCTGCTCCGAAAATGCGAACGTCTGCAGATAGCTCGCAGGCAGAAAGAGCTAGCCTGGAAAGCTGTTGCTCAGCCTCATCTGCCCATGGCACTGCTCGCACAGAGGCACAGAGACTGGGGCTGCTTGCTTGTCTTGTCCCCTCAAACTTCAAACGTAGCGTAGGTGGTCCGTGCCGGGCACCTCCGGCAGCCCTGCTCCGAAAATGCGAACGTCTGCAGATAGCTCGCAGGCAGAAAGAGCTAGCCTGGAAAGCTGTTGCTCAGCCTCATCTGCCCATGGCACTGCTCGCACAGAGGCACAGAGACTGGGGCTGCTTGCTTGTCTTGTCCCCTCAAACTTCAAACGTAGCTTAGGTGGTCCGTGCCGGGCGCCTCCGGCAGCCCTGCTCCGAAAATGCGAACGTCTGCAGATAACTCGCAGGCAGAAAGAGCTAGCCTGGAAAGCTGTTGCTCAGCCTCATCTGCCCATGGCACTGCTCGCACAGAGGCACAGAGACTGGGGCTGCTTGCTTGTTTTGTCCCCTCAAACTTCAAACGTAGCTTAGGTGGTCCGTGCCGGGCGCCTCCGGCAGCCCTGCTCCGAAAATGCGAACGTCTGCAGATAGCTCGCAGGCAGAAAGAGCTAGCCTGGAAAGCTGTTGCTCAGCCTCATCTGCCCATGGCACTGCTCGCACAGAGGCACAGAGACTGGGGCTGCTTGCTTGTCTTGTCCCCTCAAACTTCAAACGTAGCTTAGGTGGTCCGTGCCGGGCGCATCCGGCAGCGCTGCTCCGAAAATTCGAACGTCTGCAGATAGCTCGCAGGCAGAAAGAGCTAGGCTGGAAAGCTGTTGCTCAGCCTCATCTGCCCATGGCACTGCTCGCACAGAGGCACAGAGACTGGGGCTGCTTGCTTTTCTTGCCCCCTCAAACTTCAAACGTAGCTTAGGTGGTCCGTGCCGGGCGCCTCCGGCACCCCTGCTCCGAAAATGCAAACGTCTGCAGATAGCTCGCAGGCAGAAAGAGCTAGCCTGGAAAGCTGTTGCTCAGCCTCATCTGCCCATGGCACTGCTCGCACAGAGGCACAGAGACTGGGGCTGCTTGCTTGTCTTGTCCCCTCAAACTTCAAACGTAGCTTAGGTGGTCCGTGCCAGGCGCCTCCGGCAGCCCTGCTCAGAAAATGCAAACGTCTGCAGATAGCTCGCAGCCAGAAAGAGTTAGCCTGGAAAGCTGTTGCTCAGCCTCATCTGCCCATGGCACTGCTCGCTCAGAGGCACAGAGACTGGGGCTGCTTGCTTGTCTTGTCCCCTCAAACTTCAAACGTAGCTTAGGTGGTCCGTGCCGGGCGCCTCCGGCAGCCCTGCTCCGAAAATGCGAACGTCTGCAGATAGCTCGCAGGCAGAAAGAGCTAGCCTGGAAAGCTGTTGCTCAGCCTCATCTGCCCATGGCACTGCTCGCACAGAGGCACAGAGACTGGGGCTGCTTGCTTGTCTTGTCCCCTCAAACTTCAAACGTAGCGTAGGTGGTCCGTGCCGGGCGCATCCGGCAGCCCTGCTCCGAAAATGCGAACGTCTGCAGATAGCTCGCAGGCAGAAAGAGCTAGCCTGGAAAGCTGTTGCTCAGCCTCATCTGCCCATGGCACTGCTCGCACAGAGGCACAGAGACTGGGGCTGCTTGCTTGTCTTGTCCCCTCAAACTTCAAACGTAGTTTAGGTGGTCTGTGCCAGGCGGCTCCGGCAGCCCTGCTCCGAAAATGCAAACGTCTGCAGATAGCTCGCAGGCAGAAAGAGCTAGCCTGGAAAGCTGTTGCTCAGCCTCATCTGCCCATGGCACTGCTCGCACAGAGGCACAGAGACTGGGGCTGCTTGCTTGTCTTGTCCCCTCAAACTTCAAACGTAGCTTAGGTGGTCCGTGCCGGGCGCCTCCGGCAGCCCTGCTCCGAAAATGCGAACGTCTGCAGATAGCTCGCAGGCAGAAAGAGCTAGCCTAGAAAGCTGTTGCTCAGCCTCATCTGCCCATGGCACTGCTCGCACAGAGGCACAGAGACTGGGGCTGCTTGCTTGTCTTGTCCCCTCAAACTTCAAATGTAGCCTAGGTGGTCCGTGCCGGGCACCTCCGGCAGCCCTGCTCCGAAAATGCGAACGTCTGCAGATAGCTCGCAGGCAGAAAGAGCTAGCCTGGAAAGCTGTTGCTCAGCCTCATCTGCCCATGGCACTGCTCGCACAGAGGCACAGAGACTGAGGCTGCTTGCTTGTCTTGCCCCCTCAAACTTCAAACGTAGCTTAGGTGGTCCGTGCCGGGCGCCTCCGGCAGCCCTGCTCCGAAAATGCGAACGTCTGCAGATAGCTCGCAGGCAGAAAGAGCTAGCCTGGAAAGCTGTTGCTCAGCCTCATCTGCCCATGGCACTGCTCGCACAGAGGCACAGAGACTGGGGCTGCTTGCTTGTCTTGTCCCCTCAAACTTCAAACGTAGCTTAGGTGGTCCGTGCCGGGCGCCTCCGGCAGCCCTGCTCCGAAAATGCGAACGTCTGCAGATAACTCGCAGCCAGAAAGAGCTAGCCTGGAAAGTTGTTGCTCAGCCTCATCTGCCCATGGCACTGCTCGCACAGAGGCACAGAGACTGGGGCTGCTTGCTTGTCTTGCCCCCTCAAACTTCAAACGTAGCTTAGGTGGTCCGTGCCAGGCGCCTCCGGCAGCCCTGCTCCGAAAATCCAAACGTCTGCAGATAGCTCGCAGGCAGAAAGAGCTAGCCTGGAAAGCTGTTGCTCAGCCTCATCTGCCCATGGCACTGCTCGCACAGAGGCACAGAGACTGGGGCTGCTTGCTTGTTTTGCCCCCTCAAACTTCAAACGTAGCTTAGGTGGTCCGTGCCGGGCGCATCCGGCAGCGCTGCTCCGAAAATTCGAACGTCTGCAGATAGCTCGCAGGCAGAAAGAGCTAGCCTGGAAAGCTGTTGCTCAGCCTCATCTGCCCATGGCACTGCTCGCACAGAGGCACAGAGACTGGGGCTGCTTGCTTGTCTTGTCCCCTCAAACTTCAAACGTAGCTTAGGTGGTCCGTGCCGGGCGCATCCGGCAGCCCTGCTCCGAAAATGCGAACGTCTGCAGATAGCTCGCAGGCAGAAAGAGCTAGCCTGGAAAGCTGTTGCTCAGCCTCATCTGCCCATGGCACTGCTCGCACAGAGGCACAGAGACTGGGGCTGCTTGCTTGTCTTGCCCCCTCAAACTTCAAACGTAGCTTAGGTGGTCCGTGCCGGGCGCCTCCGGCAGCCCTGCTCCGAAAATGCGAACGTCTGCAGATAGCTCGCAGGCAGAAAGAGCTAGCCTGGAAAGCTGTTGCTCAGCCTCATCTGCCCATGGCACTGCTCGCACAGAGGCACAGAGACTGGGGCTGCTTGCTTGTCTTGTCCCCTCAAACTTCAAACGTAGCTTAGGTGGTCCGTGCCGGGCGCATCCGGCAGCGCTGCTCCGAAAATTCGAACGTCTGCAGATAGCTCGCAGGCAGAAAGAGCTAGGCTGGAAAGCTGTTGCTCAGCCTCATCTGCCCATGGCACTGCTCGCACAGAGGCACAGAGACTGGGGCTGCTTGCTTTTCTTGCCCCCTCAAACTTCAAACGTAGCTTAGGTGGTCCGTGCCGGGCGCCTCCGGCACCCCTGCTCCGAAAATGCAAACGTCTGCAGATAGCTCGCAGGCAGAAAGAGCTAGCCTGGAAAGCTGTTGCTCAGCCTCATCTGCCCATGGCACTGCTCGCACAGAGGCACAGAGACTGGGGCTGCTTGCTTGTCTTGTCCCCTCAAACTTCAAACGTAGCTTAGGTGGTCCGTGCCAGGCGCCTCCGGCAGCCCTGCTCAGAAAATGCAAACGTCTGCAGATAGCTCGCAGCCAGAAAGAGTTAGCCTGGAAAGCTGTTGCTCAGCCTCATCTGCCCATGGCACTGCTCGCTCAGAGGCACAGAGACTGGGGCTGCTTGCTTGTCTTGTCCCCTCAAACTTCAAACGTAGCTTAGGTGGTCCGTGCCGGGCGCCTCCGGCAGCCCTGCTCCGAAAATGCGAACGTCTGCAGATAGCTCGCAGGCAGAAAGAGCTAGCCTGGAAAGCTGTTGCTCAGCCTCATCTGCCCATGGCACTGCTCGCACAGAGGCACAGAGACTGGGGCTGCTTGCTTGTCTTGTCCCCTCAAACTTCAAACGTAGCGTAGGTGGTCCGTGCCGGGCGCCTCCGGCAGCCCTGCTCCGAAAATGCGAACGTCTGCAGATAGCTCGCAGGCAGAAAGAGCTAGCCTGGAAAGCTGTTGCTCAGCCTCATCTGCCCATGGCACTGCTCGCACAGAGGCACAGAGACTGGGGCTGCTTGCTTGTCTTGTCCCCTCAAACTTCAAACGTAGCTTAGGTGGTCCGTGCCGGGCGCCTCCGGCAGCCCTGCTCCGAAAATGCAAACGTCTGCAGATAGCTCGCAGGCAGAAAGAGCTAGCCTGGAAAGCTGTTGCTCAGCCTCATCTGCCCATGGCACTGCTCGCACAGAGGCACAGAGACTGGGGCTGCTTGCTTGTCTTGTCCCCTCAAACTTCAAACGTAGCTTAGGTGGTCCGTGCCGGGAGCATCCGGCAGCCCTGCTCCGAAAATGCGAACGTCTGCAGATAGCTCGCAGGCAGAAAGAGCTAGCCTGGAAAGCTGTTGCTCAGCCTCATCTGCCCATGGCACTGCTCGCACAGAGGCACAGAGACTGGGGCTGCTTGCTTGTCTTGTCCCCTCAAACTTCAAACGTAGCTTAGGTGGTCCGTGCCGGGCGCCTCCGGCAGCCCTGCTCCGAAAATGCGAAAGTCTGCAGATAACTCGCAGCCAGAAAGAGCTAGCCTGGAAAGTTGTTGCTCAGCCTCATCTGCCCATGGCACTGCTCGCACAGAGGCACAGAGACTGGGGCTGCTTGCTTGTCTTGCCCCCTCAAACTTCAAACGTAGCTTAGGTGGTCCGTGCCGGGCGCCTCCGGCAGCCCTGCTCCGAAAATGCAAACGTCTGCAGATAGCTCGCAGGCAGAAAGAGCTAGCCTGGAAAGCTGTTGCTCCGCCTCATCTGCCCATGGCACTGCTCGCACAGAGGCACAGAGACTGGGGCTGCTTGCTTGTCTTGTCCCCTCAAACTTCAAACGTAGCTTAGGTGGTCCGTGCCGGGCGCATCCGGCAGCGCTGCTCCGAAAATTCGAACGTCTGCAGATAGCTCGCAGGCAGAAAGAGCTAGGCTGGAAAGCTGTTGCTCAGCCTCATCTGCCCATGGCACTGCTCGCACAGAGGCACAGAGACTGGGGCTGCTTGCTTGTCTTGTCCCCTCAAACTTCAAACGTATCTTAGGTGGTCCGTGCCGGGCGCATCCGGCAGCCCTGCTCCGAAAATGCGAACGTCTGCAGATAGCTCGCAGGCAGAAAGAGCTAGCCTGGAAAGCTGTTGCTCAGCCTCATCTGCCCATGGCACTGCTCGCACAGAGGCACAGAGACTGGGGCTGCTTGCTTGTTTTGCCCCCTCAAACTTAAAATGTAGCTTAGGTGGTCCGTGCCGGGCGCATCCGGCAGCCCTGCTCCGAAAATGCGAACGTCTGCAGATAGCTCGCAGGCAGAAAGAGCTAGGCTGGAAAGCTGTTGCTCAGCCTCATCTGCCCATGGCACTGCTCGCACAGAGGCACAGAGACTGGGGCTGCTTGCTTGCCTTGTACCCTCAAACTTCAAACGTAGCTTAGGTGGTCCGTGCCGGGCGCCTCCGGCAGCCCTGCTCCGAAAATGCGAACGTCTGCAGATAGCTCGCAGGCAGAAAGAGCTAGCCTGGAAAGCTGTTGCTCAGCCTCATCTGCCCATGGCACTGCTCGCACAGAGGCACAGAGACTGGGGCTGCTTGCTTGTCTTGTCCCCTCAAACTTCAAACGTAGCTTAGGTGGTCCGTGCCGGGCGCATCCGGCAGCCCTGCTCCGAAAATGCAAACGTCTGCAGATAACTCGCATGCAGAAAGAGCTAGGCTGGAAAGCTGTTGCTCAGCCTCATCTGCCCATGGCACTGCTCGCACAGAGGCACAGAGACTGGGGCTGCTTGCTTGCCTTGTACCCTCAAACTTCAAACGTAGCTTAGGTGGTCCGTGCCGGGCGCCTCCGGCAGCCCTGCTCCGAAAATGCGAACGTCTGCAGATAGCTCGCAGGCAGAAAGAGCTAGCCTGGAAAGCTGTTGCTCAGCCTCATCTGCCCATGGCACTGCTCGCACAGAGGCACAGAGACTGGGGCTGCTTGCTTGTCTTGTCCCCTCAAACTTCAAACGTAGCTTAGGTGGTCCGTGCCGGGCGCCTCCGGCAGCCCTGCTCCGAAAATGCGAACGTCTGCAGATAACTCGCAGGCAGAAAGAGCTAGCCTGGAAAGCTGTTGCTCAGCCTCATCTGCCCATGGCACTGCTCGCACAGAGGCACAGAGACTGGGGCTGCTTGCTTGTCTTGCCCCCTCAAACTTCAAACGTAGCTTACGTGGTCCGTGCCGGGCGCCTCCGGCAGCCCTGCTCCGAAAATGCGAACGTCTGCAGATAGCTCGCAGGCAGAAAGAGCTAGCCTGGAAAGCTGTTGCTCAGCCTCATCTGCCCATGGCACTGCTCGCACAGAGGCACAGAGACTGGGGCTGCTTGCTTGTTTTGCCCCCTCAAACTTTAAAAGTAGCTTAGGTGGTCCGTGCCGGGCGCATCCGGCAGCGCTGCTCCGAAAATTCGAACGTCTGCAGATAGCTCGCAGGCAGAAAGAGCTAGCCTGGAAAGCTGTTGCTCAGCCTCATCTGGCCATGGCACTGCTCGCACAGAGGCACAGAGACTGGGGCTGCTTGCTTGTCTTGTCCCCTCAAACTTCAAACGTAGCTTAGGTGGTCCGTGCCGGGCGCCTCCGGCAGCCCTGCTCCGAAAATGCGAACGTCTGCAGATAGCTCGCAGGCAGAAAGAGCTAGGCTGGAAAGCTGTTGCTCAGCCTCATCTGCCCATGGCACTGCTCGCACAGAGGCACAGAGACTGGGGCTGCTTGCTTGTCTTGCCCCCTCAAACTTCAAACGTAGCTTAGGTGGTCCGTGCCGGGCGCCTCCGGCAGCCCTGCTCCGAAAATGCAAACGTCTGCAGATAGCTCGCAGGCAGAAAGAGCTAGCCTGGAAAGCTGTTGCTCAGCCTCATCTGCCCATGGCACTGCTTGCACAGAGGCACAGAGACTGGGGCTGCTTGCTTGTCTTGTCCCCTCAAACTTCAAACGTAGCTTAGGTGGTCCGTGCCAGGCGCCTCCGGCAGCCCTGCTCAGAAAATCCAAACGTCTGCAGATAGCTCGCAGCCAGAAAGAGTTAGCCTGGAAAGCTGTTGCTCAGCCTCATCTGCCCATGGCACTGCTCGCTCAGAGGCACAGAGACTGGGGCTGCTTGCTTGTCTTGTCCCCTCAAACTTCAAACGTAGCTTATGTGGTCCGTGCCGGGCGCCTCCGGCAGCCCTGCTCCGAAAATGCGAACGTCTGCAGATAGCTCGCAGGCAGAAAGAGCTAGCCTGGAAAGCTGTTGCTCAGCCTCATCTGCCCATGGCACTGCTCGCACAGAGGCACAGAGACTGGGGCTGCTTGCTTGTCTTGTCCCCTCAAACTTCAAACGTAGCGTAGGTGGTCCGTGCCGGGCGCCTCCGGCAGCCCTGCTCCGAAAATGCAAACGTCTGCAGATAGCTCGCAGGCAGAAAGAGCTAGCCTGGAAAGCTGTTGCTCAGCCTCATCTGCCCATGGCACTGCTCGCACAGAGGCACAGAGACTGGGGCTGCTTGCTTGTCTTGTCCCCTCAAACTTCAAACATAGCTTAGGTGGTCCGTGCCGGGCGCCTCCGGCAGCCCTGCTCCGAAAATGCAAACGTCTGCAGATAGCTCGCAGGCAGAAAGAGCTAGCCTGGAAAGCTGTTGCTCCGCCTCATCTGCCCATGGCACTGCTCGCACAGAGGCACAGAGACTGGGGCTGCTTGCTTGTCTTGTCCCCTCAAACTTCAAACGTAGCTTAGGTGGTCCGTGCCGGGCGCATCCGGCAGCGCTGCTCCGAAAATTCGAACGTCTGCAGATAGCTCGCAGGCAGAAAGAGCTAGGCTGGAAAGCTGTTGCTCAGCCTCATCTGCCCATGGCACTGCTCGCACAGAGGCACAGAGACTGGGGCTGCTTGCTTGTCTTGTCCCCTCAAACTTCAAACGTAGCTTAGGTGGTCCGTGCCGGGCGCATCCGGCAGCCCTGCTCCGAAAATCCAAACGTCTGCAGATAGCTCGCAGGCAGAAAGAGCTAGCCTGGAAAGCTGTTGCTCAGCCTCATCTGCCCATGGCACTGCTCGCACAGAGGCACAGAGACTGGGGCTGCTTGCTTGTTTTGCCCCCTCAAACTTAAAATGTAGCTTAGGTGGTCCGTGCCGGGCGCATCCGGCAGCCCTGCTCCGAAAATTCGAACGTCTGCAGATAGCTCGCAGGCAGAAAGAGCTAGCCTGGAAAGCTGTTGCTCAGCCTCATCTGCCCATGGCACTGCTCGCACAGAGGCACAGAGACTGGGGCTGCTTGCTTGCCTTGTACCCTCAAACTTCAAACGTAGCTTAGGTGGTCCGTGCCGGGCGCCTCCGGCAGCCCTGCTCCGAAAATGCGAACGTCTGCAGATAGCTCGCAGGCAGAAAGAGCTAGCCTGGAAAGCTGTTGCTCAGCCTCATCTGCCCATGGCACTGCTCGCACAGAGGCACAGAGACTGGGGCTGCTTGCTTGTCTTGTCCCCTCAAACTTCAAACGTAGCTTAGGTGGTCCGTGCCGGGCGCCTCCGGCAGCCCTGCTCCGAAAATGCGAACGTCTGCAGATAACTCGCAGGCAGAAAGAGCTAGGCTGGAAAGCTGTTGCTCAGCCTCATCTGCCCATGGCACTGCTCGCACAGAGGCACAGAGACTGGGGCTGCTTGCTTGCCTTGTACCCTCAAACTTCAAACGTAGCTTAGGTGGTCCGTGCCGGGCGCCTCCGGCAGCCCTGCTCCGAAAATGCGGAAGTCTGCAGATAGCTCGCAGGCAGAAAGAGCTAGCCTGGAAAGCTGTTGCTCAGCCTCATCTGCCCATGGCACTGCTCGCACAGAGGCACAGAGACTGGGGCTGCTTGCTTGTCTTGTCCCCTCAAACTTCAAACGTAGCTTAGGTGGTCCGTGCCGGGCGCCTCCGGCAGCCCTGCTCCGAAAATGCGAACGTCTGCAGATAACTCGCAGGCAGAAAGAGCTAGCCTGGAAAGCTGTTGCTCAGCCTCATCTGCCCATGGCACTGCTCGCACAGAGGCACAGAGACTGGGGCTGCTTGCTTGTCTTGCCCCCTCAAACTTCAAACGTAGCTTAGGTGGTCCGTGCCGGGCGCATCCGGCACCCCTGCTCCGAAAATGCAAACGTCTGCAGATAGCTCGCAGGCAGAAAGAGCTAGCCTGGAAAGCTGTTGCTCAGCCTCATCTGCCCATGGCACTGCTCGCACAGAGGCACAGAGACTGGGGCTGCTTGCTTGTCTTGTCCCCTCAAACTTCAAACGTAGCTTAGGTGGTCCGTGCCAGGCGCCTCCGGCAGCCCTGCTCAGAAAATCCAAACGTCTGCAGATAGCTCGCAGCCAGAAAGAGCTAGGCTGGAAAGCTGTTGCTCAGCCTCATCTGCCCATGGCACTGCTCGCACAGAGGCACAGAGACTGGGGCTGCTTGCTTGTCTTGCCCCCTCAAACTTCAAACGTAGCTTAGGTGGTCCGTGCCGGGCGCCTCCGGCACCCCTGCTCCGAAAATGCAAACGTCTGCAGATAGCTCGCAGGCAGAAAGAGCTAGCCTGGAAAGCTGTTGCTCAGCCTCATCTGCCCATGGCACTGCTCGCACAGAGGCACAGAGACTGGGGCTGCTTGCTTGTCTTGTCCCCTCAAACTTCAAACGTAGCTTAGGTGGTCCGTGCCAGGCGCCTCCGGCAGCCCTGCTCAGAAAATCCAAACGTCTGCAGATAGCTCGCAGCCAGAAAGAGTTAGCCTGGAAAGCTGTTGCTCAGCCTCATCTGCCCATGGCACTGCTCGCACAGAGGCACAGAGACTGGGGCTGCTTGCTTGTCTTGTCCCCTCAAACTTCAAACGTAGCTTAGGTGGTCCGTGCCGGGCGCCTCCGGCAGCCCTGCTCCGAAAATGCGAACGTCTGCAGATAGCTCGCAGGCAGAAAGAGCTAGCCTGGAAAGCTGTTGCTCAGCCTCATCTGCCCATGGCACTGCTCGCACAGAGCCACAGCGACTGGGGCTGCTTGCTTGTCTTGTCCCCTCAAACTTCAAATGTAACTTAGGTTGTCCGTGCCGGGCGCCTCCGGCAGCCCTGCTCCAAAAATGCGAACGTCTGCAGATAGCTCGCAGGCAGAAAGAGCTAGCCTGGAAAGCTGTTGCTCAGCCTCATCTGCCCATGGCACTGCTCGCACAGAGGCACAGAGACTAGGGCTGCTTGCTTGTTTTGCCCTCTCAAACTTGAAACGTAGCTTAGGTGGTCCGTGCCGGGCGCATCCGGCAGCGCTGCTCCGAAAATTCGAACGTCTGCAGATAGCTCGCAGGCAGAAAGAGCTAGCCTGGAAAGCTGTTGCTCAGCCTCATCTGCCCATGGCACTGCCCGCACAGAGGCACAGAGACTGGGGCTGCTTGCTTGTCTTGTCCCCTCAAACTTCAAACGTAGCTTAGGTGGTCCGTGCCGGGCGCCTCCGGCAGCCCTGCTCCGAAAATGCGAACGTCTGCAGATAGATCGCAGGCAGAAAGAGCTAGCCTGGAAAGCTGTTGCTCAGCCTCATCTGCCCATGGCACTGCTCGCACAGAGGCACAGAGACTGGGGCTGCTTACTTGTTTTGCCCCCTCAAACTTAAAATGTAGCTTAGGTGGTCCGTGCCGGGCGCATCCGGCAGCCCTGCTCCGAAAATCCAAACGTCTGCAGATAGCTCGCAGGCAGAAAGAGCTAGGCTGGAAAGCTGTTGCTCAGCCTCATCTGCCCATGGCACTGCTCGCACAGAGGCACAGAGACTGGGGCTGCTTGCTTGTCTTGTCCCCTCAAACTTCAAACGTAGCTTAGGTGGTCCGTCTCGGGCGCCTCCGGCAGCCCTGCTCCGAAAATGCGAACGTCTGCAGATAGCTCGCAGGCAGAAAGAGCTAGCCTGGAAAGCTGTTGCTCAGCCTCATCTGCCCATGGCACTGCTCGCACAGAGGCACAGAGACTGGGGCTGCTTGCTTGTCTTGTCCCCTCAAACTTCAAACGTAGCTTAGGTGGTCCGTGCCAGGCGCCTCCGGCAGCCCTGCTCCGAAAATCCAAACGTCTGCAGATAGCTCGCAGCCAGAAAGAGCTAGCCTGGAAAGCTGTTGCTCAGCCTCATCTGCCCATGGCACTGCTCGCACAGAGGCACAGAGACTGGGGCTGCTTGCTTGTCTTGTCCCCTCAAACTTCAAACGTAGCTTAGGTGGTCCGTGCCGGGCGCCTCCGGCAGCCCTGCTCCGAAAATGCGAACGTCTGCAGATAGCTCGCAGGCAGAAAGAGCTAGCCTGGAAAGCTGTTGCTCAGCCTCATCTGCCCATGGCACTGCTCGCACAGAGGCACAGAGACTGGGGCTGCTTGGTTATTTTGTTCACTCAAACTTCAAACGTAGCTTAGGTGGTCCGTGCCGGGCGCATCCGGCAGCCCTGCTCCGAAAATTCGAACGTCTGCAGATAGCTTGCAGGCAGAAAGAGCTAGCCTGGAAAGCTGTTGCTCAGCCTCATCTGCCCATGGCACTGCTCGCACAGAGGCACAGAGACTGGGGCTGCTTGCTTGTTTTGCCCCCTCAAACTTCAAACGTAGCTTAGGTGGTCCGTGCCGGGCGCCTCCGGCAGCCCTGCTCCGAAAATGCGAACTTCTGCAGATAGCTCGCAGGCAGAAAGAGCTAGCCTGGAAAGTTGTTGCTCAGCCTCATCTGCCCATGGCACTGCTCGCACAGAGGCACAGAGACTGGGGCTGCTTGCTTGTCTTGTACCCTCAAACTTCAAACGTAGCTTAGGTGGTCCGTGCCAGGCGCCTCCGGCAGCCCTGCTCCGAAAATGCGAACGTCTGCAGATAGCTCGCAGGCAGAAAGAGCTAGCCTGGAAAGCTGTTGCTCAGCCTCATCTGCCCATGGCACTGCTCGCACAGAGGCACAGAGACTGGGGCTGCTTGCTTGTCTTGTCCCCTCAAACTTCAAACGTAGCTTAGGTGGTCCGTGCCGGGCGCCTCCGGCAGCCCTGCTCCGAAAATGCAAACGTCTGCAGATAGCTCGCAGGCAGAAAGAGCTAGCCTGGAAAGCTGTTGCTCAGCCTCATCTGCCCATGGCACTGCTCGCACAGAGGCACAGAGACTGGGGCTGCTTGCTTGTTTTGCCCCCTCAAACTTCAAACGTAGCTTAGGTGGTCCGTGCCGGGCGCCTCCGGCAGCCCTGCTCCGAAAATGCAAACGTCTGCAGATAGCTCACAGCCAGAAAGAGCTAGCCTGGAAAGCTGTTGCTCAGCCTCATCTGCCCATGGCACTGCTCGCACAGAGGCACAGAGACTGGGGCTGCTTGCTTGTCTTGCCCCCTCAAACTTCAAACGTAACTTAGGTGGTCCGTGCCGGGCGCCTCCGGCAGCCCTGCTCCGAAAATGCAAACGTCTGCAGATAGCTCGCAGGCAGAAAGAGCTAGCCTGGAAAGCTGTTGCTCAGCCTCATCTGCCCATGGCACTGCTCGCACAGAGGCACAGAGACTGGGGCTGCTTGCTTGTCTTGTCCCCTCAAACTTCAAACGTAGCTTAGGTGGTCCGTCTCGGGCGCCTCCAGCAGCCCTGCTCCGAAAATCCAAACGTCTGCAGATAGCTCACAGCCAGAAAGAGCTAGCCTGGAAAGCTGTTGCTCAGCCTCATCTGCCCATGGCACTGCTCGCACAGAGGCACAGAGACTGGGGCTGCTTGCTTGTCTTGTCCCCTCAAACTTCAAACGTAGCTTAGGTGGTCCGTGCCGGGCGCCTCCGGCAGCCCTGCTCCGAAAATGCGAACGTCTGCAGATAGCTCGCAGGCAGAAAGAGCTAGCCTGGAAAGCTGTTACTCAGCCTCATCTGCCCATGGCACTGCCCGCACAGAGGCACAGAGACTGGGGCTGCTTGCTTGTCTTGTCCCCTCAAACTTCAAACGTATCTTAGGTGGTCCGTGCCGGGCGCCTCCGGCAGCCCTGCTCCGAAAATTCGAACGTCTGCAGATAGCTCGCAGGCAGAAAGAGCTAGCCTGGAAAGCTGTTGCTCAGCCTCATCTGCCCATGGCACTGCTCGCACAGAGGCACAGAGACTGGGGCTGCTTACTAGTTTTGCCCCCTCAAACTTAAAATGTAGCTTAGGTGGTCCGTGCCGGGCGCCTCCGGCAGCCCTGCTCCGAAAATGCAAACGTCTGCAGATAGCTCGCAGGCAGAAAGAGCTAGGCTGGAAAGCTGTTGCTCAGCCTCATCTGCCCATGGCACTGCTCGCACAGAGGCACAGAGACTGGGGCTGCTTGCTTGTCTTGCCCCCTCAAACTTCAAACGTATCTTAGGTGGTCCGTGCCGGGCGCCTCCGGCAGCCCTGCTCCGAAAATGCAAACGTCTGCAGATAGCTCCCAGGCAGAAAGAGCTAGCCTGGAAAGCTGTTGCTCAGCCTCATCTGCCCATGGCACTGCTCGCACAGAGGCACAGAGACTGGGGCTGCTTGCTTGTCTTGTCCCCTCAAACTTCAAACGTAGCTTAGCTGGTCCGTGCCGGGCGCCTCCGGCAGCCCTGCTCCGAAAATGCGAACGTCTGCAGATAGCTCGCAGGCAGAAAGAGCTAGCCTGGAAAGCTGTTGCTCAGCCTCATCTGCCCATGGCACTGCTCGCACAGAGGCACAGAGACTGGGGCTGCTTGCTTGTTTTGCCCCCTCAAACTTCAAATGTAGCTTAGGTGGTCCGTGCCGGGCGCCTCCGGCAGCCCTGCTCCGAAAATCCAAACGTCTGCAGATAGCTCACAGCCAGAAAGAGCTAGCCTGGAAAGCTGTTGCTCAGCCTCATCTGCCCATGGCACTGCTCGCACAGAGGCACAGAGACTGGGGCTGCTTGCTTGTCTTGCCCCCTCAAACTTCAAACGTAACTTAGGTGGTCCGTGCCGGGCGCCTCCGGCAGACCTGCTCCGAAAATGCAAACGTCTGCAGATAGCTCGCAGGCAGAAAGAGCTAGCCTGGAAAGCTGTTGCTCAGCCTCATCTGCCCATGGCACTGCTCGCACAGAGGCACAGAGACTGGGGCTGCTTGCTTGTCTTGTCCCCTCAAACTTCAAACGTAGCTTAGGTGGTCCGTCTCGGGCGCCTCCGGCAGCCCTGCTCCGAAAATCCAAACGTCTGCAGATAGCTCGCAGGCAGAAAGAGCTAGGCTGGAAAGCTGTTGCTCAGCCTCATCTGCCCATGGCACTGCTCGCACAGAGGCACAGAGACTGGGGCTGCTTGCTTGTCTTGTCCCCTCAAACTTCAAACGTAGCTTAGGTGGTCCGTCTCGGGCGCCTCCGGCAGCCCTGCTCCGAAAATGCGAACGTCTGCAGATAGCTCGCAGGCAGAAAGAGCTAGCCTGGAAAGCTGTTGCTCAGCCTCATCTGCCCATGGCACTGCTCGCACAGAGGCACAGAGACTGGGGCTGCTTGCTTGTCTTGTCCCCTCAAACTTCAAACGTAGCTTAGGTGGTCCGTGCCAGGCGCCTCCGGCAGCCCTGCTCCGAAAATCCAAACGTCTGCAGATAGCTCGCAGCCAGAAAGAGCTAGCCTGGAAAGCTGTTGCTCAGCCTCATCTGCCCATGGCACTGCTCGCACAGAGGCACAGAGACTGGGGCTGCTTGCTTGTCTTGTCCCCTCAAACTTCAAACGTAGCTTAGGTGGTCCGTGCCGGGCGCCTCCGGCAGCCCTGCTCCGAAAATGCGAACGTCTGCAGATAGCTCGCAGGCAGAAAGAGCTAGCCTGGAAAGCTGTTGCTCAGCCTCATCTGCCCATGGCACTGCTCGCACAGAGGCACAGAGACTGGGGCTGCTTGCTTGTCTTGTCCCCTCAAACTTCAAACGTAGCTTAGGTGGTCTGTGCCGGGCGCATCCGGCAGCCCTGCTCCAAAAATGCGAACGTCTGCAGATAGCTCGCAGGCAGAAAGAGCTAGCCTGGAAAGCTGTTGCTCAGCCTCATCTGCCCATGGCACTGCTCGCACAGAGGCACAGAGACTGGGGCTGCTTGGTTATTTTGTTCCCTCAAACTTCAAACGTAGCTTAGGTGGTCCGTGCCGGGCGCATCCGGCAGCCCTGCTCCGAAAATTCGAACGTCTGCAGATAGCTTGCAGGCAGAAAGAGCTAGCCTGGAAAGCTGTTGCTCAGCCTCATCTGCCCATGGCACTGCTCGCACAGAGGCACAGAGACTGGGGCTGCTTGCTTGTTTTGCCCCCTCAAACTTCAAACGTAGCTTAGGTGGTCCGTGCCGGGCGCCTCCGGCAGCCCTGCTCCGAAAATGCGAACGTCTGCAGATAGCTCGCAGGCAGAAAGAGCTAGCCTGGAAAGTTGTTGCTCAGCCTCATCTGCCCATGGCACTGCTCGCACAGAGGCACAGAGACTGGGGCTGCTTGCTTGTCTTGTACCCTCAAACTTCAAACGTAGCTTAGGTGGTCCGTGCCAGGCGCCTCCGGCAGCCCTGCTCCGAAAATGCGAACGTCTGCAGATAGCTCGCAGGCAGAAAGAGCTAGCCTGGAAAGCTGTTGCTCAGCCTCATCTGCCCATGGCACTGCTCGCACAGAGGCACAGAGACTGGGGCTGCTTGCTTGTCTTGTCCCCTCAAACTTCAAACGTAGCTTAGGTGGTCCGTGCCGGGCGCCTCCGGCAGCCCTGCTCCGAAAATGCAAACGTCTGCAGATAGCTCGCAGGCAGAAAGAGCTAGCCTGGAAAGCTGTTGCTCAGCCTCATCTGCCCATGGCACTGCTCGCACAGAGGCACAGAGACTGGGGCTGCTTGCTTGTTTTGCCCCCTCAAACTTCAAATGTAGCTTAGGTGGTCCGTGCCGGGCGCCTCCGGCAGCCCTGCTCCGTAAATCCAAACGTCTGCAGATAGCTCACAGCCAGAAAGAGCTAGCCTGGAAAGCTGTTGCTCAGCCTCATCTGCCCATGGCACTGCTCGCACAGAGGCACAGAGACTGGGGCTGCTTGCTTGTCTTGCCCCCTCAAACTTCAAACGTAACTTAGGTGGTCCGTGCCGGGCGCATCCGGCAGCCCTGCTCCGAAAATGCAAACGTCTGCAGATAGCTCGCAGGCAGAAAGAGCTAGCCTGGAAAGCTGTTGCTCAGCCTCATCTGCCCATGGCACTGCCCGCACAGAGGCACAGAGACTGGGGCTGCTTGCTTGTCTTGTCCCCTCAAACTTCAAACGTATCTTAGGTGGTCCGTGCCGGGCGCCTCCGGCAGCCCTGCTCCGAAAATTCGAACGTCTGCAGATAGCTCGCAGGCAGAAAGAGCTAGCCTGGAAAGCTGTTGCTCAGCCTCATCTGCCCATGGCACTGCTCGCACAGAGGCACAGAGACTGGGGCTGCTTACTAGTTTTGCCCCCTCAAACTTAAAATGTAGCTTAGGTGGTCCGTGCCGGGCGCCTCCGGCAGCCCTGCTCCGAAAATGCAAACGTCTGCAGATAGCTCGCAGGCAGAAAGAGCTAGGCTGGAAAGCTGTTGCTCAGCCTCATCTGCCCATGGCACTGCTCGCACAGAGGCACAGAGACTGGGGCTGCTTGCTTGTCTTGCCCCCTCAAACTTCAAACGTATCTTAGGTGGTCCGTGCCGGGCGCCTCCGGCAGCCCTGCTCCGAAAATGCAAACGTCTGCAGATAGCTCCCAGGCAGAAAGAGCTAGCCTGGAAAGCTGTTGCTCAGCCTCATCTGCCCATGGCACTGCTCGCACAGAGGCACAGAGACTGGGGCTGCTTGCTTGTCTTGTCCCCTCAAACTTCAAACGTAGCTTAGCTGGTCCGTGCCGGGCGCCTCCGGCAGCCCTGCTCCGAAAATGCGAACGTCTGCAGATAGCTCGCAGGCAGAAAGAGCTAGCCTGGAAAGCTGTTGCTCAGCCTCATCTGCCCATGGCACTGCTCGCACAGAGGCACAGAGACTGGGGCTGCTTGCTTGTTTTGCCCCCTCAAACTTCAAATGTAGCTTAGGTGGTCCGTGCCGGGCGCCTCCGGCAGCCCTGCTCCGAAAATCCAAACGTCTGCAGATAGCTCACAGCCAGAAAGAGCTAGCCTGGAAAGCTGTTGCTCAGCCTCATCTGCCCATGGCACTGCTCGCACAGAGGCACAGAGACTGGGGCTGCTTGCTTGTCTTGCCCCCTCAAACTTCAAACGTAACTTAGGTGGTCCGTGCCGGGCGCCTCCGGCAGACCTGCTCCGAAAATGCAAACGTCTGCAGATAGCTCGCAGGCAGAAAGAGCTAGCCTGGAAAGCTGTTGCTCAGCCTCATCTGCCCATGGCACTGCTCGCACAGAGGCACAGAGACTGGGGCTGCTTGCTTGTCTTGTCCCCTCAAACTTCAAACGTAGCTTAGGTGGTCCGTCTCGGGCGCCTCCGGCAGCCCTGCTCCGAAAATCCAAACGTCTGCAGATAGCTCGCAGGCAGAAAGAGCTAGGCTGGAAAGCTGTTGCTCAGCCTCATCTGCCCATGGCACTGCTCGCACAGAGGCACAGAGACTGGGGCTGCTTGCTTGTCTTGTCCCCTCAAACTTCAAACGTAGCTTAGGTGGTCCGTCTCGGGCGCCTCCGGCAGCCCTGCTCCGAAAATGCGAACGTCTGCAGATAGCTCGCAGGCAGAAAGAGCTAGCCTGGAAAGCTGTTGCTCAGCCTCATCTGCCCATGGCACTGCTCGCACAGAGGCACAGAGACTGGGGCTGCTTGCTTGTCTTGTCCCCTCAAACTTCAAACGTAGCTTAGGTGGTCCGTGCCAGGCGCCTCCGGCAGCCCTGCTCCGAAAATCCAAACGTCTGCAGATAGCTCGCAGCCAGAAAGAGCTAGCCTGGAAAGCTGTTGCTCAGCCTCATCTGCCCATGGCACTGCTCGCACAGAGGCACAGAGACTGGGGCTGCTTGCTTGTCTTGTCCCCTCAAACTTCAAACGTAGCTTAGGTGGTCCGTGCCGGGCGCCTCCGGCAGCCCTGCTCCGAAAATGCGAACGTCTGCAGATAGCTCGCAGGCAGAAAGAGCTAGCCTGGAAAGCTGTTGCTCAGCCTCATCTGCCCATGGCACTGCTCGCACAGAGGCACAGAGACTGGGGCTGCTTGCTTGTCTTGTCCCCTCAAACTTCAAACGTAGCTTAGGTGGTCTGTGCCGGGCGCATCCGGCAGCCCTGCTCCAAAAATGCGAACGTCTGCAGATAGCTCGCAGGCAGAAAGAGCTAGCCTGGAAAGCTGTTGCTCAGCCTCATCTGCCCATGGCACTGCTCGCACAGAGGCACAGAGACTGGGGCTGCTTGGTTATTTTTTTCCCTCAAACTTCAAACGTAGCTTAGGTGGTCCGTGCCGGGCGCATCCGGCAGCCCTGCTCCGAAAATTCGAACGTCTGCAGATAGCTTGCAGGCAGAAAGAGCTAGCCTGGAAAGCTGTTGCTCAGCCTCATCTGCCCATGGCACTGCTCGCACAGAGGCACAGAGACTGGGGCTGCTTGCTTGTTTTGCCCCCTCAAACTTCAAACGTAGCTTAGGTGGTCCGTGCCGGGCGCCTCCGGCAGCCCTGCTCCGAAAATGCGAACGTCTGCAGATAGCTCGCAGGCAGAAAGAGCTAGCCTGGAAAGTTGTTGCTCAGCCTCATCTGCCCATGGCACTGCTCGCACAGAGGCACAGAGACTGGGGCTGCTTGCTTGTCTTGTACCCTCAAACTTCAAACGTAGCTTAGGTGGTCCGTGCCAGGCGCCTCCGGCAGCCCTGCTCCGAAAATGCGAACGTCTGCAGATAGCTCGCAGGCAGAAAGAGCTAGCCTGGAAAGCTGTTGCTCAGCCTCATCTGCCCATGGCACTGCTCGCACAGAGGCACAGAGACTGGGGCTGCTTGCTTGTCTTGTCCCCTCAAACTTCAAACGTAGCTTAGGTGGTCCGTGCCGGGCGCCTCCGGCAGCCCTGCTCCGAAAATGCAAACGTCTGCAGATAGCTCGCAGGCAGAAAGAGCTAGCCTGGAAAGCTGTTGCTCAGCCTCATCTGCCCATGGCACTGCTCGCACAGAGGCACAGAGACTGGGGCTGCTTGCTTGTTTTGCCCCCTCAAACTTCAAATGTAGCTTAGGTGGTCCGTGCCGGGCGCCTCCGGCAGCCCTGCTCCGTAAATCCAAACGTCTGCAGATAGCTCGCAGGCAGAAAGAGCTAGCCTGGAAAGCTGTTGCTCAGCCTCATCTGCCCATGGCACTGCTCGCACAGAGGCACAGAGACTGGGGCTGCTTGCTTGTCTTGTCCCCTCAAACTTCAAACGTAGCTTAGGTGGTCCGTCTCGGGCGCCTCCGGCAGCCCTGCTCCGAAAATCCAAACGTCTGCAGATAGCTCGCAGGCAGAAAGAGCTAGGCTGGAAAGCTGTTGCTCAGCCTCATCTGCCCATGGCACTGCTCGCACAGAGGCACAGAGACTGGGGCTGCTTGCTTGTCTTGTCCCCTCAAACTTCAAACGTAGCTTAGGTGGTCCGTCTCGGGCGCCTCCGGCAGCCCTGCTCCGAAAATGCGAACGTCTGCAGATAGCTCGCAGGCAGAAAGAGCTAGCCTGGAAAGCTGTTGCTCAGCCTCATCTGCCCATGGCACTGCTCGCACAGAGGCACAGAGACTGGGGCTGCTTGCTTGTCTTGTCCCCTCAAACTTCAAACGTAGCTTAGGTGGTCCGTGCCAGGCGCCTCCGGCAGCCCTGCTCCGAAAATCCAAACGTCTGCAGATAGCTCGCAGCCAGAAAGAGCTAGCCTGGAAAGCTGTTGCTCAGCCTCATCTGCCCATGGCACTGCTCGCACAGAGGCACAGAGACTGGGGCTGCTTGCTTGTCTTGTCCCCTCAAACTTCAAACGTAGCTTAGGTGGTCCGTGCCGGGCGCCTCCGGCAGCCCTGCTCCGAAAATGCGAACGTCTGCAGATAGCTCGCAGGCAGAAAGAGCTAGCCTGGAAAGCTGTTGCTCAGCCTCATCTGCCCATGGCACTGCTCGCACAGAGGCACAGAGACTGGGGCTGCTTGCTTGTCTTGTCCCCTCAAACTTCAAACGTAGCTTAGGTGGTCTGTGCCGGGCGCATCCGGCAGCCCTGCTCCAAAAATGCGAACGTCTGCAGATAGCTCGCAGGCAGAAAGAGCTAGCCTGGAAAGCTGTTGCTCAGCCTCATCTGCCCATGGCACTGCTCGCACAGAGGCACAGAGACTGGGGCTGCTTGGTTATTTTTTTCCCTCAAACTTCAAACGTAGCTTAGGTGGTCCGTGCCGGGCGCATCCGGCAGCCCTGCTCCGAAAATTCGAACGTCTGCAGATAGCTTGCAGGCAGAAAGAGCTAGCCTGGAAAGCTGTTGCTCAGCCTCATCTGCCCATGGCACTGCTCGCACAGAGGCACAGAGACTGGGGCTGCTTGCTTGTTTTGCCCCCTCAAACTTCAAACGTAGCTTAGGTGGTCCGTGCCGGGCGCCTCCGGCAGCCCTGCTCCGAAAATGCGAACGTCTGCAGATAGCTCGCAGGCAGAAAGAGCTAGCCTGGAAAGTTGTTGCTCAGCCTCATCTGCCCATGGCACTGCTCGCACAGAGGCACAGAGACTGGGGCTGCTTGCTTGTCTTGTACCCTCAAACTTCAATCGTAGCTTAGGTGGTCCGTGCCAGGCGCCTCCGGCAGCCCTGCTCCGAAAATGCGAACGTCTGCAGATAGCTCGCAGGCAGAAAGAGCTAGCCTGGAAAGCTGTTGCTCAGCCTCATCTGCCCATGGCACTGCTCGCACAGAGGCACAGAGACTGGGGCTGCTTGCTTGTCTTGTCCCCTCAAACTTCAAACGTAGCTTAGGTGGTCCGTGCCGGGCGCCTCCGGCAGCCCTGCTCCGAAAATGCAAACGTCTGCAGATAGCTCGCAGGCAGAAAGAGCTAGCCTGGAAAGCTGTTGCTCAGCCTCATCTGCCCATGGCACTGCTCGCACAGAGGCACAGAGACTGGGGCTGCTTGCTTGTTTTGCCCCCTCAAACTTCAAATGTAGCTTAGGTGGTCCGTGCCGGGCGCCTCCGGCAGCCCTGCTCCGTAAATCCAAACGTCTGCAGATAGCTCACAGCCAGAAAGAGCTAGCCTGGAAAGCTGTTGCTCAGCCTCATCTGCCCATGGCACTGCTCGCACAGAGGCACAGAGACTGGGGCTGCTTGCTTGTCTTGCCCCCTCAAACTTCAAACGTAACTTAGGTGGTCCGTGCCGGGCGCATCCGGCAGCCCTGCTCCGAAAATGCAAACGTCTGCAGATAGCTCGCAGGCAGAAAGAGCTAGCCTGGAAAGCTGTTGCTCAGCCTCATCTGCCCATGGCACTGCTCGCACAGAGGCACAGAGACTGGGGCTGCTTGCTTGTCTTGTCCCCTCAAACTTCAAACGTAGCTTAGGTGGTCCGTCTCGGGCGCCTCCGGCAGCCCTGCTCCGAAAATCCAAACGTCTGCAGATAGCTCGCAGGCAGAAAGAGCTAGCCTGGAAAGCTGTTGCTCAGCCTCATCTGCCCATGGCACTGCTCGCACAGAGGCACAGAGACTGGGGCTGCTTGCTTGTTTTGCCCCCTCAAACGTCAAACGTAGCTTAGGTTGTCCTTGCCGGGCGCCTCCGGCAGCCCTGCTCCGAAAATTCGAACGTCTGCAGATAGCTCGCAGGCAGAAAGAGCTAGCCTGGAAAGCTGTTGCTCAGCCTCATCTGCCCATGGCACTGCTCGCACAGAGGCACAGAGACTGGGGCTGCTTGCTTGTCTTGCCCCCTCAAACTTCAAACGTAGCTTAGGTGGTCCGTGCCGGGCGCCTCCGGCAGCCCTGCTCCGAAAATGCGAACGTCTGCAGATAGCTCGCAGGCAGAAAGAGCTAGCCTGGAAAGCTGTTGCTCAGCCTCATCTGCCCATGGCACTGCTCGCACAGAGGCACAGAGACTGGGGCTGCTTGCTTGTCTTGTCCCCTCAAACGTCAAACGTAGCTTAGGTGGTCCTTGCCGGGCGCCTCCGGCAGCCCTGCTCCGAAAATTCGAACGTCTGCAGATAGCTCGCAGGCAGAAAGAGCTAGCCTGGAAAGCTGTTGCTCAGTCTCATCTGCCCATGGCACTGCTCACACAGAGGCACAGAGACTGGGGCTGCTTGCTTGTCTTGTCCCCTCAAACTTCAAACGTAGCTTAGGTGGTCCGTGCCAGGCGCATCCGGCAGCCCTGCTCCGAAAATGCGAACGTCTGCAGATAGCTCGCAGGCAGAAAGAGCTAGCCTGGAAAGCTGTTGCTCAGCCTCATCTGCCCATGGCACTGCTCGCACAGAGGCACAGAGACTGGGGCTGCTTGCTTATCTTGCCCCCTCAAACTTCAAACGTAGCTTAGGTGGTCCGTGCCGGGCGCCTCCGGCAGCCCTGCTCCGAAAATGCAAACGTCTGCAGATAGCTCGCAGGCAGAAAGAGGTAGCCTGGAAAGCTGTTGCTCAGCCTCATCTGCCCATGGCACTGCTCGCACAGAGGCACAGAGACTGGGGCTGCTTGCTTGTCTTGTCCCCTCAAACTTCAAACGTAGCTTAGGTGGTCCGTGCCGGGCGCCTCCGGCAGCCCTGCTCCGAAAATGCAAACGTCTGCAGATAGCTCCCAGGCAGAAAGAGCTAGCCTGGAAAGCTGTTGCTCAGCCTCATCTGCCCATGGCACTGCTCGCACAGAGGCACAGAGACTGGGGCTGCTTGCTTGTCTTGTCCCCTCAAACTTCAAACGTAGCTTAGGTGGTCCGTGCCGGGCGCCTCCGGCAGCCCTGCTCCGAAAATGCGAACGTCTGCAGATAGCTCGCAGGCAGAAAGAGCTAGCCTGGAAAGCTGTTGCTCAGCCTCATCTGCCCATGGCACTGCTCGCACAGAGGCACAGAGACTGGGGCTGCTTGCTTGTTTTGCCCCCTCAAACTTCAAATGTAACTTAGGTGGTCCATGCTGGGCTCATCCGGCAGCGCTGCTCCGAAAATTCGAACGTCTGCAGATAGCTCGCAGGCAGAAAGAGCTAGCCTGGAAAGCTGTTGCTCAGCCTCATCTGCCCATGGCACTGCTCGCACAGAGGCACAGAGACTGGGGCTGCTTGCTTGTCTTGTCCCCTCAAACTTCAAACGTAGCTTAGGTGGTCCGTGCCGGGCGCCTCCGGCAGCCCTGCTCCGAAAATGCGAACGTCTGCAGATAACTCGCAGCCAGAAAGAGCTAGCCTGGAAAGCTGTTGCTCAGCCTCATCTGCCCATGGCACTGCTCGCACAGAGGCACAGAGACTGGGGCTGCTTGCTTGTCTTGCCCCCTCAAACTTCAAACGTAGCTTAGGTGGTCCGTGCCGGGCGCCTCCGGCAGCCCTGCTCCGAAAATGCGAACGTCTGCAGATAGCTCGCAGGCAGAAAGAGCTAGCCTGGAAAGCTGTTGCTCCGCCTCATCTGCCCATGGCACTGCTCGCACAGAGGCACAGAGACTGGGGCTGCTTGCTTGTTTTGCCCCCTCAAACTGTAAACGTAGCCTAGGTGGTCCGTGCCGGGCGCATCCGGCAGCGCTGCTCCGAAAATTCGAACGTCTGCAGATAGCTCGCAGGCAGAAAGAGCTAGCCTGGAAAGCTGTTGCTCAGCCTCATCTGCCCATGGCACTGCTCGCACAGAGGCACAGAGACTGGGGCTGCTTGCTTGTCTTGTCCCCTCAAACTTCAAACGTAGCTTAGGTGGTCCGTGCCGGGCGCCTCCGGCAGCCCTGCTCCGAAAATGCGAACGTCTGCAGATAGCTCGCAGGGAGAAAGAGCTAGGCTGGAAAGCTGTTGCTCAGCCTCATCTGCCCATGGCACTGCTCGCACAGAGGCACAGAGACTGGGGCTGCTTGCTTGTTTTGCCCCCTCAAACTTAAAATGTAGCTTAGGTGGTCCGTGCCGGGCGCATCCGGCAGCCCTGCTCCGAAAATGCGAACGTCTGCAGATAGCTCGCAGGCAGAAAGAGCTAGGCTGGAAAGCTGTTGCTCAGCCTCATCTGCCCATGGCACTGCTCGCACAGAGGCACAGAGACTGGGGCTGCTTGCTTGTCTTGCCCCCTCAAACTTCAAACGTAGCTTAGGTGGTCCGTGCCGGGCGCCTCCGGCAGCCCTGCTCCGAAAATGCGAACGTCTGCAGATAGCTCGCAGGCAGAAAGAGCTAGCCTGGAAAGCTGTTGCTCAGCCTCATCTGCCCATGGCACTGCTCGCACAGAGGCACAGAGACTGGGGCTGCTTGCTTGTCTTGTCCCCTCAAACGTCAAACGTAGCTTAGGTGGTCCTTGCCGGGCGCCTCCGGCAGCCCTGCTCCGAAAATTCGAACGTCTGCAGATAGCTCGCAGGCAGAAAGAGCTAGCCTGGAAAGCTGTTGCTCAGTCTCATCTGCCCATGGCACTGCTCACACAGAGGCACAGAGACTGGGGCTGCTTGCTTGTCTTGTCCCCTCAAACTTCAAACGTAGCTTAGGTGGTCCGTGCCAGGCGCATCCGGCAGCCCTGCTCCGAAAATGCGAACGTCTGCAGATAGCTCGCAGGCAGAAAGAGCTAGCCTGGAAAGCTGTTGCTCAGCCTCATCTGCCCATGGCACTGCTCGCACAGAGGCACAGAGACTGGGGCTGCTTGCTTGTCTTGCCCCCTCAAACTTCAAACGTAGCTTAGGTGGTCCGTGCCGGGCGCCTCCAGCAGCCCTGCTCCGAAAATGCGAACGTCTGCAGATAGCTCGCAGGCAGAAAGAGCTAGCCTGGAAAGCTGTTGCTCAGCCTCATCTGCCCATGGCACTGCTCGCACAGAGGCACAGAGACTGGGGCTGCTTGCTTGTCTTGTCCCCTCAAACTTCAAACGTAGCTTAGCTGGTCCGTGCCAGGCGCCTCCGGCAGCCCTGCTCCGAAAATGCAAACGTCTGCAGATAGCTCCCAGGCAGAAAGAGCTAGCCTGGAAAGCTGTTGCTCAGCCTCATCTGCCCATGGCACTGCTCGCACAGAGGCACAGAGACTGGGGCTGCTTGCTTGTCTTGTCCCCTCAAACTTCAAACGTAGCTTAGGTGGTCCGTGCCGGGCGCCTCCGGCAGCCCTGCTCCGAAAATGCGAACGTCTGCAGATAGCTCGCAGGCAGAAAGAGCTAGCCTGGAAAGCTGTTGCTCAGCCTCATCTGCCCATGGCACTGCTCGCACAGAGGCACAGAGACTGGGGCTGCTTGCTTGTTTTGCCCCCTCAAACTTCAAATGTAACTTAGGTGGTCCGTGCCGGGCGCCTCCGGCAGCCCTGCTCCGAAAATGCGAACATCTGCAGATAGCTCGCAGGCAGAAAGAGCTAGCCTGGAAAGCTGTTGCTCAGCCTCATCTGCCCATGGCACTGCTCGCACAGAGGCACAGAGACTGGGGCTGCTTGCTTGTCTTGCCCCCTCAAACTTCAAACGTAACTTAGGTGGTCCGTGCCGGGCGCCTCCGGCAGCCCTGCTCCGAAAATGCGAACGTCTGCAGATAGCTCGCAGGCAGAAAGAGCTAGCCTGGAAAGCTGTTGCTCAGCCTCATCTGCCCATGGCACTGCTCGCACAGAGGCACAGAGACTGGGGCTGCTTGCTTGTCTTGTCCCCTCAAACTTCAAACGTAGCTTAGGTGGTCCGTCTCGGGCGCCTCCGGCAGCCCTGCTCCGAAAATCCAAACGTCTGCAGATAGCTCGCAGCCAGAAAGAGCTAGCCTGGAAAGCTGTTGCTCAGCCTCATCTGCCCATGGCACTGCTCGCACAGAGGCACAGAGACTGGGGCTGCTTGCTTGTCTTGTCCCCTCAAACTTCAAACGTAGCTTAGGTGGTCCGTGCCGGGCGCCTCCGGCAGCCCTGCTCCGAAAATGCAAACGTCTGCAGATAGCTCGCAGGCAGAAAGAGCTAGCCTGGAAAGCTGTTGCTCAGCCTCATCTGCCCATGGCACTGCTCGCACAGAGGCACAGAGACTGGGGCTGCTTGCTTGTTTTGCCCCCTCAAACTTAAAATGTAGCTTAGGTGGTCCGTGCCGGGCGCATCCGGCAGCCCTGCTCCGAAAATGCGAACGTCTGCAGATAGCTCGCAGGCAGAAAGAGCTAGCCTGGAAAGCTGTTGCTCAGCCTCATCTGCCCATGGCACTGCTCGCACAGAGGCACAGAGACTGGGGCTGCTTGCTTGTCTTGTCCCCTCAAACTTCAAACGTAGCTTAGGTGGTCCGTGCCGGGCGCCTCCGGCAGCCCTGCTCCGAAAATGCAAACGTCTGCAGATAGCTCGCAGGCAGAAAGAGCTAGCCTGGAAAGCTGTTGCTCAGCCTCATCTGCCCATGGCACTGCTCGCACAGAGGCACAGAGACTGGGGCTGCTTGCTTGTCTTGTCCCCTCAAACTTCAAACGTAGCTTAGGTGGTCTGTGCCGGGCGCATCCGGCAGCCCTGCTCCGAAAATGCAAACGTCTGCAGATAGCTCGCAGGCAGAAAGAGCTAGCCTGGAAAGCTGTTGCTCAGCCTCATCTGCCCATGGCACTGCTCGCACAGAGGCACAGAGACTGGGGCTGCTTGGTTATTTTGTTCCCTCAAACTTCAAACGTAGCTTAGGTGGTCCATGCCGGGCGCATCCGGCAGCCCTGCTCCGAAAATTCGAACGTCTGCAGATAGCTCGCAGGCAGAAAGAGCTAGCCTGGAAAGCTGTTGCTCAGCCTCATCTGCCCATGGCACTGCTCGCACAGAGGCACAGAGACTGGGGCTGCTTTCTTGTTTTGTCCCCTCAAACTTCAAACGTAGCTTAGGTGGTCCGTGCCGGGCGCCTCCGGCAGCCCTGCTCCGAAAATTCGAACGTCTGCAGATAGCTCGCAGCCAGAAACAGCTAGCCTGGAAAGCTGTTGCTCAGCCTCATCTGCCCATGGCACTGCTCGCACAGAGGCACAGAGACTGGGGCTGCTTGCTTGTCTTGTACCCTCAAACTTCAAACGTAGCTTAGGTGGTCCGTGCCATTCGCCTCCGGCAGCCCTGCTCCGAAAATGCGAACGTCTGCAGATAGCTCGCAGGCAGAAAGAGCTAGCCTGGAAAGCTGTTGCTCAGCCTCATCTGCCCATGGCACTGCTCGCACAGAGGCACAGAGACTGGGGCTGCTTGCTTGTCTTGTCCCCTCAAACTTCAAACGTAGCTTAGGTGGTCCATGCCGGGCGCCTCCGGCAGCCCTGCTACGAAAATGCAAACGTCTGCAGATAGCTCGCAGGCAGAAAGAGCTAGCCTGGAAAGCTGTTGCTCAGCCTCATCTGCCCATGGCACTGCTCGCACAGAGGCACAGAGACTGGGGCTGCTTGCTTGTCTTGTCCCCTCAAACTTCAAACGTAGCTTAGGTGGTCTGTGCCGGGCGCATCCGGCAGCCCTGCTCCGAAAATGCAAACGTCTGCAGATAGCTCGCAGCCAGAAAGAGCTAGCCTGGAAAGCTGTTGCTCAGCCTCATCTGCCCATGGCACTGCTCGCACAGAGGCACAGAGACTGGAGCTGCTTGCTTGTTTTGCCCCCTCAAACTTAAAATGTAGCTTAGGTGGTCCGTGCCGGGCGCATCCGGCAGCCCTGCTCCGAAAATGCGAACGTCTGCAGATAGCTCGCAGGCTGAAAGAGCTAGGCTGGAAAGCTGTTGCTCAGCCTCATCTGCCCATGGCACTGCTCGCACAGAGGCACAGAGACTGGGGCTGCTTGCTTGTCTTGCCCCCTCAAACTTCAAACGTAGCTTAGGTGGTCCGTGCCGGGCGCCTCCGGCAGCCCTGCTCCGAAAATGCAAACGTCTGCAGATAGCTCGCAGGCAGAAAGAGCTAGCCTGGAAAGCTGTTGCTCAGCCTCATCTGCCCATGGCACTGCTCGCACAGAGGCACAGAGACTGGGGCTGCTTGCTTGTCTTGTCCCCTCAAACTTCAAACGTAGCTTAGGTGGTCCGTGCCAGGCGCCTCCGGCAGCCCTGCTCCAAAAATCCAAACGTCTGCAGATAGCTCGCAGGCAGAAAGAGCTAGCCTGGAAAGCTGTTGCTCAGCCTCATCTGCCCATGGCACTGCTCGCACAGAGGCACAGAGACTGGGGCTGCTTGCTTGTCTTGCACCCTCAAACTTCAAACGTAGCTTAGGTGGTCCGTGCCGGGCGCCTCCGGCAGCCCTGCTCCGAAAATGCGAACGTCTGCAGATAGCTCGCAGCCAGAAACAGCTAGCCTGGAAAGCTGTTGCTCAGCCTCATCTGCCCATGGCACTGCTCGCACAGAGGCACAGAGACTGGGGCTGCTTGCTTGTTTTGCCCCCTCAAACTTAAAATGTAGCTTAGGTTGTCCGTGCCGGGCGCATCCGGCAGCCCTGCTCCGAAAATGCGAACGTCTGCAGATAGCTCGCAGGCAGAAAGAGCTAGGCTGGAAAGCTGTTGCTCAGCCTCATCTGCCCATGGCACTGCTCGCACAGAGGCACAGAGACTGGGGCTGCTTGCTTGTCTTGTCCCCTCAAACTTCAAACGTAGCTTAGCTGGTCCGTGCCGGGCGCATCCGGCAGCCCTGCTCCGAAAATGCAAACGTCTGCAGATAGCTCGCAGGCAGAAAGAGCTAGCCTGGAAAGCTGTTGCTCAGCCTCATCTGCCCATGGCACTGCTCGCACAGAGGCACAGAGACTGGGGCTGCTTGCTTGTCTTGTCCCCTCAAACTTCAAACGTAGCTTAGGTGGTCCGTGCCGGGCGCCTCCGTCAGCCCTGCTCCGAAAATTCGAACGTCTGCAGATAGCTCGCAGGCAGAAAGAGCTAGCCTGGAAAGCTGTTGCTCAGCCTCATCTGCCCATGGCACTGCTCGCACAGAGGCACAGAGACTGGGGCTGCTTGCTTGTCTTGCCCCCTCAAACTTCAAACGTAGCTTAGGTGGTCCGTGCCGGGCGCCTCCGGCAGCCCTGCTCCGAAAATGCGAACGTCTGCAGATAGCTCGCAGGGAGAAAGAGCTAGGCTGGAAAGCTGTTGCTCAGACTCATCTGTCCATGGCACTGCTCGCACAGAGGCACAGAGACTGGGGCTGCTTGCTTGTTTTGCCCCCTCAAACTTAAAATGTAGCTTAGGTGGTCCTTGCCGGGCGCCTCCGGCAGTCCTGCTCCGAAAATGCAAACGTCTGCAGACAGCTCGCAGGCAGAAAGAGCTAGCCTGGAAAGCTGTTGCTCAGCCTCATCTGCCCATGGCACTGCTCACACAGAGGCACAGAGACTGGGGCTGCTTGCTTGTTTTGCCCCCTCAAACATTAAACGTAGCTTAGGTGGTCCGTGCCGGGCGCCTCCGGCAGCCCTGCTCCGAAAATTCGAACGTCTGCAGATAGCTCGCAGCCAGAAACAGCTAGCCTGGAAAGCTGTTGCTCAGCCTCATGTGCCCATGGCACTGCTCGCACAGAGGCACAGAGACTGGGGCTGCTTGCTTGTCTTGTCCCCTCAAACTTCAAACGTAGCTTAGGTGGTCCGTGCCGGGCGCCTCCGGCAGCCCTGCTCCGAAAATGCGAACGTCTGCAGATAGCTCGCAGGCAGAAAGAGCTAGCCTGGAAAGCTGTTGCTCAGCCTCATCTGCCCATGGCACTGCTCACACAGAGGCACAGAGACTGGGGCTGCTTGCTTGTCTTGTCTCCTCAAACTTCAAACGTAGCTTAGGTGGTCCGTGCCAGGCGCATCCGGCAGCCCTGCTCCGAAAATGCGAACGTCTGCAGATAGCTCGCAGGCAGAAAGAGCTAGCCTGGAAAGCTGTTGCTCAGCCTCATCTGCCCATGGCACTGCTCGCACAGAGGCACAGAGACTGGGGCTGCTTGCTTGTCTTGCCCCCTCAAACTTCAAACGTAGCTTAGGTGGTCCGTGCCGGGCGCCTCCGGCAGCCCTGCTCCGAAAATGCAAACGTCTGCAGATAGCTCGCAGGCAGAAAGAGCTAGCCTGGAAAGCTGTTGCTCAGCCTCATCTGCCCATGGCACTGCTCGCACAGAGGCACAGAGACTGGGGCTGCTTGCTTGTCTTGTCCCCTCAAACTTCAAACGTAGCTTAGCTGGTCCGTGCCAGGCGCCTCCGGCAGCCCTGCTCCGAAAATGCAAACGTCTGCAGATAGCTCCCAGGCAGAAAGAGCTAGCCTGGAAAGCTGTTGCTCAGCCTCATCTGCCCATGGCACTGCTCGCACAGAGGCACAGAGACTGGGGCTGCTTGCTTGTCTTGTCCCCTCAAACTTCAAACGTAGCTTAGGTGGTCCGTGCCGGGCGCCTCCGGCAGCCCTGCTACGAAAATGCGAACGTCTGCAGATAGCTCGCAGGCAGAAAGAGCTAGGCTGGAAAGCTGTTGCTCAGCCTCATCTGCCCATGGCGCTGCTCGCACAGAGGCACAGAGACTGGGGCTGCTTGCTTGTTTTGCCCCCTCAAACTTCAAATGTAGCTTAGGTGGTCCGTGCCGGGCGGCTCCGGCAGCCCTGCTCCGAAAATGCGAACATCTGCAGATAGCTCGCAGGCAGAAAGAGCTAGCCTGGAAAGCTGTTGCTCAGCCTCATCTGCCCATGGCACTGCTTGCACAGACGCACAGAGACTGGGGCTGCTTGCTTGTCTTGCCCCCTCAAACTTCAAACGTAACTTAGGTGGTCCGTGCCGGGCGCCTCCGGCACCCCTGCTCCGAAAATGCAAACGTCTGCAGATAGCTCGCAGGCAGAAAGAGCTAGCCTGGAAAGCTGTTGCTCAGCCTCATCTGCCCATGGCACTGCTCGCACAGAGGCACAGAGACTGGGGCTGCTTGCTTGTCTTGTCCCCTCAAACTTCAAACGTAGCTTAGGTGGTCCGTCTCGGGCGGCTCCGGCAGCCCTGCTCCGAAAATCCAAACGTCTGCAGATAGCTCACAGCCAGAAAGAGCTAGCCTGGAAAGCTGTTGCTCAGCCTCATCTGCCCATGGCACTGCTCGCACAGAGGCACAGAGACTGGGGCTGCTTGCTTGTCTTGTCCCCTCAAACTTCAAACGTAGCTTAGGTGGTCTGTGCCGGGCGCCTCCGGCAGCCCTGCTCCGAAAATGCAAACGTCTGCAGATAGCTCGCAGGCAGAAAGAGCTAGCCTGGAAAGCTGTTGCTCAGCCTCATCTGCCCATGGCACTGCTCGCACAGAGGCACAGAGACTGGGGCTGCTTGCTTGTCTTGTCCCCTCAAACTTCAAACGTAGCTTAGGTGGTCCGTGCCGGGCGCCTCCGGCAGCCCTGCTCCGAAAATGCAAACGTCTGCAGATAGCTCGCAGCCAGAAAGAGCTAGCCTGGAAAGCTGTTGCTCAGCCTCATCTGCCCATGGCACTGCTCGCACAGAGGCACAGAGACTGGGGCTGCTTGCTTGTTTTGCCCCCTCAAACTTAAAATGTAGCTTAGGTGGTCCGTGCCGGGCGCCTCCGGCAGCCCTGCTCCGAAAATGCAAACGTCTGCAGATAGCTCGCAGGCAGAAAGAGCTAGGCTGGAAAGCTGTTGCTCAGCCTCATCTGCCCATGGCACTGCTCGCACAGAGGCACAGAGACTGGGGCTGCTTGCTTGTCTTGCCCCCTCAAACTTCAAACGTAGCTTAGGTGGTCCGTGCCGGGCGCCTCCGTCAGCCCTGCTCCGAAAATGCAAACGTCTGCAGATAGCTCGCAGGCAGAAAGAGCTAGCCTGGAAAGCTGTTGCTCAGCCTCATCTGCCCATGGCACTGCTCGCACAGAGGCACAGAGACTGGGGCTGCTTGCTTGTCTTGTCCCCTCAAACTTCAAACGTAGCTTAGGTGGTCCGTGCCAGGCGCCTCCGGCAGCCCTGCTCCGAAAATCCAAACGTCTGCAAATAGCTCGCAGCCAGAAAGAGCTAGCCTGGAAAGCTGTTGCTCAGCCTCATCTGCCCATGGCACTGCTCGCACAGAGGCACAGAGACTGGGGCTGCTTGCTTGTCTTGTCCCCTCAAACTTCAAACGTAGCTTAGGTGGTCCGTGCCAGGCGCCTCCGGCAGCCCTGCTCCGAAAATGCGAACGTCTGCAGATAGCTCGCAGGCAGAAAGAGCTAGCCTGGAAAGCTGTTGCTCAGCCTCATCTGCCCATGGCACTGCTCGCACAGAGGCACAGAGACTGGGGCTGCTTGCTTGTCTTGTCCCCTCAAACTTCAAACGTAGCTTAGGTGGTCCGTGCCGGGCGCCTCCGGCAGCCCTGCTCCGAAAATGCAAACGTCTGCAGATAGCTCGCAGGCAGAAAGAGCTAGCCTGGAAAGCTGTTGCTCAGCCTCATCTGCCCATGGCACTGCTCGCACAGAGGCACAGAGACTGGGGCTGCTTGCTTGTCTTGTCCCCTCAAACGTCAAACGTAGCTTAGGTGGTCCTTGCCGGGCGCCTCCGGCAGCCTTGCTCCGAAAACCAAACGTCTGCAGATAGCTCCCAGGCAGAAAGAGCTAGCCTGGAAAGCTGTTGCTCAGCCTCATCTGCCCATGGCACTGCTCGCACAGAGGCACAGAGACTGGGGCTGCTTGCTTGTCTTGCCCCCTCAAACTTCAAACGTAGCTTAGGTGGTCTGTACCGGGCGCCTCCGGCAGCCCTGCTCCGAAAATGCAAATGTCTGCAGATAGCTCGCAGGCAGAAAGAGCTAGCCTGGAAAGCTGTTGCTCAGCCTCATCTGCCCATGGCACTGCTCGCACAGAGGCACAGAGACTGGGGCTGCTTGCTTGTCTTGTCCCCTCAAACTTCAAACGTAGCTTAGGTGGTCTGTGCCGGGCGCCTCCGGCAGTCCTGCTCCGAAAATGCAAACGTCTGCAGACAGCTCGCAGGCAGAAAGAGCTAGCCTGGAAAGCTGTTGCTCAGCCTCATCTGCCCATGGCACTGCTCACACAGAGGCACAGAGACTGGGGCTGCTTGCTTGTTTTGCCCCCTAAAACTTCAAACGTAGCTTAGGTGGTCCGTGCCGGGCGCCTCCGGCAGCCCTGCTCCGAAAATTTGAACGTCTGCAGATAGCTCGCAGCCAGAAACAGCTAGCCTGGAAAGCTGTTGCTCAGCCTCATGTGCCCATGGCACTGCTCGCACAGAGGCACAGAGACTGGGGCTGCTTGCTTGTCTTGTCCCCTCAAACTTCAAACGTAGCTTAGGTGGTCCGTGCCGGGCGCCTCCGGCAGCCCTGCTCCGAAAATGCGAACGTCTGCAGATAGCTCGCAGGCAGAAAGAGCTAGGCTGGAAAGCTGTTGCTCAGTCTCATCTGCCCATGGCACTGCTCACACAGAGGCACAGAGACTGGGGCTGCTTGCTTGTCTTGTCTCCTCAAACTTCAAACGTAGCTTAGGTGGTCCGTGCCAGGCGCATCCGGCAGCCCTGCTCCGAAAATGCGAACGTCTGCAGATAGCTCGCAGGCAGAAAGAGCTAGCCTGGAAAGCTGTTGCTCAGCCTCATCTGCCCATGGCACTGCTCGCACAGAGGCACAGAGACTGGGGCTGCTTGCTTGTCTTGCCCCCTCAAACTTCAAACGTAGCTTAGGTGGTCCGTGCCGGGCGCCTCCGGCAGCCCTGCTCCGAAAATGCAAACGTCTGCAGATAGCTCGCAGGCAGAAAGAGCTAGCCTGGAAAGCTGTTGCTCAGCCTCATCTGCCCATGGCACTGCTCGCACAGAGACACAGAGACTGGGGCTGCTTGCTTGTCTTGTCCCCTCAAACTTCAAACGTAGCTTAGCTGGTCCGTGCCAGGCGCCTCCGGCAGCCCTGCTCCGAAAATGCAAACGTCTGCAGATAGCTCCCAGGCAGAAAGAGCTAGCCTGGAAAGCTGTTGCTCAGCCTCATCTGCCCATGGCACTGCTCGCACAGAGGCACAGAGACTGGGGCTGCTTGCTTGTCTTGTCCCCTCAAACTTCAAACGTAGCTTAGGTGGTCCGTGCCGGGCGCCTCCGGCAGCCCTGCTCCGAAAATGCGAACGTCTGCAGATAGCTCGCAGGCAGAAAGAGCTAGGCTGGAAAGCTGTTGCTCAGCCTCATCTGCCCATGGCGCTGCTCGCACAGAGGCACAGAGACTGGGGCTGCTTGCTTGTCTTGTCCCCTCAAACTTCAAACGTAGCTTAGGTGGTCCGTGCCGGGCGCCTCCGTCAGCCCTGCTCCGAAAATGCGAACGTCTGCAGATAGCTCGCAGGCAGAAAGAGCTAGGCTGGAAAGCTGTTGCTCAGCCTCATCTGCCCATGGCGCTGCTCGCACAGAGGCACAGAGACTGGGGCTGCTTGCTTGTTTTGCCCCCTCAAACTTCAAATGTAGCTTAGGTGGTCCGTGCCGGGCGCCTCCGGCAGCCCTGCTCCGAAAATGCGAACATCTGCAGATAGCTCGCAGGCAGAAAGAGCTAGCCTGGAAAGCTGTTGCTCAGCCTCATCTGCCCATGGCACTGCTCGCACAGAGGCACAGAGACTGGGGCTGCTTGCTTGTCTTGCCCCCTCAAACTTCAAACGTAACTTAGGTGGTCCGTGCCGGGCGCCTCCGGCAGCCCTGCTCCGAAAATGCAAACGTCTGCAGATAGCTCGCAGGCAGAAAGAGCTAGCCTGGAAAGCTGTTGCTCAGCCTCATCTGCCCATGGCACTGCTCGCACAGAGGCACAGAGACTGGGGCTGCTTGCTTGTCTTGTCCCCTCAAACTTCAAACGTAGCTTAGGTGGTCCGTCTCGGGCGCCTCCGGCAGCCCTGCTCCGAAAATCCAAACGTCTGCAGATAGCTCACAGCCAGAAAGAGCTAGCCTGGAAAGCTGTTGCTCAGCCTCATCTGCCCATGGCACTGCTCGCACAGAGGCACAGAGACTGGGGCTGCTTGCTTGTCTTGTCCCCTCAAACTTCAAACGTAGCTTAGGTGGTCCGTGCCGGGCGCCTCCGGCAGCCCTGCTCCGAAAATGCAAACGTCTGCAGATAGCTCACAGCCAGAAAGAGCTAGCCTGGAAAGCTGTTGCTCAGCCTCATCTGCCCATGGCACTGCTCGCACAGAGGCACAGAGACTGGGGCTGCTTGCTTGTCTTGTCCCCTCAAACTTCAAACGTAGCTTAGGTGGTCCGTGCCGGGCGCCTCCGGCAGCCCTGCTCCGAAAATGCGAACGTCTGCAGATAGCTCGCAGGCAGAAAGAGCTAGCCTGGAAAGCTGTTGCTCAGCCTCATCTGCCCATGGCACTGCTCGCACAGAGGCACAGAGACTGGGGCTGCTTGCTTGTCTTGTCCCCTCAAACTTCAAACGTAGCTTAGGTGGTCCGTGCCGGGCGCCTCCGGCAGCCCTGCTACGAAAATGCGAACGTCTGCAGATAGCTCGCAGGCAGAAAGAGCTAGCCTGGAAAGCTGTTGCTCAGTCTCATCTGCCCATGGCACTGCTCACACAGAGGCACAGAGACTGGGGCTGCTTGCTTGTCTTGTCTCCTCAAACTTCAAACGTAGCTTAGGTGGTCCGTGCCAGGCGCATCCGGCAGCCCTGCTCCGAAAATGCGAACGTCTGCAGATAGCTCGCAGGCAGAAAGAGCTAGCCTGGAAAGCTGTTGCTCAGCCTCATCTGCCCATGGCACTGCTCGCACAGAGGCACAGAGACTGGGGCTGCTTGCTTGTCTTGCCCCCTCAAACTTCAAACGTAGCTTAGGTGGTCCGTGCCGGGCGCCTCCGGCAGCCCTGCTCCGAAAATGCAAACGTCTGCAGATAGCTCGCAGGCAGAAAGAGCTAGCCTGGAAAGCTGTTGCTCAGCCTCATCTGCCCATGGCACTGCTCGCACAGAGGCACAGAGACTGGGGCTGCTTGCTTGTCTTGTCCCCTCAAACTTCAAACGTAGCTTAGGTGGTCCGTGCCAGGCGCCTCCGGCAGCCCTGCTCCGAAAATGCAAACGTCTGCAGATAGCTCCCAGGCAGAAAGAGCTAGCCTGGAAAGCTGTTGCTCAGCCTCATCTGCCCATGGCACTGCTCGCACAGAGGCACAGAGACTGGGGCTGCTTGCTTGTCTTGTCCCCTCAAACTTCAAACGTAGCTTAGGTGGTCCGTGCCGGGCGCCTCCGTCAGCCCTGCTCCGAAAATGCGAACGTCTGCAGATAGCTCGCAGGCAGAAAGAGCTAGGCTGGAAAGCTGTTGCTCAGCCTCATCTGCCCATGGCGCTGCTCGCACAGAGGCACAGAGACTGGGGCTGCTTGCTTGTTTTGCCCCCTCAAACTTCAAATGTAGCTTAGGTGGTCCGTGCCGGGCGCCTCCGGCAGCCCTGCTCCGAAAATGCGAACATCTGCAGATAGCTCGCAGGCAGAAAGAGCTAGCCTGGAAAGCTGTTGCTCAGCCTCATCTGCCCATGGCACTGCTCGCACAGAGGCACAGAGACTGGGGCTGCTTGCTTGTCTTGTCCCCTCAAACTTCAAACGTAGCTTAGGTGGTCCGTGCCGGGCGCCTCCGGCAGCCCTGCTCCGAAAATGCAAACGTCTGCAGATAGCTCGCAGGCAGAAAGAGCTAGCCTGGAAAGCTGTTGCTCAGCCTCATCTGCCCATGGCACTGCTCGCACAGAGGCACAGAGACTGGGGCTGCTTGCTTGTCTTGTCCCCTCAAACTTCAAACGTAGCTTAGGTGGTCCGTCTCGGGCGCCTCCGGCAGCCCTGCTCCGAAAATCCAAACGTCTGCAGATAGCTCACAGCCAGAAAGAGCTAGCCTGGAAAGCTGTTGCTCAGCCTCATCTGCCCATGGCACTGCTCGCACAGAGGCACAGAGACTGGGGCTGCTTGCTTGTCTTGTCCCCTCAAACTTCAAACGTAGCTTAGGTGGTCCGTGCCGGGCGCCTCCGGCAGCCCTGCTCCGAAAATGCAAACGTCTGCAGATAGCTCACAGCCAGAAAGAGCTAGCCTGGAAAGCTGTTGCTCAGCCTCATCTGCCCATGGCACTGCTCGCACAGAGGCACAGAGACTGGGGCTGCTTGCTTGTCTTGTCCCCTTAAACTTCAAACGTAGCTTAGGTGGTCCGTGCCGGGCGCCTCCGGCAGCCCTGCTCCGAAAATGCAAACGTCTGCAGATAGCTCGCAGCCAGAAAGAGCTAGCCTGGAAAGCTGTTGCTCAGCCTCATCTGCCCATGGCACTGCTCGCACAGAGGCACAGAGACTGGGGCTGCTTGCTTGTTTTGCCCCCTCAAACTTAAAATGTAGCTTAGGTGGTCCGTGCCGGGCGCCTCCGGCAGCCCTGCTCCGAAAATGCAAACGTCTGCAGATAGCTCGCAGGCAGAAAGAGCTAGGCTGGAAAGCTGTTGCTCAGCCTCATCTGCCCATGGCACTGCTCGCACAGAGGCACAGAGACTGGGGCTGCTTGCTTGTCTTGCCCCCTCAAACTTCAAATGTAGCTTAGGTGGTCCGTGCCGGGCGCCTCCGTCAGCCCTGCTCCGAAAATGCAAACGTCTGCAGATAGCTCGCAGGCAGAAAGAGCTACCCTGGAAAGCTGTTGCTCAGCCTCATCTGCCCATGGCACTGCTCGCACAGAGGCACAGAGACTGGGGCTGCTTGCTTGTCTTGTCCCCTCAAACTTCAAACGTAGCTTAGGTGGTCCGTGCCGGGCGCCTCCGGCAGCCCTGCTCCGAAAATGCGAACGTCTGCAGATAGCTCGCAGGCAGAAAGAGCTAGCCTGGAAAGCTGTTGCTCAGCCTCATCTGCCCATGGCACTGCTCGCACAGAGGCACAGAGACTGGGGCTGCTTGCTTGTCTTGTCCCCTCAAACTTCAAACGTAGCTTAGGTGGTCCGTGCCGGGCGCCTCCGGCAGCCCTGCTCCGAAAATGCAAACGTCTGCAGATAGCTCGCAGGCAGAAAGAGCTAGCCTGGAAAGCTGTTGCTCAGCCTCATCTGCCCATGGCACTGCTCGCACAGAGGCACAGAGACTGGGGCTGCTTGCTTGTCTTGTCCCCTCAAACTTCAAACGTAGCTTAGGTGGTCTGTGCCGGGCGCATCCGGCAGCCCTGCTCCAAAAATGCGAACGTCTGCAGATAGCTCGCAGGCAGAAAGAGCTAGCCTGGAAAGCTGTTGCTCAGCCTCATCTGCCCATGGCACTGCTCGCACAGAGGCACAGAGACTGGGGCTGCTTGGTTATTTTGTTCCCTCAAACTTCAAACGTAGCTTAGGTGGTCCGTGCCGGGCGCATCCGGCAGCCCTGCTCCGAAAATTCGAACGTCTGCAGATAGCTCGCAGGCAGAAAGAGCTAGCCTGGAAAGCTGTTGCTCAGCCTCATCTGCCCATGGCACTGCTCGCACAGAGGCACAGAGACTGGGGCTGCTTGCTTGTTTTGCCCCCTCAAACTTCAAACGTAGCTTAGGTGGTCCGTGCCGGGCGCCTCCGGCAGCCCTGCTCCGAAAATTCGAACGTCTGCAGATAGCTCGCAGGCAGAAAGAGCTAGGCTGGAAAGCTGTTGCTCAGCCTCATCTCCCCATGGCACTGCTCGCACAGAGGCACAGAGACTGGGGCTGCTAGCTTGTCTTGCACCCTCAAACTTCAAACGTAGCTTAGGTGGTCCGTGTCGGGCGCCTCCGGCAGCCCTGCTCCGAAAATGCGAACGTCTGCAGATAGCTCGCAGGCAGAAAGAGCTAGCCTGGAAAGCTGTTGCTCAGCCTCATCTGCCCATGGCACTGCTCGCACAGAGGCACAGAGACTGGGGCTGCTTGCTTGTCTTGTCCCCTCAAACTTCAAACATAGCTTAGGTGGTCCGTGCCGGGCGCCTCCGGCAGCCCTGCTCCGAAAATGCAAACGTCTGCAGATAGCTCGCAGGCAGAAAGAGCTAGCCTGGAAAGCTGTTGCTCAGCCTCATCTGCCCATGGCACTGCTCGCACAGAGGCACAGAGACTGGGGCTGCTTGCTTGTTTTGCCCCCTCAAACTTTAAACGTAGCTTAGGTGGTCCATGCTGGGCGCATCCGGCAGCGCTGCTCCGAAAATTCGAACGTCTGCAGATAGCTCGCAGGCAGAAAGAGCTAGCCTGGAAAGCTGTTGCTCAGCCTCATCTGCCCATGGCACTGCTCGCACAGAGGCACAGAGACTGGGGCTGCTTGCTTGTCTTGTCCCCTCAAACTTCAAACGTAGCTTAGGTGGTCCGTGCCGGGCGCCTCCGGCAGCCCTGCTCCGAAAATGCGAACGTCTGCAGATAGCTCGCAGGCAGAAAGAGCTAGCCTGGAAAGCTGTTGCTCAGCCTCATCTGCCCATGGCACTGCTCGCACAGAGGCACAGAGACTGGGGCTGCTTGCTTGTCTTGCCCCCTCAAACTTCAAACGTAGCTTAGGTGGTCTGTGCCGGGCGCCTCCGGCAGCCCTGCTCCGAAAATGCAAACGTCTGCAGACAGCTCGCAGGCAGAAAGAGCTAGCCTGGAAAGCTGTTGCTCAGCCTCATCTGCCCATGGCACTGCTCGCACAGAGGCACAGAGACTGGGGCTGCTTGCTTGTTTTACCCCCTCAAACTTCAAACGTAGCTTAGGTGGTCCGTGCCGGGCGCCTCCGGCAGCCCTGCTCCGAAAATTCGAACGTCTGCAGATAGCTCGCAGCCAGAAACAGCTAGCCTGGAAAGCTGTTGCTCAGCCTCATCTGCCCATGGCACTGCTCGCACAGAGGCACAGAGACTGGGGCTGCTTGCTTGTCTTGTACCCTCAAACTTCAAACGTAGCTTAGGTGGTCTGTGCCAGGCGCCTCCGGCAGCCCTGCTCCGAAAATGCAAACGTCTGCAGATAGCTCGCAGGCAGAAAGAGCTAGCCTGGAAAGCTGTTGCTCAGCCTCATCTGCCCATGGCACTGCTCGCACAGAGGCACAGAGACTGGGGCTGCTTGCTTGTCTTGTCCCCTCAAACTTCAAACGTAGCTTAGGTGGTCCGTGCCGGGCGCCTCCGGCAGCCCTGCTCCGAAAATTCGAACGTCTGCAGATAGCTCGCAGGCAGAAAGAGCTAGCCTGGAAAGCTGTTGCTCAGCCTCATCTGCCCATGGCACTGCTCGCACAGAGGCACAGAGACTGGGGCTGCTTGCTTGTCTTGTCCCCTCAAACTTCAAACGTAGCTTAGGTGGTCCGTGCCGGGCGCCTCCGGCAGCCCTGCTCCAAAAATGCGAACGTCTGCAGATAGCTCGCAGGCAGAAAGAGCTAGCCTGGAAAGCTGTTGCTCCGCCTCATCTGCCCATGGCACTGCTCGCACAGAGGCACAGAGACTGAGGCTGCTTGCTTGTCTTGCCCCCTCAAACTTCAAACGTAGCTTAGGTGGTCCGTGCCGGGCGCCTCCGGCAGCCCTGCTCCGAAAATGCAAACGTCTGCAGATAGCTCGCAGGCAGAAAGAGCTAGCCTGGAAAGCTGTTGCTCAGCCTCATCTGCCCATGGCACTGCTCGCACAGAGGCACAGAGACTGGGGCTGCTTGCTTGTCCTGTCCCCTCAAACTTCAAACGTAGCTTAGGTGGTCCGTGCCGGGCGCCTCCGGCAGCCCTGCTCCGAAAATGCGAACGTCTGCAGATAACTCGCAGGCAGAAAGAGCTAGCCTGGAAAGTTGTTGCTCAGCCTCATCTGCCCATGGCACTGCTCGCACAGAGGCACAGAGACTGGGGCTGCTTGCTTGTCTTGTCCCCTCAAACTTCAAACGTAGCTTAGGTGGTCCGTGCCGGGCGCCTCCGGCAGCCCTGCTCCAAAAATCCAAACGTCTGCAGATAGCTCGCAGGCAGAAAGAGCTAGCCTGGAAAGCTGTTGCTCCGCCTCATCTGCCCATGGCACTGCTCGCACAGAGGCACAGAGACTGAGGCTGCTTGCTTGTTTTGCCCCCTCAAACTTCAAACGTAGCTTAGGTGGTCCGTGCCGGGCACATCCGGCAGCGCTGCTCCGAAAATTCGAACGTCTGCAGATAGCTCGCAGGCAGAAAGAGCTAGCCTGGAAAGCTGTCGCTCAGCCTCATCTGCCCATGGCACTGCTCGCACAGAGGCACAGAGACTGGGGCTGCTTGCTTGTCTTGCCCCCTCAAACTTCAAACGTAGCTTAGGTGGTCCGTGCCGGGCGCCTCCGGCAGCCCTGCTCCAAAAATGCGAACGTCTGCAGATAGCTCGCAGGCAGAAAGAGCTAGCCTGGAAAGCTGTTGCTCAGCCTCATCTGCCCATGGCACTGCTCGCACAGAGGCACAGAGACTGGGGCTGCTTGCTTGTCTTGTCCCCTCAAACTTAAAATGTAGCTTAGGTGGTCCGTGCCGGGCGCATCCGGCAGCCCTGCTCCGAAAATGCGAACATATGCAGATAGATCGCAGCCAGAAACAGCTAGCCTGGAAAGCTGTTGCTCAGCCTCATCTGCCCATGGCACTGCTCGCACAGAGGCACAGAGACTGGGGCTGCTTGCTTGTCTTGCCCCCTCAAACTTCAAATGTAGCTTAGGTGGTCCGTGCCGGGCGCCTCCGGCAGCCCTGCTCCGAAAATGCAAACGTCTGCAGATAGCTCGCAGGCAGAAAGAGCTAGCCTGGAAAGCTGTTGCTCAGCCTCATCTGCCCATGGCACTGCTCGCACAGTGGCACAGAGACTGGGGCTGCTTGCTTGTCTTGTCCCCTCAAACTTCAAACGTAGCTTAGGTGGTCTGTGCCGGGTGCCTCCGGCAGCCCTGCTCCGAAAATCCAAACGTCTGCAGATAGCTCACATGCAGAAAGAGCTAGCCTGGAAAGCTGTTGCTCAGCCTCATCTGCCCATGGCACTGCTCGCACAGTGGCACAGAGACTGGGGCTGCTTGCTTGTCTTGTCCCCTCAAACTTCAAACGTAGCTTAGGTGGTCCGTGCCGGGCGCCTCCGGCAGCCCTGCTCCGAAAATTCGAACGTCTGCAGATAGCTCGCAGCCAGAAACAGCTAGCCTGGAAAGCTGTTGCTCAGCCTCATCTGCCCATGGCACTGCTCGCACAGAGGCACAGAGACTGGGACTGCTTGCTTGTCTTGTACCCTCAAACTTCAAACGTAGCTTAGGTGGTCTGTGCCAGGCGCCTCCGGCAGCCCTGCTCCGAAAATGCAAATGTCTGCAGATAGCTCGCAGGCAGAAAGAGCTAGCCTGGAAAGCTGTTGCTCAGCCTCATCTGCCCATGGCACTGCTCGCACAGAGGCACAGAGACTGGGGCTGCTTGCTTGTCTTGTCCCCTCAAACTTCAAACGTAGCTTAGGTGGTCCGTGCCGGGCGCCTCCGGCAGCCCTGCTCCGAAAATTCGAACGTCTGCAGATAGCTCGCAGGCAGAAAGAGCTAGCCTGGAAAGCTGTTGCTCAGCCTCATCTGCCCATGGCACTGCTCGCACAGAGGCACAGAGACTGGGGCTGCTTGCTTGTCTTGTCCCCTCAAACTTCAAACGTAGCTTAGGTGGTCCGTGCCGGGCGCCTCCGGCAGCCCTGCTCCAAAAATGCGAACGTCTGCAGATAGCTCGCAGGCAGAAAGAGCTAGCCTGGAAAGCTGTTGCTCTGCCTCATCTGCCCATGGCACTGCTCGCACAGAGGCACAGAGACTGAGGCTGCTTGCTTGTCTTGCCCCCTCAAACTTCAAACGTAGCTTAGGTGGTCCGTGCCGGGCGCCTCCGGCAGCCCTGCTCCGAAAATGCGAACGTCTGCAGATAGCTCGCAGGCAGAAAGAGCTAGCCTGGAAAGCTGTTGCTCAGCCTCATCTGCCCATGGCACTGCTCGCACAGAGGCACAGAGACTGGGGCTGCTTGCTTGTCTTGTCCCCTCAAACTTCAAACGTAGCGTAGGTGGTCCGTGCCGGGCGCCTCCGGCAGCCCTGCTCCGAAAATGCGAACGTCTGCAGATAGCTCGCAGGCAGAAAAAGCTAGCCTGGAAAGCTGTTGCTCAGCCTCATCTGCCCATGGCACTGCTCGCACAGAGGCACAGAGACTGGGGCTGCTTGCTTGTCTTGTCCCCTCAAACTTCAAACGTAGCTTAGGTGGCCTGTGCCGGGTGCCTCCGGCAGCCCTGCTCCGAAAATGCGAACGTCTGCAGATAGCTCGCAGGCCGAAAGAGGTAGCCTGGAAAGCTGTTGCTCAGCCTCATCTGCCCATGGCACTGCTCACACAGAGGCACAGAGACTGGGGCTGCTTGCTTGTCTTGTCCCCTCAAACTTCAAACGTAGCTTAGGTGGTCCGTGCCGGGCGCATCCGGCAGCCCTGCTCCGAAAATGCGGAAGTCTGCAGATAGCTCGCAGGCAGAAAGAGCTAGCCTGGAAAGCTGTTGCTCAGCCTCATCTGTCCATGGCACTGCTCGCACAGAGGCACAGAGACTGGGGCTGCTTGCTTGTCTTGCCCCCTCAAACTTCAAACGTAGCTTAGGTGGTCCGTGCCGGGCGCCTCCGGCAGCCCTGCTCCAAAAATGCGAACGTCTGCAGATAGCTCGCAGCCAGAAACAGCTAGCCTGGAAAGCTGTTGCTCTGCCTCATCTGCCCATGGCACTGCTCGCACAGAGGCACAGAGACTGAGGCTGCTTGCTTGTCTTGCCCCCTCAAACGTCAAACGTAGCTTAGGTGGTCCGTGCCGGGCGCCTCCGGCAGCCCTGCTCCGAAAATGCGAACGTCTGCAGATAGCTCGCAGGCAGAAAGAGCTAGCCTGGAAAGCTGTTGCTCAGCCTCATCTGCCCATGGCACTGCTCGCACAGAGGCACAGAGACTGGGGCTGCTTGCTTGTCTTGTCCCCTCAAACTTCAAACGTAGCGTAGGTGGTCCGTGCCGGGCGGCTCCGGCAGCCCTGCTCCGAAAATGCGAACGTCTGCAGATAGCTCGCAGGCAGAAAAAGCTAGCCTGGAAAGCTGTTGCTCAGCCTCATCTGCCCATGGCACTGCTCGCACAGAGGCACAGAGACTGGGGCTGCTTGCTTGTCTTGTCCCCTCAAACTTCAAACGTAGCTTATGTGGCCTGCGCCGGGTGCCTCCGGCAGCCCTGCTCCGAAAATGCGAACGTCTGCAGATAGCTCGCAGGCAGAAAGAGGTAGCCTGGAAAGCTGTTGCTCAGCCTCATCTGCCCATGGCACTGCTCACACAGAGGCACAGAGACTGGGGCTGCTTGCTTGTCTTGTCCCCTCAAACTTCAAACGTAGCTTAGGTGGTCCGTGCCGGGCGCCTCCGGCAGCCCTGCTCCGAAAATGCGAACGTCTGCAGATAGCTCGCAGGCAGAAAGAGCTAGCCTGGAAAGCTGTTGCTCAGCCTCATCTGCCCATGGCACTGCTCGCACAGAGGCACAGAGACTGGGGCTGCTTGCTTGTCTTGCCCCCTCAAACTTCAAACGTAGCTTAGGTGGTCCGTGCCGGGCGCCTCCGGCAGCCCTGCTCCGAAAATGCAAACGTCTGCAGATAGCTCGCAGGCAGAAAGAGCTAGCTTGGAAAGCTGTTGCTCAGCCTCATCTGCCCATGGCACTGCTCGCACAGAGGCACAGAGACTGGGGCTGCTTGCTTGTCTTGTCCCCTCAAACTTCAAACGTAGCTTAGCTGGTCCGTGCCAGGCGCCTCCGGCAGCCCTGCTCCGAAAATGCAAACGTCTTCAGATAGCTCGCAGGCAGAAAGAGCTAGCCTGGAAAGCTGTTGCTCAGCCTCATCTGCCCATGGCACTGCTCGCACAGAGGCACAGAGACTGGGGCTGCTTGCTTGTCTTGTCCCCTCAAACTTCAAACGTATCTTAGGTGGTCCGTGCCGGGCGCCTCCGGCAGCCCTGCTCCGAAAATGCAAACGTCTGCAGATAGCTCGCAGGCAGAAAGAGCTAGCCTGGAAAGCTGTTGCTCAGCCTCATCTGCCCATGGCACTGCTCGCACAGAGGCACAGAGACTGGGGCTGCTTGCTTGTTTTGCCCCCTCAAACTTAAAATGTAGCTTAGGTGGTCCGTGCCGGGCGCCTCCGGCAGCCCTGCTCCGAAAATGCGAACGTCTGCAGATAGCTCGCAGGCAGAAAGAGCTAGGCTGGAAAGCTGTTGCTCAGCCTCATCTGCCCATGGCACTGCTCGCACAGAGGCACAGAGACTGGGGCTGCTTGCTTGTCTTGCCCCCTCAAACTTCAAACGTAGCTTAGGTGGTCCGTGCCGGGCGCCTCCGGCAGCCCTGCTCCGAAAATGCAAACGTCTGCAGATAGCTCGCAGGCAGAAAGAGCTAGGCTGGAAAGCTGTTGCTCAGCCTCATCTGCCCATGGCACTGCTCGCACAGAGGCACAGAGACTGGGGCTGCTTGCTTGTCTTGTCCCCTCAAACTTCAAATGTAGCTTAGGTGGTCCGTGCCGGGCGCATCCGGCAGCCCTGCTCCGAAAATGCAAACGTCTGCAGATAGCTCGCAGGCAGAAAGAGCTAGCCTGGAAAGCTGTTGCTCAGCCTCATCTGCCCATGGCACTGCTCGCACAGAGGCACAGAGACTGGGGCTGCTTGCTTGTTTTGCCCCCTCAAACTTCAAATGTAGCTTAGGTGGTCCGTGCCGGGCGCCTCCGGCAGCCCTGCTCCGAAAATGCGAACGTCTGCAGATAGCTCGCAGCCAGAAAGAGCTAGGCTGGAAAGCTGTTGCTCAGCCTCATCTGCCCATGGCACTGCTCGCACAGAGGCACAGAGACTGGGGCTGCTTGCTTGTCTTGTCCCCTCAAACTTCAAACGTAGCGTAGGTGGTCCGTGCCGGGCGCATCCGGCAGCCCTGCTCCGAAAATGCAAACGTCTGCAGACAGCTCGCAGGCAGAAAGAGCTAGCCTGGAAAGCTGTTGCTCAGCCTCATCTGCCCATGGCACTGCTCGCACAGAGGCACAGAGACTGGGGCTGCTTGCTTGTTTTGCCCCCTCAAACTTCAAACGTAGCTTAGGTGGTCCGTGCCGGGCGCCTCCGGCAGCCCTGCTCCGAAAATTCGAACGTCTGCAGATAGCTCGCAGCCAGAAACAGCTAGCCTGGAAAGCTGTTGCTCAGCCTCATCTGCCCATGGCACTGCTCGCACAGAGGCACAGAGACTGGGGCTGCTTGCTTGTCTTGTCCCCTCAAACTTCAAACGTAGCTTAGGTGGTCCGTGCCAGGCGCATCCGGCAGCCCTGCTCCGAAAATGCGAACGTCTGCAGATAGCTCGCAGGCAGAAAGAGCTAGCCTGGAAAGCTGATGCTCAGCCTCATCTGCCCATGGCACTGCTCGCACAGAGGCACAGAGACTGGGGCTGCTTGCTTGTCTTGTCCCCTCAAACTTCAAACGTAGCTTAGGTGGTCCGTGCCGGGCGCCTCCGGCAGCCCTGCTCCGAAAATGCGAACGTCTGCAGATAGCTCGCAGCCAGAAAGAGCTAGCCTGGAAAGCTGTTGCTCCGCCTCATCTGCCCATGGCACTGCTCGCACAGAGGCACAGAGACTGAGGCTGCTTGCTTGTCTTGTCCCCTCAAACTTCAAACGTAGCTTAGGTGGTCCGTGCCAGGCGCCTCCGGCAGCCCTGCTCCGAAAATGCGAACGTCTGCAGATAGCTCGCAGGCAGAAAGAGCTAGCCTGGAAAGCTGTTGCTCAGCCTCATCTGCCCATGGCACTGCTCGCACAGAGGCACAGAGACTGGGGCTGCTTGCTTGTCTTGTCCCCTCAAACTTCAAACGTAGCTTAGGTGGTCTGTGCCGGGCGCCTCCGGCAGCCCTGCTCCGAAAATGCGAACGTCTGCAGATAACTCGCAGCCAGAAAGAGATAGCCTGGAAAGCTGTTGCTCAGCCTCATCTGCCCATGGCACTGCTCGCACAGAGGCACAGAGACTGGGGCTGCTTGCTTGTCTTGCCCCCTCAAACTTCAAACGTAGCTTAGCTGGTCCGTGCCGGGCGCCTCCGGCAGCCCTGCCCCGAAAATGCGAACGTCTGCAGATAGCTCGCAGGCAGAAAGAGCTAGCCTGGAAAGCTGTTGCTCAGCCTCATCTGCCCATGGCACTGCTCGCACAGAGGCACAGAGACTGGGGCTGCTTGCTTGTCTTGCCCCCTCAAACTTCAAACGTAGCTTAGGTGGTCCGTGCCGGGCGCCTCCGGCAGCCCTGCTCCGAAAATCCAAACGTCTGCAGATAGCTCGCAGGCAGAAAGAGCTAGCCTGGAAAGCTGTTGCTCAGCCTCATCTGCCCATGGCACTGCTCGCACAGAGGCACAGAGACTGGGGCTGCTTGCTTGTCTTGTCCCCTCAAACTTCAAACGTAGCTTAGGTGGTCCGTGCCAGGCGCCTCCGGCAGCCCTGCTCCGAAAATCCAAACGTCTGCAGATAGCTCGCAGGCAGAAAGAGCTAGCCTGGAAAGCTGTTGCTCAGCCTCATCTGCCCATGGCACTGCTCGCACAGAGGCACAGAGACTGGGGCTGCTTGCTTGTCTTGTCCCCTCAAACTTCAAACGTAGCTTAGGTGGTCCGCGCCGGGCGCCTCCGGCAGCCCTGCTCCGAAAATGCGAACGTCTGCAGATAGCTCGCAGGCAGAAAGAGCTAGCCTGGAAAGCTGTTGCTCAGCCTCATCTGCCCATGGCACTGCTCGCACAGAGGCACAGAGACTGGGGCTGCTTGCTTGTCTTGTCCCCTCAAACTTCAAATGTAGCTTAGGTGGTCTGTGCCGGGCGCATCCGGCAGCCCTGCTCCAAAAATGCGAACGTCTGCAGATAGCTCGCAGGCAGAAAGAGCTAGCCCGGAAAGCTGTTGCTCAGCCTCATCTGCCCATGGCACTGCTCGCACAGAGGCACAGAGACTGGGGCTGCTTGCTTGTCTTGCCCCCTCAAACTTCAAACGTAGCTTAGGTGGTCCGTGCCGGGTGCCTCCGGCAGCCCTGCTCCGAAAATGCAAACGTCTGCAGATAGCTCGCAGGCAGAAAGAGCTAGCCTGGAAAGCTGTTGCTCAGCCTCATCTGCCCATGGCACTGCTCGCACAGAGGCACAGAGACTGGGGCTGCTTGCTTGTCTTGTCCCCTCAAACTTCAAACGTAGCTTAGGTGGTCCGTGCCGGGCGCATCCGGCAGCCCTGCTCCGAAAATGCGAACGTCTGCAGATAGCTCGCAGGCAGAAAGAGCTAGGCTGGAAAGCTGTTGCTCAGCCTCATCTGCCCATGGCACTGCTCGCACAGAGGCACAGAGACTGGGGCTGCTTGCTTGTCTTGCCCCCTCAAACTTCAAACGTAGCTTAGGTGGTCCGTGCCGGGCGCCTCCGGCAGCCCTGCTCCGAAAATGCGAACGTCTGCAGATAGCTCGCAGGCAGAAAGAGCTAGCCTGGAAAGCTGTTGCTCAGCCTCATCTGCCCATGGCACTGCTCGCACAGAGGCACAGAGACTGGGGCTGCTTGCTTGTCTTGCCCCCTCAAACTTCAAACGTAGCTTAGGTGGTCCGTGCCGGGCGCCTCCGGCAGCCCTGCTCCGAAAATGCGAACGTCTGCAGATAGCTCGCAGGCAGAAAGAGCTAGCCTGGAAAGCTGTTGCTCAGCCTCATCTGCCCATGGCACTGCTCGCACAGAGGCACAGAGACTGGGGCTGCTTGCTTGTCTTGCCCCCTCAAACTTCAAACGTAGCTTAGGTGGTCTGTACCGGGCGCCTCCGGCAGCCCTGCTCCGAAAATGCAAACGTCTGCAGACAGCTCCCAGGCAGAAAGAGCTAGCCTGGAAAGCTGTTGCTCAGCCTCATCTGCCCATGGCACTGCTCGCACAGAGGCACAGAGACTGGGGCTGCTTGCTTGTCTTGCCCCCTCAAACTTCAAACATATCTTAGGTGGTCCGTGCCGGGCGCCTCCGGCAGCCCTGCTCCGAAAATGCAAACGTCTGCAGATAGCTCGCAGGCAGAAAGAGCTAGCCTGGAAAGCTGTTGCTCAGCCTCATCTGCCCATGGCACTGCTCGCACAGAGGCACAGAGACTGGGGCTGCTTGCTTGTCTTGTCCCCTCAAACTTCAAACGTAGCTTAGGTGGTCCGTGCCGGGCGCCTCCGGCAGCCCTGCTCCGAAAATGCAAACGTCTGCAGATAACTCGCAGGCAGAAAGAGCTAGCCTGGAAAGCTGTTGCTCAGCCTCATCTGCCCATGGCACTGCTCGCACAGAGGCACAGAGACTGGGGCTGCTTGCTTGTCTTGCCCCCTCAAACTTCAAACGTAGCTTACGTGGTCCGTGCCGGGCGCCTCCGGCAGCCCTGCTCCGAAAATGCGAACGTCTGCAGATAGCTTGCAGGCAGAAAGAGCTAGCCTGGAAAGCTGTTGCTCCGCCTCATCTGCCCATGGCACTGCTCGCACAGAGGCACAGAGACTGGGGCTGCTTGCTTGTTTTGCCCCCTCAAACTTCAAACGTAGCTTAGGTGGTCCGTGCCGGGTGCATCCGGCAGCCCTGCTCCGAAAATTCGAACGTCTGCACATAGCTCGCAGGCAGAAAGAGCTAGCCTGGAAAGCTGTTGCTCAGCCTCATCTGCCCATGGCACTGCTCGCACAGAGGCACAGAGACTGGGGCTGCTTGCTTGTCTTGTCCCCTCAAACTTCAAACGTAGCTTAGGTGGTCTGTGCCGGGCGCCTCCGGCAGCCCTGCTCCGAAAATTCGAACGTCTGCAGATAGCTCGCAGGCAGAAAGAGCTAGCCTGGAAAGCTGTTGCTCAGCCTCATCTGCCAATGGCACTGCTCGCACAGAGGCACAGAGACTGGGGCTGCTTGCTTGTCTTGTCCCCTCAAACTTCAAAAGTAGCTTAGGTGGTCTGTGCCGGGCGCCTCCGGCAGCCCTGCTCCGAAAATGCAAACGTCTGCAGATAGCTCGCAGGCAGAAAGAGCTAGCCTGGAAAGCTGTTGCTCAGCCTCATCTGCCCATGGCACTGCTCGCACAGAGGCACAGAGACTGGGGCTGCTTGCTTGTCTTGTCCCCTCAAACTTCAAACGTAGCTTAGGTGGTCCGTGCCGGGCGCCTCCGGCAGCCCTGCTCCGAAAGTGCGAACGTCTGCAGATAGCTCGCAGGCAGAAAGAGCTAGCCTGGAAAGCTGTTGCTCAGCCTCATCTGCCCATGGCACTGCTCGCACAGAGGCACAGAGACTGGGGCTGCTTGCTTGTCTTGCCCCCTCAAACTTCAAACGTAACTTAGGTGGTCCGTGCCGGGCGCCTCCGGCAGCCCTGCTCCGAAAATGCAAACGTCTGCAGATAGCTCGCAGGCAGAAAGAGCTAGCCTGGAAAGCTGTTGCTCAGCCTCATCTGCCCATGGCACTGCTCGCACAGAGGCACAGAGACTGGGGCTGCTTGGTTATTTTGTCCCCTCAAACTTCAAACGTAGCTTAGGTGGTCCGTGCCGGGCGCCTCCGGCAGCCGTGCTCCGAAAATGCAAACGTCTGCAGATAACTCGCAGGCAGAAAGAGCTAGCCTGGAAAGCTGTTGCTCAGCCTCATCTGCCCATGGCACTGCTCGCACAGAGGCACAGAGACTGGGGCTGCTTGCTTGTCTTGCCCCCTCAAACTTCAAACGTAGCTTACGTGGTCCGTGCCGGGCGCCTCCGGCAGCCCTGCTCCGAAAATGCGAACGTCTGCAGATAGCTTGCAGGCAGAAAGAGCTAGCCTGGAAAGCTGTTGCTCCGCCTCATCTGCCCATGGCACTGCTCGCACAGAGGCACAGAGACTGGGGCTGCTTGCTTGTTTTGCCCCCTCAAACTTCAAACGTAGCTTAGGTGGTCCGTGCCGGGTGCATCCGGCAGCCCTGCTCCGAAAATGCGAACGTCTGCAGATAGCTCGCAGGCAGAAAGAGCTAGCCTGGAAAGCTGTTGCTCAGCCTCATCTGCCCATGGCACTGCTCGCACAGAGGCACAGAGACTGGGGCTGCTTGCTTGTCTTGTCCCCTCAAACTTCAAACGTAGCTTAGGTGGTCTGTGCCGGGCGCCTCCGGCAGCCCTGCTCCGAAAATTCGAACGTCTGCAGATAGCTCGCAGGCAGAAAGAGCTAGCCTGGAAAGCTGTTGCTCAGCCTCATCTGCCAATGGCACTGCTCGCACAGAGGCACAGAGACTGGGGCTGCTTGCTTGTCTTGTCCCCTCAAACTTCAAAAGTAGCTTAGGTGGTCTGTGCCGGGCGCCTCCGGCAGCCCTGCTCCGAAAATGCGAACGTCTGCAGATAGCTCGCAGGCAGAAAGAGCTAGCCTGGAAAGCTGTTGCTCAGCCTCATCTGCCCATGGCACTGCTCGCACAGAGGCACAGAGACTGGGGCTGCTTGCTTGTCTTGCCCCCTCAAACTTCAAACATATCTTAGGTGGTCCGCGCCGGGCGCCTCCGGCAGCCCTGCTCCGAAAATGCAAACGTCTGCAGATAGCTCGCAGGCAGAAAGAGCTAGCCTGGAAAGCTGTTGCTCAGCCTCATCTGCCCATGGCACTGCTCGCACAGAGGCACAGAGACTGGGGCTGCTTGCTTGTCTTGTCCCCTCAAACTTCAAACGTAGCTTAGGTGGTCCGTGCCGGGCGCCTCCGGCAGCCCTGCTCCGAAAATGCAAACGTCTGCAGATAACTCGCAGGCAGAAAGAGCTAGCCTGGAAAGCTGTTGCTCAGCCTCATCTGCCCATGGCACTGCTCGCACAGAGGCACAGAGACTGGGGCTGCTTGCTTGTCTTGCCCCCTCAAACTTCAAACGTAGCTTACGTGGTCCGTGCCGGGCGCCTCCGGCAGCCCTGCTCCGAAAATGCGAACGTCTGCAGATAGCTTGCAGGCAGAAAGAGCTAGCCTGGAAAGCTGTTGCTCCGCCTCATCTGCCCATGGCACTGCTCGCACAGAGGCACAGAGACTGGGGCTGCTTGCTTGTTTTGCCCCCTCAAACTTCAAACGTAGCTTAGGTGGTCCGTGCCGGGTGCATCCGGCAGCCCTGCTCCGAAAATTCGAACGTCTGCACATAGCTCGCAGGCAGAAAGAGCTAGCCTGGAAAGCTGTTGCTCAGCCTCATCTGCCCATGGCACTGCTCGCACAGAGGCACAGAGACTGGGGCTGCTTGCTTGTCTTGTCCCCTCAAACTTCAAACGTAGCTTAGGTGGTCTGTGCCGGGCGCCTCCGGCAGCCCTGCTCCGAAAATTCGAACGTCTGCAGATAGCTCGCAGGCAGAAAGAGCTAGCCTGGAAAGCTGTTGCTCAGCCTCATCTGCCAATGGCACTGCTCGCACAGAGGCACAGAGACTGGGGCTGCTTGCTTGTCTTGCCCCCTCAAACTTCAAACGTAGCTTAGGTGGTCTGTGCCGGGCGCCTCCGGCAGCCCTGCTCCGAAAATGCGAACGTCTGCAGATAGCTCGCAGGCAGAAAGAGCTAGCCTGGAAAGCTGTTGCTCAGCCTCATCTGCCCATGGCACTGCTCGCACAGAGGCACAGACACTGGGGCTGCTTGCTTGTCTTGCCCCCTCAAACTTCAAACGTAGCTTAGGTGGTCCGTGCCGGGCGCCTCCGGCAGCCCTGCTCCGAAAATGCGAACGTCTGCAGATAGCTCGCAGGCAGAAAGAGCTAGCCTGGAAAGCTGTTGCTCAGCCTCTTCTGCCCATGGCACTGCTCGCACAGAGACACAGAGACTGGGGCTGCTTGCTTGTCTTGCCCCCTCAAACTTCAAACGTAGCTTAGGTGGTCCGTGCCGGGCGCCTCCGGCAGCCCTGCTCCGAAAATGCAAACGTCTGCAGATAGCTCGCAGGCAGAAAGAGCTAGGCTGGAAAGCTGTTGCTCAGCCTCATCTGCCCATGGCACTGCTCGCACAGAGGCACAGAGACTGGGGCTGCTTGGTTATTTTGTCCCCTCAAACTTCAAACGTAGCTTAGGTGGTCCGTGCCGGGCGCCTCCGGCAGCCCTGATCCGAAAATTCGAACGTCTGCAGATAGCTCGCAGGCAGAAAGAGCTAGCCTGGAAAGCTGTTGCTCAGCCTCATCTGCCCATGGCACTGCTCGCACAGAGGCACAGAGACTGGGGCTGCTTGCTTGTCTTGCCCCCTCAAACTTCAAACGTAGCTTAGGTGGTCCGTGCCGGGCGCATCCGGCAGCCCTGCTCCGAAAATGCAAACGTCTGCAGACAGCTCGCAGGCAGAAAGAGCTAGCCTGGAAAGCTGCTGCTCAGCCTCATCTGCACATGGCACTGCTCGCACAGAGGCACAGAGACTGGGGCTGCTTGCTTGTCTTGTCCCCTCAAACTTCAAACGTAGCTTAGGTGGTCCGTGCCGGGCGCCTCCGGCAGCCCTGCTCCGAAAATGCAAACGTCTGCAGATAGCTCGCAGGCAGAAAGAGCTAGCCTGGAAAGCTGTTGCTCAGCCTCATCTGCCCATGGCACTGCTCGCACAGAGGCACAGAGACTGGGGCTGCTTGCTTGTCTTGTCCCCTCAAACTTCAAACGTAGCTTAGGTGGTCCGTGCCGGGCGCCTCCGGCAGCCCTGCTCCGAAAATGCGAACGTCTGCAGATAGCTCGCAGGCAGAAAGAGCTAGCCTGGAAAGCTGTTGCTCAGCCTCATCTGCCCATGGCACTGCTCGCACAGAGGCACAGAGACTGGGGCTGCTTGCTTGTCTTGCCCCCTCAAACTTCAAATGTAGCTTAGGTGGTCCGTGCCGGGCGCATCCGGCAGCCCTGCTCCGAAAATTCGAACGTCTGCAGATAGCTCGCAGGCAGAAAGAGCTAGCCTGGAAAGCTGTTGCTCAGCCTCATCTGCCCATGGCACTGCTCGCACAGAGGCACAGAGACTGGGGCTGCTTGCTTGTCTTGTCCCCTCAAACTTCAAACGTAGCTTAGGTGGTCTGTGCCGGGCGCCTCCGGCAGCCCTGCTCCGAAAATTCGAACGTCTGCAGATAGCTCGCAGGCAGAAAGAGCTAGCCTGGAAAGCTGTTGCTCAGCCTCATCTGCCCATGGCACTGCTCGCACAGAGGCACAGAGACTGGGGCTGCTTGCTTGTCTTGTCCCCTCAAACTTCAAACGTAGCTTAGGTGGTCTGTGCCGGGCGCCTCCGGCAGCCCTACTCCGAAAATGCAAACGTCTGCAGATAGCTCGCAGGCAGAAAGAGCTAGCCTGGAAAGCTGTTGCTCAGCCTCATCTGCCCATGGCACTGCTCGCACAGAGGCACAGAGACTGGGGCTGCTTGCTTGTCTTGTCCCCTCAAACTTCAAACGTAGCTTAGGTGGTCCGTGCCGGGCGCCTCCGGCAGCCCTGCTCCGAAAATGCAAACGTCTGCAGATAGCTCGCAGGCAGAAAGAGCTAGCCTGGAAAGCTGTTGCTCAGCCTCATCTGCCCATGGCACTGCTCGCACAGAGGCACAGAGACTGGGGCTGCTTGCTTGTCTTGTCCCCTCAAACTTCAAACGTAGCTTAGGTGGTCCGTGCCGGGCACCTCCGGCAGCCCTGATCCGAAAATTCGAACGTCTGCAGATAGCTCGCAGGCAGAAAGAGCTAGCCTGGAAAGCTGCTGCTCAGCCTCATCTGCACATGGCACTGCTCGCACAGAGGCACAGAGACTGGGGCTGCTTGCTTGTCTTGTCCCCTCAAACTTCAAACGTAGCTTAGGTGGTCCGTGCCGGGCGCCTCCGGCAGCCCTGCTCCGAAAATGCAAACGTCTGCAGATAGCTCGCAGGCAGAAAGAGCTAGCCTGGAAAGCTGTTGCTCAGCCTCATCTGCCCATGGCACTGCTCGCACAGAGGCACAGAGACTGGGGCTGCTTGCTTGTCTTGTCCCCTCAAACTTCAAACGTAGCTTAGGTGGTCCGTGCCGGGCGCCTCCGGCAGCCCTGCTCCGAAAATGCGAACGTCTGCAGATAGCTCGCAGGCAGAAAGAGCTAGCCTGGAAAGCTGTTGCTCAGCCTCATCTGCCCATGGCACTGCTCGCACAGAGGCACAGAGACTGGGGCTGCTTGCTTGTCTTGCCCCCTCAAACTTCAAACATATCTTAGGTGGTCCGTGCCGGGCGACTCCGGCAGCCCTGCTCCGAAAATGCAAACGTCTGCAGATAGCTCGCAGGCAGAAAGAGCTAGCCTGGAAAGCTGTTGCTCAGCCTCATCTGCCCATGGCACTGCTCGCACAGAGGCACAGAGACTGGGGCTGCTTGCTTGTCTTGTCCCCTCAAACTTCAAACGTAGCTTAGGTGGTCCGTGCCTCGCGCCTCCGGCAGCCCTGCTCCGAAAATGCAAACGTCTGCAGATAACTCGCAGGCAGAAAGAGCTAGCCTGGAAAGCTGTTGCTCAGCCTCATCTGCCCATGGCACTGCTCGCACAGAGGCACAGAGACTGGGGCTGCTTGCTTGTCTTGCCCCCTCAAACTTCAAACGTAGCTTAGGTGGTCCGTGCCGGGCGCCTCCGGCAGCCCTGCTCCGAAAATGCGAACGTCTGCAGATAGCTTGCAGGCAGAAAGAGCTAGCCTGGAAAGCTGTTGCTCCGCCTCATCTGCCCATGGCACTGCTCGCACAGAGGCACAGAGACTGGGGCTGCTTGCTTGTTTTGCCCCCTCAAACTTCAAACGTAGCTTAGGTGGTCCGTGCCGGGTGCATCTGGCAGCCCTGCTCCGAAAATTCGAACGTCTGCACATAGCTCGCAGGCAGAAAGAGCTAGCCTGGAAAGCTGTTGCTCAGCCTCATCTGCCCATGGCACTGCTCGCACAGAGGCACAGAGACTGGGGCTGCTTGCTTGTCTTGTCCCCTCAAACTTCAAACGTAGCTTAGGTGGTCCGTGCCGGGCGCCTCCGGCAGCCCTGCTCCGAAAATGCGAACGTCTGCAGATAGCTCGCAGGCAGAAAGAGCTAGCCTGGAAAGCTGTTGCTCAGCCTCATCTGCCCATGGCACTGCTCGCACAGAGGCACAGAGACTGGGGCTGCTTGCTTGTCTTGCCCCCTCAAACTTCAAATGTAGCTTAGGTGGTCCGTGCCGGGCGCATCCGGCAGCCCTGCTCCGAAAATTCGAACGTCTGCAGATAGCTCGCAGGCAGAAAGAGCTAGCCTGGAAAGCTGTTGCTCAGCCTCATCTGCCCATGGCACTGCTCGCACAGAGGCACAGAGACTGGGGCTGCTTGCTTGTCTTGTCCCCTCAAACTTCAAACGTAGCTTAGGTGGTCTGTGCCGGGCTCCTCCGGCAGCCCTGCTCCGAAAATTCGAACGTCTGCAGATAGCTCGCAGGCAGAAAGAGCTAGCCTGGAAAGCTGTTGCTCAGCCTCATCTGCCCATGGCACTGCTCGCACAGAGGCACAGAGACTGGGGCTGCTTGCTTGTCTTGTCCCCTCAAACTTCAAACGTAGCTTAGGTGGTCTGTGCCGGGCGCCTCCGGCAGCCCTACTCTGAAAATGCAAACGTCTGCAGATAGCTCGCAGGCAGAAAGAGCTAGCCTGGAAAGCTGTTGCTCAGCCTCATCTGCCCATGGCACTGCTCGCACAGAGGCACAGAGACTGGGGCTGCTTGCTTGTCTTGTCCCCTCAAACTTCAAACGTAGCTTAGGTGGTCCGTGCCGGGCGCCTCTGGCAGCCCTGCTCCGAAAATGCGAACGTCTGCAGATAGCTCGCAGGCAGAAAGAGCTAGCCTGGAAAGCTGTTGCTCAGCCTCATCTGCCCATGGCACTGCTCGCACAGAGGCACAGAGACTGGGGCTGCTTGCTTGTCTTGCCCCCTCAAACTTGAAACGTAATTTAGGTGGTCCGTGCCGGGCGCCTCCGGCAGCCCTGCTCCGAAAATGCGAACGTCTGCAGATAGCTCGAAGGCAGAAAGAGCTAGCCTGGAAAGCTGTTGCTCAGCCTCATCTGCCCATGGCACTGCTCGCACAGAGGCATAGAGACTGGGGCTGCTTGCTTGTTTTGCCCCGTCAAACTTCAAATGTAGCTTAGGTGGTCCGTGCCGGGCGCCTCCGGCAGCCCTGCTCCGAAAATGCGAACGTCTGCAGATAGCTCGCAGGCAGAAAGAGCTAGCCTGGAAAGCTGTTGCTCAGCCTCATCTGCCCATGGCACTACTCGCACAGAGGCACAGAGACTGGGGCTGCTTGCTTGTCTTGTCCCCTCAAACTTCAAACGTAGCTTAGGTGGTCCGTGCCGGGCGCCTCCGGCAGCCCTGCTCCGAAAATGCGAACGTCTGCAGATAGCTCGCAGGCAGAAAGAGCTAGCCTGGAAAGCTGTTGCTCAGCCTCATCTGCCCATGGCACTGCTCGCACAGAGGCACAGAGACTGGGGCTGCTTGCTTGTCTTGCCCCCTCAAACTTCAAACGTAATTTAGGTGGTCCGTGCCGGGCGCCTCCGGCAGCCCTGCTCCGAAAATGCGAACGTCTGCAGATAGCTCGAAGGCAGAAAGAGCTAGCCTGGAAAGCTGTTGCTCAGCCTCATCTGCCCATGGCACTGCTCGCACAGAGGCATAGAGACTGGGGCTGCTTGCTTGTTTTGCCCCGTCAAACTTCAAATGTAGCTTAGGTGGTCCGTGCCGGGCGCATCCGGCAGCCCTGCTCCGAAAATGCCAACGTCTGCAGATAGCTCGCAGGCAGAAAGAGCTAGCCTGGAAAGCTGTTGCTCAGCCTCATCTGCCCATGGCACTGCTCGCACAGAGGCACAGAGACTGGGGCTGCTTGCTTGTCTTGTCCCCTCAAACTTCAAACGTAGCTTAGGTGGTCCGTGCCGGGCGCATCCGGCAGCCCTGCTCCGAAAATGCGAACGTCTGCAGATAGCTCGCAGGCAGAAAGAGCTAGCCTGGAAAGCTGTTGCTCAGCCTCATCTGCCCATGGCACTGCTCGCACAGAGGCACAGAGACTGGGGCTGCTTGCTTGTCTTGTCCCCTCAAACTTCAAACGTAGCTTAGGTGGTCTGTGCCGGGCGCCTCCGGCAGCCCTGCTCCGAAAATGCAAACGTCTGCAGATAGCTCGCAGGCAGAAAGAGCTAGCCTGGAAAGCTGTTGCTCAGCCTCATCTGCCCATGGCACTGCTCGCACAGAGGCACAGAGACTGGGGCTGCTTGCTTGTCTTGCCCCCTCAAACTTCAAACGTAGCTTAGGTGGTCCGTGAAGGGCGCATCCGGCAGCCCTGCTCCGAAAATGCAAACGTCTGCAGATAGCTCGCAGGCAGAAAGAGCTAGCCTGGAAAGCTGTTGCTCAGCCTCATCTGCCCATGGCACTGCTCGCACAGAGGCACAGAGACTGGGGCTGCTTGCTTGTCTTGTCCCCTCAAACTTCAAACGTAGCTTAGGTGGTCTGTGCCGGGCGCCTCCGGCAGCCCTGCTCCGAAAATGCGAACGTCTGCAGATAGCTCGCAGGCAGAAAGAGCTAGCCTGGAAAGCTGTTGCTCAGCCTCATCTGCCCATGGCACTGCTCGCACAGAGGCACAGAGACTGGGGCTGCTTGCTTGTCTTGCCCCCTCAAACTTCAAACGTAACTTAGGTGGTCCGTGCCGGGCGCCTCCGGCAGCCCTGCTCCGAAAATGCAAACGTCTGCAGATAGCTCGCAGGCAGAAAGAGCTAGCCTGGAAAGCTGTTGCTCAGCCTCATCTGCCCATGGCACTGCTCGCACAGAGGCACAGAGACTGGGGCTGCTTGCTTGTCTTGTCCCCTCAAACTTCAAACGTAGCTTAGGTGGTCTGTGCCGGGCGCCTCCGGCAGCCCTGCTCCGAAAATCCAAACGTCTGCAGATAGCTTGCAGGCAGAAAGAGCTAGCCTGGAAAGCTGTTGCTCCGCCTCATCTGCCCATGGCACTGCTCGCACAGAGGCACAGAGACTGGGGCTGCTTGCTTGTTTTGCCCCCTCAAACTTCAAACGTAGCTTAGGTGGTCCGTGCCGGGTGCATCCGGCAGCCCTGCTCCGAAAATTCGAACGTCTGCAGATAGCTCGCAGGCAGAAAGAGCTAGCCTGGAAAGCTGTTGCTCAGCCTCATCTGCCCATGGCACTGCTCGCACAGAGGCACAGAGACTGGGGCTGCTTGCTTGTCTTGTCCCCTCAAACTTCAAACGTAGCTTAGGTGGTCTGTGCCGGGCGCCTCCGGCAGCCCTGCTCCGAAAATTCGAACGTCTGCAGATAGCTCGCAGGCAGAAAGAGCTAGCCTGGAAAGCTGTTGCTCAGCCTCATCTGCCCATGGCACTGCTCGCACAGAGGCACAGAGACTGGGGCTGCTTGCTTGTCTTGTCCCCTCAAACTTCAAACGTAGCTTAGGTGGTCTGTGCCGGGCGCCTCCGGCAGCCCTACTCTGAAAATGCAAACGTCTGCAGATAGCTCGCAGGCAGAAAGAGCTAGCCTGGAAAGCTGTTGCTCAGCCTCATCTGCCCATGGCACTGCTCGCACAGAGGCACAGAGACTGGGGCTGCTTGCTTGTCTTGTCCCCTCAAACTTCAAACGTAGCTTAGGTGGTCCGTGCCGGGCGCCTCCGGCAGCCCTGCTCCGAAAATGCGAACGTCTGCAGATAGCTCGCAGGCAGAAAGAGCTAGCCTGGAAAGCTGTTGCTCAGCCTCATCTGCCCATGGCACTGCTCGCACAGAGGCACAGAGACTGGGGCTGCTTGCTTGTCTTGCCCCCTCAAACTTGAAACGTAATTTAGGTGGTCCGTGCCGGGCGCCTCCGGCAGCCCTGCTCCGAAAATGCGAACGTCTGCAGATAGCTCGAAGGCAGAAAGAGCTAGCCTGGAAAGCTGTTGCTCAGCCTCATCTGCCCATGGCACTGCTCGCACAGAGGCATAGAGACTGGGGCTGCTTGCTTGTTTTGCCCCGTCAAACTTCAAATGTAGCTTAGGTGGTCCGTGCCGGGCGCCTCCGGCAGCCCTGCTCCGAAAATGCGAACGTCTGCAGATAGCTCGCAGGCAGAAAGAGCTAGCCTGGAAAGCTGTTGCTCAGCCTCATCTGCCCATGGCACTACTCGCACAGAGGCACAGAGACTGGGGCTGCTTGCTTGTCTTGTCCCCTCAAACTTCAAACGTAGCTTAGGTGGTCCGTGCCGGGCGCCTCCGGCAGCCCTGCTCCGAAAATGCGAACGTCTGCAGATAGCTCTCAGGCAGAAAGAGCTAGCCTGGAAAGCTGTTGCTCAGCCTCATCTGCCCATGGCACTGCTCGCACAGAGGCACAGAGACTGGGGCTGCTTGCTTGTCTTGTCCCCTCAAACTTCAAACGTAGCTTAGGTGGTCCGTGCCGGGCGCCTCCGGCAGCCCTGCTCCGAAAATGCGAACGTCTGCAGATAGCTCGCAGGCAGAAAGAGCTAGCCTGGAAAGCTGTTGCTCAGCCTCATCTGCCCATGGCACTGCTCGCACAGAGGCACAGAGACTGGGGCTGCTTGCTTGTCTTGCCCCCTCAAACTTCAAATGTAGCTTAGGTGGTCCGTGCCGGGCGCCTCCGGCAGCCCTGCTCCGAAAATGCGAACGTCTGCAGATAGCTCGCAGGCAGAAAGAGCTAGCCTGGAAAGCTGTTGCTCAGCCTCATCTGCCCATGGCACTACTCGCACAGAGGCACAGAGACTGGGGCTGCTTGCTTGTCTTGTCCCCTCAAACTTCAAACGTAGCTTAGGTGGTCCGTGCCGGGCGCCTCCGGCAGCCCTGCTCCGAAAATGCGAACGTCTGCAGATAGCTCTCAGGCAGAAAGAGCTAGCCTGGAAAGCTGTTGCTCAGCCTCATCTGCCCATGGCACTGCTCGCACAGAGGCACAGAGACTGGGGCTGCTTGCTTGTCTTGTCCCCTCAAACTTCAAACGTAGCTTAGGTGGTCCGTGCCGGGCGCCTCCGGCAGCCCTGCTCCGAAAATGCGAACGTCTGCAGATAGCTCGCAGGCAGAAAGAGCTAGCCTGGAAAGCTGTTGCTCAGCCTCATCTGCCCATGGCACTGCTCGCACAGAGGCACAGAGACTGGGGCTGCTTGCTTGTCTTGCCCCCTCAAACTTCAAATGTAGCTTAGGTGGTCCGTGCCGGGCGCATCCGGCAGCCCTGCTCCGAAAATTCGAACGTCTGCAGATAGCTCGCAGGCAGAAAGAGCTAGCCTGGAAAGCTGTTGCTCAGCCTCATCTGCCCATGGCACTGCTCGCACAGAGGCACAGAGACTGGGGCTGCTTGCTTGTCTTGTCCCCTCAAACTTCAAACGTAGCTTAGGTGGTCTGTGCCGGGCGCCTCCGGCAGCCCTGCTCCGAAAATTCGAACGTCTGCAGATAGCTCGCAGGCAGAAAGAGCTAGCCTGGAAAGCTGTTGCTCAGCCTCATCTGCCCATGGCACTGCTCGCACAGAGGCACAGAGACTGGGGCTGCTTGCTTGTCTTGTCCCCTCAAACTTCAAACGTAGCTTAGGTGGTCTGTGCCGGGCGCCTCCGGCAGCCCTACTCTGAAAATGCAAACGTCTGCAGATAGCTCGCAGGCAGAAAGAGCTAGCCTGGAAAGCTGTTGCTCAGCCTCATCTGCCCATGGCACTACTCGCACAGAGGCACAGAGACTGGGGCTGCTTGCTTGTCTTGTCCCCTCAAACTTCAAACGTAGCTTAGGTGGTCCGTGCCGGGCGCCTCCGGCAGCCCTGCTCCGAAAATGCGAACGTCTGCAGATAGCTCTCAGGCAGAAAGAGCTAGCCTGGAAAGCTGTTGCTCAGCCTCATCTGCCCATGGCACTGCTCGCACAGAGGCACAGAGACTGGGGCTGCTTGCTTGTCTTGTCCCCTCAAACTTCAAACGTAGCTTAGGTGGTCCGTGCCGGGCGCCTCCGGCAGCCCTGCTCCGAAAATGCGAACGTCTGCAGATAGCTCGCAGGCAGAAAGAGCTAGCCTGGAAAGCTGTTGCTCAGCCTCATCTGCCCATGGCACTGCTCGCACAGAGGCACAGAGACTGGGGCTGCTTGCTTGTCTTGCCCCCTCAAACTTCAAATGTAGCTTAGGTGGTCCGTGCCGGGCGCATCCGGCAGCCCTGCTCCGAAAATTCGAACGTCTGCAGATAGCTCGCAGGCAGAAAGAGCTAGCCTGGAAAGCTGTTGCTCAGCCTCATCTGCCCATGGCACTGCTCGCACAGAGGCACAGAGACTGGGGCTGCTTGCTTGTCTTGTCCCCTCAAACTTCAAACGTAGCTTAGGTGGTCTGTGCCGGGCGCCTCCGGCAGCCCTGCTCCGAAAATTCGAACGTCTGCAGATAGCTCGCAGGCAGAAAGAGCTAGCCTGGAAAGCTGTTGCTCAGCCTCATCTGCCCATGGCACTGCTCGCACAGAGGCACAGAGACTGGGGCTGCTTGCTTGTCTTGTCCCCTCAAACTTCAAACGTAGCTTAGGTGGTCTGTGCCGGGCGCCTCCGGCAGCCCTACTCTGAAAATGCAAACGTCTGCAGATAGCTCGCAGGCAGAAAGAGCTAGCCTGGAAAGCTGTTGCTCAGCCTCATCTGCCCATGGCACTGCTCGCACAGAGGCACAGAGACTGGGGCTGCTTGCTTGTCTTGTCCCCTCAAACTTCAAACGTAGCTTAGGTGGTCCGTGCCGGGCGCCTCCGGCAGCCCTGCTCCGAAAATTCGAACGTCTGCAGATAGCTCGCAGGCAGAAAGAGCTAGCCTGGAAAGCTGTTGCTCAGCCTCATCTGCCCATGGCACTGCTCGCACAGAGGCACAGAGACTGGGGCTGCTTGCTTGTCTTGTCCCCTCAAACTTCAAACGTAGCTTAGGTGGTCTGTGCCGGGCGCCTCCGGCAGCCCTGCTCCGAAAATTCGAACGTCTGCAGATAGCTCGCAGGCAGAAAGAGCTAGCCTGGAAAGCTGTTGCTCAGCCTCATCTGCCCATGGCACTGCTCGCACAGAGGCACAGAGACTGGGGCTGCTTGCTTGTCTTGTCCCCTCAAACTTCAAACGTAGCTTAGGTGGTCTGTGCCGGGCGCCTCCGGCAGCCCTACTCTGAAAATGCAAACGTCTGCAGATAGCTCGCAGGCAGAAAGAGCTAGCCTGGAAAGCTGTTGCTCAGCCTCATCTGCCCATGGCACTGCTCGCACAGAGGCACAGAGACTGGGGCTGCTTGCTTGTCTTGTCCCCTCAAACTTCAAACGTAGCTTAGGTGGTCCGTGCCGGGCGCCTCCGGCAGCCCTGCTCCGAAAATTCGAACGTCTGCAGATAGCTCGCAGGCAGAAAGAGCTAGCCTGGAAAGCTGTTGCTCAGCCTCATCTGCCCATGGCACTGCTCGCACAGAGGCACAGAGACTGGGGCTGCTTGCTTGTCTTGTCCCCTCAAACTTCAAACGTAGCTTAGGTGGTCTGTGCCGGGCGCCTCCGGCAGCCCTGCTCCGAAAATGCGAACGTCTGCAGATAGCTCGCAGGCAGAAAGAGCTAGCCTGGAAAGCTGTTGCTCAGCCTCATCTGCCCATGGCACTGCTCGCACAGAGGCACAGAGACTGGGGCTGCTTGCTTGTCTTGTCCCCTCAAACTTCAAACGTAGCTTAGGTGGTCTGTGCCGGGCGCCTCCGGCAGCCCTACTCTGAAAATGCAAACGTCTGCAGATAGCTCGCAGGCAGAAAGAGCTAGCCTGGAAAGCTGTTGCTCAGCCTCATCTGCCCATGGCACTGCTCGCACAGAGGCACAGAGACTGGGGCTGCTTGCTTGTCTTGTCCCCTCAAACTTCAAACGTAGCTTAGGTGGTCCGTGCCGGGCGCCTCCGGCAGCCCTGCTCCGAAAATGCGAACGTCTGCAGATAGCTCGCAGGCAGAAAGAGCTAGCCTGGAAAGCTGTTGCTCAGCCTCATCTGCCCATGGCACTGCTCGCACAGAGGCACAGAGACTGGGGCTGCTTGCTTGTCTTGCCCCCTCAAACTTGAAACGTAATTTAGGTGGTCCGTGCCGGGCGCCTCCGGCAGCCCTGCTCCGAAAATGCGAACGTCTGCAGATAGCTCGAAGGCAGAAAGAGCTAGCCTGGAAAGCTGTTGCTCAGCCTCATCTGCCCATGGCACTGCTCGCACAGAGGCATAGAGACTGGGGCTGCTTGCTTGTTTTGCCCCGTCAAACTTCAAATGTAGCTTAGGTGGTCCGTGCCGGGCGCCTCCGGCAGCCCTGCTCCGAAAATGCGAACGTCTGCAGATAGCTCGCAGGCAGAAAGAGCTAGCCTGGAAAGCTGTTGCTCAGCCTCATCTGCCCATGGCACTACTCGCACAGAGGCACAGAGACTGGGGCTGCTTGCTTGTCTTGTCCCCTCAAACTTCAAACGTAGCTTAGGTGGTCCGTGCCGGGCGCCTCCGGCAGCCCTGCTCCGAAAATGCGAACGTCTGCAGATAGCTCTCAGGCAGAAAGAGCTAGCCTGGAAAGCTGTTGCTCAGCCTCATCTGCCCATGGCACTGCTCGCACAGAGGCACAGAGACTGGGGCTGCTTGCTTGTCTTGTCCCCTCAAACTTCAAACGTAGCTTAGGTGGTCCGTGCCGGGCGCCTCCGGCAGCCCTGCTCCGAAAATGCGAACGTCTGCAGATAGCTCGCAGGCAGAAAGAGCTAGCCTGGAAAGCTGTTGCTCAGCCTCATCTGCCCATGGCACTGCTCGCACAGAGGCACAGAGACTGGGGCTGCTTGCTTGTCTTGCCCCCTCAAACTTCAAATGTAGCTTAGGTGGTCCGTGCCGGGCGCCTCCGGCAGCCCTGCTCCGAAAATGCGAACGTCTGCAGATAGCTCGCAGGCAGAAAGAGCTAGCCTGGAAAGCTGTTGCTCAGCCTCATCTGCCCATGGCACTACTCGCACAGAGGCACAGAGACTGGGGCTGCTTGCTTGTCTTGTCCCCTCAAACTTCAAACGTAGCTTAGGTGGTCCGTGCCGGGCGCCTCCGGCAGCCCTGCTCCGAAAATGCGAACGTCTGCAGATAGCTCTCAGGCAGAAAGAGCTAGCCTGGAAAGCTGTTGCTCAGCCTCATCTGCCCATGGCACTGCTCGCACAGAGGCACAGAGACTGGGGCTGCTTGCTTGTCTTGTCCCCTCAAACTTCAAACGTAGCTTAGGTGGTCCGTGCCGGGCGCCTCCGGCAGCCCTGCTCCGAAAATGCGAACGTCTGCAGATAGCTCGCAGGCAGAAAGAGCTAGCCTGGAAAGCTGTTGCTCAGCCTCATCTGCCCATGGCACTGCTCGCACAGAGGCACAGAGACTGGGGCTGCTTGCTTGTCTTGCCCCCTCAAACTTCAAATGTAGCTTAGGTGGTCCGTGCCGGGCGCATCCGGCAGCCCTGCTCCGAAAATTCGAACGTCTGCAGATAGCTCGCAGGCAGAAAGAGCTAGCCTGGAAAGCTGTTGCTCAGCCTCATCTGCCCATGGCACTGCTCGCACAGAGGCACAGAGACTGGGGCTGCTTGCTTGTCTTGTCCCCTCAAACTTCAAACGTAGCTTAGGTGGTCTGTGCCGGGCGCCTCCGGCAGCCCTGCTCCGAAAATTCGAACGTCTGCAGATAGCTCGCAGGCAGAAAGAGCTAGCCTGGAAAGCTGTTGCTCAGCCTCATCTGCCCATGGCACTGCTCGCACAGAGGCACAGAGACTGGGGCTGCTTGCTTGTCTTGTCCCCTCAAACTTCAAACGTAGCTTAGGTGGTCTGTGCCGGGCGCCTCCGGCAGCCCTACTCTGAAAATGCAAACGTCTGCAGATAGCTCGCAGGCAGAAAGAGCTAGCCTGGAAAGCTGTTGCTCAGCCTCATCTGCCCATGGCACTGCTCGCACAGAGGCACAGAGACTGGGGCTGCTTGCTTGTCTTGTCCCCTCAAACTTCAAACGTAGCTTAGGTGGTCCGTGCCGGGCGCCTCCGGCAGCCCTGCTCCGAAAATGCGAACGTCTGCAGATAGCTCGCAGGCAGAAAGAGCTAGCCTGGAAAGCTGTTGCTCAGCCTCATCTGCCCATGGCACTGCTCGCACAGAGGCACAGAGACTGGGGCTGCTTGCTTGTCTTGCCCCCTCAAACTTGAAACGTAATTTAGGTGGTCCGTGCCGGGCGCCTCCGGCAGCCCTGCTCCGAAAATGCGAACGTCTGCAGATAGCTCGAAGGCAGAAAGAGCTAGCCTGGAAAGCTGTTGCTCAGCCTCATCTGCCCATGGCACTGCTCGCACAGAGGCATAGAGACTGGGGCTGCTTGCTTGTTTTGCCCCGTCAAACTTCAAATGTAGCTTAGGTGGTCCGTGCCGGGCGCCTCCGGCAGCCCTGCTCCGAAAATGCGAACGTCTGCAGATAGCTCGCAGGCAGAAAGAGCTAGCCTGGAAAGCTGTTGCTCAGCCTCATCTGCCCATGGCACTACTCGCACAGAGGCACAGAGACTGGGGCTGCTTGCTTGTCTTGTCCCCTCAAACTTCAAACGTAGCTTAGGTGGTCCGTGCCGGGCGCCTCCGGCAGCCCTGCTCCGAAAATGCGAACGTCTGCAGATAGCTCGCAGGCAGAAAGAGCTAGCCTGGAAAGCTGTTGCTCAGCCTCATCTGCCCATGGCACTGCTCGCACAGAGGCACAGAGACTGGGGCTGCTTGCTTGTCTTGCCCCCTCAAACTTCAAACGTAATTTAGGTGGTCCGTGCCGGGCGCCTCCGGCAGCCCTGCTCCGAAAATGCGAACGTCTGCAGATAGCTCGAAGGCAGAAAGAGCTAGCCTGGAAAGCTGTTGCTCAGCCTCATCTGCCCATGGCACTGCTCGCACAGAGGCATAGAGACTGGGGCTGCTTGCTTGTTTTGCCCCGTCAAACTTCAAATGTAGCTTAGGTGGTCCGTGCCGGGCGCATCCGGCAGCCCTGCTCCGAAAATGCCAACGTCTGCAGATAGCTCGCAGGCAGAAAGAGCTAGCCTGGAAAGCTGTTGCTCAGCCTCATCTGCCCATGGCACTGCTCGCACAGAGGCACAGAGACTGGGGCTGCTTGCTTGTCTTGTCCCCTCAAACTTCAAACGTAGCTTAGGTGGTCCGTGCCGGGCGCATCCGGCAGCCCTGCTCCGAAAATGCGAACGTCTGCAGATAGCTCGCAGGCAGAAAGAGCTAGCCTGGAAAGCTGTTGCTCAGCCTCATCTGCCCATGGCACTGCTCGCACAGAGGCACAGAGACTGGGGCTGCTTGCTTGTCTTGTCCCCTCAAACTTCAAACGTAGCTTAGGTGGTCTGTGCCGGGCGCCTCCGGCAGCCCTGCTCCGAAAATGCAAACGTCTGCAGATAGCTCGCAGGCAGAAAGAGCTAGCCTGGAAAGCTGTTGCTCAGCCTCATCTGCCCATGGCACTGCTCGCACAGAGGCACAGAGACTGGGGCTGCTTGCTTGTCTTGCCCCCTCAAACTTCAAACGTAGCTTAGGTGGTCCGTGAAGGGCGCATCCGGCAGCCCTGCTCCGAAAATGCAAACGTCTGCAGATAGCTCGCAGGCAGAAAGAGCTAGCCTGGAAAGCTGTTGCTCAGCCTCATCTGCCCATGGCACTGCTCGCACAGAGGCACAGAGACTGGGGCTGCTTGCTTGTCTTGTCCCCTCAAACTTCAAACGTAGCTTAGGTGGTCTGTGCCGGGCGCCTCCGGCAGCCCTGCTCCGAAAATGCGAACGTCTGCAGATAGCTCGCAGGCAGAAAGAGCTAGCCTGGAAAGCTGTTGCTCAGCCTCATCTGCCCATGGCACTGCTCGCACAGAGGCACAGAGACTGGGGCTGCTTGCTTGTCTTGCCCCCTCAAACTTCAAACGTAACTTAGGTGGTCCGTGCCGGGCGCCTCCGGCAGCCCTGCTCCGAAAATGCAAACGTCTGCAGATAGCTCGCAGGCAGAAAGAGCTAGCCTGGAAAGCTGTTGCTCAGCCTCATCTGCCCATGGCACTGCTCGCACAGAGGCACAGAGACTGGGGCTGCTTGCTTGTCTTGTCCCCTCAAACTTCAAACGTAGCTTAGGTGGTCTGTGCCGGGCGCCTCCGGCAGCCCTGCTCCGAAAATCCAAACGTCTGCAGATAGCTTGCAGGCAGAAAGAGCTAGCCTGGAAAGCTGTTGCTCCGCCTCATCTGCCCATGGCACTGCTCGCACAGAGGCACAGAGACTGGGGCTGCTTGCTTGTTTTGCCCCCTCAAACTTCAAACGTAGCTTAGGTGGTCCGTGCCGGGTGCATCCGGCAGCCCTGCTCCGAAAATTCGAACGTCTGCACATAGCTCGCAGGCAGAAAGAGCTAGCCTGGAAAGCTGTTGCTCAGCCTCATCTGCCCATGGCACTGCTCGCACAGAGGCACAGAGACTGGGGCTGCTTGCTTGTCTTGTCCCCTCAAACTTCAAACGTAGCTTAGGTGGTCTGTGCCGGGCGCCTCCGGCAGCCCTGCTCCGAAAATTCGAACGTCTGCAGATAGCTCGCAGGCAGAAAGAGCTAGCCTGGAAAGCTGTTGCTCAGCCTCATCTGCCAATGGCACTGCTCGCACAGAGGCACAGAGACTGGGGCTGCTTGCTTGTCTTGCCCCCTCAAACTTCAAACGTAGCTTAGGTGGTCTGTGCCGGGCGCCTCCGGCAGCCCTGCTCCGAAAATGCGAACGTCTGCAGATAGCTCGCAGGCAGAAAGAGCTAGCCTGGAAAGCTGTTGCTCAGCCTCATCTGCCCATGGCACTGCTCGCACAGAGGCACAGACACTGGGGCTGCTTGCTTGTCTTGCCCCCTCAAACTTCAAACGTAGCTTAGGTGGTCCGTGCCGGGCGCCTCCGGCAGCCCTGCTCCGAAAATGCGAACGTCTGCAGATAGCTCGCAGGCAGAAAGAGCTAGCCTGGAAAGCTGTTGCTCAGCCTCTTCTGCCCATGGCACTGCTCGCACAGAGACACAGAGACTGGGGCTGCTTGCTTGTCTTGCCCCCTCAAACTTCAAACGTAGCTTAGGTGGTCCGTGCCGGGCGCCTCCGGCAGCCCTGCTCCGAAAATGCAAACGTCTGCAGATAGCTCGCAGGCAGAAAGAGCTAGCCTGGAAAGCTGTTGCTCAGCCTCATCTGCCCATGGCACTGCTCGCACAGAGGCACAGAGACTGGGGCTGCTTGGTTATTTTGTCCCCTCAAACTTCAAACGTAGCTTAGGTGGTCCGTGCCGGGCGCCTCCGGCAGCCCTGATCCGAAAATTCGAACGTCTGCAGATAGCTCGCAGGCAGAAAGAGCTAGCCTGGAAAGCTGTTGCTCAGCCTCATCTGCCCATGGCACTGCTCGCACAGAGGCACAGAGACTGGGGCTGCTTGCTTGTCTTGTCCCCTCAAACTTCAAACGTAGCTTAGGTGGTCCGTGCCGGGCGCCTCCGGCAGCCCTGCTCCGAAAATGCAAACGTCTGCAGATAGCTCGCAGGCAGAAAGAGCTAGCCTGGAAAGCTGTTGCTCAGCCTCATCTGCCCATGGCACTGCTCGCACAGAGGCACAGAGACTGGGGCTGCTTGCTTGTCTTGTCCCCTCAAACTTCAAACGTAGCTTAGGTGGTCCGTGCCGGGCGCCTCCGGCAGCCCTGCTCCGAAAATGCGAACGTCTGCAGATAGCTCGCAGGCAGAAAGAGCTAGCCTGGAAAGCTGTTGCTCAGCCTCATCTGCCCATGGCACTGCTCGCACAGAGGCACAGAGACTGGGGCTGCTTGCTTGTCTTGCCCCCTCAAACTTCAAATGTAGCTTAGGTGGTCCGTGCCGGGCGCATCCGGCAGCCCTGCTCCGAAAATTCGAACGTCTGCAGATAGCTCGCAGGCAGAAAGAGCTAGCCTGGAAAGCTGTTGCTCAGCCTCATCTGCCCATGGCACTGCTCGCACAGAGGCACAGAGACTGGGGCTGCTTGCTTGTCTTGTCCCCTCAAACTTCAAACGTAGCTTAGGTGGTCTGTGCCGGGCGCCTCCGGCAGCCCTGCTCCGAAAATTCGAACGTCTGCAGATAGCTCGCAGGCAGAAAGAGCTAGCCTGGAAAGCTGTTGCTCAGCCTCATCTGCCCATGGCACTGCTCGCACAGAGGCACAGAGACTGGGGCTGCTTGCTTGTCTTGTCCCCTCAAACTTCAAACGTAGCTTAGGTGGTCTGTGCCGGGCGCCTCCGGCAGCCCTACTCCGAAAATGCAAACGTCTGCAGATAGCTCGCAGGCAGAAAGAGCTAGCCTGGAAAGCTGTTGCTCAGCCTCATCTGCCCATGGCACTGCTCGCACAGAGGCACAGAGACTGGGGCTGCTTGCTTGTCTTGTCCCCTCAAACTTCAAACGTAGCTTAGGTGGTCCGTGCCGGGCGCCTCCGGCAGCCCTGCTCCGAAAATGCAAACGTCTGCAGATAGCTCGCAGGCAGAAAGAGCTAGGCTGGAAAGCTGTTGCTCAGCCTCATCTGCCCATGGCACTGCTCGCACAGAGGCACAGAGACTGGGGCTGCTTGCTTGTCTTGTCCCCTCAAACTTCAAACGTAGCTTAGGTGGTCCGTGCCGGGCACCTCCGGCAGCCCTGATCCGAAAATTCGAACGTCTGCAGATAGCTCGCAGGCAGAAAGAGCTAGCCTGGAAAGCTGCTGCTCAGCCTCATCTGCACATGGCACTGCTCGCACAGAGGCACAGAGACTGGGGCTGCTTGCTTGTCTTGTCCCCTCAAACTTCAAACGTAGCTTAGGTGGTCCGTGCCGGGCGCCTCCGGCAGCCCTGCTCCGAAAATGCAAACGTCTGCAGATAGCTCGCAGGCAGAAAGAGCTAGCCTGGAAAGCTGTTGCTCAGCCTCATCTGCCCATGGCACTGCTCGCACAGAGGCACAGAGACTGGGGCTGCTTGCTTGTCTTGTCCCCTCAAACTTCAAACGTAGCTTAGGTGGTCCGTGCCGGGCGCCTCCGGCAGCCCTGCTCCGAAAATGCGAACGTCTGCAGATAGCTCGCAGGCAGAAAGAGCTAGCCTGGAAAGCTGTTGCTCAGCCTCATCTGCCCATGGCACTGCTCGCACAGAGGCACAGAGACTGGGGCTGCTTGCTTGTCTTGCCCCCTCAAACTTCAAACATATCTTAGGTGGTCCGTGCCGGGCGACTCCGGCAGCCCTGCTCCGAAAATGCAAACGTCTGCAGATAGCTCGCAGGCAGAAAGAGCTAGCCTGGAAAGCTGTTGCTCAGCCTCATCTGCCCATGGCACTGCTCGCACAGAGGCACAGAGACTGGGGCTGCTTGCTTGTCTTGTCCCCTCAAACTTCAAACGTAGCTTAGGTGGTCCGTGCCTCGCGCCTCCGGCAGCCCTGCTCCGAAAATGCAAACGTCTGCAGATAACTCGCAGGCAGAAAGAGCTAGCCTGGAAAGCTGTTGCTCAGCCTCATCTGCCCATGGCACTGCTCGCACAGAGGCACAGAGACTGGGGCTGCTTGCTTGTCTTGCCCCCTCAAACTTCAAACGTAGCTTAGGTGGTCCGTGCCGGGCGCCTCCGGCAGCCCTGCTCCGAAAATGCGAACGTCTGCAGATAGCTTGCAGGCAGAAAGAGCTAGCCTGGAAAGCTGTTGCTCCGCCTCATCTGCCCATGGCACTGCTCGCACAGAGGCACAGAGACTGGGGCTGCTTGCTTGTTTTGCCCCCTCAAACTTCAAACGTAGCTTAGGTGGTCCGTGCCGGGTGCATCTGGCAGCCCTGCTCCGAAAATTCGAACGTCTGCACATAGCTCGCAGGCAGAAAGAGCTAGCCTGGAAAGCTGTTGCTCAGCCTCATCTGCCCATGGCACTGCTCGCACAGAGGCACAGAGACTGGGGCTGCTTGCTTGTCTTGTCCCCTCAAACTTCAAACGTAGCTTAGGTGGTCCGTGCCGGGCGCCTCCGGCAGCCCTGCTCCGAAAATGCGAACGTCTGCAGATAGCTCGCAGGCAGAAAGAGCTAGCCTGGAAAGCTGTTGCTCAGCCTCATCTGCCCATGGCACTGCTCGCACAGAGGCACAGAGACTGGGGCTGCTTGCTTGTCTTGCCCCCTCAAACTTCAAATGTAGCTTAGGTGGTCCGTGCCGGGCGCATCCGGCAGCCCTGCTCCGAAAATTCGAACGTCTGCAGATAGCTCGCAGGCAGAAAGAGCTAGCCTGGAAAGCTGTTGCTCAGCCTCATCTGCCCATGGCACTGCTCGCACAGAGGCACAGAGACTGGGGCTGCTTGCTTGTCTTGTCCCCTCAAACTTCAAACGTAGCTTAGGTGGTCTGTGCCGGGCGCCTCCGGCAGCCCTGCTCCGAAAATTCGAACGTCTGCAGATAGCTCGCAGGCAGAAAGAGCTAGCCTGGAAAGCTGTTGCTCAGCCTCATCTGCCCATGGCACTGCTCGCACAGAGGCACAGAGACTGGGGCTGCTTGCTTGTCTTGTCCCCTCAAACTTCAAACGTAGCTTAGGTGGTCTGTGCCGGGCGCCTCCGGCAGCCCTACTCTGAAAATGCAAACGTCTGCAGATAGCTCGCAGGCAGAAAGAGCTAGCCTGGAAAGCTGTTGCTCAGCCTCATCTGCCCATGGCACTGCTCGCACAGAGGCACAGAGACTGGGGCTGCTTGCTTGTCTTGTCCCCTCAAACTTCAAACGTAGCTTAGGTGGTCCGTGCCGGGCGCCTCCGGCAGCCCTGCTCCGAAAATGCGAACGTCTGCAGATAGCTCGCAGGCAGAAAGAGCTAGCCTGGAAAGCTGTTGCTCAGCCTCATCTGCCCATGGCACTGCTCGCACAGAGGCACAGAGACTGGGGCTGCTTGCTTGTCTTGCCCCCTCAAACTTGAAACGTAATTTAGGTGGTCCGTGCCGGGCGCCTCCGGCAGCCCTGCTCCGAAAATGCGAACGTCTGCAGATAGCTCGAAGGCAGAAAGAGCTAGCCTGGAAAGCTGTTGCTCAGCCTCATCTGCCCATGGCACTGCTCGCACAGAGGCATAGAGACTGGGGCTGCTTGCTTGTTTTGCCCCGTCAAACTTCAAATGTAGCTTAGGTGGTCCGTGCCGGGCGCCTCCGGCAGCCCTGCTCCGAAAATGCGAACGTCTGCAGATAGCTCGCAGGCAGAAAGAGCTAGCCTGGAAAGCTGTTGCTCAGCCTCATCTGCCCATGGCACTACTCGCACAGAGGCACAGAGACTGGGGCTGCTTGCTTGTCTTGTCCCCTCAAACTTCAAACGTAGCTTAGGTGGTCCGTGCCGGGCGCCTCCGGCAGCCCTGCTCCGAAAATGCGAACGTCTGCAGATAGCTCGCAGGCAGAAAGAGCTAGCCTGGAAAGCTGTTGCTCAGCCTCATCTGCCCATGGCACTGCTCGCACAGAGGCACAGAGACTGGGGCTGCTTGCTTGTCTTGCCCCCTCAAACTTCAAACGTAATTTAGGTGGTCCGTGCCGGGCGCCTCCGGCAGCCCTGCTCCGAAAATGCGAACGTCTGCAGATAGCTCGCAGGCAGAAAGAGCTAGCCTGGAAAGCTGTTGCTCAGCCTCATCTGCCCATGGCACTGCTCGCACAGAGGCATAGAGACTGGGGCTGCTTGCTTGTTTTGCCCCGTCAAACTTCAAATGTAGCTTAGGTGGTCCGTGCCGGGCGCATCCGGCAGCCCTGCTCCGAAAATGCCAACGTCTGCAGATAGCTCGCAGGCAGAAAGAGCTAGCCTGGAAAGCTGTTGCTCAGCCTCATCTGCCCATGGCACTGCTCGCACAGAGGCACAGAGACTGGGGCTGCTTGCTTGTCTTGTCCCCTCAAACTTCAAACGTAGCTTAGGTGGTCCGTGCCGGGCGCATCCGGCAGCCCTGCTCCGAAAATGCGAACGTCTGCAGATAGCTCGCAGGCAGAAAGAGCTAGCCTGGAAAGCTGTTGCTCAGCCTCATCTGCCCATGGCACTGCTCGCACAGAGGCACAGAGACTGGGGCTGCTTGCTTGTCTTGTCCCCTCAAACTTCAAACGTAGCTTAGGTGGTCTGTGCCGGGCGCCTCCGGCAGCCCTGCTCCGAAAATGCAAACGTCTGCAGATAGCTCGCAGGCAGAAAGAGCTAGCCTGGAAAGCTGTTGCTCAGCCTCATCTGCCCATGGCACTGCTCGCACAGAGGCACAGAGACTGGGGCTGCTTGCTTGTCTTGCCCCCTCAAACTTCAAACGTAGCTTAGGTGGTCCGTGAAGGGCGCATCCGGCAGCCCTGCTCCGAAAATGCAAACGTCTGCAGATAGCTCGCAGGCAGAAAGAGCTAGCCTGGAAAGCTGTTGCTCAGCCTCATCTGCCCATGGCACTGCTCGCACAGAGGCACAGAGACTGGGGCTGCTTGCTTGTCTTGTCCCCTCAAACTTCAAACGTAGCTTAGGTGGTCTGTGCCGGGCGCCTCCGGCAGCCCTGCTCCGAAAATGCGAACGTCTGCAGATAGCTCGCAGGCAGAAAGAGCTAGCCTGGAAAGCTGTTGCTCAGCCTCATCTGCCCATGGCACTGCTCGCACAGAGGCACAGAGACTGGGGCTGCTTGCTTGTCTTGCCCCCTCAAACTTCAAACGTAACTTAGGTGGTCCGTGCCGGGCGCCTCCGGCAGCCCTGCTCCGAAAATGCAAACGTCTGCAGATAGCTCGCAGGCAGAAAGAGCTAGCCTGGAAAGCTGTTGCTCAGCCTCATCTGCCCATGGCACTGCTCGCACAGAGGCACAGAGACTGGGGCTGCTTGCTTGTCTTGTCCCCTCAAACTTCAAACGTAGCTTAGGTGGTCTGTGCCGGGCGCCTCCGGCAGCCCTGCTCCGAAAATCCAAACGTCTGCAGATAGCTCGCAGGCAGAAAGAGCTAGCCTGGAAAGCTGTTGCTCAGCCTCATCTGCCCATGGCACTGCTCGCACAGAGGCACAGAGACTGGGGCTGCTTGCTTGTCTTGTCCCCTCAAACTTCAAACGTAGCTTAGGTGGTCCGTGCCAGGCGCCTCCGGCAGCCCTGCTCCGAAAATCCAAACGTCTGCTGATAGCTCACAGCCAGAAAGAGCTAGCCTGGAAAGCTGTTGCTCAGCCTCATCTGCCCATGGCACTGCTCGCACAGAGGCACAGAGACTGGGGCTGCTTGCTTGTCTTGTCCCCTCAAACTTCAAACGTAGCTTAGGTGGTCCGTGCCGGGCGCCTCCGGCAGCCCTGCTCCGAAAATGCGAACGTCTGCAGATAGCTCGCAGGCAGAAAGAGCTAGCCTGGAAAGCTGTTGCTCAGCCTCATCTGCCCATGGCACTGCTCGCACAGAGGCACAGAGACTGGGGCTGCTTGCTTGTCTTGCCCCCTCAAACTTCAAACGTAATTTAGGTGGTCCGTGCCGGGCGCCTCCGGCAGCCCTGCTCCGAAAATGCGAACGTCTGCAGATAGCTCGCAGGCAGAAAGAGCTAGCCTGGAAAGCTGTTGCTCAGCCTCATCTGCCCATGGCACTGCTCGCACAGAGGCATAGAGACTGGGGCTGCTTGCTTGTTTTGCCCCGTCAAACTTCAAATGTAGCTTAGGTGGTCCGTGCCGGGCGCATCCGGCAGCCCTGCTCCGAAAATGCGAACGTCTGCAGATAGCTCGCAGGCAGAAAGAGCTAGCCTGGAAAGCTGTTGCTCAGCCTCATCTGCCCATGGCACTGCTCGCACAGAGGCACAGAGACTGGGGCTGCTTGCTTGTCTTGCCCCCTCAAACTTCAAACGTATCTTAGGTGGTCCGTGCCGGGCGCCTCCGGCAGCCCTGCTCCGAAAATGCAAACGTCTGCAGATAGCTCGCAGGCAGAAAGAGCTAGCCTGGAAAGCTGTTGCTCAGCCTCATCTGCCCATGGCACTGCTCGCACAGAGGCACAGAGACTGGGGCTGCTTGCTTGTCTTGTTCCCTCAAACTTCAAACGTAGCTTAGGTGGTCCGTGCCAGGCGCCTCCGGCAGCCCTGCTCCGAAAATCCAAACGTCTGCTGATAGCTCGCAGCCAGAAAGAGCTAGCCTGGAAAGCTGTTGCTCAGCCTCATCTGCCCATGGCACTGCTCGCACAGAGGCACAGAGACTGGGGCTGCTTGCTTGTCTTGTCCCCTCAAACTTCAAACGTAGCTTAGGTGGTCCGCGCCGGGCGCCTCCGGCAGCCCTGCTCCGAAAATGCGAACGTCTGCAGATAGCTCGCAGGCAGAAAGAGCTAGCCTGGAAAGCTGTTGCTCAGCCTCATCTGCCCATGGCACTGCTCGCACAGAGGCACAGAGACTGGGGCTGCTTGCTTGTCTTGCCCCCTCAAACTTTAAACGTAACTTAGGTGGTCCGTGCCGGGCGCCTCCGGCAGCCCTGCTCCGAAAATCCAAACGTCTGCAGATAGCTCGCAGCCAGAAAGAGCTAGCCTGGAAAGCTGTTGCTCAGCCTCATCTGCCCATGGCACTGCTCGCACAGAGGCACAGAGACTGAGGCTGCTTGCTTGTCTTGTCCCCTCAAACTTCAAATGTAGCTTAGGTGGTCTGTGCCGGGCGCATCCGGCAGCCCTGCTCCAAAAATGCGAACGTCTGCAGATAGCTCGCAGGCAGAAAGAGCTAGCCTGGAAAGCTGTTGCTCAGCCTCATCTGCCCATGGCACTGCTCGCACAGAGGCACAGAGACTGGGGCTGCTTGCTTGTCTTGTCCCCTCAAACTTCAAACGTAGCTTAGGTGGTCCGTGCCGGGCGCCTCCGGCAGCCCTGCTCCGAAAATGCAAACGTCTGCAGATAGCTCGCAGGCAGAAAGAGCTAGCCGGGAAAGCTGTTGCTCAGCCTCATCTGCCCATGGCACTGCTCGCACAGAGGCACAGAGACTGGGGCTGCTTGCTTGTCTTGTCCCCTCAAACTTCAAACGTAGCTTAGGTGGTCTGTGCCGGGCGCCTCCGGCAGCCCTGCTCCGAAAATGCAAACGTCTGCAGATAGCTCGCAGGCAGAAAGAGCTAGCCTGGAAAGCTGTTGCTCAGCCTCATCTGCCCATGGCACTGCTCGCACAGAGGCACAGAGACTGGGGCTGCTTGCTTGTCTTGTCCCCTCAAACTTCAAACGTAGCTTAGGTGGTCCGTGCCGGGCGCATCCGGCAGCCCTGCTCCGAAAATGCGAACGTCTGCAGATAGCTCGCAGGCAGAAAGAGCTAGCCTGGAAAGCTGTTGCTCAGCCTCATCTGCCCATGGCACTGCTCGCACAGAGGCACAGAGACTGGGGCTGCTTGCTTGTCTTGTCCCCTCAAACTTCAAACGTAGCTTAGGTGGTCCGTGCCGGGCGCCTCCGGCAGCCCTGCTCCGAAAATGCGAACGTCTGCAGATAGCTCGCAGGCAGAAAGAGCTAGCCTGGAAAGCTGTTGCTTAGCCTCATCTGCCCATGGCACTGCTCGCACAGAGGCACAGAGACTGGGGCTGCTTGCTTGTCTTGCCCCCTCAAACTTCAAACGTAATTTAGGTGGTCCGTGCCGGGCGCCTCCGGCAGCCCTGCTCCGAAAATGCAAACGTCTGCAGATAGCTCGCAGGCAGAAAGAGCTAGCCTGGAAAGCTGTTGCTCAGCCTCATCTGCCCATGGCACTGCTCGCACAGAGGCATAGAGACTGGGGCTGCTTGCTTGTTTTGCCCCGTCAAACTTCAAATGTAGCTTAGGTGGTCCGTGCCGGGCGCATCCGGCAGCCCTGCTCCGAAAATGCGAACGTCTGCAGATAGCTCGCAGGCAGAAAGAGCTAGCCTGGAAAGCTGTTGCTCAGCCTCATCTGCCCATGGCACTGCTCGCACAGAGGCACAGAGACTGGGGCTGCTTGCTTGTCTTGCCCCCTCAAACTTCAAACGTATCTTAGGTGGTCCGTGCCGGGCGCCTCCGGCAGCCCTGCTCCGAAAATGCAAACGTCTGCAGATAGCTCGCAGGCAGAAAGAGCTAGCCTGGAAAGCTGTTGCTCAGCCTCATCTGCCCATGGCACTGCTCGCACAGAGGCACAGAGACTGGGGCTGCTTGCTTGTCTTGTTCCCTCAAACTTCAAACGTAGCTTAGGTGGTCCGTGCCAGGCGCCTCCGGCAGCCCTGCTCCGAAAATCCAAACGTCTGCTGATAGCTCACAGCCAGAAAGAGCTAGCCTGGAAAGCTGTTGCTCAGCCTCATCTGCCCATGGCACTGCTCGCACAGAGGCACAGAGACTGGGGCTGCTTGCTTGTCTTGTCCCCTCAAACTTCAAACGTAGCTTAGGTGGTCCGCGCCGGGCGCCTCCGGCAGCCCTGCTCCAAAAATGCGAACGTCTGCAGATAGCTCGCAGGCAGAAAGAGCTAGCCTGGAAAGCTGTTGCTCAGCCTCATCTGCCCATGGCACTGCTCGCACAGAGGCACAGAGACTGGGGCTGCTTGCTTGTCTTGTCCCCTCAAACTTCAAACGTAGCTTAGGTGGTCCGTGCCGGGCGCCTCCGGCAGCCCTGCTCCGAAAATGCAAACGTCTGCAGATAGCTCGCAGGCAGAAAGAGCTAGCCGGGAAAGCTGTTGCTCAGCCTCATCTGCCCATGGCACTGCTCGCACAGAGGCACAGAGACTGGGGCTGCTTGCTTGTCTTGTCCCCTCAAACTTCAAACGTAGCTTAGGTGGTCTGTGCCGGGCGCCTCCGGCAGCCCTGCTCCGAAAATGCAAACGTCTGCAGATAGCTCGCAGGCAGAAAGAGCTAGCCTGGAAAGCTGTTGCTCAGCCTCATCTGCCCATGGCACTGCTCGCACAGAGGCACAGAGACTGGGGCTGCTTGCTTGTCTTGTCCCCTCAAACTTCAAACGTAGCTTAGGTGGTCCGTGCCGGGCGCATCCGGCAGCCCTGCTCCGAAAATGCGAACGTCTGCAGATAGCTCGCAGGCAGAAAGAGCTAGCCTGGAAAGCTGTTGCTCAGCCTCATCTGCCCATGGCACTGCTCGCACAGAGGCACAGAGACTGGGGCTGCTTGCTTGTCTTGTCCCCTCAAACTTCAAACGTAGCTTAGGTGGTCCGTGCCGGGCGCCTCCGGCAGCCCTGCTCCGAAAATGCGAACGTCTGCAGATAGCTCGCAGGCAGAAAGAGCTAGCCTGGAAAGCTGTTGCTCAGCCTCATCTGCCCATGGCACTGCTCGCACAGAGGCACAGAGACTGGGGCTGCTTGCTTGTCTTGCCCCCTCAAACTTCAAACGTAATTTAGGTGGTCCGTGCCGGGCGCCTCCGGCAGCCCTGCTCCGAAAATGCGAACGTCTGCAGATAGCTCGCAGGCAGAAAGAGCTAGCCTGGAAAGCTGTTGCTCAGCCTCATCTGCCCATGGCACTGCTCGCACAGAGGCACAGAGACTGGGGCTGCTTGCTTGTCTTGTCCCCTCAAACTTCAAACGTAGCTTAGGTGGTCTGTGCCGGGCGCCTCCGGCAGCCCTGCTCCGAAAATGCAAACGTCTGCAGATAGCTCGCAGGCAGAAAGAGCTAGCCTGGAAAGCTGTTGCTCAGCCTCATCTGCCCATGGCACTGCTCGCACAGAGGCACAGAGACTGGGGCTTCTTGCTTGTCTTGTCCCCTCAAACTTCAAACGTATCTTAGGCGATCCGTGACGGGCGCCTCCGGCAGCCCTGCTCCGAAAATGCGAACGTCTGCAGATAGCTCGCAGGCAGAAAGAGCTAGCCTGGAAAGCTGTTGCTCAGCCTCATCTGTCCATGGCACTGCTCGCACAGAGGCACAGAGACTGGGGCTGCTTGCTTGTCTTGTCCCCTCAAACTTCAAACGTAGCTTAGGTGGTCCGTGCCGGGCGCATCCGGCAGCCCTGCTCCGAAAATGCGAACGTCTGCAGATAGCTCGCAGGCAGAAAGAGCTAGCCTGGAAAGCTGTTGCTCAGCCTCATCTGCCCATGGCACTGCTCGCACAGAGGCACAGAGACTGGGGCTGCTTGCTTGTCTTGTCCCCTCAAACTTCAAACGTAGCTTAGGTGGTCCGTGCCGGGCGCCTCCGGCAGCCCTGCTCCAAAAATGCAAACGTCTGCAGATAGCTCGCAGGCAGAAAGAGCTAGCCTGGAAAGCTGTTGCTCAGCCTCATCTGCCCATGGCACTGCTCGCACAGAGGCACAGAGACTGGGGCTGCTTGCTTGTCTTGTCCCCTCAAACTTCAAACGTAGCTTAGGTGGTCTGTGCCGGGCGCCTCCGGCAGCCCTGCTCCGAAAATGCAAACGTCTGCAGATAGCTCGCAGGCAGAAAGAGCTAGCCTGGAAAGCTGTTGCTCAGCCTCATCTGCCCATGGCACTGCTCGCACAGAGGCACAGAGACTGGGGCTTCTTGCTTGTCTTGTCCCCTCAAACTTCAAACGTATCTTAGGCGATCCGTGACGGGCGCCTCCGGCAGCCCTGCTCCGAAAATGCGAACGTCTGCAGATAGCTCGCAGGCAGAAAGAGCTAGCCTGGAAAGCTGTTGCTCAGCCTCATCTGTCCATGGCACTGCTCGCACAGAGGCACAGAGACTGGGGCTGCTTGCTTGTCTTGTCCCCTCAAACTTCAAACGTAGCTTAGGTGGTCCGTGCCGGGCGCATCCGGCAGCCCTGCTCCGAAAATGCGAACGTCTGCAGATAGCTCGCAGGCAGAAAGAGCTAGCCTGGAAAGCTGTTGCTCAGCCTCATCTGCCCATGGCACTGCTCGCACAGAGGCACAGAGACTGGGGCTGCTTGCTTGTCTTGTCCCCTCAAACTTCAAACGTAGCTTAGGTGGTCTGTGCCGGGCGCCTCCGGCAGCCCTGCTCCGAAAATCCAAACGTCTGCAGATAGCTCGCAGGCAGAAAGAGCTAACCTGGAAAGCTGTTGCTCAGCCTCATCTGCCCATGGCACTGCTCGCACAGAGGCACAGAGACTGGGGCTGCTTGCTTGTCTTGCCCCCTCAAACTTCAAACGTAGCTTAGGTGGTCCGTGCCGGGCGCATCCGGCAGCCCTGCTCCGAAAATGCAAACGTCTGCAGATAGCTCGCAGGCAGAAAGAGCTAGCCTGGAAAGCTGTTGCTCAGCCTCATCTGCCCATGGCACTGCTCGCACAGAGGCACAGAGACTGGGGCTGCTTGCTTGTCTTGTCCCCTCAAACTTCAAACGTAGCTTAGGTGGTCTGTGCCGGGCGCCTCCGGCAGCCCTGCTCCAAAAATGCGAACGTCTGCAGATAGCTCGCAGCCAGAAAGAGCTAGCCTGGAAAGCTGTTGCTCAGCCTCATCTGCCCATGGCACTGCTCGCACAGAGGCACAGAGACTGGGGCTGCTTGCTTGTCTTGTTCCCTCAAACTTCAAACGTAGCTTAGGTGGTCCGTGCCAGGCGCCTCCGGCAGCCCTGCTCCGAAAATCCAAACGTCTGCTGATAGCTCACAGCCAGAAAGAGCTAGCCTGGAAAGCTGTTGCTCAGCCTCATCTGCCCATGGCACTGCTCGCACAGAGGCACAGAGACTGGGGCTGCTTGCTTGTCTTGTCCCCTCAAACTTCAAACGTAGCTTAGGTGGTCCGCGCCGGGCGCCTCCGGCAGCCCTGCTCCGAAAATGCGAACGTCTGCAGATAGCTCGCAGGCAGAAAGAGCTAGCCTGGAAAGCTGTTGCTCAGCCTCATCTGCCCATGGCACTGCTCGCACAGAGGCACAGAGACTGGGGCTGCTTGCTTGTCTTGCCCCCTCAAACTTTAAACGTAACTTAGGTGGTCCGTGCCGGGCGCCTCCGGCAGCCCTGCTCCGAAAATCCAAACGTCTGCAGATAGCTCGCAGCCAGAAAGAGCTAGCCTGGAAAGCTGTTGCTCAGCCTCATCTGCCCATGGCACTGCTCGCACAGAGGCACAGAGACTGAGGCTGCTTGCTTGTCTTGTCCACTCAAACTTCAAATGTAGCTTAGGTGGTCCGTGCCGGGCGCATCCGGCAGCCCTGCTCCAAAAATGCGAACGTCTGCAGATAGCTCGCAGGCAGAAAGAGCTAGCCTGGAAAGCTGTTGCTCAGCCTCATCTGCCCATGGCACTGCTCGCACAGAGGCACAGAGACTGGGGCTGCTTGCTTGTCTTGTCCCCTCAAACTTCAAACGTATCTTAGGTGGTCCGTGCCGGGCGCCTCCGGCAGCCCTGCTCCAAAAATGCAAACGTCTGCAGATAGCTCGCAGGCAGAAAGAGCTAGCCTGGAAAGCTGTTGCTCAGCCTCATCTGCCCATGGCACTGCTCGCACAGAGGCACAGAGACTGGGGCTGCTTGCTTGTCTTGTCCCCTCAAACTTCAAACGTAGCTTAGGTGGTCTGTGCCGGGCGCCTCCGGCAGCCCTGCTCCGAAAATGCAAACGTCTGCAGATAGCTCGCAGGCAGAAAGAGCTAGCCTGGAAAGCTGTTGCTCAGCCTCATCTGCCCATGGCACTGCTCGCACAGAGGCACAGAGACTGGGGCTTCTTGCTTGTCTTGTCCCCTCAAACTTCAAACGTATCGTAGGCGATCCGTGACGGGCGCCTCCGGCAGCCCTGCTCCGAAAATGCGAACGTCTGCAGATAGCTCGCAGGCAGAAAGAGCTAGCCTGGAAAGCTGTTGCTCAGCCTCATCTGTCCATGGCACTGCTCGCACAGAGGCACAGAGACTGGGGCTGCTTGCTTGTCTTGTCCCCTCAAACTTCAAACGTAGCTTAGGTGGTCCGTGCCGGGCGCATCCGGCAGCCCTGCTCCGAAAATGCGAACGTCTGCAGATAGCTCGCAGGCAGAAAGAGCTAGCCTGGAAAGCTGTTGCTCAGCCTCATCTGCCCATGGCACTGCTCGCACAGAGGCACAGAGACTGGGGCTGCTTGCTTGTCTTGTCCCCTCAAACTTCAAACGTAGCTTAGGTGGTCTGTGCCGGGCGCCTCCGGCAGCCCTGCTCCGAAAATCCAAACGTCTGCAGATAGCTCGCAGGCAGAAAGAGCTAACCTGGAAAGCTGTTGCTCAGCCTCATCTGCCCATGGCACTGCTCGCACAGAGGCACAGAGACTGGGGCTGCTTGCTTGTCTTGCCCCCTCAAACTTCAAACGTAGCTTAGGTGGTCCGTGCCGGGCGCATCCGGCAGCCCTGCTCCGAAAATGCAAACGTCTGCAGATAGCTCGCAGGCAGAAAGAGCTAGCCTGGAAAGCTGTTGCTCAGCCTCATCTGCCCATGGTACTGCTCGCACAGAGGCACAGAGACTGGGGCTGCTTGCTTGTCTTGTCCCCTCAAACTTCAAACGTAGCTTAGGTGGTCTGTGCCGGGCGCCTCCGGCAGCCCTGCTCCAAAAATGCGAACGTCTGCAGATAGCTCGCAGCCAGAAAGAGCTAGCCTGGAAAGCTGTTGCTCAGCCTCATCTGCCCATGGCACTGCTCGCACAGAGGCACAGAGACTGGGGCTGCTTGCTTGTCTTGTCCCCTCAAACTTCAAACGTAGCTTAGGTGGTCCGTGCCGGGCGCATCCGGCAGCCCTGCTCCGAAAATGCAAACGTCTGCAGATAGCTCGCAGGCAGAAAGAGCTAGCCTGGAAAGCTGTTGCTCAGCCTCATCTGCCCATGGCACTGGTCGCACAGAGGCACAGAGACTGGGGCTGCTTGCTTGTCTTGCCCCCTCAAACTTCAAACGTAACTTAGGTGGTCCGTGCCGGGCGCCTCCGGCAGCCCTGCTCCGAAAATGCAAACGTCTGCAGATAGCTCGCAGGCAGAAAGAGCTAGCCTGGAAAGCTGTTGCTCAGCCTCATCTGCCCATGGCACTGCTCGCACAGAGGCACAGAGACTGGGGCTGCTTGCTTGTTTTGCCCCCTCAAACTTCAAATGTAGCTTAGGTGGTCCGTGCCGGGCGCATCCGGCAGCCCTGCTCCGAAAATGCGAACGTCTGCAGATAGCTCGCAGGCAGAAAGAGCTAGCCTGGAAAGCTGTTGCTCAGCCTCATCTGCCCATGGCACTGCTCGCACAGAGGCACAGAGACTGGGGCTGCTTGCTTGTCTTGCCCCCTCAAACTTCAAACGTAGCTTAGGTGGTCCGTGCCGGGCGCCTCCGGCAGCCCTGCTCCGAAAATGCAAACGTCTGCAGATAGCTCGCAGGCAGAAAGAGCTAGCCTGGAAAGCTGTTGCTCAGCCTCATCTGCCCATGGCACTGCTCGCACAGAGGCACAGAGACTGGGGCTGCTTGCTTGTTTTGCCCTCTCAAACTTCAAAAGTAGCTTAGGTGGTCCGTGCCGGGCGCATCCGGCAGCCCTGCTCCGAAAATGCGAACGTCTGCAGATAGCTCGCAGGCAGAAAGAGCTAGCCTGGAAAGCTGTTGCTCAGCCTCATCTGCCCATGGCACTGCTCGCACAGAGGCACAGAGACTGGGGCTGCTTGCTTGTCTTGCCCCCTCAAACTTCAAACGTAATTTAGGTGGTCCGTGCCGGGCGCCTCCGGCAGCCCTGCTCCGAAAATGCGAACGTCTGCAGATAGCTCGCAGGCAGAAAGAGCTAGCCTGGAAAGCTGTTGCTCATCCTCATCTGCCCATGGCACTGGTCGCACAGAGGCACAGAGACTGGGGCTGCTTGCTTGTCTTGCCCCCTCAAACTTCAAACGTAACTTAGGTGGTCCGTGCCGGGCGCCTCCGGCAGCCCTGCTCCGAAAATGCAAACGTCTGCAGATAGCTCGCAGGCAGAAAGAGCTAGCCTGGAAAGCTGTTGCTCAGCCTCATCTGCCCATGGCACTGCTCGCACAGAGGCACAGAGACTGGGGCTGCTTGCTTGTCTTGCCCCCTCAAACTTCAAACGTAGCTTAGGTGGTCCGTGACGGGCGCCTCCGGCAGCCCTGCTCCGAAAATGCAAACGTCTGCAGATAGCTCGCAGGCAGAAAGAGCTAGCCTGGAAAGCTGTTGCTCAGCCTCATCTGCCCATGGCACTGCTCGCACAGAGGCACAGAGACTGGGGCTGCTTGCTTGTCTTGTCCCCTCAAACTTCAAACGTAGCTTAGGTGGTCCGTGCCGGGCGCCTCCGGCAGCCCTGCTCCGAAAATCCAAACGTCTGCAGATAGCTCACAGGCAGAAAGAGCTAGCCTGGGAAGCTGTTGCTCAGCCTCATCTGCCCATGGCACTGCTCGCACAGAGGCACAGAGACTGGGGCTGCTTGCTTGTCTTGCCCCCTCAAACTTCAAACGTAGCTTAGGTGGTCTGTGCCGGGCGCCTCCGGCAGCCCTGCTCCAAAAATGCGAACGTCTGCAGATAGCTCGCAGGCAGAAAGAGCTAGCCTGGAAAGCTGTTGCTCAGCCTCATCTGCCCATGGCACTGCTCGCACAGAGGCACAGAGACTGGGGCTGCTTGCTTGTCTTGTCCCCTCAAACTTCAAACGTAGCTTAGGTGGTCCGTGCCGGGCGCATCCGGCAGCCCTGCTCCGAAAATGCGAACGTCTGCAGATAGCTCGCAGGCAGAAAGAGCTAGCCTGGAAAGCTGTTGCTCAGCCTCATCTGCCCATGGCACTGCTCGCACAGAGGCACAGAAACTGGGGCTGCTTGCTTGTCTTGCCCCCTCAAACTTTAAACGTAACTTAGGTGGTCCGTGCCGGGCGCCTCCGGCAGCCCTGCTCCGAAAATGCAAACGTCTGCAGATAGCTCGCAGGCAGAAAGAGCTAGCCTGGAAAGCTGTTGCTCAGCCTCATCTGCCCATGGCACTGCTCGCACAGAGGCACAGAGACTGGGGCTGCTTGCTTGTCTTGCCCCCTCAAACTTCAAACGTAATTTAGGTGGTCCGTGCCGGGCGCCTCCGGCAGCCCTGCTCCGAAAATGCGAACGTCTGCAGATAGCTCGCAGGCAGAAAGAGCTAGCCTGGAAATCTGTTGCTCAGCCTCATCTGTCCATGGCACTGCTCGCACAGAGGCACAGAGACTGGGGCTGCTTGCTTGTCTTGTCCCCTCAAACTTCAAACGTAGCTTAGGTGGTCTGTGCCGGGCGCCTCCGGCAGCCCTGCTCCGAAAATCCAAACGTCTGCAGATAGCTCGCAGGCAGAAAGAGCTAGCCTGGAAAGCTGTTGCTCAGCCTCATCTGCCCATGGCACTGCTCGCACAGAGGCACAGAGACTGGGGCTGCTTGCTTGTCTTGCCCCCTCAAACTTCAAACGTAGCTTAGGTGGTCCGTGCCGGGCGCATCCGGCAGCCCTGCTCCGAAAATGCAAACGTCTGCAGATAGCTCGCAGGCAGAAAGAGCTAGCCTGGAAAGCTGTTGCTCAGCCTCATCTGCCCATGGCACTGCTCGCACAGAGGCACAGAGACTGGGGCTGCTTGCTTGTTTTGCCCCTTCAAACTTCAAATGTAGCTTAGGTGGTCCGTGCCGGGCGCATCCGGCAGCCCTGCTCCGAAAATGCGAACGTCTGCAGATAGCTCGCAGGCAGAAAGAGCTAGCCTGGAAAGCTGTTGCTCAGCCTCATCTGCCCATGGCACTGCTCGCACAGAGGCACAGAGACTGGGGCTGCTTGCTTGTCTTGTCCACTCAAACTTCAAACGTAGCTTAGGTGGTCCTTGCCAGGCGCCTCCGGCAGCCCTGCTCCGAAAATCCAAACGTCTGCAGATAGCTCACAGCCAGAAAGAGCTAGCCTGGAAAGCTGTTGCTCAGCCTCATCTGCCCATGGCACTGCTCGCACAGAGGCACAGAGACTGGGGCTGCTTGCTTGTCTTGTCCCCTCAAACTTCAAACGTAGCTTAGGTGGTCCGTGACGGGCGCCTCCGGCAGCCCTGCTCCGAAAATGCAAACGTCTGCAGATAGCTCGCAGGCAGAAAGAGCTAGCCTGGAAAGCTGTTGCTCAGCCTCATCTGCCCATGGCACTGCTCGCACAGAGGCACAGAGACTGGGGCTGCTTGCTTGTCTTGCCCCCTCAAACTTCAAACGTAGCTTAGGTGGTCCGTGCCGGGCGCCTCCGGCAGCCCTGCTCCGAAAATCCAAACGTCTGCAGATAGCTCACAGCCAGAAAGAGCTAGCCTGGAAAGCTGTTGCTCAGCCTCATCTGCCCATGGCACTGCTCGCACAGAGGCACAGAGACTGGGGCTGCTTGCTTGTCTTGCCCCCTCAAACTTCAAACGTAGCTTAGGTGGTCTGTGCCGGGCGCCTCCGGCAGCCCTGCTCCAAAAATGCGAACGTCTGCAGATAGCTCGCAGCCAGAAAGAGCTAGCCTGGAAAGCTGTTGCTCAGCCTCATCTGCCCATGGCACTGCTCGCACAGAGGCACAGAGACTGGGGCTGCTTGCTTGTCTTGTCCCCTCAAACTTCAAACGTAGCTTAGGTGGTCCGTGCCGGGCGCATCCGGCAGCCCTGCTCCGAAAATGCGAACGTCTGCAGATAGCTCGCAGGCAGAAAGAGCTAGCCTGGAAAGCTGTTGCTCAGCCTCATCTGCCCATGGCACTGCTCGCACAGAGGCACAGAGACTGGGGCTGCTTGCTTGTCTTGCCCCCTCAAACTTTAAACGTAACTTAGGTGGTCCGTGCCGGGCGCCTCCGGCAGCCCTGCTCCGAAAATGCAAACGTCTGCAGATAGCTCGCAGGCAGAAAGAGCTAGCCTGGAAAGCTGTTGCTCAGCCTCATCTGCCCATGGCACTGCTCGCACAGAGGCACAGAGACTGGGGCTGCTTGCTTGTCTTGCCCCCTCAAACTTCAAACGTAATTTAGGTGGTCCGTGCCGGGCGCCTCCGGCAGCCCTGCTCCGAAAATGCGAACGTCTGCAGATAGCTCGCAGGCAGAAAGAGCTAGCCTGGAAATCTGTTGCTCAGCCTCATCTGCCCATGGCACTGCTCGCACAGAGGCACAGAGACTGGGGCTGCTTGCTTGTCTTGTCCCCTCAAACTTCAAACGTAGCTTAGGTGGTCTGTGCCGGGCGCCTCCGGCAGCCCTGCTCCGAAAATCCAAACGTCTGCAGACAGCTCGCAGGCAGAAAGAGCTAGCCTGGAAAGCTGTTGCTCAGCCTCATCTGCCCATGGCACTGCTCGCACAGAGGCACAGAGACTGGGGCTGCTTGCTTGTCTTGCCCCCTCAAACTTCAAACGTAGCTTAGGTGGTCCGTGCCGGGCGCATCCGGCAGCCCTGCTCCGAAAATGCAAACGTCTGCAGATAGCTCGCAGGCAGAAAGAGCTAGCCTGGAAAGCTGTTGCTCAGCCTCATCTGCCCATGGCACTGCTCGCACAGAGGCACAGAGACTGGGGCTGCTTGCTTGTTTTGCCCCTTCAAACTTCAAATGTAGCTTAGGTGGTCCGTGCCGGGCGCATCCGGCAGCCCTGCTCCGAAAATGCGAACGTCTGCAGATAGCTCGCAGGCAGAAAGAGCTAGCCTGGAAAGCTGTTGCTCAGCCTCATCTGCCCATGGCACTGCTCGCACAGAGGCACAGAGACTGGGGCTGCTTGCTTGTCTTGTCCCCTCAAACTTCAAACGTAGCTTAGGTGGTCCTTGCCAGGCGCCTCCGGCAGCCCTGCTCCGAAAATCCAAACGTCTGCAGATAGCTCACAGCCAGAAAGAGCTAGCCTGGAAAGCTGTTGCTCAGCCTCATCTGCCCATGGCACTGCTCGCACAGAGGCACAGAGACTGGGGCTGCTTGCTTGTCTTGTCCCCTCAAACTTCAAACGTAGCTTAGGTGGTCCGCGCCGGGCGCATCCGGCAGCCCTGCTCCAAAAATGCGAACGTCTGCAGATAGCTCGCAGGCAGAAAGAGCTAGCCTGGAAAGCTGTTGCTCAGCCTCATCTGCCCATGGCACTGCTCGCACAGAGGCACAGAGACTGGGGCTGCTTGCTTGTCTTGCCCCCTCAAACTTTAAACGTAACTTAGGTGGTCCGTGCCGGGCGCCTCCGGCAGCCCTGCTCCGAAAATGCAAACGTCTGCAGATAGCTCGCAGGCAGAAAGAGCTAGCCTGGAAAGCTGTTGCTCAGCCTCATCTGCCCATGGCACTGCTCGCACAGAGGCACAGAGACTGGGGCTGCTTGCTTGTCTTGTCCCCTCAAACTTCAAATGTAGCTTAGGTGGTCTGTGCCGGGCGCATCCGGCAGCCCTGCTCCGAAAATGCGAACGTCTGCAGATAGCTCGCAGGCAGAAAGAGCTAGCCTGGAAAGCTGTTGCTCAGCCTCATCTGCCCATGGCACTGCTCGCACAGAGGCACAGAGACTGGGGCTGCTTGCTTGTCTTGTCCCCTCAAACTTCAAACGTAGCTTAGGTGGTCCGTGCCGGGCGCCTCCGGCAGCCCTGCTCCGAAAATGCGAACGTCTGCAGATAGCTCGCAGGCAGAAAGAGCTAGCCTGGAAAGCTGTTGCTCAGCCTCATCTGCCCATGGCACTGGTCGCACAGAGGCACAGAGACTGGGGCTGCTTGCTTGTCTTGCCCCCTCAAACTTCAAACGTAATTTAGGTGGTCCGTGCCGGGCGCCTCCGGCAGCCCTGCTCCGAAAATGCGAACGTCTGCAGATAGCTCGCAGGCAGAAAGAGCTAGCCTGGAAAGCTGTTGCTCAGCCTCATCTGCCCATGGCACTGCTCGCACAGAGGCATAGAGACTGGGGCTGCTTGCTTGTTTTGCCCCGTCAAACTTCAAATGTAGCTTAGGTGGTCCGTGCCGGGCGCATCCGGCAGCCCTGCTCCGAAAATGCGAACGTCTGCAGATAACTCGCAGGCAGAAAGAGCTAGCCTGGAAAGCTGTTGCTCAGCCTCATCTGCCCATGGCACTGCTCGCACAGAGGCACAGAGACTGGGGCTGCTTGCTTGTCTTGCCCCCTCAAACTTCAAACGTATCTTAGGTGGTCCGTGCCGGGCGCCTCCGGCAGCCCTGCTCCGAAAATGCAAACGTCTGCAGATAGCTCGCAGGCAGAAAGAGCTAGCCTGGAAAGCTGTTGCTCAGCCTCATCTGCCCATGGCACTGCTCGCACAGAGGCACAGAGACTGGGGCTGCTTGCTTGTCTTGTTCCCTCAAACTTCAAACGTAGCTTAGGTGGTCCGTGCCAGGCGCCTCCGGCAGCCCTCCTCCGAAAATCCAAACGTCTGCTGATAGCTCACAGCCAGAAAGAGCTAGCCTGGAAAGCTGTTGCTCAGCCTCATCTGCCCATGGCACTGCTCGCACAGAGGCACAGAGACTGGGGCTGCTTGCTTGTCTTGCCCCCTCAAACTTCAAACGTAGCTTAGGTGGTCCGCGCCGGGCGCCTCCGGCAGCCCTGCTCCGAAAATGCGAACGTCTGCAGATAGCTCGCAGGCAGAAAGAGCTAGCCTGGAAAGCTGTTGCTCAGCCTCATCTGCCCATGGCACTGCTCGCACAGAGGCACAGAGACTGGGGCTGCTTGCTTGTCTTGCCCCCTCAAACTTTAAACGTAACTTAGGTGGTCCGTGCCGGGCGCCTCCGGCAGCCCTGCTCCGAAAATGCAAACGTCTGCAGATAGCTCGCAGCCAGAAAGAGCTAGCCTGGAAAGCTGTTGCTCAGCCTCATCTGCCCATGGCACTGCTCGCACAGAGGCACAGAGACTGAGGCTGCTTGCTTGTCTTGTCCCCTCAAACTTCAAATGTAGCTTAGGTGGTCTGTGCCGGGCGCATCCGGCAGCCCTGCTCCAAAAATGCGAACGTCTGCAGATAGCTCGCAGGCAGAAAGAGCTAGCCTGGAAAGCTGTTGCTCAGCCTCATCTGCCCATGGCACTGCTCGCACAGAGGCACAGAGACTGGGGCTGCTTGCTTGTCTTGTCCCCTCAAACTTCAAACGTAGCTTAGGTGGTCCGTGCCGGGCGCCTCCGGCAGCCCTGCTCCAAAAATGCAAACGTCTGCAGATAGCTCGCAGGCAGAAAGAGCTAGCCTGGAAAGCTGTTGCTCAGCCTCATCTGCCCATGGCACTGCTCGCACAGAGGCACAGAGACTGGGGCTGCTTGCTTGTCTTGTCCCCTCAAACTTCAAACGTAGCTTAGGTGGTCTGTGCCGGGCGCCTCCGGCAGCCCTGCTCCGAAAATGCAAACGTCTGCAGATAGCTCGCAGGCAGAAAGAGCTAGCCTGGAAAGCTGTTGCTCAGCCTCATCTGCCCATGGCACTGCTCGCACAGAGGCACAGAGACTGGGGCTTCTTGCTTGTCTTGTCCCCTCAAACTTCAAACGTATCTTAGGCGATCCGTGACGGGCGCCTCCGGCAGCCCTGCTCCGAAAATGCAAACGTCTGCAGATAGCTCGCAGGCAGAAAGAGCTAGCCTGGAAAGCTGTTGCTCAGCCTCATCTGTCCATGGCACTGCTCGCACAGAGGCACAGAGACTGGGGCTGCTTGCTTGTCTTGTCCCCTCAAACTTCAAACGTAGCTTAGGTGGTCCGTGCCGGGCGCATCCGGCAGCCCTGCTCCGAAAATCCAAACGTCTGCAGATAGCTCGCAGGCAGAAAGAGCTAGCCTGGAAAGCTGTTGCTCAGCCTCATCTGCCCATGGCACTGCTCGCACAGAGGCACAGAGACTGGGGCTGCTTGCTTGTCTTGTCCCCTCAAACTTCAAACGTAGCTTAGGTGGTCTGTGCCGGGCGCCTCCGGCAGCCCTGCTCCGAAAATCCAAACGTCTGCAGATAGCTCGCAGGCAGAAAGAGCTAGCCTGGAAAGCTGTTGCTCAGCCTCATCTGCCCATGGCACTGCTCGCACAGAGGCACAGAGACTGGGGCTGCTTGCTTGTCTTGCCCCCTCAAACTTCAAACGTAGCTTAGGTGGTCCGTGCCGGGCGCATCCGGCAGCCCTGCTCCGAAAATGCAAACGTCTGCAGATAGCTCGCAGGCAGAAAGAGCTAGCCTGGAAAGCTGTTGCTCAGCCTCATCTGCCCATGGTACTGCTCGCACAGAGGCACAGAGACTGGGGCTGCTTGCTTGTCTTGTCCCCTCAAACTTCAAACGTAGCTTAGGTGGTCTGTGCCGGGCGCCTCCGGCAGCCCTGCTCCAAAAATGCGAACGTCTGCAGATAGCTCGCAGCCAGAAAGAGCTAGCCTGGAAAGCTGTTGCTCAGCCTCATCTGCCCATGGCACTGCTCGCACAGAGGCACAGAGACTGGGGCTGCTTGCTTGTCTTGTCCCCTCAAACTTCAAACGTAGCTTAGGTGGTCCGTGCCGGGCGCATCCGGCAGCCCTGCTCCGAAAATGCGAACGTCTGCAGATAGCTCGCAGGCAGAAAGAGCTAGCCTGGAAAGCTGTTGCTCAGCCTCATCTGCCCATGGCACTGGTCGCACAGAGGCACAGAGACTGGGGCTGCTTGCTTGTCTTGCCCCCTCAAACTTCAAACGTAACTTAGGTGGTCCGTGCCGGGCGCCTCCGGCAGCCCTGCTCCGAAAATGCAAACGTCTGCAGATAGCTCGCAGACAGAAAGAGCTAGCCTGGAAAGCTGTTGCTCAGCCTCATCTGCCCATGGCACTGCTCGCACAGAGGCACAGAGACTGGGGCTGCTTGCTTGTTTTGCCCCCTCAAACTTCAAATGTAGCTTAGGTGGTCCGTGCCGGGCGCATCCGGCAGCCCTGCTCCGAAAATGCGAACGTCTGCAGATAGCTCGCAGGCAGAAAGAGCTAGCCTGGAAAGCTGTTGCTCAGCCTCATCTGCCCATGGCACTGCTCGCACAGAGGCACAGAGACTGGGGCTGCTTGGTTATTTTGTCCCCTCAAACTTCAAACGTAGCTTAGGTGGTCCGTGCCGGGCGCATCCGGCAGCCCTGCTCCGAAAATTCGAACGTCTGCAGATAGCTCGCAGGCAGAAAGAGCTAGCCTGGAATGCTGTTGCTCAGCCTGATCTGCCCATGGCACTGCTCGCACAGAGGCACAGAGACTGGGGCTGCTTGCTTGTCTTGTCCCCTCAAACTTCAAACGCAGCTTAGGTGGTCCTTGCCGGGCGCCTCCGGCAGCCTTGCTCTGAAAAACCAAACGTCTGCAGATAGCTTGCAGCCAGAAAAAGCTAGCCTGGAAAGCTGTTGCTCAGCCTCATCTGCCCATGGCACTGCTCGCACAGAGGCACAGAGACTGGGGCTGCTTGCTTGTCTTGCCCCCTCAAACTTCAAACGTAGCTTAGGTGGTCTGTACCGTGCGCCTACGGCAGCCCTGCTCCAAAAATGCAAACGTCTGCAGATAGCTCGCAGGCAGAAAGAGCTAGCCTGGAAAGCTGTTGCTCAGCCTCATCTGCCCATGGCACTGCTCGCACAGAGGCACAGAGACTGGGGCTGCTTGCTTGTCTTGCCCCCTCAAACTTCAAACGTAGCTTAGGTGGTCCGTGCCGGGCGCCTCCGGCAGCCCTGCTCCGAAAATGCAAACGTCTGCAGACAGCTCGCAGGCAGAAAGAGCTAGCCTGGAAAGCTGTTGCTCAGCCTCATCTGCCCATGGCACTGCTCGCACAGAGGCACAGAGACTGGGGCTGCTTGCTTGTTTTGCCCCCTCAAACTTCAAACGTACCTTAGGTGGTCCGTGCCGGGCGCCTCCGGCAGCCCTGCTCCGAAAATTCGAACGTCTGCAGATAGCTCGCAGGCAGAAAGAGCTAGCCTGGAAAGCTGTTGCTCAGCCTCATCTGCCCATGGCACTGCTCGCACAGAGGCACAGAGACTGGGGCTGCTTGCTTGTCTTGCCCCCTCAAACTTCAAACGTAGCTTAGGTGGTCCGTGCCGGGCGCCTCCGGCAGCCCTGCTCCAAAAATGCAAACGTCTGCAGATAGCTCGCAGGCAGAAAGAGCTAGCCTGGAAAGCTGTTGCTCAGCCTCATCTGCCCATGGCACTGCTCGCACAGAGGCACAGAGACTGGGGCTGCTTGCTTGTCTTGTCCCCTCAAACTTCAAACGTAGCTTAGGTGGTCTGTGCCGGGCGCCTCCGGCAGCCCTGCTCCAAAAATGCGAACGTCTGCAGATAGCTCGCAGGCAGAAAGAGCTAGCCTGGAAAGCTGTTGCTCAGCCTCATCTGCCCATGGCACTGCTCGCACAGAGGCACAGAGACTGGGGCTGCTTGCTTGTCTTGTCCCCTCAAACTTCAAACGTAGCTTAGGTGGTCCGTGCCGGGCGCATCCGGCAGCCCTGCTCCGAAAATTCGAACGTCTGCAGATAGCTCGCAGCCAGAAAGAGCTAGCCTGGAAAGCTGTTGCTCAGCCTCATCTGCCCATGGCACTGCTCGCACAGAGGCACAGAGACTGGGGCTGCTTGCTTGTCTTGCCCCCTCAAACTTCAAACGTAGCTTAGGTGGTCTGTGCCGGGCGCCTCCGGCAGCTCTGCTCCGAAAATGCGAACGTCTGCAGATAGCTCGCAGGCAGAAAGAGCTAGCCTGGAAAGCTGTTGCTCAGCCTCATCTGCCCATGGCACTGCTCGCACAGAGGCACAGAGACTGGGGCTGCTTGCTTGTTTTGCCCCCTCAAACTTCAAACGTAGCTTAGGTGGTCCGTGCCGGGCGCATCCGGCAGCCCTGCTCCGAAAATTCGAACGTCTGCAGATAGCTCGCAGGCAGAAAGAGCTAGCCTGGAAAGCTGTTGCTCAGCCTCATCTGCCCATGGCACTGCTCGCACAGAGGCACAGAGACTGGGGCTGCTTGCTTGTCTTGTCCCCTCAAACTTCAAACGTAGCTGAGGTGGTGCGTGCCGGGCGCATCCGTCAGCCCTGCTCCGAAAATTCGAACGTCTGCAGATAGCTCGCAGGCAGAAAGAGCTAGCCTGGAAAGCTGTTGCTCAGCCTCATCTGCCCATGGCACTGCTCGCACAGAGGCACAGAGACTGGGGCTGCTTGCTTGTCTTGTCCCCTCAAACTTCAAACGTAGCTTAGGTGGTCCGTGCCGGGCGCCTCCGGCAGCCCTGCTCCGAAAATGCGAACGTCTGCAGATAACTCGCAGCCAGAAAGAGCTAGCCTGGAAAGCTGTTGCTCAGCCTCATCTGGCCATGGCACTGCTCGCACAGAGGCACAGAGACTGGGGCTGCTTGCTTGTCTTGCCCCCTCAAACTTCAAACGTAGCTTAGGTGGTCTGTACCGGGCGCCTCCGGCAGCCCTGCTCCGAAAATGCAAACGTCTGCAGATAGCTCGCAGCCAGAAAGAGCTAGCCTGGAAAGCTGTTGCTCAGCCTCATCTGCCCATGGCACTGCTCGCACAGAGGCACAGAGACTGGGGCTGCTTGCTTGTCTTGCCCCCTCAAACTTCAAACGTAGCTTAGGTGGTCTGTGCCGGGCGCCTCCGGCAGCCCTGCTCCGAAAATGCAAACGTCTGCAGACAGCTCGCAGGCAGAAAGAGCTAGCCTGGAAAGCTGTTGCTCAGCCTCATCTGCCCATGGCACTGCTCGCACAGAGGCACAGAGACTGGGGCTGCTTGCTTGTTTTGCCCCCTCAAACTTCAAACGTAGCTTAGGTGGTCCGTGCCGGGCGCCTCCGGCAGCCCTGCTCCGAAAATTCGAACGTCTGCAGATAGCTCGCAGCCAGAAACAGCTAGCCTGGAAAGCTGTTGCTCAGCCTCATCTGCCCATGGCACTGCTCGCACAGAGGCACAGAGACTGGGGCTGATTGCTTGTCTTGTCCCCTCAAACTTCAAACGTAGCTTAGGTGGTCCGTGCCGGGCGCATCCGGCAGCCCTGCTCCGAAAATTCGAACGTCTGCAGATAGCTCGCAGGCAGAAAGAGCTAGCCTGGAAAGCTGTTGCTCAGCCTCATCTGCCCATGGCACTGCTCGCACAGAGGCACAGAGACTGGGGCTGCTTGCTTGTCTTGTCCCCTCAAACTTCAAACGTAGCTTAGGTGGTCCGTGCCGGGCGCCTCCGGCAGCCCTGCTCCGAAAATGCGAACGTCTGCAGATAACTCGCAGCCAGAAAGAGCTAGCCTGGAAAGCTGTTGCTCAGCCTCATCTGCCCATGGCACTGCTCGCACAGAGGCACAGAGACTGGGGCTGCTTGCTTGTCTTGCCCCCTCAAACTTCAAACGTAGCTTAGGTGGTCCGTGCCGGGCGCCTCCGGCAGCCCTGCTCCGAAAATGCGAACGTCTGCAGATAGCTCGCAGGCAGAAAGAGCTAGCCTGGAAAGCTGTTGCTCCGCCTCATCTGCCCATGGCACTGCTCGCACAGAGGCACAGAGACTGGGGCTGCTTGCTTGTTTTGCCCCCTCAAACTTCAAACGTAGCTTAGGTGGTCCGTGCCGGGCGCATCCGGCAGCCCTGCTCCGAAAATGCGAACGTCTGCAGATAGCTCGCAGGCAGAAAGAGCTAGCCTGGAAAGCTGTTGCTCAGCCTCATCTGCCCATGGCACTGCTCGCACAGAGGCACAGAGATTGGGGCTGCTTGCTTGTCTTGTCCCCTCAAACTTCAAACGTAGCTTAGGTGGTGCGTGCCGGGCGCCTCCTTCAGCCCTGCTCCGAAAATTCGAACGTCTGCAGATAGCTCGCAGGCAGAAAGAGCTAGCCTGGAAAGCTGTTGCTCAGCCTCATCTGCCCATGGCACTGCTCGCACAGAGGCACAGAGACTGGGGCTGCTTGCTTGTCTTGTCCCCTCAAACTTCAAACGTAGCTTAGGTGGTCTGTGCCGGGCGCCTCCGGCAGCCCTGCTCCGAAAATGCAAACGTCTGCAGATAGCTCGCAGGCAGAAAGAGCTAGCCTGGAAAGCTGTTGCTCAGCCTCATCTGCACATGACACTGCTCGCACAGAGGCACAGAGACTGGGGCTGCTTGCTTGTCTTGTCCCCTCAAACTTCAAACGTAGCTTAGGTGGTCCGTGCCGGGCGCCTCCGGCAGCCCTGCTCCGAAAATGCGAACGTCTGCAGATAACTCGCAGCCAGAAAGAGCTAGCCTGGAAAGCTGTTGCTCAGCCTCATCTGCCCATGGCACTGCTCGCACAGAGGCACAGAGACTGGGGCTGCTTGCTTGTCTTGCCCCCTCAAACTTCAAACGTAGCTTAGGTGGTCCGTGCCGGGCGCCTCCGGCAGCCCTGCTCCGAATATGCGAACATCTGCAGATAGCTCGCAGGCAGAAAGAGCTAGCCTGGAAAGCTGTTGCTCCGCCTCATCTGCCCATGGCACTGCTCGCACAGAGGCACAGAGACTGGGGCTGCTTGCTTGTTTTGCCCCCTCAAACTTCAAACGTAGCTTAGGTGGTCCGTGCCGGGCGCATCCGGCAGCCCTGCTCCGAAAATTCGAACGTCTGCAGATAGCTCGCAGGCAGAAAGAGCTAGCCTGGAAAGCTGTTGCTCAGCCTCATCTGCCCATGGCACTGCTCGCACAGAGGCACAGAGACTGGGGCTGCTTGCTTGTCTTGTCCCCTCAAACTTCAAACGTAGCTTAGGTGGTCCGTGCCGGGCGCCTCCGGCAGCCCTGCTCCGAAAATTCGAACGTCTGCAGATAGCTCGCAGGCAGAAAGAGCTAGCCTGGAAAGCTGTTGCTCAGCCTCATCTGCCCATGGCACTGCTCGCACAGAGGCACAGAGACTGGGGCTGCTTGCTTGTCTTGTCCCCTCAAACTTCAAACGTAGCTTAGGTGGTCTGTGCCGGGCGCCTCCGGCAGCCCTGCTCCGAAAATTCGAACGTCTGCAGATAGCTCGCAGGCAGAAAGAGCTAGCCTGGAAAGCTGTTGCTCAGCCTCATCTGCCCATGGCACTGCTCGCACAGAGGCACAGAGACTGGGGCTGCTTGCTTGTTTTGCTCCCTCAAACTTCAAACGTAGCTTAGGTGGTCCGTGCCGGGCGCCTCCGGCAGCCCTGCTCCAAAAATGCAAACGTCTGCAGATAGCTCGCAGGCAGAAAGAGCTAGCCTGGAAAGCTGTTGCTCAGCCTCATCTGCCCATGGCACTGCTCGCACAGAGGCACAGAGACTGGGGCTGCTTGCTTGTTTTGCCCCCTCAAACTTCAAACGTAGCTTAGGTGGTCCGTGCCGGGCGCCTCCGGCAGCCCTGCTCCGAAAATGCGAACGTCTGCAGATAGCTCGCAGGCAGAAAGAGCTAGCCTGGAAAGCTGTTGCTCAGCCTCATCTGCCCATGGCACTGCTCGCACAGAGGCACAGAGACTGGGGCTGCTTGCTTGTCTTGTCCCCTCAAACTTCAAACGTAGCTTAGGTGGTCCGTGCCGGGCGCCTCCGGCAGCCCTGCTCCGAAAATGCGAACGTCTGCAGATAACTCGCAGCCAGAAAGAGCTAGCCTGGAAAGCTGTTGCTCAGCCTCATCTGCCCATGGCACTGCTCGCACAGAGGCACAGAGACTGGGGCTGCTTGCTTGTTTTGCCCCCTCAAACTTCAAACGTAGCCTAGGTGGTCCGTGCCGGGCGCATACGGCAGCCCTGCTCCGAAAATTCGAACGTCTGCAGATAGCTCGCAGGCAGAAAGAGCTAGCCTGGAAAGCTGTTGCTCAGCCTCATCTGCCCATGGCACTGCTCGCACAGAGGCACAGAGACTGGGGCTGCTTGCTTGTCTTGTCCCCTCAAACTTCAAACGTAGCTTAGGTGGTGCGTGCCGGGCGCCTCCGGCAGCCCTGCTCCGAAAATTCGAACGTCTGCAGATAGCTCGCAGGCAGAAAGAGCTAGCCTGGAAAGCTGTTGCTCAGCCTCATCTGCCCATGGCACTGCTCGCACAGAGGCACAGAGACTGGGGCTGCTTGCTTGTCTTGTCCCCTCAAACTTCAAACGTAGCTTAGGTGGTCTGTGCCGGGCGCCTCCGGCAGCCCTGCTCCGAAAATGCAAACGTCTGCAGATAGCTCGCAGGCAGAAAGAGCTAGCCTGGAAAGCTGTTGCTCAGCCTCATCTGCCCATGGCACTGCTCGCACAGAGGCACAGAGACTGGGGCTGCTTGCTTGTCTTGTCCCCTCAAACTTCAAACGTAGCTTAGGTGGTCCGTGCCGGGCGCCTCCGGCAGCCCTGCTCCGAAAATGCGAACGTCTGCAGATAACTCGCAGCCAGAAAGAGCTAGCCTGGAAAGCTGTTGCTCAGCCTCATCTGCCCATGGCACTGCTCGCACAGAGGCACAGAGACTGGGGCTGCTTGCTTGTCTTGCCCCCTCAAACTTCAAACGTAGCTTAGGTGGTCCGTGCCGGGCGCATCCGGCAGCCCTGCTCCGAAAATTCGAACGTCTGCAGATAGCTTGCAGGCAGAAAGAGCTAGCCTGGAAAGCTGTTGCTCAGCCTCATCTGCCCATGGCACTGCTCGCACAGAGGCACAGAGACTGGGGCTGCTTGCTTGTCTTGTCCCCTCAAACTTCAAACGTAGCTTAGGTGGTCCGTGCCGGGCGCCTCCGGCAGCCCTGCTCCGAAAATTCGAACGTCTGCAGATAGCTCGCAGGCAGAAAGAGCTAGCCTGGAAAGCTGTTGCTCAGCCTCATCTGCCCATGGCACTGCTCGCACAGAGGCACAGAGACTGGGGCTGCTTGCTTGTCTTGTCCCCTCAAACTTCAAACGTAGCTTAGGTGGTCCGTGCCGGGCGCCTCCGGCAGCCCTGCTCCGAAAATTCGAACGTCTGCAGATAGCTCGCAGGCAGAAAGAGCTAGCCTGGAAAGCTGTTGCTCAGCCTCATCTGCCCATGGCACTGCTCGCACAGAGGCACAGAGACTGGGGCTGCTTGCTTGTTTTGCTCCCTCAAACTTCAAACGTAGCTTAGGTGGTCCGTGCCGGGCGCCTCCGGCAGCCCTGCTCCAAAAATGCAAACGTCTGCAGATAGCTCGCAGGCAGAAAGAGCTAGCCTGGAAAGCTGTTGCTCAGCCTCATCTGCCCATGGCACTGCTCGCACAGAGGCACAGAGACTGGGGCTGCTTGCTTGTCTTGTCCCCTCAAACTTCAAACGTAGCTTAGGTGGTCCGTGCCGGGCGCCTCCGGCAGCCCTGCTCCGAAAATGCAAACGTCTGCAGATAGCTCGCAGGCAGAAAGAGCTAGCCTGGAAAGCTGTTGCTCAGCCTCATCTGCCCATGGCACTGCTCGCACAGAGGCACAGAGACTGGGGCTGCTTGCTTGTCTTGCCCCCTCAAACTTCAAACGTAGCTTAGGTGGTCCGTGCCGGGCGCCTCCGGCAGCCCTGCTCCGAAAATGCGAACGTCTGCAGATAGCTCGCAGGCAGAAAGAGCTAGCCTGGAAAGCTGTTGCTCAGCCTCATCTGCCCATGGCACTGCTCGCACAGAGGCACAGAGACTGGGGCTGCTTGCTTGTCTTGTCCCCTCAAACTTCAAACGTAGCTTAGGTGGTCCGTGCCGGGCGCCTCCGGCAGCCCTGCTCCGAAAATGCGAACGTCTGCAGATAACTCGCAGCCAGAAAGAGCTAGCCTGGAAAGCTGTTGCTCAGCCTCATCTGCCCATGGCACTGCTCGCACAGAGGCACAGAGACTGGGGCTGCTTGCTTGTCTTGCCCCCTCAAACTTCAAACGTAGCTTAGGTGGTCCGTGCCGGGCGCATCCGGCAGCCCTGCTCCGAAAATGCGAACGTCTGCAGATAGCTCGCAGGCAGAAAGAGCTAGCCTGGAAAGCTGTTGCTCCGCCTCATCTGCCCATGGCACTGCTCGCACAGAGGCACAGAGACTGGGGCTGCTTGCTTGTTTTGCCCCCTCAAACTTGAAACGTAGCTTAGGTGGTCCGTGCCGGGCGCATACGGCAGCCCTGCTCCGAAAATGCAAACGTCTGCAGATAGCTCGCAGGCAGAAAGAGCTAGCCTGGAAAGCTGTTGCTCAGCCTCATCTGCCCATGGCACTGCTCGCACAGAGGCACAGAGACTGGGGCTGCTTGCTTGTCTTGTCCCCTCAAACTTCAAACGTAGCTTAGGTGGTGCGTGCCGGGCGCCTCCGGCAGCCCTGCTCCGAAAATTCGAACGTCTGCAGATAGCTCGCAGGCAGAAAGAGCTAGCCTGGAAAGCTGTTGCTCAGCCTCATCTGCCCATGGCACTGCTCGCACAGAGGCACAGAGACTGGGGCTGCTTGCTTGTCTTGTCCCCTCAAACTTCAAACGTAGCTTAGGTGGTCTGTGCCGGGCGCCTCCGGCAGCCCTGCTCCGAAAATGCAAACGTCTGCAGATAGCTCGCAGGCAGAAAGAGCTAGCCTGGAAAGCTGTTGCTCAGCCTCATCTGCCCATGGCACTGCTCGCACAGAGGCACAGAGACTGGGGCTGCTTGCTTGTCTTGTCCCCTCAAACTTCAAACGTAGCTTAGGTGGTCCGTGCCGGGCGCCTCCGGCAGCCCTGCTCCGAAAATGCGAACGTCTGCAGATAACTCGCAGCCAGAAAGAGCTAGCCTGGAAAGCTGTTGCTCAGCCTCATCTGCCCATGGCACTGCTCGCACAGAGGCACAGAGACTGGGGCTGCTTGCTTGTCTTGCCCCCTCAAACTTCAAACGTAGCTTAGGTGGTCCGTGCCGGGCGCCTCCGGCAGCCCTGCTCCGAAAATGCGAACATCTGCAGATAGCTCGCAGGCAGAAAGAGCTAGCCTGGAAAGCTGTTGCTCCGCCTCATCTGCCCATGGCACTGCTCGCACAGAGGCACAGAGACTGGGGCTGCTTGCTTGTTTTGCCCCCTCAAACTTCAAACGTAGCTTAGGTGGTCCGTGCCGGGCGCATCCGGCAGCCCTGCTCCGAAAATTCGAACGTCTGCAGATAGCTCGCAGGCAGAAAGAGCTAGCCTGGAAAGCTGTTGCTCAGCCTCATCTGCCCATGGCACTGCTCGCACAGAGGCACAGAGACTGGGGCTGCTTGCTTGTCTTGTCCCCTCAAACTTCAAACGTAGCTTAGGTGGTCCGTGCCGGGCGCCTCCGGCAGCCCTGCTCCGAAAATTCGAACGTCTGCAGATAGCTCGCAGGCAGAAAGAGCTAGCCTGGAAAGCTGTTGCTCAGCCTCATCTGCCCATGGCACTGCTCGCACAGAGGCACAGAGACTGGGGCTGCTTGCTTGTCTTGTCCCCTCAAACTTCAAACGTAGCTTAGGTGGTCTGTGCCGGGCGCCTCCGGCAGCCCTGCTCCGAAAATTCGAACGTCTGCAGATAGCTCGCAGGCAGAAAGAGCTAGCCTGGAAAGCTGTTGCTCAGCCTCATCTGCCCATGGCACTGCTCGCACAGAGGCACAGAGACTGGGGCTGCTTGCTTGTTTTGCTCCCTCAAACTTCAAACGTATCTTAGGTGGTCCGTGCCGGGCGCCTCCGACAGCCCTGCTCCAAAAATGCAAACGTCTGCAGATAGCTCGCAGGCAGAAAGAGCTAGCCTGGAAAGCTGTTGCTCAGTCTCATCTGCCCATGGCACTGCTCGCACAGAGGCACAGAGACTGGGGCTGCTTGCTTGTTTTGCCTCCTCAAACTTCAAACGTAGCTTAGGTGGTCCGTGCCGGGCGCCTCCGGCAGCCCTGCTCCGAAAATGCGAACGTCTGCAGATAGCTCGCAGGCAGAAAGAGCTAGCCTGGAAAGCTGTTGCTCAGCCTCATCTGCCCATGGCACTGCTCGCACAGAGGCACAGAGACTGGGGCTGCTTGCTTGTCTTGTCCCCTCAAACTTCAAACGTAGCTTTGGTGGTCCGTGCCGGGCGCATCCGGCAGCCCTGCTCCAAAAATGCAAACGTCTGCAGATAGCTCGCAGCCAGACAGAGCTAGCCTGGAAAGCTGTTGCTCAGCCTCATCTGCCCATGGCACTGCTCGCACAGAGGCACAGAGACTGGGGCTGCTTGCTTGTCTTGTCCCCTCAAACTTCAAACGTAGCTTTGGTGGTCCGTGCCGGGCGCCTCCGGCAGCCCTGCTCCGAAAATGCGAACGTCTGCAGATAGCTCGCAGGCAGAAAGAGCTAGCCTGGAAAGCTGTTGCTCCGCCTCATCTGCCCATGGCACTGCTCGCACAGAGGCACAGAGACTGGGGCTGCTTGCTTGTCTTGCCCCCTCAAACTTCAAACGTACCTTAGGTGGTCCGTGCAGGGCGCCTCCGGCAGCCCTGCTCCGAAAATGCGAACGTCTGCAGATAGCTCGCAGGCAGAAAGAGCTAGCCTGGAAAGCTGTTGCTCCGCCTCATCTGCCCATGGCACTGCTCGCACAGAGGCACAGAGACTGGGGCTGCTTGCTTGTCTTGCCCCCTCAAACTTCAAACGTAACTTAGGTGGTCCGTGCTGGGCTCCTCCGGCAGCCCTGCTCCGAAAATGCAAACGTCTGCAGATAGCTCGCAGACAGAAAGAGCTAGCCTGGAAAGCTGTTGCTCAGCCTCATCTGCCCATGGCACTGCTCGCACAGAGGCACAGAGACTGGGGCTGCTTGCTTGTCTTGTCCCCTCAAACTTCAAAAGTATCTTAGGTTGTCCGTGCCGGACTCCTCTGGCAGCGCTGCTCCGAAAATGCAAACGTCTGCAGATAGATCGCACGCAGAAAGAGCTAGCCTGGAAAGCTGTTGCTCAGCCTCATCTGCCCATGGCACTGCTCGCACAGAGGCACAGAGACTGGGGCTGCTTGCTTGTCTTGTCCCCTCAAACTTCAAACGTAGCTTAGGTGGTCTGTGTCGGGCGCCTCCGGCAGCCCTGCTCCAAAAATGCGAACGTCTGCAGATAGCTCGCAGGCAGAAAGAGCTAGCCTGGAAAGCTGTTGCTCAGCCTCATCTGCCCATGGCACTGCTCGCACCGAGGCACAGAGACTGGGGCTGCTTGCTTGTCTTGTCACCTCAAACTTCAAACGTAGCTTAGGTGGTCCGTGCGAGACGCATCCGGCAGCCCTGCTCCGAAAGTGCGAACGTCTGCAGATAGCTCGCAGGCAGAAAGAGCTAGCCTGGAAAGCTGTTGCTCAGCCTCATCTGCCCATGGCACTGCTCGCACAGAGGCACAGAGACTGGGGCTGCTTGCTTGTCTTGTCCCCTCAAACTTCAAACGTAGCTTTGGTGGTCCGTGTCGGGCGCATCCGGCAGCCCTGCTCCAAAAATGCAAACGTCTGCAGATAGGTCGCAGGCAGAAAGAGCTAGCCTGGAAAGCTGTTGCTCAGCCTCATCTGCCCATGGCACTGCTCGCACAGAGGCACAGAGACTGGGGCTGCTTGCTTGTCTTGTCCCCTCAAACTTCAAACGTAGCTTAGGTGGTCCGTGCCGGGCGCCTCCGGCAGCCCTGCTCCGAAAGTGCGAACGTCTGCAGATAGCTCGCAGCCAGAAAGAGCTAGCCTGGAAAGCTGTTGCTCAGCCTCATCTGCCCATGGCACTGCTCGCACAGAGGCACAGAGACTGGGGCTGCTTGCTTGTCTTGTCCCCTCAAACTTCAAACGTAGCTTTGGTGGTCCGTGCCGGGCGCATCCGGCAGCCCTGCTCCAAAAATGCAAACGTCTGCAGATAGGTCGCTGGCAGAAAGAGCTAGCCTGGAAAGCTGTTGCTCAGCCTCATCTGCCCATGGCACTGCTCGCACAGAGGCACAGAGACTGGGGCTGCTTGCTTGTCTTGTCCCCTCAAACTTCAAACGTAGCTTAGGTGGTCCGTGCCGGGCGCCTCCGGCAGCCCTGCTCCGAAAGTGCGAACGTCTGCAGATAGCTCGCAGCCAGAAAGAGCTAGCCTGGAAAGCTGTTGCTCAGCCTCATCTGCCCATGGCACTGCTCGCACAGAGGCACAGAGACTGGGGCTGCTTGCTTGTCTTGTCCCCTCAAACTTCAAACGTAGCTTAGTTGGTCCGTGCCGGGCGCCTCCGGCAGCCCTGCTCCAAAAATGCAAACGTCTGCAGATAGCTCGCAGCCAGAAAGAGCTAGCCTGGAAAGCTGTTGCTCAGCCTCATCTGCCCATGGCACTGCTCGCACAGAGGCACAGAGACTGGGGCTGCTTGCTTGTCTTGTCCCCTCAAACTTCAAACGTACCTTAGGTGGTCCGTACCGGGCGCCTCCAACAGCCCTGCTCCGAAAATGCGAACGTCTGCAGATAGCTCGCAGGCAGAAAGAGCTAGCCTGGAAAAATGTTGCTCCGCCTCATCTGCCCATGGCACTGCTCGCACAGAGGCACAGAGACTGGGGCTGCTTGCTTGTCTTGCCCCCTCAAACTTCAAACGTAACTTAGGTGGTCCTTGCTGGGCTCCTCCGGCAGCCCTGCTCCGAAAATGCAAACGTCTGCAGATAGCTCGCAGGCAGAAAGAGCTAGCCTGGAAAGCTGTTGCTCAGCCTCATCTGCCCATGGCACTGCTCGCACAGAGGCACAGAGACTGGGGCTGCTTGCTTGTCTTGTCCCCTCAAACTTCAAACGTATCTTAGGTTGTCCGTGCCGGACTCCTCTTTCAGCGCTGCTCCGAAAATGCAAACGTCTGCAGATAGCTCGCAGGCAGAAAGAGCTAGCCTGGAAAGCTGTTGCTCAGCCTCATCTGCCCATGGCACTGCTCGCACAGAGGCACAGAGACTGGGGCTGCTTGCTTGTCTTGTCCCCTCAAACTTCAAACGTAGCTTAGGTGGTCTGTGTCGGGCGCCTCCGGCAGCCCTGCTCCAAAAATGCGAACGTCTGCAGATAGCTCGCAGGCAGAAAGAGCTAGCCTGGAAAGCTGTTGCTCAGCCTCATCTGCCCATGGCACTGCTCGCACAGAGGCACAGAGACTGGGGCTGCTTGCTTGTCTTACCCCTCAAACTTCAAACGTAGCTTAGGTGGTCCGTGCGAGACGCATCCGGCAGCCCTGCTCCGAAAATGCAAACGTCTGCAGATAGCTCGCAGGCAGAAAGAGCTAGCCTGGAAAGCTGTTGCTCAGCCTCATCTGCCCATGGCACTGCTCGCACAGAGGCACAGAGACTGGGGCTGCTTGCTTGTCTTGTCCCCTCAAACTTCAAATGTATCTTAGGTGGTCCGTGCCGGGCGCATCCGGCAGCCCTGCTCCGAAAATGCGAACATCTGCAGATAGCTCGCAGGCAGAAAGAGCTAGCCTGGAAAGCTGTTGCTCAGCCTCATCTGCCCATGGCACTGCTCGCACAGAGGCACAGAGACTGGGGCTGCTTGCTTGTTTTGCCCCCTCAAACTTCAAACGTAGCTTAGGTGGTCCGTGCCGGGCACCTCCGGCAGCCCTGCTCCGAAAATGCGAACGTCTGCAGATAGCTCGCAGGCAGAAAGAGCTAGCCTGGAAAGCTGTTGCTCAGCCTCATCTGCCCATGGCACTGCTCGCACAGAGGCACAGAGACTGGGGCTGCTTGCTTGTCTTGTCCCCTCAAACTTCAAACGTAGCTTAGGTGGTCCGTGCCGGGCGCATCCGGCAGCCCTGCTCCAAAAATGCAAACGTCTGCAGATAGGTCGCAGGCAGAAAGAGCTAGCCTGGAAAGCTGTTGCTCAGCCTCATCTGCCCATGGCACTGCTCGCACAGAGGCACAGAGACTGGGGCTGCTTGCTTGTCTTACCCCTCAAACTTCAAACGTAGCTTAGGTGGTCCGTGCGAGACGCATCCGGCAGCCCTGCTCCGAAAATGCAAACGTCTGCAGATAGCTCGCAGGCAGAAAGAGCTAGCCTGGAAAGCTGTTGCTCAGCCTCATCTGCCCATGGCACTGCTCGCACAGAGGCACAGAGACTGGGGCTGCTTGCTTGTCTTGTCCCCTGAAACTTCAAATGTATCTTAGGTGGTCCGTGCCGGGCGCATCCGGCAGCCCTGCTCCGAAAATGCGAACGTCTGCAGATAGCTCGCAGGCAGAAAGAGCTAGCCTGGAAAGCTGTTGCTCAGCCTCATCTGCCCATGGCACTGCTCGCACAGAGGCACAGAGACTGGGGCTGCTTGCTTGTTTTGCCCCCTCAAACTTCAAACGTAGCTTAGGTGGTCCGTGCCGGGCACCTCCGGCAGCCCTGCTCCGAAAATGCGAACGTCTGCAGATAGCTCGCAGGCAGAAAGAGCTAGCCTGGAAAGCTGTTGCTCAGCCTCATCTGCCCATGGCACTGCTCGCACAGAGGCACAGAGACTGGGGCTGCTTGCTTGTCTTGTCCCCTCAAACTTCAAACGTAGCTTTGGTGGTCCGTGCCGGGCGCCTCCGGCAGCCCTGCTCCAAAAATGCAAACGTCTGCAGATAGGTCGCAGGCAGAAAGAGCTAGCCTGGAAAGCTGTTGCTCAGCCTCATCTGCCCATGGCACTGCTCGCACAGAGGCACAGAGACTGGGGCTGCTTGCTTGTCTTGTCCCCTCAAACTTCAAACGTAGCTTTGGTGGTCCGTGCCGGGCGCATCCGGCAGCCCTGCTCCAAAAATGCAAACGTCTGCAGATAGGTCGCTGGCAGAAAGAGCTAGCCTGGAAAGCTGTTGCTCAGCCTCATCTGCCCATGGCACTGCTCGCACAGAGGCACAGAGACTGGGGCTGCTTGCTTGTCTTGTCCCCTCAAACTTCAAACGTAGCTTAGGTGGTCCGTGCCGGGCGCCTCCGGCAGCCCTGCTCCGAAAGTGCGAACGTCTGCAGATAGCTCGCAGCCAGAAAGAGCTAGCCTGGAAAGCTGTTGCTCAGCCTCATCTGCCCATGGCACTGCTCGCACAGAGGCACAGAGACTGCGGCTGCTTGCTTGTCTTGTCCCCTCAAACTTCAAACGTAGCTTAGTTGGTCCGTGCCGGGCGCCTCCGGCAGCCCTGCTCCAAAAATGCAAACGTCTGCAGATAGCTCGCAGGCAGAAAGAGCTAGCCTGGAAAGCTGTTGCTCAGCCTCATCTGCCCATGGCACTGCTCGCACAGAGGCACAGAGACTGGGGCTGCTTGCTTGTCTTGTCCCCTCAAACTTCAAACGTACCTTAGGTGGTCCGTACCGGGCGCCTCCGGCAGCCCTGCTCCGAAAATGCGAACGTCTGCAGATAGCTCGCAGGCAGAAAGAGCTAGCCTGGAAAAATGTTGCTCCGCCTCATCTGCCCATGGCACTGCTCGCACAGAGGCACAGAGACTGGGGCTGCTTGCTTGTCTTGCCCCCTCAAACTTCAAACGTAACTTAGGTGGTCCTTGCTGGGCTCCTCCGGCAGCCCTGCTCCGAAAATGCAAACGTCTGCAGATAGCTCGCAGGCAGAAAGAGCTAGCCTGGAAAGCTGTTGCTCAGCCTCATCTGCCCATGGCACTGCTCGCACAGAGGCACAGAGACTGGGGCTGCTTGCTTGTCTTGTCCCCTCAAACTTCAAACGTATCTTAGGTTGTCCGTGCCGGACTCCTCTTTCAGCGCTGCTCCGAAAATGCAAACGTCTGCAGATAGCTCGCAGGCAGAAAGAGCTAGCCTGGAAAGCTGTTGCTCAGCCTCATCTGCCCATGGCACTGCTCGCACAGAGGCACAGAGACTGGGGCTGCTTGCTTGTCTTGTCCCCTCAAACTTCAAACGTAGCTTAGGTGGTCTGTGTCGGGCGCCTCCGGCAGCCCTGCTCCAAAAATGCGAACGTCTGCAGATAGCTCGCAGGCAGAAAGAGCTAGCCTGGAAAGCTGTTGCTCAGCCTCATCTGCCCATGGCACTGCTCGCACAGAGGCACAGAGACTGGGGCTGCTTGCTTGTCTTACCCCTCAAACTTCAAACGTAGCTTAGGTGGTCCGTGCGAGACGCATCCGGCAGCCCTGCTCCGAAAATGCAAACGTCTGCAGATAGCTCGCAGGCAGAAAGAGCTAGCCTGGAAAGCTGTTGCTCAGCCTCATCTGCCCATGGCACTGCTCGCACAGAGGCACAGAGACTGGGGCTGCTTGCTTGTCTTGTCCCCTCAAACTTCAAATGTATCTTAGGTGGTCCGTGCCGGGCGCATCCGGCAGCCCTGCTCCGAAAATGCGAACATCTGCAGATAGCTCGCAGGCAGAAAGAGCTAGCCTGGAAAGCTGTTGCTCAGCCTCATCTGCCCATGGCACTGCTCGCACAGAGGCACAGAGACTGGGGCTGCTTGCTTGTTTTGCCCCCTCAAACTTCAAACGTAGCTTAGGTGGTCCGTGCCGGGCACCTCCGGCAGCCCTGCTCCGAAAATGCGAACGTCTGCAGATAGCTCGCAGGCAGAAAGAGCTAGCCTGGAAAGCTGTTGCTCAGCCTCATCTGCCCATGGCACTGCTCGCACAGAGGCACAGAGACTGGGGCTGCTTGCTTGTCTTGTCCCCTCAAACTTCAAACGTAGCTTAGGTGGTCCGTGCCGGGCGCATCCGTCAGCCCTGCTCCAAAAATGCAAACGTCTGCAGATAGGTCGCAGGCAGAAAGAGCTAGCCTGGAAAGCTGTTGCTCAGCCTCATCTGCCCATGGCACTGCTCGCACAGAGGCACAGAGACTGGGGCTGCTTGCTTGTCTTACCCCTCAAACTTCAAACGTAGCTTAGGTGGTCCGTGCGAGACGCATCCGGCAGCCCTGCTCCGAAAATGCAAACGTCTGCAGATAGCTCGCAGGCAGAAAGAGCTAGCCTGGAAAGCTGTTGCTCAGCCTCATCTGCCCATGGCACTGCTCGCACAGAGGCACAGAGACTGGGGCTGCTTGCTTGTCTTGTCCCCTCAAACTTCAAATGTATCTTAGGTGGTCCGTGCCGGGCGCATCCGGCAGCCCTGCTCCGAAAATGCGAACGTCTGCAGATAGCTCGCAGGCAGAAAGAGCTAGCCTGGAAAGCTGTTGCTCAGCCTCATCTGCCCATGGCACTGCTCGCACAGAGGCACAGAGACTGGGGCTGCTTGCTTGTTTTGCCCCCTCAAACTTCAAACGTAGCTTAGGTGGTCCGTGCCGGGCACCTCCGGCAGCCCTGCTCCGAAAATGCGAACGTCTGCAGATAGCTCGCAGGCAGAAAGAGCTAGCCTGGAAAGCTGTTGCTCAGCCTCATCTGCCCATGGCACTGCTCGCACAGAGGCACAGAGACTGGGGCTGCTTGCTTGTCTTGTCCCCTCAAACTTCAAACGTAGCTTAGGTGGTCCGTGCCGGGCGCCTCCGGCAGCCCTGCTCCGAAAGTGCGAACGTCTGCAGATAGCTCGCAGGCAGAAAGAGCTAGCCTGGAAAGCTGTTGCTCAGCCTCATCTGCCCATGGCACTGCTCGCACAGAGGCACAGAGACTGGGGCTGCTTGCTTGTCTTGTCCCCTCAAACTTCAAATGTATCTTAGGTGGTCCGTGCCGGGCGCATCCGGCAGCCCTGCTCCGAAAATGCGAACGTCTGCAGATAGCTCGCAGGCACAAAGAGCTAGCCTGGAAAGCTGTTGCTCAGCCTCATCTGCCCATGGCACTGCTCGCACAGAGGCACAGAGACTGGGGCTGCTTGCTTGTTTTGCCCCCTCAAACTTCAAACGTAGCTTAGGTGGTCCGTGCCGGGCGCATCCGGCAGCCCTGCTCCGAAAATGCGAACGTCTGCAGATAGCTCGCAGGCAGAAAGAGCTAGCCTGGAAAGCTGTTGCTCAGCCTCATCTGCCCATGGCACTGCTCGCACAGAGGCACAGAGACTGGGGCTGCTTGCTTGTCTTGTCCCCTCAAACTTCAAACGTAGCTTAGGTGGTCCGTGCCGGGCGCCTCCGGCAGCCCTGCTCCGAAAGTGCGAACGTCTGCAGATAGCTCGCAGGCAGAAAGAGCTAGCCTGGAAAGCTGTTGCTCAGCCTCATCTGCCCATGGCACTGCTCGCACAGAGGCACAGAGACTGGGGCTGCTTGCTTGTCTTGTCCCCTCAAACTTCAAACGTAGCTTAGGTGGTCCGTGCCGGGCGCCTCCGGCAGCCCTGCTCCGAAAGTGCGAACGTCTGCAGATAGCTCGCAGGCAGAAAGAGCTAGCCTGGAAAGCTGTTGCTCAGCCTCATCTGCCCATGGCACTGCTCGCACAGAGGCACAGAGACTGGGGCTGCTTGCTTGTCTTGTCCCCTCAAACTTCAAACGTAGCTTAGTTGGTCCGTGCCGGGCGCCTCCGGCAGCCCTGCTCCAAAAATGCGAACGTCTGCAGATAGCTCGCAGGCAGAAAGTGCTAGCCTGGAAAAATGTTGCTCAGCCTCATCTGCCCATGGCACTGCTCGCACAGAGGCACAGAGACTGGGGCTGCTTGCTTGTCTTGTCCCCTCAAACTTCAAACGTACCTTAGGTGGTCTGTGCCGGGCGCCTCCGGCAGCCCTGCTCCGAAAATGCAAACGTCTGCAGATAGCTCGCAGGCAGAAAGAGCTAGCCTGGAAAGCTGTTGCTCAGCCTCATCTGCCCATGGCACTGCTCGCACAGAGGCACAGAGACTGGGGCTGCTTGCTTGTCTTGTCCCCTCAAACTTCAAACGTAGCTTAGGTGGTCTGTGCCGGGCGCCTCCGGCAGCCCTGCTCCGAAAATGCGAACGTCTGCAGATAGCTCGCAGGCAGAAAGAGCTAGCCTGGAAAGCTGTTGCTCAGCCTCATCTGCCCACGGCACTGCTCGCACAGAGGCACAGAGACTGGGGCTGCTTGCTTGTCTTGCCCCCTCAAACTTCAAACGTAGCTTAGGTGGTCTGTGCCGGGCGCGTCCGTCAGCCGTGCTCCCATAATGCAGACGTCTGCAGATAGGTCGCAGGCAGAAAAAGCTAGCCTGGAAAGCTGTTGCTCAGCCTCATCTGCCCATGGCACTGCTCGCACAGAGGCACAGAGACTGGGGCTGCTTGCTTGTCTTGTCCCCTCAAGCTTCAAACGTAGCTTAGGTGGTCCGTGCCGGGCGCCTCCGGCAGCCCTGCTCCGAAAGTGCGAACGTCTGCAGATAGCTCGCAGGCAGAAAGAGCTAGCCTGGAAAGCTGTTGCTCCGCCTCATCTGCCCATGGTACTGCTCGCACAGAGGCACAGAGACTGGGGCTGCTTGCTTGTCTTGTCCCCTCAAACTTCAAACGTAGCTTAGGTGGTCCGTGCCGGGCGCCTCCGGCAGCCCTGCTCCAAAAATGCGAACGTCTGCAGATAGCTCGCAGCCAGAAAGAGCTAGCCTGGAAAGCTGTTGCTCAGCCTCATCTGCCCATGGCACTGCTCGCACAGAGGCACAGAGACTGGGGCTGCTTGCTTGTCTTGCCCCCTCAAACTTCAAACGTACCTTAGGTGGTCCGTGCCGGGCGCCTCCGGCAGCCCTGCTCCGAAAATGCGAACGTCTGCAGATAGCTCGCAGGCAGAAAGAGCTAGCCTGGAAAGCTGTTGCTCCGCCTCATCTGCCCATGGCACTGCTCGCACAGAGGCACAGAGACTGGGGCTGCTTGCTTGTCTTGCCCCCTCAAACTTCAAATGTAGCTTAGGTGGTCCGTGCCAGGCGACTCCGGCAGCCCTGCTCCAAAAATTCGAACGTCTGCAGATAGCTCGCAGGCAGAAAGTGCTAGCCTGGAAAGCTATTGCTCAGCCTCATCTGCCCATGGCACTGCTCGCACAGAGGCACAGAGACTGGGGCTGCTTGCTTGTCTTGTCCCCTCAAACTTCAAATGTAGCTTAGGTGGTCCGTGCCGGGCGCCTCCGGCAGCCCTGCTCCGAAAATCCAAACGTCTGCAGATAGCTCGCAGGCAGAAAGAGCTAGCCTGGAAAGCTGTTGCTCAGCCTCATCTGCCCATGGCACTGCTCGCACAGAGGCACAGAGACTGGGGCTGCTTGCTTGTCTTGTCCCCTCAAACTTCAAACGTAGCTTAGGTGGTCTGTGCCGGGCGCCTCCGGCAGCCCTGCTCCGAAAATGCAAACGTCTGCAGATAGCTCGCAGGCAGAAAGAGCTAGCCTGGAAAGCTGTTGCTCAGCCTCATCTGCCCATGGCACTGCTCGCACAGAGGCACAGAGACTGGGGCTGCTTGCTTGTCTTGCCCCCTCAAACTTCAAACGTAGCTTAGGTGGTCTGTGCCGGGCGCATCCGGCAGCCCTGCTCCGAAAATGTGAACGTCTGCAGATAGCTCGCAGGCAGAAAGAGCTAGCCTGGAAAGCTGTTGCTCAGCCTCATCTGCCCATGGCACTGCTCGCACAGAGGCACAGAGACTGGGGCTGCTTGCTTGTCTTGTCCCCTCAAACTTCAAATGTAGCTTAGGTGGTCCGTGCCGGGCGCCTCCGGCAGCCCTGCTCCGAAAATCCAAACGTCTGCAGATAGCTCGCAGGCAGAAAGAGCTAGCCTGGAAAGCTGTTGCTCAGCCTCATCTGCCCATGGCACTGCTCGCACAGAGGCACAGAGACTGGGGCTGCTTGCTTGTCTTGTCCCCTCAAACTTCAAACGTAGCTTAGGTGGTCCGTGCCGGGCGCCTCCGGCAGCCCTGCTCCAAAAATGCGAACGTCTGCAGATAGCTCGCAGGCAGAAAGAGCGAGCCTGGAAAGCTGTTGCTCCGCCTCATCTTCCCATGGCACTGCTCGCACAGAGGCACAGAGACTGGGGCTGCTTGCTTGTCTTGTCCCCTCAAACTTCAAACGTAACTTAGGTGGTCCATGCCGGGCGCCTCCGGCAGCCCTGCTCCGAAAATGCGAACGTCTGCAGATAGCTCGCAGCCAGAAAGAGCTAGCCTGGAAAGCTGTTGCTCAGCCTCATCTGCCCATGGCACTGCTCGCACAGAGGCACAGAGACTGGGGCTGCTTGCTTGTCTTGTCCCCTCAAACTTCAAATGTAGCTTAGGTGGTCCGTGCCGGGCGCCTCCGGCAGCCCTGCTCCGAAAGTGCGAACGTCTGCAGATAGCTCGCAGGCAGAAAGAGCTAGCCTGGAAAGCTGTTGCTCAGCCTCATCTGCCCATGGCACTGCTCGCACAGAGGCACAGAGACTGGGGCTGCTTGCTTGTCTTGTCCCCTCAAACTTCAAACGTACCTTAGGTGGTCCGTACCGGGCGCCTCCGGCAGCCCTGCTCCGAAAATGCGAACGTCTGCAGATAGCTCGCAGGCAGAAAGAGCTAGCCTGGAAAAATGTTGCTCCGCCTCATCTGCCCATGGCACTGCTCGCACAGAGGCACAGAGACTGGGGCTGCTTGCTTGTCTTGCCCCCTCAAACTTCAAACGTAACTTAGGTGGTCCTTGCTGGGCTCCTCCGGCAGCCCTGCTCCGAAAATGCAAACGTCTGCAGATAGCTCGCAGGCAGAAAGAGCTAGCCTGGAAAGCTGTTGCTCAGCCTCATCTGCCCATGGCACTGCTCGCACAGAGGCACAGAGACTGGGGCTGCTTGCTTGTCTTGTCCCCTCAAACTTCAAACGTATCTTAGGTTGTCCGTGCCGGACTCCTCTTTCAGCGCTGCTCCGAAAATGCAAACGTCTGCAGATAGCTCGCAGGCAGAAAGAGCTAGCCTGGAAAGCTGTTGCTCAGCCTCATCTGCCCATGGCACTGCTCGCACAGAGGCACAGAGACTGGGGCTGCTTGCTTGTCTTGTCCCCTCAAACTTCAAACGTAGCTTAGGTGGTCTGTGTCGGGCGCCTCCGGCAGCCCTGCTCCAAAAATGCGAACGTCTGCAGATAGCTCGCAGGCAGAAAGAGCTAGCCTGGAAAGCTGTTGCTCAGCCTCATCTGCCCATGGCACTGCTCGCACAGAGGCACAGAGACTGGGGCTGCTTGCTTGTCTTACCCCTCAAACTTCAAACGTAGCTTAGGTGGTCCGTGCGAGACGCATCCGGCAGCCCTGCTCCGAAAATGCAAACGTCTGCAGATAGCTCGCAGGCAGAAAGAGCTAGCCTGGAAAGCTGTTGCTCAGCCTCATCTGCCCATGGCACTGCTCGCACAGAGGCACAGAGACTGGGGCTGCTTGCTTGTCTTGTCCCCTCAAACTTCAAATGTATCTTAGGTGGTCCGTGCCGGGCGCATCCGGCAGCCCTGCTCCGAAAATGCGAACATCTGCAGATAGCTCGCAGGCAGAAAGAGCTAGCCTGGAAAGCTGTTGCTCAGCCTCATCTGCCCATGGCACTGCTCGCACAGAGGCACAGAGACTGGGGCTGCTTGCTTGTTTTGCCCCCTCAAACTTCAAACGTAGCTTAGGTGGTCCGTGCCGGGCACCTCCGGCAGCCCTGCTCCGAAAATGCGAACGTCTGCAGATAGCTCGCAGGCAGAAAGAGCTAGCCTGGAAAGCTGTTGCTCAGCCTCATCTGCCCATGGCACTGCTCGCACAGAGGCACAGAGACTGGGGCTGCTTGCTTGTCTTGTCCCCTCAAACTTCAAACGTAGCTTAGGTGGTCCGTGCCGGGCGCATCCGTCAGCCCTGCTCCAAAAATGCAAACGTCTGCAGATAGGTCGCAGGCAGAAAGAGCTAGCCTGGAAAGCTGTTGCTCAGCCTCATCTGCCCATGGCACTGCTCGCACAGAGGCACAGAGACTGGGGCTGCTTGCTTGTCTTACCCCTCAAACTTCAAACGTAGCTTAGGTGGTCCGTGCGAGACGCATCCGGCAGCCCTGCTCCGAAAATGCAAACGTCTGCAGATAGCTCGCAGGCAGAAAGAGCTAGCCTGGAAAGCTGTTGCTCAGCCTCATCTGCCCATGGCACTGCTCGCACAGAGGCACAGAGACTGGGGCTGCTTGCTTGTCTTGTCCCCTCAAACTTCAAATGTATCTTAGGTGGTCCGTGCCGGGCGCATCCGGCAGCCCTGCTCCGAAAATGCGAACGTCTGCAGATAGCTCGCAGGCAGAAAGAGCTAGCCTGGAAAGCTGTTGCTCAGCCTCATCTGCCCATGGCACTGCTCGCACAGAGGCACAGAGACTGGGGCTGCTTGCTTGTTTTGCCCCCTCAAACTTCAAACGTAGCTTAGGTGGTCCGTGCCGGGCACCTCCGGCAGCCCTGCTCCGAAAATGCGAACGTCTGCAGATAGCTCGCAGGCAGAAAGAGCTAGCCTGGAAAGCTGTTGCTCAGCCTCATCTGCCCATGGCACTGCTCGCACAGAGGCACAGAGACTGGGGCTGCTTGCTTGTCTTGTCCCCTCAAACTTCAAACGTAGCTTAGGTGGTCCGTGCCGGGCGCCTCCGGCAGCCCTGCTCCGAAAGTGCGAACGTCTGCAGATAGCTCGCAGGCAGAAAGAGCTAGCCTGGAAAGCTGTTGCTCAGCCTCATCTGCCCATGGCACTGCTCGCACAGAGGCACAGAGACTGGGGCTGCTTGCTTGTCTTGTCCCCTCAAACTTCAAATGTATCTTAGGTGGTCCGTGCCGGGCGCATCCGGCAGCCCTGCTCCGAAAATGCGAACGTCTGCAGATAGCTCGCAGGCACAAAGAGCTAGCCTGGAAAGCTGTTGCTCAGCCTCATCTGCCCATGGCACTGCTCGCACAGAGGCACAGAGACTGGGGCTGCTTGCTTGTTTTGCCCCCTCAAACTTCAAACGTAGCTTAGGTGGTCCGTGCCGGGCGCATCCGGCAGCCCTGCTCCGAAAATGCGAACGTCTGCAGATAGCTCGCAGGCAGAAAGAGCTAGCCTGGAAAGCTGTTGCTCAGCCTCATCTGCCCATGGCACTGCTCGCACAGAGGCACAGAGACTGGGGCTGCTTGCTTGTCTTGTCCCCTCAAACTTCAAACGTAGCTTAGGTGGTCCGTGCCGGGCGCCTCCGGCAGCCCTGCTCCGAAAGTGCGAACGTCTGCAGATAGCTCGCAGCCAGAAAGAGCTAGCCTGGAAAGCTGTTGCTCAGCCTCATCTGCCCATGGCACTGCTCGCACAGAGGCACAGAGACTGGGGCTGCTTGCTTGTCTTGTCCCCTCAAACTTCAAACGTAGCTTAGGTGGTCCGTGCCGGGCGCCTCCGGCAGCCCTGCTCCGAAAGTGCGAACGTCTGCAGATAGCTCGCAGGCAGAAAGAGCTAGCCTGGAAAGCTGTTGCTCAGCCTCATCTGCCCATGGCACTGCTCGCACAGAGGCACAGAGACTGGGGCTGCTTGCTTGTCTTGTCCCCTCAAACTTCAAACGTAGCTTAGTTGGTCCGTGCCGGGCGCCTCCGGCAGCCCTGCTCCAAAAATGCGAACGTCTGCAGATAGCTCGCAGGCAGAAAGTGCTAGCCTGGAAAAATGTTGCTCAGCCTCATCTGCCCATGGCACTGCTCGCACAGAGGCACAGAGACTGGGGCTGCTTGCTTGTCTTGTCCCCTCAAACTTCAAACGTACCTTAGGTGGTCTGTGCCGGGCGCCTCCGGCAGCCCTGCTCCGAAAATGCAAACGTCTGCAGATAGCTCGCAGGCAGAAAGAGCTAGCCTGGAAAGCTGTTGCTCAGCCTCATCTGCCCATGGCACTGCTCGCACAGAGGCACAGAGACTGGGGCTGCTTGCTTGTCTTGTCCCCTCAAACTTCAAACGTAGCTTAGGTGGTCTGTGCCGGGCGCCTCCGGCAGCCCTGCTCCGAAAATGCGAACGTCTGCAGATAGCTCGCAGGCAGAAAGAGCTAGCCTGGAAAGCTGTTGCTCAGCCTCATCTGCCCACGGCACTGCTCGCACAGAGGCACAGAGACTGGGGCTGCTTGCTTGTCTTGCCCCCTCAAACTTCAAACGTAGCTTAGGTGGTCTGTGCCGGGCGCGTCCGTCAGCCGTGCTCCCATAATGCAGACGTCTGCAGATAGGTCGCAGGCAGAAAAAGCTAGCCTGGAAAGCTGTTGCTCAGCCTCATCTGCCCATGGCACTGCTCGCACAGAGGCACAGAGACTGGGGCTGCTTGCTTGTCTTGTCCCCTCAAGCTTCAAACGTAGCTTAGGTGGTCCGTGCCGGGCGCCTCCGGCAGCCCTGCTCCGAAAGTGCGAACGTCTGCAGATAGCTCGCAGGCAGAAAGAGCTAGCCTGGAAAGCTGTTGCTCCGCCTCATCTGCCCATGGTACTGCTCGCACAGAGGCACAGAGACTGGGGCTGCTTGCTTGTCTTGTCCCCTCAAACTTCAAACGTAGCTTAGGTGGTCCGTGCCGGGCGCCTCCGGCAGCCCTGCTCCAAAAATGCGAACGTCTGCAGATAGCTCGCAGCCAGAAAGAGCTAGCCTGGAAAGCTGTTGCTCAGCCTCATCTGCCCATGGCACTGCTCGCACAGAGGCACAGAGACTGGGGCTGCTTGCTTGTCTTGCCCCCTCAAACTTCAAACGTACCTTAGGTGGTCCGTGCCGGGCGCCTCCGGCAGCCCTGCTCCGAAAATGCGAACGTCTGCAGATAGCTCGCAGGCAGAAAGAGCTAGCCTGGAAAGCTGTTGCTCCGCCTCATCTGCCCATGGCACTGCTCGCACAGAGGCACAGAGACTGGGGCTGCTTGCTTGTCTTGCCCCCTCAAACTTCAAATGTAGCTTAGGTGGTCCGTGCCAGGCGACTCCGGCAGCCCTGCTCCAAAAATTCGAACGTCTGCAGATAGCTCGCAGGCAGAAAGTGCTAGCCTGGAAAGCTATTGCTCAGCCTCATCTGCCCATGGCACTGCTCGCACAGAGGCACAGAGACTGGGGCTGCTTGCTTGTCTTGTCCCCTCAAACTTCAAATGTAGCTTAGGTGGTCCGTGCCGGGCGCCTCCGGCAGCCCTGCTCCGAAAATCCAAACGTCTGCAGATAGCTCGCAGGCAGAAAGAGCTAGCCTGGAAAGCTGTTGCTCAGCCTCATCTGCCCATGGCACTGCTCGCACAGAGGCACAGAGACTGGGGCTGCTTGCTTGTCTTGTCCCCTCAAACTTCAAACGTAGCTTAGGTGGTCTGTGCCGGGCGCCTCCGGCAGCCCTGCTCCGAAAATGCAAACGTCTGCAGATAGCTCGCAGGCAGAAAGAGCTAGCCTGGAAAGCTGTTGCTCAGCCTCATCTGCCCATGGCACTGCTCGCACAGAGGCACAGAGACTGGGGCTGCTTGCTTGTCTTGCCCCCTCAAACTTCAAACGTAGCTTAGGTGGTCTGTGCCGGGCGCATCCGGCAGCCCTGCTCCGAAAATGTGAACGTCTGCAGATAGCTCGCAGGCAGAAAGAGCTAGCCTGGAAAGCTGTTGCTCAGCCTCATCTGCCCATGGCACTGCTCGCACAGAGGCACAGAGACTGGGGCTGCTTGCTTGTCTTGTCCCCTCAAACTTCAAATGTAGCTTAGGTGGTCCGTGCCGGGCGCCTCCGGCAGCCCTGCTCCGAAAATCCAAACGTCTGCAGATAGCTCGCAGGCAGAAAGAGCTAGCCTGGAAAGCTGTTGCTCAGCCTCATCTGCCCATGGCACTGCTCGCACAGAGGCACAGAGACTGGGGCTGCTTGCTTGTCTTGTCCCCTCAAACTTCAAACGTAGCTTAGGTGGTCCGTGCCGGGCGCCTCCGGCAGCCCTGCTCCAAAAATGCGAACGTCTGCAGATAGCTCGCAGGCAGAAAGAGCGAGCCTGGAAAGCTGTTGCTCCGCCTCATCTTCCCATGGCACTGCTCGCACAGAGGCACAGAGACTGGGGCTGCTTGCTTGTCTTGTCCCCTCAAACTTCAAACGTAACTTAGGTGGTCCATGCCGGGCGCCTCCGGCAGCCCTGCTCCGAAAATGCGAACGTCTGCAGATAGCTCGCAGCCAGAAAGAGCTAGCCTGGAAAGCTGTTGCTCAGCCTCATCTGCCCATGGCACTGCTCGCACAGAGGCACAGAGACTGGGGCTGCTTGCTTGTCTTGTCCCCTCAAACTTCAAATGTAGCTTAGGTGGTCCGTGCCGGGCGCCTCCGGCAGCCCTGCTCCGAAAGTGCGAACGTCTGCAGATAGCTCGCAGGCAGAAAGAGCTAGCCTGGAAAGCTGTTGCTCAGCCTCATCTGCCCATGGCACTGCTCGCACAGAGGCACAGAGACTGGGGCTGCTTGCTTGTCTTGTCCCCTCAAACTTCAAACGTAGCTTAGGTGGTCCGTGCCGGGCGCCTCCGGCAGCCCTGCTCCAAAAATGCGAACGTCTGCAGATAGCTCGCAGCCAGAAAGAGCTAGCCTGGAAAGCTGTTGCTCAGCCTCATCTGCCCATGGCACTGCTCGCACAGAGGCACAGAGACTGGGGCTGCTTGCTTGTCTTGCCCCCTCAAACTTCAAACGTACCTTAGGTGGTCCGTGCCGGGCGCCTCCGGCAGCCCTGCTCCGAAAATGCGAACGTCTGCAGATAGCTCGCAGGCAGAAAGAGCTAGCCTGGAAAGCTGTTGCTCCGCCTCATCTGCCCATGGCACTGCTCGCACAGAGGCACAGAGACTGGGGCTGCTTGCTTGTTTTGCCCCCTCAAACTTCAAACGTAGCTTAGGTGGTCCGTGCCGGGTGCATCCGGCAGCCCTGCTCCGAAAATGCGAATATCTGCAGATAGCTCGCAGGCAGAAAGAGCTAGCCTGGAAAGCTGTTGCTCAGCCTCATCTGCCCATGGCACTGCTCGCACAGAGGCACAGAGACTGGGGCTGCTTGCTTGTCTTGCCCCCTCAAACTTCAAACGTAGCTTAGGTGGTCTGTGCCGGGCGCATCCGGCAGCCCTGCTCCAAAAATTCGAACGTCTGCAGATAGCACGCAGGCAGAAAGAGCTAGCCTGGAAAGCTGTTGCTCAGCCTCATCTGCCCATGGCACTGCTCGCACAGAGGCACAGAGACTGGGGCTGCTTGCTTGTCTTGCCCCCTCAAACTTCAAATGTAGCTTAGGTGGTCCGTGCCGGGCGCCTCCGGCAGCCCTGCTCCAAAAATGCAAACGTCTGCAGATAGCTCGCAGGCAGAAAGAGCTAGCCTGGAAAGCTGTTGCTCAGCCTCATCTGTCCATGGCACTGCTCGCACAGAGGCACAGAGACTGGGGCTGCTTGCTTGTCTTGTCCCCTCAAACTTCAAACGTAGCTTAGGTGGTCTGTGCCGGGCGCCTCCGGCAGCCCTGCTCCGAAAATGCGAACGTCTGCAGATAGCTCGCAGGCAGAAAGAGCTAGCCTGGAAAGCTGTTGCTCAGCCTCATCTGCCCACGGCACTGCTCGCACAGAGGCACAGAGACTGGGGCTGCTTGCTTGTCTTGCCCCCTCAAACTTCAAACGTAGCTTAGGTGGTCTGTGCCGGGCGCGTCCGTCAGCCGTGCTCCCATAATGCAAACGTCTGCAGATAGGTCGCAGGCAGAAAAAGCTAGCCTGGAAAGCTGTTGCTCAGCCTCATCTGCCCATGGCACTGCTCGCACAGAGGCACAGAGACTGGGGCTGCTTGCTTGTCTTGTCCCCTCAAGCTTCAAACGTAGCTTAGGTGGTCCGTGCAGGGCGCCTCCGGCAGCCCTGCTCCGAAAGTGCGAACGTCTGCAGATAGCTCGCAGGCAGAAAGAGCTAGCCTGGAAAGCTGTTGCTCCGCCTCATCTGCCCATGGCACTGCTCGCACAGAGGCACAGAGACTGGGGCTGCTTGCTTGTCTTGTCCCCTCAAACTTCAAACGTAGCTTAGGTGGTCAGTGCCGGGCGCCTCCGGCAGCCCTGCTCCAAAAATGCGAACGTCTGCAGATAGCTCGCAGCCAGAAAGAGCTAGCCTGGAAAGCTGTTGCTCAGCCTCATCTGCCCATGGCACTGCTCGCACAGAGGCACAGAGACTGGGGCTGCTTGCTTGTCTTGCCCCCTCAAACTTCAAACGTACCTTAGGTGGTCCGTGCCGGGCGCCTCCGGCAGCCCTGCTCCGAAAATGCGAACGTCTGCAGATAGCTCGCAGGCAGAAAGAGCTAGCCTGGAAAGCTGTTGCTCCGCCTCATCTGCCCATGGCACTGCTCGCACAGAGGCACAGAGACTGGGGCTGCTTGCTTGTCTTGCCCCCTCAAACTTCAAATGTAGCTTAGGTGGTCCGTGCCAGGCGCCTCCGGCAGCCCTGCTCCAAAAATTCGAACGTCTGCAGATAGCTCGCAGGCAGAAAGAGCTAGCCTGGAAAGCTGTTGCTCCGCCTCATCTGCCCATGGCACTGCTCGCACAGAGGCACAGAGACTGGGGCTGCTTGCTTGTCTTGCCCCCTCAAACTTCAAATGTAGCTTAGGTGGTCCGTGCCAGGCGCCTCCGGCAGCCCTGCTCCAAAAATTCGAACGTCTGCAGATAGCTCGCAGGCAGAAAGTGCTAGCCTGGAAAGCTGTTGCTCAGCCTCATCTGCCCATGGCACTGCTCGCACAGAGGCACAGAGACTGGGGCTGCTTGCTTGTCTTGTCCCCTCAAACTTCAAATGTAGCTTAGGTGGTCCGTGCCGGGCGCCTCCGGCAGCCCTGCTCCGAAAATCCAAACGTCTGCAGATAGCTCGCAGGCAGAAAGAGCTAGCCTGGAAAGCTGTTGCTCAGCCTCATCTGCCCATGGCACTGCTCGCACAGAGGCACAGAGACTGGGGCTGCTTGCTTGTCTTGTCCCCTCAAACTTCAAACGTAGCTTAGGTGGTCTGTGCCGGGCGCCTCCGGCAGCCCTGCTCCGAAAATGCGAACGTCTGCAGATAGCTCGCAGGCAGAAAGAGCTAGCCTGGAAAGCTGTTGCTCAGCCTCATCTGCCCATGGCACTGCTCGCACAGAGGCACAGAGACTGGGGCTGCTTGCTTGTCTTGCCCCCTCAAACTTCAAACGTAGCTTAGGTGGTCTGTGCCGGGCGCTTCCGGCAGCCCTGCTCCAAAAATGCAAACGTCTGCAGATAGCTCGCAGGCAGAAAGAGCTAGCCTGGAAAGCTGTTGCTCAGCCTCATCTGCCCATGGCACTGCTCGCACAGAGGCACAGAGACTGGGGCTGCTTGCTTGTCTTGTCCCCTCAAACTTCAAACGTAGCTTAGGTGGTCCGTGCCGGGCGCCTCCGGCAGCCCTGCTCCAAAAATGCGAACGTCTGCAGATAGCTCGCAGGCAGAAAGAGCGAGCCTGGAAAGCTGTTGCTCAGCCTCATCTGCCCATGGCACTGCTCGCACAGAGGCACAGAGACTGGGGCTGCTTGCTTGTATTGTCCCCTCAAACTTCAAACGTAGCTTAGGTGGTCCATGCCGGGCGCCTCCGGCAGCCCTGCTCCAAAAATGCGAACGTCTGCAGATAGCTCGCAGCCAGAAAGAGCTAGCCTGGAAAGCTGTTGCTCAGCCTCATCTGCCCATGGCACTGCTCGCACAGAGGCACAGAGACTGGGGCTGCTTGCTTGTCTTGCCCCCTCAAACTTCAAACGTACCTTAGGTGGTCCGTGCCGGGCGCCTCCGGCAGCCCTGCTCCGAAAATGCGAACGTCTGCAGATAGCTCGCAGGCAGAAAGAGCTAGCCTGGAAAGCTGTTGCTCCGCCTCATCTGCCCATGGCACTGCTCGCACAGAGGCACAGAGACTGGGGCTGCTTGCTTGTTTTGCCCCCTCAAACTTCAAACGTAGCTTAGGTGGTCCGTGCCGGGTGCATCCGGCAGCCCTGCTCCGAAAATGCGAATATCTGCAGATAGCTCGCAGGCAGAAAGAGCTAGCCTGGAAAGCTGTTGCTCAGCCTCATCTGCCCATGGCACTGCTCGCACAGAGGCACAGAGACTGGGGCTGCTTGCTTGTCTTGCCCCCTCAAACTTCAAACGTAGCTTAGGTGGTCCGTGCCGGGCGCATCCGGCAGCCCTGCTTCAAAAATTCGAACGTCTGCAGATAGCACGCAGGCAGAAAGAGCTAGCCTGGAAAGCTGTTGCTCAGCCTCATCTGCCCATGGCACTGCTCGCACAGAGGCACAGAGACTGGGGCTGCTTGCTTGTCTTGCCCCCTCAAACTTCAAATGTAGCTTAGGTGGTCCGTGCCGGGCGCCTCCGGCAGCCCTGCTCCAAAAATGCAAACGTCTGCAGATAGCTCGCAGGCAGAAAGAGCTAGCCTGGAAAGCTGTTGCTCAGCCTCATCTGTCCATGGCACTGCTCGCACAGAGGCACAGAGACTGGGGCTGCTTGCTTGTCTTGTCCCCTCAAACTTCAAACGTAGCTTAGGTGGTCTGTGCCGGGCGCCTCCGGCAGCCCTGCTCCGAAAATGCGAACGTCTGCAGATAGCTCGCAGGCAGAAAGAGCTAGCCTGGAAAGCTGTTGCTCAGCCTCATCTGCCCACGGCACTGCTCGCACAGAGGCACAGAGACTGGGGCTGCTTGCTTGTCTTGCCCCCTCAAACTTCAAACGTAGCTTAGGTGGTCTGTGCCGGGCGCGTCCGTCAGCCGTGCTCCCATAATGCAAACGTCTGCAGATAGGTCGCAGGCAGAAAAAGCTAGCCTGGAAAGCTGTTGCTCAGCCTCATCTGCCCATGGCACTGCTCGCACAGAGGCACAGAGACTGGGGCTGCTTGCTTGTCTTGTCCCCTCAAGCTTCAAACGTAGCTTAGGTGGTCCGTGCAGGGCGCCTCCGGCAGCCCTGCTCCGAAAGTGCGAACGTCTGCAGATAGCTCGCAGGCAGAAAGAGCTAGCCTGGAAAGCTGTTGCTCCGCCTCATCTGCCCATGGCACTGCTCGCACAGAGGCACAGAGACTGGGGCTGCTTGCTTGTCTTGTCCCCTCAAACTTCAAACGTAGCTTAGGTGGTCAGTGCCGGGCGCCTCCGGCAGCCCTGCTCCAAAAATGCGAACGTCTGCAGATAGCTCGCAGCCAGAAAGAGCTAGCCTGGAAAGCTGTTGCTCAGCCTCATCTGCCCATGGCACTGCTCGCACAGAGGCACAGAGACTGGGGCTGCTTGCTTGTCTTGCCCCCTCAAACTTCAAACGTACCTTAGGTGGTCCGTGCCGGGCGCCTCCGGCAGCCCTGCTCCGAAAATGCGAACGTCTGCAGATAGCTCGCAGGCAGAAAGAGCTAGCCTGGAAAGCTGTTGCTCCGCCTCATCTGCCCATGGCACTGCTCGCACAGAGGCACAGAGACTGGGGCTGCTTGCTTGTCTTGCCCCCTCAAACTTCAAATGTAGCTTAGGTGGTCCGTGCCAGGCGCCTCCGGCAGCCCTGCTCCAAAAATTCGAACGTCTGCAGATAGCTCGCAGGCAGAAAGAGCTAGCCTGGAAAGCTGTTGCTCCGCCTCATCTGCCCATGGCACTGCTCGCACAGAGGCACAGAGACTGGGGCTGCTTGCTTGTCTTGCCCCCTCAAACTTCAAATGTAGCTTAGGTGGTCCGTGCCAGGCGCCTCCGGCAGCCCTGCTCCAAAAATTCGAACGTCTGCAGATAGCTCGCAGGCAGAAAGTGCTAGCCTGGAAAGCTGTTGCTCAGCCTCATCTGCCCATGGCACTGCTCGCACAGAGGCACAGAGACTGGGGCTGCTTGCTTGTCTTGTCCCCTCAAACTTCAAATGTAGCTTAGGTGGTCCGTGCCGGGCGCCTCCGGCAGCCCTGCTCCGAAAATCCAAACGTCTGCAGATAGCTCGCAGGCAGAAAGAGCTAGCCTGGAAAGCTGTTGCTCAGCCTCATCTGCCCACGGCACTGCTCGCACAGAGGCACAGAGACTGGGGCTGCTTGCTTGTCTTGCCCCCTCAAACTTCAAACGTAGCTTAGGTGGTCTGTGCCGGGCGCGTCCGTCAGCCGTGCTCCCATAATGCAAACGTCTGCAGATAGGTCGCAGGCAGAAAAAGCTAGCCTGGAAAGCTGTTGCTCAGCCTCATCTGCCCATGGCACTGCTCGCACAGAGGCACAGAGACTGGGGCTGCTTGCTTGTCTTGTCCCCTCAAGCTTCAAACGTAGCTTAGGTGGTCCGTGCAGGGCGCCTCCGGCAGCCCTGCTCCGAAAGTGCGAACGTCTGCAGATAGCTCGCAGGCAGAAAGAGCTAGCCTGGAAAGCTGTTGCTCCGCCTCATCTGCCCATGGCACTGCTCGCACAGAGGCACAGAGACTGGGGCTGCTTGCTTGTCTTGTCCCCTCAAACTTCAAACGTAGCTTAGGTGGTCAGTGCCGGGCGCCTCCGGCAGCCCTGCTCCAAAAATGCGAACGTCTGCAGATAGCTCGCAGCCAGAAAGAGCTAGCCTGGAAAGCTGTTGCTCAGCCTCATCTGCCCATGGCACTGCTCGCACAGAGGCACAGAGACTGGGGCTGCTTGCTTGTCTTGCCCCCTCAAACTTCAAACGTACCTTAGGTGGTCCGTGCCGGGCGCCTCCGGCAGCCCTGCTCCGAAAATGCGAACGTCTGCAGATAGCTCGCAGGCAGAAAGAGCTAGCCTGGAAAGCTGTTGCTCCGCCTCATCTGCCCATGGCACTGCTCGCACAGAGGCACAGAGACTGGGGCTGCTTGCTTGTCTTGCCCCCTCAAACTTCAAATGTAGCTTAGGTGGTCCGTGCCAGGCGCCTCCGGCAGCCCTGCTCCAAAAATTCGAACGTCTGCAGATAGCTCGCAGGCAGAAAGAGCTAGCCTGGAAAGCTGTTGCTCCGCCTCATCTGCCCATGGCACTGCTCGCACAGAGGCACAGAGACTGGGGCTGCTTGCTTGTCTTGCCCCCTCAAACTTCAAATGTAGCTTAGGTGGTCCGTGCCAGGCGCCTCCGGCAGCCCTGCTCCAAAAATTCGAACGTCTGCAGATAGCTCGCAGGCAGAAAGTGCTAGCCTGGAAAGCTGTTGCTCAGCCTCATCTGCCCATGGCACTGCTCGCACAGAGGCACAGAGACTGGGGCTGCTTGCTTGTCTTGTCCCCTCAAACTTCAAATGTAGCTTAGGTGGTCCGTGCCGGGCGCCTCCGGCAGCCCTGCTCCGAAAATCCAAACGTCTGCAGATAGCTCGCAGGCAGAAAGAGCTAGCCTGGAAAGCTGTTGCTCAGCCTCATCTGCCCATGGCACTGCTCGCACAGAGGCACAGAGACTGGGGCTGCTTGCTTGTCTTGTCCCCTCAAACTTCAAACGTAGCTTAGGTGGTCTGTGCCGGGCGCCTCCGGCAGCCCTGCTCCGAAAATGCGAACGTCTGCAGATAGCTCGCAGGCAGAAAGAGCTAGCCTGGAAAGCTGTTGCTCAGCCTCATCTGCCCATGGCACTGCTCGCACAGAGGCACAGAGACTGGGGCTGCTTGCTTGTCTTGCCCCCTCAAACTTCAAACGTAGCTTAGGTGGTCTGTGCCGGGCGCTTCCGGCAGCCCTGCTCCAAAAATGCAAACGTCTGCAGATAGCTCGCAGGCAGAAAGAGCTAGCCTGGAAAGCTGTTGCTCAGCCTCATCTGCCCATGGCACTGCTCGCACAGAGGCACAGAGACTGGGGCTGCTTGCTTGTCTTGTCCCCTCAAACTTCAAACGTAGCTTAGGTGGTCCGTGCCGGGCGCCTCCGGCAGCCCTGCTCCAAAAATGCGAACGTCTGCAGATAGCTCGCAGGCAGAAAGAGCGAGCCTGGAAAGCTGTTGCTCAGCCTCATCTGCCCATGGCACTGCTCGCACAGAGGCACAGAGACTGGGGCTGCTTGCTTGTATTGTCCCCTCAAACTTCAAACGTAGCTTAGGTGGTCCATGCCGGGCGCCTCCGGCAGCCCTGCTCCAAAAATGCGAACGTCTGCAGATAGCTCGCAGGCAGAAAGAGCTAGCCTGGAAAGCTGTTGCTCAGCCTCATCTGCCCATGGCACTGCTCGCACAGAGGCACAGAGACTGGGGCTGCTTGCTTGTCTTGTCCCCTCAAACTTCAAACGTAGCTTAGGTGGTCCGTGCCGGGCGCCATCGGCAGCCCTGCTCCGAAAATGCGAACGTCTGCAGATAGCTCGCAGGCAGAAAGAGCTAGCCTGGAAAGCTGTTGCTCCGCCTCATCTGCCCATGGCACTGCTCGCACAGAGGCACAGAGACTGGGGCTGCTTGCTTGTTTTGCCCCCTCAAACTTCAAACGTAGCTTAGGTGGTCCGTGCCGGGCGCATCCGGCAGCCCTGCTCCAAAAATGCGAACGTCTGCAGATAGCTCGCAGGCAGAAAGAGCTAGCCTGGAAAGCTGTTGCTCAGCCTCATCTGCCCATGGCACTGCTCGCACAGAGGCACAGAGACTGGGGCTGCTTGCTTGTCTTGCCCCCTCAAACTTCAAACGTAGCTTAGGTTGTCTGTGCCTTGCGCCTCCGGCAGCCCTGCTCCGAAAATGCAAACGTCTGCAGATAGCTCGCAGGCAGAAAGAGCTAGCCTGGCAAGCTGTTGCTCAGCCTCATCTGCCCATGGCACTGCTCGCACAGAGGCACAGAGACTGGGGCTGCTTGCTTGTCTTGCCCCCTCAAACTTCAAATGTAGCTTAGGTGGTCCGTGCCAGGCGCCTCCGGCAGCCCTGCTCCAAAAATTCGAACGTCTGCAGATAGCTCGCAGGCAGAAAGTGCTAGCCTGGAAAGCTGTTGCTCAGCCTCATCTGCCCATGGCACTGCTCGCACAGAGGCACAGAGACTGGGGCTGCTTGCTTGTCTTGTCCCCTCAAACTTCAAACGTAGCTTAGGTGGTCCGTGCCGGGCGCCTCCGGCAGCCCTGCTCCGAAAATCCAAACGTCTGCAGATAGCTCGCAGGCAGAAAGAGCTAGCCTGGAAAGCTGTTGCTCAGCCTCATCTGCCCATGGCACTGCTCGCACAGAGGCACAGAGACTGGGGCTGCTTGCTTGTCTTGTCCCCTCAAACTTCAAACGTAGCTTAGGTGGTCTGTGCCGGGCGCCTCCGGCAGCCCTGCTCCGAAAATGCGAAAGTCTGCAGATAGATCGCAGGCAGAAAGAGCTAGCCTGGAAAGCTGTTGCTCAGCCTCATCTGCCCATGGCACTGCTCGCACAGAGGCACAGAGACTGGGGCTGCTTGCTTGTCTTGCCCCCTCAAACTTCAAACGTAGCTTAGGTGGTCTGTGCCGGGCGCTTCCGGCAGCGCTGCTCCAAAAATGCAAACGTCTGCAGATAGCTCGCAGGCAGAAAGAGCTAGCCTGGAAAGCTGTTGCTCAGCCTCATCTGCCCATGGCACTGCTCGCACAGAGGCACAGAGACTGGGGCTGCTTGCTTGTCTTGTCCCCTCAAACTTCAAACGTAGCTTAGGTGGTCCGTGCCGGGCGCCTCCGGCAGCCCTGCTCCAAAAATGCAAACGTCTGCAGATAGCTCGCAGGCAGAAAGAGCGAGCCTGGAAAGCTGTTGCTCAGCCTCATCTGCCCATGGCACTGCTCGCACAGAGGCACAGAGACTGGGGCTGCTTGCTTGTCTTGCCCCCTCAAACTTCAAACGTAGCTTAGGTGGTCTGTACCGGGCGCCTCCAGAAGCCCTGCTCCGAAAATGCAAACGTCTGCAGATAGCTCGCAGGCAGAAAGAGCTAGCCTGGAAAACTGTTGCTCAGCCTCATCTGCCCATGGCACTGCTCGCACAGAGGCACAGAGACTGGGGCTGCTTGCTTGTTTTGCCCCCTCAAACTTCAAACGTAGCTTAGGTGGTCCGTGCCGGGCGCATCCGGCAGCCCTGCTCCGAAAATGCGAACGTCTGCAGATAGCTCGCAGGCAGAAAGAGCTAGCCTGGAAAGCTGTTGCTCAGCCTCATCTGCCCATGGCACTGCTCGCACAGAGGCACAGAGACTGGGGCTGCTTGCTTGTTTTGTCCCCTCAAACTTCAAAAGTAGCTTAGGTGGTCCGTGCCGGGCGCCTCCGGCAGCCCTGCTCCGAAAATGCGAACGTCTGCAGATAGCTCGCAGGCAGAAAGAGCTAGCCTGGAAAGCTGTTGCTCAGCCTCATCTGCCCATGGCACTGCTCGCACAGAGGCACAGAGACTGGGGCTGCTTGCTTGTCTTGCCCCCTCAAACTTCAAACGTATCTTAGGTGGTCCGTGCCGGGCGCCTCCGGCAGCCCTGCTCCGAAAATGCGAACGTCTGCAGATAGCTCGCAGGCAGAAAGAGCTAGCCTGGAAAGCTGTTGCTCAGCCTCATCTGCCCATGGCACTGCTCGCACAGAGGCACAGAGACTGGGGCTGCTTGCTTGTGTTGCCCCCTCAAACTTCAAATGTAGCTTAGGTGGTCCGTGCCAGGCGCCTCCGGCAGCCCTGCTCCGAAAATGCGAACGTCTGCAGATAGCTCGCAGGCAGAAAGAGCTAGCCTGGAAAGCTGTTGCTCCGCCTCATCTGCCCATGGCACTGCTCGCACAGAGGCACAGAGACTGGGGCTGCTTGCTTGTTTTGCCCCCTCAAACTTCAAACGTAGCTTAGGTGGTCCGTGCCGGGCGCCTCCGGCAGCCCTGCTCCGAAAATGCGAACGTCTGCAGATAGCTCGCAGGCAGAAAGAGCTAGCCTGGAAAGCTGTTGCTCAGCCTCATCTGCCCATGGCACTGCTCGCACAGAGGCACAGAGACTGGGGCTGCTTGCTTGTCTTGCCCCCTCAAACTTCAAACGTAGCTTAGGTGGTCTGTGCCGGGCGACTCCGTCAGACCTGCTCTGAAAATGCGAACGTCTGCAGATAGCTCGCAGGCAGAAAGAGCTAGCCTGGAAAGCTGTTGCTCAGCCTCATCTGCCCATGGCACTGCTCGCACAGAGGCACAGAGACTGGGGCTGCTTGCTTGTCTTGCCCCCTCAAACTTCAAACGTAGCTTAGGTGGTCCGTGCCGGGCGCCTCCGGCAGCCCTGCTCCGAAAATGCGAACGTCTGCAGATAGCTCGCAGGCAGAAAGAGCTAGCCTGGAAAGCTGTTGCTCAGCCTCATCTGCCCATGGCACTGCTCGCACAGAGGCACAGAGACTGGGGCTGCTTGCTTGTCTTGCCCCCTCAAACTTCAAACGTAGCTTAGGTGGTCCGTGCCGGGCGCCTCCAGCAGCCCTGCTCCGAAAATGCGAACGTCTGCAGATAGCTCGCAGGCAGAAAGAGCTAGCCTGGAAAGCTGTTGCTCAGCCTCATCTGCCCATGGCACTGCTCGCACAGAGGCACAGAGACTGGGGCTGCTTGCTTGTCTTGTCCCTTCAAACTTCAAACGTAGCTTAGGTGGTCCGTGCTGGGTTCTTGCTGCAGCGCTGCTCCGAAAATGCGAACATCTGCAGATAGCTCGAAGGCAGAAAGAGCTAGCCTGGAAAACTGTTTCTCAGCCTCATCTGCGCATGGCACTGCTCGCACAGAGGCACAGAGACTGGGGCTGCTTGCTTGTCTTGCACCCTCAAACTTCAAACGTAGCTTAGGTGGTCCGTGCCAGGCGCCTCCGGTAGCCCTGCTCCGAAAATGCGAACGTCTGCAGATAGCTCGCAGGCAGAAAGAGCTAGCCTGGAAAGCTGTTGCTCAGCCTCATCTGCCCATGGCACTGCTCGCACAGAGGCACAGAGACTGGGGCTGCTTGCTTGTCTTGTCCCCTCAAACTTCAAACGTAGCTTAGGTGGTCTGTGCCGGGCGCCTCCGGCAGCCCTGCTCCGAAAATGCGAACGTCTGCAGATAGCTCGCAGGCAGAAAGAGCTAGCCTGGAAAGCTGTTGCTCAGCCTCATCTGCCCATGGCACTGCTCGCACAGAGGCACAGAGACTGGGGCTGCTTGCTTGTCTTGCCCCCTCAAACTTCAAACGTAGCTTAGGTTGTCCGTGCCGGGCGCCTCCGGCAGCCCTGCTACGAATATGCGAACGTCTGCAGATAGCTCGCAGGCAGAAAGAGCTAGCCTGGAAAGCTGTTGCTCAGCCTCATCTGCCCATGGCACTGCTCGCACAGAGGCACAGAGACTGGGGCTGCTTGCTTGTCTTGCACCCTCAAACTTCAAACGTAGCTTAGGTGGTCCGTGCCAGGCGCCTCCGGCAGCCCTGCTCCGAAAATGCGAACGTCTGCAGATAGCTCGCAGGCAGAAAGAGCTAGCCTGGAAAGCTGTTGCTCAGCCTCATCTGCCCATGGCACTGCTCGCACAGAGGCACAGAGACTGGGGCTGCTTGCTTGTCTTGTCCCCTCAAACTTCAAACGTAGCTTAGGTGGTCTGTGCCGGGCGCCTCCGGCAGCCCTGCTCCGAAAATGCGAACGTCTGCAGATAGCTCGCAGGCAGAAAGAGCTAGCCTGGAAAGCTGTTGCTCAGCCTCATCTGCCCATGGCACTGCTCGCACAGAGGCACAGAGACTGGGGCTGCTTGCTTGTCTTGCCCCCTCAAACTTCAAACGTAGCTTAGGTTGTCCGTGCCGGGCGCCTCCGGCAGCCCTGCTCCGAATATGCGAACGTCTGCAGATAGCTCGCAGGCAGAAAGAGCTAGCCTGGAAAGCTGTTGCTCAGCCTCATCTGCCCATGGCACTGCTCGCACAGAGGCACAGAGACTGGGGCTGCTTGCTTGTCTTGTCCCCTCAAACTTCAAACGTAGCTTAGGTGGTCCGTGCCGGGCGCCTCCGGCAGCCCTGCTCCGAAAATGCGAACATCTGCAGATAGCTCGCAGGCAGAAAGAGCTAGCCTGGAAAACTGTTGCTCAGCCTCATCTGCCCATGGCACTGCTCGCACAGAGGCACAGAGACTGGGGCTGCTTGCTTGTCTTGTCCCCTCAAACTTCAAACGTAGCTTAGGTGGTCTGTGCCGGGCGCCTCCGGCAGACCTGCTCCGAAAATGCGAACGTCTGCAGATAGCTCGCAGGCAGAAAGAGCTAGCCTGGAAAGCTGTTGCTCAGCCTCATCTGCCCATGGCACTGCTCGCACAGAGGCACAGAGACTGGGGCTGCTTGCTTGTCTTGTCCCCTCAAACTTCAAACGTAGCTTATGTGGTCTGTGCCTTGCGCCTCCGGCAGCGCTGCTCCGAAAATGCGAACGTCTGCAGATAGCTCGCAGGCAGAAAGAGCTAGCCTGGAAGACTGTTGCTCAGCCTCATCTGCCCATGGCACTGCTCGCACAGAGGCACAGAGACTGGGGCTGCTTGCTTGTCTTGTCCCCTCAAACTTCAAACGTAGCTTAGGTGGTCCGTGCTGGGTTCTTGCTGCAGCGCTGCTCCGAAAATGCGAACATCTGCAGATAGCTCGCAGGCAGAAAGAGCGAGCCTGGAAAGCTGTTGCTCAGCCTCATCTGCCCATGGCACTGCTCGCACAGAGGCACAGAGACTGGGGCTGCTTGCTTGTCTTGCCCCCTCAAACTTCAAACGTAGCTTAGGTGGTCTGTACCGGGCGCCTCCAGAAGCCCTACTCCGAAAATGCAAACGTCTGCAGATAGCTCGCAGGCAGAAAGAGCTAGCCTGGAAAACTGTTGCTCAGCCTCATCTGCCCATGGCACTGCTCGCACAGAGGCACAGAGACTGGGGCTGCTTGCTTGTTTTGCCCCCTCAAACTTCAAACGTAGCTTAGGTGGTCCGTGCCGGGCGCATCCGGCAGCCCTGCTCCGAAAATGCGAACGTCTGCAGATAGCTCGCAGGCAGAAAGAGCTAGCCTGGAAAGCTGTTGCTCAGCCTCATCTGCCCATGGCACTGCTCGCACAGAGGCACAGAGACTGGGGCTGCTTGCTTGTTTTGTCCCCTCAAACTTCAAAAGTAGCTTAGGTGGTCCGTGCCGGGCGCCTCCGGCAGCCCTGCTCCGAAAATGCGAACGTCTGCAGATAGCTCGCAGGCAGAAAGAGCTAGCCTGGAAAACTGTTGCTCAGCCTCATCTGCCCATGGCACTGCTCGCACAGAGGCACAGAGACTGGGGCTGCTTGCTTGTCTTGTCCCCTCAAACTTCAAACGTAGCTTAGGTGGTCTGTGCCGGGCGCCTCCGGCAGACCTGCTCCGAAAATGCGAACGTCTGCAGATAGCTCGCAGGCAGAAAGAGCTAGCCTGGAAAGCTGTTGCTCAGCCTCATCTGCCCATGGCACTGCTCGCACAGAGGCACAGAGACTGGGGCTGCTTGCTTGTCTTGTCCCCTCAAACTTCAAACGTAGCTTAGGTGGTCTGTGCCGGGCGCATCCGGCAGACCTGCTCCGAAAATGCGAACGTCTGCAGATAGCTCGCAGGCAGAAAGAGCTAGCCTGGAAAGCTGTTGCTCAGCCTCATCTGCCCATGGCACTGCTCGCACAGAGGCACAGAGACTGGGGCTGCTTGCTTGTCTTGTCCCCTCAAACTTCAAACGTAGCTTATGTGGTCTGTGCCTTGCGCCTCCGGCAGCGCTGCTCCGAAAATGCGAACGTCTGCAGATAGCTCGCAGGCAGAAAGAGCTAGCCTGGAAGACTGTTGCTCAGCCTCATCTGCCCATGGCACTGCTCGCACAGAGGCACAGAGACTGGGGCTGCTTGCTTGTCTTGTCCCCTCAAACTTCAAACGTAGCTTAGGTGGTCCGTGCTGGGTTCTTGCTGCAGCGCTGCTCCGAAAATGCGAACATCTGCAGATAGCTCGCAGGCAGAAAGAGCGAGCCTGGAAAGCTGTTGCTCAGCCTCATCTGCCCATGGCACTGCTCGCACAGAGGCACAGAGACTGGGGCTGCTTGCTTGTCTTGCCCCCTCAAACTTCAAACGTAGCTTAGGTGGTCTGTACCGGGCGCCTCCAGAAGCCCTGCTCCGAAAATGCAAACGTCTGCAGATAGCTCGCAGGCAGAAAGAGCTAGCCTGGAAAACTGTTGCTCAGCCTCATCTGCCCATGGCACTGCTCGCACAGAGGCACAGAGACTGGGGCTGCTTGCTTGTTTTGCCCCCTCAAACTTCAAACGTAGCTTAGGTGGTCCGTGCCGGGCGCATCCGGCAGCCCTGCTCCGAAAATGCGAACGTCTGCAGATAGCTCGCAGGCAGAAAGAGCTAGCCTGGAAAGCTGTTGCTCAGCCTCATCTGCCCATGGCACTGCTCGCACAGAGGCACAGAGACTGGGGCTGCTTGCTTGTTTTGTCCCCTCAAACTTCAAAAGTAGCTTAGGTGGTCCGTGCCGGGCGCCTCCGGCAGCCCTGCTCCGAAAATGCGAACGTCTGCAGATAGCTCGCAGGCAGAAAGAGCTAGCCTGGAAAGCTGTTGCTCAGCCTCATCTGCCCATGGCACTGCTCGCACAGAGGCACAGAGACTGGGGCTGCTTGCTTGTCTTGCCCCCTCAAACTTCAAACGTATCTTAGGTGGTCCGTGCCGGGCGCCTCCGGCAGCCCTGCTCCGAAAATGCGAACGTCTGCAGATAGCTCGCAGGCAGAAAGAGCTAGCCTGGAAAGCTGTTGCTCAGCCTCATCTGCCCATGGCACTGCTCGCACAGAGGCACAGAGACTGGGGCTGCTTGCTTGTGTTGCCCCCTCAAACTTCAAATGTAGCTTAGGTGGTCCGTGCCAGGCGCCTCCGGCAGCCCTGCTCCGAAAATGCGAACGTCTGCAGATAGCTCGCAGGCAGAAAGAGCTAGCCTGGAAAGCTGTTGCTCCGCCTCATCTGCCCATGGCACTGCTCGCACAGAGGCACAGAGACTGGGGCTGCTTGCTTGTTTTGCCCCCTCAAACTTCAAACGTAGCTTAGGTGGTCCGTGCCGGGCGCCTCCGGCAGCCCTGCTCCGAAAATGCGAACGTCTGCAGATAGCTCGCAGGCAGAAAGAGCTAGCCTGGAAAGCTGTTGCTCAGCCTCATCTGCCCATGGCACTGCTCGCACAGAGGCACAGAGACTGGGGCTGCTTGCTTGTCTTGCCCCCTCAAACTTCAAACGTAGCTTAGGTGGTCTGTGCCGGGCGACTCCGTCAGACCTGCTCTGAAAATGCGAACGTCTGCAGATAGCTCGCAGGCAGAAAGAGCTAGCCTGGAAAGCTGTTGCTCAGCCTCATCTGCCCATGGCACTGCTCGCACAGAGGCACAGAGACTGGGGCTGCTTGCTTGTCTTGCCCCCTCAAACTTCAAACGTAGCTTAGGTGGTCCGTGCCGGGCGCCTCCGGCAGCCCTGCTCCGAAAATGCGAACGTCTGCAGATAGCTCGCAGGCAGAAAGAGCTAGCCTGGAAAGCTGTTGCTCAGCCTCATCTGCCCATGGCACTGCTCGCACAGAGGCACAGAGACTGGGGCTGCTTGCTTGTTTTGCCCCCTCAAACTTCAAACGTAGCTTAGGTGGTCCGTGCCGGGCGCCTCCGGCAGCCCTGCTCCGAAAATGCGAACGTCTGCAGATAGCTCGCAGGCAGAAAGAGCTAGCCTGGAAAGCTGTTGCTCAGCCTCATCTGCCCATGGCACTGCTCGCACAGAGGCACAGAGACTGGGGCTGCTTGCTTGTCTTGCCCCCTCAAACTTCAAACGTAGCTTAGGTGGTCTGTGCCGGGCGACTCCGTCAGACCTGCTCTGAAAATGCGAACGTCTGCAGATAGCTCGCAGGCAGAAAGAGCTAGCCTGGAAAGCTGTTGCTCAGCCTCATCTGCCCATGGCACTGCTCGCACAGAGGCACAGAGACTGGGGCTGCTTGCTTGTCTTGCCCCCTCAAACTTCAAACGTAGCTTAGGTGGTCCGTGCCGGGCGCCTCCGGCAGCCCTGCTCCGAAAATGCGAACGTCTGCAGATAGCTCGCAGGCAGAAAGAGCTAGCCTGGAAAGCTGTTGCTCAGCCTCATCTGCCCATGGCACTGCTCGCACAGAGGCACAGAGACTGGGGCTGCTTGCTTGTCTTGCCCCCTCAAACTTCAAACGTAGCTTAGGTGGTCTGTGCCGGGCGACTCCGTCAGACCTGCTCTGAAAATGCGAACGTCTGCAGATAGCTCGCAGGCAGAAAGAGCTAGCCTGGAAAGCTGTTGCTCAGCCTCATCTGCCCATGGCACTGCTCGCACAGAGGCACAGAGACTGGGGCTGCTTGCTTGTCTTGCCCCCTCAAACTTCAAACGTAGCTTAGGTGGTCCGTGCCGGGCGCCTCCGGCAGCCCTGCTCCGAAAATGCGAACGTCTGCAGATAGCTCGCAGGCAGAAAGAGCTAGCCTGGAAAGCTGTTGCTCAGCCTCATCTGCCCATGGCACTGCTCGCACAGAGGCACAGAGACTGGGGCTGCTTGCTTGTCTTGCCCCCTCAAACTTCAAACGTAGCTTAGGTGGTCCGTGCCGGGCGCCTCCAGCAGCCCTGCTCCGAAAATGCGAACGTCTGCAGATAGCTCGCAGGCAGAAAGAGCTAGCCTGGAAAGCTGTTGCTCAGCCTCATCTGCCCATGGCACTGCTCGCACAGAGGCACAGAGACTGGGGCTGCTTGCTTGTCTTGTCCCTTCAAACTTCAAACGTAGCTTAGGTCGTCCGTGCTGGGTTCTTGCTGCAGCGCTGCTCCGAAAATGCGAACATCTGCAGATAGCTCGAAGGCAGAAAGAGCTAGCCTGGAAAACTGTTTCTCAGCCTCATCTGCGCATGGCACTGCTCGCACAGAGGCACAGAGACTGGGGCTGCTTGCTTGTCTTGCACCCTCAAACTTCAAACGTAGCTTAGGTGGTCCGTGCCAGGCGCCTCCGGTAGCCCTGCTCCGAAAATGCGAACGTCTGCAGATAGCTCGCAGGCAGAAAGAGCTAGCCTGGAAAGCTGTTGCTCAGCCTCATCTGCCCATGGCACTGCTCGCACAGAGGCACAGAGACTGGGGCTGCTTGCTTGTCTTGTCCCCTCAAACTTCAAACGTAGCTTAGGTGGTCTGTGCCGGGCGCCTCCGGCAGCCCTGCTCCGAAAATGCGAACGTCTGCAGACAGCTCGCAGGCAGAAAGAGCTAGCCTGGAAAGCTGTTGCTCAGCCTCATCTGCCCATGGCACTGCTCGCACAGAGGCACAGAGACTGGGGCTGCTTGCTTGTCTTGCCCCCTCAAACTTCAAACGTAGCTTAGGTTGTCCGTGCCGGGCGCCTCCGGCAGCCCTGCTACGAATATGCGAACGTCTGCAGATAGCTCGCAGGCAGAAAGAGCTAGCCTGGAAAGCTGTTGCTCAGCCTCATCTGCCCATGGCACTGCTCGCACAGAGGCACAGAGACTGGGGCTGCTTGCTTGTCTTGCACCCTCAAACTTCAAACGTAGCTTAGGTGGTCCGTGCCAGGCGCCTCCGGCAGCCCTGCTCCGAAAATCCAAACGTCTGCAGATAGCTCGCAGGCAGAAAGAGCTAGCCTGGAAAGCTGTTGCTCAGCCTCATCTGCCCATGGCACTGCTCGCACAGAGGCACAGAGACTGGGGCTGCTTGCTTGTCTTGTCCCCTCAAACTTCAAACGTAGCTTAGGTGGTCTGTGCCGGGCGCCTCCGGCAGCCCTGCTCCGAAAATGCGAACGTCTGCAGATAGCTCGCAGGCAGAAAGAGCTAGCCTGGAAAGCTGTTGCTCAGCCTCATCTGCCCATGGCACTGCTCGCACAGAGGCACAGAGACTGGGGCTGCTTGCTTGTCTTGCCCCCTCAAACTTCAAACGTAGCTTAGGTTGTCCGTGCCGGGCGCCTCCGGCAGCCCTGCTCCGAATATGCGAACGTCTGCAGATAGCTCGCAGGCAGAAAGAGCTAGCCTGGAAAGCTGTTGCTCAGCCTCATCTGCCCATGGCACTGCTCGCACAGAGGCACAGAGACTGGGGCTGCTTGCTTGTCTTGTCCCCTCAAACTTCAAACGTAGCTTAGGTGGTCCGTGCCGGGCGCCTCCGGCAGCCCTGCTCCGAAAATGCGAACATCTGCAGATAGCTCGCAGGCAGAAAGAGCTAGCCTGGAAAACTGTTGCTCAGCCTCATCTGCCCATGGCACTGCTCGCACAGAGGCACAGAGACTGGGGCTGCTTGCTTGTCTTGTCCCCTCAAACTTCAAACGTAGCTTAGGTGGTCTGTGCCGGGCGCCTCCGGCAGACCTGCTCCGAAAATGCGAACGTCTGCAGATAGCTCGCAGGCAGAAAGAGCTAGCCTGGAAAGCTGTTGCTCAGCCTCATCTGCCCATGGCACTGCTCGCACAGAGGCACAGAGACTGGGGCTGCTTGCTTGTCTTGTCCCCTCAAACTTCAAACGTAGCTTATGTGGTCTGTGCCTTGCGCCTCCGGCAGCGCTGCTCCGAAAATGCGAACGTCTGCAGATAGCTCGCAGGCAGAAAGAGCTAGCCTGGAAGACTGTTGCTCAGCCTCATCTGCCCATGGCACTGCTCGCACAGAGGCACAGAGACTGGGGCTGCTTGCTTGTCTTGTCCCCTCAAACTTCAAACGTAGCTTAGGTGGTCCGTGCTGGGTTCTTGCTGCAGCGCTGCTCCGAAAATGCGAACATCTGCAGATAGCTCGAAGGCAGAAAGAGCTAGCCTGGAAAACTGTTGCTAAGCCTCATCTGCGCATGGCACTGCTCGCACAGAGGCACAGAGACTGGGGCTGCTTGCTTGTCTTGCACCCTCAAACTTCAAACGTAGCTTAGGTGGTCCGTGCCAGGCGCCTCCGGTAGCCCTGCTCCGAAAATGCGAACGTCTGCAGATAGCTCGCAGGCAGAAAGAGCTAGCCTGGAAAGCTGTTGCTCAGCCTCATCTGCCCATGGCACTGCTCGCACAGAGGCACAGAGACTGGGGCTGCTTGCTTGTCTTGTCCCCTCAAACTTCAAACGTAGCTTAGGTGGTCTGTGCCGGGCGCCTCCGGCAGCCCTGCTCCGAAAATGCGAACGTCTGCAGATAGCTCGCAGGCAGAAAGAGCTAGCCTGGAAAGCTGTTGCTCAGCCTCATCTGCCCATGGCACTGCTCGCACAGAGGCACAGAGACTGGGGCTGCTTGCTTGTCTTGCCCCCTCAAACTTCAAACGTAGCTTAGGTTGTCCGTGCCGGGCGCTTCCGGCAGCCCTGCTACGAATATGCGAACGTCTGCAGATAGCTCGCAGGCAGAAAGAGCTAGCCTGGAAAGCTGTTGCTCAGCCTCATCTGCCCATGGCACTGCTCGCACAGAGGCACAGAGACTGGGGCTGCTTGCTTGTCTTGCACCCTCAAACTTCAAACGTAGCTTAGGTGGTCCGTGCCAGGCGCCTCCGGCAGCCCTGCTCCGAAAATGCGAACGTCTGCAGATAGCTCGCAGGCAGAAAGAGCTAGCCTGGAAAGCTGTTGCTCAGCCTCATCTGCCCATGGCACTGCTCGCACAGAGGCACAGAGACTGGGGCTGCTTGCTTGTCTTGTCCCCTCAAACTTCAAACGTACCTTAGGTGGTCTGTGCCGGGCGCCTCCGGCAGCCCTGCTCCGAAAATGCGAACGTCTGCAGATAGCTCGCAGGCAGAAAGAGCTAGCCTGGAAAGCTGTTGCTCAGCCTCATCTGCCCATGGCACTGCTCGCACAGAGGCACAGAGACTGGGGCTGCTTGCTTGTCTTGCCCCCTCAAACTTCAAACGTAGCTTAGGTTGTCCGTGCCGGGCGCCTCCGGCAGCCCTGCTCCGAATATGCGAACGTCTGCAGATAGCTCGCAGGCAGAAAGAGCTAGCCTGGAAAGCTGTTGCTCAGCCTCATCTGCCCATGGCACTGCTCGCACAGAGGCACAGAGACTGGGGCTGCTTGCTTGTCTTGTCCCCTCAAACTTCAAACGTAGCTTAGGTGGTCCGTGCCGGGCGCCTCCGGCAGCCCTGCTCCGAAAATGCGAACATCTGCAGATAGCTCGCAGGCAGAAAGAGCTAGCCTGGAAAACTGTTGCTCAGCCTCATCTGCCCATGGCACTGCTCGCACAGAGGCACAGAGACTGGGGCTGCTTGCTTGTCTTGTCCCCTCAAACTTCAAACGTAGCTTAGGTGGTCTGTGCCGGGCGCCTCCGGCAGACCTGCTCCGAAAATGCGAACGTCTGCAGATAGCTCGCAGGCAGAAAGAGCTAGCCTGGAAAGCTGTTGCTCAGCCTCATCTGCCCATGGCACTGCTCGCACAGAGGCACAGAGACTGGGGCTGCTTGCTTGTCTTGTCCCCTCAAACTTCAAACGTAGCTTATGTGGTCTGTGCCTTGCGCCTCCGGCAGCGCTGCTCCGAAAATGCGAACGTCTGCAGATAGCTCGCAGGCAGAAAGAGCTAGCCTGGAAGACTGTTGCTCAGCCTCATCTGCCCATGGCACTGCTCGCACAGAGGCACAGAGACTGGGGCTGCTTGCTTGTCTTGTCCCCTCAAACTTCAAACGTAGCTTAGGTGGTCCGTGCTGGGTTCTTGCTGCAGCGCTGCTCCGAAAATGCGAACATCTGCAGATAGCTCGAAGGCAGAAAGAGCTAGCCTGGAAAACTGTTGCTAAGCCTCATCTGCCCGTGGCACTGTTCGCACAGAGGCACAGAGACTGGGGCTGCTTGCTTGTCTTGCACCCTCAAACGTCAAACGTAGCTTAGGTGGTCCGTGCCGGGCGCCTCTGGCAGCCCTGCTCCGAAAATGCGAACGTCTGCAGATAGCTCGCAGGCAGAAAGAGCTAGCCTGGAAAGCTGTTGCTCAGCCTCATCTGCCCATGGCACTGCTCGCACAGAGGCACAGAGACTGGGGCTGCTTGCTTGTCTTGTCCCCTCAAACTTCAAACGTAGCTTAGGTGGTCCGTGCCGGGCGCCTCCGGCAGCCCTGCTCCTAAAATGCGAACGTCTGCAGATAGCTCGCAGGCAGAAAGAGCTAGCCTGGAAAGCTGTTGCTCAGCCTCATCTGCCCATGGCACTGCTCGCACAGAGGCACAGAGACTGGGGCTGCTTGCTTGTCTTGCCCCCTCAAACTTCAAACGTAGCTTAGGTGGTCCGTGCCGGGCGCCTCCGGCAGCCCTGCTCCGAAAATGCGAACGTCTGCAGATAGCTCGCAGGCAGAAAGAGCTAGCCTGGAAAGCTGTTGCTCAGCCTCATCTGCCCATGGCACTGCTCGCACAGAGGCACAGAGACTGGGGCTGCTTGCTTGTCTTGTCCCCTCAAACTTCAAACGTAGCTTAGGTGGTCCGTGCCGGGCGCCTCCGGCAGCCCTGCTCCGAAAATGCGAACGTCTGCAGATAGCTCGCAGCCAGAAAGAGCTACCCTGGAAAGCTGTTGCTTTGCCTCATCTGCCCATGGCACTGCTCGCACAGAGGCACAGAGACTGGGGCTGCTTGCTTGTCTTGCCCCCTCAAACTTCAAACGTAGCTTAGGTGGTCTGTGCCGGGTGCCTCCGGAAGCCCTGCGCCAAAAATGCGAACGTCTGCAGATAGCTCGCAGGCAGAAAGAGCTAGCCTGGAAAGCTGTTGCTCAGCCTCATCTGCCCATGGCACTGCTCGCACAGAGGCACAGAGACTGGGGCTGCTTGCTTGTCTTGTCCCCTCAAACTTCAAACGTAGATTAGGTGGTCCGTGCTGGGTGCTTGCGGCAGCGCTGCTCCGAAAATGCGAACATCTGCAGATAGCTCGCAGGCAGAAAGAGCTAGCCTGGAAAACTGTTGCTCAGCCTCATCTGCCCATGGCACTGCTCGCACAGAGGCACAGAGACTGGGGCTGCTTGCTTGTCTTGTCCCCTCAAACTTCAAACGTAGCTTAGGTGGTCTCTGCCGGGAGCCTCCGGCAGACCTGCTCCGAAAATGCGAACGTCTGCAGATAGCTCGCAGGCAGAAAGAGCTAGCCTGGAAAGCTGTTGCTCAGCCTCATCTGCCCATGGCACTGCTCGCACAGAGGCACAGAGACTGGGGCTGCTTGCTTGTCTTGTCCCCTCAAACTTCAAACGTAGCTTAGGTGGTCTGTGCCGGGCGCCTCCGGCAGCGCTGCTCCGAAAATGCGAACGTCTGCAGATAGCTCGCAGGCAGAAAGAGCTAGCCTGGAAGACTGTTGCTCAGCCTCATCTGCGCATGGCACTGCTCGCACAGAGGCACAGAGACTGGGGCTGCTTGCTTGTCTTGTCCCCTCAAACGTATCTTAGGTGGTCTGTGCCGGGCGCCTCCGGCAGCGCTGCTCCGAAAATGCGAACATCTGCAGATAGCTCGCAGGCAGAAAGAGCTAGCCTGGAAAGCTGTTGCTCAGCCTCATCTGCCCATGGCACTGCTCGCACAGAGGCACAGAGACTGGGGCTGCTTGCTTGTCTTGCCCCCTCAAACTTCAAACGTAGCTTAGGTGGTCCGTGCCGGGCGCCTCCGGCAGCCCTGCTCCGAAAATGCGAACGTCTGCAGATAGCTCGCAGGCAGAAAGAGCTAGCCTGGAAAGCTGTTGCTCAGCCTCATCTGCCCATGGCACTGCTCGCACAGACGCACAGAGACTGGGGCTGCTTGCTTGTCTTGTCCCCTCAAACTTCAAACGTAGCTTAGGTGGTCCGTGCCGGGCGCCTCTGGCAGCCCTGCTCCGAAAATGCGAACATATGCAGATAGCTCGCAGGCAGAAAAAGCTAGCCTGGAAAGCTGTTGCTCAGCCTCATCTGCCCATGGCACTGCTCGCACAGAGGCACAGAGACTGGGGCTGCTTGCTTGTCTTGCCCCCTCAAACTTCAAACGTAGCTTAGGTGGCCCGTACCGGGCGCCTCCGGCAGCCCTGCTCCAAAAATGCGAATGTCTGCAGATAGCTCGCAGGCAGAAAGAGCTAGCCTGGAAAGCTGTTGCTCAGCCTCATCTGCCCATGGCACTGCTCGCACAGAGGCACAGAGACTGGGGCTGCTTGCTTGTCTTGTCCCCTCAAACTTCAAACGTAGCTTAGGTGGTCTCTGCCGGGCGCCTCCGGCAGCGCTGCTCCGAAAATGCGAACATCTGCAGATAGCTCGCAGGCAGAAAGAGCTAGCCTGGAAAGCTGTTGCTCAGCCTCATCTGCCCATGGCACTGCTCGCACAGAGGCACAGAGACTGGGGCTGCTTGCTTGTCTTGCCCCTCAAACTTCAAACGTAGCTTAGGTGGTCCGTGCCGGGCGCCTCCGGCAGCCCTGCTCCGAAAATGCGAACGTCTGCAGATAGCTCGCAGGCAGAAAGAGCTAGCCTGGAAAGCTGTTGCTCAGCCTCATCTGCCCATGGCACTGCTCGCACAGAGGCACAGAGACTGGGGCTGCTTGCTTGTCTTGTCCCCTCAAACTTCAAACGTAGCTTAGGTGGTCTGTGCCGGGCGCCTCCGGCAGCGCTGCTCCGAAAATGCGAACATCTGCAGATAGCTCGCAGGCAGAAAGAGCTAGCCTGGAAAGCTGTTGCTCAGCCTCATCTGCCCATGGCACTGCTCGCACAGAGGCACAGAGACTGGGGCTGCTTGCTTGTCTTGCCCCCTCAAACTTCAAACGTAGCTTAGGTGGTCCGTGCCGGGCGCCTCCGGCAGCGCTGCTCCGAAAATGCGAACGTCTGCAGATAGCTCGCAGGCAGAAAGAGCTAGCCTGGAAAGCTGTTGCTCAGCCTCATCTGCCCATGGCACTGCTCGCACAGAGGCACAGAGACTGGGGCTGCTTGCTTGTCTTGTCCCCTCAAACTTCAAACGTATCTTAGGTGGTCTGTGCCGGGTGCCTCCGGCAGCGCTGCTCCGAAAATGCGAACATCTGCAGATAGCTCGCAGGCAGAAAGAGCTAGCCTGGAAAGCTGTTGCTCAGCCTCATCTGCCCATGGCACTGCTCGCACAGAGGCACAGAGACTGGGGCTGTTTGCTTGTCTTGCCCCCTCAAACTTCAAACGTAGCTTAGGTGGTCCGTGCCGGGCGCCTCCGGCAGCCCTGCTCCGAAAATGCGAACATCTGCAGATAGCTCGAAGGCAGAAAGAGCTAGCCTGGAAAACTGTTGCTCAGCCTCATCTGCGCATGGCTCTGCTCGCACAGAGGCACAGAGACTGGGGCTGCTTGCTTGTCTTGTCCCCTCAAACTTCAAACGTAGATTAGGTGGTCCGTGCTGGGTGCTTGCGGCAGCGCTGCTCCGAAAATGCGAACATCTGTAGATAGCTCGCAGGGAGAAAGAGCTAGCCTGGAAAACTGTTGCTCAGCCTCATCTGCCCATGGCACTGCTCGCACAGAGGCACAGAGACTGGGGCTGCTTGCTTGTCTTGTCCCCTCAAACTTCAAACGTAGCTTAGGTGGTCCGTGCTGGGTGCTTGCGGCAGCCCTGCTCCGAAAATGCGAACATCTGCAGATAGCTCGCAGGCAGAAAGAGCTAGCCTGGAAAGCTGTTGCTCAGCCTCATCTGCCCATGGCACTGCTCGCACAGAGGCACAGAGACTGGGGCTGCTTGCTTGTCTTGCCCCCTCAAACTTCAAACGTATCTTAGGTCTTCCGTGCCGGGCGCCTCCGGCAGCCCTGCTCCGAAAATGCGAACGTCTGCAGATAGCTCGCAGGCAGAAAGAGCTAGCCTGGAAAGCTGTTGCTCAGCGTCATCTGCCCATGGCACTGCTCGCACAGAGGCACAGAGACTGGGGCTGCTTGCTTGTCTTACCCCCTCAAACTTCAAACGTAGCTTAGGTGGTCCGTGCCGGGCGCCTCCGGCAGCCCTGCTCCGAAAATGCGAACGTCTGCAGATAGCTCGCAGGCAGAAAGAGCTAGCCTGGAAAGCTGTTTCTCAGCCTCATCTGCCCATGGCACTGCTCGCACAGAGGCACAGAGACTGGGGCTGCTTGCTTGTCTTGCCCCCTCAAACTTCAAACGTAGCTTAGGTGCTCTGTGCCGGGCGACCCCGTCAGACCTGCTCTGAAAATGCGAACGTCTGCAGATAGCTCGCAGGCAGAAAGAGCTAGCCTGGAAAGCTGTTGCTCAGCCTCATCTGCCCATGGCACTGCTCGCACAGAGGCACAGAGACTGGGGCTGCTTGCTTGTCTTGCCCCCTCAAACTTCAAACGTAGCTTAGGTGGTCCGTGCCGGGCGCCTCCGGCAGCCCTGCTCTGAAAATGCGAACGTCTGCAGATAGCTCGCAGGCAGAAAGAGCTAGCCTGGAAAGCTGTTGCTCAGCCTCATCTGCCCATGGCACTGCTCGCACAGAGGCACAGAGACTGGGGCTGCTTGCTTGTCTTGCCCCCACAAACTTCAAACGTAGCTTAGGTGGTCCGTGCCGGGCGCCTCCAGCAGCCCTGCTCCGAAAATGCGAACATATGCAGATAGATCGCAGGCAGAAAAAGCTAGCCTGGAAAGCTGTTGCTCAGCCTCATCTGCGCATGGCTCTGCTCGCACAGAGGCACAGAGACTGGGGCTGCTTGCTTGTCTTGTCCCCTCAAACTTGAAACGTAGATTAGGTGGTCCGTGCTGGGTGCTTGCGGCAGCGCTGCTCCGAAAATGCGAACATCTGCAGATAGCTCGCAGGCAGAAAGAGCTAGCCTGGAAAACTGTTGCTCAGCCTCATCTGCCCATGGCACTGCTCGCACAGAGGCACAGAGACTGGGGCTGCTTGCTTGTCTTGTCCCCTCAAACTTCAAACGTAGCCTAGGTGGTCCGTGCTGGGTGCTTGCGGCAGCCCTGCTCCGAAAATGCGAACATCTGCAGATAGCTCGCAGGCAGAAAGAGCTAGCCTGGAAAGCTGTTGCTCAGCGTCATCTGCCCATGGCACTGCTCACACAGAGGCACAGAGACTGGGGCTGCTTGCTTGTCTTGCCCCCTCAAACTTCAAACGTAGCTTAGGTGGTCTGTGCCGGGCGACTTCGTCAGACCTGCTCCGAAAATGCGAACGTCTGCAGATAGCTCGCAGGCAGAAAGAGCTAGCCTGGAAAGCTGTTGCTCAGCCTCATCTGCCCATGGCACTGCTCGCACAGAGGCACAGAGACTGGGGCTGCTTGCTTGTCTTGCCCCCACAAACTTCAAACGTAGCTTAGGTGGTCCGTGCCGGGCGCCTCCAGCAGCCCTGCTCCGAAAATGCGAACATATGCAGATAGCTCGCAGGCAGAAAAAGCTAGCCTGGAAAGCTGTTGCTCAGCCTCATCTGCCCATGGCACTGCTCGCACAGAGGCACAGAGACTGGGGCTGCTTGCTTGTCTTGTCCCCTCAAACTTCAAACATAGCTTAGGTGGCCCGTGCCGGGCTCCTCCGGCAGCGCTGCTCCGAAAATGCGAACGTCTGCAGATAGCTCGCAGGCAGAAAGAGCTAGCCTGGAAAACTGTTGCTCAGCCTCATCTGCCCATGGCACTGCTCGCACAGAGGCACAGAGACTGGGGCTGCTTGCTTGTCTTGTCCCCTCAAACTTCAAACGTAGCTTAGGTGGTCCGTGCCGGGCGCCTCCGGCAGCCCTGCTCCGAAAATGCGAACGTCTGCAGATAGCTCGCAGGCAGAAAGAGCTAGCCTGGAAAGCTGTTTCTCAGCCTCATCTGCCCATGGCACTGCTCGCACAGAGGCACAGAGACTGGGGCTGCTTGCTTGTCTTGTCCCCTCAAACTTCAAACGTAGCTTAGGTGGTCTCTGCCGGGCGCCTCCTTCAGACCTGCTCCGAAAATGCGAACGTCTGCAGATAGCTCGCAGGCAGAAAGAGCTAGCCTGGAAAGCTGTTGCTCAGCCTCATCTGCCCATGGCACTGCTCGCACAGAGGCACAGAGACTGGGGCTGCTTGCTTGTCTTGTCCCCTCAAACTTCAAACGTAGCTTAGGTGGTCTCTGCCGGGCGCCTCCGGCAGACCTGCTCCGAAAATGCGAACGTCTGCAGATAGCTCGCAGGCAGAAAGAGCTAGCCTGGAAAGCTGTTGCTCAGCCTCATCTGCCCATGGCACTGCTCGCACAGAGGCACAGAGACTGGGGCTGCTTGCTTGTCTTGTCCCCTCAAACTTCAAACGTAGCTTAGGTGGTCTCTGCCGGGCGCCTCCGGCAGACCTGCTCCGAAAATGCGAACGTCTGCAGATAGCTCGCAGGCAGAAAGAGCTAGCCTGGAAAGCTGTTGCTCAGCATCATCTGCCCATGGCACTGCTCGCACAGAGGCACAGAGACTGGGGCTGCTTGCTTGTCTTGCCCCCTCAAACTTCAAACGTAGCTTAGGTGGTCCGTGCTGGGTGCTTGCGGCAGCCCTGCTCCGAAAATGCGAACGTCTGAAGATAGCTCGCAGGCAGAAAGAGCTAGCCTGGAAAACTGTTGCTCAGCCTCATCTGCGCATGGCACTGCTCGCACAGAGGCACAGAGACTGGGGCTGCTTGCTTGTCTTGCACCCTGAAACTTCAAACGTAGCTTAGGTGCTCTGTGCCGGGCGCCTCCGGCAGCCCTGCTCCGAAAATGCGAACGTCTGCAGATAGCTCGCAGGCAGAAAGAGCTAGCCTGGAAAGCTGTTGCTCAGCGTCATCTGCCCATGGCACTGCTCGCACAGAGGCACAGAGACTGGGGCTGCTTGCTTGTCTTGTCCCCTCAAACTTCAAACGTAGCTTAGGTGGTCCGTGCTGGGTGCTTGCGGCAGCCCTGCTCCGAAAATGCGAACGTCTGAAGATAGCTCGCAGCCAGAAAGAGCTAGCCTGGAAAACTGTTGCTCAGCCTCATCTGCCCATGGCACTGCTCGCACACAGGCACAGAGACTGGGGCTGCTTGCTTGTCTTGCCCCCTCAAACTTCAAACGTAGCTTAGGTGGTCCGTGCCGGGCGCCTCCGGCAGCCCTGCTCCGAAAATGCGAACGTCTGCAGATAGCTCGCAGGCAGAAAGAGCTAGCCTGGAAAGCTGTTGCTCAGCCTCATCTGCCCATGGCACTGCTCGCACAGAGGCACAGAGACTGGGGCTGCTTGCTTGTCTTGTCCCCTCAAACTTCAAACGTAGCTTAGGTGGTCTCTGCCGGGCGCCTCCGGCAGCCCTGCTCCGAAAATGCGAACGTCTGCAGATAGCTCGCAGGCAGAAAGAGCTAGCCTGGAAAGCTGTTGCTCAGCATCATCTGCCCATGGCACTGCTCGCACAGAGGCACAGAGACTGGGGCTGCTTGCTTGTCTTGTCCCCTCAAACTTCAAACGTAGCTTAGGTGGTCCGTGCTGGGTGCTTGCGGCAGCCCTGCTCCGAAAATGCGAACGTCTGAAGATAGCTCGCAGCCAGAAAGAGCTAGCCTGGAAAACTGTTGCTCAGCCTCATCTGCCCATGGCACTGCTCGCACACAGGCACAGAGACTGGGGCTGCTTGCTTGTCTTGCCCCCTCAAACTTCAAACGTAGCTTAGGTGGTCCGTGCCGGGCGCCTCCGGCAGCCCTGCTCCGAAAATGCGAACGTCTGCAGATAGCTCGCAGGCAGAAAGAGCTAGCCTGGAACTCTGTTGCTCAGCCTCATCTGCCCATGGCACTGCTCGCACAGAGGCACAGAGACTGGGGCTGCTTGCTTGTCTTGTCCCCTCAAACTTCAAACGTAGATTGGGTGGTACGTGCCGGGCGCGTCAGGCAGCCCTGCTCCGAAAATGCGAACATCTGCAGATAGCTCGAAGGCAGAAAGAGCTAGCCTGGAAAACTGTTGCTCAGCCTCATGTGCGCATGGCACTGCTCGCACAGAGGCACAGAGACTGGGGCTGCTTGCTTGTCTTGCCCCCTCAAACTTCAAACGTAGCTTAGGTGGTCCGTGCTGGGCGGCTCCGGCAGCCCTGCTCCGAAAATGCGAACATATGCAGATAGCTCGCAGGCAGAAAGAGCTAGCCTGGAAAGCTCTTGCTCAGCCTCATCTGCCCATGGCACTGCTCGCACAGAGGCACAGAGACTGGGGCTGCTTGCTTGTCTTGCCCCCTCAAACTTCAAACGTAGCTTAGGTGGTCCGTGCCGGGCGCCTCCGGCAGCCCTGCTCCGAAAATGCGAACATCTGCAGATAGCTCGCAGGCAGAAAGAGCTAGCCTGGAAAACTGTTGCTCAGCCTCATCTGCCCATGGCACTGCTCGCACAGAGGCACAGAGACTGGGGCTGCTTGCTTGTCTTGTCCCCTCAAACTTCAAACGTAGCTTAGGTGGTCTGTGCCGGGCGCCTCCGGCAGCGCTGCTCCGAAAATGCGAACATCTGCAGATAGCTCGCAGCCAGAAAGAGCTAGCCTGGAAAACTGTTGCTCAGCCTCATCTGCCCATGGCACTGCTCGCACAGAGGCACAGAGACTGGGGCTGCTTGCTTGTTTTGCCCCCTCAAACTTCAAATGTAGCTTAGGTGGTCCGTGCCGGGCGCCTCCGGCAGCCCTGCTCCGAAAATGCGAACGTCTGCAGATAGCTCGCAGGCAGAAAGAGCTAGCCTGGAAAGCTGTTGCTCAGCCTCATCTGCCCATGGCACTGCTCGCACAGAGGCACAGAGACTGGGGCTGCTTGCTTGTCTTGTCCCCTCAAACTTCAAACGTAGCTTAGGTGGTCCGTGCTGGGTGCTTGCGGCAGCCCTGCTCCGAAAATGCGAACATCTGAAGATAGCTCGCAGGCAGAAAGAGCTAGCCTGGAAAGCTGTTGCTCAGCCTCATCTGCCCATGGCACTGCTCGCACAGAGGCACAGAGACTGGGGCTGCTTGCTTGTCTTGTCCCCTCAAACTTCAAACGTAGCTTAGGTGGTCCGTGCTGGGTGCTTGCGGCAGCCCTGCTCCGAAAATGCGAACGTCTGAAGATAGCTCGCAGCCAGAAAGAGCTAGCCTGGAAAACTGTTGCTCAGCCTCATCTGCCCATGGCACTGCTCGCACAGAGGCACAGAGACTGGGGCTGCTTGCTTGTCTTGTCCCCTCAAACTTCAAACGTAGCTTAGGTGGTCCGTGCTGGGTTCTTGCTGCAGCGCTGCTCCGAAAATGCGAACATCTGCAGATAGCTCGAAGGCAGAAAGAGCTAGCCAGGAAAACTGTTGCTAAGCCTCATCTGCCCATGGCACTGTTCGCACAGAGGCACAGAGACTGGGGCTGCTTGCTTGTCTTGCACCCTCAAACGTCAAACGTAGCTTAGGTGGTCCGTGCCGGGCGCCTCTGGCAGCCCTGCTCCGAAAATGCGAACGTCTGCAGATAGCTCGCAGGCAGAAAGAGCTAGCCTGGAAAGCTGTTGCTCAGCCTCATCTGCCCATGGCACTGCTCGCACAGAGGCACAGAGACTGGGGCTGCTTGCTTGTCTTGTCCCCTCAAACTTCAAACGTAGCTTAGGTGGTCCGTGCCGGGCGCCTCCGGCAGCCCTGCTCCTAAAATGCGAACGTCTGCAGATAGCTCGCAGGCAGAAAGAGCTAGCCTGGAAAGCTGTTGCTCAGCCTCATCTGCCCATGGCACTGCTCGCACAGAGGCACAGAGACTGGGGCTGCTTGCTTGTCTTGCCCCCTCAAACTTCAAACGTAGCTTAGGTGGTCCGTGCCGGGCGCCTCCGGCAGCCCTGCTCCGAAAATGCGAACGTCTGCAGATAGCTCGCAGGCAGAAAGAGCTAGCCTGGAAAGCTGTTGCTCAGCCTCATCTGCCAATGGCACTGCTCGCACAGAGGCACAGAGACTGGGGCTGCTTGCTTGTCTTGTCCCCTCAAACTTCAAACGTAGCTTAGGTGGTCCGTGCCGGGCGCCTCCGGCAGCCCTGCTCCGAAAATGCGAACGTCTGCAGATAGCTCGCAGCCAGAAAGAGCTACCCTGGAAAGCTGTTGCTTTGCCTCATCTGCCCATGGCACTGCTCGCACAGAGGCACAGAGACTGGGGCTGCTTGCTTGTCTTGCCCCCTCAAACTTCAAACGTAGCTTAGGTGGTCTGTGCCGGGTGCCTCCGGCAGCCCTGCGCCAAAAATGCGAACGTCTGCAGATAGCTCGCAGGCAGAAAGAGCTAGCCTGGAAAGCTGTTGCTCAGCCTCATCTGCCCATGGCACTGCTCGCACAGAGGCACAGAGACTGGGGCTGCTTGCTTGTCTTGTCCCCTCAAACTTCAAACGTAGATTAGGTGGTCCGTGCTGGGTGCTTGCGGCAGCGCTGCTCCGAAAATGCGAACATCTGCAGATAGCTCGCAGGCAGAAAGAGCTAGCCTGGAAAACTGTTGCTCAGCCTCATCTGCCCATGGCACTGCTCGCACAGAGGCACAGAGACTGGGGCTGCTTGCTTGTCTTGTCCCCTCAAACTTCAAACGTAGCTTAGGTGGTCTCTGCCAGGAGCCTCCGGCAGACCTGCTCCGAAAATGCGAACGTCTGCAGATAGCTCGCAGGCAGAAAGAGCTAGCCTGGAAAGCTGTTGCTCAGCCTCATCTGCCCATGGCACTGCTCGCACAGAGGCACAGAGACTGGGGCTGCTTGCTTGTCTTGCACCCTCAAACTTCAAACGTAGCTTAGGTGGTCTGTGCCGGGCGCCTCCGGCAGCGCTGCTCCGAAAATGCGAACGTCTGCAGATAGCTCGCAGGCAGAAAGAGCTAGCCTGGAAGACTGTTGCTCAGCCTCATCTGCGCATGGCACTGCTCGCACAGAGGCACAGAGACTGGGGCTGCTTGCTTGTCTTGTCCCCTCAAACGTATCTTAGGTGGTCTGTGCCGGGAGCCTCCGGCAGCGCTGCTCCGAAAATGCGAACATATGCAGATAGCTCGCAGTCAGAAAAAGCTAGCCTGGAAAGCTGTTGCTCAGCCTCATCTGCCCATGGCACTGCTCGCACAGAGGCACAGAGACTGGGGCTGGTTGCTTGTCTTGCCCCCTCAAACTTCAAACGTAGCTTAGGTGGCCCGTACCGGGCGCCTCCGGCAGCCCTGCTCCAAAAATGCGAACGTCTGCAGATAGCTCGCAGGCAGAAAGAGCTAGCCTGGAAAGCTGTTGCTCAGCCTCATCTGCCCATGGCACTGCTCGCACAGAGGCACAGAGACTGGGGCTGCTTGCTTGTCTTGTCCCCTCAAACTTCAAACGTAGCTTAGGTGGTCTCTGCCGGGCGCCTCCGGCAGCGCTGCTCCGAAAATGCGAACATCTGCAGATAGCTCGCAGGCAGAAAGAGCTAGCCTGGAAAGCTGTTGCTCAGCCTCATCTGCCCATGGCACTGCTCGCACAGAGGCACAGAGACTGGGGCTGCTTGCTTGTCTTGCCCCTCAAACTTCAAACGTAGCTTAGGTGGTCCGTGCCGGGCGCCTCCGGCAGCCCTGCTCCGAAAATGCGAACGTCTGCAGATAGCTCGCAGGCAGAAAGAGCTAGCCTGGAAAGCTGTTGCTCAGCCTCATCTGCCCATGGCACTGCTCGCACAGAGGCACAGAGACTGGGGCTGCTTGCTTGTCTTGTCCCCTCAAACTTCAAACGTAGCTTAGGTGGTCTGTGCCGGGCGCCTCCGGCAGCGCTGCTCCGAAAATGCGAACATCTGCAGATAGCTCGCAGGCAGAAAGAGCTAGCCTGGAAAGCTGTTGCTCAGCCTCATCTGCCCATGGCACTGCTCGCACAGAGGCACAGAGACTGGGGCTGCTTGCTTGTCTTGTCCCCTCAAACTTCAAACGTAGCTTAGGTGGTCTGTGCCGGGCGCCTCCGGCAGCGCTGCTCCGAAAATGCGAACATCTGCAGATAGCTCGCAGGCAGAAAGAGGTAGCCTGGAAAGCTGTTGCTCAGCCTCATCTGCCCATGGCACTGCTCGCACAGAGGCACAGAGACTGGGGCTGCTTGCTTGTCTTGCCCCCTCAAACTTCAAACGTAGCTTAGGTGGTCCGTGCCGGGCGCCTCCGGCAGCCCTGCTCCGAAAATGCGAACATCTGCAGATAGCTCGAAGGCAGAAAGAGCTAGCCTGGAAAACTGTTGCTCAGCCTCATCTGCGCATGGCTCTGCTCGCACAGAGGCACAGAGACTGGGGCTGCTTGCTTGTCTTGTCCCCTCAAACTTCAAACGTAGATTAGGTGGTCCGTGCTGGGTGCTTGCGGCAGCCCTGCTCCGAAAATGCGAACATCTGTAGATAGCTCGCAGGGAGAAAGAGCTAGCCTGGAAAACTGTTGCTCAGCCTCATCTGCCCATGGCACTGCTCGCACAGAGGCACAGAGACTGGGGCTGCTTGCTTGTCTTGTCCCCTCAAACTTCAAACGTAGCTTAGGTGGTCCGTGCTGGGTGCTTGCGGCAGCCCTGCTCCGAAAATGCGAACATCTGCAGATAGCTCGCAGGCAGAAAGAGCTAGCCTGGAAAGCTGTTGCTCAGCCTCATCTGCCCATGGCACTGCTCGCACAGAGGCACAGAGACTGGGGCTGCTTGCTTGTCTTGCCCCCTCAAACTTCAAACGTATCTTAGGTGGTCCGTGCCGGGCGCCTCCGGCAGCCCTGCTCCGAAAATGCGAACGTCTGCAGATAGCTCGCAGGCAGAAAGAGCTAGCCTGGAAAGCTGTTGCTCAGCCTCATCTGCTCATGGCACTGCTCGCACAGAGGCACAGAGACTGGGGCTGCTTGCTTGTCTTACCCCCTCAAACTTCAAACGTAGCTTAGGTGGTCCGTGCCGGGCGCCTCCGGCAGCCCTGCTCCGAAAATGCGAACGTCTGCAGATAGCTCGCAGGCAGAAAGAGCTAGCCTGGAAAGCTGTTTCTCAGCCTCATCTGCCCATGGCACTGCTCGCACAGAGGCACAGAGACTGGGGCTGCTTGCTTGTCTTGCCCCCTCAAACTTCAAACGTAGCTTAGGTGCTCTGTGCCGGGCGACCCCGTCAGACCTGCTCTGAAAATGCGAACGTCTGCAGATAGCTCGCAGGCAGAAAGAGCTAGCCTGGAAAGCTGTTGCTCAGCCTCATCTGCCCATGGCACTGCTCGCACAGAGGCACAGAGACTGGGGCTGCTTGCTTGTCTTGCCCCCTCAAACTTCAAACGTAGCTTAGGTGGTCCGTGCCGGGCGCCTCCGGCAGCCCTGCTCTGAAAATGCGAACGTCTGCAGATAGCTCGCAGGCAGAAAGAGCTAGCCTGGAAAGCTGTTGCTCAGCCTCATCTGCCCATGGCACTGCTCGCACAGAGGCACAGAGACTGGGGCTGCTTGCTTGTCTTGTCCCCACAAACTTCAAACGTAGCTTAGGTGGTCCGTGCCGGGCGCCTCCAGCAGCCCTGCTCCGAAAATGCGAACATATGCAGATAGATCGCAGGCAGAAAAAGCTAGCCTGGAAAGCTGTTGCTCAGCCTCATCTGCGCATGGCTCTGCTCGCACAGAGGCACAGAGACTGGGGCTGCTTGCTTGTCTTGTCCCCTCAAACTTGAAACGTAGATTAGGTGGTCCGTGCTGGGTGCTTGCGGCAGCGCTGCTCCGAAAATGCGAACATCTGCAGATAGCTCGCAGGCAGAAAGAGCTAGCCTGGAAAGCTGTTGCTCAGCCTCATCTGCCCATGGCACTGCTCGCACAGAGGCACAGAGACTGGGGCTGCTTGCTTGTCTTGTCCCCTCAAACTTCAAACGTAGCCTAGGTGGTCCGTGCTGGGTTCTTGCGGCAGCCCTGCTCCGAAAATGCGAACATCTGCAGATAGCTCGCAGGCAGAAAGAGCTAGCCTGGAAAGCTGTTGCTCAGCGTCATCTGCCCATGGCACTGCTCACACAGAGGCACAGAGACTGGGGCTGCTTGCTTGTCTTGCCCCCTCAAACTTCAAACGTAGCTTAGGTGGTCTGTGCCGGGCGACTCCGTCAGACCTGCTCCGAAAATGCGAACGTCTGCAGATAGCTCGCAGGCAGAAAGAGCTAGCCTGGAAAGCTGTTGCTCAGCCTCATCTGCCCATGGCACTGCTCGCACAGAGGCACAGAGACTGGGGCTGCTTGCTTGTCTTGCCCCCACAAACTTCAAACGTAGCTTAGGTGGTCCGTGCCGGGCGCCTCCAGCAGCCCTGCTCCGAAAATGCGAACATATGCAGATAGCTCGCAGGCAGAAAAAGCTAGCCTGGAAAGCTGTTGCTCAGCCTCATCTGCGCATGGCTCTGCTCGCACAGAGGCACAGAGACTGGGGCTGCTTGCTTGTCTTGTCCCCTCAAACTTCAAACGTAGATTAGGTGGTCCGTGCTGGGTGCTTGCGGCAGCGCTGCTCCGAAAATGCGAACATCTGCAGATAGCTCGCAGGAAGAAAGAGCTAGCCTAGAAAACTGTTGCTCAGCCTCATCTGCCCATGGCACTGCTCGCACAGAGGCACAGAGACTGGGGCTGCTTGCTTGTCTTGTCCCCTCAAACTTCAAACGTAGCCTAGGTGGTCCGTGCTGGGTGCTTGTGGCAGCCCTGCTCCGAAAATGCGAACATCTGCAGAAAGCTCGCAGGCAGAAAGAGCTAGCCTGGAAAGCTGTTGCTCAGCCTCATCTGCCCATGGCACTGCTCGCACAGAGGCACAGAGACTGGGGCTGCTTGCTTGTCTTGCCCCCTCAAACTTCAAACGTAGCTTAGGTGGTCTGTGCCGGGCGACTCCGTCAGACCTGCTCCGAAAATGCAAACGTCTGCAGATAGCTCGCAGGCAGAAAGAGCTAGCCTGGAAAGCTGTTGCTCAGCCTCATCTGCCCATGGCACTGCTCGCACAGAGGCACAGAGACTGGGGCTGCTTGCTTGTCTTGCCCCCACAAACTTCAAACGTAGCTTAGGTGGTCCGTGCCGGGCGCCTCCAGCAGCCCTGCTCCGAAAATGCGAACATATGCAGATAGCTCGCAGGCAGAAAAAGCTAGCCTGGAAAGCTGTTGCTCAGCCTCATCTGCCCATGGCACTGCTCGCACAGAGGCACAGAGACTGGGGCTGCTTGCTTGTCTTGTCCCCTCAAACTTCAAACATAGCTTAGGTGGCCCGTGCCGGGCTCCTCCGGCAGCCCTGCTCCGAAAATGCGAACGTCTGCAGATAGCTCGCAGGCAGAAAGAGCTAGCCTGGAAAACTGTTGCTCAGCCTCATCTGCCCATGGCACTGCTCGCACAGAGGCACAGAGACGGGGGCTGCTTGCTTGTCTTGTCCCCTCAAACTTCAAACGCAGCTTAGGTGGTCCGTGCCGGGCGCCTCCGGCAGCCCTGCTCCGAAAATGCGAACGTCTGCAGATAGCTCGCAGGCAGAAAGAGCTAGCCTGGAAAGCTGTTTCTCAGCCTCATCTGCCCATGGCACTGCTCGCACAGAGGCACAGAGACTGGGGCTGCTTGCTTGTCTTGTCCCCTCAAACTTCAAACGTAGCTTAGGTGGTCTCTGCCGGGCGCCTCCGGCAGCCCTGCTCCGAAAATGCGAACGTCTGCAGATAGCTCGCAGGCAGAAAGAGCTAGCCTGGAAAGCTGTTGCTCAGCCTCATCTGCCCATGGCACTGCTCGCACAGAGGCACAGAGACTGGGGCTGCTTGCTTGTCTTGTCCCCTCAAACTTCAAACGTAGCTTAGGTGGTCTCTGCCGGGCGCCTCCGGCAGACCTGCTCCGAAAATGCAAACGTCTGCAGATAGCTCGCAGGCAGAAAGAGCTAGCCTGGAAAGCTGTTGCTCAGCCTCATCTGCCCATGGCACTGCTCGCACAGAGGCACAGAGACTGGGGCTGCTTGCTTGTCTTGTCCCCTCAAACTTCAAACGTAGCTTAGGTGGTCTCTGCCGGGCGCCTCCGGCAGACCTGCTCCGAAAATGCGAACGTCTGCAGATAGCTCGCAGGCAGAAAGAGCTAGCCTGGAAAGCTGTTGCTCAGCATCATCTGCCCATGGCACTGCTCGCACAGAGGCACAGAGACTGGGGCTGCTTGCTTGTCTTGTCCCCTCAAACTTCAAACGTAGCTTAGGTGGTCCGTGCTGGGTGCTTGCGGCAGCCCTGCTCCGAAAATGCGAACGTCTGAAGATAGCTCGCAGCCAGAAAGAGCTAGCCTGGAAAACTGTTGCTCAGCCTCATCTGCCCATGGCACTGCTCGCACACAGGCACAGAGACTGGGGCTGCTTGCTTGTCTTGCCCCCTCAAACTTCAAACGTAGCTTAGGTGGTCCGTGCCGGGCGCCTCCGGCAGCCCTGCTCCGAAAATGCGAACGTCTGCAGATAGCTCGCAGGCAGAAAGAGCTAGCCTGGAAAGCTGTTGCTCAGCCTCATCTGCCCATGGCACTGCTCGCACAGAGGCACAGAGACTGGGGCTGCTTGCTTGTCTTGCCCCCTCAAACTTCAAACGTAGCTTAGGTGGTCTCTGCCGGGCGCCTCCGGCCGCCCTGCTCCGAAAATGCGAACGTCTGCAGATAGCTCGCAGGCAGAAAGAGCTAGCCTGGAAAGCTGTTGCTCAGCATCATCTGCCCATGGCACTGCTCGCACAGAGGCACAGAGACTGGGGCTGCTTGCTTGTCTTGTCCCCTCAAACTTCAAACGTAGCTTAGGTGGTCCGTGCTGGGTGCTTGCGGCAGCCCTGCTCCGAAAATGCGAACGTCTGAAGATAGCTCGCAGCCAGAAAGAGCTAGCCTGGAAAACTGTTGCTCAGCCTCATCTGCCCATGGCACTGCTCGCACACAGGCACAGAGACTGGGGCTGCTTGCTTGTCTTGCCCCCTCAAACTTCAAACGTAGCTTAGGTTGTCCGTGCCATGCGCCTCCGGCAGCCCTGCTCCGAAAATGCGAACATCTGCAGATAGCTCGCAGGCAGAAAGAGCTAGCCTGGAAAACTGTTGCTCAGCCTCATCTGCCCATGGCACTGCTCGCACAGAGGCACAGAGACTGGGGCTGCTTGCTTGTCTTGTCCCCTCAAACTTCAAACGTAGCTTAGGTGGTCCGTGCCGGGCGCCTCCGGCAGCGCTGCTCCGAAAATGCGAACATCTGCAGATAGCTCGCAGGCAGAAAGAGCTAGCCTGGAAAACTGTTGCTCAGCCTCATCTGCCCATGGCACTGCTCGCACACAGGCACAGAGACTGGGGCTGCTTGCTTGTCTTGCCCCCTCAAACTTCAAACGTAGCTTAGGTGGTCCGTGCCGGGCGCCTCCGGCAGCCCTGCTCCGAAAATGCGAACGTCTGCAGATAGCTCGCAGGCAGAAAGAGCTAGCCTGGAAAGCTGTTGCTCAGCCTCATCTGCCCATGGCACTGCTCGCACAGAGGCACAGAGACTGGGGCTGCTTGCTTGTCTTATCCCCTCAAACTTCAAACGTAGCTTAGGTGGTCTCTGCCGGGCGCCTCCGGCAGCCCTGCTCCGAAAATGCGAACGTCTGCAGATAGCTCGCAGGCAGAAAGAGCTAGCCTGGAAAGCTGTTGCTCAGCATCATCTGCCCATGGCACTGCTCGCACAGAGGCACAGAGACTGGGGCTGCTTGCTTGTCTTGTCCCCTCAAACTTCAAACGTAGCTTAGGTGGTCCGTGCTGGGTGCTTGCGGCAGCCCTGCTCCGAAAATGCGAACGTCTGAAGATAGCTCGCAGCCAGAAAGAGCTAGCCTGGAAAACTGTTGCTCAGCCTCATCTGCCCATGGCACTGCTCGCACACAGGCACAGAGACTGGGGCTGCTTGCTTGTCTTGCCCCCTCAAACTTCAAACGTAGCTTAGGTGGTCCGTGCCGGGCGCCTCCGGCAGCCCTGCTCCGAAAATGCGAACGTCTGCAGATAGCTCGCAGGCAGAAAGAGCTAGCCTGGAACTCTGTTGCTCAGCCTCATCTGCCCATGGCACTGCTCGCACAGAGGCACAGAGACTGGGGCTGCTTGCTTGTCTTGTCCCCTCAAACTTCAAACGTAGATTAGGTGGTACGTGCCGGGCGCGTCAGGCAGCCCTGCTCCGAAAATGCGAACATCTGCAGATAGCTCGCAGGCAGAAAGAGCTAGCCTGGAAAACTGTTGCTCAGCCTCATGTGCGCATGGCACTGCTCGCACAGAGGCACAGAGACTGGGGCTGCTTGCTTGTCTTGCCCCCTCAAACTTCAAACGTAGCTTAGGTGGTCCGTGCTGGGCAGCTCCGGCAGCCCTGCTCCGAAAATGCGAACATATGCAGATAGCTCGCAGGCAGAAAGAGCTAGCCTGGAAAGCTCTTGCTCAGCCTCATCTGCCCATGGCACTGCTCGCACAGAGGCACAGAGACTGGGGCTGCTTGCTTGTCTTGCCCCCTCAAACTTCAAACGTAGCTTAGGTGGTCTGTGCCGGGCGCCTCCGGCAGCCCTGCTCCGAAAATGCGAACATCTGCAGATAGCTCGCAGGCAGAAAGAGCTAGCCTGGAAAACTGTTGCTCAGCCTCATCTGCCCATGGCACTGCTCGCACAGAGGCACAGAGACTGGGGCTGCTTGCTTGTCTTGTCCCCTCAAACTTCAAACGTAGCTTAGGTGGTCCGTGCCGGGCGCCTCCGGCAGCCCTGCTCCGAAAATGCGAACGTCTGCAGATAGCTCGCAGGCAGAAAGAGGTAGCCTGGAAAACTGTTGCTCAGCCTCATCTGGCCATGGCACTGCTCGCACAGAGGCACAGAGACTGGGGCTGCTTGCTTGTCTTGTCCCCTCAAACTTCAAACGTAGCTTAGGTGGTCTGTGCCGGGCGCCTCCGGCAGCGCTGCTCCGAAAATGCGAACATCTGCAGATAGCTCGCAGCCAGAAAGAGCTAGCCTGGAAAACTGTTGCTCAGCCTCATCTGCCCATGGCACTGCTCGCACAGAGGCACAGAGACTGGGGCTGCTTGCTTGTCTTGCCCCCTCAAACTTCAAATGTAGCTTAGGTGGTCCGTGCCGGGCGCCTCCGGCAGCCCTGCTCCGAAAATGCGAACGTCTGCAGATAGCTCGCAGGCAGAAAGAGCTAGCCTGGAAAGCTGTTGCTCAGCCTCATCTGCCCATGGCACTGCTCGCACAGAGGCACAGAGACTGGGGCTGCTTGCTTGTCTTGTCCCCTCAAACTTCAAACGTAGCTTAGGTGGTCCGTGCTGGGTGCTTGCGGCAGCCCTGCTCCGAAAATGCGAACATCTGAAGATAGCTCGCAGGCAGAAAGAGCTAGCCTGGAAAGCTGTTGCTCAGCCTCATCTGCCCATGGCACTGCTCGCACAGAGGCACAGAGACTGGGGCTGCTTGCTTGTCTTGTCCCCTCAAACTTCAAACGTAGCTTAGGTGGTCCGTGCTGGGTGCTTGCGGCAGCCCTGCTCCGAAAATGCGAACGTCTGAAGATAGCTCGCAGCCAGAAAGAGCTAGCCTGGAAAACTGTTGCTCAGCCTCATCTGCCCATGGCACTGCTCGCACAGAGGCACAGAGACTGGGGCTGCTTGCTTGTCTTGTCCCCTGAAACTTCAAACGTAGCTTAGGTGGTCTGTGCCGGGCGCCTCCAGCAGCGCTGCTCCGAAAATGCGAACATCTGCAGATAGCTCGCAGGCAGAAAGAGCTAGCCTGGAAAACTGTTGCTCAGCCTCATCTGCGCATGGCTCTGCTCGCACAGAGGCACAGAGACTGGGGCTGCTTGCTTGTCTTGTCCCCTCAAACTTCAAACGTAGATTAGGTGGTCCGTGCTGGGTGCTTGCGGCAGCGCTGCTCCGAAAATGCGAACATCTGTAGATAGCTCGCAGGGAGAAAGAGCTAGCCTGGAAAACTGTTGCTCAGCCTCATCTGCCCATGGCACTGCTCGCACAGAGGCACAGAGACTGGGGCTGCTTGCTTGTCTTGTCCCCTCAAACTTCAAACGTAGCTTAGGTGGTCCGTGCTGGGTGCTTGCGGCAGCCCTGCTCCGAAAATGCGAACATCTGCAGATAGCTCGCAGGCAGAAAGAGCTAGCCTGGAAAGCTGTTGCTCAGCCTCATCTGCCCATGGCACTGCTCGCACAGAGGCACAGAGACTGGGGCTGCTTGCTTGTCTTGCCCCCTCAAACTTCAAACGTAGCTTAGGTGGTCCGTGCCGGGCGCCTCCGGCAGCCCTGCTCCGAAAATGCGAACGTCTGCAGATAGCTCGCAGGCAGAAAGAGCTAGCCTGGAAAGCTGTTGCTCAGCCTCATCTGCTCATGGCACTGCTCGCACAGAGGCACAGAGACTGGGGCTGCTTGCTTGTCTTACCCCCTCAAACTTCAAACGTAGCTTAGGTGGTCCGTGCCGGGCGCCTCCGGCAGCCCTGCTCCGAAAATGCGAACGTCTGCAGATAGCTCGCAGGCAGAAAGAGCTAGCCTGGAAAGCTGTTGCTCAGCCTCATCTGCCCATGGCACTGCTCGCACAGAGGCACAGAGACTGGGGCTGCTTGCTTGTCTTGCCCCCTCAAACTTCAAACGTAGCTTAGGTGCTCTGTGCCGGGCGACTCCGTCAGACCTGCTCTGAAAATGCGAACGTCTGCAGATAGCTCGCAGGCAGAAAGAGCTAGCCTGGAAAGCTGTTGCTCAGCCTCATCTGCCCATGGCACTGCTCGCACAGAGGCACAGAGACTGGGGCTGCTTGCTTGTCTTGCCCCCTCAAACTTCAAACGTAGCTTAGGTGGTCTGTGCCGGGCGACTCCGTCTGACCTGCTCTGAAAATGCGAACGTCTGCAGATAGCTCGCAGGCAGAAAGAGCTAGCCTGGAAAGCTGTTGCTCAGCCTCATCTGCCCATGGCACTGCTCGCACAGAGGCACAGAGACTGGGGCTGCTTGCTTGTCTTGCCCCCTCAAACTTCAAACGTAGCTTAGGTGCTCTGTGCCGGGCGACTCCGTCAGACCTGCTCTGAAAATGCGAACGTCTGCAGATAGCTCGCAGGCAGAAAGAGCTAGCCTGGAAAGCTGTTGCTCAGCCTCATCTGCCCATGGCACTGCTCGCACAGAGGCACAGAGACTGGGGCTGCTTGCTTGTCTTGCCCCCTCAAACTTCAAACGTAGCTTAGGTGGTCTGTGCCGGGCGACTCCGTCTGACCTGCTCTGAAAATGCGAACGTCTGCAGATAGCTCGCAGGCAGAAAGAGCTAGCCTGGAAAGCTGTTGCTCAGCCTCATCTGCCCATGGCACTGCTCGCACAGAGGCACAGAGACTGGGGCTGCTTGCTTTTCTTGACCCCACAAACTTCAAACGTAGCTTAGGTGGTCCGTGCCGGGCGCCTCCAGCAGCCCTGCTCCGAAAATGCGAACATATGCAGATAGCTCGCAGGCAGAAAAAGCTAGCCTGGAAAGCTGTTGCTCAGCCTCATCTGCGCATGGCTCTGCTCGCACAGAGGCACAGAGACTGGGGCTGCTTGCTTGTCTTGTCCCCTCAAACTTGAAACGTAGATTAGGTGGTCCGTGCTGGGTGCTTGCGGCAGCGCTGCTCCGAAAATGCGAACATCTGCAGATAGCTCGCAGGCAGAAAGAGCTAGCCTGGAAAACTGTTGCTCAGCCTCATCTGCCCATGGCACTGCTCGCACAGAGGCACAGAGACTGGGGCTGCTTGCTTGTCTTGTCCCCTCAAACTTCAAACGTAGCCTAGGTGGTCCGTGCTGGGTGCTTGCGGCAGCCCTGCTCCGAAAATGCGAACATCTGCAGATAGCTCGCAGGCAGAAAAAGCTAGCCTGGAAAGCTGTTGCTCAGCCTCATCTGCCCATGGCACTGCTCGCACAGAAGCACAGAGACTGGGGCTGCTTGCTTGTCTTGCCCCCTCAAACTTCAAACGTAGCTTAGGTGGTCTGTGCCGGGCGACTCCGTCAGACCTGCTCCGAAAATGCGAACGTCTGCAGATAGCTCGCAGGCAGAAAGAGCTAGCCTGGAAAGCTGTTGCTCAGCCTCATCTGCCCATGGCACTGCTCGCACAGAGGCACAGAGACTGGGGCTGCTTGCTTGTCTTGCCCCCACAAACTTCAAACGTAGCTTAGGTGGTCCGTGCCGGGCGCCTCCAGCAGCCCTGCTTCGAAAATGCGAACATATGCAGATAGCTCGCAGGCAGAAAAAGCTAGCCTGGAAAGCTGTTGCTCAGCCTCATCTGCGCATGGCTCTGCTCGCACAGAGGCACAGAGACTGGGGCTGCTTGCTTGTCTTGTCCCCTCAAACTTGAAACGTAGATTAGGTGGTCCGTGCTGGGTGCTTGCGGCAGCCCTGCTCCGAAAATGCGAACATCTGCAGATAGCTCGCAGGCAGAAAGAGCTAGCCTGGAAAACTGTTGCTCAGCCTCATCTGCCCATGGCACTGCTCGCACAGAGGCACAGAGACTGGGGCTGCTTGCTTGTCTTGTCCCCTCAAACTTCAAACGTAGCCTAGGTGGTCCGTGCTGGGTGCTTGCGGCAGCCCTGCTCCGAAAATGTGAACATCTGCAGATAGCTCGCAGGCAGAAAGAGCTAGCCTGGAAAGCTGTTGCTCAGCCTCATCTGCCCATGGCACTGCTCGCACAGAGGCACAGAGACTGGGGCTGCTTGCTTGTCTTGCCCCCTCAAACTTCAAACGTAGCTTAGGTGGTCTGTGCCGGGCGACTCCGTCAGCCCTGCTCCGAAAATGCGAACGTCTGCAGATAGCTCGCAGGCAGAAAGAGCTAGCCTGGAAAGCTGTTGCTCAGCCTCATCTGCCCATGGCACTGCTCGCACAGAGGCACAGAGACTGGGGCTGCTTGCTTGTCTTGCCCCCACAAACTTCAAACGTAGCTTAGGTGGTCCGTGCCGGGCGCCTCCAGCAGCCCTGCTCCGAAAATGCGAACATATGCAGATAGCTCGCAGGCAGAAAAAGCTAGCCTGGAAAGCTGTTGCTCAGCCTCATCTGCCCATGGCACTGCTCGCACAGAGGCACAGAGACTGGGGCTGCTTGCTTGTCTTGTCCCCTCAAACTTCAAACATAGCTTAGGTGGCCCGTGACGGGCTCCTCCGGCAGCGCTGCTCCGAAAATGCGAACGTCTGCAGATAGCTCGCAGGCAGAAAGAGCTAGCCTGGAAAACTGTTGCTCAGCCTCATCTGCCCATGGCACTGCTCGCACAGAGGCACAGAGACTGGGGCTGCTTGCTTGTCTTGTCCCCTCAAACTTCAAACGTAGCTTAGGTGGTCCGTGCCGGGCGCCTCCGGCAGCCCTGCTCCGAAAATGCGAACGTCTGCAGATAGCTCGCAGGCAGAAAGAGCTAGCCTGGAAAGCTGTTGCTCAGCCTCATCTGCCCATGGCACTGCTTGCACAGAGGCACAGAGACTGGGGCTGCTTGCTTGTCTTGCCCCCTCAAACTTCAAACGTAGCTTAGGTGGTCCGTGCCGGGCGCTTGCGGCAGCCCTGCTCCGAAAATTTGAACGTCTGCAGATAGCTCGCAGGCAGAAAGAGCTAGCCTGGAAAGCTGTTGCTCAGCCTCATCTGCCCATGGCACTGCTCGCACAGAGGCACAGAGACTGGGGCTGCTTGCTTGTCTTGTCCCTTCAAACTTCAAACGTAGCTTAGGTGGTCTCTGCCGGGCGCCTCCGGCAGACCTGCTCCGAAAATGCGAACGTCTGCAGATAGCTCGCAGGCAGAAAGAGCTAGCCTGGAAAGCTGTTGCTCAGCCTCATCTGCCCATGGCACTGCTCGCACAGAGGCACAGAGACTGGGGCTGCTTGCTTGTCTTGTCCCCTCAAACTTCAAACGTAGCTTAGGTGGTCCGTGCTGGGTGCTTGCGGCAGCCCTGCTCCGAAAATGCGAACGTCTGAAGATAGCTCGCAGCCAGAAAGAGCTAGCCTGGAAAACTGTTGCTCAGCCTCATCTGCCCATGGCACTGCTCGCACAGAGGCACAGAGACTGGGGCTGCTTGCTTGTCTTGCCCCCTCAAACTTCAAACGTAGCTTAGGTGGTCCGTGCCGGGCGCCTCCGGCAGCCCTGCTCCGAAAATGCGAACGTCTGCAGATAGCTCGCAGGCAGAAAGAGCTAGCCTGGAAAGCTGTTGCTCAGCCTCATCTGCCCATGGCACTGCTCGCACAGAGGCACAGAGACTGGGGCTGCTTGCTTGTCTTGTCCCCTCAAACTTCAAACGTAGCTTAGGTGGTCTCTGCCGGGCGCCTCCGGCAGCCCTGCTCCGAAAATGCGAACGTCTGCAGATAGCTCGCAGGCAGAAAGAGCTAGCCTGGAAAGCTGTTGCTCAGCATCATCTGCCCATGGCACTGCTCGCACAGAGGCACAGAGACTGGGGCTGCTTGCTTGTCTTGTCCCCTCAAACTTCAAACGTAGCTTAGGTGGTCCGTGCTGGGTGCTTGCGGCAGCCCTGCTCCGAAAATGCGAACGTCTGAAGATAGCTCGCAGCCAGAAAGAGCTAGCCTGGAAAACTGTTGCTCAGCCTCATCTGCCCATGGCACTGCTCGCACACAGGCACAGAGACTGGGGCTGCTTGCTTGTCTTGCCCCCTCAAACTTCAAACGTAGCTTAGGTGGTCCGTGCCGGGCGCCTCCGGCAGCCCTGCTCCGAAAATGCGAACGTCTGCAGATAGCTCGCAGGCAGAAAGAGCTAGCCTGGAAAGCTGTTGCTCAGCCTCATCTGCCCATGGCACTGCTCGCACAGAGGCACAGAGACTGGGGCTGCTTGCTTGTCTTGTCCCCTCAAACTTCAAACGTAGCTTAGGTGGTCTTTGCCGGGCGCCTCCGGCAGCCCTGCTCCGAAAATGCGAACGTCTGCAGATAGCTCGCAGGCAGAAAGAGCTAGCCTGGAAAGCTGTTGCTCAGCATCATCTGCCCATGGCACTGCTCGCACAGAGGCACAGAGACTGGGGCTGCTTGCTTGTCTTGTCCCCTCAAACTTCAAACGTAGCTTAGGTGGTCCGTGCTGGGTGCTTGCGGCAGCCCTGCTCCGAAAATGCGAACGTCTGCAGATAGCTCGCAGCCAGAAAGAGCTAGCCTGGAAAACTGTTGCTCAGCCTCATCTGCCCATGGCACTGCTCGCACACAGGCACAGAGACTGGGGCTGCTTGCTTGTCTTGCCCCCTCAAACTTCAAACGTAGCTTAGGTGGTCCGTGCCGGGCGCCTCCGGCAGCCCTGCTCCGAAAATGCGAACGTCTGCAGATAGCTCGCAGGCAGAAAGAGCTAGCCTGGAACTCTGTTGCTCAGCCTCATCTGCCCATGGCACTGCTCGCACAGAGGCACAGAGACTGGGGCTGCTTGCTTGTCTTGTCCCCTCAAACTTCAAACGTAGATTAGGTGGTCTGTGCCGGGCGCGTCAGGCAGCCCTGCTCCGAAAATGCGAACATCTGCAGATAGCTCGAAGGCAGAAAGAGCTAGCCTGGAAAACTGTTGCTCAGCCTCATGTGCGCATGGCACTGCTCGCACAGAGGCACAGAGACTGGGGCTGCTTGCTTGTCTTGCCCCCTCAAACTTCAAACGTAGCTTAGGTGGTCCGTGCTGGGCGGCTCCGGCAGCCCTGCTCCGAAAATGCGAACATATGCAGATAGCTCGCAGGCAGAAAGAGCTAGCCTGGAAAGCTCTTGCTCAGCCTCATCTGCCCATGGCACTGCTCGCACAGAGGCACAGAGACTGGGGCTGCTTGCTTGTCTTGCCCCCTCAAACTTCAAACGTAGCTTAGGTGGTCCGTGCCGGGCGCCTCCGGAAGCCCTGCTCCGAAAATGCGAACGTCTGCAGATAGCTCGCAGGCAGAAAGAGCTAGCCTGGAAAGCTGTTGCTCAGCCTCATCTGCCCATGGCACTGCTCGCACAGAGGCACAGAGACTGGGGCTGCTTGCTTGTCTTGTCCCCTCAAACTTCAAACGTAGCTTAGGTGGTCCGTGCTGGGTGCTTGCGGCAGCCCTGCTCCGAAAATGCGAACATCTGCAGATAGCTCGCAGGCAGAAAGAGCTAGCCTGGAAAACTGTTGCTCAGCCTCATCTGCCCATGGCACTGCTCGCACAGAGGCACAGAGACTGGGGCTGCTTGCTTGTCTTGTCCCCTCAAACTTCAAACGTAGCTTAGGTGGTCCGTGCCGGGCGCCTCCGGCAGCCCTGCTCCGAAAATGCGAACATCTGCAGATAGCTCGCAGGCAGAAAGAGCTAGCCTGGAAAACTGTTGCTCAGCCTCATCTGGCCATGGCACTGCTCGCACAGAGGCACAGAGACTGGGGCTGCTTGCTTGTCTTGTCCCCTCAAACTTCAAACGTAGCTTAGGTGGTCTGTGCCGGGCGCCTCCGGCAGCGCTGCTCCGAAAATGCGAACATCTGCAGATAGCTCGCAGCCAGAAAGAGCTAGCCTGGAAAACTGTTGCTCAGCCTCATCTGCCCATGGCACTGCTCGCACAGAGGCACAGAGACTGGGGCTGCTTGCTTGTCTTGTCCCCTCAAACTTCAAACGTAGCTTAGGTGGTCCGTGCTGGGTGCTTGCGGCAGCCCTGCTCCGAAAATGCGAACGTCTGAAGATAGCTCGCAGCCAGAAAGAGCTAGCCTGGAAAACTGTTGCTCAGCCTCATCTGCCCATGGCACTGCTCGCACAGAGGCACAGAGACTGGGGCTGCTTGCTTGTCTTGCCCCCTCAAACTTCAAACGTAGCTTAGGTGGTCCGTGCCGGGCGCCTCCGGCAGCCCTGCTCCGAAAATGCGAACGTCTGCAGATAGCTCGCAGGCAGAAAGAGCTAGCCTGGAAAGCTGTTGCTCAGCCTCATCTGCCCATGGCACTGCTCGCACAGAGGCACAGAGACTGGGGCTGCTTGCTTGTCTTGTCCCCTCAAACTTCAAACGTAGCTTAGGTGGTCTCTGCCGGGCGCCTCCGGCAGCCCTGCTCCGAAAATGCGAACGTCTGCAGATAGCTCGCAGGCAGAAAGAGCTAGCCTGGAAAGCTGTTGCTCAGCATCATCTGCCCATGGCACTGCTCGCACAGAGGCACAGAGACTGGGGCTGCTTGCTTGTCTTGTCCCCTCAAACTTCAAACGTAGCTTAGGTGGTCCGTGCTGGGTGCTTGCGGCAGCCCTGCTCCGAAAATGCGAACGTCTGAAGATAGCTCGCAGCCAGAAAGAGCTAGCCTGGAAAACTGTTGCTCAGCCTCATCTGCCCATGGCACTGCTCGCACACAGGCACAGAGACTGGGGCTGCTTGCTTGTCTTGCCCCCTCAAACTTCAAACGTAGCTTAGGTGGTCCGTGCCGGGCGCCTCCGGCAGCCCTGCTCCGAAAATGCGAACGTCTGCAGATAGCTCGCAGGCAGAAAGAGCTAGCCTGGAAAGCTGTTGCTCAGCCTCATCTGCCCATGGCACTGCTCGCACAGAGGCACAGAGACTGGGGCTGCTTGCTTGTCTTGTCCCCTCAAACTTCAAACGTAGCTTAGGTGGTCTCTGCCGGGCGCCTCCGGCAGCCCTGCTCCGAAAATGCGAACGTCTGCAGATAGCTCGCAGGCAGAAAGAGCTAGCCTGGAAAGCTGTTGCTCAGCATCATCTGCCCATGGCACTGCTCGCACAGAGGCACAGAGACTGGGGCTGCTTGCTTGTCTTGTCCCCTCAAACTTCAAACGTAGCTTAGGTGGTCCGTGCTGGGTGCTTGCGGCAGCCCTGCTCCGAAAATGCGAACGTCTGAAGATAGCTCGCAGCCAGAAAGAGCTAGCCTGGAAAACTGTTGCTCAGCCTCATCTGCCCATGGCACTGCTCGCACACAGGCACAGAGACTGGGGCTGCTTGCTTGTCTTGCCCCCTCAAACTTCAAACGTAGCTTAGGTGGTCCGTGCCGGGCGCCTCCGGCAGCCCTGCTCCGAAAATGCGAACGTCTGCAGATAGCTCGCAGGCAGAAAGAGCTAGCCTGGAACTCTGTTGCTCAGCCTCATCTGCCCATGGCACTGCTCGCACAGAGGCACAGAGACTGGGGCTGCTTGCTTGTCTTGTCCCCTCAAACTTCAAACGTAGATTAGGTGGTCTGTGCCGGGCGCGTCAGGCAGCCCTGCTCCGAAAATGCGAACATCTGCAGATAGCTCGAAGGCAGAAAGAGCTAGCCTGGAAAACTGTTGCTCAGCCTCATGTGCGCATGGCACTGCTCGCACAGAGGCACAGAGACTGGGGCTGCTTGCTTGTCTTGCCCCCTCAAACTTCAAACGTAGCTTAGGTGGTCCGTGCTGGGCGGCTCCGGCAGCCCTGCTCCGAAAATGCGAACATATGCAGATAGCTCGCAGGCAGAAAGAGCTAGCCTGGAAAGCTGTTGCTCAGCCTCATCTGCCCATGGCACTGCTCGCACAGAGGCACAGAGACTGGGGCTGCTTGCTTGTCTTGTCCCCTCAAACTTCAAACATAGCTTAGGTGGCCCGTGACGGGCTCCTCCGGCAGCCCTGCTCCGAAAATGCGAACGTCTGCAGATAGCTCGCAGGCAGAAAGAGCTAGCCTGGAAAACTGTTGCTCAGCCTCATCTGCCCATGGCACTGCTCGCACAGAGGCACAGAGACTGGGGCTGCTTGCTTGTCTTGTCCCCTCAAACTTCAAACGTAGCTTAGGTGGTCCGTGCCGGGCGCCTCCGGCAGCCCTGCTCCGAAAATGCGAACGTCTGCAGATAGCTCGCAGGCAGAAAGAGCTAGCCTGGAAAGCTGTTGCTCAGCCTCATCTGCCCATGGCACTGCTTGCACAGAGGCACAGAGACTGGGGCTGCTTGCTTGTCTTGTCCCCTCAAACTTCAAACGTAGCTTAGGTGGTCCGTGCCGGGCGCTTGCGGCAGCCCTGCTCCGAAAATTTGAACGTCTGCAGATAGCTCGCAGGCAGAAAGAGCTAGCCTGGAAAGCTGTTGCTCAGCCTCATCTGCCCATGGCACTGCTCGCACAGAGGCACAGAGACTGGGGCTGCTTGCTTGTCTTGTCCCTTCAAACTTCAAACGTAGCTTAGGTGGTCTCTGCCGGGCGCCTCCGGCAGACCTGCTCCGAAAATGCGAACGTCTGCAGATAGCTCGCAGGCAGAAAGAGCTAGCCTGGAAAGCTGTTGCTCAGCCTCATCTGCCCATGGCACTGCTCGCACAGAGGCACAGAGACTGGGGCTGCTTGCTTGTCTTGTCCCCTCAAACTTCAAACGTAGCTTAGGTGGTCCGTGCTGGGTGCTTGCGGCAGCCCTGCTCCGAAAATGCGAACGTCTGAAGATAGCTCGCAGCCAGAAAGAGCTAGCCTGGAAAACTGTTGCTCAGCCTCATCTGCCCATGGCACTGCTCGCACAGAGGCACAGAGACTGGGGCTGCTTGCTTGTCTTGCCCCCTCAAACTTCAAACGTAGCTTAGGTGGTCCGTGCCGGGCGCCTCCGGCAGCCCTGCTCCGAAAATGCGAACGTCTGCAGATAGCTCGCAGGCAGAAAGAGCTAGCCTGGAAAGCTGTTGCTCAGCCTCATCTGCCCATGGCACTGCTCGCACAGAGGCACAGAGACTGGGGCTGCTTGCTTGTCTTGTCCCCTCAAACTTCAAACGTAGCTTAGGTGGTCTCTGCCGGGCGCCTCCGGCAGCCCTGCTCCGAAAATGCGAACGTCTGCAGATAGCTCACAGGCAGAAAGAGCTAGCCTGGAAAGCTGTTGCTCAGCATCATCTGCCCATGGCACTGCTCGCACAGAGGCACAGAGACTGGGGCTGCTTGCTTGTCTTGTCCCCTCAAACTTCAAACGTAGCTTAGGTGGTCCGTGCTGGGTGCTTGCGCAGCCCTGCTCCGAAAATGCGAACGTCTGAAGATAGCTCGCAGCCAGAAAGAGCTAGCCTGGAAAACTGTTGCTCAGCCTCATCTGCCCATGGCACTGCTCGCACACAGGCACAGAGACTGGGGCTGCTTGCTTGTCTTGCCCCCTCAAACTTCAAACGTAGCTTAGGTGGTCCGTGCCGGGCGCCTCCGGCAGCCCTGCTCCGAAAATGCGAACGTCTGCAGATAGCTCGCAGGCAGAAAGAGCTAGCCTGGAAAGCTGTTGCTCAGCCTCATCTGCCCATGGCACTGCTCGCACAGAGGCACAGAGACTGGGGCTGCTTGCTTGTCTTGTCCCCTCAAACTTCAAACGTAGCTTAGGTGGTCTCTGCCGGGCGCCTCCGGCAGCCCTGCTCCGAAAATGCGAACGTCTGCAGATAGCTCGCAGGCAGAAAGAGCTAGCCTGGAAAGCTGTTGCTCAGCATCATCTGCCCATGGCACTGCTCGCACAGAGGCACAGAGACTGGGGCTGCTTGCTTGTCTTGTCCCCTCAAACTTCAAACGTAGCTTAGGTGGTCCGTGCTGGGTGCTTGCGGCAGCCCTGCTCCGAAAATGCGAACGTCTGCAGATAGCTCGCAGGCAGAAAGAGCTAGCCTGGAACTCTGTTGCTCAGCCTCATCTGCCCATGGCACTGCTCGCACAGAGGCACAGAGACTGGGGCTGCTTGCTTGTCTTGTCCCCTCAAACTTCAAACGTAGATTAGGTGGTCTGTGCCGGGCGCGTCAGGCAGCCCTGCTCCGAAAATGCGAACATCTGCAGATAGCTCGAAGGCAGAAAGAGCTAGCCTGGAAAACTGTTGCTCAGCCTCATGTGCGCATGGCACTGCTCGCACAGAGGCACAGAGACTGGGGCTGCTTGCTTGTCTTGCCCCCTCAAACTTCAAACGTAGCTTAGGTGGTCCGTGCTGGGCGGCTCCGGCAGCCCTGCTCCGAAAATGCGAACATATGCAGATAGCTCGCAGGCAGAAAGAGCTAGCCTGGAAAGCTCTTGCTCAGCCTCATCTGCCCATGGCACTGCTCGCACAGAGGCACAGAGACTGGGGCTGCTTGCTTGTCTTGCCCCCTCAAACTTCAAACGTAGCTTAGGTGGTACGTGCCGGGCGCCTCCGGAAGCCCTGCTCCGAAAATGCGAACGTCTGCAGATAGCTCGCAGGCAGAAAGAGCTAGCCTGGAAAGCTGTTGCTCAGCCTCATCTGCCCATGGCACTGCTCGCACAGAGGCACAGAGACTGGGGCTGCTTGCTTGTCTTGTCACCTCAAACTTCAAACGTAGCTTAGGTGGTCTGTGCCGGGCGCCTCCGGCAGCCCTGCTCCGAAAATGCGAACATCTGCAGATAGCTCGCAGGCAGAAAGAGCTAGCCTGGAAAACTGTTGCTCAGCCTCATCTGCCCATGGCACTGCTCGCACAGAGGCACAGAGACTGGGGCTGCTTGCTTGTCTTGTCCCCTCAAACTTCAAACGTAGCTTAGGTGGTCCGTGCCGGGCGCCTCCGGCAGCGCTGCTCCGAAAATGCGAACATCTGCAGATAGCTCGCAGGCAGAAAGAGCTAGCCTGGAAAACTGTTGCTCAGCCTCATCTGGCCATGGCACTGCTCGCACAGAGGCACAGAGACTGGGGCTGCTTGCTTGTCTTGTCCCCTCAAACTTCAAACGTAGCTTAGGTGGTCTGTGCCGGGCGCCTCCGGCAGCGCTGCTCCGAAAATGCGAACATCTGCAGATAGCTCGCAGCCAGAAAGAGCTAGCCTGGAAAACTGTTGCTCAGCCTCATCTGCCCATGGCACTGCTCGCACAGAGGCACAGAGACTGGGGCTGCTTGCTTGTCTTGTCCCCTCAAACTTCAAACGTAGCTTAGGTGGTCCGTGCTGGGTGCTTGCGGCAGCCCTGCTCCGAAAATGCGAACGTCTGAAGATAGCTCGCAGCCAGAAAGAGCTAGCCTGGAAAACTGTTGCTCAGCCTCATCTGCCCATGGCACTGCTCGCACAGAGGCACAGAGACTGGGGCTGCTTGCTTGTCTTGCCCCCTCAAACTTCAAACGTAGCTTAGGTGGTCCGTGCCGGGCGCCTCCGGCAGCCCTGCTCCGAAAATGCGAACGTCTGCAGATAGCTCGCAGGCAGAAAGAGCTAGCCTGGAAAGCTGTTGCTCAGCCTCATCTGCCCATGGCACTGCTCGCACAGAGGCACAGAGACTGGGGCTGCTTGCTTGTCTTGTCCCCTCAAACTTCAAACGTAGCTTAGGTGGTCTCTGCCGGGCGCCTCCGGCAGCCCTGCTCCGAAAATGCGAACGTCTGCAGATAGCTCGCAGCCAGAAAGAGCTAGCCTGGAAAGCTGTTGCTCAGCATCATCTGCCCATGGCACTGCTCGCACAGAGGCACAGAGACTGGGGCTGCTTGCTTGTCTTGTCCCCTCAAACTTCAAACGTAGCTTAGGTGGTCCGTGCTGGGTGCTTGCGGCAGCCCTGCTCCGAAAATGCGAACGTCTGAAGATAGCTCGCAGCCAGAAAGAGCTAGCCTGGAAAACTGTTGCTCAGCCTCATCTGCCCATGGCACTGCTCGCACACAGGCACAGAGACTGGGGCTGCTTGCTTGTCTTGCCCCCTCAAACTTCAAACGTAGCTTAGGTGGTCCGTGCCGGGCGCCTCCGGCAGCCCTGCTCCGAAAATGCGAACGTCTGCAGATAGCTCGCAGGCAGAAAGAGCTAGCCTGGAAAGCTGTTGCTCAGCCTCATCTGCCCATGGCACTGCTCGCACAGAGGCACAGAGACTGGGGCTGCTTGCTTGTCTTGTCCCCTCAAACTTCAAACGTAGCTTAGGTGGTCTCTGCCGGGCGCCTCCGGCAGCCCTGCTCCGAAAATGCGAACGTCTGCAGATAGCTCGCAGGCAGAAAGAGCTAGCCTGGAAAGCTGTTGCTCAGCATCATCTGCCCATGGCACTGCTCGCACAGAGGCACAGAGACTGGGGCTGCTTGCTTGTCTTGTCCCCTCAAACTTCAAACGTAGCTTAGGTGGTCCGTGCTGGGTGCTTGCGGCAGCCCTGCTCCGAAAATGCGAACGTCTGAAGATAGCTCGCAGCCAGAAAGAGCTAGCCTGGAAAACTGTTGCTCAGCCTCATCTGCCCATGGCACTGCTCGCACACAGGCACAGAGACTGGGGCTGCTTGCTTGTCTTGCCCCCTCAAACTTCAAACGTAGCTTAGGTGGTCCGTGCCGGGCGCCTCCGGCAGCCCTGCTCCGAAAATGCGAACGTCTGCAGATAGCTCGCAGGCAGAAAGAGCTAGCCTGGAACTCTGTTGCTCAGCCTCATCTGCCCATGGCACTGCTCGCACAGAGGCACAGAGACTGGGGCTGCTTGCTTGTCTTGTCCCCTCAAACTTCAAACGTAGCTTAGGTGGTCTCTGCCGGGCGCCTCCGGCAGCCCTGCTCCGAAAATGCGAACGTCTGCAGATAGCTCGCAGGCAGAAAGAGCTAGCCTGGAAAGCTGTTGCTCAGCATCATCTGCCCATGGCACTGCTCGCACAGAGGCACAGAGACTGGGGCTGCTTGCTTGTCTTGTCCCCTCAAACTTCAAACGTAGCTTAGGTGGTCCGTGCTGGGTGCTTGCGGCAGCCCTGCTCCGAAAATGCGAACGTCTGAAGATAGCTCGCAGCCAGAAAGAGCTAGCCTGGAAAACTGTTGCTCAGCCTCATCTGCCCATGGCACTGCTCGCACACAGGCACAGAGACTGGGGCTGCTTGCTTGTCTTGCCCCCTCAAACTTCAAACGTAGCTTAGGTGGTCCGTGCCGGGCGCCTCCGGCAGCCCTGCTCCGAAAATGCGAACGTCTGCAGATAGCTCGCAGGCAGAAAGAGCTAGCCTGGAACTCTGTTGCTCAGCCTCATCTGCCCATGGCACTGCTCGCACAGAGGCACAGAGACTGGGGCTGCTTGCTTGTCTTGTCCCCTCAAACTTCAAACGTAGATTAGGTGGTCTGTGCCGGGCGCGTCAGGCAGCCCTGCTCCGAAAATGCGAACATCTGCAGATAGCTCGAAGGCAGAAAGAGCTAGCCTGGAAAACTGTTGCTCAGCCTCATGTGCGCATGGCACTGCTCGCACAGAGGCACAGAGACTGGGGCTGCTTGCTTGTCTTGCCCCCTCAAACTTCAAACGTAGCTTAGGTGGTCCGTGCTGGGCGGCTCCGGCAGCCCTGCTCCGAAAATGCGAACATATGCAGATAGCTCGCAGGCAGAAAGAGCTAGCCTGGAAAGCTCTTGCTCAGCCTCATCTGCCCATGGCACTGCTCGCACAGAGGCACAGAGACTGGGGCTGCTTGCTTGTCTTGCCCCCTCAAACTTCAAACGTAGCTTAGGTGGTACGTGCCGGGCGCCTCCGGAAGCCCTGCTCCGAAAATGCGAACGTCTGCAGATAGCTCGCAGGCAGAAAGAGCTAGCCTGGAAAGCTGTTGCTCAGCCTCATCTGCCCATGGCACTGCTCGCACAGAGGCACAGAGACTGGGGCTGCTTGCTTGTCTTGTCACCTCAAACTTCAAACGTAGCTTAGGTGGTCTGTGCCGGGCGCCTCCGGCAGCCCTGCTCCGAAAATGCGAACATCTGCAGATAGCTCGCAGGCAGAAAGAGCTAGCCTGGAAAACTGTTGCTCAGCCTCATCTGCCCATGGCACTGCTCGCACAGAGGCACAGAGACTGGGGCTGCTTGCTTGTCTTGTCCCCTCAAACTTCAAACGTAGCTTAGGTGGTCCGTGCCGGGCGCCTCCGGCAGCGCTGCTCCGAAAATGCGAACATCTGCAGATAGCTCGCAGGCAGAAAGAGCTAGCCTGGAAAACTGTTGCTCAGCCTCATCTGGCCATGGCACTGCTCGCACAGAGGCACAGAGACTGGGGCTGCTTGCTTGTCTTGTCCCCTCAAACTTCAAACGTAGCTTAGGTGGTCTGTGCCGGGCGCCTCCGGCAGCGCTGCTCCGAAAATGCGAACATCTGCAGATAGCTCGCAGCCAGAAAGAGCTAGCCTGGAAAACTGTTGCTCAGCCTCATCTGCCGATGGCACTGCTCGCACAGAGGCACAGAGACTGGGGCTGCTTGCTTGTCTTGCCCCCTCAAACTTCAAATGTAGCTTAGGTGGTCCGTGCCGGGCGCCTCCGGCAGCCCTGCTCCGAAAATGCGAACGTCTGCAGATAGCTCGCAGGCAGAAAGAGCTAGCCTGGAAAGCTGTTGCTCAGCCTCATCTGCCCATGGCACTGCTCGCACAGAGGCACAGAGACTGGGGCTGCTTGCTTGTCTTGTCCCCTCAAACTTCAAACGTAGCTTAGGTGGTCTCTGCCGGGCGCCTCCGGCAGCCCTGCTCCGAAAATGCGAACGTCTGCAGATAGCTCGCAGGCAGAAAGAGCTAGCCTGGAAAACTGTTGCTCAGCCTCATCTGCCCATGGCACTGCTCGCACAGAGGCACAGAGACTGGGGCTGCTTGCTTGTCTTGTCCCCTCAAACTTCAAACGTAGCTTAGGTGGTCCGTGCCGGGCGCCTCCGGCAGCGCTGCTCCGAAAATGCGAACATCTGCAGATAGCTCGCAGGCAGAAAGAGCTAGCCTGGAAAACTGTTGCTCAGCCTCATCTGGCCATGGCACTGCTCGCACAGAGGCACAGAGACTGGGGCTGCTTGCTTGTCTTGTCCCCTCAAACTTCAAACGTAGCTTAGGTGGTCTGTGCCGGGCGCCTCCGGCAGCGCTGCTCCGAAAATGCGAACATCTGCAGATAGCTCGCAGCCAGAAAGAGCTAGCCTGGAAAACTGTTGCTCAGCCTCATCTGCCCATGGCACTGCTCGCACAGAGGCACAGAGACTGGGGCTGCTTGCTTGTCTTGCCCCCTCAAACTTCAAATGTAGCTTAGGTGGTCCGTGCCGGGCGCCTCCGGCAGCCCTGCTCCGAAAATGCGAACGTCTGCAGATAGCTCGCAGGCAGAAAGAGCTAGCCTGGAAAGCTGTTGCTCAGCCTCATCTGCCCATGGCACTGCTCGCACAGAGGCACAGAGACTGGGGCTGCTTGCTTGTCTTGTCCCCTCAAACTTCAAACGTAGCTTAGGTGGTCTCTGCCGGGCGCCTCCGGCAGCCCTGCTCCGAAAATGCGAACGTCTGCAGATAGCTCGCAGGCAGAAAGAGCTAGCCTGGAAAGCTGTTGCTCAGCATCATCTGCCCATGGCACTGCTCGCACAGAGGCACAGAGACTGGGGCTGCTTGCTTGTCTTGTCCCCTCAAACTTCAAACGTAGCTTAGGTGGTCCGTGCTGGGTGCTTGCGGCAGCCCTGCTCCGAAAATGCGAACGTCTGAAGATAGCTCGCAGCCAGAAAGAGCTAGCCTGGAAAACTGTTGCTCAGCCTCATCTGCCCATGGCACTGCTCGCACACAGGCACAGAGACTGGGGCTGCTTGCTTGTCTTGCCCCCTCAAACTTCAAACGTAGCTTAGGTGGTCCGTGCCGGGCGCCTCCGGCAGCCCTGCTCCGAAAATGCGAACGTCTGCAGATAGCTCGCAGGCAGAAAGAGCTAGCCTGGAAAGCTGTTGCTCAGCCTCATCTGCCCATGGCACTGCTCGCACAGAGGCACAGAGACTGGGGCTGCTTGCTTGTCTTGTCCCCTCAAACTTCAAACGTAGCTTAGGTGGTCTCTGCCGGGCGCCTCCGGCAGCCCTGCTCCGAAAATGCGAACGTCTGCAGATAGCTCGCAGGCAGAAAGAGCTAGCCTGGAAAGCTGTTGCTCAGCATCATCTGCCCATGGCACTGCTCGCACAGAGGCACAGAGACTGGGGCTGCTTGCTTGTCTTGTCCCCTCAAACTTCAAACGTAGCTTAGGTGGTCCGTGCTGGGTGCTTGCGGCAGCCCTGCTCCGAAAATGCGAACGTCTGAAGATAGCTCGCAGCCAGAAAGAGCTAGCCTGGAAAACTGTTGCTCAGCCTCATCTGCCCATGGCACTGCTCGCACACAGGCACAGAGACTGGGGCTGCTTGCTTGTCTTGCCCCCTCAAACTTCAAACGTAGCTTAGGTGGTCCGTGCCGGGCGCCTCCGGCAGCCCTGCTCCGAAAATGCGAACGTCTGCAGATAGCTCGCAGGCAGAAAGAGCTAGCCTGGAACTCTGTTGCTCAGCCTCATCTGCCCATGGCACTGCTCGCACAGAGGCACAGAGACTGGGGCTGCTTGCTTGTCTTGTCCCCTCAAACTTCAAACGTAGATTAGGTGGTCTGTGCCGGGCGCGTCAGGCAGCCCTGCTCCGAAAATGCGAACATCTGCAGATAGCTCGAAGGCAGAAAGAGCTAGCCTGGAAAACTGTTGCTCAGCCTCATGTGCGCATGGCACTGCTCGCACAGAGGCACAGAGACTGGGGCTGCTTGCTTGTCTTGCCCCCTCAAACTTCAAACGTAGCTTAGGTGGTCCGTGCTGGGCGGCTCCGGCAGCCCTGCTCCGAAAATGCGAACATATGCAGATAGCTCGCAGGCAGAAAGAGCTAGCCTGGAAAGCTCTTGCTCAGCCTCATCTGCCCATGGCACTGCTCGCACAGAGGCACAGAGACTGGGGCTGCTTGCTTGTCTTGCCCCCTCAAACTTCAAACGTAGCTTAGGTGGTACGTGCCGGGCGCCTCCGGAAGCCCTGCTCCGAAAATGCGAACGTCTGCAGATAGCTCGCAGGCAGAAAGAGCTAGCCTGGAAAGCTGTTGCTCAGCCTCATCTGCCCATGGCACTGCTCGCACAGAGGCACAGAGACTGGGGCTGCTTGCTTGTCTTGTCACCTCAAACTTCAAACGTAGCTTAGGTGGTCTGTGCCGGGCGCCTCCGGCAGCCCTGCTCCGAAAATGCGAACATCTGCAGATAGCTCGCAGGCAGAAAGAGCTAGCCTGGAAAACTGTTGCTCAGCCTCATCTGCCCATGGCACTGCTCGCACAGAGGCACAGAGACTGGGGCTGCTTGCTTGTCTTGTCCCCTCAAACTTCAAACGTAGCTTAGGTGGTCCGTGCCGGGCGCCTCCGGCAGCGCTGCTCCGAAAATGCGAACATCTGCAGATAGCTCGCAGGCAGAAAGAGCTAGCCTGGAAAACTGTTGCTCAGCCTCATCTGGCCATGGCACTGCTCGCACAGAGGCACAGAGACTGGGGCTGCTTGCTTGTCTTGTCCCCTCAAACTTCAAACGTAGCTTAGGTGGTCTGTGCCGGGCGCCTCCGGCAGCGCTGCTCCGAAAATGCGAACATCTGCAGATAGCTCGCAGCCAGAAAGAGCTAGCCTGGAAAACTGTTGCTCAGCCTCATCTGCCCATGGCACTGCTCGCACAGAGGCACAGAGACTGGGGCTGCTTGCTTGTCTTGCCCCCTCAAACTTCAAATGTAGCTTAGGTGGTCCGTGCCGGGCGCCTCCGGCAGCCCTGCTCCGAAAATGCGAACGTCTGCAGATAGCTCGCAGGCAGAAAGAGCTAGCCTGGAAAGCTGTTGCTCAGCATCATCTGCCCATGGCACTGCTCGCACAGAGGCACAGAGACTGGGGCTGCTTGCTTGTCTTGTCCCCTCAAACTTCAAACGTAGCTTAGGTGGTCCGTGCTGGGTGCTTGCGGCAGCCCTGCTCCGAAAATGCGAACGTCTGAAGATAGCTCGCAGCCAGAAAGAGCTAGCCTGGAAAGCTGTTGCTCAGCCTCATCTGCCCATGGCACTGCTCGCACAGAGGCACAGAGACTGGGGCTGCTTGCTTGTCTTGTCCCCTCAAACTTCAAACGTAGCTTAGGTGGTTCGTGCCGGGCGCCTCCAGCAGCCCTGCTCCGAAAATGCGAACATCTGCAGATAGCTCGCAGGCAGAAAGAGCTAGCCTGGAAAACTGTTGCTCAGCCTCATCTGCCCATGGCACTGCTCGCACAGAGGCACAGAGACTGGGGCTGCTTGCTTGTCTTGTCCCCTCAAACTTCAAACGTAGCTTAGGTGGTCTGTGCCGGGCTCCTCCGGCAGCGCTGCTCCGAAAATGCGAACATCTGCAGATAGCTCGCAGCCAGAAAGAGCTAGCCTGGAAAACTGTTGCTCAGCCTCATCTGCCCATGGCACTGCTCGCACAGAGGCACAGAGACTGGGGCTGCTTGCTTGTCTTGCCCCCTCAAACTTCAAACGTAGCTTAGGTGGTCCGTGCCGGGCGCCTCCGGCAGCCCTGCTCCGAAAATGCGAACGTCTGCAGATAGCTCGCAGGCAGAAAGAGCTAGCCTGGAAAGCTGTTGCTCAGCCTCATCTGCCCATGGCACTGCTCGCACAGAGGCACAGAGACTGGGGCTGCTTGCTTGTCTTGTCCCCTCAAACTTCAAAGGTAGCTTAGGTGGTCTCTGCCGGGCGCCTCCGGCAGACCTGCTCCGAAAATGCGAACGTCTGCAGATAGCTCGCAGGCAGAAAGAGCTAGCCTGGAAAGCTGTTGCTCAGCCTCATCTGCCCATGGCACTGCTCGCACAGAGGCACAGAGACTGGGGCTGCTTGCTTGTCTTGTCCCCTCAAACTTCAAACGTAGCTTAGGTGGTCTGTGCCGGGCGCCTCCGGCAGCCCTGCTCCGAAAATGCGAACATCTGCAGATAGCTCGCAGGCAGAAAGAGCTAGCCTGGAAAACTGTTGCTCAGCCTCATCTGCCCATGGCACTGCTCGCACAGAGGCACAGAGACTGGGGCTGCTTGCTTGTCTTGTCCCCTCAAACTTCAAACGTAGCTTAGGTGGTCCGTGCCGGGCGCCTCCGGCAGCGCTGCTCCGAAAATGCGAACATCTGCAGATAGCTCGCAGGCAGAAAGAGCTAGCCTGGAAAACTGTTGCTCAGCCTCATCTGGCCATGGCACTGCTCGCACAGAGGCACAGAGACTGGGGCTGCTTGCTTGTCTTGTCCCCTCAAACTTCAAACGTAGCTTAGGTGGTCTGTGCCGGGCGCCTCCGGCAGCGCTGCTCCGAAAATGCGAACATCTGCAGATAGCTCGCAGCCAGAAAGAGCTAGCCTGGAAAACTGTTGCTCAGCCTCATCTGCCCATGGCACTGCTCGCACAGAGGCACAGAGACTGGGGCTGCTTGCTTGTCTTGCCCCCTCAAACTTCAAATGTAGCTTAGGTGGTCCGTGCCGGGCGCCTCCGGCAGCCCTGCTCCAAAAATGCAAACGTCTGCAGATAGCTCGCAGCCAGAAAGAGCTAGCCTGGAAAGCTGTTGCTCAGCCTCATCTGCCCATGGCACTGCTCGCACAGAGGCACAGAGACTGGGGCTGCTTGCTTGTCTTGTCCCCTCAAACTTCAAACGTACCTTAGGTGGTCCGTGCTGGGTGCTTGCGGCAGCCCTGCTCCGAAAATGCGAACGTCTGAAGATAGCTCGCAGCCAGAAAGAGCTAGCCTGGAAAGCTGTTGCTCAGCCTCATCTGCCCATGGCACTGCTCGCACAGAGGCACAGAGACTGGGGCTGCTTGCTTGTCTTGTCCCCTCAAACTTCAAACGTAGCTTAGGTGGTTCGTGCCGGGCGCCTCCAGCAGCCCTGCTCCGAAAATGCGAACATCTGCAGATAGCTCGCAGGCAGAAAGAGCTAGCCTGGAAAACTGTTGCTCAGCCTCATCTGCCCATGGCACTGCTCGCACAGAGGCACAGAGACTGGGGCTGCTTGCTTGTCTTGTCCCCTCAAACTTCAAACGTAGCTTAGGTGGTCTGTGCCGGGCTCCTCCGGCAGCGCTGCTCCGAAAATGCGAACATCTGCAGATAGCTCGCAGCCAGAAAGAGCTAGCCTGGAAAACTGTTGCTCAGCCTCATCTGCCCATGGCACTGCTCGCACAGAGGCACAGAGACTGGGGCTGCTTGCTTGTCTTGCCCCCTCAAACTTCAAACGTAGCTTAGGTGGTCCGTGCCGGGCGCCTCCGGCAGCCCTGCTCCGAAAATGCGAACGTCTGCAGATAGCTCGCAGGCAGAAAGAGCTAGCCTGGAAAGCTGTTGCTCAGCCTCATCTGCCCATGGCACTGCTCGCACAGAGGCACAGAGACTGGGGCTGCTTGCTTGTCTTGTCACCTCAAACTTCAAACGTAGCTTAGGTGGTCTGTGCCGGGCTCCTCCGGCAGCCCTGCTCCGAAAATGCGAACATCTGCAGATAGCTCGCAGGCAGAAAGAGCTAGCCTGGAAAACTGTTGCTCAGCCTCATCTGCCCATGGCACTGCTCGCACAGAGGCACAGAGACTGGGGCTGCTTGCTTGTCTTGTCCCCTCAAACTTCAAACGTAGCTTAGGTGGTCCGTGCCGGGCGCCTCCGGCAGCGCTGCTCCGAAAATGCGAACATCTGCAGATAGCTCGCAGGCAGAAAGAGGTAGCCTGGAAAACTGTTGCTCAGCCTCATCTGCCCATGGCACTGCTCGCACAGAGGCACAGAGACTGGGGCTGCTTGCTTGTCTTGTCCCCTCAAACTTCAAACGTAGCTTAGGTGGTCTGTGCCGGGCGCCTCCGGCAGCGCTGCTCCGAAAATGCGAACATCTGCAGATAGCTCGCAGCCAGAAAGAGCTAGCCTGGAAAACTGTTGCTCAGCCTCATCTGCCCATGGCACTGCTCGCACAGAGGCACAGAGACTGGGGCTGCTTGCTTGTCTTGCCCCCTCAAACTTCAAATGTAGCTTAGGTGGTCCGTGCCGGGCGCCTCCGGCAGCCCAGCTCCGAAAATGCGAACGTCTGCAGATAGCTCGCAGGCAGAAAGAGCTAGCCTGGAAAGCTGTTGCTCAGCCTCATCTGCCCATGGCACTGCTCGCACAGAGGCACAGAGACTGGGGCTGCTTGCTTGTCTTGTCCCCTCAAACTTCAAACGTAGCTTAGGTGGTCCGTGCTGGGTGCTTGCGGCAGCCCTGCTCCGAAAATGCGAACATCTGAAGATAGCTCGCAGGCAGAAAGAGCTAGCCTGGAAAGCTGTTGCTCAGCATCATCTGCCCATGGCACTGCTCGCACAGAGGCACAGAGACTGGGGCTGCTTGCTTGTCTTGTACCCTCAAACTTCAAACGTAGCTTAGGTGGTCCGTGCTGGGTGCTTGCGGCAGCCCTGCTCCGAAAATGCGAACATCTGCAGATAGGTCGAAGGCAGAAAGAGCTAGCCTGGAAAACTGTTGCTCAGCCTCATGTGCGCATGGCACTGCTCGCACAGAGGCACAGAGACTGGGGCTGCTTGCTTGTCTTGCCCCCACAAACTTCAAACGTAGCTTAGGTGGTCCGTGCCGGGCGCCTCCAGCAGCCCTGCTCCGAAAATGCGAACATATGCAGATAGCTCGCAGGCAGAAAAAGCTAGCCTGGAAAGCTGTTGCTCAGCCTCATCTGCCCATGGCACTGCTCGCACAGAGGCACAGAGACTGGGGCTGCTTGCTTGTCTTGTCCCCTCAAACTTCAAACATAGTTTAGGTGGCCCGTGCCGGGCTCCTCCGGCAGCCCTGCTCCGAAAATGCGAACATCTGCAGATAGCTCGCAGCCAGAAAGAGCTAGCCTGGAAAACTGTTGCTCAGCCTCATCTGCCCATGGCACTGCTCGCACAGAGGCACAGAGACTGGGGCTGCTTGCTTGTCTTGCCCCCTCAAACTTCAAATGTAGCTTAGGTGGTCCGTGCCGGGCGCCTCCGGCAGCCCTGCTCCGAAAATGCGAACGTCTGCAGATAGCTCGCAGGCAGAAAGAGCTAGCCTGGAAAGCTGTTGCTCAGCCTCATCTGCCCATGGCACTGCTCGCACAGAGGCACAGAGACTGGGGCTGCTTGCTTGTCTTGTCACCTCAAACTTCAAACGTAGCTTAGGTGGTCTGTGCCGGGCGCCTCCGGCAGCCCTGCTCCGAAAATGCGAACATCTGCAGATAGCTCGCAGGCAGAAAGAGCTAGCCTGGAAAACTGTTGCTCAGCCTCATCTGGCCATGGCACTGCTCGCACAGAGGCACAGAGACTGGGGCTGCTTGCTTGTCTTGTCCCCTCAAACTTCAAACGTAGCTTAGGTGGTCCGTGCCGGGCGCCTCCGGCAGCGCTGCTCCGAAAATGCGAACATCTGCAGATAGCTCGCAGGCAGAAAGAGCTAGCCTGGAAAACTGTTGCTCAGCCTCATCTGGCCATGGCACTGCTCGCACAGAGGCACAGAGACTGGGGCTGCTTGCTTGTCTTGTCCCCTCAAACGTCAAACGTAGCTTAGGTGGTCTGTGCCGGGCGCCTCCGGCAGCGCTGCTCCGAAAATGCGAACATCTGCAGATAGCTCGCAGCCAGAAAGAGCTAGCCTGGAAAACTGTTGCTCAGCCTCATCTGCCCATGGCACTGTTCGCACAGAGGCACAGAGACTGGGGCTGCTTGCTTGTCTTGCCCCCTCAAACTTCAAATGTAGCTTAGGTGGTCCGTGCCGGGCGCCTCCGGCAGCCCTGCTCCGAAAATGCGAACGTCTGCAGATAGCTCGCAGGCAGAAAGAGCTAGCCTGGAAAGCTGTTGCTCAGCCTCATCTGCCCATGGCACTGCTCGCACAGAGGCACAGAGACTGGGGCTGCTTGCTTGTCTTGTCCCCTCAAACTTCAAACGTAGCTTAGGTGGTCCGTGCTGGGTGCTTGCGGCAGCCCTGCTCCGAAAATGCGAACATCTGAAGATAGCTCGCAGGCAGAAAGAGCTAGCCTGGAAAGCTGTTGCTCAGCATCATCTGCCCATGGCACTGCTCGCACAGAGGCACAGAGACTGGGGCTGCTTGCTTGTCTTGTCACCTCAAACTTCAAACGTAGCTTAGGTGGTCCGTGCTGGGTGCTTGCGGCAGCCCTGCTCCGAAAATGCGAACATCTGCAGATAGGTCGAAGGCAGAAAGAGCTAGCCTGGAAAACTGTTGCTCAGCCTCATGTGCGCATGGCACTGCTCGCACAGAGGCACAGAGACTGGGGCTGCTTGCTTGTCTTGCCCCCACAAACTTCAAACGTAGCTTAGGTGGTCCGTGCCGGGCGCCTCCAGCAGCCCTGCTCCGAAAATGCGAACATCTGCAGATAGCTCGCAGGCAGAAAGAGCTAGCCTGGAAAGCTGTTGCTCAGCCTCATCTGCCCATGGCACTGCTCGCACAGAGGCACAGAGACTGGGGCTGCTTGCTTGTCTTGTCCCCTCAAACTTCAAACGTAGCTTAGGTGGTCCGTGCCGGGCGCCTCCGGCAGCCCTGCTCCGAAAATGCGAACGTCTGCAGATAGCTCGCAGGCAGAAAGAGCTAGCCTGGAAAGCTGTTGCTCAGCCTCATCTGCCCATGGCACTGCTCGCACAGAGGCACAGAGACTGGGGCTGCTTGCTTGTCTTGTCCCCTCAAACTTCAAACGTAGCTTAGGTGGTCCGTGCCGGGCGCTTGCGGCAGCCCTGCTCCGAAAATTTGAACGTCTGCAGATAGCTCGCAGGCAGAAAGAGCTAGCCTGGAAAGCTGTTGCTCAGCCTCATCTGCCCATGGCACTGCTCGCACACAGGCACAGAGACTGGGGCTGCTTGCTTGTCTTGCCCCCTCAAACTTCAAACGTAGCTTAGGTGGTCTCTGCCGGGCGCCTCCGGCAGACCTGCTCCGAAAATGCGAACGTCTGCAGATAGCTCGCAGGCAGAAAGAGCTAGCCTGGAAAGCTGTTGCTCAGCATCATCTGCCCATGGCACTGCTCGCACAGAGGCACAGAGACTGGGGCTGCTTGCTTGTCTTGTCCCCTCAAACTTCAAACGTAGCTTAGGTGGTCCGTGCTGGGTGCTTGCGGCAGCCCTGCTCCGAAAATGCGAACGTGTGAAGATAGCTCGCAGCCAGAAAGAGCTAGCCTGGAAAGCTGTTGCTCAGCCTCATCTGCCCATGGCACTGCTCGCACAGAGGCACAGAGACTGGGGCTGCTTGCTTGTCTTGTCCCCTCAAACTTCAAACGTAGCTTAGGTGGTCTCTGCCGGGCGCCTCCGGCAGCCCTGCTCCGAAAATGCGAACGTCTGCAGATAGCTCGCAGGCAGAAAGAGCTAGCCTGGAAAGCTGTTGCTCAGCATCATCTGCCCATGGCACTGCTCGCACAGAGGCACAGAGACTGGGGCTGCTTGCTTGTCTTGTCCCCTCAAACTTCAAACGTAGCTTAGGTGGTCCGTGCTGGGTCCTTGCGGCAGCCCTGCTCCGAAAATGCGAACGTCTGAAGATAGCTCGCAGCCAGAAAGAGCTAGCCTGGAAAACTGTTGCTCAGCCTCATCTGCCCATGGCACTGCTCGCACACAGGCACAGAGACTGGGGCTGCTTGCTTGTCTTGCCCCCTCAAACTTCAAACGTAGCTTAGGTGGTCCGTGCCGGGCGCCTCCGGCAGCCCTGCTCCGAAAATGCGAACGTCTGCAGATAGCTCGCAGCCAGAAAGAGCTAGCCTGGAAAACTGTTGCTCAGCCTCATCTGCCCATGGCACTGCTCGCACAGAGGCACAGAGACTGGGGCTGCTTGCTTGTCTTGCCCCCTCAAACTTCAAATGTAGCTTAGGTGGTCCGTGCCGGGCGCCTCCGGCAGCCCTGCTCCGAAAATGCGAACGTCTGCAGATAGCTCGCAGGCAGAAAGAGCTAGCCTGGAAAGCTGTTGCTCAGCCTCATCTGCCCATGGCACTGCTCGCACAGAGGCACAGAGACTGGGGCTGCTTGCTTGTCTTGTCCCCTCAAACTTCAAAAGTAGCTTAGGTGGTCCGTGCTGGGTGCTTGCGGCAGCCCTGCTCCGAAAATGCGAACATCTGAAGATAGCTCGCAGGCAGAAAGAGCTAGCCTGGAAAGCTGTTGCTCAGCATCATCTGCCCATGGCACTGCTCGCACAGAGGCACAGAGACTGGGGCTGCTTGCTTGTCTTGTCCCCTCAAACTTCAAACGTAGCTTAGGTGGTCCGTGCTGGGTGCTTGCGGCAGCCCTGCTCCGAAAATGCGAACATCTGCAGATAGGTCGAAGGCAGAAAGAGCTAGCCTGGAAAACTGTTGCTCAGCCTCATGTGCGCATGGCACTGCTCGCACAGAGGCACAGAGACTGGGGCTGCTTGCTTGTCTTGCCCCCACAAACTTCAAACGTAGCTTAGGTGGTCCGTGCCGGGCGCCTCCAGCAGCCCTGCTCCGAAAATGCGAACATATGCAGATAGCTCGCAGGCAGAAAAAGCTAGCCTGGAAAGCTGTTGCTCAGCCTCATCTGCCCATGGCACTGCTCGCACAGAGGCACAGAGACTGGGGCTGCTTGCTTGTCTTGTCCCCTCAAACTTCAAACATAGTTTAGGTGGCCCGTGCCGGGCTCCTCCGGCAGCCCTGCTCCGAAAATGCGAACATCTGCAGATAGCTCGCAGGCAGAAAGAGCTAGCCTGGAAAGCTGTTGCTCAGCCTCATCTGCCCATGGCACTGCTCGCACAGAGGCACAGAGACTGGGGCTGCTTGCTTGTCTTGTCCCCTCAAACTTCAAACGTAGCTTAGGTGGTCCGTGCCGGGCGCCTCCGGCAGCCCTGCTCCGAAAATGCGAACGTCTGCAGATAGCTCGCAGGCAGAAAGAGCTAGCCTGGAAAGCTGTTGCTCAGCCTCATCTGCCCATGGCACTGCTTGCACAGAGGCACAGAGACTGGGGCTGCTTGCTTGTCTTGTCCCCTCAAACTTCAAACGTAGCTTAGGTGGTCCGTGCCGGGCGCTTGCGGCAGCCCTGCTCCGAAAATTTGAACGTCTGCAGATAGCTCGCAGGCAGAAAGAGCTAGCCTGGAAAGCTGTTGCTCAGCCTCATCTGCCCATGGCACTGCTCGCACACAGGCACAGAGACTGGGGCTGCTTGCTTGTCTTGCCCCCTCAAACTTCAAACGTAGCTTAGGTGGTCTCTGCCGGGCGCCTCCGGCAGACCTGCTCCGAAAATGCGAACGTCTGCAGATAGCTCGCAGGCAGAAAGAGCTAGCCTGGAAAGCTGTTGCTCAGCATCATCTGCCCATGGCACTGCTCGCACAGAGGCACAGAGACTGGGGCTGCTTGCTTGTCTTGTCCCCTCAAACTTCAAACGTAGCTTAGGTGGTCCGTGCTGGGTGCTTGCGGCAGCCCTGCTCCGAAAATGCGAACGTGTGAAGATAGCTCGCAGCCAGAAAGAGCTAGCCTGGAAAGCTGTTGCTCAGCCTCATCTGCCCATGGCACTGCTCGCACAGAGGCACAGAGACTGGGGCTGCTTGCTTGTCTTGTCCCCTCAAACTTCAAACGTAGCTTAGGTGGTCTCTGCCGGGCGCCTCCGGCAGCCCTGCTCCGAAAATGCGAACGTCTGCAGATAGCTCGCAGGCAGAAAGAGCTAGCCTGGAAAGCTGTTGCTCAGCATCATCTGCCCATGGCACTGCTCGCACAGAGGCACAGAGACTGGGGCTGCTTGCTTGTCTTGTCCCCTCAAACTTCAAACGTAGCTTAGGTGGTCCGTGCTGGGTGCTTGCGGCAGCCCTGCTCCGAAAATGCGAACGTCTGAAGATAGCTCGCAGCCAGAAAGAGCTAGCCTGGAAAACTGTTGCTCAGCCTCATCTGCCCATGGCACTGCTCGCACACAGGCACAGAGACTGGGGCTGCTTGCTTGTCTTGCCCCCTCAAACTTCAAACGTAGCTTAGGTGGTCCGTGCCGGGCGCCTCCGGCAGCCCTGCTCCGAAAATGCGAACGTCTGCAGATAGCTCGCAGGCAGAAAGAGCTAGCCTGGAAAACTGTTGCTCAGCCTCATCTGCCCATGGCACTGCTCGCACAGAGGCACAGAGACTGGGGCTGCTTGCTTGTCTTGCCCCCTCAAACTTCAAATGTAGCTTAGGTGGTCCGTGCCGGGCGCCTCCGGCAGCCCTGCTCCGAAAATGCGAACGTCTGCAGATAGCTCGCAGGCAGAAAGAGCTAGCCTGGAAAGCTGTTGCTCAGCCTCATCTGCCCATGGCACTGCTCGCACAGAGGCACAGAGACTGGGGCTGCTTGCTTGTCTTGTCCCCTCAAACTTCAAAAGTAGCTTAGGTGGTCCGTGCTGGGTGCTTGCGGCAGCCCTGCTCCGAAAATGCGAACATCTGAAGATAGCTCGCAGGCAGAAAGAGCTAGCCTGGAAAGCTGTTGCTCAGCATCATCTGCCCATGGCACTGCTCGCACAGAGGCACAGAGACTGGGGCTGCTTGCTTGTCTTGTCCCCTCAAACTTCAAACGTAGCTTAGGTGGTCCGTGCCGGGTGCTTGCGGCAGCCCTGCTCCGAAAATGCGAACATCTGCAGATAGGTCGAAGGCAGAAAGAGCTAGCCTGGAAAACTGTTGCTCAGCCTCATGTGCGCATGGCACTGCTCGCACAGAGGCACAGAGACTGGGGCTGCTTGCTTGTCTTGCCCCCACAAACTTCAAACGTAGCTTAGGTGGTCCGTGCCGGGCGCCTCCAGCAGCCCTGCTCCGAAAATGCGAACATATGCAGATAGCTCGCAGGCAGAAAAAGCTAGCCTGGAAAGCTGTTGCTCAGCCTCATCTGCCCATGGCACTGCTCGCACAGAGGCACAGAGACTGGGGCTGCTTGCTTGTCTTGTCCCCTCAAACTTCAAACATAGTTTAGGTGGCCCGTGCCGGGCTCCTCCGGCAGCCCTGCTCCGAAAATGCGAACATCTGCAGATAGCTCGCAGGCAGAAAGAGCTAGCCTGGAAAACTGTTGCTCAGCCTCATCTGCCCATGGCACTGCTCGCACAGAGGCACAGAGACTGGGGCTGCTTGCTTGTCTTGCCCCCTCAAACTTCAAATGTAGCTTAGGTGGTCCGTGCCGGGCGCCTCCGGCAGCCCTGCTCCGAAAATGCGAACGTCTGCAGATAGCTCGCAGGCAGAAAGAGCTAGCCTGGAAAGCTGTTGCTCAGCCTCATCTGCCCATGGCACTGCTCGCACAGAGGCACAGAGACTGGGGCTGCTTGCTTGTCTTGTCCCCTCAAACTTCAAACGTAGCTTAGGTGGTCCGTGCTGGGTGCTTGCGGCAGCCCTGCTCCGAAAATGCGAACATCTGCAGATAGCTCGCAGCCAGAAAGAGCTAGCCTGGAAAACTGTTGCTCAGCCTCATCTGCCCATGGCACTGCTCGCACAGAGGCACAGAGACTGGGGCTGCTTGCTTGTCTTGTCCCCTCAAACTTCAAACGTAGCTTAGGTGGTTCGTGCCGGGCGCCTCCAGCAGCCCTGCTCCGAAAATGCGAACGTCTGCAGATAGCTCGCAGGCAGAAAGAGCTAGCCTGGAAAACTGTTGCTCAGCCTCATCTGCCCATGGCACTGCTCGCACAGAGGCACAGAGACTGGGGCTGCTTGCTTGTCTTGTCCCCTCAAACTTCAAACGTAGCTTAGGTGGTCTGTGCCGGGCTCCTCCGGCAGCGCTGCTCCGAAAATGCGAACATCTGCAGATAGCTCGCAGCCAGAAAGAGCTAGCCTGGAAAACTGTTGCTCAGCCTCATCTGCCCATGGCACTGCTCGCACAGAGGCACAGAGACTGGGGCTGCTTGCTTGTCTTGCCCCCTCAAACTTCAAACGTAGCTTAGGTGGTCCGTGCCGGGCGCCTCCGGCAGCCCTGCTCCGAAAATGCGAACGTCTGCAGATAGCTCGCAGGCAGAAAGAGCTAGCCTGGAAAGCTGTTGCTCAGCCTCATCTGCCCATGGCACTGCTCGCACAGAGGCACAGAGACTGGGGCTGCTTGCTTGTCTTGTCACCTCAAACTTCAAACGTAGCTTAGGTGGTCTGTGCCGGGCGCCTCCGGCAGCCCTGCTCCGAAAATGCGAACATCTGCAGATAGCTCGCAGGCAGAAAGAGCTAGCCTGGAAAACTGTTGCTCAGCCTCATCTGCCCATGGCACTGCTCGCACAGAGGCACAGAGACTGGGGCTGCTTGCTTGTCTTGTCCCCTCAAACTTCAAACGTAGCTTAGGTGGTCCGTGCCGGGCGCCTCCGGCAGCGCTGCTCCGAAAATGCGAACATCTGCAGATAGCTCGCAGGCAGAAAGAGCTAGCCTGGAAAACTGTTGCTCAGCCTCATCTGGCCATGGCACTGCTCGCACAGAGGCACAGAGACTGGGGCTGCTTGCTTGTCTTGTCCCCTCAAACTTCAAACGTAGCTTAGGTGGTCTGTGCCGGGCGCCTCCGGCAGCGCTGCTCCGAAAATGCGAACATCTGCAGATAGCTCGCAGGCAGAAAGAGCTAGCCTGGAAAACTGTTGCTCAGCCTCATCTGCCCATGGCACTGCTCGCACAGAGGCACAGAGACTGGGGCTGCTTGCTTGTCTTGCCCCCTCAAACTTCAAATGTAGCTTAGGTGGTCCGTGCCGGGCGCCTCCGGCAGCCCTGCTCCGAAAATGCGAACGTGTGAAGATAGCTCGCAGGCAGAAAGAGCTAGCCTGGAAAGCTGTTGCTCAGCCTCATCTGCCCATGGCACTGCTCGCACAGAGGCACAGAGACTGGGGCTGCTTGCTTGTCTTGTCCCCTCAAACTTCAAAAGTAGCTTAGGTGGTCCGTGCTGGGTGCTTGCGGCAGCCCTGCTCCGAAAATGCGAACATCTGAAGATAGCTCGCAGGCAGAAAGAGCTAGCCTGGAAAGCTGTTGCTCAGCATCATCTGCCCATGGCACTGCTCGCACAGAGGCACAGAGACTGGGGCTGCTTGCTTGTCTTGTCCCCTCAAACTTCAAACGTAGCTTAGGTGGTCCGTGCTGGGTGCTTGCGGCAGCCCTGCTCCGAAAATGCGAACATCTGCAGATAGGTCGAAGGCAGAAAGAGCTAGCCTGGAAAACTGTTGCTCAGCCTCATCTGCCCATGGCACTGCTCGCACAGAGGCACAGAGACTGGGGCTGCTTGCTTGTCTTGCCCCCACAAACTTCAAACGTAGCTTAGGTGGTCCGTTCCGGGCGCCTCCAGCAGCCCTGCTCCGAAAATGCGAACATATGCAGATAGCTCGCAGGCAGAAAAAGCTAGCCTGGAAAGCTGTTGCTCAGCCTCATCTGCCCATGGCACTGCTCGCACAGAGGCACAGAGACTGGGGCTGCTTGCTTGTCTTGTCCCCTCAAACTTCAAACATAGTTTAGGTGGCCCGTGCCGGGCTCCTCCGGCAGCCCTGCTCCGAAAATGCGAACATCTGCAGATAGCTCGCAGGCAGAAAGAGCTAGCCTGGAAAACTGTTGCTCAGCCTCATCTGCCCATGGCACTGCTCGCACAGAGGCACAGAGACTGGGGCTGCTTGCTTGTCTTGTCCCCTCAAACTTCAAACGTAGCTTAGGTGGTCCGTGCCGGGCGCCTCCGGGAGCCCTGCTCCGAAAATGCGAACGTCTGCAGATAGCTCGCAGGCAGAAAGAGCTAGCCTGGAAAGCTGTTGCTCAGCCTCATCTGCCCATGGCACTGCTTGCACAGAGGCACAGAGACTGGGGCTGCTTGCTTGTCTTGTCCCCTCAAACTTCAAACGTAGCTTAGGTGGTCCGTGCCGGGCGCTTGCGGCAGCCCTGCTCCGAAAATTTGAACGTCTGCAGATAGCTCGCAGGCAGAAAGAGCTAGCCTGGAAAGCTGTTGCTCAGCCTCATCTGCCCATGGCACTGCTCGCACACAGGCACAGAGACTGGGGCTGCTTGCTTGTCTTGCCCCCTCAAACTTCAAACGTAGCTTAGGTGGTCTCTGCCGGGCGCCTCCGGCAGACCTGCTCCGAAAATGCGAACGTCTGCAGATAGCTCGCAGGCAGAAAGAGCTAGCCTGGAAAGCTGTTGCTCAGCATCATCTGCCCATGGCACTGCTCGCACAGAGGCACAGAGACTGGGGCTGCTTGCTTGTCTTGTCCCCTCAAACTTCAAACGTAGCTTAGGTGGTCCGTGCTGGGTGCTTGCGGCAGCCCTGCTCCGAAAATGCGAACGTGTGAAGATAGCTCGCAGCCAGAAAGAGCTAGCCTGGAAAGCTGTTGCTCAGCCTCATCTGCCCATGGCACTGCTCGCACAGAGGCACAGAGACTGGGGCTGCTTGCTTGTCTTGTCCCCTCAAACTTCAAACGTAGCTTAGGTGGTCTCTGCCGGGCGCCTCCGGCAGCCCTGCTCCGAAAATGCGAACGTCTGCAGATAGCTCGCAGGCAGAAAGAGCTAGCCTGGAAAGCTGTTGCTCAGCATCATCTGCCCATGGCACTGCTCGCACAGAGGCACAGAGACTGGGGCTGCTTGCTTGTCTTGTCCCCTCAAACTTCAAACGTAGCTTAGGTGGTCCGTGCTGGGTGCTTGCGGCAGCCCTGCTCCGAAAATGCGAACGTCTGAAGATAGCTCGCAGCCAGAAAGAGCTAGCCTGGAAAACTGTTGCTCAGCCTCATCTGCCCATGGCACTGCTCGCACACAGGCACAGAGACTGGGGCTGCTTGCTTGTCTTGCCCCCTCAAACTTCAAACGTAGCTTAGGTGGTCCGTGCCGGGCGCCTCCGGCAGCCCTGCTCCGAAAATGCGAACGTCTGCAGATAGCTCGCAGGCAGAAAGAGCTAGCCTGGAACTCTGTTGCTCAGCCTCATCTGCCCATGGCACTGCTCGCACAGAGGCACAGAGACTGGGGCTGCTTGCTTGTCTTGTCCCCTCAAACTTCAAACGTAGATTAGGTGGTACGTGCCGGGCGCGTCAGGCAGCCCTGCTCCGAAAATGCGAACATCTGCAGATAGCTCGAAGGCAGAAAGAGCTAGCCTGGAAAACTGTTGCTCAGCCTCATGTGCGCATGGCACTGCTCGCACAGAGGCACAGAGACTGGGGCTGCTTGCTTGTCTTGCCCCCTCAAACTTCAAACGTAGCTTAGGTGGTCCGTGCTGGGCGACTCCGGCAGCCCTGCTCCGAAAATGCGAACATATGCAGATAGCTCGCAGGCAGAAAGAGCTAGGCTGGAAAGCTGTTGCTCAGCCTCATCTGCCCATGGCACTGCTCGCACAGAGGCACAGAGACTGGGGCTGCTTGCTTGTCTTGCCCCCTCAAACTTCAAACGTAGCTTAGGTGGTCAGTGCCGGGCGCCTCCGGAAGCCCTGCTCCGAAAATGCGAACGTCTGCAGATAGCTCGCAGGCAGAAAGAGCTAGCCTGGAAAGCTGTTGCTCAGCCTCATCTGCCCATGGCACTGCTCGCACAGAGGCACAGAGACTGGGGCTGCTTGCTTGTCTTGTCACCTCAAACTTCAAACGTAGCTTAGGTGGTCTGTGCCGGGCGCCTCCGGCAGCCCTGCTCCGAAAATGCGAACATCTGCAGATAGCTCGCAGGCAGAAAGAGCTAGCCTGGAAAACTGTTGCTCAGCCTCATCTGCCCATGGCACTGCTCGCACAGAGGCACAGAGACTGGGGCTGCTTGCTTGTCTTGTCCCCTCAAACTTCAAACGTAGCTTAGGTGGTTCGTGCCGGGCGCCTCCAGCAGCGCTGCTCCGAAAATGCGAACATCTGCAGATAGCTCGCAGGCAGAAAGAGCTAGCCTGGAAAGCTGTTGCTCAGCCTCATCTGGCCATGGCACTGCTCGCACAGAGGCACAGAGACTGGGGCTGCTTGCTTGTCTTGTCCCCTCAAACTTCAAACGTAGCTTAGGTGGTCTGTGCCGGGCTCCTCCGGCAGCGCTGCTCCGAAAATGCGAACATCTGCAGATAGCTCGCAGGCAGAAAGAGCTAGCCTGGAAAACTGTTGCTCTGCCTCATCTGCCCATGGCACTGCTCGCACAGAGGCACAGAGACTGGGGCTGCTTGCTTGTCTTGCCCCCTCAAACTTCAAATGTAGCTTAGGTGGTCCGTGCCGGGCGCCTCCGGCAGCCCTGCTCCGAAAATGCGAACGTCTGCAGATAGCTCGCAGGCAGAAAGAGCTAGCCTGGAAAGCTGTTGCTCAGCCTCATCTGCCCATGGTGCTGCTCGCACAGAGGCACAGAGACTGGGGCTGCTTGCTTGTCTTGTCCCCTCAAACTTCAAACGTATCTTAGGTGGTCCGTGGTGGGTGCTTGCGGCAGCCCTGCTCCGAAAATGCGAACATCTGAAGATAGCTCGCAGGCAGAAAGAGCTAGCCTGGAAAGCTGTTGCTCAGCATCATCTGCCCATGGCACTGCTCGCACAGAGGCACAGAGACTGGGGCTGCTTGCTTGTCTTGTCCCCTCAAACTTCAAACGTAGCTTAGGTGGTCTGTGCCGGGCTCCTCCGGAAGCGCTGCTCCGAAAATGCGAACATCTGCAGATAGCTCGCAGGCAGAAAGTGCTAGCCTGGAAAACTGTTGCTCAGCCTCATCTGCCCATGGCACTGCTCGCACAGAGGCACAGAGACTGGGGCTGCTTGCTTGTCTTGCCCCCTCAAACTTCAAACGTAGCTTAGGTGGTCCGTGCCGGGCGCCTCCGGCAGCCCTGCTCCGAAAATGCGAACGTCTGCAGATAGCTCGCAGGCAGAAAGAGCTAGCCTGGAAAGCTGTTGCTCAGCCTCATCTGCCCATGGCACTGCTCGCACAGAGGCACAGAGACTGGGGCTGCTTGCTTGTCTTGTCCCCTCAAACTTCAAACGTAGCTTAGGTGGTCCGTGCCGGGCGCCTCCGGCAGACCTGCTCCGAAAATGCGAACGTCTGCAGATAGCTCGCAGGCAGAAAGAGCTAGCCTGGAAAGCTGTTGCTCAGCATCATCTGCCCATGGCACTGCTCGCACAGAGGCACAGAGACTGGGGCTGCTTGCTTGTCTTGTCCCCTCAAACTTCAAACGTAGCTTAGGTGGTCCGTGCTGGGTGCTTGCGGCAGCCCTGCTCCGAAAATGCGAATGTCTGAAGATAGCTCGCAGCCAGAAAGAGCTAGCCAGGAAAACTGTTGCTCAGCCTCATCTGCCCATGGCACTGCTCGCACAGAGGCACAGAGACTGGGGATGCTTGCTTGTCTTGCCCCCTCAAACTTCAAACGTAGCTTAGGTGGTCCGTGCCGGGCGCCTCCGGCAGCCCTGCTCCGAAAATGCGAACGTCTGCAGATAGCTCGCAGGCAGAAAGAGCTAGCCTGGAACTCTGTTGCTCAGCCTCATCTGCCCATGGCACTGCTCGCACAGAGGCACAGAGACTGGGGCTGCTTGCCTGTCTTGTCCTCTCAAACTTCAAACGTAGATTAGGTGGTACGTGCTGGGTTCTTGCGGCAGCGCTGCTCCGAAAATGCGAACATCTGCAGATAGCTCGAAGGCAGAAAGAGCTAGCCTGGAGAACTGTTGCTCAGCCTCATGTGCGCATGGCACTGCTCGCACAGAGGCACAGAGACTGGGGCTGCTTGCTTGTCTTGCCCCCTCAAACTTCAAACGTAGCTTAGGTGGTCCGTGCTGGGCGGCTCCGGCAGCCCTGCTCCGAAAATGCGAACATATGCAGATAGCTCGCAGGCAGAAAGAGGTAGCATGGAAAACTGTTGCTCAGCCTCATCTGGCCATGGCACTGCTCGCACAGAGGCACAGAGACTGGGGCTGCTTGCTTGTCTTGTCCCCTCAAACTTCAAACGTAGCTTAGGTGGTCTGTGCCGGGCGCCTCCGGCAGCGCTGCTCCGAAAATGCGAACATCTGCAGATAGCTCGCAGGCAGAAAGAGCTAGCCTGGAAAACTGTTGCTCAGCCTCATCTGCCCATGGCACTGCTCGCACAGAGGCACAGAGACTGGGGCTGCTTGCTTGTCTTGCCCCCTCAAACTTCAAATGTAGCTTAGGTGGTCCGTGCCGGGCGCCTCCGGCAGCCCTGCTCCGAAAATGCGAACGTCTGAAGATAGCTCGCAGGCAGAAAGAGCTAGCCTGGAAAGCTGTTGCTCAGCCTCATCTGCCCATGGCACTGCTCGCACAGAGGCACAGAGACTGGGGCTGCTTGCTTGTCTTGTCCCCTCAAACTTCAAACGTAGCTTAGGTGGTCCGTGCTGGGTGCTTGCGGCAGCCCTGCTCCGAAAATGCGAACATCTGAAGATAGCTCGCAGGCAGAAAGAGCTAGCCTGGAAAGCTGTTGCTCAGCATCATCTGCCCATGGCACTGCTCGCACAGAGGCACAGAGACTGGGGCTGCTTGCTTGTCTTGTCCCCTCAAACTTCAAACGTAGCTTAGGTGGTCCGTGCTGGGTGCTTGCGGCAGCCCTGCTCCGAAAATGCGAACGTCTGAAGATAGCTCGCAGCCAGAAAGAGCTAGCCTGGAAAACTGTTGCTCAGCCTCATCTGCCCATGGCACTGCTCGCACAGAGGCACAGAGACTGGGGCTGCTTGCTTGTCTTGTCCCCTCAAACTTCAAACGTAGCTTAGGTGGTCTGTGCCGGGCTCCTCCGGCAGCGCTGCTCTGAAAATGCGAACATCTGCAGATAGCTCGCAGCCAGAAAGAGCTAGCCTGGAAAACTGTTGCTCAGCCTCATCTGCCCATGGCACTGCTCGCACAGAGGCACAGAGACTGGGGCTGCTTGCTTGTCTTGCCCCCTCAAACTTCAAATGTAGCTTAGGTGGTCCGTGCCGGGCGCCTCCGGCAGCCCTGCTCCGAAAATGCGAACGTCTGCAGATAGCTCGCAGGCAGAAAGAGCTAGCCTGGAAAGCTGTTGCTCAGCCTCATCTGCCCATGGTACTGCTCGCACAGAGGCACAGAGACTGGGGCTGCTTGCTTGTCTTGTCCCCTCAAACTTCAAACATAGCTTAGGTGGTCCGTGCTGGGTGCTTGCGGCAGCCCTGCTCCGAAAATGCGAACATCTGAAGATAGCTCGCAGGCAGAAAGAGCTAGCCTGGAAAGCTGTTGCTCAGCATCATCTGCCCATGGCACTGCTCGCACAGAGGCACAGAGACTGGGGCTGCTTGCTTGTCTTGTCCCCTCAAACTTCAAACGTAGCTTAGGTGGTCTGTGCCGGGCTCCTCCGGAAGCGCTGCTCCGAAAATGCGAACATCTGCAGATAGCTCGCAGGCAGAAAGAGCTAGCCTGGAAAACTGTTGCTCAGCCTCATCTGCCCATGGCACTGCTCGCACAGAGGCACAGAGACTGGGGCTGCTTGCTTGTCTTGCCCCCTCAAACTTCAAACGTAGCTTAGGTGGTCCGTGCCGGGCGCCTCCGGCAGCCCTGCTCCGAAAATGCGAACGTCTGCAGATAGCTCGCAGGCAGAAAGAGCTAGCCTGGAAAGCTGTTGCTCAGCCTCATCTGCCCATGGCACTGCTCGCACAGAGGCACAGAGACTGGGGCTGCTTGCTTGTCTTGTCACCTCAAACTTCAAACGTAGCTTAGGTGGTCTCTGCCGGGCGCCTCCGGCAGCCCTGCTCCGAAAATGCGAACGTCTGCAGATAGCTCGCAGGCAGAAAGAGCTAGCCTGGAAAGCTGTTGCTCAGCATCATCTGCCCATGGCACTGCTCGCACAGAGGCACAGAGACTGGGGCTGCTTGCTTGTCTTGTCCCCTCAAACTTCAAACGTAGCTTAGGTGGTCCGTGCTGGGTGCTTGCGGCAGCCCTGCTCCGAAAATGCGAATGTCTGAAGATAGCTCGCAGCCAGAAAGAGCTAGCCAGGAAAACTGTTGCTCAGCCTCATCTGCCCATGGCACTGCTCGCACAGAGGCACAGAGACTGGGGCTGCTTGCTTGTCTTGCCCCCTCAAACTTCAAACGTAGCTTAGGTGGTCCGTGCCGGGCGCCTCCGGCAGCCCTGCTCCGAAAATGCGAACGTCTGCAGATAGCTCGCAGGCAGAAAGAGCTAGCCTGGAACTCTGTTGCTCAGCCTCATCTGCCCATGGCACTGCTCGCACAGAGGCACAGAGACTGGGGCTGCTTGCTTGTCTTGTCCTCTCAAACTTCAAACGTAGATTAGGTGGTACGTGCTGGTTTCTTGCGGCAGCGCTGCTCCGAAAATGCGAACATCTGCTGATAGCTCGCAGGCAGAAAGAGCTAGCCTGGAAAGCTCTTGCTCAGCCTCATCTGCCCATGGCACTGCTCGCACAGAGGCACAGAGACTGGGGCTGCTTGCTTGTCTTGTCCCCTCAAACTTCAAACGTAGCTTAGGTGGTCCGTGCCGCGCGCCTCCGGCAGCCCTGCTCCGAAAATGCGAACGTCTGCAGATAGCTCGCAGGCAGAAAGAGCTAGCCTGGAAAGCTTTTGCTCAGCCTCATCTGCCTATGGCACTGCTCGCACAGAGGCACAGAGACTGGGGCTGCTTGCTTGTCTTGTCACCTCAAACTTCAAACGTAGCTTAGGTGGTCTGTGCCGGGCGCCTCCGGCAGCCCTGCTCCGAAAATGCGAACATCTGCAGATAGCTCGCAGGCAGAAAGAGCTAGCCTGGAAAACTGTTGCTCAGCCTCATCTGCCCATGGCACTGCTCGCACAGAGGCACAGAGACTGGGGCTGCTTGCTTGTCTTGTCCCCTCAAACTTCAAACGTAGATTAGGTGGTCCGTGCCGGGCGCCTCCGGCAGCGCTGCTCCGAAAAAGCGAACATCTGCAGATAGCTCGCAGGCAGAAAGAGGTAGCCTGGAAAACTGTTGCTCAGACTCATCTGGCCATGGCACTGCTCGCACAGAGGCACAGAGACTGGGGCTGCTTGCTTGTCTTGTCCCCTCAAACTTCAAACGTAGCTTAGGTGGTCTGTGCCGGGCGCCTCCGGCAGCGCTGCTCCGAAAATGCGAACATCTGCAGATAGCTCGCAGGCAGAAAGAGCTAGCCTGGAAAGCTGTTGCTCAGCCTCATCTGCCCATGGCACTGCTCGCACAGAGGCACAGAGACTGGGGCTGCTTGCTTGTCTTGCCCCCTCAAACTTCAAATATAGCTTAGGTGGTCCGTGCCGGGCGCCTCCGGCAGCCCTGCTCCGAAAATGCGAACGTCTGCAGATAGCTCGCAGGCAGAAAGAGCTAGCCTGGAAAGCTGTTGCTCAGCCTCATCTGCCCATGGCACTGCTCGCACAGAGGCACAGAGACTGGGGCTGCTTGCTTGTCTTGTCCCCTCAAACTTCAAACGTAGCTTAGGTGGTCAGTGCTGGGTGCTTGCGGCGGCCCTGCTCCGAAAATGCGAACATCTGAAGATAGCTCGCAGGCAGAAAGAGCTAGCCTGGAAAACTGTTGCTCAGCCTCATCTGCCCATGGCACTGCTCGCACACAGGCACAGAGACTGGGGCTGCTTGCTTGTCTTGTCCCCTCAAACTTCAAACGTAGATTAGGTGGTCCGTGCCGGGCGCCTCCGGCAGCGCTGCTCCGAAAAAGCGAACATCTGCAGATAGCTCGCAGGCAGAAAGAGGTAGCCTGGAAAACTGTTGCTCAGACTCATCTGGCCATGGCACTGCTCGCACAGAGGCACAGAGACTGGGGCTGCTTGCTTGTCTTGTCCCCTCAAACTTCAAACGTAGCTTAGGTGGTCTGTGCCGGGCGCCTCCGGCAGCGCTGCTCCGAAAATGCGAACATCTGCAGATAGCTCGCAGGCAGAAAGAGCTAGCCTGGAAAACTGTTGCTCAGCCTCATCTGCCCATGGCACTGCTCGCACAGAGGCACAGAGACTGGGGCTGCTTGCTTGTCTTGCCCCCTCAAACTTCAAATATAGCTTAGGTGGTCCGTGCCGGGCGCCTCCGGCAGCCCTGCTCCGAAAATGCGAACGTCTGCAGATAGCTCGCAGGCAGAAAGAGCTAGCCTGGAAAGCTGTTGCTCAGCCTCATCTGCCCATGGCACTGCTCGCACAGAGGCACAGAGACTGGGGCTGCTTGCTTGTCTTGTCCCCTCAAACTTCAAACGTAGCTTAGGTGGTCAGTGCTGGGTGCTTGCGGCGGCCCTGCTCCGAAAATGCGAACATCTGAAGATAGCTCGCAGGCAGAAAGAGCTAGCCTGGAAAACTGTTGCTCAGCCTCATCTGCCCATGGCACTGCTCGCACACAGGCACAGAGACTGGGGCTGCTTGCTTGTCTTGTCCCCTCAAACTTCAAACGTAGATTAGGTGGTCCGTGCCGGGCGCCTCCGGCAGCGCTGCTCCGAAAAAGCGAACATCTGCAGATAGCTCGCAGGCAGAAAGAGGTAGCCTGGAAAACTGTTGCTCAGACTCATCTGGCCATGGCACTGCACGCACAGAGGCACAGAGACTGGGGCTGCTTGCTTGTCTTGTCCCCTCAAACTTCAAACGTAGCTTAGGTGGTCTGTGCCGGGCGCCTCCGGCAGCGCTGCTCCGAAAATGCGAACATCTGCAGATAGCTCGCAGGCAGAAAGAGCTAGCCTGGAAAACTGTTGCTCAGCCTCATCTGCCCATGGCACTGCTCGCACAGAGGCACAGAGACTGGGGCTGCTTGCTTGTCTTGCCCCCTCAAACTTCAAATATAGCTTAGGTGGTCCGTGCCGGGCGCCTCCGGCAGCCCTGCTCCGAAAATGCGAACGTCTGCAGATAGCTCGCAGGCAGAAAGAGCTAGCCTGGAAAGCTGTTGCTCAGCCTCATCTGCCCATGGCACTGCTCGCACAGAGGCACAGAGACTAGGGCTGCTTGCTTGTCTTGTCCCCTCAAACTTCAAACGTAGCTTAGGTGGTCAGTGCTGGGTGCTTGCGGCGGCCCTGCTCCGAAAATGCGAACATCTGAAGATAGCTCGCAGGCAGAAAGAGCTAGCCTGGAAAGCTGTTGCTCAGACTCATCTGCCCATGGCACTGCTCGCACACAGGCACAGAGACTGGGGCTGCTTGCTTGTCTTGCCCCCTCAAACTTCAAACGTATAATTAGGTGGTCCGTGCCGGGCGCCTCCGGCAGACCTGCTCCGAAAATGCGAACGTCTGCAGATAGCTCGCAGGCAGAAAGAGCTAGCCTGGAAAACTGTTGCTCAGCCTCATGTGCGCATGGCACTGCTCGCACAGAGGCACAGAGACTGGGGCTGCTTGCTTGTCTTGTCCCCTCAAACTTCAAACGTAACTTAGGTGGTCTGTGCCGCGCGCCTCCAGCAGCCCTGCTCTGAAAATGCGAACGTCTGCAGATAGCTCGCAGGCAGAAAGAGCTAGCCTGGAAAGCTGTTGCTCAGCCTCATCTGCCCATGGCACTGCTCGCACAGAGGCACAGAGACTGGGGCTGCTTGCTTCTCTTGCCCCCTCAAACTTCAAACGTAGCTTAGGTGGTCCGTGCCGGGCGCCTCCGGCAGCCCTGTTCTGAAAATGCGAACGTCTGTAGATAGCTCGCAGGCAGAAAGAGCTAGCCTGGAAAGCTGTTGCTCAGCATCATCTGCCCATGGCACTGCTCGCACAGAGGCACAGAGACTGGGGCTGCTTGATTGTCTTGTCCCCTCAAACTTCAAACGTAGCTTAGGTGGTCCGTGCCGGGCGCCTCCGGCAGCCCTGCTTCGAAAATGCGAACGTCTGCAGATAGCTCGAAGGCAGAAAGAGCTAGCCTGGAAAACTGTTGCTCAGCCTCATCTGCGCATGGCACTGCTCGCACAGAGGCACAGAGACTGGGGCTGCTTGCTTGTCTTGCCCCCTCAAACGTCAAACGTAGCTTAGGTGGTCCGTGCCGGGCGCCTCTGGCAGCCCTGCTCCGAAAATGCGCACGTCTGCAGATAGCTCGCAGGCAGAAAGAGCTAGCCTGGAAAGCTGTTGCTCAGCCTCATCTGCCCATGGCACTGCTCGCACAGAGGCACAGAGACTGGGGCTGCTTGCTTGTCTTGCCCCCTCAAACTTCAAATATAGCTTAGGTGGTCCGTGCCGGGCGCCTCCGGCAGCGCTGCTCCGAAAATGCGAACGTCTGCAGATAGCTCGCAGGCAGAAAGAGCTAGCCTGGAAAGCTGTTGCTCAGCCTCATCTGCCCATGGCACTGCTCGCACAGAGGCACAGAGACTGGGGCTGCTTGCTTGTCTTGTCCCCTCAAACTTCAAACGTAGCTTAGGTGGTCAGTGCTGGGTGCTTGCGGCGGCCCTGCTCCGAAAATGCGAACATCTGAAGATAGCTCGCAGGCAGAAAGAGCTAGCCTGGAAAGCTGTTGCTCAGCCTCATCTGCCCATGGCACTGCTCGCACACAGGCACAGAGACTGGGGCTGCTTGCTTGTCTTGCCCCCTCAAACTTCAAACGTAGCTTAGGTGGTCCGTGCCGGGCGCTTACGGCAGCCCTGCTCCGAAAATGCGAACGTCTGCAGATAGCTCGCAGGCAGAAAGAGCTAGCCTGGAAAGCTGTTGCTCAGCCTCATCTGCCCATGGCACTGCTCGCACAGAGGCACAGAGACTGGGGCTGCTTGCTTGTCTTGTCCCCTCAAACTTCAAACGTAGATTAGGTGGTCCGTGCCGGGCGCCTCCGGCAGCGCTGCTCCGAAAATGCGAACATCTGCAGATAGCTCGCAGGCAGAAAGAGCTAGCCTGGAAAGCTGTTGCTCAGCCTCATCTGCCCATGGCACTGCTCGCACAGAGGCACAGAGACTGGGGCTGCTTGCTTCTCTTGCCCCCTCAAACTTCAAACGTAGCTTAGGTGGTCCGTGCCGGGCGCCTCCGGCAGCCCTGTTCTGAAAATGCGAACGTCTGTAGATAGCTCGCAGGCAGAAAGAGCTAGCCTGGAAAGCTGTTGCTCAGCATCATCTGCCCATGGCACTGCTCGCACAGAGGCACAGAGACTGGGGCTGCTTGCTTGTCTTGTCCCCTCAAACTTCAAACGTAGCTTAGGTGGTCCGTGCCGGGCGCCTCCGGCAGCCCTGCTTCGAAAATGCGAACGTCTGCAGATAGCTCGAAGGCAGAAAGAGCTAGCCTGGAAAGCTGTTGCTCAGCCTCATCTGCCCATGGCACTGCTCGCACAGAGGCACAGAGACTGGGGCTGCTTGCTTGTCTTGTCCCCTCAAACTTCAAACGTAACTTAGGTGGTCTGTGCCGGGCGCCTCCGGCAGCCCTGCTCTGAAAATGCGAACGTCTGCAGATAGCTCGCAGGCAGAAAGAGCTAGCCTGGACAGCTGTTGCTCAGCCTCATCTGCCCATGGCACTGCTCGCACAGAGGCACAGAGACTGGGGCTGTTTGCTTGTCTTGTCCCCTCAAACTTCAAACGTAGATTTGGTGGTCCGTGCCGTGTGCTTGCGGCAGCCCTGCTCCAAAAATGCGAATGTCTGCAGATAGCTCGCAGGCAGAAAGAGCTAGCCTGGAAAGCTGTTGCTCAGCCTCATCTGCCCATGGCACTGCTCGCACAGAGGCACAGAGACTGGGGCTGCTTGCTTGTCTTGTCCCCTCAAACTTCAAACGTAGCTTAGGTGGTCCGTGCCGGGCGCCTCCGGCAGCCCTGCTCCGAAAATGCGAACGTCTGCAGATAGCTCGCAGGCAGAAAGAGCTAGCCTGGAAAGCTGTTGCTCAGCCTCATCTGCCCATGGCACTGCTCGCACAGAGGCACAGAGACTGGGGCTGCTTGCTTGTCTTGTCCCCTCAAACTTGAAACGTAGCTTAGGTGGTCTCTGCCGGGCGCCTCCGGCAGCCCTGCTTCGAAAATGCGAACGTCTGCAGATAGCTCGCAGGCAGAAAGAGCTAGCCTGGAAAGCTGTTGCTCAGCCTCATCTGCCCATGGCACTGCTCGCACAGAGGCACAGAGACTGGGGCTGCTTGCTTGTCTTGTCCCCTCAAACTTCAGACGTAGCTTAGGTGGTCTGTGCCGGGCGCCTCCGGCAGCGCTGCTCCGAAAATGCGAACATCTGCAGATATCTCGCAGCCAGAAAGAGCTAGCCTGGAAAACTGTTGCTCAGCCTCATCTGCCCATGGCACTGCTCGCACAGAGGCACAGAGACTGGGGCTGCTTGCTTGTCTTGCCCCCTCAAACTTCAAACGTAGCTTAGGTGGTCTGTGCCGGGCGCCTCCGGCAGCCCTGCTCCGAAAATGCGAACGTCTGCAGATAGCTCGCAGGCAGAAAGAGCTAGCCTGGAAAGCTGTTGCTCAGCCTCATCTGCCCATGGCACTGCTCGCACAGAGGCACAGAGACTGGGGCTGCTTGCTTGTCTTGTCCCCTCAAACTTCAAACGTAGATTAGGTGGTCCGTGCCGGGCGCCTCCGGCAGCGCTGCTCCGAAAATGCGAACGTCTGCAGATAGCTCGCAGGCAGAAAGAGCTAGCCTGGAAAGCTGTTGCTCAGCCTCATCTGCCCATGGCACTGCTCGCACACAGGCACAGAGACTGGGGCTGCTTGCTTCTCTTGCCCCCTCAAACTTCAAACGTAGCTTAGGTGGTCCGTGCCGGGCGCCTCCGGCAGCCCTGTTCTGAAAATGCGAACGTCTGTAGATAGCTCGCAGGCAGAAAGAGCTAGGCTGGAAAGCTGTTGCTCAGCATCATCTGCCCATGGCACTGCTCGCACAGAGGCACAGAGACTGGGGCTGCTTGCTTGTCTTGTCCCCTCAAACTTCAAACGTAGCTTAGGTGGTCCGTGCCGGGCGCCTCCGGCAGCCCTGCTTCGAAAATGCGAACGTCTGCAGATAGCTCGAAGGCAGATAGAGCTAGCCTGGAAAACTGTTGCTCAGCCTCATCTGCACATGGCACTGCTCGCACAGAGGCACAGAGTCTGGGGCTGCTTGCTTGTCTTGCCCCCTCAAACGTCAAACGTAGCTTAGGTGGTCCGTGCTGGGCGCCTCTGGAAGCCCTGCTCCGAAAATGCGAACGTCTGCAGATAGCTCGCAGGCAGAAAGAGCTAGCCTGGAAAGCTGTTGCTCAGCCTCATCTGCCCATGGCACTGCTCGCACAGAGGCACAGAGACTGGGGCTGCTTGCTTGTCTTGCCCCCTCAAACTTCAAATATAGCTTAGGTGGTCCGTGCCGGGCGCCTCCGGCAGCCCTGCTCCGAAAATGCGAACGTCTGCAGATAGCTCGCAGGCAGAAAGAGCTAGCCTGGAAAGCTGTTGCTCAGCCTCATCTGCCCATGGCACTGCTCGCACAGAGGCACAGAGACTGGGGCTGCTTGCTTGTCTTGTCCCCTCAAACTTCAAACGTAGATTAGGTGGTCCGTGCAGGGCGCCTCCGGCAGCCCTGCTCCGAAAATGCGAACGTCTGCAGATAGCTCGCAGGCAGAAAGAGCTAGCCTGGAAAGCTGTTGCTCAGCCTCATCTGCCCATGGCACTGCTCGCACAGAGGCACAGAGACTGGGGCTGCTTGCTTGTCTTGTCCCCTCAAACTTGAAACGTAGCTTAGGTGGTCTCTGCCGGGCGCCTCCGGCAGCCCTGCTTCGAAAATGCGAACGTCTGCAGATAGCTCGCAGGCAGAAAGAGCTAGCCTGGAAAGCTGTTGCTCAGCCTCATCTGCCCATGGCACTGCTCGCACAGAGGCACAGAGACTGGGGCTGCTTGCTTGTCTTGCCCCCTCAAACTTCAAATATAGCTTAGGTGGTCCGTGCCGGGCGCCTCCGGCAGCCCTGCTCCGAAAATGCGAACGTCTGCAGATAGCTCGCAGGCAGAAAGAGCTAGCCTGGAAAGCTGTTGCTCAGCCTCATCTGCCCATGGCACTGCTCGCACAGAGGCACAGAGACTGGGGCTGCTTGCTTGTCTTGTCCCCTCAAACTTCAAACGTAGCTTAGGTGGTCAGTGCTGGGTGCTTGCGGCGGCCCTGCTCCGAAAATGCGAACATCTGAAGATAGCTCGCAGGCAGAAAGAGCTAGCCTGGAAAGCTGTTGCTCAGCCTCATCTGCCCATGGCACTGCTCGCACACAGGCACAGAGACTGGGGCTGCTTGCTTGTCTTGCCCCCTCAAACTTCAAACGTATAATTAGGTGGTCCGTGCCGGGCGCCTCCGGCAGCCCTGCTCCGAAAATGCGAACGTCTGCAGATAGCTCGCAGGCAGAAAGAGCTAGCCTGGAAAGCTGTTGCTCAGCCTCATCTGCCCATGGCACTGCTCGCACAGAGGCACAGAGACTGGGGCTGCTTGCTTGTCTTGTCCCCTCAAACTTCAAACGTAACTTAGGTGGTCTGTGCCGGGCGCCTCCGGCAGCCCTGCTCTGAAAATGCGAACGTCTGCAGATAGCTCGCAGGCAGAAAGAGCTAGCCTGGACAGCTGTTGCTCAGCCTCATCTGCCCATGGCACTGCTCGCACAGAGGCACAGAGACTGGGGCTGTTTGCTTGTCTTGTCCCCTCAAACTTCAAACGTAGATTTGGTGGTCCGTGCCGTGTGCTTGCGGCAGCCCTGCTCCAAAAATGCGAATGTCTGCAGATAGCTCGCAGGCAGAAAGAGCTAGCCTGGAAAGCTGTTGCTCAGCCTCATCTGCCCATGGCACTGCTCGCACAGAGGCACAGAGACTGGGGCTGCTTGCTTGTCTTGTCCCCTCAAACTTCAAACGTAGCTTAGGTGGTCCGTGCCGGGCGCCTCTGGAAGCCCTGCTCCGAAAATGCGAACGTCTGCAGATAGCTCGCAGGCAGAAAGAGCTAGCCTGGAAAGCTGTTGCTCAGCCTCATCTGCCCATGGCACTGCTCGCACAGAGGCACAGAGACTGGGGCTGCTTGCTTGTCTTGCCCCCTCAAACTTCAAATATAGCTTAGGTGGTCCGTGCCGGGCGCCTCCGGCAGCCCTGCTCCGAAAATGCGAACGTCTGCAGATAGCTCGCAGGCAGAAAGAGCTAGCCTGGAAAGCTGTTGCTCAGCCTCATCTGCCCATGGCACTGCTCGCACAGAGGCACAGAGACTGGGGCTGCTTGCTTGTCTTGTCCCCTCAAACTTCAAACGTAGCTTAGGTGGTCAGTGCTGGGTGCTTGCGGCGGCCCTGCTCCGAAAATGCGAACATCTGAAGATAGCTCGCAGGCAGAAAGAGCTAGCCTGGAAAGCTGTTGCTCAGCCTCATCTGCCCATGGCACTGCTCGCACACAGGCACAGAGACTGGGGCTTCTTGCTTGTCTTGTCCCCTCAAACTTCAAACGTATAATTAGGTGGTCCGTGCCGGGCGCCTCCGGCAGCCCTGCTCCGAAAATGCGAACGTCTGCAGATAGCTCGCAGGCAGAAAGAGCTAGCCTGGAAAGCTGTTGCTCAGCCTCATCTGCCCATGGCACTGCTCGCACAGAGGCACAGAGACTGGGGCTGCTTGCTTGTCTTGTCCCCTCAAACTTCAAACGTAGATTAGGTGGTCCGTGCCGGGCGCCTCCGGCAGCGCTGCTCCGAAAATGCGAACATCTGCAGATAGCTCGCAGGCAGAAAGAGCTAGCCTGGAAAGCTGTTGCTCAGCCTCATCTGCCCATGGCACTGCTCGCACAGAGGCACAGAGACTGGGGCTGCTTGCTTGTCTTGCCCCCTCAAACTTCAAACGTAGCTTAGGTGGTCCGTGCCGGGCGCCTCCGGCAGCCCTGTTCTGAAAATGCGAACGTCTGTAGATAGCTCGCAGGCAGAAAGAGCTAGCCTGGAAAGCTGTTGCTCAGCATCATCTGCCCATGGCACTGCTCGCACAGAGGCACAGAGACTGGGGCTGCTTGCTTGTCTTGTCCCCTCAAACTTCAAACGTAGCTTAGGTGGTCCGTGCCGGGCGCCTCCGGCAGCCCTGCTTCGAAAATGCGAACGTCTGCAGATAGCTCGAAGGCAGAAAGAGCTAGCCTGGAAAACTGTTGCTCAGCCTCATCTGCGCATGGCACTGCTCGCACAGAGGCACAGAGACTGGGGCTGCTTGCTTGTCTTGCCCCCTCAAACGTCAAACGTAGCTTAGGTGGTCCGTGCCGGGCGCCTCTGGAAGCCCTGCTCCGAAAATGCGAACGTCTGCAGATAGCTCGCAGGCAGAAAGAGCTAGCCTGGACAGCTGTTGCTCAGCCTCATCTGCCCATGGCACTGCTCGCACAGAGGCACAGAGACTGGGGCTGCTTGCTTGTCTTGTCCCCTCAAACTTCAAACGTAGCTTAGGTGGTCCGTGCCGGGCGCCTCCGGCAGCCCTGCTCCGAAAATGCGAACGTCTGCAGATAGCTCGCAGGCAGAAAGAGCTAGCCTGGAAAGCTGTTGCTCAGCCTCATCTGCCCATGGCACTGCTCGCACAGAGGCACAGAGACTGGGGCTGTTTGCTTGTCTTGTCCCCTCAAACTTCAAACGTAGATTTGGTGGTCCGTGCCGTGTGCTTGCGGCAGCCCTGCTCCAAAAATGCGAATGTCTGCAGATAGCTCGCAGGCAGAAAGAGCTAGCCTGGAAAGCTGTTGCTCAGCCTCATCTGCCCATGGCACTGCTCGCACAGAGGCACAGAGACTGGGGCTGCTTGCTTGTCTTGTCCCCTCAAACTTCAAACGTAGCTTAGGTGGTCCGTGCCGGGCGCCTCCGGCAGCCCTGCTCCGAAAATGCGAACGTCTGCAGATAGCTCGCAGGCAGAAAGAGCTAGCCTGGAAAGCTGTTGCTCAGCCTCATCTGCCCATGGCACTGCTCGCACAGAGGCACAGAGACTGGGGCTGCTTGCTTGTCTTGTCCCCTCAAACTTCAAACGTAGCTTAGGTGGTCAGTGCTGGGTGCTTGCGGCGGCCCTGCTCCGAAAATGCGAACATCTGAAGATAGCTCGCAGGCAGAAAGAGCTAGCCTGGAAAGCTGTTGCTCAGCCTCATCTGCCCATGGCACTGCTCGCACAGAGGCACAGAGACTGGGGCTGCTTGCTTGTCTTGCCCCCTCAAACTTCAAACGTATAATTAGGTGGTCCGTGCCGGGCGCCTCCGGCAGCCCTGCTCCGAAAATGCGAACGTCTGCAGATAGCTCGCAGGCAGAAAGAGCTAGCCTGGAAAGCTGTTGCTCAGCCTCATCTGCCCATGGCACTGCTCGCACAGAGGCACAGAGACTGGGGCTGCTTGCTTGTCTTGTCCCCTCAAACTTCAAACGTAACTTAGGTGGTCTGTGCCGGGCGCCTCCGGCAGCCCTGCTCTGAAAATGCGAACGTCTGCAGATAGCTCGCAGGCAGAAAGAGCTAGCCTGGACAGCTGTTGCTCAGCCTCATCTGCCCATGGCACTGCTCGCACAGAGGCACAGAGACTGGGGCTGTTTGCTTGTCTTGTCCCCTCAAACTTCAAACGTAGATTTGGTGGTCCGTGCCGTGTGCTTGCGGCAGCCCTGCTCCAAAAATGCGAATGTCTGCAGATAGCTCGCAGGCAGAAAGAGCTAGCCTGGAAAGCTGTTGCTCAGCCTCATCTGCCCATGGCACTGCTCGCACAGAGGCACAGAGACTGGGGCTGCTTGCTTGTCTTGTCCCCTCAAACTTCAAACGTAGCTTAGGTGGTCCGTGCCGGGCGCCTCTGGAAGCCCTGCTCCGAAAATGCGAACGTCTGCAGATAGCTCGCAGGCAGAAAGAGCTAGCCTGGAAAGCTGTTGCTCAGCCTCATCTGCCCATGGCACTGCTCGCACAGAGGCACAGAGACTGGGGCTGCTTGCTTGTCTTGCCCCCTCAAACTTCAAATATAGCTTAGGTGGTCCGTGCCGGGCGCCTCCGGCAGCCCTGCTCCGAAAATGCGAACGTCTGCAGATAGCTCGCAGGCAGAAAGAGCTAGCCTGGAAAGCTGTTGCTCAGCCTCATCTGCCCATGGCACTGCTCGCACAGAGGCACAGAGACTGGGGCTGCTTGCTTGTCTTGTCCCCTCAAACTTCAAACGTAGCTTAGGTGGTCAGTGCTGGGTGCTTGCGGCGGCCCTGCTCCGAAAATGCGAACATCTGAAGATAGCTCGCAGGCAGAAAGAGCTAGCCTGGAAAGCTGTTGCTCAGCCTCATCTGCCCATGGCACTGCTCGCACACAGGCACAGAGACTGGGGCTTCTTGCTTGTCTTGTCCCCTCAAACTTCAAACGTATAATTAGGTGGTCCGTGCCGGGCGCCTCCGGCAGCCCTGCTCCGAAAATGCGAACGTCTGCAGATAGCTCGCAGGCAGAAAGAGCTAGCCTGGAAAGCTGTTGCTCAGCCTCATCTGCCCATGGCACTGCTCGCACAGAGGCACAGAGACTGGGGCTGCTTGCTTGTCTTGCCCCCTCAAACTTCAAACGTAGCTTAGGTGGTCTGTGCCGGGCGCCTCCGGCAGCCCTGCTCCGAAAATGCGAACGTCTGCAGATAGCTCGCAGGCAGAAAGAGCTAGCCTGGAAAGCTGTTGCTCAGCCTCATCTGCCCATGGCACTGCTCGCACAGAGGCACAGAGACTGGGGCTGCTTGCTTGTCTTGTCCCCTCAAACTTCAAACGTAGCTTAGGTGGTCTGTGCCGGGCGCCTCCGGCAACCCTGCTCTGAAAATGCGAACATATGCAGATAGCTCGCAGGCAGAAAGAGCTAGCCTGGAAAGCTGTTGCTCAGCCTCATCTGCCCATGGCACTGCTCGCACAGAGGCACAGAGACTGGGGCTGCTTGCTTGTCTTGTCCCCTCAAACTTCAAACGTAGATTAGGTGGTCCGTGCCGTGTGCTTGCGGCAGCCCTGCTCCAAAAATGCGAACATCTGCAGATAGCTCACAGGCAGAAAGAGCTAGCCTGGAAAGCTGTTGCTCAGCGTCATCTGCCCATGGCACTGCTCGCACAGAGGCACAGAGACTGGGGCTGCTTGATTGTCTTGCCCCCTCAAACTTCAAACGTAGATTAGGTGGTCCGTGCCAGGCGCTTCGGGCAGCCCTGCTCCGAAAATGCGAACGTCTGCAGATAGCTCGCAGGCAGAAAGAGCTAGCCTGGAAAGCTGTTGCTCAGCCTCATCTGCCCATGGCACTGCTCGCACAGAGGCACAGAGACTGGGGCTACTTGCTTGTCTTGTCCCCTCAAACTTCAAACGTAGCTTAGGTGGTCTGTGCCGGGCGCCTCCGGCAACCCTGCTCTGAAAATGCGAACATATGCAGATAGCTCGCAGGCAGAAAGAGCTAGCCTGGAAAGCTGTTGCTCAGCCTCATCTGCCCATGGCACTGCTCGCACAGAGGCACAGAGACTGGGGCTGCTTGCTTGTCTTGTCCCCTCAAACTTCAAACGTAGCTTAGGTGGTCCGTGCCGGGTGCTTGCGGCAGCCCTGCTTCGAAAATGCGAACGTCTGCAGATAGCTCGCAGGCAGAAAGAGCTAGCCTGGAAAGCTGTTGCTCAGCCTCATCTGCCCATGGCACTGCTCGCACAGAGGCACAGAGACTGGGGCTGCTTGCTTGTCTTGTCCCCTCAAACTTCAAACGTAGCTTAGGTGGTCCGTGCTGGGTGCTTGCGGCAGCCCTGCTCCGAAAATGCGAACGTCTGCAGATAGCTCGCAGGCAGAAAGAGCTAGCCTGGAAAGCTGTTGCTCAGCGTCATCTGCCCATGGCACTGCTCGCACAGAGGCACAGAGACTGGGGCTGCTTGATTGTCTTGCCCCCTCAAACTTCAAACGTAGATTAGGTGGTCCGTGCCAGGCGCTTACGGCAGCCCTGCTCCGAAAATGCGAACGTCTGCAGATAGCTCGCAGCCAGAAAGAGCTAGCCTGGAAAGCTGTTGCTCAGCCTCATCTGCCCATGGCACTGCTCGCACAGAGGCACAGAGACTGGGGCTGCTTGCTTGTCTTGTCCCCTCAAACTTCAAACGTAGCTTAGGTGGTCCGTGCTGGGTGCTTGCGGCAGCCCTGCTCCGAAAATGCGAACGTCTGCAGATAGCTCGCAGGCAGAAAGAGCTAGCCTGGAAAGCTGTTGCTCAGCCTCATCTGCCCATGGCACTGCTCGCACAGAGGCACAGAGACTGGGGCTGCTTGCTTGTCTTGCCCCCTCAAACTTCAAACGTAGCTTAGGTGGTCCGTGCCGGGCGCCTCCAGCAGCCCTGCTCCGAAACTGCGAACGTCTGCAGATAGCTCGCAGGCAGAAAGAGCTAGCCTGGAAAGCTGTTGCTCAGCCTCATCTGCCCATGGTACTGCTCGCACAGAGGCACAGAGACTGGGGCTGCTTGCTTGTCTTGTCCCCTCAAACTTCAAACGTAGCTTAGGAGGTCCGTGCTGGGATCTTCCTGCAGCGCTGCTCCGAAAATGCGAACATCTGCAGATAGCTCGCAGGCAGAAAGAGCTAGCCTGGAAAACTGTTGCTCAGCCTCATCTGCCCATGGCACTGCTCGCACAGAGGCACAGAGACTGGGGCTGCTTGCTTGTCTTGCCCCCTCAAACTTCAAACGTAGCTTAGGTGGTCTGTGCCGGGCGCCTCCGGCAGCCCTGCTCCGAAAATGCGAACGTCTGCAGATAGCTCGCAGGCAGAAAGAGCTAGCCTGGAAAGCTGTTGCTCAGCCTCATCTGCCCATGGCACTGCTCGCACAGAGGCACAGAGACTGGGGCTGCTTGCTTGTCTTGTCCCCTCAAACTTCAAACGTAGCTTAGGTGGTCTGTGCCGGGCGCCTCCGGCAACCCTGCTCTGAAAATGCGAACATATGCAGATAGCTCGCAGGCAGAAAGAGCTAGCCTGGAAAGCTGTTGCTCAGCCTCATCTGCCCATGGCACTGCTCGCACAGAGGCACAGAGACTGGGGCTGCTTGCTTGTCTTGTCCCCTCAAACTTCAAACGTAGCTTAGGTGGTCCGTGCCGTGTGCTTGCGGCAGCCCTGCTCCAAAAATGCGAACATCTGCAGATAGCTCAGAGGCAGAAAGAGCTAGCCTGGAAAGCTGTTGCTCAGCGTCATCTGCCCATGGCACTGCTCGCACAGAGGCACAGAGACTGGGGCTGCTTGATTGTCTTGCCCCCTCAAACTTCAAACGTAGCTTAGGTGGTCTGTGCCGGGCGCCTCCGGCAACCCTGCTCTGAAAATGCGAACATATGCAGATAGCTCGCAGGCAGAAAGAGCTAGCCTGGAAAGCTGTTGCTCAGCCTCATCTGCCCATGGCACTGCTCGCACAGAGGCACAGAGACTGGGGCTGCTTGCTTGTCTTGTCCCCTCAAACGTCAAACGTAGCTTAGGTGGTCCGTGCCGGGTGCTTGCGGCAGCCCTGCTCCAAAAATGCGAACATCTGCAGATAGCTCGCAGGCAGAAAGAGCTAGCCTGGAAAGCTGTTGCTCAGCCTCATCTGCCCATGGCACTGCTCGCACAGAGGCACAGAGACTGGGGCTGCTTGCTTGTCTTGCCCCCTCAAACTTCAAACGTAGATTAGGTGGTCCGTGCCAGGCGCTTTGGGCAGCCCTGCTTCGAAAATGCGAACGTCTGCAGATAGCTCGCAGGCAGAAAGAGCTAGCCTGGAAAGCTGTTGCTCAGCCTCATCTGCCCATGGCACTGCTCGCACAGAGGCACAGAGACTGGGGCTGCTTGCTTGTCTTGTCCCCTCAAACTTCAAACGTAGCTTAGGTGGTCCGTGCTGGGTGCTTGCGGCAGCCCTGCTCCGAAAATGCGAACGTCTGCAGATAGCTCGCAGGCAGAAAGAGCTAGCCTGGAAAGCTGTTGCTCAGCGTCATCTGCCCATGGCACTGCTCGCACAGAGGCACAGAGACTGGGGCTGCTTGATTGTCTTGCCCCCTCAAACTTCAAACGTAGATTAGGTGGTCCGTGCCAGGCGCTTACGGCAGCCCTGCTCCGAAAATGCGAACGTCTGCAGATAGCTCGCAGCCAGAAAGAGCTAGCCTGGAAAGCTGTTGCTCAGCCTCATCTGTCCATGGCACTGCTCGCACAGAGGCACAGAGACTGGGGCTGCTTGCTTGTCTTGTCCCCTCAAACGTCAAACGTAGCTTAGGTGGTCCGTGCCGTGTGCTTGCGGCAGCCCTGCTCCAAAAATGCGAACATCTGCAGATAGCTCCCAGGCAGAAAGAGCTAGCCTGGAAAGCTGTTGCTCAGCCTCATCTGCCCATGGCACTGCTCGCACAGAGGCACAGAGACTGGGGCTGCTTGCTTGTCTTGCCCCCTCAAACTTCAAACGTAGCTTAGGTGGTCTGTGCCGGGCGCCTCCGGCAGCCCTGCTCCGAAAATGCGAACGTCTGCAGATAGCTCGCAGGCAGAAAGAGCTAGCCTGGAAAGCTGTTGCTCAGCCTCATCTGCCCATGGCACTGCTCGCACAGAGGCACAGAGACTGGGGCTGCTTGCTTGTCTTGTCCCCTCAAACTTCAAACGTAGCTTAGGTGGTCTGTGCCGGGCGCCTCCGGCAACCCTGCTCTGAAAATGCGAACATATGCAGATAGCTCGCAGGCAGAAAGAGCTAGCCTGGAAAGCTGTTGCTCAGCCTCATCTGCCCATGGCACTGCTCGCACAGAGGCACAGAGACTGGGGCTGCTTGCTTGTCTTGTCCCCTCAAACTTCAAACGTAGCTTAGGTGGTCCGTGCCGTGTGCTTGCGGCAACCCTGCTCCAAAAATGCGAACATCTGCAGATAGCTCAGAGGCAGAAAGAGCTAGCCTGGAAAGCTGTTGCTCAGCGTCATCTGCCCATGGCACTGCTCGCACAGAGGCACAGAGACTGGGGCTGCTTGATTGTCTTGCCCCCTCAAACTTCAAACGTATATTAGGTGGTCCGTGCCAGGCGCTTCGGGCAGCCCTGCTCCGAAAATGCGAACGTCTGCAGATAGCTCGCAGGCAGAAAGAGCTAGCCTGGAAAGCTGTTGCTCAGCATCATCTGCCCATGGCACTGCTCGCACAGAGGCACAGAGACTGGGGCTACTTGCTTGTCTTGTCCCCTCAAACTTCAAACGTAGCTTAGGTGGTCTGTGCCGGGCGCCTCCGGCAACCCTGCTCTGAAAATGCGAACATATGCAGATAGCTCGCAGGCAGAAAGAGCTAGCCTGGAAAGCTGTTGCTCAGCCTCATCTGCCCATGGCACTGCTCGCACAGAGGCACAGAGACTGGGGCTGCTTGCTTGTCTTGTCCCCTCAAACGTCAAACGTAGCTTAGGTGGTCCGTGCCGGGTGCTTGCGGCAGCCCTGCTCCAAAAATGCGAACATCTGCAGATAGCTCGCAGGCAGAAAGAGCTAGCCTGGAAAGCTGTTGCTCAGCCTCATCTGCCCATGGCACTGCTCGCACAGAGGCACAGAGACTGGGGCTGCTTGCTTGTCTTGCCCCCTCAAACTTCAAACGTAGATTAGGTGGTCCGTGCCAGGCGCTTTGGGCAGCCCTGCTTCGAAAATGCGAACGTCTGCAGATAGCTCGCAGGCAGAAAGAGCTAGCCTGGAAAGCTGTTGCTCAGCCTCATCTGCCCATGGCACTGCTCGCACAGAGGCACAGAGACTGGGGCTGCTTGCTTGTCTTGTCCCCTCAAACTTCAAACGTAGATTAGGTGGTCCGTGCCAGGCGCTTACGGCAGCCCTGCTCCGAAAATGCGAACGTCTGCAGATAGCTCGCAGGCAGAAAGAGCTAGCCTGGAAAGCTGTTGCTCAGCCTCATCTGCCCATGGCACTGCTCGCACAGAGGCACAGAGACTGGGGCTGCTTGCTTGTCTTGCCCCCTCAAACTTCAAACGTAGCTTAGGTGGTCTGTGCCGGGCGCCTCTGGCAGCCCTGCTCCGAAAATGCGAACGTCTGCAGATAGCTCGCAGGCAGAAAGAGCTAGCCTGGAAAGCTGTTGCTCAGCCTCATCTGGCCATGGCACTGCTCGCACAGAGGCACAGAGACTGGGGCTGCTTGCTTGTCTTGCCCCCTCAAACTTCAAACGTAGCTTAGGTGGTCTGTGCCGGGCGCCTCTGGCATCCCTGCTCCAAAAATGCGAACATATGCAGATAGCTCGCAGGCAGAAAGAGCTAGCCTGGAAAGCTGTTGCTCAGCCTCATCTGCCCATGGCACTGCTCGCACACAGGCACAGAGACTGGGGCTGCTTGCTTGTCTTGCCCCCTCAAACTTCAAACGTAGCTTAGGTGGTCCGTGCCGTGTGCTTGCGGCAGCCCTGCTCCAAAAATGCGAACATCTGCAGATAGCTCGCAGGCAGAAAGAGCTAGCCTGGAAAGCTGTTGCTCAGCGTCATCTGCCCATGGCACTGCTCGCACAGAGGCACAGAGACTGGGGCTGCTTGATTGTCTTGCCCCCTCAAACTTCAAACGTAGATTAGGTGGTCCGTGCCGTGTGCTTGCGGCAGCCCTGCTCCGAAAATGCGAACGTCTGCAGATAGCTCGCAGGCAGAAAGAGCTAGCCTGGAAAGCTGTTGCTCAGCCTCATCTGCCCATGGCACTGCTCGCACAGAGGCACAGAGACTGGGGCTGCTTGATTGTCTTGTCCCCTCAAACTTCAAACGTAGATTAGGTGGTCCGTGCCGGGTGCTTGCGGCAGCCCTGCTCCAAAAATGCGAACATCTGCAGATAGCTCGCAGGCAGAAAGAGCTAGCCTGGAAAGCTGTTGCTCAGCCTCATCTGCCCATGGCACTGCTCGCACAGAGGCACAGAGACTGGGGCTGCTTGCTTGTCTTGTCCCCTCAAACTTCAAACATAGCTTAGGTGGTCCGTGCCGGGTGCTTGCGGCAGCCCTGCTCCAAAAATGCGAACATCTGCAGATAGCTCGCAGGCAGAAAGAGCTAGCCTGGAAAGCTGTTGCTCAGCCTCATCTGCCCATGGCACTGCTCGCACAGAGGCACAGAGACTGGGGCTGCTTGCTTGTCTTGTCCCCTCAAACTTCAAACGTAGCTTAGGTGGTCCGTGCTGGGTGCTTGCGGCAGCCCTGCTCCGAAAATGCGAACGTCTGCAGATAGCTCGCAGGCAGAAAGAGCTAGCCTGGAAAGCTGTTGCTCAGCCTCATCTGCCCATGGCACTGCTCGCACAGAGGCACAGAGACTGGGGCTGCTTGCTTGTCTTGTCCCCTCAAACTTCAAACGTAGCTTAGGTGGTCCGTGCTGGGTGCTTGCGGCAGCCCTGCTCCGAAAATGCGAACGTCTGCAGATAGCTCGCAGGCAGAAAGAGCTAGCCTGGAAAGCTGTTGCTCAGCGTCATCTGCCCATGGCACTGCTCGCACAGAGGCACAGAGACTGGGGCTGCTTGATTGTCTTGCCCCCTCAAACTTCAAACGTAGATTAGGTGGTCCGTGCCAGGCGCTTACGGCAGCCCTGCTCCGAAAATGCGAACGTCTGCAGATAGCTCGCAGCCAGAAAGAGCTAGCCTGGAAAGCTGTTGCTCAGCCTCATCTGTCCATGGCACTGCTCGCACAGAGGCACAGAGACTGGGGCTGCTTGCTTGTCTTGTCCCCTCAAACGTCAAACGTAGCTTAGGTGGTCCGTGCCGTGTGCTTACGGCAGCCCTGCTCCAAAAATGCGAACATCTGCAGATAGCTCGCAGGCAGAAAGAGCTAGCCTGGAAAGCTGTTGCTCAGCCTCATCTGCCCATGGCACTGCTCGCACAGAGGCACAGAGACTGGGGCTGCTTGCTTGTCTTGTCCCCTCAAACTTCAAACGTAGATTAGGTGGTCCGTGCCAGGCGCTTTGGGCAGCCCTGCTTCGAAAATGCGAACGTCTGCAGATAGCTCGCAGGCAGAAAGAGCTAGCCTGGAAAGCTGTTGCTCAGCCTCATCTGCCCATGGCACTGCTCGCACAGAGGCACAGAGACTGGGGCTGCTTGCTTGTCTTGTCCCCTCAAACTTCAAACGTAGCTTAGGTGGTCCGTGCTGGGTGCTTGCGGCAGCCCTGCTCCGAAAATGCGAACGTCTGCAGATAGCTCGCAGGCAGAAAGAGCTAGCCTGGAAAGCTGTTGCTCAGCGTCATCTGCCCATGGCACTGCTCGCACAGAGGCACAGAGACTGGGGCTGCTTGATTGTCTTGCCCCCTCAAACTTCAAACGTAGATTAGGTGGTCCGTGCCAGGCGCTTACGGCAGCCCTGCTCCGAAAATGCGAACGTCTGCAGATAGCTCGCAGCCAGAAAGAGCTAGCCTGGAAAGCTGTTGCTCAGCCTCATCTGTCCATGGCACTGCTCGCACAGAGGCACAGAGACTGGGGCTGCTTGCTTGTCTTGTCCCCTCAAACGTCAAACGTAGCTTAGGTGGTCCGTGCCGTGTGCTTGCGGCAGCCCTGCTCCAAAAATGCGAACATCTGCAGATAGCTCCCAGGCAGAAAGAGCTAGCCTGGAAAGCTGTTGCTCAGCCTCATCTGCCCATGGCACTGCTCGCACAGAGGCACAGAGACTGGGGCTGCTTGCTTGTCTTGCCCCCTCAAACTTCAAACGTAGCTTAGGTGGTCTGTGCCGGGCGCCTCCGGCAGCCCTGCTCCGAAAATGCGAACGTCTGCAGATAGCTCGCAGGCAGAAAGAGCTAGCCTGGAAAGCTGTTGCTCAGCCTCATCTGCCCATGGCACTGCTCGCACAGAGGCACAGAGACTGGGGCTGCTTGCTTGTCTTGTCCCCTCAAACTTCAAACGTAGCTTAGGTGGTCTGTGCCGGGCGCCTCCGGCAACCCTGCTCTGAAAATGCGAACATATGCAGATAGCTCGCAGGCAGAAAGAGCTAGCCTGGAAAGCTGTTGCTCAGCCTCATCTGGCCATGGCACTGCTCGCACAGAGGCACAGAGACTGGGGCTGCTTGCTTGTCTTGCCCCCTCAAACTTCAAACGTAGCTTAGGTGGTCTGTGCCGGGCGCCTCTGGCATCCCTGCTCCAAAAATGCGAACATATGCAGATAGCTCGCAGGCAGAAAGAGCTAGCCTGGAAAGCTGTTGCTCAGCCTCATCTGCCCATGGCACTGCTCGCACACAGGCACAGAGACTGGGGCTGCTTGCTTGTCTTGCCCCCTCAAACTTCAAACGTAGCTTAGGTGGTCCGTGCCGTGTGCTTGCGGCAGCCCTGCTCCAAAAATGCGAACATCTGCAGATAGCTCGCAGGCAGAAAGAGCTAGCCTGGAAAGCTGTTGCTCAGCGTCATCTGCCCATGGCACTGCTCGCACAGAGGCACAGAGACTGGGGCTGCTTGATTGTCTTGCCCCCTCAAACTTCAAACGTAGATTAGGTGGTCCGTGCCGTGTGCTTGCGGCAGCCCTGCTCCGAAAATGCGAACGTCTGCAGATAGCTCGCAGGCAGAAAGAGCTAGCCTGGAAAGCTGTTGCTCAGCCTCATCTGCCCATGGCACTGCTCGCACAGAGGCACAGAGACTGGGGCTGCTTGATTGTCTTGTCCCCTCAAACTTCAAACGTAGATTAGGTGGTCCGTGCCGGGTGCTTGCGGCAGCCCTGCTCCAAAAATGCGAACATCTGCAGATAGCTCGCAGGCAGAAAGAGCTAGCCTGGAAAGCTGTTGCTCAGCCTCATCTGCCCATGGCACTGCTCGCACAGAGGCACAGAGACTGGGGCTGCTTGCTTGTCTTGTCCCCTCAAACTTCAAACATAGCTTAGGTGGTCCGTGCCGGGTGCTTGCGGCAGCCCTGCTCCAAAAATGCGAACATCTGCAGATAGCTCGCAGGCAGAAAGAGCTAGCCTGGAAAGCTGTTGCTCAGCCTCATCTGCCCATGGCACTGCTCGCACAGAGGCACAGAGACTGGGGCTGCTTGCTTGTCTTGTCCCCTCAAACTTCAAACGTAGATTAGGTGGTCCGTGCTGGGTGCTTGCGGCAGCCCTGCTCCGAAAATGCGAACGTCTGCAGATAGCTCGCAGGCAGAAAGAGCTAGCCTGGAAAGCTGTTGCTCAGCCTCATCTGCCCATGGCACTGCTCGCACAGAGGCACAGAGACTGGGGCTGCTTGCTTGTCTTGTCCCCTCAAACTTCAAACGTAGCTTAGGTGGTCCGTGCTGGGTGCTTGCGGCAGCCCTGCTCCGAAAATGCGAACGTCTGCAGATAGCTCGCAGGCAGAAAGAGCTAGCCTGGAAAGCTGTTGCTCAGCGTCATCTGCCCATGGCACTGCTCGCACAGAGGCACAGAGACTGGGGCTGCTTGATTGTCTTGCCCCCTCAAACTTCAAACGTAGATTAGGTGGTCCGTGCCAGGCGCTTACGGCAGCCCTGCTCCGAAAATGCGAACGTCTGCAGATAGCTCGCAGCCAGAAAGAGCTAGCCTGGAAAGCTGTTGCTCAGCCTCATCTGTCCATGGCACTGCTCGCACAGAGGCACAGAGACTGGGGCTGCTTGCTTGTCTTGTCCCCTCAAACGTCAAACGTAGCTTAGGTGGTCCGTGCCGTGTGCTTACGGCAGCCCTGCTCCAAAAATGCGAACATCTGCAGATAGCTCGCAGGCAGAAAGAGCTAGCCTGGAAAGCTGTTGCTCAGCCTCATCTGCCCATGGCACTGCTCGCACAGAGGCACAGAGACTGGGGCTGCTTGCTTGTCTTGTCCCCTCAAACTTCAAACGTAGATTAGGTGGTCCGTGCCAGGCGCTTTGGGCAGCCCTGCTTCGAAAATGCGAACGTCTGCAGATAGCTCGCAGGCAGAAAGAGCTAGCCTGGAAAGCTGTTGCTCAGCCTCATCTGCCCATGGCACTGCTCGCACAGAGGCACAGAGACTGGGGCTGCTTGCTTGTCTTGTCCCCTCAAACTTCAAACGTAGCTTAGGTGGTCCGTGCTGGGTGCTTGCGGCAGCCCTGCTCCGAAAATGCGAACGTCTGCAGATAGCTCGCAGGCAGAAAGAGCTAGCCTGGAAAGCTGTTGCTCAGCGTCATCTGCCCATGGCACTGCTCGCACAGAGGCACAGAGACTGGGGCTGCTTGATTGTCTTGCCCCCTCAAACTTCAAACGTAGATTAGGTGGTCCGTGCCAGGCGCTTACGGCAGCCCTGCTCCGAAAATGCGAACGTCTGCAGATAGCTCGCAGCCAGAAAGAGCTAGCCTGGAAAGCTGTTGCTCAGCCTCATCTGTCCATGGCACTGCTCGCACAGAGGCACAGAGACTGGGGCTGCTTGCTTGTCTTGTCCCCTCAAACGTCAAACGTAGCTTAGGTGGTCCGTGCCGTGTGCTTGCGGCAGCCCTGCTCCAAAAATGCGAACATCTGCAGATAGCTCCCAGGCAGAAAGAGCTAGCCTGGAAAGCTGTTGCTCAGCCTCATCTGCCCATGGCACTGCTCGCACAGAGGCACAGAGACTGGGGCTGCTTGCTTGTCTTGCCCCCTCAAACTTCAAACGTAGCTTAGGTGGTCTGTGCCGGGCGCCTCCGGCAGCCCTGCTCCGAAAATGCGAACGTCTGCAGATAGCTCGCAGGCAGAAAGAGCTAGCCTGGAAAGCTGTTGCTCAGCCTCATCTGCCCATGGCACTGCTCGCACAGAGGCACAGAGACTGGGGCTGCTTGCTTGTCTTGTCCCCTCAAACTTCAAACGTAGCTTAGGTGGTCTGTGCCGGGCGCCTCCGGCAACCCTGCTCTGAAAATGCGAACATATGCAGATAGCTCGCAGGCAGAAAGAGCTAGCCTGGAAAGCTGTTGCTCAGCCTCATCTGCCCATGGCACTGCTCGCACAGAGGCACAGAGACTGGGGCTGCTTGCTTGTCTTGTCCCCTCAAACTTCAAACGTAGCTTAGGTGGTCCGTGCCGTGTGCTTGCGGCAGCCCTGCTCCAAAAATGCGAACATCTGCAGATAGCTCAGAGGCAGAAAGAGCTAGCCTGGAAAGCTGTTGCTCAGCGTCATCTGCCCATGGCACTGCTCGCACAGAGGCACAGAGACTGGGGCTGCTTGATTGTCTTGCCCCCTCAAACTTCAAACGTATATTAGGTGGTCCGTGCCAGGCGCTTCGGCCAGCCCTGCTCCGAAAATGCGAACGTCTGCAGATAGCTCGCAGGCAGAAAGAGCTAGCCTGGAAAGCTGTTGCTCAGCATCATCTGCCCATGGCACTGCTCGCACAGAGGCACAGAGACTGGGGCTACTTGCTTGTCTTGTCCCCTCAAACTTCAAACGTAGCTTAGGTGGTCTGTGCCGGGCGCCTCCGGCAACCCTGCTCTGAAAATGCGAACATATGCAGATAGCTCGCAGGCAGAAAGAGCTAGCCTGGAAAGCTGTTGCTCAGCCTCATCTGCCCATGGCACTGCTCGCACAGAGGCACAGAGACTGGGGCTGCTTGCTTGTCTTGTCCCCTCAAACGTCAAACGTAGCTTAGGTGGTCCGTGCCGGGTGCTTGCGGCAGCCCTGCTCCAAAAATGCGAACATCTGCAAATAGCTCGCAGGCAGAAAGAGCTAGCCTGGAAAGCTGTTGCTCAGCCTCATCTGCCCATGGCACTGCTCGCACAGAGGCACAGAGACTGGGGCTGCTTGCTTGTCTTGCCCCCTCAAACTTCAAACGTAGATTAGGTGGTCCGTGCCAGGCGCTTTGGGCAGCCCTGCTTCGAAAATGCGAACGTCTGCAGATAGCTCGCAGGCAGAAAGAGCTAGCCTGGAAAGCTGTTGCTCAGCCTCATCTGCCCATGGCACTGCTCGCACAGAGGCACAGAGACTGGGGCTGCTTGCTTGTCTTGTCCCCTCAAACTTCAAACGTAGCTTAGGTGGTCCGTGCTGGGTGCTTGCGGCAGCCCTGCTCCGAAAATGCGAACGTCTGCAGATAGCTCGCAGGCAGAAAGAGCTAGCCTGGAAAGCTGTTGCTCAGCGTCATCTGCCCATGGCACTGCTCGCACAGAGGCACAGAGACTGGGGCTGCTTGATTGTCTTGCCCCCTCAAACTTCAAACGTAGATTAGGTGGTCCGTGCCAGGCGCTTACGGCAGCCCTGCTCCGAAAATGCGAATGTCTGCAGATAGCTCGCAGGCAGAAAGAGCTAGCCTGGAAAGCTGTTGCTCAGCCTCATCTGCCCATGGCACTGCTCGCACAGAGGCACAGAGACTGGGGCTGCTTGCTTGTCTTGCCCCCTCAAACTTCAAACGTAGCTTAGGTGGTCCGTGCCGTGTGCTTGCGGCAGCCCTGCTCCAAAAATGCGAACATCTGCAGATAGCTCGCAGGCAGAAAGAGCTAGCCTGGAAAGCTGTTGCTCAGCGTCATCTGCCCATGGCACTGCTCGCACAGAGGCACAGAGACTGGGGCTGCTTGATTGTCTTGCCCCCTCAAACTTCAAACGTAGATTAGGTGGTCCGTGCCAGGCGCTGCGTGCAGCCCTGCTCCGAAAATGCGAACGTCTGCAGATAGCTCGCAGGCAGAAAGAGCTAGCCTGGAAAGCTGTTGCTCAGCCTCATCTGCCCATGGCACTGCTCGCACAGAGGCACAGAGACTGGGGCTGCTTGCTTGTCTTGTCCCCTCAAACTTCAAACGTAGCTTAGGTGGTCCGTGCCGGGCGCCTCTGGCAGCCCTGCTCCGAAAATGCGAACGTCTGCAGATAGCTCGCAGGCAGAAAGAGCTAGCCTGGAAAGCTGTTGCTCAGCCTCATCTGCCCATGGCACTGCTCGCACAGAGGCACAGAGACTGGGGCTGCTTGCTTGTCTTGCCCCCTCAAACTTCAAACGTAGCTTAGGTGGTCTGTGCCGGGCGCCTCTGGCAGCCCTGCTCCGAAAATGCGAACGTCTGCAGATAGCTCGCAGGCAGAAAGAGCTAGCCTGGAAAGCTGTTGCTCAGCCTCATCTGGCCATGGCACTGCTCGCACAGAGGCACAGAGACTGGGGCTGCTTGCTTGTCTTGCCCCCTCAAACTTCAAACGTAGCTTAGGTGGTCTGTGCCGGGCGCCTCTGGCAGCCCTGCTCCAAAAATGCGAACATATGCAGATAGCTCGCAGGCAGAAAGAGCTAGCCTGGAAAGCTGTTGCTCAGCCTCATCTGCCCATGGCACTGCTCGCACACAGGCACAGAGACTGGGGCTGCTTGCTTGTCTTGCCCCCTCAAACTTCAAACGTAGCTTAGGTGGTCCGTGCCGTGTGCTTGCGGCAGCCCTGCTCCAAAAATGCGAACATCTGCAGATAGCTCGCAGGCAGAAAGAGCTAGCCTGGAAAGCTGTTGCTCAGCGTCATCTGCCCATGGCACTGCTCGCACAGAGGCACAGAGACTGGGGCTGCTTGATTGTCTTGCCCCCTCAAACTTCAAACGTAGATTAGGTGGTCCGTGCCGTGTGCTTGCGGCAGCCCTGCTCCGAAAATGCGAACGTCTGCAGATAGCTCGCAGGCAGAAAGAGCTAGCCTGGAAAGCTGTTGCTCAGCGTCATCTGCCCATGGCACTGCTCGCACAGAGGCACAGAGACTGGGGCTGCTTGATTGTCTTGTCCCCTCAAACTTCAAACGTAGATTAGGTGGTCCGTGCCGGGTGCTTGCGGCAGCCCTGCTCCAAAAATGCGAACATCTGCAGATAGCTCGCAGGCAGAAAGAGCTAGCCTGGAAAGCTGTTGCTCAGCCTCATCTGCCCATGGCACTGCTCGCACAGAGGCACAGAGACTGGGGCTGCTTGCTTGTCTTGTCCCCTCAAACTTCAAACATAGCTTAGGTGGTCCGTGCCGGGTGCTTGCGGCAGCCCTGCTCCAAAAATGCGAACATCTGCAGATAGCTCGCAGGCAGAAAGAGCTAGCCTGGAAAGCTGTTGCTCAGCCTCATCTGCCCATGGCACTGCTCGCACAGAGGCACAGACACTGGGGCTGCTTGCTTGTCTTGTCCCCTCAAACTTCAAACGTAGCTTAGGTGGTCCGTGCTGGGTGCTTGCGGCAGCCCTGCTCCGAAAATGCGAACGTCTGCAGATAGCTCGCAGGCAGAAAGAGCTAGCCTGGAAAGCTGTTGCTCAGCCTCATCTGCCCATGGCACTGCTCGCACAGAGGCACAGAGACTGGGGCTGCTTGCTTGTCTTGTCCCCTCAAACTTCAAACGTAGCTTAGGTGGTCCGTGCTGGGTGCTTGCGGCAGCCCTGCTCCGAAAATGCGAACGTCTGCAGATAGCTCGCAGGCAGAAAGAGCTAGCCTGGAAAGCTGTTGCTCAGCGTCATCTGCCCATGGCACTGCTCGCACAGAGGCACAGAGACTGGGGCTGCTTGATTGTCTTGCCCCCTCAAACTTCAAACGTAGATTAGGTGGTCCGTGCCAGGCGCTTACGGCAGCCCTGCTCCGAAAATGCGAACGTCTGCAGATAGCTCGCAGCCAGAAAGAGCTAGCCTGGAAAGCTGTTGCTCAGCCTCATCTGTCCATGGCACTGCTCGCACAGAGGCACAGAGACTGGGGCTGCTTGCTTGTCTTGTCCCCTCAAACGTCAAACGTAGCTTAGGTGGTCCGTGCCGTGTGCTTGCGGCAGCCCTGCTCCAAAAATGCGAACATCTGCAGATAGCTCGCAGGCAGAAAGAGCTAGCCTGGAAAGCTGTTGCTCAGCCTCATCTGCCCATGGCACTGCTCGCACAGAGGCACAGAGACTGGGGCTGCTTGCTTGTCTTGTCCCCTCAAACTTCAAACGTAGCTTAGGTGGTCCGTGCCGGGCGCCTCTGGCAGCCCTGCTCCGAAAATGCGAACGTCTGCAGATAGCTCGCAGGCAGAAAGAGCTAGCCTGGAAAGCTGTTGCTCAGACTCATCTGCCCATGGCACTGCTCGCACAGAGGCACAGAGACTGGGGCTGCTTGCTTGTCTTGCCCCCTCAAACTTCAAACGTAGCTTAGGTGGTCTGTGCCGGGCGCCTCCGGCAGCCCTGCTCCGAAAATGCGAACATATGCAGATAGCTCGCAGGCAGAAAGAGCTAGCCTGGAAAGCTGTTGCTCAGCCTCATCTGCCCATGGCACTGCTCGCACACAGGCACAGAGACTGGGGCTGCTTGCTTGTCTTGCCCCCTCAAACTTCAAACGTAGCTTAGGTGGTCCGTGCCGGGCGCCTCCGGCAGCCCTGCTCCGAAAATGCGAACGTCTGCAGATAGCTCGCAGGCAGAAAGAGCTAGCCTGGAAAGCTGTTGCTCAGCCTCATCTGCCCATGGCACTGCTCGCACAGAGGCACAGAGACTGGGGCTGCTTGCTTGTCTTGTCCCCTCAAACTTAAAACGTAGCTTAGGTGGTCCGTGCCGTGTGCTTGCGGCAGCCCTGCTCCAAAAATGCGAACATCTGCAGATAGCTCGCAGGCAGAAAGAGCTAGCCTGGAAAGCTGTTGCTCAGCGTCATCTGCCCATGGCACTGCTCGCACAGAGGCACAGAGACTGGGGCTGCTTGATTGTCTTGCCCCCTCAAACTTCAAACGTAGATTAGGTGGTCCGTGCCAGGCGCTGCGTGCAGCCCTGCTCCGAAAATGCGAACGTCTGCAGATAGCTCGCAGGCAGAAAGAGCTAGCCTGGAAAGCTGTTGCTCAGCCTCATCTGCCCATGGCACTGCTCGCACAGAGGCACAGAGACTGGGGCTGCTTGCTTGTCTTGCCCCCTCAAACTTCAAACGTAGCTTAGGTGGTCTGTGCCGGGCGCCTCTGGCAGCCCTGCTCCGAAAATGCGAACGTCTGCAGATAGCTCGCAGGCAGAAAGAGCTAGCCTGGAAAGCTGTTGCTCAGCCTCATCTGCCCATGGCACTGCTCGCACAGAGGCACAGAGACTGGGGCTGCTTGCTTGTCTTGCCCCCTCAAACTTCAAACGTAGCTTAGGTGGTCTGTGCCGGGCGCCTCCGGCAGCCCTGCTCCGAAAATGCGAACATATGCAGATAGCTCGCATGCAGAAAGAGCTAGCCTGGAAAGCTGTTGCTCAGCCTCATCTGCGCATGGCACTGCTCGCACAGAGGCACAGAGACTGGGGCTGCTTGCTTGTCTTGCCCCCTCAAACTTCAAACGTAGCTTAGGTGGTCCGTGCCGGGCGCCTCCGGCAGCCCTGCTCCGAAAATGCGAACGTCTGCAGATAGCTCGCAGGCAGAAAGAGCTAGCCTGGAAAGCTGTTGCTCAGCCTCATCTGCCCATGGCATTGCTCGCACAGAGGCACAGAGACTGGGGCTGCTTGCTTGTCTTGTCCCCTCAAACTTCAAACGTAGCTTAGGTGGTCCGTGCCGTGTGCTTGCGGCAGCCCTGCTCCAAAAATGCGAACATCTGCAGATAGCTCGCAGGCAGAAAGAGCTAGCCTGGAAAGCTGTTGCTCAGCCTCATCTGCCCATGGCACTGCTCGCACAGAGGCACAGAGACTGGGGCTGCTTGCTTGTCTTGTCCCCTCAAACTTCAAACATAGCTTAGGTGGTCCGTGCCGGGTGCTTGCGGCAGCCCTGCTCCAAAAATGCGAACATCTGCAGATAGCTCGCAGGCAGAAAGAGCTAGCCTGGAAAGCTGTTGCTCAGCCTCATCTGCCCATGGCACTGCTCGCACAGAGGCACAGAGACTGGGGCTGCTTGCTTGTCTTGTCCCCTCAAACTTCAAACGTAGCTTAGGTGGTCCGTGCTGGGTGCTTGCGGCAGCCCTGCTCCGAAAATGCGAACGTCTGCAGATAGCTCGCAGGCAGAAAGAGCTAGCCTGGAAAGCTGTTGCTCAGCGTCATCTGCCCATGGCACTGCTCGCACAGAGGCACAGAGACTGGGGCTGCTTGCTTGTCTTGCCCCCTCAAACTTCAAACGTAGCTTAGGTGGTCCGTGCCGGGCGCCTCCGGCAGCCCTGCTCCGAAAATGCGAACGTCTGCAGATAGCTCGCAGGCAGAAAGAGCTAGCCTGGAAAGCTGTTGCTCAGCCTCATCTGCCCATGGTACTGCTCGCACAGAGGCACAGAGACTGGGGCTGCTTGCTTGTCTTGTCCCCTCAAACTTCAAACGTAGCTTAGGAGGTCCGTGCTGGGATCTTCCTGCAGCCCTGCTCCGAAAATGCGAACGTCTGCAGATAGCTCGCAGGCAGAAAGAGCTAGCCTGGAAAGCTGTTGCTCAGCCTCATCTGCCCATGGCACTGCTCGCACAGAGGCACAGAGACTGGGGCTGCTTGCTTGTCTTGTCCCCTCAAACTTCAAACGTAGCTTAGGTGGTCCGTGCCGTGTGCTTGCGGCAGCCCTGCTCCAAAAATGCGAACATCTGCAGATAGCTCGCAGGCAGAAAGAGCTAGCCTGGAAAGCTGTTGCTCAGCGTCATCTGCCCATGGCACTGCTCGCACAGAGGCACAGAGACTGGGGCTGCTTGATTGTCTTGCCCCCTCAAACTTCAAACGTAGATTAGGTGGTCCGTGCCGGGTGCTTGCGGCAGCCCTGCTCCAAAAATGCGAACATCTGCAGATAGCTCGCAGGCAGAAAGAGCTAGCCTGGAAAGCTGTTGCTCAGCCTCATCTGCCCATGGCACTGCTCGCACAGAGGCACAGAGACTGGGGCTGCTTGATTGTCTTGCCCCCTCAAACTTCAAACGTAGATTAGGTGGTCCGTGCCAGGCGCTTCGGGCAGCCCTGCTCTGAAAATGCGAACATATGCAGATAGCTCGCAGGCAGAAAGAGCTAGCCTGGAAAGCTGTTGCTCAGCCTCATCTGCCCATGGCACTGCTCGCACAGAGGCACAGAGACTGGGGCTGCTTGCTTGTCTTGCCCCCTCAAACTTCAAACGTAGTTTAGGTGGCCCGTGCCGGGCGCCTCCGGCAGCCCTGCTCCAAAAATGCGAACGTCTGCAGATAGCTCGCAGGCAGAAAGAGCTAGCCTGGAAAGCTGTTGCTCAGCCTCATCTGCCCATGGCACTGCTCGCACAGAGGCACAGAGACTGGGGCTGCTTGCTTGTCTTGTCCCCTCAAACTTCAAACGTAGCTTAGGTGGTCTGTGCCGGGCGCCTCCGGCAGCGCTGCTCCGAAAATGCGAACGTCTGCAGATAGCTCGCAGGCAGAAAGAGCTAGCCTGGAAGACTGTTGCTCAGCCTCATCTGCCCATGGCACTGCTCGCACAGAGGCACAGAGACTGGGGCTGCTTGCTTGTCTTGTCCCCTCAAACTTCAAACGTAGCTTAGGTGGTCTGTGCCGGGCGCCTCCGGCAGCGCTGCTCCGAAAATGCGAACATCTGCAGATAGCTCGCAGGCAGAAAGAGATAGCCTGGAAAAATGTTGCTCAGCCTCATCTGCCCATGGCACTGCTCGCACAGAGGCACAGAGACTGGGGCTGCTTGCTTGTCTTGCCCCCTCAAACTTCAAACGTAGCTTAGGTGGTCCGTGCCGGGCGCCTCAGGCAGCCCTGCTCCGAAAATGCGAACGTCTGCAGATAGCTCGCAGGCAGAAAGAGCTAGCCTGGAAAGCTGTTGCTCAGCCTCATCTGCCCATGGCACTGCTCGCACAGACGCAAAGAGACTGGGGCTGCTTGCTTGTCTTACCCCTCAAACTTGAAACGTAGCTTAGGTGGTCCATGCCGGGCGCCTCCGGCAGCCCTGCTCCGAAAATGCGAACATATGCAGATAGCTCGCAGGCAGAAAAAGCTAGCCTGGAAAGCTGTTGCTCAGCCTCATCTGCCCATGGCACTGCTCGCACAGAGGCACAGAGACTGGGGCTGCTTGCTTGTCTTGCCCCCTCAAACTTCAAACATACCTTAGGTGGCCCGTGCCGGGCGCCTCCGGCAGCCCTGCTCCAAAAATGCGAACGTCTGCAGATAGCTCGCAGGCAGAAAGAGCTAGCCTGGAAAGCTGTTGCTCAGCCTCATCTGCCCATGGCACTGCTCGCACAGAGGCACAGAGACTGGGGCTGCTTGCTTGTCTTGTCCCCTCAAACTTCAAACGTAGCTTAGGTGGTCTGTGCCGGGCGCCTCCGGCAGCGCTGCTCCGAAAATGCGAACATCTGCAGATAGCTCGCAGGCAGAAAGAGCTAGCCTGGAAAGCTGTTGCTCAGCCTCATCTGCCCATGGCACTGCTCGCACAGAGGCACAGAGACTGGGGCTGCTTGCTTGTCTTGCCCCCTCAAACTTCAAACGTAGCTTAGGTGGTCCGTGCCGGGCGCCTCCGGCAGCCCTGCTCCGAAAATGCGAACGTCTGCAGATAGCTCGCAGGCAGAAAGAGCTAGCCTGGAAAGCTGTTGCTCAGCCTCATCTGCCCAGGGCACTGCTCGCACAGAGGCACAGAGACTGGGGCTGCTTGCTTGTCTTGTCCCCTCAAACTTCAAACGTAGATTAGGTGGTCCGTGCTGGGTTCTTGCGGCAGCGCTGCTCCGAAAATGCGAACATCTGCAGATAGCTCGAAGGCAGAAAGAGCTAGCCTGGAAATCTGTTGCTCAGCCTCATCTGCGCATGGCTCTGCTCGCACAGAGGCACAGAGACTGGGGCTGCTTGCTTGTCTTGTCCCCTCAAACTTGAAACGTAGATTAGGTGTTCCGTGCTGGGTGCTTGCGGCAGCCCTCCTCCGAAAATGCGAACATCTGCAGATAGCTCGCAGGCAGAAAGAGCTAGCCTGGAAAACTGTTGCTCAGCCTCATCTGCCCATGGCACTGCTCGCACAGAGGCACAGAGACTGGGGCTGCTTGCTTGTCTTGTCCCCTCAAACTTCAAACGTAGCTTAGGTGGTCCGTGCTGGGTGCTTGCGGCAGCCCTGCTCCGAAAATGGGAACATCTGCAGATAGCTCGCAGGCAGAAAGAGCTAGCCTGGAAAGCTGTTGCTCAGCCTCATCTGGCCATGGCACTGCTCGCACAGAGGCACAGAGACTGGGGCTGCTTGCTTGTCTTGTCCCCTCAAACTTCAAACGTAGCTTAGGTGGTCTGTGCCGGGCTCCTCCGGCAGCGCTGCTCCGAAAATGCGAACATCTGCAGATAGCTCGCAGGCAGAAAGAGCTAGCCTGGAAAACTGTTGCTCAGCCTCATCTGCCCATGGCACTGCTCGCACAGAGGCACAGAGACTGGGGCTGCTTGCTTGTCTTGCCCCCTCAAACTTCAAACGTAGCTTAGGTGGTCCGTGCCGGGCGCCTCCGGCAGCCCTGCTCCGAAAATGCGAACGTCTGCAGATAGCTCGCAGGCAGAAAGAGCTAGCCTGGAAAGCTGTTGCTCAGCCTCATCTGGCCATGGCACTGCTCGCACAGAGGCACAGAGACTGGGGCTGCTTGCTTGTCTTGTCCCCTCAAACTTCAAACGTAGCTTAGGTGGTCTGTGCCGGGCGCCTCCGGCAGCCCTGCTCCGAAAATGCGAACGTCTGCAGATAGCTCGCAGGCAGAAAGAGCTAGCCTGGAAAGCTGTTGCTCAGCATCATCTGCCCATGGCACTGCTCGCACAGAGGCACAGAGACTGGGGCTGCTTGCTTGTCTTGTCCCCTCAAACTTCAAACGTAGCTTAGGTGGTTTGTGCTGGGTGCTTGCGGCAGCCCTGCTCCGAAAATGCGAACATCTGAAGATAGCTCGCAGCCAGAAAGAGCTAGCCTGGAAAGCTGTTGCTCAGCCTCATCTGCCCATGGCACTGCTCGCACAGAGGCACAGAGACTGGGGCTGCTTGCTTGTCTTGTCCCCTCAAACTTCAAACGTAGCTTAGGTGGTCCGTGCCGGGCGCCTCCAGCAGCGCTGCTCCGAAAATGCGAACATCTGCAGATAGCTCGCAGGCAGAAAGAGCTAGCCTGGAAAACTGTTGCTCAGCCTCATCTGCCCATGGCACTGCTCGCACAGAGGCACAGAGACTGGGGCTGCTTGCTTGTCTTGTCCCCTCAAACTTCAAACGTAGCTTAGGTGGTTTCTGCCGGGCGCCTCCGGCAGCGCTGCTCCGAAAATGCGAACGTCTGCAGATAGCTCGCAGGCAGAAAGAGCTAGCCTGGAAAGCTGTTGCTCAGCATCATCTGCCCATGGCACTGCTCGCACAGAGGCACAGAGACTGGGGCTGCTTGCTTGTCTTGTCCCCTCAAACTTCAAACGTAGCTTAGGTGGTCCGTGCTGGGTGCTTGCGGCAGCCCTGCTCCGAAAATGCGAATGTCTGAAGATAGCTCGCAGCCAGAAAGAGCTAGCCTGGAAAACTGTTGCTCAGCCTCATCTGGCCATGGCACTGCTCGCACAGAGGCACAGAGACTGGGGCTGCTTGCTTGTCTTGTCCCCTCAAACTTCAAACGTAGCTTAGGTGGTCCGTGCTGGGTGCTTGCGGCAGCCCTGCTCCGAAAATGCGAATGTCTGAAGATAGCTCGCAGCCAGAAAGAGCTAGCCTGGAAAACTGTTGCTCAGCCTCATCTGCCCATGGCAATGCTCGCACACAGGCACAGAGACTGGGGCTGCTTGCTTGTCTTGCCCCCTCAAACTTCAAACGTAGCTTAGGTGGTCCTTGCCGGGCGCCTCCGGCAGCCCTGCTCCGAAAATGCGAACGTCTGCAGATAGCTCGCAGGCAGAAAGAGCTAGCCTGGAAAGCTGTTGCTCAGCCTCATCTGCCCATGGCACTGCTCGCACACAGGCACAGAGACTGGGGCTGCTTGCTTGTCTTGTCCCCTCAAACTTCAAACGTAGCTTAGGTGGTCCGTGCTGGGTTCTTGCGGCAGCGCTGCTCCGAAAATGCGAACATCTGCAGACAGCTCGCAGGCAGAAAGAACTAGCCTGGAAAACTGTTGCTCAGCCTCATCTGGCCATGGCACTGCTCGCACAGAGGCACAGAGACTGGGGCTGCTTGCTTCTCTTGCCCCCTCAAACTTCAAACGTAGCTTAGGTGGTCCGTGCCGGGCGCCTCCGGCAGCCCTGCTCCGAAAATGCGAACATATGCAGATAACTCGCAGGCAGAAAGAGCTAGCCTGGAAAGCTGTTGCTCAGCCTCATCTGCCCATGGCACTGCTCGCACAGAGGCACAGAGACTGGGGCTGCTTGCTTGTCTTGTCCCCTCAAACTTCAAACGTAGCTTAGGTGGTCCGTGCTGGGTTCTTGCGGCAGCGCTGCTCCGAAAATGCGAACATCTGCAGATAGCTCGCAGGCAGAAAGAGCTAGCCTGGAAAGCTGTTGCTCAGCCTCATCTGCCCATGGCACTGCTCGCACAGAGGCACAGAGACTGGGGCTGCTTGCTTGTCTTGCCCCCTCAAACTTCAAACGTAGCTTAGGTGGTCCGTGCCGGGCGCCTCCGGCAGCCCTGCTCCAAAAATGCGAACGTCTGCAGATAGCTCGCAGGCAGAAAGAGCTAGCCTGGAAAGCTGTTGCTCAGCCTCATCTGCCCATGGCACTGCTCGCACAGAGGCACAGAGACTGGGGCTGCTTGCTTGTCTTGTCCCCTCAAACTTCAAACGTAGCTTAGGTGGTCCGTGCCGGGCGCCTCCGGCAGCCCTGCTTCGAAAATGCGAACGTCTGCAGATAGCTCGAAGGCAGAAAGAGCTAGCCTGGAAAACTGTTGCTCAGCCTCATCTGCGCATGGCACTGCTCGCACAGAGGCACAGAGACTGGGGCTGCTTGCTTGTCTTGCCCCCTCAAACGTCAAACGTAGCTTAGGTGGTCCGTGCCGGGCGCCTCTGGAAGCCCTGCTCCGAAAATGCGAACGTCTGCAGATAGCTCGCAGGCAGAAAGAGCTAGCCTGGAAAACTGTTGCTCAGCCTCATGTGCGCATGGCACTGCTCGCACAGAGGCACAGAGACTGGGGCTGCTTGCTTGTCTTGTCCCCTCAAACTTCAAACGTAACTTAGGTGGTCTGTGCCGGGCGCCTCCAGCAGCGCTGCTCTGAAAATGCGAACGTCTGCAGATAGCTCGCAGGCAGAAAGAGCTAGCCTGGAAAGCTGTTGCTCAGCCTCATCTGCCCATGGCACTGCTCGCACAGAGGCACAGAGACTGGGGCTGCTTGCTTGTCTTGTTCCCTCAAACTTCAAACGTAGCTTAGGTGGTCTGTGCCGGGCGCCTCCGGCAGCCCTGCTCCGAAAATGCGAACATATGCAGATAGCTCGCAGGCAGAAAGAGCTAGCCTGGAAAGCTGTTGCTCAGCCTCATCTGCCCATGGCACTGCTCGCACAGAGGCACAGAGACTGGGGCTGCTTGCTTGTCTTGCCCCCTCAAAATTCAAACGTAGTTTAGGTGGTCCGTGCCGGGCGCCTCCGGCAGCCCTGCTCCGAAAATGCGAACGTCTGCAGATAGCTCGCAGGCAGAAAGAGCTAGCCTGGAAAGCTGTTGCTCAGCCTCTTCTGCCCATGGCACTGCTCGCACAGAGGCACAGAGACTGGGGCTGCTTGCTTTTCTTGCCCCCTCAAACTTCAAACGTAGCTTAGGTGGTCCGTGCCGGGCGGCTCCGGCAGCCCTGCTCCGAAAATGCGAACGTCTGCAGATAGCTCGCAGGCAGAAAGAGCTAGCCTGGAAAGCTGTTGCTCAGCCTCATCTGCGCATGGCACTGCTCGCACAGAGGCACAGAGACTGGGGCTGCTTGCTTGTCTTGCCCCCTCAAACTTCAAACGTAGATTAGGTGGTCCATGCCGGGCGCCTCCGGCAGCCCTGCTCCGAAAATGCGAACGTCTGCAGATAGCTCGCAGGCAGAAAGAGCTAGCCTGGAAAGCTGTTGCTCAGCCTCATCTGCCCATGGCACTGCTCGCACAGAGGCACAGAGACTGGGGCTGCTTGCTTGTCTTGTCCCCTCAAACTTCAAACGTAGCTTAGGTGGTCCGTGCCGGGCGCCTCCGGCAGCCCTGCTCCGAAAATGCGAACGTCTGCAGATAGCTCGCAGGCAGAAAGAGCTAGCCTGGAAAGCTGTTGCTCAGCCTCATCTGCCCATGGCACTGCTCGCACAGAGGCACAGAGACTGGGGCTGCTTGCTTGTCTTGCCCCCTCAAACTTCAAACGTAGCTTAGGTGGTCTGTGCCGGGCGCCTCCGGCAGCCCTGCTCCGAAAATGCGAACGTCTGCAGATAGCTCGCAGGCAGAAAGAGCTAGCCTGGAAAGCTGTTGCTCAGCCTCTTCTGCCCATGGCACTGCTCGCACAGAGGCACAGAGACTGGGGCTGCTTGCTTGTCTTGCCCCCTCAAACTTCAAACATAGCTTAGGTGGTCCGTGCAGGGCGCCTCCAGCAGCCCTGCTCCGAAAATGCGAACGTCTGCAGATAGCTCGCAGGCAGAAAGAGCTAGCCTGGAAAGCTGTTGCTCAGCCTCATCTGCCCATGGCACTGCTCGCACAGAGGCACAGAGACTGGGGCTGCTTGCTTGTCTTGCCCCCTCAAACTTCAAACGTAGCTTAGGTGGTCCGTGCCGGGCGCCTCCGGCAGCCCTGCTCCGAAAATGCGAACGTCTGCAGATAGCTCGCAGGCAGAAAGAGCTAGCCTGGAAAGCTGTTGCTCAGCCTCATCTGCCCATGGCACTGCTCGCACAGAGGCACAGAGACTGGGGCTGCCTGCTTGTCTTGTCCCCTCAAACTTCAAACGTAGCTTAGGTGGTCCGTGCCGGGCGCCTCCGGCAGCCCTGCTCCGAAAATGCGAACGTCTGCAGATAGCTCGCAGGCAGAAAGAGCTAGCCTGGAAAACTGTTGCTCAGCCTCATCTGCGCATGGCACTGCGGCACAGAGGCACAGAGACTGGGGCTGCTTGCTTGTCTTGCCCCCTCAAACTTCAAACGTAGCTTAGGTGGTCTGTGCCGGGCGCCTCCGGCAGCCCTGCTCTGAAAATGCGAACGTCTGCAGATAGCTCGCAGGCAGAAAGAGCTAGCCTGGACAGCTGTTGCTCAGCCTCATCTGCCCATGGCACTGCTCGCACAGAGGCACAGAGACTGGGGCTGTTTGCTTGTCTTGTCCCCTCAAACTTCAAACGTAGCTTAGGTGGTCCGTGCCGGGCGCATCCGGCAGCGCTGCTCCGAAAATGCGAATGTCTGCAGATAGCTCGCAGGCAGAAAGAGCTAGCCTGGAAAGCTGTTGCTCAGCCTCATCTGCCCATGGCACTGCTCGCACAGAGGCACAGAGACTGGGGCTGCTTGCTTGTCTTGTCCCCTCAAACTTCAAACGTAGCTTAGGTGGTCCGTGCCGGGCCCCTCCGGCAGCCCTGCTCCGAAAATGCGAACGTCTGCAGATAGCTCGCAGGCAGAAAGAGCTAGCCTGGAAAGCTGTTGCTCAGCGTGATCTGCCCATGGCACTGCTCGCACAGAGGCACAGAGACTAGGGCTGCTTGATTGTCTTGAACCCTCAAACTTCAAACGTAGATTAGGTGGTCCGTGCCAGGCGCTTCGGGCAGCCCTGCTCCGAAAATGCGAACGTCTGCAGATAGCTCGCAGGCAGAAAGAGCTAGCCTGGAAAGCTGTTGCTCAGCCTCATCTGCCCATGGCACTGCTCGCACAGAGGCACAGAGACTGGGGCTGCTTGCTTGTCTTGTCCCCTCAAACTTCAAACGTAGATTAGGTGGTCCATGCCGGGCGCCTCCGGCAGCCCTGCTCCGAAAATGAGAACGTCTGCAGATAGCTCGCAGGCAGAAAGAGCTAGCCTGGAAAGCTGTTGCTCAGCCTCATCTGCCCATGGCACTGCTCACACAGAGGCACAGAGACTGGGGCTGCTTGCTTGTCTTGTCCCCTCAAACTTCAAACGTAGCTTAGGAGGTCCGTGCTGGAATCTTCCTGCAGCCCTGCTCCGAAAATGCGAACATCTGCAGATAGCTCGAAGGCAGAAAGAGCTAGCCTGGAAAGCTGTTGCTCAGCCTCATCTGCCCATGGCACTGCTCGCACAGAGGCACAGAGACTGGGGCTGCTTGCTTGTCTTGTCCCCTCAAACTTCAAACGTAGCTTAGGTGGTCTGTGCCGGGCGCCTCCGGCAACCCTGCTCTGAAAATGCGAACATCTGCAGATAGCTCGCAGGCAGAAAGAGCTAGCCTGGAAAGCTGTTGCTCAGCCTCATCTGCCCATGGCACTGCTCGCACAGAGGCACAGAGACTGGGGCTGCTTGCTTGTCTTGTCCCCTCAAACTTCAAACGTAGCTTAGGTGGTCCGTGCCGGGTGCCTGCAGCAGCCCTGCTCCAAAAATGCGAACATCTGCAGATAGCTCGCAGGCAGAAAGAGCTAGCCTGGAAAGCTGTTGCTCAGCCTCATCTGCCCATGGCACTGCTCGCACAGAGGCACAGAGACTGGGGCTGCTTGCTTGTCTTGTCCCCTCAAACTTCAAACGTAGCTTAGGTGGTCCGTGCCGGGTGCTTGCGGCAGCCCTGCTCCAAAAATGCGAACATCTGCAGATAGCTCGCAGGCAGAAAGAGCTAGCCTGGAAAGCTGTTGCTCAGCCTCATCTGCCCATGGCACTGCTCGCACAGAGGCACAGAGACTGGGGCTGCTTGCTTGTCTTGTCCCCTCAAACTTCAAACGTAGCTTAGGTGGTCCGTGCCGGGCGCCTCCGGCAGCCCTGCTCCGAAAATGCGAACGTCTGCAGATAGCTCGCAGGCAGAAAGAGCTAGCCTGGAAAGCTGTTGCTCAGCCTCATCTGCCCATGGCACTGCTCACACAGAGGCACAGAGACTGGGGCTGCTTGCTTGTCTTGTCCCCTCAAACTTCAAACGTAGCTTAGGTGGTCCGTGCTGGGTGCTTGCGGCAGCCCTGCTCCGAAAATGCAAACATCTGCAGATAGCTCGAAGGCAGAAAGAGCTAGCCTGGAAAACTGTTGCTCAGCCTCATCTGCCCATGGCACTGCTCGCACAGAGGCACAGAGACTGGGGATGCTTGCTTGTCTTGCCCCCTCAAACTTCAAACGTAGCTTAGGTGGTCCGTGCCGGGCGCCTCTGCCAGCCCTGCTCCGAAAATGCGAACGTCTGCAAATAGCTCGCAGGCAGAAAGAGCTAGCCTGGAAAGCTGTTGCTCAGCCTCATCTGCCCATGGCACTGCTCGCACAGAGGCACAGAGACTGGGGCTGCTTGCTTGTCTTGCCCCCTCAAACTTCAAACGTAGCTTAGGTGGTCTGTGCCGGGCGCCTCCGGCAGCCCTGCTCCGAAAATGCGAACATATGCAGATAGCTCGCAGGCAGAAAGAGCTAGCCTGGAAAGCTGTTGCTCAGCCTCATCTGCCCATGGCACTGCTCGCACAGAGGCACAGACACTGGGGCTGCTTGCTTGTCTTGCCCCCTCAAACTTCAAACGTAGCTTAGGTGGTCCGTGCCGGGCGCCTCCGGCAGCCCTGCTCCGAAAATGCGACCGTCTGCAGATAGCTCGCAGGCAGAAAGAGCTAGCCTGGAAAGCTGTTGCTCAGCCTCTTCTGCCCATGGCACTGCTCGCACAGAGGCACAGAGACTGGGGCTGCTTGCTTGTCTTGCCCCCTCAAACTTCAAACGTAGCTTAGGTGGTCCGTGCCGGGCGCCTCCAGCAGCCCTGCTCAGAAAATGCGAACGTCTGCAGATAGCTCGCAGGCAGAAAGAGCTAGCCTGGAAAGCTGTTGCTCAGCCTCATCTGCGCATGGCACTGCTCGCACAGAGGCACAGAGACTGGGGCTGCTTGCTTGTCTTGCCCCCTCAAACTTCAAACGTAGATTAGGTGGTCCATGCCGGGCGCCTCCGGCAGCCCTGCTCCGAAAATGCGAACGTCTGCAGATAGCTCGCAGGCAGAAAGAGCTAGCCTGGAAAGCTGTTGCTCAGCCTCATCTGCCCATGGCACTGCTCGCACAGAGGCACAGAGACTGGGGCTGCTTGCTTGTCTTGTCCCCTCAAACTTCAAACGTAGCTTAGGTGGTCCGTGCCGGGCGCCTCCGGCAGCCCTGCTTCGAAAATGCGAACGTCTGCAGATAGCTCGCAGGCAGAAAGAGCTAGCCTGGAAAACTGTTGCTCAGCCTCATCTGCGCATGGCACTGCTCGCACAGAGGCACAGAGACTGGGGCTGCTTGCTTGTCTTGCCCCCTCAAACGTCAAACGTAGCTTAGGTGGTCCGTGCCGGGCGCCTCTGGCAGCCCTGCTCCGAAAATGCGAACGTCTGCAGATAGCTCGCAGGCAGAAAGAGCTAGCCTGGAAAGCTGTTGCTCAGCCTCATCTGCCCATGGCACTGCTCGCACAGAGGCACAGACACTGGGGCTGCTTGCTTGTCTTGCCCCCTCAAACTTCAAACGTAGCTTAGGTGGTCTGTGCCGGGCGCCTCCGGCAGCCCTGCTCCGAAAATGCGAACGTCTGCAGATAGCTCGCAGGCAGAAAGAGCTAGCCTGGAAAGCTGTTGCTCAGCCTCTTCTGCCCATGGCACTGCTCGCACAGAGGCACAGAGACTGGGGCTGCTTGCTTGTCTTGCCCCCTCAAACTTCAAACGTAGCTTAGGTGGTCCGTGCCGGGCGCCTCCAGCAGCCCTGCTCCGAAAATGCGAACGTCTGCAGATAGCTCGCAGGCAGAAAGAGCTAGCCTGGAAAGCTGTTGCTCAGCCTCATCTGCGCATGGCACTGCTCGCACAGAGGCACAGAGACTGGGGCTGCTTGCTTGTCTTGCCCCCTGAAACTTCAAACGTAGCTTAGGTGGTCCGTGCCTGGCGCCTCCGGCAGCCCTGCTCCAAAAATGCGAACGTCTGCAGATAGCTCGCAGGCAGAAAGAGCTAGCCTGGAAAGCTGTTGCTCAGCCTCATCTGCCCATGGCACTGCTCGCACAGAGGCACAGAGACTGGGGCTGCTTGCTTGTCTTGTCCCCTCAAACTTCAAACGTAGCTTAGGTGGTCCGTGCCGGGCGCCTCCGGCAGCCCTGCTCCGAAAATGCGAACATCTGCAGATAGCTCGCAGGCAGAAAGAGCTAGCCTGGAAAACTGTTGCTCAGCCTCATCTGCCCATGGCACTGCTCGCACAGAGGCACAGAGACTGGGGCTGCTTGCTTGTCTTGCCCTCTCAAACTTCAAACGTAACTTAGGTGGTCTGTGCCGGGCGCCTCCGGCAGCCCTGCTCTGAAAATGCGAACGTCTGCAGATAGCTCGCAGGCAGAAAGAGCTAGCCTGGACAGCTGTTGCTCAGCCTCATCTGCCCATGGCACTGCTCGCACAGAGGCACAGAGACTGGGGCTGTTTGCTTGTCTTGTCCCCTCAAACTTCAAACGTAGCTTAGGTGGTCCGTGCCGGGCGCATCCGGCAGCGCTGCTCCGAAAATGCGAATGTCTGCAGATAGCTCGCAGGCAGAAAGAGCTAGCCTGGAAAGCTGTTGCTCAGCCTCATCTGCCCATGGCACTGCTCGCACAGAGGCACAGAGACTGGGGCTGCTTGCTTGTCTTGTCCCCTCAAACTTCAAACGTAGCTTAGGTGGTCCGTGCCGGGCGCCTCCGGCAGCCCTGCTCCGAAAATGCAAACGTCTGCAGATAGCTCGCAGGCAGAAAGAGCTAGCCTGGAAAGCTGTTGCTCAGCCTCATCTGCCCATGGCACTGCTCGCACAGAGGCACAGAGACTGGGGCTGCTTGCTTGTCTTGTCCCCTCAAACTTCAAACGTAGCTTAGGTGGTCCGTGCCGGGCGGCTCCGGCAGCCCTGCTCCGAAAATGCGAACGTCTGCAGATAGCTCGCAGGCAGAAAGAGCTAGCCTGGAAAGCTGTTGCTCAGCCTCATCTGCCCATGGCACTGCTCGCACAGAGGCACAGAGACTGGGGCTGCTTGCTTGTCTTGTCCCCTCAAACTTCAAACGTAGCTTAGGTGGTCCGTGCCGGGCGCCTCCGGCAGCCCTGCTCCGAAAATGCGAACGTCTGCAGATAGCTCGCAGGCAGAAAGAGCTAGCCTGGAAAACTGTTGCTCAGCCTCATCTGCGCATGGCACTGCTCGCACAGAGGCACAGAGACTGGGGCTGCTTGCTTGTCTTGCCCCCTCAAACGTCAAACGTAGCTTAGGTGGTCCGTGCCGGGCGCCTCCGGCAGCCCTGCTCCGAAAATGCAAACGTCTGCAGATAGCTCGCAGGCAGAAAGAGCTAGCCTGGAAAGCTGTTGCTCAGCCTCATCTGCCCATGGCACTGCTCGCACAGAGGCACAGAGACTGGGGCTGCTTGATTGTCTTGCCCCCTCAAACTTCAAACGTAGCTTAGGTGGTCCGTGGAGGGCGCCTCCGGCAGCCCTGCTCCGAAAATGCGAACGTCTGCAGATAGCTCGCAGGCAGAAAGAGCTAGCCTGGACAGCTGTTGCTCAGCCTCATCTGCCCATGGCACTGCTCGCACAGAGGCACAGAGACTGGGGCTGTTTGCTTGTCTTGTCCCCTCAAACTTCAAACGTAGCTTAGGTGGTCCGTGCCGGGCGCATCCGGCAGCGCTGCTCCGAAAATGCGAATGTCTGCAGATAGCTCGCAGGCAGAAAGAGCTAGCCTGGAAAGCTGTTGCTCAGCCTCATCTGCCCATGGCACTGCTCGCACAGAGGCACAGAGACTGGGGCTGCTTGCTTGTCTTGTCCCCTCAAACTTCAAACGTAGCTTAGGTGGTCCGTGCCGGGCGCCTGCGGCAGCCCTGCTCCGAAAATGCAAACGTCTGCAGATAGCTCGCAGGCAGAAAGAGCTAGCCTGGAAAGCTGTTGCTCAGCCTCATCTGCCCATGGCACTGCTCGCACAGAGGCACAGAGACTGGGGCTGCTTGCTTGTCTTGTCCCCTCAAACTTCAAACGTAGCTTAGGTGGTCCGTGCCGGGCGGCTCCGGCAGCCCTGCTCCGAAAATGCGAACGTCTGCAGATAGCTCGCAGGCAGAAAGAGCTAGCCTGGAAAGCTGTTGCTCAGCCTCATCTGCCCATGGCACTGCTCGCACACAGGCACAGAGACTGGGGCTGCTTGCTTGTCTTGTCCCCTCAAACTTCAAACGTAGCTTAGGTGGTCCGTGCCGGGCGCCTCCGGCAGCCCTGCTCCGAAAATGCGAACGTCTGCAGATAGCTCGCAGGCAGAAAGAGCTAGCCTGGAAAACTGTTGCTCAGCCTCATCTGCGCATGGCACTGCTCGCACAGAGGCACAGAGACTGGGGCTGCTTGCTTGTCTTGCCCCCTCAAACGTCAAACGTAGCTTAGGTGGTCCGTGCCGGGCGCCTCCGGCAGCCCTGCTCCGAAAATGCAAACGTCTGCAGATAGCTCGCAGGCAGAAAGAGCTAGCCTGGAAAGCTGTTGCTCAGCCTCATCTGCCCATGGCACTGCTCGCACAGAGGCACAGAGACTGGGGCTGCTTGATTGTCTTGCCCCCTCAAACTTCAAACGTAGCTTAGGTGGTCCGTGGAGGGCGCCTCCGGCAGCCCTGCTCCGAAAATGCGAACGTCTGCAGATAGCTCGCAGGCAGAAAGAGCTAGCCTGGAAAGCTGTTGCTCAGCCTCATCTGCCCATGGTACTGCTCACACAGAGGCACAGAGACTGGGGCTGCTTGCTTGTCTTGTCCCCTCAAACTTCAAACGTAGCTTAGGAGGTTCGTGCTGGAATCTTCCTGCAGCGCTGCTCCGAAAATGCGAACATCTGCAGATAGCTCGAAGGCAGAAAGAGCTAGCCTGGAAAACTGTTGCTCAGCCTCATCTGCCCATGGCACTGCTCGCACAGAGGCACAGAGACTGGGGCTGCTTGCTTGTCTTGCCCCCTCAAACTTCAAACGTAGCTTAGGTGGTCCGTGCCGGGCGCCTCCGGCAGCCCTGCTCCGAAAATGCGAACGTCTGCAGATAGCTCGCAGGCAGAAAGAGCTAGCCTGGAAAGCTGTTGCTCAGCCTCATCTGCCCATGGCACTGCTCGCACAGAGGCACAGAGACTGGGGCTGCTTGCTTGTCTTGCCCCCTCAAACTTCAAACGTAGCTTAGGTGGTCCGTGCCGGGCGCCTCCGGCAGCCCTGCTCCGAAAATGCGAACGTCTGCAGATAGCTCGCAGGCAGAAAGAGCTAGCCTGGAAAGCTGTTGCTCAGCCTCATCTGCCCATGGCACTGCTCGCACAGAGGCACAGAGACTGGGGCTGCTTGCTTGTCTTGTCCCCTCAAACTTCAAACGTAGCTTAGGTGGTCCGTGCCGTGTGCTTGCGGCAGCCCTGCTCCAAAAATGCGAACGTCTGCAGATAGCTCGCAGGCAGAAAGAGCTAGCCTGGAAAGCTGTTGCTCAGCCTCATCTGCCCATGGCACTGCTCGCACAGAGGCACAGAGACTGGGGCTGCTTGCTTGTCTTGTCCCCTCAAACTTCAAACGTAGCTTAGGTGGTCCGTGCTGGGTGCTTGCGGCAGCCCTGCTACGAAAATGCGAACGTCTGCAGATAGCTCGCAGGCAGAAAGAGCTAGCCTGGAAAGCTGTTGCTCAGCCTCATCTGCGCATGGCACTGCTCGCACAGAGGCACAGAGACTGGGGCTGCTTGCTTGTCTTGCCCCCTCAAACTTCAAACGTAGCTTAGGTGGTCCGTGCCTGGCGCCTCCGGCAGCCCTGCTCCAAAAATGCGAACGTCTGCAGATAGCTCGCAGGCAGAAAGAGCTAGCCTGGAAAGCTGTTGCTCAGCCTCATCTGCCCATGGCACTGCTCGCACAGAGGCACAGAGACTGGGGCTGCTTGCTTGTCTTGTCCCCTCAAACTTCAAACGTAGCTTAGGTGGTCCGTGCCGGGCGCCTCCGGCAGCCCTGCTCCGAAAATGCGAACATCTGCAGATAGCTCGCAGGCAGAAAGAGCTAGCCTGGAAAACTGTTGCTCAGCCTCATCTGCGCATGGCACTGCTCGCACAGAGGCACAGAGACTGGGGCTGCTTGCTTGTCTTGCCCCCTCAAACGTCAAACGTAGCTTAGGTGGTCCGTGCCGGGCGCCTCTGGCAGCCCTGCTCCGAAAATGCAAACGTCTGCAGATAGCTCGCAGGCAGAAAGAGCTAGCCTGGAAAGCTGTTGCTCAGCCTCATCTGCCCATGGCACTGCTCGCACAGAGGCACAGAGACTGGGGCTGCTTGCTTGTCTTGCCCTCTCAAACTTCAAACGTAACTTAGGTGGTCTGTGCCGGGCGCCTCCGGCAGCCCTGCTCCAAAAATGCGAACGTCTGCAGATAGCTCGCAGGCAGAAAGAGCTAGCCTGGAAAGCTCTTGCTCAGCCTCATCTGCCCATGGCACTGCTCGCACAGAGGCACAGAGACTGGGGCTGCTTGCTTGTCTTGTCCCCTCAAACTTCAAACGTAGCTTAGGTGGTCCGTGCCGGGCGCATCCGGCAGCGCTGCTCCGAAAATGCGAATGTCTGCAGATAGCTCGCAGGCAGAAAGAGCTAGCCTGGAAAGCTGTTGCTCAGCCTCATCTGCCCATGGCACTGCTCGCACAGAGGCACAGAGACTGGGGCTGCTTGCTTGTCTTGTCCCCTCAAACTTCAAACGTAGATTAGGTGGTCCGTGCCGGGCGCCTCCGGCAGCCCTGCTCCGAAAATGCAAACGTCTGCAGATAGCTCGCAGGCAGAAAGAGCTAGCCTGGAAAGCTGTTGCTCAGCCTCATCTGCCCATGGCACTGCTCGCACAGAGGCACAGAGACTGGGGCTGCTTGCTTGTCTTGTCCCCTCAAACTTCAAACGTAGCTTAGGTGGTCCGTGCCGGGCGGCTCCGGCAGCCCTGCTCCGAAAATGCGAACGTCTGCAGATAGCTCGCAGGCAGAAAGAGCTAGCCTGGAAAGCTGTTGCTCAGCCTCATCTGCCCATGGCACTGCTCGCACAGAGGCACAGAGACTGGGGCTGCTTGCTTGTCTTGTCCCCTCAAACTTCAAACGTAGATTAGGTGGTCCATGCCGGGCGCCTCCGGCAGCCCTGCTCCGAAAATGCGAACGTCTGCAGATAGCTCGCAGGCAGAAAGAGCTAGCCTGGAAAGCTGTTGCTCAGCCTCATCTGCCCATGGCACTGCTCACACAGAGGCACAGAGACTGGGGCTGCTTGCTTGTCTTGTCCCCTCAAACTTCAAACGTAGCTTAGGAGGTCCGTGCTGGAATCTTCCTGCAGCGCTGCTCCGAAAATGCGAACATCTGCAGATAGCTCGCAGGCAGAAAGAGCTAGCCTGGAAAGCTGTTGCTCAGCCTCATCTGCCCATGGCACTGCTCGCACAGAGGCACAGAGACTGGGGCTGCTTGCTTGTCTTGTCCCCTCAAACTTCAAACGTAGCTTAGGTGGTCTGTGCCGGGCGCCTCCGGCAACCCTGCTCTGAAAATGCGAACATCTGCAGATAGCTCGCAGGCAGAAAGAGCTAGCCTGGAAAGCTGTTGCTCAGCCTCATCTGCCCATGGCACTGCTCGCACAGAGGCACAGAGACTGGGGCTGCTTGCTTGTCTTGTCCCCTCAAACTTCAAACGTAGCTTAGGTGGTCCGTGCCGGGTGCCTGCGGCAGCCCTGCTCCAAAAATGCGAACATCTGCAGATAGCTCGCAGGCAGAAAGAGCTAGCCTGGAAAGCTGTTGCTCAGCCTCATCTGCCCATGGCACTGCTCGCACAGAGGCACAGAGACTGGGGCTGCTTGCTTGTCTTGTCCCCTCAAACTTCAAACGTAGCTTAGGTGGTCCGTGCCGGGTGCTTGCGGCAGCCCTGCTCCGAAAATGCAAACGTCTGCAGATAGCTCGCAGGCAGAAAGAGCTAGCCTGGAAAGCTGTTGCTCAGCCTCATCTGCCCATGGCACTGCTCGCACAGAGGCACAGAGACTGGGGCTGCTTGCTTGTCTTGCCCTCTCAAACTTCAAACGTAACTTAGGTGGTCTGTGCCGGGCGCCTCCGGCAGCCCTGCTCCAAAAATGCGAACGTCTGCAGATAGCTCGCAGGCAGAAAGAGCTAGCCTGGAAAGCTCTTGCTCAGCCTCATCTGCCCATGGCACTGCTCGCACAGAGGCACAGAGACTGGGGCTGTTTGCTTGTCTTGTCCCCTCAAACTTCAAACGTAGCTTAGGTGGTCCGTGCCGGGCGCATCCGGCAGCGCTGCTCCGAAAATGCGAATGTCTGCAGATAGCTCGCAGGCAGAAAGAGCTAGCCTGGAAAGCTGTTGCTCAGCCTCATCTGCCCATGGCACTGCTCGCACAGAGGCACAGAGACTGGGGCTGCTTGCTTGTCTTGTCCCCTCAAACTTCAAACGTAGATTAGGTGGTCCGTGCCGGGCGCCTCCGGCAGCCCTGCTCCGAAAATGCAAACGTCTGCAGATAGCTCGCAGGCAGAAAGAGCTAGCCTGGAAAGCTGTTGCTCAGCCTCATCTGCCCATGGCACTGCTCGCACAGAGGCACAGAGACTGGGGCTGCTTGCTTGTCTTGTCCCCTCAAACTTCAAACGTAGCTTAGGTGGTCCGTGCCGGGCGGCTCCGGCAGCCCTGCTCCGAAAATGCGAACGTCTGCAGATAGCTCGCAGGCAGAAAGAGCTAGCCTGGAAAGCTGTTGCTCAGCCTCATCTGCCCATGGCACTGCTCGCACAGAGGCACAGAGACTGGGGCTGCTTGCTTGTCTTGTCCCCTCAAACTTCAAACGTAGATTAGGTGGTCCATGCCGGGCGCCTCCGGCAGCCCTGCTCCGAAAATGCGAACGTCTGCAGATAGCTCGCAGGCAGAAAGAGCTAGCCTGGAAAGCTGTTGCTCAGCCTCATCTGCCCATGGCACTGCTCACACAGAGGCACAGAGACTGGGGCTGCTTGCTTGTCTTGTCCCCTCAAACTTCAAACGTAGCTTAGGAGGTCCGTGCTGGAATCTTCCTGCAGCGCTGCTCCGAAAATGCGAACATCTGCAGATAGCTCGCAGGCAGAAAGAGCTAGCCTGGAAAGCTGTTGCTCAGCCTCATCTGCCCATGGCACTGCTCGCACAGAGGCACAGAGACTGGGGCTGCTTGCTTGTCTTGTCCCCTCAAAATTCAAACGTAGCTTAGGTGGTCTGTGCCGGGCGCCTCCGGCAACCCTGCTCTGAAAATGCGAACATCTGCAGATAGCTCGCAGGCAGAAAGAGCTAGCCTGGAAAGCTGTTGCTCAGCCTCATCTGCCCATGGCACTGCTCGCACAGAGGCACAGAGACTGGGGCTGCTTGCTTGTCTTGTCCCCTCAAACTTCAAACGTAGCTTAGGTGGTCCGTGCCGGGTGCCTGCGGCAGCCCTGCTCCAAAAATGCGAACATCTGCAGATAGCTCGCAGGCAGAAAGAGCTAGCCTGGAAAGCTGTTGCTCAGCCTCATCTGCCCATGGCACTGCTCGCACAGAGGCACAGAGACTGGGGCTGCTTGCTTGTCTTGTCCCCTCAAACTTCAAACGTAGCTTAGGTGGTCCGTGCCGGGTGCTTGCGGCAGCCCTGCTCCAAAAATGCGAACATCTGCAGATAGCTCGCAGGCAGAAAGAGCTAGCCTGGAAAGCTGTTGCTCAGCGTCATCTGCCCATGGCACTGCTCGCACAGAGGCACAGAGACTGGGGCTGCTTGATTGTCTTGAACCCTCAAACTTCAAACGTAGATTAGGTGGTCCGTGCCAGGCGCTTCGGGCAGCCCTGCTCCGAAAATGCGAACGTCTGCAGATAGCTCGCAGGCAGAAAGAGCTAGCCTGGAAAGCTGTTGCTCAGCCTCATCTGCCCATGGCACTGCTCGCACAGAGGCACAGAGACTGGGGCTGCTTGCTTGTCTTGTCCCCTCAAACTTCAAACGTAGCTTAGGTGGTCCGTGCTGGGTGCTTGCGGCAGCCCTGCTCCGAAAATGCGAACATCTGCAGATAGCTCGAAGGCAGAAAGAGCTAGCCTGGAAAACTGTTGCTCAGCCTCATCTGCCCATGGCACTGCTCGCACAGAGGCACAGAGACTGGGGCTGCTTGCTTGTCTTGCCCCCTCAAACTTCAAACGTAGCTTAGGTGGTCCGTGCCGGGCGCCTCCAGAAGCCCTACTCCGAAAATGCGAACGTCTGCAGATAGCTCGCAGGCAGAAAGAGCTAGCCTGGAAAGCTGTTGCTCAGCCTCATCTGCCCATGGCACTGCTCGCACACAGGCACAGAGACTGGGGCTGCTTGCTTGTCTTGTCCCCTCAAACTTCAAACGTAGCTTAGGTGGTCCGTGCCGGGCGCCTCCGGCAGCCCTGCTCCGAAAATGCGAACGTCTGCAGATAGCTCGCAGGCAGAAAGAGCTAGCCTGGAAAACTGTTGCTCAGCCTCATCTGCGCATGGCACTGCTCGCACAGAGGCACAGAGACTGGGGCTGCTTGCTTGTCTTGCCCCCTCAAACGTCAAACGTAGCTTAGGTGGTCCGTGCCGGGCGCCTCCGGCAGCCCTGCTCTGAAAATGGAAACGTCTGCAGATAGCTCGCAGGCAGAAAGAGCTAGCCTGGAAAGCTGTTGCTCAGCCTCATCTGCCCATGGCACTGCTCGCACAGAGGCACAGAGACTGGGGCTGCTTGCTTGTCTTGCCCCCTCAAACTTCAAACGTAGCTTAGGTGGTCCGTGGAGGGCGCCTCCGGCAGCCCTGCTCCGAAAATGCGAACGTCTGCAGATAGCTCGCAGGCAGAAAGAGCTAGCCTGGAAAGCTGTTGCTCAGCCTCATCTGCCCATGGTACTGCTCACACAGAGGCACAGAGACTGGGGCTGCTTGCTTGTCTTGTCCCCTCAAACTTCAAACGTAGCTTAGGAGGTTCGTGCTGGAATCTTCCTGCAGCGCTGCTCCGAAAATGCGAACATCTGCAGATAGCTCGAAGGCAGAAAGAGCTAGCCTGGAAAACTGTTGCTCAGCCTCATCTGCCCATGGCACTGCTCGCACAGAGGCACAGAGACTGGGGCTGCTTGCTTGTCTTGCCCCCTCAAACTTCAAACGTAGCTTAGGTGGTCCGTGCCGGGCGCCTCCGGCAGCCCTGCTCCGAAAATGCGAACGTCTGCAGATAGCTCGCAGGCAGAAAGAGCTAGCCTGGAAAGCTGTTGCTCAGCCTCATCTGCCCATGGCACTGCTCGCACAGAGGCACAGAGACTGGGGCTGCTTGCTTGTCTTGCCCCCTCAAACTTCAAACGTAGCTTAGGTGGTCCGTGCCGGGCGCCTCCGGCAGCCCTGCTCCGAAAATGCGAACGTCTGCAGATAGCTCGCAGGCAGAAAGAGCTAGCCTGGAAAGCTGTTGCTCAGCCTCATCTGCCCATGGCACTGCTCGCACAGAGGCACAGAGACTGGGGCTGCTTGCTTGTCTTGTCCCCTCAAACTTCAAACGTAGCTTAGGTGGTCCGTGCCGTGTGCTTGCGGCAGCCCTGCTCCAAAAATGCGAACGTCTGCAGATAGCTCGCAGGCAGAAAGAGCTAGCCTGGAAAGCTGTTGCTCAGCCTCATCTGCCCATGGCACTGCTCGCACAGAGGCACAGAGACTGGGGCTGCTTGCTTGTCTTGTCCCCTCAAACTTCAAACGTAGCTTAGGTGGTCCGTGCTGGGTGCTTGCGGCAGCCCTGCTACGAAAATGCGAACGTCTGCAGATAGCTCGCAGGCAGAAAGAGCTAGCCTGGAAAGCTGTTGCTCAGCCTCATCTGCGCATGGCACTGCTCGCACAGAGGCACAGAGACTGGGGCTGCTTGCTTGTCTTGCCCCCTCAAACTTCAAACGTAGCTTAGGTGGTCCGTGCCTGGCGCCTCCGGCAGCCCTGCTCCGAAAATGCGAACGTCTGCAGATAGCTCGCAGGCAGAAAGAGCTAGCCTGGAAAGCTGTTGCTCAGCCTCATCTGCCCATGGCACTGCTCGCACAGAGGCACAGAGACTGGGGCTGCTTGCTTGTCTTGTCCCCTCAAACTTCAAACGTAGCTTAGGTGGTCCGTGCCGGGCGCCTCCGGCAGCCCTGCTCCGAAAATGCGAACATCTGCAGATAGCTCGCAGGCAGAAAGAGCTAGCCTGGAAAACTGTTGCTCAGCCTCATCTGCGCATGGCACTGCTCGCACAGAGGCACAGAGACTGGGGCTGCTTGCTTGTCTTGCCCCCTCAAACGTCAAACGTAGCTTAGGTGGTCCGTGCCGGGCGCCTCTGGCAGCCCTGCTCCGAAAATGCAAACGTCTGCAGATAGCTCGCAGGCAGAAAGAGCTAGCCTGGAAAGCTGTTGCTCAGCCTCATCTGCCCATGGCACTGCTCGCACAGAGGCACAGAGACTGGGGCTGCTTGCTTGTCTTGCCCTCTCAAACTTCAAACGTAACTTAGGTGGTCTGTGCCGGGCGCCTCCGGCAGCCCTGCTCCAAAAATGCGAACGTCTGCAGATAGCTCGCAGGCAGAAAGAGCTAGCCTGGAAAGCTCTTGCTCAGCCTCATCTGCCCATGGCACTGCTCGCACAGAGGCACAGAGACTGGGGCTGTTTGCTTGTCTTGTCCCCTCAAACTTCAAACGTAGCTTAGGTGGTCCGTGCCGGGCGCATCCGGCAGCGCTGCTCCGAAAATGCGAATGTCTGCAGATAGCTCGCAGGCAGAAAGAGCTAGCCTGGAAAGCTGTTGCTCAGCCTCATCTGCCCATGGCACTGCTCGCACAGAGGCACAGAGACTGGGGCTGCTTGCTTGTCTTGTCCCCTCAAACTTCAAACGTAGCTTAGGTGGTCCGTGCCGGGCGCCTCCGGCAGCCCTGCTCCGAAAATGCAAACGTCTGCAGATAGCTCGCAGGCAGAAAGAGCTAGCCTGGAAAGCTGTTGCTCAGCCTCATCTGCCCATGGCACTGCTCACACAGAGGCACAGAGACTGGGGCTGCTTGCTTGTCTTGTCCCCTCAAACTTCAAACGTAGCTTAGGAGGTCCGTGCTGGAATCTTCCTGCAGCGCTGCTCCGAAAATGCGAACATCTGCAGATAGCTCGCAGGCAGAAAGAGCTAGCCTGGAAAGCTGTTGCTCAGCCTCATCTGCCCATGGCACTGCTCGCACAGAGGCACAGAGACTGGGGCTGCTTGCTTGTCTTGTCCCCTCAAACTTCAAACGTAGCTTAGGTGGTCTGTGCCGGGCGCCTCCGGCAACCCTGCTCTGAAAATGCGAACATCTGCAGATAGCTCGCAGGCAGAAAGAGCTAGCCTGGAAAGCTGTTGCTCAGCCTCATCTGCCCATGGCACTGCTCGCACAGAGGCACAGAGACTGGGGCTGCTTGCTTGTCTTGTCCCCTCAAACTTCAAACGTAGCTTAGGTGGTCCGTGCCGGGTGCCTGCGGCAGCCCTGCTCCAAAAATGCGAACATCTGCAGATAGCTCGCAGGCAGAAAGAGCTAGCCTGGAAAGCTGTTGCTCAGCCTCATCTGCCCATGGCACTGCTCGCACAGAGGCACAGAGACTGGGGCTGCTTGCTTGTCTTGTCCCCTCAAACTTCAAACGTAGCTTAGGTGGTCCGTGCCGGGTGCTTGCGGCAGCCCTGCTCCAAAAATGCGAACATCTGCAGATAGCTCGCAGGCAGAAAGAGCTAGCCTGGAAAGCTGTTGCTCAGCGTCATCTGCCCATGGCACTGCTCGCACAGAGGCACAGAGACTGGGGCTGCTTGATTGTCTTGAACCCTCAAACTTCAAACGTAGATTAGGTGGTCCGTGCCAGGCGCTTCGGGCAGCCCTGCTCCGAAAATGCGAACGTCTGCAGATAGCTCGCAGGCAGAAAGAGCTAGCCTGGAAAGCTGTTGCTCAGCCTCATCTGCCCATGGCACTGCTCGCACAGAGGCACAGAGACTGGGGCTGCTTGCTTGTCTTGTCCCCTCAAACTTCAAACGTAGCTTAGGTGGTCCGTGCTGGGTGCTTGCGGCAGCCCTGCTCCGAAAATGCGAACATCTGCAGATAGCTCGAAGGCAGAAAGAGCTAGCCTGGAAAACTGTTGCTCAGCCTCATCTGCCCATGGCACTGCTCGCACAGAGGCACAGAGACTGGGGCTGCTTGCTTGTCTTGCCCCCTCAAACTTCAAACGTAGCTTAGGTGGTCCGTGCCGGGCGCCTCTGCCAGCCCTGCTCCGAAAATGCGAACGTCTGCAGATAGCTCGCAGGCAGAAAGAGCTAGCCTGGAAAGCTGTTGCTCAGCCTCATCTGCCCATGGCACTGCTCGCACAGAGGCACAGAGACTGGGGCTGCTTGCTTGTCTTGCCCCCTCAAACTTCAAACGTAGCTTAGGTGGTCTGTGCCGGGCGCCTCCGGCAGCCCTGCTCCGAAAATGCGAACATATGCAGATAGCTCGCAGGCAGAAAGAGCTAGCCTGGAAAGCTGTTGCTCAGCCTCATCTGCCCATGGCACTGCTCGCACAGAGGCACAGACACTGGGGCTGCTTGCTTGTCTTGCCCCCTCAAACTTCAAACGTAGCTTAGGTGGTCCGTGCCGGGCGCCTCCGGCAGCCCTGCTCCGAAAATGCGAACGTCTGCAGATAGCTCGCAGGCAGAAAGAGCTAGCCTGGAAAGCTGTTGCTCAGCCTCTTCTGCCCATGGCACTGCTCGCACAGAGGCACAGAGACTGGGGCTGCTTGCTTGTCTTGCCCCCTCAAACTTCAAACGTAGCTTAGGTGGTCCGTGCCGGGCGCCTCCAGCAGCCCTGCTCCGAAAATGCGAACGTCTGCAGATAGCTCGCAGGCAGAAAGAGCTAGCCTGGAAAGCTGTTGCTCAGCCTCATCTGCGCATGGCACTGCTCGCACAGAGGCACAGAGACTGGGGCTGCTTGCTTGTCTTGCCCCCTCAAACTTCAAACGTAGATTAGGTGGTCCATGCCGGGCGCCTCCGGCAGCCCTGCTCCGAAAATGCGAACGTCTGCAGATAGCTCGCAGGCAGAAAGAGCTAGCCTGGAAAGCTGTTGCTCAGCCTCATCTGCCCATGGCACTGCTCGCACAGAGGCACAGAGACTGGGGCTGCTTGCTTGTCTTGTCCCCTCAAACTTCAAACGTAGCTTAGGTGGTCCGTGCCGGGCGCCTCCGGCAGCCCTGCTTCGAAAATGCGAACGTCTGCAGATAGCTCGCAGGCAGAAAGAGCTAGCCTGGAAAACTGTTGCTCAGCCTCATCTGCGCATGGCACTGCTCGCACAGAGGCACAGAGACTGGGGCTGCTTGCTTGTCTTGCCCCCTCAAACGTCAAACGTAGCTTAGGTGGTCCGTGCCGGGCGCCTCTGGCAGCCCTGCTCCGAAAATGCGAACGTCTGCAGATAGCTCGCAGGCAGAAAGAGCTAGCCTGGAAAGCTGTTGCTCAGCCTCATCTGCCCATGGCACTGCTCGCACAGAGGCACAGACACTGGGGCTGCTTGCTTGTCTTGCCCCCTCAAACTTCAAACGTAGCTTAGGTGGTCTGTGCCGGGCGCCTCCGGCAGCCCTGCTCCGAAAATGCGAACGTCTGCAGATAGCTCGCAGGCAGAAAGAGCTAGCCTGGAAAGCTGTTGCTCAGCCTCTTCTGCCCATGGCACTGCTCGCACAGAGGCACAGAGACTGGGGCTGCTTGCTTGTCTTGCCCCCTCAAACTTCAAACGTAGCTTAGGTGGTCCGTGCCGGGCGCCTCCAGCAGCCCTGCTCCGAAAATGCGAACGTCTGCAGATAGCTCGCAGGCAGAAAGAGCTAGCCTGGAAAGCTGTTGCTCAGCCTCATCTGCGCATGGCACTGCTCGCACAGAGGCACAGAGACTGGGGCTGCTTGCTTGTCTTGCCCCCTCAAACTTCAAACGTAGCTTAGGTGGTCCGTGCCTGGCGCCTCCGGCAGCCCTGCTCCAAAAATGCGAACGTCTGCAGATAGCTCGCAGGCAGAAAGAGCTAGCCTGGAAAGCTGTTGCTCAGCCTCATCTGCCCATGGCACTGCTCGCACAGAGGCACAGAGACTGGGGCTGCTTGCTTGTCTTGTCCCCTCAAACTTCAAACGTAGCTTAGGTGGTCCGTGCCGGGCGCCTCCGGCAGCCCTGCTCCGAAAATGCGAACATCTGCAGATAGCTCGCAGGTAGAAAGAGCTAGCCTGGAAAACTGTTGCTCAGCCTCATCTGCCCATGGCACTGCTCGCACAGAGGCACAGAGACTGGGGCTGCTTGCTTGTCTTGCCCTCTCAAACTTCAAACGTAACTTAGGTGGTCTGTGCCGGGCGCCTCCGGCAGCCCTGCTCTGAAAATGCGAACGTCTGCAGATAGCTCGCAGGCAGAAAGAGCTAGCCTGGACAGCTGTTGCTCAGCCTCATCTGCCCATGGCACTGCTCGCACAGAGGCACAGAGACTGGGGCTGTTTGCTTGTCTTGTCCCCTCAAACTTCAAACGTAGCTTAGGTGGTCCGTGCCGGGCGCATCCGGCAGCGCTGCTCCGAAAATGCGAATGTCTGCAGATAGCTCGCAGGCAGAAAGAGCTAGCCTGGAAAGCTGTTGCTCAGCCTCATCTGCCCATGGCACTGCTCGCACAGAGGCACAGAGACTGGGGCTGCTTGCTTGTCTTGTCCCCTCAAACTTCAAACGTAGCTTAGGTGGTCCGTGCCGGGCGCCTCCGGCAGCCCTGCTCCGAAAATGCAAACGTCTGCAGATAGCTCGCAGGCAGAAAGAGCTAGCCTGGAAAGCTGTTGCTCAGCCTCATCTGCCCATGGCACTGCTCGCACAGAGGCACAGAGACTGGGGCTGCTTGCTTGTCTTGTCCCCTCAAACTTCAAACGTAGCTTAGGTGGTCCGTGCCGGGCGGCTCCGGCAGCCCTGCTCCGAAAATGCGAACGTCTGCAGATAGCTCGCAGGCAGAAAGAGCTAGCCTGGAAAGCTGTTGCTCAGCCTCATCTGCCCATGGCACTGCTCGCACACAGGCACAGAGACTGGGGCTGCTTGCTTGTCTTGTCCCCTCAAACTTCAAACGTAGCTTAGGTGGTCCGTGCCGGGCGCCTCCGGCAGCCCTGCTCCGAAAATGCGAACGTCTGCAGATAGCTCGCAGGCAGAAAGAGCTAGCCTGGAAAACTGTTGCTCAGCCTCATCTGCGCATGGCACTGCTCGCACAGAGGCACAGAGACTGGGGCTGCTTGCTTGTCTTGCCCCCTCAAACGTCAAACGTAGCTTAGGTGGTCCGTGCCGGGCGCCTCCGGCAGCCCTGCTCCGAAAATGCAAACGTCTGCAGATAGCTCGCAGGCAGAAAGAGCTAGCCTGGAAAGCTGTTGCTCAGCCTCATCTGCCCATGGCACTGCTCGCACAGAGGCACAGAGACTGGGGCTGCTTGATTGTCTTGCCCCCTCAAACTTCAAACGTAGCTTAGGTGGTCCGTGGAGGGCGCCTCCGGCAGCCCTGCTCCGAAAATGCGAACGTCTGCAGATAGCTCGCAGGCAGAAAGAGCTAGCCTGGAAAGCTGTTGCTCAGCCTCATCTGCCCATGGTACTGCTCACACAGAGGCACAGAGACTGGGGCTGCTTGCTTGTCTTGTCCCCTCAAACTTCAAACGTAGCTTAGGAGGTTCGTGCTGGAATCTTCGTGCAGCGCTGCTCCGAAAATGCGAACATCTGCAGATAGCTCGAAGGCAGAAAGAGCTAGCCTGGAAAACTGTTGCTCAGCCTCATCTGCCCATGGCACTGCTCGCACAGAGGCACAGAGACTGGGGCTGCTTGCTTGTCTTGCCCCCTCAAACTTCAAACGTAGCTTAGGTGGTCCGTGCCGGGCGCCTCCGGCAGCCCTGCTCCGAAAATGCGAACGTCTGCAGATAGCTCGCAGGCAGAAAGAGCTAGCCTGGAAAGCTGTTGCTCAGCCTCATCTGCCCATGGCACTGCTCGCACAGAGGCACAGAGACTGGGGCTGCTTGCTTGTCTTGCCCCCTCAAACTTCAAACGTAGCTTAGGTGGTCCGTGCCGGGCGCCTCCGGCAGCCCTGCTCCGAAAATGCGAACGTCTGCAGATAGCTCGCAGGCAGAAAGAGCTAGCCTGGAAAGCTGTTGCTCAGCCTCATCTGCCCATGGCACTGCTCGCACAGAGGCACAGAGACTGGGGCTGCTTGCTTGTCTTGTCACCTCAAACTTCAAACGTAGCTTAGGTGGTCCGTGCCGTGTGCTTGCGGCAGCCCTGCTCCAAAAATGCGAACGTCTGCAGATAGCTCGCAGGCAGAAAGAGCTAGCCTGGAAAGCTGTTGCTCAGCCTCATCTGCCCATGGCACTGCTCGCACAGAGGCACAGAGACTGGGGCTGCTTGCTTGTCTTGTCCCCTCAAACTTCAAACGTAGCTTAGGTGGTCCGTGCTGGGTGCTTGCGGCAGCCCTGCTACGAAAATGCGAACGTCTGCAGATAGCTCGCAGGCAGAAAGAGCTAGCCTGGAAAGCTGTTGCTCAGCCTCATCTGCGCATGGCACTGCTCGCACAGAGGCACAGAGACTGGGGCTGCTTGCTTGTCTTGCCCCCTCAAACTTCAAAAGTAGCTTAGGTGGTCCGTGCCTGGCGCCTCCGGCAGCCCTGCTCCAAAAATGCGAACGTCTGCAGATAGCTCGCAGGCAGAAAGAGCTAGCCTGGAAAGCTGTTGCTCAGCCTCATCTGCCCATGGCACTGCTCGCACAGAGGCACAGAGACTGGGGCTGCTTGCTTGTCTTGTCCCCTCAAACTTCAAACGTAGCTTAGGTGGTCCGTGCCGGGCGCCTCCGGCAGCCCTGCTCCGAAAATGCGAACATCTGCAGATAGCTCGCAGGCAGAAAGAGCTAGCCTGGAAAACTGTTGCTCAGCCTCATCTGCCCATGGCACTGCTCGCACAGAGGCACAGAGACTGGGGCTGCTTGCTTGTCTTGCCCCCTCAAACGTCAAACGTAGCTTAGGTGGTCCGTGCCGGGCGCCTCTGGCAGCCCTGCTCCGAAAATGCAAACGTCTGCAGATAGCTCGCAGGCAGAAAGAGCTAGCCTGGAAAGCTGTTGCTCCGCCTCATCTGCCCATGGCACTGCTCGCACAGAGGCACAGAGACTGGGGCTGCTTGCTTGTCTTGCCCTCTCAAACTTCAAACGTAACTTAGGTGGTCTGTGCCGGGCGCCTCCGGCAGCCCTGCTCCAAAAATGCGAACGTCTGCAGATAGCTCGCAGGCAGAAAGAGCTAGCCTGGAAAGCTGTTGCTCAGCCTCATCTGCCCATGGCACTGCTCGCACAGAGGCACAGAGACTGGGGCTGTTTGCTTGTCTTGTCCCCTCAAACTTCAAACGTAGCTTAGGTGGTCCGTGCCGGGCGCATCCGGCAGCGCTGCTCCGAAAATGCGAATGTCTGCAGATAGCTCGCAGGCAGAAAGAGCTAGCCTGGAAAGCTGTTGCTCAGCCTCATCTGCCCATGGCACTGCTCGCACAGAGGCACAGAGACTGGGGCTGCTTGCTTGTCTTGTCCCCTCAAACTTCAAACGTAGCTTAGGTGGTCCGTGCCGGGCGGCTCCGGCAGCCCTGCTCCGAAAATGCGAACGTCTGCAGATAGCTCGCAGGCAGAAAGAGCTAGCCTGGAAAGCTGTTGCTCAGCCTCATCTGCCCATGGCACTGCTCGCACAGAGGCACAGAGACTGGGGCTGCTTGCTTGTCTTGTCCCCTCAAACTTCAAATGTAGCTTAGGTGGTCCGTGCCGGGCGCCTCCGGCAGCCCTGCTCCGAAAATGCGAACGTCTGCAGATAGCTCGCAGGCAGAAAGAGCTAGCCTGGAAAACTGTTGCTCAGCCTCATCTGCCCATGGTACTGCTCGCACAGAGGCACAGAGACTGGGGCTGCTTGCTTGTCTTGTCCCCTCAAACTTCAAACGTAGCTTAGGTGGTCCGTGCCGGGCGGCTCCGGCAGCCCTGCTCCGAAAATGCGAACGTCTGCAGATAGCTCGCAGGCAGAAAGAGCTAGCCTGGAAAGCTGTTGCTCAGCCTCATCTGCCCATGGCACTGCTCGCACAGAGGCACAGAGACTGGGGCTGCTTGCTTGTCTTGTCCCCTCAAACTTCAAACGTAGCTTAGGAGGTCCGTGCTGGAATCTTCCTGCAGCGCTGCTCCGAAAATGCGAACATCTGCAGATAGCTCGAAGGCAGAAAGAGCTAGCCTGGAAAACTGTTGCTCAGCCTCATCTGCCCATGGCACTGCTCGCACAGAGGCACAGAGACTGGGGATGCTTGCTTGTCTTGCCCCCTCAAACTTCAAACGTAGCTTAGGTGGTCCGTGCCGGGCGCCTCTGGCAGCCCTGCTCCGAAAATGCGAACGTCTGCAGATAGCTCGCAGGCAGAAAGAGCTAGCCTGGAAAGCTGTTGCTCAGCCTCATCTGCCCATGGCACTGCTCGCACAGAGGCACAGAGACTGGGGCTGCTTGCTTGTCTTGCCCCCTCAAACTTCAAACGTAGCTTAGGTGGTCTTTGCCGTGCACCTCCGGCAGCCCTGCTCCGAAAATGCGAACATATGCAGATAGCTCGCAGGCAGAAAGAGCTAGGCTGTAAAGCTGTTGCTCAGCCTCATCTGCCCATGGCACTGCTCGCACACAGGCACAGAGACTGGGGCTGCTTGCTTGTCTTGCCCCCTCAAACTTCAAACGTAGCTTAGGTAGTCCGTGCCGGGCGCCTCCGGCAGCCCTGCTCCGAAAATGCGAACGTCTGCAGATAGCTCGCAGGCAGAAAGAGCTAGCCTGGAAAGCTGTTGCTCAGCCTCATCTGCCCATGGCACTGCTCGCACAGAGGCACAGAGACTGGGGCTGCTTGCTTGTCTTGTCCCCTCAAACTTCAAACGTAGCTTAGGTGGTCCGTGCCGTGTGCTTGCGGAAGCCCTGCTCCAAAAATGCGAACATCTGCAGATAGCTCGCAGGCAGAAAGAGCTAGCCTGGAAAGCTGTTGCTCAGCCTCATCTGCCCATGGCACTGTTCGCACAGAGGCACAGAGACTGGGGCTGCTTGATTGTCTTGCCCCCTCAAACTTCAAACGTAGATTAGGTGGTCCGTGCCAGGCGCTTCGTGCAGCCCTGCTCCGAAAATGCGAACGTCTGCAGATAGCTCGCAGGCAGAAAGAGCTAGCCTGGAAAGCTGTTGCTCAGCCTCATCTGCCCATGGCACTGCTCGCACAGAGGCACAGAGACTGGGGCTGCTTGCTTGTCTTGTCCCCTCAAACTTCAAACGTAGCCTAGGTGGTCTGTGCCGGGCACCTCCGGCAACCCTGCTCCAAAAATGCGAACATCTGCAGATAGCTCGCAGGCAGAAAGAGCTAGCCTGGAAAGCTGTTGCTCAGCCTCATCTGCCCATGGCACTGCTCGCACAGAGGCACAGAGACTGGGGCTGCTTGCTTGTCTTGTCCCCTCAAACTTCAAACGTAGCTTAGGTGGTCCGTGCCGGGCGCCTCCGGCAGCGCTGCTCCGAAAATGCGAACGTCTGCAGATAGCTCGCAGGCAGAAAGAGCTAGCCTGGAAAGCTGTTGCTCAGCCTCATCTGCCCATGGCACTGCTCGCACCGAGGCACAGAGACTGGGGCTGCTTGCTTGTCTTGTCCCCTCAAACTTCAAACGTAGCTTAGGTGGTCCGTGCCGGGCGGCTCCGGCAGCCCTGCTCCGAAAATGCGAACGTCTGCAGATAGCTCGCAGGCAGAAAGAGCTAGCCTGGAAAGCTGTTGCTCAGCCTCATCTGCCCATGGCACTGCTCGCACAGAGGCACAGAGACTGGGGCTGCTTGCTTGTCTTGTCCCCTCAAACTTCAAACGTAGCTTAGGTGGTCCGTGCTGGGTGCTTGCGGCAGCCCTGCTCCGAAAATGCGAACGTCTGCAGATAGCTCGCAGGCAGAAAGAGCTAGCCTGGAAAGCTGTTGCTCAGCCTCATCTGCCCATGGCACTGCTCGCACAGAGGCACAGAGACTGGGGCTGCTTGATTGTCTTGCCCCCTCAAACTTCAAACGTAGCTTAGGTGGTCCGTGCCGGGCGCCTCCGGCAGCCCTGCTCGGAAAATGCGAACGTCTGCAGATAGCTCGCAGGCAGAAAGAGCTAGCCTGGAAAACTGTTGCTCAGCCTCATCTGCGCATGGCACTGCTCGCACAGAGGCACAGAGACTGGGGCTGCTTGCTTGTCTTGCCCCCTCAAACGTCAAACGTAGCTTAGGTGGTCCGTGCCGGGCGCCTCCGGCAGCCCTGCTCCGAAAATGCAAACGTCTGCAGATAGCTCGCAGGCAGAAAGAGCTAGCCTGGAAAGCTGTTGCTCAGCCTCATCTGCCCATGGCACTGCTCGCACAGAGGCACAGAGACTGGGGCTGCTTGATTGTCTTGCCCCCTCAAACTTCAAACGTAGCTTAGGTGGTCCGTGCCGGGCGCCTCCGGCAGCCCTGCTCCGAAAATGCGAACGTCTGCAGATAGCTCGCAGGCAGAAAGAGCTAGCCTGGAAAGCTGTTGCTCAGCCTCATCTGCCCATGGTACTGCTCACACAGAGGCACAGAGACTGGGGCTGCTTGCTTGTCTTGTCCCCTCAAACTTCAAACGTAGCTTAGGAGGTCCGTGCTGGAATCTTCCTGCAGCGCTGCTCCGAAAATGCGAACATCTGCAGATAGCTCGAAGGCAGAAAGAGCTAGCCTGGAAAACTGTTGCTCAGCCTCATCTGCCCATGGCACTGCTCGCACAGAGGCACAGAGACTGGGGATGCTTGCTTGTCTTGCCCCCTCAAACTTCAAACGTAGCTTAGGTGGTCCGTGCCGGGCGCCTCCGGCAGCCCTGCTCCGAAAATGCGAACGTCTGCAGATAGCTCGCAGGCAGAAAGAGCTAGCCTGGAAAGCTGTTGCTCAGCCTCATCTGCCCATGGCACTGCTCGCACACAGGCACAGAGACTGGGGCTGCTTGCTTGTCTTGCCCCCTCAAACTTCAAACGTAGCTTAGGTGGTCCGTGCCGGGCGCCTCCGGCAGCCCTGCTCCGAAAATGCGAACGTCTGCAGATAGCTCGCAGGCAGAAAGAGCTAGCCTGGAAAGCTGTTGCTCAGCCTCATCTGCCCATGGCACTGCTCGCACAGAGGCACAGAGACTGGGGCTGCTTGCTTGTCTTGTCCCCTCAAACTTCAAACGTAGCTTAGGTGGTCCGTGTCGTGTGCTTGCGGCAGCCCTGCTCCAAAAATGCGAACGTCTGCAGATAGCTCGCAGGCAGAAAGAGCTAGCCTGGAAAGCTGTTGCTCAGCCTCATCTGCCCATGGCACTGCTCGCACAGAGGCACAGAGACTGGGGCTGCTTGCTTGTCTTGTCCCCTCAAACTTCAAATGTAGCTTAGGTGGTCCGTGCCGGGCGCCTCCGGCAGCCCTGCTCCGAAAATGCGAACGTCTGCAGATAGCTCGCAGGCAGAAAGAGCTAGCCTGGAAAACTGTTGCTCAGCCTCATCTGCCCATGGTACTGCTCGCACAGAGGCACAGAGACTGGGGCTGCTTGCTTGTCTTGTCCCCTCAAACTTCAAACGTAGCTTAGGTGGTCCGTGCCGGGCGGCTCCGGCAGCCCTGCTCCGAAAATGCGAACGTCTGCAGATAGCTCGCAGGCAGAAAGAGCTAGCCTGGAAAGCTGTTGCTCAGCCTCATCTGCCCATGGCACTGCTCGCACAGAGGCACAGAGACTGGGGCTGCTTGCTTGTCTTGTCCCCTCAAACTTCAAACGTAGCTTAGGAGGTCCGTGCTGGAATCTTCCTGCAGCGCTGCTCCGAAAATGCGAACATCTGCAGATAGCTCGAAGGCAGAAAGAGCTAGCCTGGAAAACTGTTGCTCAGCCTCATCTGCCCATGGCACTGCTCGCACAGAGGCACAGAGACTGGGGATGCTTGCTTGTCTTGCCCCCTCAAACTTCAAACGTAGCTTAGGTGGTCCGTGCCGGGCGCCTCTGGCAGCCCTGCTCCGAAAATGCGAACGTCTGCAGATAGCTCGCAGGCAGAAAGAGCTAGCCTGGAAAGCTGTTGCTCAGCCTCATCTGCCCATGGCACTGCTCGCACAGAGGCACAGAGACTGGGGCTGCTTGCTTGTCTTGCCCCCTCAAACTTCAAACGTAGCTTAGGTGGTCTTTGCCGTGCACCTCCGGCAGCCCTGCTCCGAAAATGCGAACATATGCAGATAGCTCGCAGGCAGAAAGAGCTAGGCTGTAAAGCTGTTGCTCAGCCTCATCTGCCCATGGCACTGCTCGCACACAGGCACAGAGACTGGGGCTGCTTGCTTGTCTTGCCCCCTCAAACTTCAAACGTAGCTTAGGTAGTCCGTGCCGGGCGCCTCCGGCAGCCCTGCTCCGAAAATGCGAACGTCTGCAGATAGCTCGCAGGCAGAAAGAGCTAGCCTGGAAAGCTGTTGCTCAGCCTCATCTGCCCATGGCACTGCTCGCACAGAGGCACAGAGACTGGGGCTGCTTGCTTGTCTTGTCCCCTCAAACTTCAAACGTAGCTTAGGTGGTCCGTGCCGTGTGCTTGCGGAAGCCCTGCTCCAAAAATGCGAACATCTGCAGATAGCTCGCAGGCAGAAAGAGCTAGCCTGGAAAGCTGTTGCTCAGCCTCATCTGCCCATGGCACTGTTCGCACAGAGGCACAGAGACTGGGGCTGCTTGATTGTCTTGCCCCCTCAAACTTCAAACGTAGATTAGGTGGTCCGTGCCAGGCGCTTCGTGCAGCCCTGCTCCGAAAATGCGAACGTCTGCAGATAGCTCGCAGGCAGAAAGAGCTAGCCTGGAAAGCTGTTGCTCAGCCTCATCTGCCCATGGCACTGCTCGCACAGAGGCACAGAGACTGGGGCTGCTTGCTTGTCTTGTCCCCTCAAACTTCAAACGTAGCCTAGGTGGTCTGTGCCGGGCACCTCCGGCAACCCTGCTCCAAAAATGCGAACATCTGCAGATAGCTCGCAGGCAGAAAGAGCTAGCCTGGAAAGCTGTTGCTCAGCCTCATCTGCCCATGGCACTGCTCGCACAGAGGCACAGAGACTGGGGCTGCTTGCTTGTCTTGTCCCCTCAAACTTCAAACGTAGCTTAGGTGGTCCGTGCCGGGCGCCTCCGGCAGCGCTGCTCCGAAAATGCGAACGTCTGCAGATAGCTCGCAGGCAGAAAGAGCTAGCCTGGAAAGCTGTTGCTCAGCCTCATCTGCCCATGGCACTGCTCGCACCGAGGCACAGAGACTGGGGCTGCTTGCTTGTCTTGTCCCCTCAAACTTCAAACGTAGCTTAGGTGGTCCGTGCCGGGCGGCTCCGGCAGCCCTGCTCCGAAAATGCGAACGTCTGCAGATAGCTCGCAGGCAGAAAGAGCTAGCCTGGAAAGCTGTTGCTCAGCCTCATCTGCCCATGGCACTGCTCGCACAGAGGCACAGAGACTGGGGCTGCTTGCTTGTCTTGTCCCCTCAAACTTCAAACGTAGCTTAGGTGGTCCGTGCTGGGTGCTTGCGGCAGCCCTGCTCCGAAAATGCGAACGTCTGCAGATAGCTCGCAGGCAGAAAGAGCTAGCCTGGAAAGCTGTTGCTCAGCCTCATCTGCCCATGGCACTGCTCGCACAGAGGCACAGAGACTGGGGCTGCTTGATTGTCTTGCCCCCTCAAACTTCAAACGTAGCTTAGGTGGTCCGTGCCGGGCGCCTCCGGCAGCCCTGCTCGGAAAATGCGAACGTCTGCAGATAGCTCGCAGGCAGAAAGAGCTAGCCTGGAAAACTGTTGCTCAGCCTCATCTGCGCATGGCACTGCTCGCACAGAGGCACAGAGACTGGGGCTGCTTGCTTGTCTTGCCCCCTCAAACGTCAAACGTAGCTTAGGTGGTCCGTGCCGGGCGCCTCCGGCAGCCCTGCTCCGAAAATGCAAACGTCTGCAGATAGCTCGCAGGCAGAAAGAGCTAGCCTGGAAAGCTGTTGCTCAGCCTCATCTGCCCATGGCACTGCTCGCACAGAGGCACAGAGACTGGGGCTGCTTGATTGTCTTGCCCCCTCAAACTTCAAACGTAGCTTAGGTGGTCCGTGCCGGGCGCCTCCGGCAGCCCTGCTCCGAAAATGCGAACGTCTGCAGATAGCTCGCAGGCAGAAAGAGCTAGCCTGGAAAGCTGTTGCTCAGCCTCATCTGCCCATGGTACTGCTCACACAGAGGCACAGAGACTGGGGCTGCTTGCTTGTCTTGTCCCCTCAAACTTCAAACGTAGCTTAGGAGGTCCGTGCTGGAATCTTCCTGCAGCGCTGCTCCGAAAATGCGAACATCTGCAGATAGCTCGAAGGCAGAAAGAGCTAGCCTGGAAAACTGTTGCTCAGCCTCATCTGCCCATGGCACTGCTCGCACAGAGGCACAGAGACTGGGGATGCTTGCTTGTCTTGCCCCCTCAAACTTCAAACGTAGCTTAGGTGGTCCGTGCCGGGCGCCTCCGGCAGCCCTGCTCCGAAAATGCGAACGTCTGCAGATAGCTCGCAGGCAGAAAGAGCTAGCCTGGAAAGCTGTTGCTCAGCCTCATCTGCCCATGGCACTGCTCGCACACAGGCACAGAGACTGGGGCTGCTTGCTTGTCTTGCCCCCTCAAACTTCAAACGTAGCTTAGGTGGTCCGTGCCGGGCGCCTCCGGCAGCCCTGCTCCGAAAATGCGAACGTCTGCAGATAGCTCGCAGGCAGAAAGAGCTAGCCTGGAAAGCTGTTGCTCAGCCTCATCTGCCCATGGCACTGCTCGCACAGAGGCACAGAGACTGGGGCTGCTTGCTTGTCTTGTCCCCTCAAACTTCAAACGTAGCTTAGGTGGTCCGTGTCGTGTGCTTGCGGCAGCCCTGCTCCAAAAATGCGAACGTCTGCAGATAGCTCGCAGGCAGAAAGAGCTAGCCTGGAAAGCTGTTGCTCAGCCTCATCTGCCCATGGCACTGCTCGCACAGAGGCACAGAGACTGGGGCTGCTTGATTGTCTTGTCCCCTCAAACTTCAAACGTAGCTTAGGTGGTCCGTGCTGGGTGCTTGCGGCAGCCCTGCTACGAAAATGCGAACGTCTGCAGATAGCTCGCAGGCAGAAAGAGCTAGCCTGGAAAGCTGTTGCTCAGCCTCATCTGCGCATGGCACTGCTCGCACAGAGGCACAGAGACTGGGGCTGCTTGCTTGTCTTGCCCCCTCAAACTTCAAACGTAGCTTAGGTGGTCCGTGCCTGGCGCCTCCGGCAGCCCTGCTCCAAAAATGCGAACGTCTGCAGATAGCTCGCAGGCAGAAAGAGCTAGCCTGGAAAGCTGTTGCTCAGCCTCATCTGCCCATGGCACTGCTCGCACAGAGGCACAGAGACTGGGGCTGCTTGCTTGTCTTGTCCCCTCAAACTTCAAACGTAGCTTAGGTGGTCCGTGCCGGGCGCCTCCGGCAGCCCTGCTCCGAAAATGCGAACATCTGCAGATAGCTCGCAGGCAGAAAGAGCTAGCCTGGAAAACTGTTGCTCAGCCTCATCTGCGCATGGCACTGCTCGCACAGAGGCACAGAGACTGGGGCTGCTTGCTTGTCTTGCCCCCTCAAACGTCAAACGTAGCTTAGGTGGTCCGTGCCGGGCGCCTCTGGCAGCCCTGCTCCGAAAATGCAAACGTCTGCAGATAGCTCGCAGGCAGAAAGAGCTAGCCTGGAAAGCTGTTGCTCAGCCTCATCTGCCCATGGCACTGCTCGCACAGAGGCACAGAGACTGGGGCTGCTTGCTTGTCTTGCCCTCTCAAACTTCAAACGTAACTTAGGTGGTCTGTGCCGGGCGCCTCCGGCAGCCCTGCTCCAAAAATGCGAACGTCTGCAGATAGCTCGCAGGCAGAAAGAGCTAGCCTGGACAGCTGTTGCTCAGCCTCATCTGCCCATGGCACTGCTCGCACAGAGGCACAGAGACTGGGGCTGTTTGCTTGTCTTGTCCCCTCAAACTTCAAACGTAGCTTAGGTGGTCCGTGCCGGGCGCATCCGGCAGCGCTGCTCCGAAAATGCGAATGTCTGCAGATAGCTCGCAGGCAGAAAGAGCTAGCCTGGAAAGCTGTTGCTCAGCCTCATCTGCCCATGGCACTGCTCGCACAGAGGCACAGAGACTGGGGCTGCTTGCTTGTCTTGTCCCCTCAAACTTCAAACGTAGCTTAGGTGGTCCGTGCCGGGTGCCTCCGGCAGCCCTGCTCCGAAAATGCAAACGTCTGCAGATAGCTCGCAGGCAGAAAGAGCTAGCCTGGAAAGCTGTTGCTCAGCCTCATCTGCCCATGGCACTGCTCGCACAGAGGCACAGAGACTGGGGCTGCTTGCTTGTCTTGTCCCCTCAAACTTCAAACGTAGCTTAGGTGGTCCGTGCCGGGCGGCTCCGGCAGCCCTGCTCCGAAAATGCGAACGTCTGCAGATAGCTCGCAGGCAGAAAGAGCTAGCCTGGAAAGCTGTTGCTCAGCCTCATCTGCCCATGGCACTGCTCGCACAGAGGCACAGAGACTGGGGCTGCTTGCTTGTCTTGTCCCCTCAAACTTCAAACGTAGCTTAGGTGGTCCGTGCCGGGCGCCTCCGGCAGCCCTGCTCCGAAAATGCGAACGTCTGCAGATAGCTCGCAGGCAGAAAGAGCTAGCCTGGAAAGCTGTTGCTCAGCCTCATCTGCGCATGGCACTGCTCGCACAGAGGCACAGAGACTGGGGCTGCTTGCTTGTCTTGCCCCCTCAAACGTCAAACGTAGCTTAGGTGGTCCGTGCCGGGCGCCTCCGGCAGCCCTGCTCCGAAAATGCAAACGTCTGCAGATAGCTCGCAGGCAGAAAGAGCTAGCCTGGAAAGCTGTTGCTCAGCCTCATCTGCCCATGGCACTGCTCGCACAGAGGCACAGAGACTGGGGCTGCTTGCTTGTCTTGTCCCCTCAAACTTCAAACGTAGCTTAGGTGGTCCGTGCCGGGCGGCTCCGGCAGCCCTGCTCCGAAAATGCGAACGTCTGCAGATAGCTCGCAGGCAGAAAGAGCTAGCCTGGAAAGCTGTTGCTCAGCCTCATCTGCCCATGGCACTGCTCGCACAGAGGCACAGAGACTGGGGCTGCTTGCTTGTCTTGTCCCCTCAAACTTCAAACGTAGCTTAGGAGGTCCGTGCTGGAATCTTCCTGCAGCGCTGCTCCGAAAATGCGAACATCTGCAGATAGCTCGAAGGCAGAAAGAGCTAGCCTGGAAAACTGTTGCTCAGCCTCATCTGCCCATGGCACTGCTCGCACAGAGGCACAGAGACTGGGGCTGCTTGCTTGTCTTGCCCCCTCAAACTTCAAACGTAGCTTAGGTGGTCCGTGCCGGGCGCCTCTGGCAGCCCTGCTCCGAAAATGCGAACGTCTGCAGATAGCTCGCAGGCAGAAAGAGCTAGCCTGGAAAGCTGTTGCTCAGCCTCATCTGCCCATGGCACTGCTCGCACAGAGGCACAGAGACTGGGGCTGCTTGCTTGTCTTGCCCCCTCAAACTTCAAACGTAGCTTAGGTGGTCTGTGCCGTGCGCCTCCGGCAGCCCTGCTCCGAAAATGCGAACATCTGCAGATAGCTCGCAGGCAGAAAGAGCTAGCCTGGAAAGCTGTTGCTCAGCCTCATCTGCCCATGGCACTGTTCGCACAGAGGCACAGAGACTGGGGCTGCTTGATTGTCTTGCCCCCTCAAACTTCAAACGTAGATTAGGTGGTCCGTGCCAGGCGCTTCGTGCAGCCCTGCTCCGAAAATGCGAACGTCTGCAGATAGCTCGCAGGCAGAAAGAGCTAGCCTGGAAAGCTGTTGCTCAGCCTCATCTGCCCATGGCACTGCTCGCACAGAGGCACAGAGACTGGGGCTGCTTGCTTGTCTTGTCCCCTCAAACTTCAAACGTAGCCTAGGTGGTCTGTGCCGGGCACCTCCGGCAACCCTGCTCCAAAAATCCGAACATCTGCAGATAGCTCGCAGGCAGAAAGAGCTAGCCTGGAAAGCTGTTGCTCAGCCTCATCTGCCCATGGCACTGCTCGCACAGAGGCACAGAGACTGGGGCTGCTTGCTTGTCTTGTCCCCTCAAACTTCAAACGTAGCTTAGGTGGTCCGTGCCGGGCGGCTCCGGCAGCCCTGCTCCGAAAATGCGAACGTCTGCAGATAGCTCGCAGGCAGAAAGAGCTAGCCTGGAAAGCTGTTGCTCAGCCTCATCTGCCCATGGCACTGCTCGCACAGAGGCACAGAGACTGGGGCTGCTTGCTTGTCTTGTCCCCTCAAACTTCAAACGTAGCTTAGGTGGTCCGTGCCGGGCGCCTCCGGCAGCCCTGCTCGGAAAATGCGAACGTCTGCAGATAGCTCGCAGCCAGAAAGAGCTAGCCTGGAAAGCTGTTGCTCAGCCTCATCTGCCCATGGCACTGCTCGCACAGAGGCACAGAGACTGGGGCTGCTTGATTGTCTTGCCCCCTCAAACTTCAAACGTAGCTTAGGTGGTCCGTGCCGGGCGCCTCCGGCAGCCCTGCTCGGAAAATGCGAACGTCTGCAGATAGCTCGCAGGCAGAAAGAGCTAGCCTGGAAAGCTGTTGCTCAGCCTCATCTGCCCATGGTACTGCTCGCACAGAGGCACAGAGACTGGGGCTGCTTGCTTGTCTTGTCCCCTCAAACTTCAAACGTAGCTTAGGAGGTCCGTGCTGGAATCTTCCTGCAGCGCTGCTCCGAAAATGCGAACATCTGCAGATAGCTCGAAGGCAGAAAGAGCTAGCCTGGAAAACTGTTGCTCAGCCTCATCTGCCCATGGCACTGCTCGCACAGAGGCACAGAGACTGGGGATGCTTGCTTGTCTTGCCCCCTCAAACTTCAAACGTAGCTTAGGTGGTCCGTGCCGGGCGCCTCCGGCAGCCCTGCTCCGAAAATGCGAACGTCTGCAGATAGCTCGCAGGCAGAAAGAGCTAGCCTGGAAAGCTGTTGCTCAGCCTCATCTGCCCATGGCACTGCTCGCACACAGGCACAGAGACTGGGGCTGCTTGCTTGTCTTGCCCCCTCAAACTTCAAACGTAGCTTAGGTGGTCCGTGCCGGGCGCCTCCGGCAGCCCTGCTCCGAAAATGCGAACGTCTGCAGATAGCTCGCAGGCAGAAAGAGCTAGCCTGGAAAGCTGTTGCTCAGCCTCATCTGCCCATGGCACTGCTCGCACAGAGGCACAGAGACTGGGGCTGCTTGCTTGTCTTGTCCCCTCAAACTTCAAACGTAGCTTAGGTGGTCCGTGCCGTGTGCTTGCGGCAGCCCTGCTCCAAAAATGCGAACGTCTGCAGATAGCTCGCAGGCAGAAAGAGCTAGCCTGGAAAGCTGTTGCTCAGCCTCATCTGCCCATGGCACTGCTCGCACAGAGGCACAGAGACTGGGGCTGCTTGCTTGTCTTGTCCCCTCAAACTTCAAACGTAGCTTAGGTGGTCCGTGCTGGGTGCTTGCGGCAGCCCTGCTACGAAAATGCGAACGTCTGCAGATAGCTCGCAGGCAGAAAGAGCTAGCCTGGAAAGCTGTTGCTCAGCCTCATCTGCCCATGGCACTGCTCGCACAGAGGCACAGAGACTGGGGCTGCTTGCTTGTCTTGCCCCCTCAAACTTCAAACGTAGCTTAGGTGGTCCGTGCCGGGCGCCTCCAGCAGCCCTGCTCCGAAACTGCGAACGTCTGCAGATACCTCGCAGGCAGAAAGAGCTAGCCTGGAAAGCTGTTGCTCAGCCTCATCTGCCCATGGTACTGCTCGCACAGAGGCACAGAGACTGGGGCTGCTTGCTTGTCTTGTCCCCTCAAACTTCAAACGTAGCTTAGGAGGTCCGTGCTGGGATCTTCCTGCAGCGGTGCTCCGAAAATGCGAACATCTGCAGATAGCTCGAAGGCAGAAAGAGCTAGCCTGGAAAACTGTTGCTCAGCCTCATCTGCCCATGGCACTGCTCGCACAGAGGCACAGAGACTGGGGATGCTTGCTTGTCTTGCCCCCTCAAACTTCAAACGTAGCTTAGGTGGTCCGTGCCTGGCGCCTCTGGCAGCCCTGCTCCGAAAATGCGAACGTCTGCAGATAGCTCGCAGGCAGAAAGAGCTAGCCTGGAAAGCTGTTGCTCAGCCTCATCTGCCCATGGCACTGCTCGCACAGAGGCACAGAGACTGGGGCTGCTTGCTTGTCTTGCCCCCTCAAACTTCAAACGTAGCTTAGGTGGTCTCTGCCGGGCGCCTCCGGCAGCCCTGCTCCGAAAATGCGAACATCTGCAGATAGCTCGCAGGCAGAAAGAGCTAGCCTGGAAAGCTGTTGCTCAGCGTCATCTGCCCATGGCACTGCTCGCACAGAGGCACAGAGACTGGGGCTGCTTGATTGTCTTGCCCCCTCAAACGTCAAACGTAGATTAGGTGGTCCGTGCCAGGCGCTTCGTGCAGCCCTGCTCCGAAAATGCGAACGTCTGCAGATAGCTCGCAGGCAGAAAGAGCTAGCCTGGAAAGCTGTTGCTCAGCCTCATCTGCCCATGGCACTGCTCGCACAGAGGCACAGAGACTGGGGCTGCTTGCTTGTCTTGTCCCCTCAAACTTCAAACGTAGCTTAGGTGGTCCGTGCCGGGCGCCTCCGGCAACCCTGCTCTGAAAATGCGAACGTCTGCAGATAGCTCGCAGGCAGAAAGAGCTAGCCTGGAAAGCTGTTGCTCAGCCTCATCTGCCCATGGCACTGCTCGCACAGAGGCACAGAGACTGGGGCTGCTTGCTTGTCTTGTCCCCTCAAACTTCAAACGTAGCTTAGGTGGTCCGTGCCGGGTGCTTGCGGCAGCCCTGCTCCAAATATGCGAACATCTGCAGATAGCTCGCAGGCAGAAAGAGCTAGCCTGGAAAGCTGTTGCTCAGCGTCATCTGCCCATGGCACTGCTCGCACAGAGGCACAGAGACTGGGGCTGCTTGATAGTCTTGCCCCTCAAACTTCAAACGTATCTTAGGTGGTCCGTGCCAGGTGCTTCGGGCAGCCCTGCTCCGAAAATGCGAACGTCTGCAGATAGCTCGCAGGCAGAAAGAGCTAGCCTGGAAAGCTGTTGCTCAGCCTCATCTGCCCATGGCACTGCTCGCACAGAGGCACAGAGACTGGGGCTGCTTGCTTGTCTTGTCCCCTCAAACTTCAAACGTAGCTTAGGAGGTCCGTGCTGGGATCTTCCTGCAGCGCTGCTCCGAAAATGCGAACATCTGCAGATAGCTCGAAGGCAGAAAGAGCTAGCCTGGAAAACTGTTGCTCAGCCTCATCTGCCCATGGCACTGCTCGCACAGAGGCACAGAGACTGGGGCTGCTTGCTTGTCTTGCCCCCTCAAACTTCAAACGTAGCTTAGGTGGTCCGTGCCGGGCGCCTCTGGCAGCCCTGCTCCGAAAATGCGAACGTCTGCAGATAGCTCGCAGGCAGAAAGAGCTAGCCTGGAAAGCTGTTGCTCAGCCTCATCTGCCCATGGCACTGCTCGCACAGAGGCACAGAGACTGGGGCTGCTTGCTTGTCTTGCCCCCTCAAACTTCAAACGTAGATTAGGTGGTCTGTGCCGGGCGCCTCCGGCAGCCCTGCTCCGAAAATGCGAACATATGCAGATAGCTCGCAGGCAGAAAGAGCTAGGCTGTAAAGCTGTTGCTCAGCCTCATCTGCCCATGGCACTGCTCGCACAGAGGCACAGAGACTGGGGCTGCTTGCTTGTCTTGCCCCCTCAAACTTCAAACGTAGCTTAGGTGGTCCGTGCCGGGCGCCTCCGGCAGCCCTGCTCCGAAAATGCGAACGTCTGCAGATAGCTCGCAGGCAGAAAGAGCTAGCCTGGAAAGCTGTTGCTCAGCCTCATCTGCCCATGGCACTGCTCGCACAGAGGCACAGAGACTGGGGCTGCTTGCTTGTCTTGTCCCCTCAAACTTCAAACGTAGCTTAGGTGGTCCGTGCCGGGCGCCTCCAGCAGCCCTGCTCCGAAAATGCGAACGTCTGCAGATAGCTCGCAGGCAGAAAGAGCTAGCCTGGAAAGCTGTTGCTCAGCCTCATCTGCCCATGGCACTGCTCGCACAGAGGCACAGAGACTGGGGCTGCTTGCTTGTCTTGTCCCCTCAAACTTCAAACGTAGCTTAGGTGGTCCGTGCTGGGTGCTTGCGGCAGCCGTGCTCCGAAAATGCGAACGTCTGCAGATAGCTCGCAGGCAGAAAGAGCTAGCCTGGAAAGCTGTTGCTCAGCCTCATCTGCCCATGGCACTGCTCGCACAGAGGCACAGAGACTGGGGCTGCTTGCTTGTCTTGTCCCCTCAAACTTCAAACGTATCTTAGGTGGTCCGTGCCAGGCGCCTCCGGCAGCCCTGCTCCGAAAATGCGAACGTCTGCAGATAGCTCGCAGGCAGAAAGAGCTAGCCTGGAAAGCTGTTGCTCAGCCTCATCTGCCCATGGCACTGCTCGCACAGAGGCACAGAGACTGGGGCTGCTTGCTTGTCTTGTCCCCTCAAACTTCAAACGTAGCTTAGGAGGTCCGTGCTGGGTTCTTGCTGCAGCGCTGCTCCGAAAATGCGAACATCTGCAGATAGCTCGCAGGCAGAAAGAGCTAGCCTGGAAAGCTGTTGCTCAGCCTCATCTGCCCATGGCACTGCTCGCACAGAGGCACAGAGACGGGGGCTGCTTGCTTGTCTTGCCCCCTCAAACTTCAAACGTAGCTTAGGTGGTGTGTGCCGGGCGCATCCGGCAGCCCTGCTCTGAAAATGCGAACGTCTGCAGATAGCTCGCAGGCAGAAAGAGCTAGCCTGGAAAGCTGTTGCTCTGCCTCATCTGCCCATGGCACTGCTCGCACAGAGGCACAGAGACTGGGGCTGCTTGCTTGTCTTGTCCCCTCAAACTTCAAACGTAGCTTAGGTGGTCCGTCTCGGGCGCCTCCGGCAGCCCTGCTCCGAAAATGCGAACGTCTGCAGATAGCTCGCAGGCAGAAAGAGCTAGCCTGGAAAGCTGTTGCTCAGCCTCATCTGCCCATGGCACTGCTCGCACAGAGGCACAGAGACTGGGGCTGCTTGCTTGTCTTGTCCCCTCAAACTTCAAACGTAGCTTAGGTGGTCCGTCTCGGGCGCCTCCGGCAGCCCTGCTCCGAAAATGCGAACGTCTGCAGATAGCTCGCAGGCAGAAAGAGCTAGGCTGTAAAGCTGTTGCTCAGCCTCATCTGCCCATGGCACTGCTCGCACAGAGGCACAGAGACTGGGGCTGCTTGCTTGTCTTGTCCCCTCAAACTTCAAACGTAGCTTAGGTGGTCCGTCTCGGGCGCCTCCGGCAGCCCTGCTCCGAAAATGCGAACGTCTGCAGATAGCTCGCAGGCAGAAAGAGCTAGCCTGGAAAGCTGTTGCTCAGCCTCATCTGCCCATGGCACTGCTCGCACAGAGGCACAGAGACTGGGGCTGCTTGCTTGTCTTGTCCCCTCAAACTTCAAACGTAGCTTAGGTGGTCCGTGCTGGGTGCTTGCGGCAGCCCTGCTCCAAAAATGCGAACATCTGCAGATAGCTCGCAGGCAGAAAGAGCTAACCTGGAAAGCTGTTGCTCAGCGTCATCTGCCCATGGCACTGCTCGCACAGAGGCACAGAGACTGGGGCTGCTTGATTGTCTTGCCCCCTCAAACTTCAAACGTAGATTAGGTGGTCCGTGCCGGGCGCTTCGGGCAGCCCTGCTCCGAAAATGCGAACGTCTGCAGATAGCTCGCAGGCAGAAAGAGCTAGCCTGGAAAGCTGTTGCTCAGCCTCATCTGCCCATGGCACTGCTCGCACAGAGGCACAGAGACTGGGGCTGCTTGCTTGTCTTGTCCCCTCAAACTTCAAACGTAGCTTAGGTGGTCCGTGCTGGGTGCTTGCGGCAGCCCTGCTCCGAAAATGCGAACGTCTGCAGATAGCTCGCAGGCAGAAAGAGCTAGCCTGGAAAGCTGTTGCTCAGCCTCATCTTCCCATGGCACTGCTCGCACAGAGGCACAGAGACTGGGGCTGCTTGCTTGTCTTGCACCCTCAAACTTCAAACGTAGCTTAGGTGGTCTGTGCCGGGCGCCTCCGGCAGCCCTGCTCTGAAAATGCGAACGTCTGCAGATAGCTCGCAGGCAGAAAGAGCTAGCCTGGAAAGCTGTTGCTCAGCCTCATCTGCCCATGGCACTGCTCGCACAGAGGCACAGAGACTGGGGCTGCTTGCTTGTCTTGCCCCCTCAAACTTCAAACGTAGCTTAGGTGGTCTGTGCCGAGCGCATCCGGCAGCCCTGCTCCGAAAATGCGAACGTCTGCAGATAGCTCGCAGGCAGAAAGAGCTAGCCTGGAAAGCTGTTGCTCAGCCTCATCTGCCCATGGCACTGCTCGCACAGAGGCACAGAGACTGGGACTGCTTGCTTGTCTTGTCCCCTCAAACTTCAAACGTAGCTTAGGTGGTCTGTGCCGTGCGCCTCTGGCAGCCCTGCTCCGAAAATGCGAACGTCTGCAGATAGCTCGCAGGCAGAAAGAGCTAGTCTGGAAAGCTGTTGCTCAGCCTCATCTGCCCATGGCACTGCTCGCACAGAGGCACAGAGACTGGGGCTGCTTGCTTGTCTTGTCCCCTCAAACTTCAAACGTAGCTTAGGTGGTCCGTCTCGGGCGCTTCCGGCAGCCCTGCTCCAAAAATGCAAACGTCTGCAGATAGCTCGCAGGCAGAAAGAGCTAGCCTGGAAAGCTGTTGCTCAGCCTCATCTGCCCATGGCACTGCTCGCACAGAGGCACAGAGACTGGGGCTGCTTGCTTGTCTTGTCCCCTCAAACTTCAAACGTAGCTTAGGTGGTCTGTGCCGAGCGCATCCGGCAGCCCTGCTCCGAAAATGCGAACATATGCAGATAGCTCGCAGGCAGAAAGAGCTAGCCTGGAAAGCTGTTGCTCAGCCTCATCTGCCCATGGCACTGCTCGCACAGAGGCACAGAGACTGGGGCTGCTTGCTTGTCTTGTCCCCTCAAACTTCAAACGTAGCTTAGGTGGTCTGTGCCGGGCGCCTCCGGCAACCCTGCTCTGAAAATGCGAACGTCTGCAGATAGCTCGCAGGCAGAAAGAGCTAGCCTGGAAAGCTGTTGCTCAGCCTCATCTGCCCATGGCACTGCTCGCACAGAGGCACAGAGACTGGGGCTGCTTGCTTGTCTTGCCCCCTCAAACTTCAAACGTAGCTTAGGTGGTCTGTGCCGGGCGCCTCCGGCAGCCCTGCTCCGAAAATGCGAACATCTGCAGATAGCTCGCAGGCAGAAAGAGCTAGCCTGGAAAGCTGTTGCTCAGCCTCATCTGCCCATGGCACTGCTCGCACAGAGGCACAGAGACTGGGGCTGCTTGCTTGTCTTGTCCCCTCAAACTTCAAACGTAGCTTAGGTGGTCCGTCTCGGGCGCCTCCGGCAGCCCTGCTCCGAAAATGCGAACGTCTGCAGATAGCTCGCAGGCAGAAAGAGCTAGCCTGGAAAGCTGTTGCTCAGCCTCATCTGCCCATGGCACTGCTCGCACAGAGGCACAGAGACTGGGGCTGCTTGCTTGTCTTGTCCCCTCAAACTTCAAACGTAGCTTAGGTGGTCTGTGCCGGGCGCCTCCGGCAACCCTGCTCTGAAAATGCGAACGTCTGCAGATAGCTCGCAGGCAGAAAGAGCTAGCCTGGAAAGCTGTTGCTCAGCCTCATCTGCCCATGGCACTGCTCGCACAGAGGCACAGACACTGGGGCTGCTTGATTGTCTTGCCCCCTCAAACTTCAAACGTAGATTAGGTGGTTAGTGCCAGGCGCTTCGGGCAGCCCTGCTCCGAAAATGCGAACGTCTGCAGATAGGTCGCAGGCAGAAAGAGCTAGCCTGGAAAGCTGTTGCTCAGCCTCATCTGCCCATGGCACTGCTCGCACAGAGGCACAGAGACTGGGGCTGCTTGCTTGTCTTGTCCCCTCAAACTTCAAACGTAGCTTAGGTGGTCCGTGCTGGGTGCTTGCGGCAGCCCTGCTCCGAAAATGCGAACGTCTGCAGATAGCTCGCAGGCAGAAAGAGCTAGCCTGGAAAGCTGTTGCTCAGCCTCATCTGCCCATGGCACTGCTCGCACAGAGGCACAGAGACTGGGGCTGCTTGCTTGTCTTGCCCCCTCAAACTTCAAACGTAGCTTAGGTGGTCTGTGCCGGGCGCCTCCGGCAGCCCTGCTCCGAAAATGCGAACATATGCAGATAGCTCGCAGGCAGAAAGAGCTAGGCTGTAAAGCTGTTGCTCAGCCTCATCTGCCCATGGCACTGCTTGCACAGAGGCACAGAGACTGGGGCTGCTTGCTAGTCTTGCCCCCTCAAACTTCAAACGTAGCTTAGGTGGTCCGTGCCGGGCGGCTCCGGCAGCCCTGCTCCGAAAATGCGAACGTCTGCAGATAGCTCGCAGGCAGAAAGAGCTAGCCTGGAAAGCTGTTGCTCAGCCTCTTCTGCCCATGGCACTGCTCGCACAGAGGCACAGAGATTGGGGCTGCTTGCTTGTCTTGCCCCCTCAAACTTCAAACGTAGCTTAGGTGGTCCGTGCCGGGCGCCTCCAGCAGCCCTGCTCCGAAAATGCGAACGTCTGCAGATAGCTCGCAGGCAGAAAGAGCTAGCCTGGAAAGCTGTTGCTCAGCCTCATCTGCCCATGGCACTGCTCGCACAGAGGCACAGAGACTGGGGCTGCTTGCTTGTCTTGTCCCCTCAAACTTCAAACGTAGCTTAGGTGGTCCGTGCCGGGCACCTCCGTCAGCCCTGCTCCGAAAATGCAAACGTCTGCAGATAGATCGCAGGCAGAAAGAGCTAGCCTGGAAAGCTGTTGCTCAGCCTCATCTGCCCATGGCACTGCTCGCACAGAGGCACAGAGACTGGGGCTGCTTGCTTGTCTTGTCCCCTCAAACTTCAAACGTAGCTTAGGTGGTCCGTGCCGGGCGCCTCTGGCAGCCCTGCTCCAAAAATGCGAACGTCTGCAGATAGCTCGCAGGCAGAAAGAGCTAGCCTGGAAAGCTGTTGCTCAGCCTCATCTGCCCATGGCACTGCTCGCACAGAGGCACAGAGACTGGGGCTGCTTGCTTGTCTTGCCCCCTCAAACTTCAAACGTAGCTTAGGTGGTCTGTGCCGAGCGCATCCGGCAGCCCTGCTCCGAAAATGCGAACGTCTGCAGATAGCTCGCAGGCAGAAAGAGCTAGCCTGGAAAGCTGTTGCTCAGCCTCATCTGCCCATGGCACTGCTCGCACAGAGGCACAGAGACTGGGACTGCTTGCTTCTCTTGCCCCCTCAAACTTCAAACGTAGCTTAGGTGGTCTGTGCCGGGCGCCTCCGGCAGCCCTGCTCCGAAAATGCGAACGTCTGCAGATAGCTCGCAGGCAGAAAGAGCTAGCCTGGAAAGCTGTTGCTCAGCCTCATCTGCCCATGGCACTGCTCGCACAGAGGCACAGAGACTGGGGCTGCTTGCTTGTCTTGTCCCCTCAAACTTCAAACGTAGCTTAGGTGGTCCGTGCCGGGCGCTTCCGGCAGCCCTGCTCGGAAAATGCGAACGTCTGCAGATAGCTCGCAGGCAGAAAGAGCTAGCCTGGAAAGCTGTTGCTCAGCCTCATCTGCCCATGGCACTGCTCGCACAGAGGCACAGAGACTGGGGCTGCTTGCTTGTCTTGTCCCCTCAAACTTCAAACGTAGCTTAGGTGGTCCGTCTCGGGCGCCTCCGGCAGCCCTGCTCCGAAAATGCGAACGTCTGCAGATAGCTCGCAGGCAGAAAGAGCTAGCCTGGAAAGCTGTTGCTCAGCCTCATCTGCCCATGGCACTGCTCGCACAGAGGCACAGAGACTGGGGCTGCTTGCTTGTCTTGCCCCCTCAAACTTCAAACGTAAATTAGGTGGTCCGTGCCAGGCGCTTCGTGCAGCCCTGCTCCGAAAATGCGAACGTCTGCAGATAGCTCGCAGGCAGAAAGAGCTAGCCTGGAAAGCTGTTGCTCAGCCTCATCTGCCCATGGCACTGCTCGCACAGAGGCACAGAGACTGGGGCTGCTTGCTTGTCTTGCCCCCTCAAACTTCAAACGTAGCTTAGGTGGTCTGTGCCGGGCGCCTCCGGCAACCATGCTCTGAAAATGCGAACATATGCAGATAGCTCACAGGCAGAAAGAGCTAGCCTGGAAAGCTGTTGCTCAGCCTCATCTGCCCATGGCACTGCTCGCACAGAGGCACAGAGACTGGGGCTGCTTGCTTGTCTTGTCCCCTCAAACTTCAAACGTAGCTTAGGTGGTCTGTGCCGGGCGCCTCCGGCAACCCTGCTCTGAAAATGCGAACGTCTGCAGATAGCTCGCAGGCAGAAAGAGCTAGCCTGGAAAGCTGTTGCTCAGCCTCATCTGCCCATGGCACTGCTCGCACAGAGGCACAGACACTGGGGCTGCTTGATTGTCTTGCCCCCTCAAACTTCAAACGTAGATTAGGTGGTCCGTGCTGGGTGCTTGCGGCAGCCCTGCTCCGAAAACGCGAACGTCTGCAGATAGCTCGCAGGCAGAAAGAGCTAGCCTGGAAAGCTGTTGCTCAGCCTCATCTGCCCATGGCACTGCTCGCACAGAGGCACAGAGACTGGGGCTGCTTGCTTGTCTTGCCCCCTCAAACTTCAAACGTAGCTTAGGTGGTCTGTGCCGGGCGCCTCCGGCAGCCCTGCTCCGAAAATGCGAACATATGCAGATAGCTCGCAGGCAGAAAGAGCTAGGCTGTAAAGCTGTTGCTCAGCCTCATCTGCCCATGGCACTGCTTGCACAGAGGCACAGAGACTGGGGCTGCTTGCTAGTCTTGCCCCCTCAAACTTCAAACGTAGCTTAGGTGGTCCGTGCCGGGCGGCTCCGGCAGCCCTGCTCCGAAAATGCGAACGTCTGCAGATAGCTCGCAGGCAGAAAGAGCTAGCCTGGAAAGCTGTTGCTCAGCCTCTTCTGCCCATGGCACTGCTCGCACAGAGGCACAGAGATTGGGGCTGCTTGCTTGTCTTGCCCCCTCAAACTTCAAACGTAGCTTAGGTGGTCCGTGCCGGGCGCCTCCAGCAGCCCTGCTCCGAAAATGCGAACGTCTGCAGATAGCTCGCAGGCAGAAAGAGCTAGCCTGGAAAGCTGTTGCTCAGCCTCATCTGCCCATGGCACTGCTCGCACAGAGGCACAGAGACTGGGGCTGCTTGCTTGTCTTGTCCCCTCAAACTTCAAACGTAGCTTAGGTGGTCCGTGCCGGGCACCTCCGTCAGCCCTGCTCCGAAAATGCAAACGTCTGCAGATAGATCGCAGGCAGAAAGAGCTAGCCTGGAAAGCTGTTGCTCAGCCTCATCTGCCCATGGCACTGCTCGCACAGAGGCACAGAGACTGGGGCTGCTTGCTTGTCTTGTCCCATCAAACTTCAAACGTAGCTTAGGTGGTCCGTGCCGGGCGCCTCTGGCAGCCCTGCTCCAAAAATGCGAACGTCTGCAGATAGCTCGCAGGCAGAAAGAGCTAGCCTGGAAAGCTGTTGCTCAGCCTCATCTGCCCATGGCACTGCTCGCACAGAGGCACAGAGACTGGGGCTGCTTGCTTGTCTTGCCCCCTCAAACTTCAAACGTAGCTTAGGTGGTCTGTGCCGAGCGCATCCGGCAGCCCTGCTCCGAAAATGCGAACGTCTGCAGATAGCTCGCAGGCAGAAAGAGCTAGCCTGGAAAGCTGTTGCTCAGCCTCATCTGCCCATGGCACTGCTCGCACAGAGGCACAGAGACTGGGACTGCTTGCTTCTCTTGCCCCCTCAAACTTCAAACGTAGCTTAGGTGGTCTGTGCCGGGCGCCTCCGGCAGCCCTGCTCCGAAAATGCGAACGTCTGCAGATAGCTCGCAGGCAGAAAGAGCTAGCCTGGAAAGCTGTTGCTCAGCCTCATCTGCCCATGGCACTGCTCGCACAGAGGCACAGAGACTGGGGCTGCTTGCTTGTCTTGTCCCCTCAAACTTCAAACGTAGCTTAGGTGGTCCGTGCCGGGCGCTTCCGGCAGCCCTGCTCGGAAAATGCGAACGTCTGCAGATAGCTCGCAGGCAGAAAGAGCTAGCCTGGAAAGCTGTTGCTCTGCCTCATCTGCCCATGGCACTGCTCGCACAGAGGCACAGAGACTGGGGCTGCTTGCTTGTCTTGTCCCCTCAAACTTCAAACGTAGCTTAGGTGGTCCGTGCCGTGTGCTTGCGGCAGCCCTGCTCCGAAAATGCGAACGTCTGCAGATAGCTCGCAGGCAGAAAGAGCTAGCCTGGAAAGCTGTTGCTCAGCCTCATCTGCCCATGGCACTGCTCGCACAGAGGCACAGAGACTGGGGCTGCTTGCTTGTCTTGCCCCCTCAAACTTCAAACGTAAATTAGGTGGTCCGTGCCAGGCGCTTCGTGCAGCCCTGCTCCGAAAATGCGAACGTCTGCAGATAGCTCGCAGGCAGAAAGAGCTAGCCTGGAAAGCTGTTGCTCAGCCTCATCTGCCCATGGCACTGCTCGCACAGAGGCACAGAGACTGGGGCTGCTTGCTTGTCTTGCCCCCTCAAACTTCAAACGTAGCTTAGGTGGTCTGTGCCGGGCGCCTCCGGCAACCATGCTCTGAAAATGCGAACATATGCAGATAGCTCACAGGCAGAAAGAGCTAGCCTGGAAAGCTGTTGCTCAGCCTCATCTGCCCATGGCACTGCTCGCACAGAGGCACAGAGACTGGGGCTGCTTGCTTGTCTTGTCCCCTCAAACTTCAAACGTAGCTTAGGTGGTCCGTGCCGGGTGCCTCCGGCAGCCCTGCTCCGAAAATGCGAACGTCTGCAGATAGCTCGCAGGCAGAAAGAGCTAGCCTGGAAAGCTGTTGCTCAGCCTCATCTGCCCATGGCACTGCTCGCACAGAGGCACAGAGACTGGGGCTGCTTGATTGTCTTGTCCCCTCAAACTTCAAACGTAGCTTAGGTGGTCCGTGCTGGGTGCTTGCGGCAGCCCTGCTCCGAAAATGCGAACATCTGCAGATAGCTCGCAGGCAGAAAGAGCTAGCCTGGAAAGCTGTTGCTCAGCGTCATCTGCCCATGGCACTGCTCGCACAGAGGCACAGAGACGGGGGCTGCTTGCTTGTCTTGCCCCCTCAAACTTCAAACGTAGCTTAGGTGGTCCGTGCCGGGCGCCTCCAGCAGCCCTGCTCCGAAAATGCGAACGTCTGCAGATAGATCGCAGGCAGAAAGAGCTAGCCTGGAAAGCTGTTGCTCAGCCTCATCTGCCCATGGCACTGCTCGCACAGAGGCACAGAGACTGGGGCTGCTTGCTTGTCTTGCCCCCTCAAACTTCAAAAGTAGCTTAGGTATACTGTGCCGGGCGCCTCCGGCAGCCCTGCTCCGAAAATGCGAACATATGCAGATAGCTCGCAGGCAGAAAGAGCTAGGCTGTAAAGCTGTTGCTCAGCCTCATCTGCCCATGGCACTGCTCGCACAGAGGCACAGAGACTGGGGCTGCTTGCTTGTCTTGCCCCCTCAAACTTCAAACGTAGCTTAGGTGGTCTGTGCCGAGCGCATCCGGCAGCCCTGCTCCGAAAATGCGAACGTCTGCAGATAGCTCGCAGGCAGAAAGAGCTAGCCTGGAAAGCTGTTGCTCAGCCTCATCTGCCCATGGCACTGCTCGCACAGAGGCACAGAGACTGGGGCTGCTTGCTTGTCTTGTCCCCTCAAACTTCAAACGTAGCTTAGGTGGTCTGTGCCGGGCTGTTACGGCAACCCTGCTCTGAAAATGCGAACGTCTGCAGATAGCTCGCAGGCAGAAAGAGCTAGCCTGGAAAGCTGTTGCTCAGCCTCATCTGCCCATGGCACTGCTCGCACAGAGGCACAGAGACTGGGGCTGCTTGCTTGTCTTGCCCCCTCAAACTTCAAACGTAGCTTAGGTGGTCTGTGCCGGGCGCCTCCGGCAGCCCTGCTCCGAAAATGCGAACATCTGCAGATAGCTCGCAGGCAGAAAGAGCTAGCCTGGAAAGCTGTTGCTCAGCCTCATCTGCCCATGGCACTGCTCGCACAGAGGCACAGAGACTGGGGCTGCTTGCTTGTCTTGTCCCCTCAAACTTCAAACGTAGCTTAGGTGGTCCGTCTCGGGCGCCTCCGGCAGCCCTGCTCCGAAAATGCGAACGTCTGCAGATAGCTCGCAGGCAGAAAGAGCTAGCCTGGAAAGCTGTTGCTCAGCCTCATCTGCCCATGGCACTGCTCGCACAGAGGCACAGAGACTGGGGCTGCTTGCTTGTCTTGTCCCCTCAAACTTCAAACGTAGCTTAGGTGGTCTGTGCCGGGCGCCTCCGGCAACCCTGCTCTGAAAATGCGAACGTCTGCAGATAGCTCGCAGGCAGAAAGAGCTAGCCTGGAAAGCTGTTGCTCAGCCTCATCTGCCCATGGCACTGCTCGCACAGAGGCACAGACACTGGGGCTGCTTGATTGTCTTGCCCCCTCAAACTTCAAACGTAGATTAGGTGGTTAGTGCCAGGCGCTTCGGGCAGCCCTGCTCCGAAAACGCGAACGTCTGCAGATAGCTCGCAGGCAGAAAGAGCTAGCCTGGAAAGCTGTTGCTCAGCCTCATCTGCCCATGGCACTGCTCGCACAGAGGCACAGAGACTGGGGCTGCTTGCTTGTCTTGTCCCCTCAAACTTCAAACGTAGCTTAGGTGGTCCGTGCTGGGTGCTTGCGGCAGCCCTGCTCCGAAAATGCGAACGTCTGCAGATAGCTCGCAGGCAGAAAGAGCTAGCCTGGAAAGCTGTTGCTCAGCCTCATCTGCCCATGGCACTGCTCGCACAGAGGCACAGAGACTGGGGCTGCTTGCTTGTCTTGCCCCCTCAAACTTCAAACGTAGCTTAGGTGGTGTGTGCCGGGCGCCTCCGGCAGCCCTGCTCCGAAAATGCGAACATATGCAGATAGCTCGCAGGCAGAAAGAGCTAGGCTGTAAAGCTGTTGCTCAGCCTCATCTGCCCATGGCACTGCTTGCACAGAGGCACAGAGACTGGGGCTGCTTGCTAGTCTTGCCCCCTCAAACTTCAAACGTAGCTTAGGTGGTCCGTGCCGGGCGGCTCCGGCAGCCCTGCTCCGAAAATGCGAACGTCTGCAGATAGCTCGCAGGCAGAAAGAGCTAGCCTGGAAAGCTGTTGCTCAGCCTCTTCTGCCCATGGCACTGCTCGCACAGAGGCACAGAGATTGGGGCTGCTTGCTTGTCTTGCCCCCTCAAACTTCAAACGTAGCTTAGGTGGTCCGTGCCGGGCGCCTCCAGCAGCCCTGCTCCGAAAATGCGAACGTCTGCAGATAGCTCGCAGGCAGAAAGAGCTAGCCTGGAAAGCTGTTGCTCAGCCTCATCTGCCCATGGCACTGCTCGCACAGAGGCACAGAGACTGGGGCTGCTTGCTTGTCTTGTCCCCTCAAACTTCAAACGTAGCTTAGGTGGTCCGTGCCGGGCGCCTCTGGCAGCCCTGCTCCAAAAATGCGAACGTCTGCAGATAGCTCGCAGGCAGAAAGAGCTAGCCTGGAAAGCTGTTGCTCAGCCTCATCTGCCCATGGCACTGCTCGCACAGAGGCACAGAGACTGGGGCTGCTTGCTTGTCTTGCCCCCTCAAACTTCAAACGTAGCTTAGGTGGTCTGTGCCGAGCGCATCCGGCAGCCCTGCTCCGAAAATGCGAACGTCTGCAGATAGCTCGCAGGCAGAAAGAGCTAGCCTGGAAAGCTGTTGCTCAGCCTCATCTGCCCATGGCACTGCTCGCACAGAGGCACAGAGACTGGGACTGCTTGCTTGTCTTGTCCCCTCAAACTTCAAACGTAGCTTAGGTGGTCTGTGCCGGGCGCCTCCGGCAGCCCTGCTACGAAAATGCGAACGTCTGCAGATAGCTCGCAGGCAGAAAGAGCTAGCCTGGAAAGCTGTTGCTCAGCCTCATCTGCCCATGGCACTGCTCGCACAGAGGCACAGAGACTGGGGCTGCTTGCTTGTCTTGCCCCCTCAAACTTCAAACGTAAATTAGGTGGTCCGTGCCAGGCGCTTCGTGCAGCCCTGCTCCGAAAATGCGAACGTCTGCAGATAGCTCGCAGGCAGAAAGAGCTAGCCTGGAAAGCTGTTGCTCAGCCTCATCTGCCCATGGCACTGCTCGCACAGAGGCACAGAGACTGGGGCTGCTTGCTTGTCTTGCCCCCTCAAACTTCAAACGTAGCTTAGGTGGTCTGTGCCGGGCGCCTCCGGCAACCATGCTCTGAAAATGCGAACATATGCAGATAGCTCACAGGCAGAAAGAGCTAGCCTGGAAAGCTGTTGCTCAGCCTCATCTGCCCATGGCACTGCTCGCACAGAGGCACAGAGACTGGGGCTGCTTGCTTGTCTTGTCCCCTCAAACTTCAAACGTAGCTTAGGTGGTCCGTGCCGGGTGCCTCCGGCAGCCCTGCTCCGAAAATGCGAACGTCTGCAGATAGCTCGCAGGCAGAAAGAGCTAGCCTGGAAAGCTGTTGCTCAGCCTCATCTGCCCATGGCACTGCTCGCACAGAGGCACAGAGACTGGGGCTGCTTGATTGTCTTGTCCCCTCAAACTTCAAACGTAGCTTAGGTGGTCCGTGCTGGGTGCTTGCGGCAGCCCTGCTCCGAAAATGCGAACATCTGCAGATAGCTCGCAGGCAGAAAGAGCTAGCCTGGAAAGCTGTTGCTCAGCGTCATCTGCCCATGGCACTGCTCGCACAGAGGCACAGAGACGGGGGCTGCTTGCTTGTCTTGCCCCCTCAAACTTCAAACGTAGCTTAGGTGGTCCGTGCCGGGCGCCTCCAGCAGCCCTGCTCCGAAAATGCGAACGTCTGCAGATAGCTCGCAGGCAGAAAGAGCTAGCCTGGAAAGCTGTTGCTCAGCCTCATCTGCCCATGGTACTGCTCGCACAGAGGCACAGAGACTGGGGCTGCTTGCTTGTCTTGTCCCCTCAAACTTCAAACGTAGCTTAGGAGGTCCGTGCTGGGTTCTTCCTGCAGCGCTGCTCCGAAAATGCGAACATCTGCAGATAGCTCGAAGGCAGAAAGAGCTAGCCTGGAAAACTGTTGCTCAGCCTTATCTGCCCATGGCACTGCTCGCACAGAGGCACAGAGACTGGGGATGCTTGCTTGTCTTGCCCCCTCAAACTTCAAACGTAGCTTAGGTGGTCCGTGCCGGGCTCCTCTTGCAGCCCTGCTCCGAAAATGCGAACGTCTGCAGATAGCTCGCAGGCAGAAAGAGCTAGCCTGGAAAGCTGTTGCTCAGCCTCATCTGCCCATGGCACTGCTCGCACAGAGGCACAGAGACTGGGGCTGCTTGCTTGTCTTGCCCCCTCAAACTTCAAAAGTAGCTTAGGTATACTGTGCCGGGCGCCTCCGGCAGCCCTGCTCCGAAAATGCGAACATATGCAGATAGCTCGCAGGCAGAAAGAGCTAGCCTGGAAAGCTGTTGCTCAGCCTCATCTGCCCATGGCACTGCTCGCACAGAGGCACAGAGACTGGGGCTGCTTGCTTGTCTTGCCCCCTCAAACTTCAAACGTAGCTTAGGTGGTCCGTGCCGGGCGCCTCCAGCAGCCCTGCTCAGAAAATGCGAACGTCTGCAGATAGCTCGCAGGCAGAAAGAGCTAGCCTGGAAAGCTGTTGCTCAGCCTCATCTGCCCATGGCACTGCTCGCACAGAGGCACAGAGACTGGGGCTGCTTGCTTGTCTTGTCCCCTCAAACTTCAAACGTAGCTTAGGAGGTCCGTGCTGGGTTCTTGCTGCAGCGCTGCTCCGAAAATGCGAACATCTGCAGATAGCTCGCAGGCAGAAAGAGCTAGCCTGGAAAGCTGTTGCTCAGCCTCATCTGCCCATGGCACTGCTCGCACAGAGGCACAGAGACTGGGGCTGCTTGCTTGTCTTGTCCCCTCAAACTTCAAACGTAGCTTAGGTGGTCTGTGCCGGGCGCCTCCGGCAGCCCTGCTCTGAAAATGTGAACGTCTGCAGATAGCTCGCAGGCAGAAAGAGCTAGCCTGGAAAGCTGTTGCTCAGCCTCATCTGCCCATGGCACTGCTCGCACAGAGGCACAGAGACTGGGGCTGTTTGCTTGTCTTGCCCCCTCAAACTTCAAACGTAGCTTAGGTGGTCCGTGCCGAGCGCATCCGGCAGCCCTGCTTTGAAAATGCGAACGTCTGCAGATAGCTCGCAGGCAGAAAGAGCTAGCCTGGAAAGCTGTTGCTCAGCCTCATCTGCCCATGGCACTGCTCGCACAGAGGCACAGAGACTGGGGCTGCTTGCTTCTCTTCCCCCTCAAACTTCAAACGTAGCTTAGGTGGTCCGTGCCGGGCGCCTCCGGCAGCCCTGCTCCGAAAATGCGAACGTCTGCAGATAACTCGCAGGCAGAAAGAGCTAGCCTGGAAAGCTGTTGCTCAGCCTCATCTGCCCATGGCACTGCTCGCACAGAGGCACAGAGACTGGGGCTGCTTGCTTGTCTTGTCCCCTCAAACTTCAAACGTAGCTTAGGTGGTCCGTCTCAGGCGCCTCCGGCAGCCCTGCTCCGAAAATGCGAACGTCTGCAGATAGCTCGCAGGCAGAAAGAGCTAGCCTGGAAAGCTGTTGCTCAGCCTCATCTGCCCATGGCACTGCTCGCACAGAGGCACAGAGACTGGGGCTGCTTGCTTGTCTTGTCCCCTCAAACTTCAAACGTAGCTTAGGTGGTCCGTGCTGGGTTCTTGCGGCAGCGCTGCTCCGAAAATGCGAACATCTGCAGATAGCTCGCAGGCAGAAAGAGCTAGCCTGGAAAGCTGTTGCTCAGCCTCATCTGCCCATGGCACTGCTCGCACAGAGGCACAGAGACTGGGGCTGCTTGCTTGTCTTGCCCCCTCAAACTTCAAACGTAAATTAGGTGGTCCGTGCCAGGCGCTTCGTGCAGCCCTGCTCCGAAAATGCGAACGTCTGCAGATAGCTCGCAGGCAGAAAGAGCTAGCCTGGAAAGCTGTTGCTCAGCCTCATCTGCCCATGGCACTGCTCGCACAGAGGCACAGAGACTGGGGCTGCTTGCTTGTCTTGCCCCCTCAAACTTCAAACGTAGCTTAGGTGGTCTGTGCCGGGCGCCTCCGGCAACCATGCTCTGAAAATGCGAACATATGCAGATAGCTCGCAGGCAGAAAGAGCTAGCCTGGAAAGCTGTTGCTCAGCCTCATCTGCCCATGGCACTGCTCGCACAGAGGCACAGAGACTGGGGCTGCTTGCTTGTCTTGTCCCCTCAAACTTCAAACGTAGCTTAGGTGGTCCGTGCCGGGTGCTTGCGGCAGCCCTGTCCAAAAAAGCGAACATCTGCAGATAGCTCGCAGGCAGAAAGAGCTAGCCTGGAAAGCTGTTGCTCAGCCTCATCTGCCCATGGCACTGCTCGCACAGAGGCACAGAGACTGGGGCTGCTTGCTTGTCTTGCCCCCTCAAACTTCAAACGTAGCTTAGGTGGTCTGTGCCGGGCGCCTCCGGCAACCATGCTCTGAAAATGCGAACATATGCAGATAGCTCGCAGGCAGAAAGAGCTAGCCTGGAAAGCTGTTGCTCAGCCTCATCTGCCCATGGCACTGCTCGCACAGAGGCACAGAGACTGGGGCTGCTTGCTTGTCTTGTCCCCTCAAACTTCAAACGTAGCTTAGGTGGTCCGTGCTGGGTGCTTGCGGCAACCCTGTCCAAAAAAGCGAACATATGCAGATAGCTCGCAGGCAGAAAGAGCTAGCCTGGAAAGCTGTTGCTCAGCCTCATCTGCCCATGGCACTGCTCGCACAGAGGCACAGAGACTGGGGCTACTTGATTGTCTTGCCCCCTCAAACTTCAAACGTAGATTAGGTGGTCCGTGCCAGGCGCTTCGCTCAGCCCTGCTCCGAAAATGCGAACGTCTGCAGATAGCTCGCAGGCAGAAAGAGCTAGCCTGGAAAGCTGTTGCTCAGCCTCATCTGCCCATGGCACTGCTCGCACAGAGGCACAGAGACTGGGGCTGCTTGCTTGTCTTGTCCCCTCAAACTTCAAACGTAGCTTAGGTGGTCCGTGCTGGGTGCTTGCGGCAGCCCTGCTCCGAAAATGCGAACATCTGCAGATAGCTCGCAGGCAGAAAGAGCTAGCCTGGAAAGCTGTTGCTCAGCCTCATCTGCCCATGGCACTGCTCGCGCAGAGGCACAGAGACTGGGGCTGCTTGCTTGTCTTGCCCCCTCAAACTTCAAACGTAGCTTAGGAGGTCCGTGCTGGGTTCTTCCTGCAGCGCTGCTCCGAAAATGCGAACATCTGCAGATAGCTCGCAGGCAGAAAGAGCTAGCCTGGAAAGCTGTTGCTCAGCCTCATCTGCCCATGGTACTGCTCGCACAGAGGCACAGAGACTGGGGCTGCTTGCTTGTCTTGTCCCCTCAAACTTCAAACGTAGCTTAGGAGGTCCGTGCTGGGTTCTTCCTGCAGCGCTGCTCCGAAAATGCGAACATCTGCAGATAGCTCGAAGGCAGAAAGAGCTAGCCTGGAAAACTGTTGCTCAGCCTCATCTGCCCATGGCACTGCTCGCACAGAGGCACAGAGACTGGGGATGCTTGCTTGTCTTGTCCCCTCAAACTTCAAACGTAGCTTAGGTGGTCCGTGCCGGGCGCCTCCGGCAGCCCCGCTGCGAAAATGCGAACGTCTGCAGATAGCTCGCAGGCAGAAAGAGCTAGCCTGGAAAGCTGTTGCTCAGCCTCATCTGCCCATGGCACTGCTCGCACAGAGGCACAGAGACTGGGGCTGCTTGCTTGTCTTGCCCCCTCAAACTTCAAACGTAGCTTAGGTGGTCCGTGCCGGGCGCCTCCAGCAGCCCTGCTCCAAAAATGCGAACGTCTGCAGATAGCTCGCAGGCAGAAAGAGCTAGCCTGGAAAGCTGTTGCTCAGCCTCATCTGCCCATGGCACTGCTCGCACAGAGGCACAGAGACTGGGGCTGCTGGCTTGTCTTGTCCCCTCAAACTTCAAACGTAGCTTAGGTGGTCTGTGCCGGGCGCATCCGGCAGCCCTGCTTTGAAAATGCGAACGTCTGCAGATAGCTAGCAGGCAGAAAGAGCTAGCCTGGAAAGCTGTTGCTCAGCCTCATCTGCCCATGGCACTGCTCGCACAGAGGCACAGAGACTGGGGCTGCTTGCTTGTCTTGCCCCCTCAAACTTCAAACGTAGATTAGGTGGTCCGTGCCGGGCGCCTCCGGCAGCCCTGCTCCGAAAATGCGAACGTCTGCAGATAGCTAGCAGGCAGAAAGAGCTAGCCTGGAAAACTGTTGCTCAGCCTCATCTGCTCATGGCACTGCTCGCACAGAGGCACAGAGACTGGGGCTGCTTGCTTGTCTTGTCCCCTCAAACTTGAAACGTATTTTAGGTGGTCTCTGCCGGGCGCCTGCGGCAGACCTGCTCCGAAAATGCGAACATCTGCAGATAGCTCGCAGGCAGAAAGAGCTAGCCTGGAAAGCTGTTGCTCAGCCTCATGTGCCCATGGCACTGCTCGCACAGAGGCACAGAGACTGGGGCTGCTTGCTTGTCTTGTCCCCTCAAACTTCAAACGTAGCTTAGGTGGTCTGTGCCGGGCGACTCCGTCAGACCTGCTCCGAAAATGCAAACGTCTGCAGATAGCTCGCAGGCAGAAAGAGCTAGCCTGGAAAGCTGTTGCTCAGCCTCATCTGCCCATGGCACTGCTCGCACAGAGGCACAGAGACTGGGGCTGCTTGCTTGTCTTGCTCCCTCAAACTTCAAACGTAGCTTAGGTGGTCCGTGCCGGGCGCCTCCGGCAGCCCTGCTCCGAAAATGCGAACGTCTGCAGATAGCTCGCAGGCAGAAAGAGCTAGCCTGGAAAGCTGTTGCTCAGCCTCATCTGCCCATGGCACTGCTCGCACAGAGGCACAGAGACTGGGGCTGCTTGCTTGTCTTGCCCCCTCAAACTTCAAACGTAGCTTAGGAGGTCCGTGCTGGGTTCTTCCTGCAGCGCTGCTCCGAAAATGCGAACATCTGCAGATAGCTCGCAGGCAGAAAGAGCTAGCCTGGAAAGCTGTTGCTCAGCCTCATCTGCCCATGGTACTGCTCGCACAGAGGCACAGAGACTGGGGCTGCTTGCTTGTCTTGTCCCCTCAAACTTCAAACGTAGCTTAGGAGGTCCGTGCTGGGTTCTTCCTGCAGCGCTGCTCCGAAAATGCGAACATCTGCAGATAGCTCGAAGGCAGAAAGAGCTAGCCTGGAAAACTGTTGCTCAGCCTCATCTGCCCATGGCACTGCTCGCACAGAGGCACAGAGACTGGGGATGCTTGCTTGTCTTGTCCCCTCAAACTTCAAACGTAGCTTAGGTGGTCCGTGCCGGGCGCCTCCGGCAGCCCCGCTCCGAAAATGCGAACGTCTGCAGATAGCTCGCAGGCAGAAAGAGCTAGCCTGGAAAGCTGTTGCTCAGCCTCATCTGCCCATGGCACTGCTCGCACAGAGGCACAGAGACTGGGGCTGCTTGCTTGTCTTGCCCCCTCAAACTTCAAACGTAGCTTAGGTGGTCCGTGCCGGGCGCCTCCAGCAGCCCTGCTCCGAAAATGCGAACGTCTGCAGATAGCTCGCAGGCAGAAAGAGCTAGCCTGGAAAGCTGTTGCTCAGCCTCATCTGCCCATGGCACTGCTCGCACAGAGGCACAGAGACTGGGGCTGCTGGCTTGTCTTGTCCCCTCAAACTTCAAACGTAGCTTAGGTGGTCTGTGCCGGGCGCATCCGGCAGCCCTGCTTTGAAAATGCGAACGTCTGCAGATAGCTCGCAGGCAGAAAGAGCTAGCCTGGAAAGCTGTTGCTCAGCCTCATCTGCCCATGGCACTGCTCGCACAGAGGCACAGAGACTGGGGCTGCTTGCTTGTCTTGCCCCCTCAAACTTCAAACGTAGCTTAGGTGGTCCGTGCCGGGCGCCTCCGGCAGCCCTGCTCCGAAAATGCGAACGTCTGCAGATAGCTAGCAGGCAGAAAGAGCTAGCCTGGAAAACTGTTGCTCAGCCTCATCTGCTCATGGCACTGCTCGCACAGAGGCACAGAGACTGGGGCTGCTTGCTTGTCTTGTCCCCTCAAACTTGAAACGTATTTTAGGTGGTCTCTGCCGGGCGCCTCCGGCAGACCTGCTCCGAAAATGCGAACATCTGCAGATAGCTCGCAGGCAGAAAGAGCTAGCCTGGAAAGCTGTTGCTCAGCCTCATCTGCCCATGGCACTGCTCGCACAGAGGCACAGAGACTGGGGCTGCTTGCTTGTCTTGTCCCCTCAAACTTCAAACGTAGCTTAGGTGGTCTGTGCCGGGCGACTCCGTCAGACCTGCTCCGAAAATCAAACGTCTGCAGATAGCTCGCAGGCAGAAAGAGCTAGCCTGGAAAGCTGTTGCTCAGCCTCATCTGCCCATGGCACTGCTCGCACAGAGGCACAGAGACTGGGGCTGCTTGCTTGTCTTGCTCCCTCAAACTTCAAACGTAGCTTAGGTGGTCCGTGCCGGGCGCCTCCGGCAGCCCTGCTCCGAAAATGCGAACGTCTGCAGATAGCTCGCAGGCAGAAAGAGCTAGCCTGGAAAGCTGTTGCTCAGCCTCATCTGCCCATGGCACTGCTCGCACAGAGGCACAGAGACTGGGGCTGCTTGCTTGTCTTGCCCCCTCAAACTTCAAACGTAGCTTAGGTGGTCTGTGCCGAGCGCATCCGGCAGCCCTGCTCCGAAAATGCGAACGTCTGCAGATAGCTCGCAGGCAGAAAGAGCTAGCCTGGAAAGCTGTTGCTCAGCCTCATCTGCCCATGGCACTGCTCGCACAGAGGCACAGAGACTGGGACTGCTTGCTTCTCTTGCCCCCTCAAACTTCAAACGTAGCTTAGGTGGTCTGTGCCGGGCGCCTCCGGCAGCCCTGCTACGAAAATGCGAACGTCTGCAGATAGCTCGCAGGCAGAAAGAGCTAGCCTGGAAAGCTGTTGCTCAGCCTCATCTGCCCATGGCACTGCTCGCACAGAGGCACAGAGACTGGGGCTGCTTGCTTGTCTTGCCCCCTCAAACTTCAAACGTAAATTAGGTGGTCCGTGCCAGGCGCTTCGTGCAGCCCTGCTCCGAAAATGCGAACGTCTGCAGATAGCTCGCAGGCAGAAAGAGCTAGCCTGGAAAGCTGTTGCTCAGCCTCATCTGCCCATGGCACTGCTCGCACAGAGGCACAGAGACTGGGGCTGCTTGCTTGTCTTGCCCCCTCAAACTTCAAACGTAGCTTAGGTGGTCTGTGCCGGGCGCCTCCGGCAACCATGCTCTGAAAATGCGAACATATGCAGATAGCTCACAGGCAGAAAGAGCTAGCCTGGAAAGCTGTTGCTCAGCCTCATCTGCCCATGGCACTGCTCGCACAGAGGCACAGAGACTGGGGCTGCTTGCTTGTCTTGTCCCCTCAAACTTCAAACGTAGCTTAGGTGGTCCGTGCCGGGTGCCTCCGGCAGCCCTGCTCCGAAAATGCGAACGTCTGCAGATAGCTCGCAGGCAGAAAGAGCTAGCCTGGAAAGCTGTTGCTCAGCCTCATCTGCCCATGGCACTGCTCGCACAGAGGCACAGAGACTGGGGCTGCTTGATTGTCTTGTCCCCTCAAACTTCAAACGTAGCTTAGGTGGTCCGTGCTGGGTGCTTGCGGCAGCCCTGCTCCGAAAATGCGAACATCTGCAGATAGCTCGCAGGCAGAAAGAGCTAGCCTGGAAAGCTGTTGCTCAGCGTCATCTGCCCATGGCACTGCTCGCACAGAGGCACAGAGACGGGGGCTGCTTGCTTGTCTTGCCCCCTCAAACTTCAAACGTAGCTTAGGTGGTCCGTGCCGGGCGCCTCCAGCAGCCCTGCTCCGAAAATGCGAACGTCTGCAGATAGCTCGCAGGCAGAAAGAGCTAGCCTGGAAAGCTGTTGCTCAGCCTCATCTGCCCATGGTACTGCTCGCACAGAGGCACAGAGACTGGGGCTGCTTGCTTGTCTTGTCCCCTCAAACTTCAAACGTAGCTTAGGAGGTCCGTGCTGGGTTCTTCCTGCAGCGCTGCTCCGAAAATGCGAACATCTGCAGATAGCTCGAAGGCAGAAAGAGCTAGCCTGGAAAACTGTTGCTCAGCCTTATCTGCCCATGGCACTGCTCGCACAGAGGCACAGAGACTGGGGATGCTTGCTTGTCTTGCCCCCTCAAACTTCAAACGTAGCTTAGGTGGTCCGTGCCGGGCTCCTCTTGCAGCCCTGCTCCGAAAATGCGAACGTCTGCAGATAGCTCGCAGGCAGAAAGAGCTAGCCTGGAAAGCTGTTGCTCAGCCTCATCTGCCCATGGCACTGCTCGCACAGAGGCACAGAGACTGGGGCTGCTTGCTTGTCTTGCCCCCTCAAACTTCAAAAGTAGCTTAGGTATACTGTGCCGGGCGCCTCCGGCAGCCCTGCTCCGAAAATGCGAACATATGCAGATAGCTCGCAGGCAGAAAGAGCTAGCCTGGAAAGCTGTTGCTCAGCCTCATCTGCCCATGGCACTGCTCGCACAGAGGCACAGAGACTGGGGCTGCTTGCTTGTCTTGCCCCCTCAAACTTCAAACGTAGCTTAGGTGGTCCGTGCCGGGCGCCTCCAGCAGCCCTGCTCAGAAAATGCGAACGTCTGCAGATAGCTCGCAGGCAGAAAGAGCTAGCCTGGAAAGCTGTTGCTCAGCCTCATCTGCCCATGGCACTGCTCGCACAGAGGCACAGAGACTGGGGCTGCTTGCTTGTCTTGTCCCCTCAAACTTCAAACGTAGCTTAGGAGGTCCGTGCTGGGTTCTTGCTGCAGCGCTGCTCCGAAAATGCGAACATCTGCAGATAGCTCGCAGGCAGAAAGAGCTAGCCTGGAAAGCTGTTGCTCAGCCTCATCTGCCCATGGCACTGCTCGCACAGAGGCACAGAGACTGGGGCTGCTTGCTTGTCTTGTCCCCTCAAACTTCAAACGTAGCTTAGGTGGTCTGTGCCGGGCGCCTCCGGCAGCCCTGCTCTGAAAATGTGAACGTCTGCAGATAGCTCGCAGGCAGAAAGAGCTAGCCTGGAAAGCTGTTGCTCAGCCTCATCTGCCCATGGCACTGCTCGCACAGAGGCACAGAGACTGGGGCTGTTTGCTTGTCTTGCCCCCTCAAACTTCAAACGTAGCTTAGGTGGTCCGTGCCGAGCGCATCCGGCAGCCCTGCTCCGAAAATGCGAACGTCTGCAGATAGCTCGCAGGCAGAAAGAGCTAGCCTGGAAAGCTGTTGCTCAGCCTCATCTGCCCATGGCACTGCTCGCACAGAGGCACAGAGACTGGGGCTGCTTGCTTCTCTTCCCCCTCAAACTTCAAACGTAGCTTAGGTGGTCCGTGCCGGGCGCCTCCGGCAGCCCTGCTCCGAAAATGCGAACGTCTGCAGATAACTCGCAGGCAGAAAGAGCTAGCCTGGAAAGCTGTTGCTCAGCCTCATCTGCCCATGGCACTGCTCGCACAGAGGCACAGAGACTGGGGCTGCTTGCTTGTCTTGTCCCCTCAAACTTCAAACGTAGCTTAGGTGGTCCGTCTCAGGCGCCTCCGGCAGCCCTGCTCCGAAAATGCGAACGTCTGCAGATAGCTCGCAGGCAGAAAGAGCTAGCCTGGAAAGCTGTTGCTCAGCCTCATCTGCCCATGGCACTGCTCGCACAGAGGCACAGAGACTGGGGCTGCTTGCTTGTCTTGTCCCCTCAAACTTCAAACGTAGCTTAGGTGGTCCGTGCTGGGTTCTTGCGGCAGCGCTGCTCCGAAAATGCGAACATCTGCAGATAGCTCGCAGGCAGAAAGAGCTAGCCTGGAAAGCTGTTGCTCAGCCTCATCTGCCCATGGCACTGCTCGCACAGAGGCACAGAGACTGGGGCTGCTTGCTTGTCTTGCCCCCTCAAACTTCAAACGTAAATTAGGTGGTCCGTGCCAGGCGCTTCGTGCAGCCCTGCTCCGAAAATGCGAACGTCTGCAGATAGCTCGCAGGCAGAAAGAGCTAGCCTGGAAAGCTGTTGCTCAGCCTCATCTGCCCATGGCACTGCTCGCACAGAGGCACAGAGACTGGGGCTGCTTGCTTGTCTTGCCCCCTCAAACTTCAAACGTAGCTTAGGTGGTCTGTGCCGGGCGCCTCCGGCAACCATGCTCTGAAAATGCGAACATATGCAGATAGCTCGCAGGCAGAAAGAGCTAGCCTGGAAAGCTGTTGCTCAGCCTCATCTGCCCATGGCACTGCTCGCACAGAGGCACAGAGACTGGGGCTGCTTGCTTGTCTTGTCCCCTCAAACTTCAAACGTAGCTTAGGTGGTCCGTGCCGGGTGCTTGCGGCAGCCCTGTCCAAAAAAGCGAACATCTGCAGATAGCTCGCAGGCAGAAAGAGCTAGCCTGGAAAGCTGTTGCTCAGCCTCATCTGCCCATGGCACTGCTCGCACAGAGGCACAGAGACTGGGGCTGCTTGCTTGTCTTGCCCCCTCAAACTTCAAACGTAGCTTAGGTGGTCTGTGCCGGGCGCCTCCGGCAACCATGCTCTGAAAATGCGAACATATGCAGATAGCTCGCAGGCAGAAAGAGCTAGCCTGGAAAGCTGTTGCTCAGCCTCATCTGCCCATGGCACTGCTCGCACAGAGGCACAGAGACTGGGGCTGCTTGCTTGTCTTGTCCCCTCAAACTTCAAACGTAGCTTAGGTGGTCCGTGCTGGGTGCTTGCGGCAACCCTGTCCAAAAAAGCGAACATATGCAGATAGCTCGCAGGCAGAAAGAGCTAGCCTGGAAAGCTGTTGCTCAGCCTCATCTGCCCATGGCACTGCTCGCACAGAGGCACAGAGACTGGGGCTACTTGATTGTCTTGCCCCCTCAAACTTCAAACGTAGATTAGGTGGTCCGTGCCAGGCGCTTCGCTCAGCCCTGCTCCGAAAATGCGAACGTCTGCAGATAGCTCGCAGGCAGAAAGAGCTAGCCTGGAAAGCTGTTGCTCAGCCTCATCTGCCCATGGCACTGCTCGCACAGAGGCACAGAGACTGGGGCTGCTTGCTTGTCTTGTCCCCTCAAACTTCAAACGTAGCTTAGGTGGTCCGTGCTGGGTGCTTGCGGCAGCCCTGCTCCGAAAATGCGAACATCTGCAGATAGCTCGCAGGCAGAAAGAGCTAGCCTGGAAAGCTGTTGCTCAGCCTCATCTGCCCATGGCACTGCTCGCGCAGAGGCACAGAGACTGGGGCTGCTTGCTTGTCTTGCCCCCTCAAACTTCAAACGTAGCTTAGGAGGTCCGTGCTGGGTTCTTCCTGCAGCGCTGCTCCGAAAATGCGAACATCTGCAGATAGCTCGCAGGCAGAAAGAGCTAGCCTGGAAAGCTGTTGCTCAGCCTCATCTGCCCATGGTACTGCTCGCACAGAGGCACAGAGACTGGGGCTGCTTGCTTGTCTTGTCCCCTCAAACTTCAAACGTAGCTTAGGAGGTCCGTGCTGGGTTCTTCCTGCAGCGCTGCTCCGAAAATGCGAACATCTGCAGATAGCTCGAAGGCAGAAAGAGCTAGCCTGGAAAACTGTTGCTCAGCCTCATCTGCCCATGGCACTGCTCGCACAGAGGCACAGAGACTGGGGATGCTTGCTTGTCTTGTCCCCTCAAACTTCAAACGTAGCTTAGGTGGTCCGTGCCGGGCGCCTCCGGCAGCCCCGCTGCGAAAATGCGAACGTCTGCAGATAGCTCGCAGGCAGAAAGAGCTAGCCTGGAAAGCTGTTGCTCAGCCTCATCTGCCCATGGCACTGCTCGCACAGAGGCACAGAGACTGGGGCTGCTTGCTTGTCTTGCCCCCTCAAACTTCAAACGTAGCTTAGGTGGTCCGTGCCGGGCGCCTCCAGCAGCCCTGCTCCAAAAATGCGAACGTCTGCAGATAGCTCGCAGGCAGAAAGAGCTAGCCTGGAAAGCTGTTGCTCAGCCTCATCTGCCCATGGCACTGCTCGCACAGAGGCACAGAGACTGGGGCTGCTGGCTTGTCTTGTCCCCTCAAACTTCAAACGTAGCTTAGGTGGTCTGTGCCGGGCGCATCCGGCAGCCCTGCTTTGAAAATGCGAACGTCTGCAGATAGCTAGCAGGCAGAAAGAGCTAGCCTGGAAAGCTGTTGCTCAGCCTCATCTGCCCATGGCACTGCTCGCACAGAGGCACAGAGACTGGGGCTGCTTGCTTGTCTTGCCCCCTCAAACTTCAAACGTAGATTAGGTGGTCCGTGCCGGGCGCCTCCGGCAGCCCTGCTCCGAAAATGCGAACGTCTGCAGATAGCTAGCAGGCAGAAAGAGCTAGCCTGGAAAACTGTTGCTCAGCCTCATCTGCTCATGGCACTGCTCGCACAGAGGCACAGAGACTGGGGCTGCTTGCTTGTCTTGTCCCCTCAAACTTGAAACGTATTTTAGGTGGTCTCTGCCGGGCGCCTCCGGCAGACCTGCTCCGAAAATGCGAACATCTGCAGATAGCTCGCAGGCAGAAAGAGCTAGCCTGGAAAGCTGTTGCTCAGCCTCATCTGCCCATGGCACTGCTCGCACAGAGGCACAGAGACTGGGGCTGCTTGCTTGTCTTGTCCCCTCAAACTTCAAACGTAGCTTAGGTGGTCTGTGCCGGGCGACTCCGTCAGACCTGCTCCGAAAATCAAACGTCTGCAGATAGCTCGCAGGCAGAAAGAGCTAGCCTGGAAAGCTGTTGCTCAGCCTCATCTGCCCATGGCACTGCTCGCACAGAGGCACAGAGACTGGGGCTGCTTGCTTGTCTTGCTCCCTCAAACTTCAAACGTAGCTTAGGTGGTCCGTGCCGGGCGCCTCCGGCAGCCCTGCTCCGAAAATGCGAACGTCTGCAGATAGCTCGCAGGCAGAAAGAGCTAGCCTGGAAAGCTGTTGCTCAGCCTCATCTGCCCATGGCACTGCTCGCACAGAGGCACAGAGACTGGGGCTGCTTGCTTGTCTTGTCCCCTCAAACTTCAAACGTAGCTTAGGAGGTCCGCGCTGCGTTCTTGCTGCAGCCCTGCTCCGAAAATGCGAACATCTGCAGATAGCTCGCAGGCAGAAAGAGCTAGCCTGGAAAGCTGTTGCTCAGCCTCATCTGCCCATGGCACTGCTCGCACAGAGGCACAGAGACTGGGGCTGCTTGCTTGTCTTGCCCCCTCAAACTTCAAACGTAGCTTAGGTGGTCTGTGCCGGGCGCCTCCGGCAGCCCTGCTCTGAAAATGCGAACGTCTGCAGATAGCTCGCAGGCAGAAAGAGCTAGCCTGGACAGCTGTTGCTCAGCCTCATCTGCCCATGGCACTGCTCGCACAGAGGCACAGAGACTGGGGCTGCTTGCTTGTCTTGCCCCCTCAAACTTCAAACGTAGCTTAGGTGGTCCGTGCCGGGCGCCTCCGGCAGCCCTGCTCTGAAAATGCGAACGTCTGCAGATAGCTCGCAGGCAGAAAGAGCTAGCCTGGAAAGCTGTTGCTCAGCCTCATCTGCCCATGGCACTGCTCGCACAGAGGCACAGAGACTGGGGCTGCTTGATTGTCTTGCCCCCTCAAACTTCAAACGTAGATTAGGTGGTCTGTGCCAGGCGCTTCGGGCAGCCCTGCTCCGAAAATGCGAACGTCTGCAGATAGCTCGCAGGCAGAAAGAGCTAGCCTGGAAAGCTGTTGCTCAGCCTCATCTGCCCATGGCACTGCTCGCACAGAGGCACAGAGACTGGGGCTGCTTGCTTGTCTTGTCCCCTCAAACTTCAAACGTAGCTTAGGTGGTCCGTGCTGGGTGCTTGCGGCAGCCCTGCTCCGAAAATGCGAACATCTGCAGATAGCTCGCAGGCAGAAAGAGCTAGCCTGGAAAGCTGTTGCTCAGCCTCATCTGCCCATGGCACTGCTCGCACAGAGGCACAGAGACTGGGGCTGCTTGCTTGTCTTGCCCCCTCAAACTTCAAACGTAGCTTAGGTGGTCCGTGCCGGGCGCCTCCAGCAGCCCTGCTCCGAAAATGCGAACGTCTGCAGATAGCTCGAAGGCAGAAAGAGCTAGCCTGGAAAGCTGTTGCTCAGCCTCATCTGCCCATGGTACTGCTCGCACAGAGGCACAGAGACTGGGGCTGCTTGCTTGTCTTGTCCCCTCAAACTTCAAACGTAGCTTAGGAGGTCCGTGCCGGGTTCTTCCTGCAGCGCTGCTCCGAAAATGCGAACATCTGCAGATAGCTCGCAGGCAGAAAGAGCTAGCCTGGAAAACTGTTGCTCAGCCTCATCTGCCCATGGCACTGCTCGCACAGAGGCACAGAGACTGGGGCTGCTTGCTTGTCTTGCCCCCTCAAACTTCAAACGTAGCTTAGGTTGTCCGTGCCGGGCGCCTCCAGCAGCCCTGCTCCGAAAATGCGAACGTCTGCAGATAGCTCGCAGGCAGAAAGAGCTAGCCTGGAAAGCTGTTGCTCAGCCTCATCTGCCCATGGTACTGCTCGCACAGAGGCACAGAGACTGGGGCTGCTTGCTTGTCTTGTCCCTTCAAACTTCAAACGTAGCTTAGGAGGTCCGTGCTGGGTTCTTCCTGCAGCGCTGCTCCGAAAATGCGAACATCTGCAGATAGCTCGAAGGCAGAAAGAGCTAGCCTGGAAAACTGTTGCTCAGCCTCATCTGCCCATGGCACTGCTCGCACAGAGGCACAGAGACTGGGGATGCTTGCTTGTCTTGTCCCCTCAAACTTCAAACGTAGCTTAGGTGGTCCGTGCCGGGCGCCTCCGGCAGCCCCGCTCCGAAAATGCGAACGTCTGCAGATAGCTCGCAGGCAGAAAGAGCTAGCCTGGAAAGCTGTTGCTCAGCCTCATCTGCCCATGGCACTGCTCGCACAGAGGCACAGAGACTGGGGCTGCTTGCTTGTCTTGTCCCCTCAAACTTGAAACGTATTTTAGGTGGTCTCTGCCGGGCGCCTGCGGCAGACCTGCTCCGAAAATGCGAACATCTGCAGATAGCTCGCAGGCAGAAAGAGCTAGCCTGGAAAGCTGTTGCTCAGCCTCATGTGCCCATGGCACTGCTCGCACAGAGGCACAGAGACTGGGGCTGCTTGCTTGTCTTGTCCCCTCAAACTTCAAACGTAGCTTAGGTGGTCTGTGCCGGGCGACTCCGTCAGACCTGCTCCGAAAATGCAAACGTCTGCAGATAGCTCGCAGGCAGAAAGAGCTAGCCTGGAAAGCTGTTGCTCAGCCTCATCTGCCCATGGCACTGCTCGCACAGAGGCACAGAGACTGGGGCTGCTTGCTTGTCTTGTCCCCTCAAACTTCAAACGTAGCTTAGGTGGTCCGTGCCGGGCGCCTCCGGCAGCCCTGCTCCGAAAATGCGAACGTCTGCAGATAGCTCGCAGGCAGAAAGAGCTAGCCTGGAAAGCTGTTGCTCAGCCTCATCTGCCCATGGCACTGCTCGCACAGAGGCACAGAGACTGGGGCTGCTTGCTTGTCTTGCCCCCTCAAACTTCAAACGTAGCTTAGGAGGTCCGTGCTGGGTTCTTCCTGCAGCGCTGCTCCGAAAATGCGAACATCTGCAGATAGCTCGCAGGCAGAAAGAGCTAGCCTGGAAAGCTGTTGCTCAGCCTCATCTGCCCATGGTACTGCTCGCACAGAGGCACAGAGACTGGGGCTGCTTGCTTGTCTTGTCCCCTCAAACTTCAAACGTAGCTTAGGAGGTCCGTGCTGGGTTCTTCCTGCAGCGCTGCTCCGAAAATGCGAACATCTGCAGATAGCTCGAAGGCAGAAAGAGCTAGCCTGGAAAACTGTTGCTCAGCCTCATCTGCCCATGGCACTGCTCGCACAGAGGCACAGAGACTGGGGATGCTTGCTTGTCTTGTCCCCTCAAACTTCAAACGTAGCTTAGGTGGTCCGTGCCGGGCGCCTCCGGCAGCCCCGCTCCGAAAATGCGAACGTCTGCAGATAGCTCGCAGGCAGAAAGAGCTAGCCTGGAAAGCTGTTGCTCAGCCTCATCTGCCCATGGCACTGCTCGCACAGAGGCACAGAGACTGGGGCTGCTTGCTTGTCTTGCCCCCTCAAACTTCAAACGTAGCTTAGGTGGTCCGTGCCGGGCGCCTCCAGCAGCCCTGCTCCGAAAATGCGAACGTCTGCAGATAGCTCGCAGGCAGAAAGAGCTAGCCTGGAAAGCTGTTGCTCAGCCTCATCTGCCCATGGCACTGCTCGCACAGAGGCACAGAGACTGGGGCTGCTGGCTTGTCTTGTCCCCTCAAACTTCAAACGTAGCTTAGGTGGTCTGTGCCGGGCGCATCCGGCAGCCCTGCTTTGAAAATGCGAACGTCTGCAGATAGCTCGCAGGCAGAAAGAGCTAGCCTGGAAAGCTGTTGCTCAGCCTCATCTGCCCATGGCACTGCTCGCACAGAGGCACAGAGACTGGGGCTGCTTGCTTGTCTTGCCCCCTCAAACTTCAAACGTAGCTTAGGTGGTCCGTGCCGGGCGCCTCCGGCAGCCCTGCTCCGAAAATGCGAACGTCTGCAGATAGCTAGCAGGCAGAAAGAGCTAGCCTGGAAAACTGTTGCTCAGCCTCATCTGCTCATGGCACTGCTCGCACAGAGGCACAGAGACTGGGGCTGCTTGCTTGTCTTGTCCCCTCAAACTTGAAACGTATTTTAGGTGGTCTCTGCCGGGCGCCTCCGGCAGACCTGCTCCGAAAATGCAAACATCTGCAGACAGCTCGCAGGCAGAAAGAGCTAGCCTGGAAAGCTGTTGCTCAGCCTCATCTGCCCATGGCACTGCTCGCACAGAGGCACAGAGACTGGGGCTGCTTGCTTGTCTTGTCCCCTCAAACTTCAAACGTAGCTTAGGTGGTCTGTGCCGGGCGACTCCGTCAGACCTGCTCCGAAAATCAAACGTCTGCAGATAGCTCGCAGGCAGAAAGAGCTAGCCTGGAAAGCTGTTGCTCAGCCTCATCTGCCCATCGCACTGCTCGCACAGAGGCACAGAGACTGGGGCTGCTTGCTTGTCTTGCTCCCTCAAACTTCAAACGTAGCTTAGGTGGTCCGTGCCGGGCGCCTCCGGCAGCCCTGCTCCGAAAATGCGAACGTCTGCAGATAGCTCGCAGGCAGAAAGAGCTAGGCTGTAAAGCTGTTGCTCAGCCTCATCTGCCCATGGCACTGCTCGCACAGAGGCACAGAGACTGGGGCTGCTTGCTTGTCTTGTCCCCTCAAACTTCAAACGTAGCTTAGGAGGTCCGCGCTGCGTTCTTGCTGCAGCCCTGCTCCGAAAATGCGAACATCTGCAGATAGCTCGCAGGCAGAAAGAGCTAGCCTGGAAAGCTGTTGCTCAGCCTCATCTGCCCATGGCACTGCTCGCACAGAGGCACAGAGACTGGGGCTGCTTGCTTGTCTTGCCCCCTCAAACTTCAAACGTAGCTTAGGTGGTCTGTGCCGGGCGCCTCCGGCAGCCCTGCTCTGAAAATGCGAACGTCTGCAGATAGCTCGCAGGCAGAAAGAGCTAGCCTGGACAGCTGTTGCTCAGCCTCATCTGCCCATGGCACTGCTCGCACAGAGGCACAGAGACTGGGGCTGCTTGCTTGTCTTGCCCCCTCAAACTTCAAACGTAGCTTAGGTGGTCCGTGCCGGGCGCCTCCGGCAGCCCTGCTCTGAAAATGCGAACGTCTGCAGATAGCTTGCAGGCAGAAAGAGCTAGCCTGGAAAGCTGTTGCTCAGCCTCATCTGCCCATGGCACTGCTCGCACAGAGGCACAGAGACTGGGGCTGCTTGATTGTCTTGCCCCCTCAAACTTCAAACGTAGATTAGGTGGTCTGTGCCAGGCGCTTCGGGCAGCCCTGCTCCGAAAATGCGAACGTCTGCAGATAGCTCGCAGGCAGAAAGAGCTAGCCTGGAAAGCTGTTGCTCAGCCTCATCTGCCCATGGCACTGCTCGCACAGAGGCACAGAGACTGGGGCTGCTTGCTTGTCTTGTCCCCTCAAACTTCAAACGTAGCTTAGGTGGTCCGTGCTGGGTGCTTGCGGCAGCCCTGCTCCGAAAATGCGAACATCTGCAGATAGCTCGCAGGCAGAAAGAGCTAGCCTGGAAAGCTGTTGCTCAGCCTCATCTGCCCATGGCACTGCTCGCACAGAGGCACAGAGACTGGGGCTGCTTGCTTGTCTTGCCCCCTCAAACTTCAAACGTAGCTTAGGTGGTCCGTGCCGGGCGCCTCCAGCAGCCCTGCTCCGAAAATGCGAACGTCTGCAGATAGCTCGAAGGCAGAAAGAGCTAGCCTGGAAAGCTGTTGCTCAGCCTCATCTGCCCATGGTACTGCTCGCACAGAGGCACAGAGACTGGGGCTGCTTGCTTGTCTTGTCCCCTCAAACTTCAAACGTAGCTTAGGAGGTCCGTGCCGGGTTCTTCCTGCAGCGCTGCTCCGAAAATGCGAACATCTGCAGATAGCTCGCAGGCAGAAAGAGCTAGCCTGGAAAACTGTTGCTCAGCCTCATCTGCCCATGGCACTGCTCGCACAGAGGCACAGAGACTGGGGCTGCTTGCTTGTCTTGCCCCCTCAAACTTCAAACGTAGCTTAGGTTGTCCGTGCCGGGCGCCTCCGGCAGCCCTGCTCCGAAAATGCGAACGTCTGCAGATAGCTCGCAGGCAGAAAGAGCTAGCCTGGAAAGCTGTTGCTCAGCCTCATCTGCCCATGGTACTGCTCGCACAGAGGCACAGAGACTGGGGCTGCTTGCTTGTCTTGTCCCCTCAAACTTCAAACGTAGCTTAGGAGGTCCGTGCTGGGTTCTTCCTGCAGCGCTGCTCCGAAAATGCGAACATCTGCAGATAGCTCGAAGGCAGAAAGAGCTAGCCTGGAAAACTGTTGCTCAGCCTCATCTGCCCATGGCACTGCTCGCACAGAGGCACAGAGACTGGGGATGCTTGCTTGTCTTGTCCCCTCAAACTTCAAACGTAGCTTAGGTGGTCCGTGCCGGGCGCCTCCGGCAGCCCCGCTCCGAAAATGCGAACGTCTGCAGATAGCTCGCAGGCAGAAAGAGCTAGCCTGGAAAGCTGTTGCTCAGCCTCATCTGCCCATGGCACTGCTCGCACAGAGGCACAGAGACTGGGGCTGCTTGCTTGTCTTGCCCCCTCAAACTTCAAACGTAGCTTAGGTGGTCTGTGCCGGGCGCCTCCGGCAGCCCTGCTCCGAAAATGCGAACATATGCAGATAGCTCGCAGGCAGAAAGAGCTAGCCTGGAAAGCTGTTGCTCAGCCTCATCTGCCCATGGCACTGCTCGCACAGAGGCACAGAGACTGGGGCTTCTTGCTTGTCTTGCCCCCTCAAACTTCAAACGTAGCTTAGGTGGTCCGTGCCGGGCGCCTCCGGCAGCCCTGCTCCGAAAATACGAACGTCTGCAGATAGCTCGCAGGCAGAAAGAGCTAGCCTGGAAAGCTGTTGCTCAGCCTCATCTGCCCATGGCACTGCTCGCACAGAGGCACAGAGACTGGGGCTGCTTGCTTGTCTTGCCCCCTCAAACTTCAAACGTAGCTTAGGTGGTCCGTGCCGGGCGCCTCCAGCATCCCTGCTCCGAAAATGCGAACGTCTGCAGATAGCTCACAGGCAGAAAGAGCTAGCCTGGAAAGCTGTTGCTCAGCCTCATCTGCCCATGGCACTGCTCGCACAGAGGCACAGAGACTGGGGCTGCTGGCTTGTCTTGTCCCCTCAAACTTCAAACGTAGCTTAGGTGGTCCGTGCCGGGCGCATCCGGCAGCCCTGCTTTGAAAATGCGAACGTCTGCAGATAGCTCACAGGCAGAAAGAGCTAGCCTGGAAAGCTGTTGCTCAGCCTCATCTGCCCATGGCACTGCTCGCACAGAGGCACAGAGACTGGGGCTGCTTGCTTGTCTTGCCCCCTCAAACTTCAAACGTAGCTTAGGTGGTCCGTGCCGGGCGCCTCCGGCACCTCTGCTCCGAAAATGCAAACGTCTGCAGATAGCTAGCAGGCAGAAAGAGCTAGCCTGGAAAACTGTTGCTCAGCCTCATCTGCCCATGGCACTGCTCGCACAGAGGCACAGAGACTGGGGCTGCTTGCTTGTCTTGTCCCCTCAAACTTGAAACGTATTTTAGGTGGTCTCTGCCGGGCGCCTCCGGCAGACCCGCTCCGAAAATGCGAACATCTGCAGATAGCTCGCAGGCAGAAAGAGCTAGCCTGGAAAGCTGTTGCTCAGCCTCATCTGCCCATGGCACTGCTCGCACAGAGGCACAGAGACTGGGGCTGCTTGCTTGTCTTGTCCCCTCAAACTTCAAACGTAGCTTAGGTGGTCTGTGCCGGGCGACTCTGTCAGACCTGCTCCCAAAATGCGAACGTCTGCAGATAGCTCGCAGGCAGAAAGAGCTAGCCTGGAAAGCTGTTGCTCAGCCTCATCTGCCCATGGCACTGCTCGCACAGAGGCACAGAGACTGGGGCTGCTTGCTTGTCTTGTCCCCTCAAACTTCAAACGTAGCTTAGGAGGTCCGCGCTGGGTTCTTCCTGCAGCCCTGCTCCGAAAATGCGAACATCTGCAGATAGCTCGCAGGCAGAAAGAGCTAGCCTGGAAAGCTGTTGCTCAGCCTCATCTGCCCATGGCACTGCTCGCACAGAGGCACAGAGACTGGGGCTGCTTGCTTGTCTTGCCCCCTCAAACTTCAAACGTAGCTTAGGTGGTCTGTGCCGGGCGCCTCCGGCAGCCCTGCTCTGAAAATGCGAACGTCTGCAGATAGCTCGCAGGCAGAAAGAGCTAGCCTGGAAAGCTGTTGCTCAGCCTCATCTGCCCATGGCACTGCTCGCACAGAGGCACAGAGACTGGGGCTGCTTGCTTGTCTTGCCCCCTCAAACTTCAAACGTAGCTTAGGTGGTCTGTGCCGGGCGCCTCCGGCAGCCCTGCTCCGAAAATGCGAACGTCTGCAGATAGCTTGCAGGCAGAAAGAGCTAGCCTGGAAAGCTGTTGCTCAGCCTCATCTGCCCATGGCACTGCTCGCACAGAGGCACAGAGACTGGGGCTGTTTGCTTGTCTTGCCCCCTCAAACTTCAAACGTAGCTTAGGTGGTCTGTGCCGGGCGCATTCGGCAGCCCTGCTCCGAAAATGCGAACGTCTGCAGATAGCTCGCAGGCAGAAAGAGCTAGCCTGGAAAGCTGTTGCTCAGCCTCATCTGCCCATGGCACTGCTCGCACAGAGGCACAGAGACTGGGGCTGCTTGCTTGTCTTGCCCCCTCAAACTTCAAACGTAGCTTAGGTGGTCCGTGCCGGGCGCCTCCAGCATCCCTGCTCCGAAAATGCGAACGTCTGCAGATAGCTCACAGGCAGAAAGAGCTAGCCTGGAAAGCTGTTGCTCAGCCTCATCTGCCCATGGCACTGCTCGCACAGAGGCACAGAGACTGGGGCTGCTGGCTTGTCTTGTCCCCTCAAACTTCAAACGTAGCTTAGGTGGTCCGTGCCGGGCGCCTCCGTCAGCCCTGCTCCGAAAATGCAAACGTCTGCAGATAGCTAGCAGGCAGAAAGAGCTAGCCTGGAAAACTGTTGCTCAGCCTCATCTGCCCATGGCACTGCTCGCACAGAGGCACAGAGACTGGGGCTGCTTGCTTGTCTTGTCCCCTCAAACTTGAAACGTATTTTAGGTGGTCTGTGCCGGGCGCCTCCGGCAGCCCTGCTCTGAAAATGCGAACGTCTGCAGATAGCTCGCAGGCAGAAAGAGCTAGCCTGGAAAGCTGTTGCTCAGCCTCATCTGCCCATGGCACTGCTCGCACAGAGGCACAGAGACTGGGGCTGCTTGCTTGTCTTGCCCCCTCAAACTTCAAACGTAGCTTAGGTGGTCTGTGCCGGGCGCCTCCGGCAGCCCTGCTCCGAAAATGCGAACGTCTGCAGATAGCTTGCAGGCAGAAAGAGCTAGCCTGGAAAGCTGTTGCTCAGCCTCATCTGCCCATGGCACTGCTCGCACAGAGGCACAGAGACTGGGGCTGTTTGCTTGTCTTGCCCCCTCAAACTTCAAACGTAGCTTAGGTGGTCTGTGCCGGGCGCATTCGGCAGCCCTGCTCCGAAAATGCGAACGTCTGCAGATAGCTCGCAGGCAGAAAGAGCTAGCCTGGAAAGCTGTTGCTCAGCCTCATCTGCCCATGGCACTGCTCGCACAGAGGCACAGAGACTGGGGCTGCTTGCTTGTCTTGTCCCCTCAAACTTCAAACATAGCTTAGGTGGTCCGTGCCGGGTTCTTGCGGCAGCGCTGCTCCGAAAATGCGAACATCTGCAGATAGCTCGCAGGCAGAAAGAGCTAGCCTGGAAAGCTGTTGCTCAGCCTCATCTGCGCATGGCACTGCTCGCACAGAGGCACAGAGACTGGGGCTGCTTGCTTGTCTTGCCCCCTCAAACTTCAAACGTAGCTTAGGTGGTCCGTGCCGGGCGCTTACGGCAGCCCTGCTCCGAAAATGCGAACGTCTGCAGATAGCTCGCAGGCAGAAAGAGCTAGCCTGGAAAGCTGTTGGTCAGCCTCATCTTCCCATGGCACTGCTCGCACAGAGACTGGGGCTGCTTGCTTGCCTTGTCCCCGCAAACTTCAAACGTAGCTTAGGTGGTCCGTGCCGGGGGCCTCCGGCAGCCCTGCTCCGAAAATGCGAACGTCTGCAGATAGCTCGCAGGCAGAAAGAGCTAGGCTGGAAAGCTGTTGCTCAGCCTCATCTGCCCATGGCACTGCTCGCACAGAGGCACAGAGACTGGGGCTGCTTGCTTGTCTTGTCCCCTCAAACTTCAAACGTAGCTTAGGTGGTCCGTGCCGGGCGCCTCCGGCAGCCCTGCTCCAAAAATGCGAACATATGCAGATAGCTGGCAGGGAGAAAAAGCTAGCCTGGAAAGCTGTTGCTCAGCCTCATCTGCCCATGGCACTGCTCGCACAGAGGCACAGAGACTGGGGCTGCTTGCTTGTCTTGTCCCCTCAAACTTGAAACGTAGCTTAGGTGGTCTCTGCCGGGCGCGTCCGGCAGACCTCCTCAAAAAATGCGAACGTCTGCAGATAGCTCGCAGGCAGAAAGAGCTAGCCTGGAAAGCTGTTGCTCAGCCTCATCTGCCCATGGCACTGCTCGCACAGAGGCACAGAGACTGGGGCTGCTTGCTTGTCTTGTCCCCTCAAACTTCAAACGTAGCTTAGGTGGTCTGTGCCGGGCGCCTCCGGCAGCCCTGCTCTGAAAATGCGAACGTCTGCAGATAGCTCGCAGGCAGAAAGAGCTAGCCTGGAAAGCTGTTGCTCAGCCTCATCTGCCCATGGCACTGCTCGCACAGAGGCACAGAGACTGGGGCTGCTTGCTTGTCTTGCCCCCTCAAACTTCAAACGTAGCTTAGGTGGTCTGTGCCGGGCGCCTCCGGCAGCCCTGCTCCGAAAATGCGAACGTCTGCAGATAGCTTGCAGGCAGAAAGAGCTAGCCTGGAAAGCTGTTGCTCAGCCTCATCTGCCCATGGCACTGCTCGCACAGAGGCACAGAGACTGGGGCTGTTTGCTTGTCTTGCCCCCTCAAACTTCAAACGTAGCTTAGGTGGTCTGTGCCGGGCGCATTCGGCAGCCCTGCTCCGAAAATGCGAACGTCTGCAGATAGCTCGCAGGCAGAAAGAGCTAGCCTGGAAAGCTGTTGCTCAGCCTCATCTGCCCATGGCACTGCTCGCACAGAGGCACAGAGACTGGGGCTGCTTGCTTGTCTTGTCCCCTCAAACTTCAAACATAGCTTAGGTGGTCCGTGCCGGGTTCTTGCGGCAGCGCTGCTCCGAAAATGCGAACATCTGCAGATAGCTCGCAGGCAGAAAGAGCTAGCCTGGAAAGCTGTTGCTCAGCCTCATCTGCGCATAGCACTGCTCGCACAGAGGCACAGAGACTGGGGCTGCTTGCTTGTCTTGCCCCCTCAAACTTCAAACGTAGCTTAGGTGGTCCGTGCCGGGCGCTTACGGCAGCCCTGCTCCGAAAATGCGAACGTCTGCAGATAGCTCGCAGGCAGAAAGAGCTAGCCTGGAAAGCTGTTGGTCAGCCTCATCTTCCCATGGCACTGCTCGCACAGAGACTGGGGCTGCTTGCTTGCCTTGTCCCCGCAAACTTCAAACGTAGCTTAGGTGGTCCGTGCCGGGGGCCTCCGGCAGCCCTGCTCCGAAAATGCGAACGTCTGCAGATAGCTCGCAGGCAGAAAGAGCTAGGCTGGAAAGCTGTTGCTCAGCCTCATCTGCCCATGGCACTGCTCGCACAGAGGCACAGAGACTGGGGCTGCTTGCTTGTCTTGTCCCCTCAAACTTCAAACGTAGCTTAGGTGGTCCGTGCCGGGCGCCTCCGGCAGCCCTGCTCCAAAAATGCGAACATATGCAGATAGCTGGCAGGGAGAAAAAGCTAGCCTGGAAAGCTGTTGCTCAGCCTCATCTGCCCATGGCACTGCTCGCACAGAGGCACAGAGACTGGGGCTGCTTGCTTGTCTTGTCCCCTCAAACTTGAAACGTAGCTTAGGTGGTCTCTGCCGGGCGCGTCCGGCAGACCTCCTCCAAAAATGCGAACATCTGCAGATAGCTCGCAGGCAGAAAGAGCTAGCCTGGAAAGCTGTTGCTCAGCCTCATCTGCCCATGGCACTGCTCGCACAGAGGCACAGAGACTGGGGCTGCTTGCTTGTCTTGTCCCCTCAAACTTCAAACGTAGCTTAGGTGGTCTGTACCGGGCGCCTCCGGCAGCGCTGCTCCGAAAATGCGAACATCTGCAGATAGCTCGCAGCCAGAAAGAGCTAGCCTGGAAAACAGTTGCTCAGCCTCATCTGCCCATGGCACTGCTCGCACAGAGGCACAGAGACTGGGGCTGCTTGCTTGTCTTGCTCCCTCAAACTTCAAACGTAGCTCAGGTGGTCTGTGCAGGGCGCCTCCGGCAGCGCTGCTCCGAAAATGCGAACATCTGCAGATAGCTCGCAGGCAGAAAGAGCTAGCCTGGAAAGCTGTTGCTCTGCCTCATCTGCCCATGCCACTGCTCGCACAGAGGCACAGAGACTGGGGCTGCTTGCTTGTCTTGTCCCCTCAAACTTCAAACGTATCTTAGGTGGTCTGTGCCGGGCGCCTCCGGCAGCGCTGCTCCGAAAATGCGAACATCTGCAGATAGCTCGCAGGCAGAAAGAGCTACCCTGGAAAACTGTTGCTCAGCCTCATCTGCCCATGGCACTGCTCGCACAGAGGCACAGAGACTGGGGCTGCTTGCTTGTCTTGCCCCCTCAAACTTCAAACGTAGCTTAGGTGGTCTGTGCCGGGCGCCTCCGGCAGCCCTGCTCCGAAAATGCGAACATATGCAGATAGCTCGCAGGCAGAAAGAGCTAGCCTGGAAAGCTGTTGCTCAGCCTCATCTGCCCATGGCACTGCTCGCACAGAGGCACAGAGACTGGGGCTGCTTGATTGTCTTGCCCCCTCAAACTTCAAACGCAGATTAGGTGGTCCGTGCCGGGCGCTTCGGGCAGCCCTGCTCCGAAAATGCGAACGTCTGCAGATAGCTCGCAGGCAGAAAGAGCTAGCCTGGAAAGCTGTTGCTCAGCCTCATCTGCCCATGGCACTGCTCGCACAGAGGCACAGAGACTGGGGCTGCTTGCTTGTCTTGCCCCCTCAAACTTCAAACGTAGCTTAGGTGGTCCGTGCCGGGCGCCTCCGGCAGCCCTGCTCCGAAAATGCGAACGTCTGCAGATAGCTCGCAGGCAGAAAGAGCTAGCCTGGAAAGCTGTTGCTCAGCCTCATCTGCCCATGGCACTGCTCGCACAGAGGCACAGAGACTGGGGCTGCTTGCTTGTCTTGCCCCCTGAAACTTCAAACGTAGCTTAGGTGGTCCGTGCCGGGCGCTTACGACAGCCCTGCTCGGAAAATGCGAACGTCTGCAGATAGCTCGCAGGCAGAAAGAGCTAGCCTGGAAAGCTGTTGCTCAGCCTCATCTGCCCATGGCACTGCTCGCACAGAGGCACAGAGACTGGGGCTGCTTGCTTGTCTTGTCCCCTCAAACTTCAAACGTAGCTTAGGTGGTCCGTGCTGGGTGCTTGCGGCAGCCCTGCTCCGAAAATGCGAACATCTGCAGATAGCTCGCAGGCAGAAAGAGCTAGCCTGGAAAGCTGTTGCTCAGCCTCATCTGCCCATGGCACTGCTCGCACAGAGGCACAGAGACTGGGGCTGCTTGCTTGTCTTGCCCCCTCAAACTTCAAACGTAGCTTAGGTGGTCCGTGCCGGGCGCCTCCGGCAGCCCTGCTCCGAAAATGCGAACGTCTGCAGATAGCTCGCAGGCAGAAAGAGCTAGCCTGGAAAGCTGTTGCTCAGCCTCATCTGCCCATGGCACTGCTCGCACAGAGGCACAGAGACTGGGGCTGCTTGCTTGTCTTGCCCCCTCAAACTTCAAACGTAGCTTACGTGGTCCGTGCCGGGCGCCTCCGGCAGCCCTGCTCCGAAAATGCGAACATCTGCAGATAGCTCGCAGGCAGAAAGAGCTAGCCTGGAAAGCTGTTGCTCAGCCTCATCTGCCCATGGCACTGCTCGCACAGAGGCACAGAGACTGGGGCTGCTTGCTTGTCTTGTCCCCTCAAACTTCAAACGTAGCTTAGGAGGTCCGTGCTGGGTTTTTCCTGCAGCGCTGCTCCGAAAATGCGAACATATGCAGATAGCTCGAAGGCAGAAAGAGCTAGCCTGGAAAACTGTTGCTCAGCCTCATCTGCCCATGGCACTGCTCGCACAGAGGCACAGAGACTGGGGCTGCTTGCTTGTCTTGCCCCCTCAAACTTCAAACGTAGCTTAGGTGGTTCGTGCCGGGCGCCTCCGGCAGCCCTGCTCCGAAAATGCGAACGTCTGCAGATAGCTCGCAGGCAGAAAGAGCTAGCCTGGAAAGCTGTTGCTCAGCCTCATCTGCCCATGGCACTGCTCGCACAGAGGCACAGAGACTGGGGCTGCTTGATTGTCTTGCCCCCTCAAACTTCAAACGTAGATTAGGTGGTCCGTGCCAGGCGCTTCGGGCAGCCCTGCTCCGAAAATGCGAACATCTGCAGATAGCTCGCAGGCAGAAAGAGCTAGCCTGGAAAGCTGTTGCTCAGCCTCATCTGCCCATGCCACTGCTCGCACAGAGGCACAGAGACTGGGGCTGCTTGCTTGTCTTGTCCCCTCAAACTTCAAACGTATCTTAGGTGGTCTGTGCCGGGCGCCTCCGGCAGAGCTGCTCCGAAAATGCGAACATCTGTAGATAGCTCGCAGGCAGAAAGAGCTAGCCTGGAAAACTGTTGCTCAGCCTCATCTGCCCATGGCACTGCTCGCACAGAGGCACAGAGACTGGGGCTGCTTGCTTGTCTTGCCCCCTCAAACTTCAAACGTAGCTTAGGTGGTCTGTGCCGGGCGCCTCCGGCAGCCCTGCTCCGAAAATGCGAACGTCTGCAGATAGCTCGCAGGCAGAAAGAGCTAGCCTGGAAAGCTGTTGCTCAGCCTCATCTGCCCATGGCACTGCTCGCACAGAGGCACAGAGACTGGGGCTGCTTGCTTGTCTTGTCCCCTCAAACTTCAAACGTAGCTTAGGTGGTCTGTGCCGGGCGCCTCCGGCAACCCTGCTCTGAAAATGCGAACATATGCAGATAGCTCGCAGGCAGAAAGAGCTAGTCTGGAAAGCTGTTGCTCAGCCTCATCTGCCCATGGCACTGCTCGCACAGAGGCACAGAGACTGGGGCTGCTTGATTGTCTTGCCCCCTCAAACTTCAAACGTAGATTAGGTGGTCCGTGCCAGGCGCTTCGGGCAGCCCTGCTCCGAAAATGCGAACGTCTGCAGATAGCTCGCAGGCAGAAAGAGCTAGCCTGGAAAGCTGTTGCTCAGCCTCATCTGCGCATGGCACTGCTCGCACAGAGGCACAGAGACTGGGGCTGCTTGCTTGTCTTGTCCCCTCAAACTTCAAACGTAGCTTAGGTGGTCCGTGCTGGGTGCTTGCGGCAGCCCTGCTCCGAAAATGCGAACATCTGCAGATAGCTCGCAGGCAGAAAGAGCTAGCCTGGAAAGCTGTTGCTCAGCCTCATCTGCCCATGGCACTGCTCGCACAGAGGCACAGAGACTGGGGCTGCTTGCTTGTCTTGCCCCCTCAAACTTCAAACGTAGCTTAGGTGGTCCGTGCTGGGCGCCTCTGGCAGCCCTGCTCGGAAAATGCGAACGTCTGCAGATAGCTCGCAGGCAGAAAGAGCTAGCCTGGAAAGCTGTTGCTCAGCCTCATCTGCCCATGGCACTGCTCGCACAGAGGCACAGAGACTGGGGCTGCTTGCTTGTCTTGCCCCCTCAAACTTCAAACGTAGCTTAGGTGGTCCGTGCCGGGAGCCTCCGGCAGCCCTGCTCCGAACATGCGAACATCTGCAGATAGCTCGCAGGCAGAAAGAGCTAGCCTGGAAAGCTGTTGCTCAGCCTCATCTGCCCATGGCACTGCTCGCACAGAGGCACAGAGACTGGGGCTGCTTGCTTGTCTTGTCCCCTCAAACTTCAAACGTAGCTTAGGAGGTCCGTGCTGGGTTTTTCCTGCAGCGCTGCTCCGAAAATGCGAACATCTGCAGAGAGCTCGAAGGCAGAAAGAGCTAGCCTGGAAAACTGTTGCTCAGCCTCATCTGCCCATGGCACTGCTCGCACAGAGGCACAGAGACTGGGGCTGCTTGCTTGTCTTGCCCCCTCAAACTTCAAACGTAGCTTAGGTGGTTCGTGCCAGGCCCCTCTGGCAGCCCTGCTCCGAAAATGCGAACGTCTGCAGATAGCTCGCAGGCAGAAAGAGCTAGCCTGGAAAGCTGTTGCTCAGCCTCATCTGCCCATGGCACTGCTCGCACAGAGGCACAGAGACTGGGGCTGCTTGCTTGTCTTGCCCCCTCAAACTTCAAACGTAGCTTAGGTGGTCCGTGCCGGGCGCTTATGGCAGCCCTGCTCCGAAAATGCGAACGTCTGCAGATAGCTCGCAGGCAGAAAGAGCTAGCCTGGAAAGCTGTTGCTCAGCCTCATCTGCCCATGGCACTGCTCGCACAGAGGCACAGAGACTGGGGCTGCTTGCTTGTCTTGCCCCCTCAAACTTCAAACGTATCTTAGGTGGTCTGTGCCGGGCGCCTCCGGCAGCGCTGCTCCGAAAATGCGAACATCTGCAGATAGCTCGCAGGCAGAAAGAGCTAGCCTGGAAAACTGTTGCTCAGCCTCATCTGCCCATGGCACTGCTCGCACAGAGGCACAGAGACTGGGGCTGCTTCCTTGTCTTGTCCCCTCAAACTTCAAACGTAGCTTAGGTGGTCTGTGCCGGGCGCCTCCGGCAACCCTGCTCTGAAAATGCGAACATATGCAGATAGCTCGCAGGCAGAAAGAGCTAGCCTGGAAAGCTGTTGCTCAGCCTCATCTGCCCATGGCACTGCTCGCACAGAGGCACAGAGACTGGGGCTGCTTGATTGTCTTGCCCCCTCAAACTTCAAACGTAGATTAGGTGGTCCGTGCCAGGCGCTTCGGGCAGCCCTGCTCCGAAAATGCGAACGTCTGCAGATAGCTCGCAGGCAGAAAGAGCTAGCCTGGAAAGCTGTTGCTCAGCCTCATCTGCGCATGGCACTGCTCGCACAGAGGCACAGAGACTGGGGCTGCTTGCTTGTCTTGTCCCCTCAAACTTCAGACGTAGATTAGTTGGTCTGGGCCGGAGGCCTCCGGCAGCCCTGCTCCAATAATGCGAACGTCTGTAGATAGCTCGCAGGCAGAAAGAGCTAGCCTGGAAAGCTGTTGCTCAGCCTCATCTGCCCATGGCACTGCTCGCACAGAGGCACAGAGACTGGAGCTGCTTGCTTGTCTTGCCCCCTGAAACTTCAAACGTAGCTTAGGTGGTCCGTGCCGGGCGCTTACGGCAGCCCTGCTCGGAAAATGCGAACGTCTGCAGATAGCTCGCAGGCAGAAAGAGCTAGCCTGGAAAGCTGTTGCTCAGCCTCATCTGCCCATGGCACTGCTCGCACAGAGGCACAGAGACTGGGGCTGCTTGCTTGTCTTGTCCCCTCAAACTTCAAACGTAGCTTAGGTGGTCTGTGCTGGGTGCTTGCGGCAGCCCTGCTCCGAAAATGCGAACATCTGCAGATAGCTCGCAGGCAGAAAGAGCTAGCCTGGAAAGCTGTTGCTCAGCCTCATCTGCCCATGGCACTGCTCGCACAGAGGCACAGAGACTGGGGCTGCTTGCTTGTCTTGCCCCCTCAAACTTCAAACGTAGCTTAGGTGGTCCGTGCCGGGCGCCTCCGGCAGCCCTGCTCCGAAAATGCGAACGTCTGCAGATAGCTCGCAGGCAGAAAGAGCTAGCCTGGAAAGCTGTTGCTCAGCCTCATCTGCCCATGGCACTGCTCGCACAGAGGCACAGAGACTGGGGCTGCTTGCTTGTCTTGCCCCCTCAAACTTCAAACGTAGCTTAGGTGGTCCGTGCCGGGCGCCTCCGGCAGCCCTGCTCCGAAAATGCGAACATCTGCAGATAGCTCGCAGGCAGAAAGAGCTAGCCTGGAAAGCTGTTGCTCAGCCTCATCTGCGCATGGCACTGCTCGCACAGAGGCACAGAGACTGGGGCTGCTTGCTTGTCTTGCCCCCTCAAACTTCAAACGTAGCTTAGGTGGTCCGTGCCGGGCGCCTCCGGCAGCCCTGCTCCGAAATTGCGAACGTCTGCAGATAGCTCGCAGGCAGAAAGAGCTAGCCTGGAAAACTGTTGCTCAGCCTCATCTGCCCATGGCACTGCTCGCACAGAGGCACAGAGACTGGGGCTGCTTGCTTGTCTTGCCCCCTCAAACTTCAAACGTAGCTTAGGTTGTCCGTGCCGGGCGCTTACAGCAGCCCTGCTCCAATAATGCGAACGTCTGCAGATAGCTCGCAGGCAGAAAGAGCTAGCCTGGAAAGCTGTTGCTCAGCCTCATCTGCCCATGGCACTGCTCGCACAGAGGCACAGAGACTGGGGCTGCTTGCTTGTCTTGTCCCCTCAAACTTCAAACGTAGCTTAGGTGGTCCGTGCCGGGCGCTTACGGAAGCCCTGCTCCGAAAATGCGAACGTCTGCAGATAGCTCGCAGGCAGAAAGAGCTAGCCTGGAAAGCTGTTGCTCAGCCTCATCTGCCCATCGCACTGCTCGCACAGAGGCACAGAGACTGGGGCTGCTTGCTTGTCTTGCCCCCTCAAACTTCAAACGTAGCTTAGGTGGTCCGTGCCGGGCGCCTCTGGCAGCCCTGCTCGGAAAATGCGAACGTCTGCAGATAGCTCGCAGGCAGAAAGAGCTAGCCTGGACAGCTGTTGCTCAGCCTCATCTGCCCATGGCACTGCTCGCACAGAGGCACAGAGACTGGGGCTGCTTGCTTGTCTTGCCCCCTCAAACTTCAAACGTAGCTTAGGTGGTCCGTGCAGGGCACCTCCGGCAGCCCTGCTTCGAAAATGCGAACGTCTGCAGATAGCTCGCAGGCAGAAAGAGCTAGCCTGGAAAGCTGTTGCTCAGCCTCATCTGCCCATGGCACTGCTCGCACAGAAGCACAGAGACTGGGGCTGCTTGCTTGTCTTGTCCCCTCAAACTTCAAACGTAGCTTAGGTGGTCCGTGCCGGGCGCCTCCGGCAGCCCTGCTCCGAAAATGCGAACATATGCAGATAGATGGCAGGGAGAAAAAGCTAGCCTGGAAAGCTGTTGCTCAGCCTCATCTGCCCATGGCACTGCTCGCACAGAGGCACAGAGACTGGGGCTGCTTGCTTGTCTTGCCCCCTCAAACTTGAAACGTAGCTTACGTGGTCTCTGCCGGGCGCCTGCGGCAGACCTGCTCCGAAAATGCGAACGTCTGCAGATAGCTCGCAGGCAGAAAGAGCTAGCCTGGACAGCTGTTGCTCAGCCTCATCTGCCCATGGCACTGCTCGCACAGAGGCACAGAGACTGGGGCTGCTTGCTTGTCTTGCCCCCTCAAACTTCAAACGTAGCTTAGGTGGTCCGTGCCGGGCGCCTCCGGCAGCCCTGCTCCGAAAATGCGAACATCTGCAGATAGCTCGCAGGCAGAAAGAGCTAGCCTGGAAAGCTGTTGCTCAGCCTCATCTGCCCATGGCACTGCTCGCACAGAGGCACAGAGACTGGGGCTGCTTGCTTGTCTTGTCCCCTCAAACTTCAAACGTAGCTTAGGAGGTCCGTGCTGGGTTTTTCCTGCAGTGCTGCTCCGAAAATGCGAACATCTGCAGAGAGCTCGAAGGCAGAAAGAGCTAGCCTGGAAAACTGTTGCTCAGCCTCATCTGCCCATGGCACTGCTCGCACAGAGGCACAGAGACTGGGGCTGCTTGCTTGTCTTGCCCCCTCAAACTTCAAAAGTAGCTTAGGTGGTCTGTGCCGGGCGCCTCCGGCAGCCCTGCTCCGAAAATGTGAACGTCTGCAGATAGCTCGCAGGCAGAAAGAGCTAGCCTGGAAAGCTGTTGCTCAGCCTCATCTGCCCATGGCACTGCTCGCGCAGAGGCACAGAGACTGGGGCTGCTTGCTTGTCTTGTCCCCTCAAACTTCAAACGTAGCTTAGGTGGTCTGTGCCGGGCGCCTCCGGCAACCCTGCTCTGAAAATGCGAACATATGCAGATAGCTCGCAGGCAGAAAGAGCTAGCCTGGAAAGCTGTTGCTCAGCCTCATCTGCCCATGGCACTGCTCGCACAGAGGCACAGAGACTGGGGCTGCTTGATTGTCTTGCCCCCTCAAACTTCAAACGTAGATTAGGTGGTCCGTGCCAGGCGCTTCGGGCAGCCCTGCTCCGAAAATGCGAACGTCTGCAGATAGCTCGCAGGCAGAAAGAGCTAGCCTGGAAAGCTGTTGCTCAGCCTCATCTGCGCATGGCACTGCTCGCACAGAGGCACAGAGACTGGGGCTGCTTGCTTGTCTTGTCCCCTCAAACTTCAGACGTAGATTAGTTGGTCTGGGCCGGAGGCCTCCGGCAGCCCTGCTCCAATAATGCGAACGTCTGTAGATAGCTCGCAGGCAGAAAGAGCTAGCCTGGAAAGCTGTTGCTCAGCCTCATCTGCCCATGGCACTGCTCGCACAGAGGCACAGAGACTGGAGCTGCTTGCTTGTCTTGCCCCCTCAAACTTCAAACGTAGCTTAGGTGGTCCGTGCCGGGCGCTTACGGCAGCCCTGCTCGGAAAATGCGAACGTCTGCAGATAGCTCGCAGGCAGAAAGAGCTAGCCTGGAAAGCTGTTGCTCAGCCTCATCTGCCCATGGCACTGCTCGCACAGAGGCACAGAGACTGGGGCTGCTTGCTTGTCTTGTCCCCTCAAACTTCAAACGTAGCTTAGGTGGTCCGTGCTGGGTGCTTGCGGCAGCCCTGCTCCGAAAATGCGAACATCTGCAGATAGCTCGCAGGCAGAAAGAGCTAGCCTGGAAAGCTGTTGCTCAGCCTCATCTGCCCATGGCACTGCTCGCACAGAGGCACAGAGACTGGGGCTGCTTGCTTGTCTTGCCCCCTCAAACTTCAAACGTAGCTTAGGTGGTCCGTGCCGGGCGCCTCCGGCAGCCCTGCTCCGAAAATGCTAACGTCTGCAGATAGCTCGCAGGCAGAAAGAGCTAGCCTGGAAAGCTGTTGCTCAGCCTCATCTGCGCATGGCACTGCTCGCACAGAGGCACAGAGACTGGGGCTGCTTGCTTGTCTTGCCCCCTCAAACTTCAAACGTAGCTTAGGTTGTCCGTGCCGGGCGCTTACAGCAGCCCTGCTCCAATAATGCGAACGTCTGCAGATAGCTCGCAGGCAGAAAGAGCTAGCCTGGAAAGCTGTTGCTCAGCCTCATCTGCCCATGGCACTGCTCGCACAGAGGCACAGAGACTGGGGCTGCTTGCTTGTCTTGTCCCCTCAAACTTCAAACGTAGCTTAGGTGGTCCGTGCCGGGCGCTTACGGCAGCCCTGCTCGGAAAATGCGAACGTCTGCAGATAGCTCGCAGGCAGAAAGAGCTAGCCTGGAAAGCTGTTGCTCAGCCTCATCTGCCCATGGCACTGCTCGCACAGAGGCACAGAGACTGGGGCTGCTTGCTTGTCTTGCCCCCTCAAACTTCAAACGTAGCTTAGGTGGTCCGTGCCGGGCGCCTCTGGCAGCCCTGCTCGGAAAATGCGAACGTCTGCAGATAGCTCGCAGGCAGAAAGAGCTAGCCTGGACAGCTGTTGCTCAGCCTCATCTGCCCATGGCACTGCTCGCACAGAGGCACAGAGACTGGGGCTGCTTGCTTGTCTTGCCCCCTCAAACTTCAAACGTAGCTTAGGTGGTCCGTGCAGGGCACCTCCGGCAGCCCTGCTTCGAAAATGCGAACGTCTGCAGATAGCTCGCAGGCAGAAAGAGCTAGCCTGGAAAGCTGTTGCTCAGCCTCATCTGCCCATGGCACTGCTCGCACAGAGGCACAGAGACTGGGGCTGCTTGCTTGTCTTGTCCCCTCAAACTTCAAACGTAGCTTAGGTGGTCCGTGCCGGGCGCCTCCGGCAGCCCTGCTCCGAAAATGCGAACATATGCAGATAGATGGCAGGGAGAAAAAGCTAGCCTGGAAAGCTGTTGCTCAGCCTCATCTGCCCATGGCACTGCTCGCACACAGGCACAGAGACTGGGGCTGCTTGCTTGTCTTGCCCCCTCAAACTTGAAACGTAGCTTACGTGGTCTCTGCCGGGCGCCTGCGGCAGACCTGCTCCGAAAATGCGAACGTCTGCAGATAGCTCGCAGGCAGAAAGAGCTAGCCTGGAAAGCTGTTGCTCAGCCTCATCTGCCCATGGCACTGCTCGCACAGAGGCACAGAGACTGGGGCTGCTTGCTTGTCTTGTCCCCTCAAACTTCAAACGTAGCTTAGGTGGTCCGTGCCGGGCGCCTCCGGCAGCGCTGCTCCGAAAATGCGAACATCTGTAGATAGCTCGCAGGCAGAAAGAGCTAGCCTGGAAAACAGTTGCTAAGCCTCATCTGCCCATGGCACTGCTCGCACAGAGGCACAGAGACTGGGGCTGCTTGCTTGTCTTGTCCCCTCAAACTTCAAACGTAGATTAGGTGGTCTGTGCAGGGCGCCTCCGGCAGCGCTGCTCCGAAAATGCGAACATCTGCAGATAGCTCGCAGGCAGAAAGAGCTAGCCTGGAAAGCTGTTGCTCAGCCTCATCTGCCCATGGCACTGCTCGCACAGAGGCACAGAGACTGGGGCTGCTTGCTTGTCTTGCCCCCTCAAACTTCAAACGTAGCTTAGGTGGTCTGTGCCGGGCGCCTCCGGCAGCGCTACTCCGAAAATGCGAACATCTGCAGATAGCTCGCAGGCAGAAAGAGCTAGCCTGGAAAACTGTTGCTCAGCCTCATCTGCCCATGGCACTGCTCGCACAGAGGCACAGAGACTGGGGCTGCTTGCTTGTCTTGTCCCCTCAAACTTCAAACGTAGCTTAGGTGGTCTGTGCCGGGTGCCTCCGGCAGCGCTGCTCCGAAAATGCGAACATCTGCAGATATCTCGCAGGCAGAAAGAGCTAGCCTGGAAAACTGTTGCTCAGCCTCATCTGCCCATGGCACTGCTCGCACAGAGGCACAGAGACTGGGGCTGCTTGCTTGTCTTGCCCCCTCAAACTTCAAACGTAGATTAGGTGGTCCGTGCCAGGCGCTTCGGGCAGCCCTGCTCCGAAAATGCGAACGTCTGCAGATAGCTCGCAGGCAGAAAGAGCTAGCCTGGAAAGCTGTTGCTCAGCCTCATCTGCGCATGGCACTGCTCGCACAGAGGCACAGAGACTGGGGCTGCTTGCTTGTCTTGTCCCCTCAAACTTCAGACGTAGATTAGTTGGTCTGGGCCGGAGGCCTCCGGCAGCCCTGCTCCAATAATGCGAACGTCTGTAGATAGCTCGCAGGCAGAAAGAGCTAGCCTGGAAAGCTGTTGCTCAGCCTCATCTGCCCATGGCACTGCTCGCACAGAGGCACAGAGACTGGAGCTGCTTGCTTGTCTTGCCCCCTCAAACTTCAAACGTAGCTTAGGTGGTCCGTGCCGGGCGCTTACGGCAGCCCTGCTCGGAAAATGCGAACGTCTGCAGATAGCTCGCAGGCAGAAAGAGCTAGCCTGGAAAGCTGTTGCTCAGCCTCATCTGCCCATGGCACTGCTCGCACAGAGGCACAGAGACTGGGGCTGCTTGCTTGTCTTGTCCCCTCAAACTTCAAACGTAGCTTAGGTGGTCCGTGCTGGGTGCTTGCGGCAGCCCTGCTCCGAAAATGCGAACATCTGCAGATAGCTCGCAGGCAGAAAGAGCTAGCCTGGAAAGCTGTTGCTCAGCCTCATCTGCCCATGGCACTGCTCGCACAGAGGCACAGAGACTGGGGCTGCTTGCTTGTCTTGCCCCCTCAAACTTCAAACGTAGCTTAGGTGGTCCGTGCCGGGCGCCTCCGGCAGCCCTGCTCCGAAAATGCTAACGTCTGCAGATAGCTCGCAGGCAGAAAGAGCTAGCCTGGAAAGCTGTTGCTCAGCCTCATCTGCCCATCGCACTGCTCGCACAGAGGCACAGAGACTGGGGCTGCTTGCTTGTCTTGCCCCCTCAAACTTCAAACGTAGATTAGGTGGTCCGTGCCGGGCGCCTCCGGCAGCCCTGCTCCGAAAATGCGAACATCTGCAGATAGCTCGCAGGCAGAAAGAGCTAGCCTGGAAAGCTGTTGCTCAGCCTCATCTGCGCATGGCACTGCTCGCACAGAGGCACAGAGACTGGGGCTGCTTGCTTGTCTTGTCCCCTCAAACTTCAAACGTAGCTTAGGAGGTCCGTGCTGGGTTTTTCCTGCAGCGCTGCTCCGAAAATGCGAACATCTGCAGATAGCTCGAAGGCAGAAAGAGCTAGCCTGGAAAGCTGTTGCTCAGCCTCATCTGCCCATGGCACTGCTCGCACAGAGGCACAGAGACTGGGGCTGCTTGCTTGTCTTGCCCCCTCAAACTTCAAACGTAGCTTAGGTGGTCCGTGCCGGGCGCCTCTGGCAGCCCTGCTCCGAAATTGCGAACGTCTGCAGATAGCTCGCAGGCAGAAAGAGCTAGCCTGGAAAACTGTTGCTCAGCCTCATCTGCCCATGGCACTGCTCGCACAGAGGCACAGAGACTGGGGCTGCTTGCTTGTCTTGCCCCCTCAAACTTCAAACGTAGCTTAGGTTGTCCGTGCCGGGCGCTTACAGCAGCCCTGCTCCAATAATGCGAACGTCTGCAGATAGCTCGCAGGCAGAAAGAGCTAGCCTGGAAAGCTGTTGCTCAGCCTCATCTGCCCATGGCACTGCTCGCACAGAGGCACAGAGACTGGGGCTGCTTGCTTGTCTTGTCCCCTCAAACTTCAAACGTAGCTTAGGTGGTCCGTGCCGGGCGCTTACGGCAGCCCTGCTCGGAAAATGCGAACGTCTGCAGATAGCTCGCAGGCAGAAAGAGCTAGCCTGGAAAGCTGTTGCTCAGCCTCATCTGCCCATGGCACTGCTCGCACAGAGGCACAGAGACTGGAGCTGCTTGCTTGTCTTGCCCCCTCAAACTTCAAACGTAGCTTAGGTGGTCCGTGCCGGGCGCCTCTGGCAGCCCTGCTCGGAAAATGCGAACGTCTGCAGATAGCTCGCAGGCAGAAAGAGCTAGCCTGGACAGCTGTTGCTCAGCCTCATCTGCCCATGGCACTGCTCGCACAGAGGCACAGAGACTGGGGCTGCTTGCTTGTCTTGCCCCCTCAAACTTCAAACGTAGCTTAGGTGGTCCGTGCAGGGCACCTCCGGCAGCCCTGCTTCGAAAATGCGAACGTCTGCAGATAGCTCGCAGGCAGAAAGAGCTAGCCTGGAAAGCTGTTGCTCAGCCTCATCTGCCCATGGCACTGCTCGCACAGAGGCACAGAGACTGGGGCTGCTTGCTTGTCTTGTCCCCTCAAACTTCAAACGTAGCTTAGGTGGTCCGTGCCGGGCGCCTCCGGCAGCCCTGCTCCGAAAATGCGAACATATGCAGATAGATGGCAGGGAGAAAAAGCTAGCCTGGAAAGCTGTTGCTGAGCCTCATCTGCCCATGGCACTGCTCGCACAGAGGCACAGAGACTGGGGCTGCTTGCTTGTCTTGCCCCCTCAAACTTGAAACGTAGCTTACGTGGTCTCTGCCGGGCGCCTGCGGCAGACCTGCTCCGAAAATGCGAACGTCTGCAGATAGCTCGCAGGCAGAAAGAGCTAGCCTGGAAAGCTGTTGCTCAGCCTCATCTGCCCATGGCACTGCTCGCACAGAGGCACAGAGACTGGGGCTGCTTGCTTGTCTTGTCCCCTCAAACTTCAAACGTAGCTTAGGTGGTCCGTGCCGGGCGCCTCCGGCAGCGCTGCTCCGAAAATGCGAACATCTGTAGATAGCTCGCAGGCAGAAAGAGCTAGCCTGGAAAACAGTTGCTAAGCCTCATCTGCCCATGGCACTGCTCGCACAGAGGCACAGAGACTGGGGCTGCTTGCTTGTCTTGTCCCCTCAAACTTCAAACGTAGATTAGGTGGTCTGTGCAGGGCGCCTCCGGCAGCGCTGCTCCGAAAATGCGAACATCTGCAGATAGCTCGCAGGCAGAAAGAGCTAGCCTGGAAAGCTGTTGCTCAGCCTCATCTGCCCATGGCACTGCTCGCACAGAGGCACAGAGACTGGGGCTGCTTGCTTGTCTTGCCCCCTCAAACTTCAAACGTAGCTTAGGTGGTCTGTGCCGGGCGCCTCCGGCAGCGCTACTCCGAAAATGCGAACATCTGCAGATAGCTCGCAGGCAGAAAGAGCTAGCCTGGAAAGCTGTTGCTCAGCCTCATCTGCCCATGGCACTGCTCGCACAGAGGCACAGAGACTGGGGCTGCTTGCTTGTCTTGTCCCCTCAAACTTCAAACGTAGCTTAGGTGGTCTGTGCCGGGTGCCTCCGGCAGCGCTGCTCCGAAAATGCGAACATCTGCAGATATCTCGCAGGCAGAAAGAGCTAGCCTGGAAAGCTGTTGCTCAGCCTCATCTGCCCATGGCACTGCTCGCACAGAGGCACAGAGACTGGGGCTGCTTGATTGTCTTGCCCCCTCAAACTTCAAACGTAGATTAGGTGGTCCGTGCCAGGCGCTTCGGGCAGCCCTGCTCCGAAAATGCGAACGTCTGCAGATAGCTCGCAGGCAGAAAGAGCTAGCCTGGAAAGCTGTTGCTCAGCCTCATCTGCCCATGGCACTGCTCGCACAGAGGCACAGAGACTGGGGCTGCTTGCTTGTCTTGTCCCCTCAAACTTCAAACGTAGCTTAGTTGGTCTGTGCCGGGGGCCTCCGGCAGCCCTGCTCTGAAAATGCGTACGTCTGTAGATAGCTCGCAGGCAGAAAGAGCTAGCCTGGAAAGCTGTTGCTCAGCCTCATCTGCCCATGGCACTGCTCGCACAGAGGCACAGAGACTGGAGCTGCTTGCTTGTCTTGTCCCCTCAAACTTCAAACGTATCTTAGGTGGTCCGTGCCGGGCGCTTACGGCAGCCCTGCTCGGAAAATGCGAACGTCTGCAGATAGCTCGCAGGCAGAAAGAGCTAGCCTGGAAAGCTGTTGCTCAGCCTCATCTGCCCATGGCACTGCTCGCACAGAGGCACAGAGACTGGGGCTGCTTGCTTGTCTTGTCCCCTCAAACTTCAAACGTAGCTTAGGTGGTCCGTGCTGGGTGCTTGCGGCAGCCCTGCTGCGAAAATGCGAACATCTGCAGATAGCTCGCAGGCAGAAAGAGCTAGCCTGGAAAGCTGTTGCTCAGCCTCATCTGCCCATGGCACTGCTCGCACAGAGGCACAGAGACTGGGGCTGCTTGCTTGTCTTGCCCCCTCAAACTTCAAACGTAGCTTAGGTGGTCCGTGTTGGGTTTTTCCTGCAGCGCTGCTCCGAAAATGCGAACATCTGCAGATAGCTCGAAGGCAGAAAGAGCTAGCCTGGAAAACTGTTGCTCAGCCTCATCTGCCCATGGCACTGCTCGCACAGAGGCACAGAGACTGGGGCTGCTTGCTTGTCTTGCCCCCTCAAACTTCAAACGTAGCTTAGGTGGTCCGTGCCGGGCGCTTACGGCAGCCCTGCTCGGAAAATGCGAACGTCTGCAGATAGCTCGCAGGCAGAAAGAGCTAGCCTGGAAAGCTGTTGCTCAGCCTCATCTGCCCATGGCACTGCTCGCACAGAGGCACAGAGACTGGGGCTGCTTGCTTGTCTTGCCCCCTCAAACTTCAAACGTAGCTTAGGTGGTCTGTGCCGGGCGCCTCCGGCAGCGATGCTCCGAAAATGCGAACATCTGCAGATAGCTCGCAGGCAGAAAGAGCTAGCCTGGAAAACTGTTGCTCAGCCTCATCTGCCCATGGCACTGCTCGCACAGAGGCACAGAGACTGGGGCTGCTTGCTTGTCTTGCCCCCTCAAACTTCAAACGTAGCTTAGGTGGTCTGTGCCGGGCGCCTCCGGCAGCCCTGCTCCGAAAATGTGAACGTCTGCAGATAGCTCGCAGGCAGAAAGAGCTAGCCTGGAAAGCTGTTGCTCAGCCTCATCTGCCCATGGCACTGCTCGCACAGAGGCACAGAGACTGGGGCTGCTTGCTTGTCTTGCCCCCTGAAACTTCAAACGTAGCTTAGGTGGTCCGTGCCGGGCGCTTCGTGCAGCCCTGCTCGGAAAATGCGAACGTCTGCAGATAACTCGCAGGCAGAAAGAGCTAGCCTGGAAAGCTGTTGCTCAGCCTCATCTGCCCATGGCACTGCTCGCACAGAGGCACAGAGACTGGGGCTGCTTGCTTGTCTTGCCCCCTCAAACTTCAAACGTAGCTTAGGTGGTCCGTGCTGTGTGCTTGCGGCAGCCCTGCTCCGAAAATGCGAACATCTGCAGATAGCTCGCAGGCAGAAAGAGCTAGCCTGGAAAGCTGTTGCTCAGCCTCATCTGGCCATGGCACTGCTCGCACAGAGGCACAGAGACTGGGGCTGCTTGCTTGTCTTGTCCCCTCAAACTTCAAACGTAGCTTAGGTGGTCCATGCTGGGTGCTTGCGGCAGCCCTGCTCCGAAAATGCGAACGTCTGCAGATAGCTCGCAGGCAGAAAGAGCTAGCCTGGAAAGCTGTTGCTCAGCCTCATCTGCCCATGGTACTGCTCGCACAGAGGCACAGAGACTGGGGCTGCTTGCTTGTCTTGCCCCCTCAAACTTCAAACGTAGCTTAGGTGGTCCGTGCCGGGCGCCTCCGGCAGCCCTGCTCCGAAAATGCGAACGTCTGCAGATAGCTCGCAGGCAGAAAGAGCTAGCCTGGAAAGCTGTTGCTCAGCCTCATCTGCCCATGGCACTGCTCGCACAGAGGCACAGAGACTGGGGCTGCTTGCTTGTCTTGTCCCCTCAAACTTCAAACGTAGCTTAGGAGGTCCGTGCTGGGTTTTTCCTGCAGCGCTGCTCCGAAAATGCGAACATCTGCAGATAGCTCGAAGGCAGAAAGAGCTAGCCTGGAAAACTGTTGCTCAGCCTCATCTGCCCATGGCACTGCTCGCACAGAGGCACAGAGACTGGGGCTGCTTGCTTGTCTTGCCCCCTCAAACTTCAAACGTAGCTTAGGTGGTCCGTGCCGGGCTCCTCTGGCAGCCCTGCTCCGAAAATGCGAACGTCTGCAGATAGCTCGCAGGCAGAAAGAGCTAGCCTGGAAAGCTGTTGCTCAGCCTCATCTGCCCATGGCACTGCTCGCACAGAGGCACAGAGACTGGGGCTGCTTGCTTGTCTTGCCCCCTCAAACTTCAAACGTAGCTTAGGTGGTCCGTGCCGGGCGCTTACGGCAGCCCTGCTCGGAAAATGCGAACGTCTGCAGATAGCTCGCAGGCAGAAAGAGCTAGCCTGGAAAGCTGTTGCTCAGCCTCATCTGCCCATGGCACTGCTCGCACAGAGGCACAGAGACTGGGGCTGCTTGCTTGTCTTGCCCCCTAAAACTTCAAACGTAGCTTAGGTGGTCTGTGCTGGGCGCCTCCGGCAGCCCTGCTCCGAAAATGCGAACGTCTGCAGATAGCTCGCAGGCAGAAAGAGCTAGCCTGGAAAGCTGTTGCTCAGCCTCATCTGCCCATGGCACTGCTCGCACAGAGGCACAGAGACTGGGGCTGCTTGCTTGTCTTGTCCCCTCAAACTTCAAACGTAGCTTAGGTGGTCTGTGCCGGGCGACTCCGTCAGCCCTGCTCTGAAAATGCGAACATATGCAGTTAGCTCGCAGGCAGAAAGAGCTAGCCTGGAAAGCTGTTGCTCAGCCTCATCTGCCCATGGCACTGCTCGCACAGAGGCACAGAGACTGGGGCTGCTTGATTGTCTTGCCCCCTCAAACTTCAAACGTAGATTAGGTGGTCCGTGCCAGGCGCTTCGGGCAGCCCTGCTCCGAAAATGCGAACGTCTGCAGATAGCTCGCAGGCAGAAAGAGCTAGCCTGGAAAGCTGTTGCTCAGCCTCATCTGCCCATGGCACTGCTCGCACAGAGGCACAGAGACTGGGGCTGCTTGCTTGTCTTGTCCCCTCAAACTTCAAACGTAGCTTAGTTGGTCTGTGCCGGGGGCCTCCGGCAGCCCTGCTCTGAAAATGCGTACGTCTGTAGATAGCTCGCAGGCAGAAAGAGCTAGCCTGGAAAGCTGTTGCTCAGCCTCATCTGCCCATGGCACTGCTCGCACAGAGGCACAGAGACTGGGGCTGCTTGCTTGTCTTGTCCCCTCAAACTTCAAACGTATCTTAGGTGGTCCGTGCCGGGCGCTTACGGCAGCCCTGCTCGGAAAATGCGAACGTCTGCAGATAGCTCGCAGGCAGAAAGAGCTAGCCTGGAAAGCTGTTGCTCAGCCTCATCTGCCCATGGCACTGCTCGCACAGAGGCACAGAGACTGGGGCTGCTTGCTTGTCTTGTCCCCTCAAACTTCAAACGTAGCTTAGGTGGTCCGTGCTGGGTGCTTGCGGCAGCCCTGCTGCGAAAATGCGAACATCTGCAGATAGCTCGCAGGCAGAAAGAGCTAGCCTGGAAAGCTGTTGCTCAGCCTCATCTGCCCATGGCACTGCTCGCACAGAGGCACAGAGACTGGGGCTGCTTGCTTGTCTTGCCCCCTCAAACTTCAAACGTAGCTTAGGTGGTCCGTGTTGGGTTTTTCCTGCAGCGCTGCTCCGAAAATGCGAACATCTGCAGATAGCTCGAAGGCAGAAAGAGCTAGCCTGGAAAACTGTTGCTCAGCCTCATCTGCCCATGGCACTGCTCGCACAGAGGCACAGAGACTGGGGCTGCTTGCTTGTCTTGCCCCCTCAAACTTCAAACGTAGCTTAGGTGGTCCGTGCCGGGCGCTTACGGCAGCCCTGCTCGGAAAATGCGAACGTCTGCAGATAGCTCGCAGGCAGAAAGAGCTAGCCTGGAAAGCTGTTGCTCAGCCTCATCTGCCCATGGCACTGCTCGCACAGAGGCACAGAGACTGGGGCTGCTTGCTTGTCTTGCCCCCTCAAACTTCAAACGTAGCTTAGGTGGTCTGTGCCGGGCGCCTCCGGCAGCGATGCTCCGAAAATGCGAACATCTGCAGATAGCTCGCAGGCAGAAAGAGCTAGCCTGGAAAACTGTTGCTCAGCCTCATCTGCCCATGGCACTGCTCGCACAGAGGCACAGAGACTGGGGCTGCTTGCTTGTCTTGCCCCCTCAAACTTCAAACGTAGCTTAGGTGGTCTGTGCCGGGCGCCTCCGGCAGCCCTGCTCCGAAAATGTGAACGTCTGCAGATAGCTCGCAGGCAGAAAGAGCTAGCCTGGAAAGCTGTTGCTCAGCCTCATCTGCCCATGGCACTGCTCGCACAGAGGCACAGAGACTGGGGCTGCTTGCTTGTCTTGCCCCCTGAAACTTCAAACGTAGCTTAGGTGGTCCGTGCCGGGCGCTTCGTGCAGCCCTGCTCGGAAAATGCGAACGTCTGCAGATAGCTCGCAGGCAGAAAGAGCTAGCCTGGAAAGCTGTTGCTCAGCCTCATCTGCCCATGGCACTGCTCGCACAGAGGCACAGAGACTGGGGCTGCTTGCTTGTCTTGCCCCCTCAAACTTCAAACGTAGCTTAGGTGGTCCGTGCTGGGTGCTTGCGGCAGCCCTGCTCCGAAAATGCGAACATCTGCAGATAGCTCGCAGGCAGAAAGAGCTAGCCTGGAAAGCTGTTGCTCAGCCTCATCTGGCCATGGCACTGCTCGCACAGAGGCACAGAGACTGGGGCTGCTTGCTTGTCTTGTCCCCTCAAACTTCAAACGTAGCTTAGGTGGTCCATGCTGGGTGCTTGCGGCAGCCCTGCTCCGAAAATGCGAACGTCTGCAGATAGCTCGCAGGCAGAAAGAGCTAGCCTGGAAAGCTGTTGCTCAGCCTCATCTGCCCATGGTACTGCTCGCACAGAGGCACAGAGACTGGGGCTGCTTGCTTGTCTTGCCCCCTCAAACTTCAAACGTAGCTTAGGTGGTCCGTGCCGGGCGCCTCCGGCAGCCCTGCTCCGAAAATGCGAACGTCTGCAGATAGCTCGCAGGCAGAAAGAGCTAGCCTGGAAAGCTGTTGCTCAGCCTCATCTGCCCATGGCACTGCTCGCACAGAGGCACAGAGACTGGGGCTGCTTGCTTGTCTTGTCCCCTCAAACTTCGAACGTAGCTTAGGAGGTCCGTGCTGGGTTTTTCCTGCAGCGCTGCTCCGAAAATGCGAACATCTGCAGATAGCTCGAAGGCAGAAAGAGCTAGCCTGGAAAACTGTTGCTCAGCCTCATCTGCCCATGGCACTGCTCGCACAGAGGCACAGAGACTGGGGCTGCTTGCTTGTCTTGCCCCCTCAAACTTCAAACGTAGCTTAGGTGGTCCGTGCCGGGCCCCTCTGGCAGCCCTGCTCCGAAAATGCGAACGTCTGCAGATAGCTCGCAGGCAGAAAGAGCTAGCCTGGAAAGCTGTTGCTCAGCCTCATCTGCCCATGGCACTGCTCGCACAGAGGCACAGAGACTGGGGCTGCTTGCTTGTCTTGCCCCCTCAAACTTCAAACGTAGCTTAGGTGGTCCGTGCCGGGCGCTTACGGCAGCCCTGCTCGGAAAATGCGAACGTCTGCAGATAGCTCGCAGGCAGAAAGAGCTAGCCTGGAAAGCTGTTGCTCAGCCTCATCTGCCCATGGCACTGCTCGCACAGAGGCACAGAGACTGGGGCTGCTTGCTTGTCTTGCCCCCTCAAACTTCAAACGTAGCTTAGGTGGTCTGTGCCGGGCGCCTCCGGCAGCGCTGCTCCGAAAATGCGAACATCTGCAGATAGCTCGCAGGCAGAAAGAGCTAGCCTGGAAAACTCTTGCTCAGCCTCATCTGCCCATGGCACTGCTCGCACAGAGGCACAGAGACTGGGGCTGCTTGCTTGTCTTGCCCCCTCAAACTTCAAACGTAGCTTAGGTGGTCTGTGCCGGGTGCCTCCGGCAGACCTGCTCCGAAAATGTGAACGTCTGCAGATAGCTCGCAGGCAGAAAGAGCTAGCCTGGAAAGCTGTTGCTCAGCCTCATCTGCCCATGGCACTGCTCGCACAGAGGCACAGAGACTGGGGCTGCTTGCTTGTCTTGTCCCCTCAAACTTCAAACGTAGCTTAGGTGGTCTGTGCCGGGCGCCTCCGGCAGCCCTGCTCTGAAAATGCGAACATATGCAGATAGCTCGCAGGCAGAAAGAGCTAGCCTGGAAAGCTGTTGCTCAGCCTCATCTGCCCATGGCACTGCTCGCACAGAGGCACAGAGACTGGGGCTGCTTGATTGTCTTGCCCCCTCAAACTTCAAACGTATATTAGGTGGTCTGGGCCGGGCGCTTATGGCAGCCCTGCTCGGAAAATGCGAACGTCTGCAGATAGCTCGCAGGCAGAAAGAGCTAGCCTGGAAAGCTGTTGCTCAGCCTCATCTGCCCATGGCACTGCTCGCACAGAGGCACAGAGACTGGGGCTGCTTGCTTGTCTTGTCCCCTCAAACTTCAAACGTAGCTTAGGTGGTCCGTGCTGGGTGCTTGCGGCAACCCTGCTCCGAAAATGCGAACATCTGCAGATAGCTCGCAGGCAGAAAGAGCTAGCCTGGAAAGCTGTTGCTCAGCCTCATCTGCCCATGGCACTGCTCGCACAGAGGCACAGAGACTGGGGCTGCTTGCTTGTCTTGTCCCCTCAAACTTCAAACGTAGCTTAGGTGGTCCATGCTGGGTGCTTGCGGCAGCCCTGCTCCGAAAATGCGAACGTCTGCAGATAGCTCGCAGGCAGAAAGAGCTAGCCTGGAAAGCTGTTGCTCAGCCTCATCTGCCCATGGCACTGCTCGCACAGAGGCACAGAGACTGGGGCTGCTTGCTTGTCTTGCCCCCTCAAACTTCAAACGTAGCTTAGGTGGTCCGTGCCGGGCGCTTACGGCAGCCCTGCTCGGAAAATGCGAACGTCTGCAGATAGCTCGCAGGCAGAAAGAGCTAGCCTGGAAAGCTGTTGCTCAGCCTCATCTGCCCATGGCACTGCTCGCACAGAGGCACAGAGACTGGGGCTGCTTGCTTGTCTTGCCCCCTCAAACTTCAAACGTAGCTTAGGTGGTCTGTGCCGGGCGCCTCCGGCAGCGCTGCTCCGAAAATGCGAACATCTGCAGATAGCTCGCAGGCAGAAAGAGCTAGCCTGGAAAGCTGTTGCTCAGCCTCATCTGCCCATGGCACTGCTCGCACAGAGGCACAGAGACTGGGGCTGCTTGCTTGTCTTGCCCCCTCAAACTTCAAACGTAGCTTAGGTGGTCTGTGCCGGGTGCCTCCGGCAGACCTGCTCCGAAAATGTGAACGTCTGCAGATAGCTCGCAGGCAGAAAGAGCTAGCCTGGAAAGCTGTTGCTCAGCCTCATCTGCCCATGGCACTGCTCGCACAGAGGCACAGAGACTGGGGCTGCTTGCTTGTCTTGTCCCCTCAAACTTCAAACGTAGCTTAGGTGGTCCGTGCCGGGCGCCTCCGGCAGCCCTGCTCTGAAAATGCGAACATATGCAGATAGCTCGCAGGCAGAAAGAGCTAGCCTGGAAAGCTGTTGCTCAGCCTCATCTGGCCATGGCACTGCTCGCACAGAGGCACAGAGACTGGGGCTGCTTGATTGTCTTGCCCCCTCAAACTTCAAACGTAGATTAGGTGGTCTGGGCCGGGCGCTTATGGCAGCCCTGCTCGGAAAATGCGAACGTCTGCAGATAGCTCGCAGGCAGAAAGAGCTAGCCTGGAAAGCTGTTGCTCAGCCTCATCTGCCCATGGCACTGCTCGCACAGAGGCACAGAGACTGGGGCTGCTTGCTTGTCTTGTCCCCTCAAACTTCAAACGTAGCTTAGGTGGTCCGTGCTGGGTGCTTGCGGCAGCCCTGCTCCGAAAATGCGAACATCTGCAGATAGCTCGCAGGCAGAAAGAGCTAGCCTGGAAAGCTGTTGCTCAGCCTCATCTGCCCATGGCACTGCTCGCACAGAGGCACAGAGACTGGGGCTGCTTGCTTGTCTTGTCCCCTCAAACTTCAAACGTAGCTTAGGTGGTCCATGCTGGGTGCTTGCGGCAGCCCTGCTCCGAAAATGCGAACGTCTGCAGATAGCTCGCAGGCAGAAAGAGCTAGCCTGGAAAGCTGTTGCTCAGCCTCATCTGCCCATGGTACTGCTCGCACAGAGGCACAGAGACTGGGGCTGCTTGCTTGTCTTGTCCCCTCAAACTTCAAACGTAGCTTAGGAGGTCCGTGCTGGGTTTTTCCTGCAGCGCTGCTCCGAAAATGCGAACATCTGTAGATAGCTCGAAGGCAGAAAGAGCTAGCCTGGAAAGCTGTTGCTCAGCCTCATCTGCCCATGGCACTGCTCGCACAGAGGCACAGAGACTGGGGCTGCTTGCTTGTCTTGCCCCCTCAAACTTCAAACGTAGCTTAGGTGGTCCGTGCCGGGCGCCTCTGGCAGCCCTGCTCCGAAAATGCGAACGTCTGCAGATAGCTCGCAGGCAGAAAGAGCTAGCCTGGAAAACTGTTGCTCAGCCTCATCTGCCCATGGCACTGCTCGCACAGAGGCACAGAGACTGGGGCTGCTTGCTTGTCTTGCCCCCTCAAACTTCAAACGTAGCTTAGGTTGTCCGTGCCGGGCGCTTACGGCAGCCCTGCTCCAATAATGCGAACGTCTGCAGATAGCTCGCAGGCAGAAAGAGCTAGCCTGGAAAGCTGTTGCTCAGCCTCATCTGCCCATGGCACTGCTCGCACAGAGGCACAGAGACTGGGGCTGCTTGCTTGTCTTGTCCCCTCAAAATTCAAACGTAGCTTAGGTGGTCCGTGCCGGGCGCTTACGGCAGCCCTGCTCGGAAAATGCGAACGTCTGCAGATAGCTCGCAGGCAGAAAGAGCTAGCCTGGAAAGCTGTTGCTCAGCCTCATCTGCCCATGGCACTGCTCGCACAGAGGCACAGAGACTGGGGCTGCTTGCTTGTCTTGCCCCCTCAAACTTCAAACGTAGCTTAGGTGGTCCGTGCCGGGCGCTTACGGCAGCCCTGCTCCGAAAATGCGAATGTCTGCAGATAGCTCGCAGGCAGAAAGAGCTAGCCTGGAAAGCTGTTGCTCAGCCTCATCTGCGCATGGCACTGCTCGCACAGAGGCACAGAGACTGGGGCTGCTTGCTTGTCTTGTCCCCTCAAACTTCAAACGTAGCTTAGGTGGTCCGTGCCGGGCTGTTACGGCAGCCCTGCTCGGAAAATGCGAACGTCTGCAGATAGCTCGCAGGCAGAAAGAGCTAGCCTGGAAAGCTGTTGCTCAGCCTCATCTGCCCATGGCACTGCTCGCACAGAGGCACAGAGACTGGGGCTGCTTGCTTGTCTTGCCCCCTCAAACTTCAAACGTAGCTTAGGTGGTCCGTGCAGGGCGCCTCCGGCAGCCCTGCTCCGAAAATGCGAACGTCTGCAGATAGCTCGCAGGCAGAAAGAGCTAGCCTGGAAAGCTGTTGCTCAGCCTCATCTGCCCATGGCACTGCTCGCACAGAGGCACAGAGACTGGGGCTGCTTGCTTGTCTTGTCCCCTCAAACTTGAAACGTAGCTTACGTGGTCTCTGCCAGGCGCCTGCGGCAGACCTGCTCCGAAAATGCGAACGTCTGCAGATAGCTCGCAGGCAGAAAGAGCTAGCCTGGAAAGCTGTTGCTCAGCCTCATCTGCCCATGGCACTGCTCGCACAGAGGCACAGAGACTGGGGCTGCTTGCTTGTCTTGCCCCCTCAAACTTCAAACGTAGCTTAGGTGGTCCGTGCCGGGCGCCTCCGGCAGCGCTGCTCCGAAAATGCGAACATCTGTAGATAGCTCGCAGGCAGAAAGAGCTAGCCTGGAAAACAGTTGCTCAGCCTCATCTGCCCATGGCACTACTCGCACAGAGGCACAGAGACTGGGGCTGCTTGCTTGTCTTGTCCCCTCAAACTTCAAACGTAGCTTAGGTGGTCTGTGCAGGGCGCCTCCGGCAGCGCTGCTACGAAAATGCGAACATCTGCAGATAGCTCGCAGGCAGAAAGAGCTAGCCTGGAAAGCTGTTGCTCAGCCTCATCTGCCCATGGCACTGCTCGCACAGAGGCACAGAGACTGGGGCTGCTTGCTTGTCTTGTCCCCTCAAACTTCAAACGTAGCTTAGGTGGTCTGTGCCGTGCACCTCCGGCAGCCCTGCTCTGAAAATGCGAACGTCTGTAGATAGCTCGCAGGCAGAAAGAGCTAGCCTGGAAAGCTGTTGCTCAGCCTCATCTGCCCATGGCACTGCTCGCACAGAGGCACAGAGACTGGGGCTGCTTGCTTGTCTTGTCCCCTCAAACTTCAAACGTAGCTTAGGTGGTCCGTGTCGGGCGCCTCCGGCAGCCCTGCTCCGAAAATGTGAACGTCTGCAGATAGCTCGCAGGCAGAAAGAGCTAGCCTGGAAAGCTGTTGCTCAGCCTCATCTGCGCATGGCACTGCTCGCACAGAGGCACAGAGACTGGGGCTGCTTGCTTGTCTTGTCCCCTCAAACTTCAAACGTAGCTTAGTTGGTCTGTGCCGGGGGCCTCCGGCAGTTCTGCTCTGAAAATGCGTACGTCTGTAGATAGCTCGCAGGCAGAAAGAGCTAGCCTGGAAAGCTGTTGCTCAGCCTCATCTGCCCATGGCACTGCTCGCACAGAGGCACAGAGACTGGGGCTGCTTGCTTGTCTTGTCCCCTCAAACTTCAAACGTAGCTTAGGTGGTCCGTGCCGGGCGCTTACGGCAGCCCTGCTCGGAAAATGCGAACGTCTGCAGATAGCTCGCAGGCAGAAAGAGCTAGCCTGGAAAGCTGTTGCTCAGCCTCATCTGCCCATGGCACTGCTCGCACAGAGGCACAGAGACTGGGGCTGCTTGCTTGTCTTGTCCCCTCAAACTTCAAACGTAGCTTAGGTGGTCCGTGCTGGGTGCTTGCGGCAGCCCTGCTCCGAAAATGCAAACATCTGCAGATAGCTCGCAGGCAGAAAGAGCTAGCCTGGAAAGCTGTTGCTCAGCCTCATCTGCCCATGGCACTGCTCGCACAGAGGCACAGAGACTGGGGCTGCTTGATTGTCTTGCCCCCTCAAACTTCAAACGTAGATTAGGTGGTCTGGGCCGGGCGCTTATGGCAGCCCTGCTCGGAAAATGCGAACGTCTGCAGATAGCTCGCAGGCAGAAAGAGCTAGCCTGGAAAGCTGTTGCTCAGCCTCATCTGCCCATGGCACTGCTCGCACAGAGGCACAGAGACTGGGGCTGCTTGCTTGTCTTGCCCCCTCAAACTTCAAACGTAGCTTAGGTGGTCCGTGCCGGGCGCTTACGGCAGCCCTGCTCCGAAAATGCGAATGTCTGCAGATAGCTCGCAGGCAGAAAGAGCTAGCCTGGAAAGCTGTTGCTCAGCCTCATCTGCGCATGGCACTGCTCGCACAGAGGCACAGAGACTGGGGCTGCTTGCTTGTCTTGTCCCCTCAAACTTCAAACGTAGCTTAGGTGGTCCGTGCCGGGCTGTTACGGCAGCCCTGCTCGGAAAATGCGAACGTCTGCAGATAGCTCGCAGGCAGAAAGAGCTAGCCTGGAAAGCTGTTGCTCAGCCTCATCTGCCCATGGCACTGCTCGCACAGAGGCACAGAGACTGGGGCTGCTTGCTTGTCTTGCCCCCTCAAACTTCAAACGTAGCTTAGGTGGTCCGTGCAGGGCGCCTCCGGCAGCCCTGCTCCGAAAATGCGAACGTCTGCAGATAGCTCGCAGGCAGAAAGAGCTAGCCTGGAAAGCTGTTGCTCAGCCTCATCTGCCCATGGCACTGCTCGCACAGAGGCACAGAGACTGGGGCTGCTTGCTTGTCTTGTCCCCTCAAACTTGAAACGTAGCTTACGTGGTCTCTGCCGGGCGCCTGCGGCAGACCTGCTCCGAAAATGCGAACGTCTGCAGATAGCTCGCAGGCAGAAAGAGCTAGCCTGGAAAGCTGTTGCTCAGCCTCATCTGCCCATGGCACTGCTCGCACAGAGGCACAGAGACTGGGGCTGCTTGCTTGTCTTGCCCCCTCAAACTTCAAACGTAGCTTAGGTGGTCCGTGCCGGGCGCCTCCGGCAGCGCTGCTCCGAAAATGCGAACATCTGTAGATAGCTCGCAGGCAGAAAGAGCTAGCCTGGAAAACAGTTGCTAAGCCTCATCTGCCCATGGCACTGCTCGCACAGAGGCACAGAGACTGGGGCTGCTTGCTTGTCTTGTCCCCTCAAACTTCAAACGTAGCTTAGGTGGTCTGTGCAGGGCGCCTCCGGCAGCGCTGCTACGAAAATGCGAACATCTGCAGATAGCTCGCAGGCAGAAAGAGCTAGCCTGGAAAGCTGTTGCTCAGCCTCATCTGCCCATGGCACTGCTCGCACAGAGGCACAGAGACTGGGGCTGCTTGATTGTCTTGCCCCCTCAAACTTCAAACGTAGATTAGGTGGTCTGGGCCGGGCGCTTATGGCAGCCCTGCTCGGAAAATGCGAACGTCTGCAGATAGCTCGCAGGCAGAAAGAGCTAGCCTGGAAAGCTGTTGCTCAGCCTCATCTGCCCATGGCACTGCTCGCACAGAGGCACAGAGACTGGGGCTGCTTGCTTGTCTTGTCCCCTCAAACTTCAAACGTAGCTTAGGTGGTCCGTGCTGGGTGCTTGCGGCAGCCCTGCTCCGAAAATGCGAACATCTGCAGATAGCTCGCAGGCAGAAAGAGCTAGCCTGGAAAGCTGTTGCTCAGCCTCATCTGCCCATGGCACTGCTCGCACAGAGGCACAGAGACTGGGGCTGCTTGCTTGTCTTGTCCCCTCAAACTTCAAACGTAGCTTAGGTGGTCCATGCTGGGTGCTTGCGGCAGCCCTGCTCGGAAAATGCGAACGTCTGCAGATAGCTCGCAGGCAGAAAGAGCTAGCCTGGAAAGCTGTTGCTCAGCCTCATCTGCCCATGGTACTGCTCGCACAGAGGCACAGAGACTGGGGCTGCTTGCTTGTCTTGTCCCCTCAAACTTCAAACGTAGCTTAGGTGGTCCGTGCTGGGTTTTTCCTGCAGCGCTGCTCCGAAAATGCGAACATCTGCAGATAGCTCGAAGGCAGAAAGAGCTAGCCTGGAAAGCTGTTGCTCAGCCTCATCTGCCCATGGCACTGCTCGCACAGAGGCACAGAGACTGGGGCTGCTTGCTTGTCTTGCCCCCTCAAACTTCAAACGTAGCTTAGGTGGTCCGTGCCGGGCGCTTACGGCAGCCCTGCTCCGAAAATGCGAATGTCTGCAGATAGCTCGCAGGCAGAAAGAGCTAGCCTGGAAAGCTGTTGCTCAGCCTCATCTGCGCATGGCACTGCTCGCACAGAGGCACAGAGACTGGGGCTGCTTGCTTGTCTTGTCCCCTCAAACTTCAAACGTAGCTTAGGTGGTCCGTGCCGGGCTGTTACGGCAGCCCTGCTCGGAAAATGCGAACGTCTGCAGATAGCTCGCAGGCAGAAAGAGCTAGCCTGGAAAGCTGTTGCTCAGCCTCATCTGCCCATGGCACTGCTCGCACAGAGGCACAGAGACTGGGGCTGCTTGCTTGTCTTGCCCCCTCAAACTTCAAACGTAGCTTAGGTGGTCCGTGCAGGGCGCCTCCGGCAGCCCTGCTCCGAAAATGCGAACGTCTGCAGATAGCTCGCAGGCAGAAAGAGCTAGCCTGGAAAGCTGTTGCTCAGCCTCATCTGCCCATGGCACTGCTCGCACAGAGGCACAGAGACTGGGGCTGCTTGCTTGTCTTGTCCCCTCAAACTTCAAACGTAGCTTACGTGGTCTCTGCCGGGCGCCTGCGGCAGACCTGCTCCGAAAATGCGAACGTCTGCAGATAGCTCGCAGGCAGAAAGAGCTAGCCTGGAAAGCTGTTGCTCAGCCTCATCTGCCCATGGCACTGCTCGCACAGAGGCACAGAGACTGGGGCTGCTTGCTTGTCTTGCCCCCTCAAACTTCAAACGTAGCTTAGGTGGTCCGTGCCGGGCGCCTCCGGCAGCGCTGCTCCGAAAATGCGAACATCTGTAGATAGCTCGCAGGCAGAAAGAGCTAGCCTGGAAAACAGTTGCTAAGCCTCATCTGCCCATGGCACTGCTCGCACAGAGGCACAGAGACTGGGGCTGCTTGCTTGTCTTGTCCCCTCAAACTTCAAACGTAGCTTAGGTGGTCTGTGCCGGGCGCTTACGGCAGCCCTGCTCGGAAAATGCGAACGTCTGCAGATAGCTCGCAGGCAGAAAGAGCTAGCCTGGAAAGCTGTTGCTCAGCCTCATCTGCCCATGGCACTGCTCGCACAGAGGCACAGAGACTGGGGCTGCTTGCTTGTCTTGCCCCCTCAAACTTCAAACGTAGCTTAGGTGGTCCGTGCTGGGTGCTTGCGGCAGCCCTGCTCCGAAAATGCAAACATCTGCAGATAGCTCGCAGGCAGAAAGAGCTAGCCTGGAAAGCTGTTGCTCAGCCTCATCTGCCCATGGCACTGCTCGCACAGAGGCACAGAGACTGGGGCTGCTTGATTGTCTTGCCCCCTCAAACTTCAAACGTAGATTAGGTGGTCTGGGCCGGGCGCTTATGGCAGCCCTGCTCGGAAAATGCGAACGTCTGCAGATAGCTCGCAGGCAGAAAGAGCTAGCCTGGAAAGCTGTTGCTCAGCCTCATCTGCCCATGGCACTGCTCGCACAGAGGCACAGAGACTGGGGCTGCTTGCTTGTCTTGTCCCCTCAAACTTCAAACGTAGCTTAGGTGGTCCGTGCTGGGTGCTTGCGGCAGCCCTGCTCCGAAAATGCGAACATCTGCAGATAGCTCGCAGGCAGAAAGAGCTAGCCTGGAAAGCTGTTGCTCAGCCTCATCTGCCCATGGCACTGCTCGCACAGAGGCACAGAGACTGGGGCTGCTTGCTTGTCTTGTCCCCTCAAACTTCAAACGTAGCTTAGGTGGTCCATGCTGGGTGCTTGCGGCAGCCCTGCTCCGAAAATGCGAACGTCTGCAGATAGCTCGCAGGCAGAAAGAGCTAGCCTGGAAAGCTGTTGCTCAGCCTCATCTGCCCATGGTACTGCTCGCACAGAGGCACAGAGACTGGGGCTGCTTGCTTGTCTTGTCCCCTCAAACTTCAAACGTAGCTTAGGTGGTCCGTGCTGGGTTTTTCCTGCAGCGCTGCTCCGAAAATGCGAACATCTGCAGATAGCTCGAAGGCAGAAAGAGCTAGCCTGGAAAGCTGTTGCTCAGCCTCATCTGCCCATGGCACTGCTCGCACAGAGGCACAGAGACTGGGGCTGCTTGATTGTCTTGCCCCCTCAAACTTCAAACGTAGATTAGGTGGTCTGGGCCGGGCGCTTATGGCAGCCCTGCTCGGAAAATGCGAACGTCTGCAGATAGCTCGCAGGCAGAAAGAGCTAGCCTGGAAAGCTGTTGCTCAGCCTCATCTGCCCATGGCACTGCTCGCACAGAGGCACAGAGACTGGGGCTGCTTGCTTGTCTTGTCCCCTCAAACTTCAAACGTAGCTTAGGTGGTCCGTGCTGGGTGCTTGCGGCAGCCCTGCTCCGAAAATGCGAACATCTGCAGATAGCTCGCAGGCAGAAAGAGCTAGCCTGGAAAGCTGTTGCTCAGCCTCATCTGCCCATGGCACTGCTCGCACAGAGGCACAGAGACTGGGGCTGCTTGCTTGTCTTGTCCCCTCAAACTTCAAACGTAGCTTAGGTGGTCCATGCTGGGTGCTTGCGGCAGCCCTGCTCCGAAAATGCGAACGTCTGCAGATAGCTCGCAGGCAGAAAGAGCTAGCCTGGAAAGCTGTTGCTCAGCCTCATCTGCCCATGGTACTGCTCGCACAGAGGCACAGAGACTGGGGCTGCTTGCTTGTCTTGTCCCCTCAAACTTCAAACGTAGCTTAGGAGGTCCGTGCTTTGTTTTTCCTGCAGCGCTGCTCCGAAAATGCGAACATCTGCAGATAGCTCGAAGGCAGAAAGAGCTAGCCTGGAAAGCTGTTGCTCAGCCTCATCTGCCCATGGCACTGCTCGCACAGAGGCACAGAGACTGGGGCTGCTTGCTTGTCTTGCCCCCTCAAACTTCAAACGTAGCTTAGGTGGTCCGTGCCGGGCGCCTCTGGCAGCCCTGCTCCGAAAATGCGAACGTCTGCAGATAGCTCGCAGGCAGAAAGAGCTAGCCTGGAAAACTGTTGCTCAGCCTCATCTGCCCATGGCACTGCTCGCACAGAGGCACAGAGACTGGGGCTGCTTGCTTGTCTTGCCCCCTCAAACTTCAAACGTAGCTTAGGTTGTCCGTGCCGGGCGCTTACAGCAGCCCTGCTCCAATAATGCGAACGTCTGCAGATAGCTCGCAGGCAGAAAGAGCTAGCCTGGAAAGCTGTTGCTCAGCCTCATCTGCCCATGGCACTGCTCGCACAGAGGCACAGAGACTGGGGCTGCTTGCTTGTCTTGTCCCCTCAAACTTCAAACGTAGCTTAGGTGGTCCGTGCCGGGCGCTTACGGCAGCCCTGCTCCGAAAATGCGAACGTCTGCAGATAGCTCGCAGGCAGAAAGAGCTAGCCTGGAAAGCTGTTGCTCAGCCTCATCTGCCCATGGCACTGCTCGCACAGAGGCACAGAGACTGGGGCTGCTTGCTTGTCTTGCCCCCTCAAACTTCAAACGTAGCTTAGGTGGTCCGTGCCGGGCGCCTCCGGCAGCCCTGCTCCGAAAATGCGAATGTCTGCAGATAGCTCGCAGGCAGAAAGAGCTAGCCTGGAAAGCTGTTGCTCAGCCTCATCTGCGCATGGCACTGCTCGCACAGAGGCACAGAGACTGGGGCTGCTTGCTTGTCTTGCCCCCTCAAACTTCAAACGTAGCTTAGGTGGTCCGTGCCGGGCTGTTACGGCAGCCCTGCTCGGAAAATGCGAACGTCTGCAGATAGCTCGCAGGCAGAAAGAGCTAGCCTGGAAAGCTGTTGCTCAGCCTCATCTGCCCATGGCACTGCTCGCACAGAGGCACAGAGACTGGGGCTGCTTGCTTGTCTTGCCCCCTCAAACTTCAAACGTAGCTTAGGTGGTCCGTGCCGGGCGCCTCCGGCAGCCCTGCTCCGAAAATGCGAATGTCTGCAGATAGCTCGCAGGCAGAAAGAGCTAGCCTGGAAAGCTGTTGCTCAGCCTCATCTGCGCATGGCACTGCTCGCACAGAGGCACAGAGACTGGGGCTGCTTGCTTGTCTTGCCCCCTCAAACTTCAAACGTAGCTTAGGTGGTCCGTGCCGGGCTGTCACGGCAGCCCTGCTCGGAAAATGCGAACGTCTGCAGATAGCTCGCAGGCAGAAAGAGCTAGCCTGGAAAGCTGTTGCTCAGCCTCATCTGCCCATGGCACTGCTCGCACAGAGGCACAGAGACTGGGGCTACTTGCTTGTCTTGCCCCCTCAAACTTCAAACGTAGCTTAGGTGGTCCGTGCAGGGCGCCTCCGGCAGCCCTGCTCCGAAAATGCGAACGTCTGCAGATAGCTCGCAGGCAGAAAGAGCTAGCCTGGAAAGCTGTTGCTCAGCCTCATCTGCCCATGGCACTGCTCGCACAGAGGCACAGAGACTGGGGCTGCTTGCTTGTCTTGTCCCCTCAAACTTCAAACGTAGCTTACGTGGTCTCTGCCGGGCGCCTGCGGCAGACCTGCTCCGAAAATGCGAACGTCTGCAGATAGCTCGCAGGCAGAAAGAGCTAGCCTGGAAAGCTGTTGCTCAGCCTCATCTGCCCATGGCACTGCTCGCACAGAGGCACAGAGACTGGGGCTGCTTGCTTGTCTTGCCCCCTCAAACTTCAAACGTAGCTTAGGTGGTCCGTGCCGGGCGCCTCCGGCAGCGCTGCTCCGAAAATGCGAACATCTGTAGATAGCTCGCAGGCAGAAAGAGCTAGCCTGGAAAACAGTTGCTAAGCCTCATCTGCCCATGGCACTGCTCGCACAGAGGCACAGAGACTGGGGCTGCTTGCTTGTCTTGTCCCCTCAAACTTCAAACGTAGCTTAGGTGGTCTGTGCAGGGCGCCTCCGGCAGCGCTGCTACGAAAATGCGAACATCTGCAGATAGCTCGCAGGCAGAAAGAGCTAGCCTGGAAAGCTGTTGCTCAGCCTCATCTGCCCATGGCACTGCTCGCACAGAGGCACAGAGACTGGGGCTGCTTGCTTGTCTTGCCCCCTCAAACTTCAAACGTAGCTTAGGTGGTCTGTGCCGTGCACCTCCGGCAGCCCTGCTCTGAAAATGCGAACGTCTGTAGATAGCTCGCAGGCAGAAAGAGCTAGCCTGGAAAGCTGTTGCTCAGCCTCATCTGCCCATGGCACTGCTCGCACAGAGGCACAGAGACTGGGGCTGCTTGCTTGTCTTGTCCCCTCAAACTTCAAACGTAGCTTAGGTGGTCCGTGCCGGGCGCCTCCGGCAGCCCTGCTCCGAAAATGTGAACGTCTGCAGATAGCTCGCAGGCAGAAAGAGCTAGCCTGGAAAGCTGTTGCTCAGCCTCATCTGCCCATGGCACTGCTCGCACAGAGGCACAGAGACTGGGGCTGCTTGCTTGTCTTGTCCCCTCAAACTTCAAACGTAGCTTAGGTGGTCCGTGCTGGGTGCTTGCGGCAGCCCTGCTCCGAAAATGCGAACATCTGCAGATAGCTCGCAGGCAGAAAGAGCTAGCCTGGAAAGCTGTTGCTCAGCCTCATCTGCCCATGGCACTGCTCGCACAGAGGCACAGAGACTGGGGCTGCTTTCTTGTCTTGTCCCCTCAAACTTCAAACGTAGCTTAGGTGGTCCATGCTGGGTGCTTGCGGCAGCCCTGCTCCGAAAATGCGAACGTCTGCAGATAGCTCGCAGGCAGAAAGAGCTAGCCTGGAAAGCTGTTGCTCAGCCTCATCTGCCCATGGTACTGCTCGCACAGAGGCACAGAGACTGGGGCTGCTTGCTTGTCTTGTCCCCTCAAACTTCAAACGTAGCTTAGGTGGTCCGTGCTGGGTTTTTCCTGCAGCGCTGCTCCGAAAATGCGAACATCTGCAGATAGCTCGAAGGCAGAAAGAGCTAGCCTGGAAAGCTGTTGCTCAGCCTCATCTGCCCATGGCACTGCTCGCACAGAGGCACAGAGACTGGGGCTGCTTGATTGTCTTGCCCCCTCAAACTTCAAACGTAGATTAGGTGGTCTGGGCCGGGCGCTTATGGCAGCCCTGCTCGGAAAATGCGAACGTCTGCAGATAGCTCGCAGGCAGAAAGAGCTAGCCTGGAAAGCTGTTGCTCAGCCTCATCTGCCCATGGCACTGCTCGCACAGAGGCACAGAGACTGGGGCTGCTTGCTTGTCTTGTCCCCTCAAACTTCAAACGTAGCTTAGGTGGTCCGTGCTGGGTGCTTGCGGCAGCCCTGCTCCGAAAATGCGAACATCTGCAGATAGCTCGCAGGCAGAAAGAGCTAGCCTGGAAAGCTGTTGCTCAGCCTCATCTGCCCATGGCACTGCTCGCACAGAGGCACAGAGACTGGGGCTGCTTGCTTGTCTTGTCCCCTCAAACTTCAAACGTAGCTTAGGTGGTCCATGCTGGGTGCTTGCGGCAGCCCTGCTCCGAAAATGCGAACGTCTGCAGATAGCTCGCAGGCAGAAAGAGCTAGCCTGGAAAGCTGTTGCTCAGCCTCATCTGCCCATGGTACTGCTCGCACAGAGGCACAGAGACTGGGGCTGCTTGCTTGTCTTGTCCCCTCAAACTTCAAACGTAGCTTAGGAGGTCCGTGCTTTGTTTTTCCTGCAGCGCTGCTCCGAAAATGCGAACATCTGCAGATAGCTCGAAGGCAGAAAGAGCTAGCCTGGAAAGCTGTTGCTCAGCCTCATCTGCCCATGGCACTGCTCGCACAGAGGCACAGAGACTGGGGCTGCTTGCTTGTCTTGCCCCCTCAAACTTCAAACGTAGCTTAGGTGGTCCGTGCCGGGCGCCTCTGGCAGCCCTGCTCCGAAAATGCGAACGTCTGCAGATAGCTCGCAGGCAGAAAGAGCTAGCCTGGAAAACTGTTGCTCAGCCTCATCTGCCCATGGCACTGCTCGCACAGAGGCACAGAGACTGGGGCTGCTTGCTTGTCTTGCCCTCTCAAACTTCAAACGTAGCTTAGGTTGTCCGTGCCGGGCGCTTACGGCAGCCCTGCTCCAATAATGCGAACGTCTGCAGATAGCTCGCAGGCAGAAAGAGCTAGCCTGGAAAGCTGTTGCTCAGCCTCATCTGCCCATGGCACTGCTCGCACAGAGGCACAGAGACTGGGGCTGCTTGCTTGTCTTGTCCCCTCAAACTTCAAACGTAGCTTAGGTGGTCCGTGCCGGGCGCTTACGGCAGCCCTGCTCCGAAAATGCGAACGTCTGCAGATAGCTCGCAGGCAGAAAGAGCTAGCCTGGAAAGCTGTTGCTCAGCCTCATCTGCCCATGGCACTGCTCGCACAGAGGCACAGAGACTGGGGCTGCTTGCTTGTCTTGCCCCCTCAAACTTCAAACGTAGCTTAGGTGGTCCGTGCCGGGCGCCTCCGGCAGCCCTGCTCCGAAAATGCGAATGTCTGCAGATAGCTCGCAGGCAGAAAGAGCTAGCCTGGAAAGCTGTTGCTCAGCCTCATCTGCGCATGGCACTGCTCGCACAGAGGCACAGAGACTGGGGCTGCTTGCTTGTCTTGCCCCCTCAAACTTCAAACGTAGCTTAGGTGGTCCGTGTCGGGCTGTTACGGCAGCCCTGCTCGGAAAATGCGAACGTCTGCAGATAGCTCGCAGGCAGAAAGAGCTAGCCTGGAAAGCTGTTGCTCAGCCTCATCTGCCCATGGCACTGCTCGCACAGAGGCACAGAGACTGGGGCTGCTTGCTTGTCTTGCCCCCTCAAACTTCAAACGTAGCTTAGGTGGTCCGTGCCGGGCGCCTCCGGCAGCCCTGCTCCGAAAATGCGAATGTCTGCAGATAGCTCGCAGGCAGAAAGAGCTAGCCTGGAAAGCTGTTGCTCAGCCTCATCTGCCCATGGCACTGCTCGCACAGAGGCACAGAGACTGGGGCTGCTTGCTTGTCTTGCCCCCTCAAACTTCAAACGTAGCTTAGGTGGTCCGTGCCGGGCTGTTACGGCAGCCCTGCTCGGAAAATGCGAACGTCTGCAGATAGCTCGCAGGCAGAAAGAGCTAGCCTGGAAAGCTGTTGCTCAGCCTCATCTGCCCATGGCACTGCTCGCACAGAGGCACAGAGACTGGGGCTGCTTGCTTGTCTTGCCCCCTCAAACTTCAAACATAGCTTAGGTGGTCCGTGCAGGGCGCCTCCGGCAGCCCTGCTCCGAAAATGCGAACGTCTGCAGATAGCTCGCAGGCAGAAAGAGCTAGCCTGGAAAGCTGTTGCTCAGCCTCATCTGCCCATGGCACTGCTCGCACAGAGGCACAGAGACTGGGGCTGCTTGCTTGTCTTGTCCCCTCAAACTTCAAACGTAGCTTACGTGGTCTCTGCCGGGCGCCTGCGGCAGACCTGCTCCGAAAATGCGAACGTCTGCAGATAGCTCGCAGGCAGAAAGAGCTAGCCTGGAAAGCTGTTGCTCAGCCTCATCTGCCCATGGCACTGCTCGCACAGAGGCACAGAGACTGGGGCTGCTTGCTTGTCTTGCCCCCTCAAACTTCAAACGTAGCTTAGGTGGTCCGTGCCGGGCGCCTCCGGCAGCGCTGCTCCGAAAATGCGAACATCTGTAGATAGCTCGCAGGCAGAAAGAGCTAGCCTGGAAAACAGTTGCTAAGCCTCATCTGCCCATGGCACTGCTCGCACAGAGGCACAGAGACTGGGGCTGCTTGCTTGTCTTGTCCCCTCAAACTTCAAACGTAGCTTAGGTGGTCTGTGCAGGGCGCCTCCGGCAGCGCTGCTACGAAAATGCGAACATCTGCAGATAGCTCGCAGGCAGAAAGAGCTAGCCTGGAAAGCTGTTGCTCAGCCTCATCTGCCCATGGCACTGCTCGCACAGAGGCACAGAGACTGGGGCTGCTTGCTTGTCTTGTCCCCTCAAACTTCAAACGTAACTTAGGTGGTCTGTGCCGTGCACCTCCGGCAGCCCTGCTCTGAAAATGCGAACGTCTGTAGATAGCTCGCAGGCAGAAAGAGCTAGCCTGGAAAGCTGTTGCTCAGCCTCATCTGCCCATGGCACTGCTCGCACAGAGGCACAGAGACTGGGGCTGCTTGCTTGTCTTGTCCCCTCAAACTTCAAACGTAGCTTAGGTGGTCCGTGCCGGGCGCCTCCGGCAGCCCTGCTCGGAAAATGTGAACGTCTGCAGATAGCTCGCAGGCAGAAAGAGCTAGCCTGGAAAGCTGTTGCTCAGCCTCATCTGCGCATGGCACTGCTCGCACAGAGGCACAGAGACTGGGGCTGCTTGCTTGTCTTGTCCCCTCAAACTTCAAACGTAGATTAGGTGGTCTGTGCCGTGCACCTCCGGCAGTTCTGCTCTGAAAATGCGTACGTCTGTAGATAGCTCGCAGGCAGAAAAAGCTAGCCTGGAAAGCTGTTGCTCAGCCTCATCTGCCCATGGCACTGCTCGCACAGAGGCACAGAGACTGGGGCTGCTTGCTTGTCTTGTCCCCTCAAACTTCAAACGTAGCTTAGGTGGTCCGTGCCGGGCGCTTACGGCAGCCCTGCTCGGAAAATGCGAACGTCTGCAGATAGCTCGCAGGCAGAAAGAGCTAGCCTGGAAAGCTGTTGCTCAGCCTCATCTGCCCATGGCACTGCTCGCACAGAGGCACAGAGACTGGGGCTGCTTGCTTGTCTTGCCCCCTCAAACTTCAAACGTAGCTTAGGTGGTCCGTGCTGGGTGCTTGCGGCAGCCCTGCTCCGAAAATGCAAACATCTGCAGATAGCTCGCAGGCAGAAAGAGCTAGCCTGGAAAGCTGTTGCTCAGCCTCATCTGCCCATGGCACTGCTCGCACAGAGGCACAGAGACTGGGGCTGCTTGATTGTCTTGCCCCCTCAAACTTCAAACGTAGATTAGGTGGTCTGGGCCGGGCGCTTATGGCAGCCCTGCTCGGAAAATGCGAACGTCTGCAGATAGCTCGCAGGCAGAAAGAGCTAGCCTGGAAAGCTGTTGCTCAGCCTCATCTGCCCATGGCACTGCTCGCACAGAGGCACAGAGACTGGGGCTGCTTGCTTGTCTTGTCCCCTCAAACTTCAAACGTAGCTTAGGTGGTCCGTGCTGGGTGCTTGCGGCAGCCCTGCTCCGAAAATGCGAACATCTGCAGATAGCTCGCAGGCAGAAAGAGCTAGCCTGGAAAGCTGTTGCTCAGCCTCATCTGCCCATGGCACTGCTCGCACAGAGGCACAGAGACTGGGGCTGCTTGCTTGTCTTGTCCCCTCAAACTTCAAACGTAGCTTAGGTGGTCCATGCTGGGTGCTTGCGGCAGCCCTGCTCCGAAAATGCGAACGTCTGCAGATAGCTCGCAGGCAGAAAGAGCTAGCCTGGAAAGCTGTTGCTCAGCCTCATCTGCCCATGGTACTGCTCGCACAGAGGCACAGAGACTGGGGCTGCTTGCTTGTCTTGTCCCCTCAAACTTCAAACGTAGCTTAGGTGGTCCGTGCTGGGTTTTTCCTGCAGCGCTGCTCCGAAAATGCGAACATCTGCAGATAGCTCGAAGGCAGAAAGGGCTAGCCTGGAAAGCTGTTGCTCAGCCTCATCTGCCCATGGCACTGCTCGCACAGAGGCACAGAGACTGGGGCTGCTTGATTGTCTTGCCCCCTCAAACTTCAAACGTAGATTAGGTGGTCTGGGCCGGGCGCTTATGGCAGCCCTGCTCGGAAAATGCGAACGTCTGCAGATAGCTCGCAGGCAGAAAGAGCTAGCCTGGAAAGCTGTTGCTCAGCCTCATCTGCCCATGGCACTGCTCGCACAGAGGCACAGAGACTGGGGCTGCTTGCTTGTCTTGTCCCCTCAAACTTCAAACGTAGCTTAGGTGGTCCGTGCTGGGTGCTTGCGGCAGCCCTGCTCCGAAAATGCGAACATCTGCAGATAGCTCGCAGGCAGAAAGAGCTAGCCTGGAAAGCTGTTGCTCAGCCTCATCTGCCCATGGCACTGCTCGCACAGAGGCACAGAGACTGGGGCTGCTTGCTTGTCTTGTCCCCTCAAACTTCAAACGTAGCTTAGGTGGTCCATGCTGGGTGCTTGCGGCAGCCCTGCTCCGAAAATGCGAACGTCTGCAGATAGCTCGCAGGCAGAAAGAGCTAGCCTGGAAAGCTGTTGCTCAGCCTCATCTGCCCATGGTACTGCTCGCACAGAGGCACAGAGACTGGGGCTGCTTGCTTGTCTTGTCCCCTCAAACTTCAAACGTAGCTTAGGAGGTCCGTGCTGGGTTTTTCCTGCAGCGCTGCTCCGAAAATGCGAACATCTGCAGATAGCTCGAAGGCAGAAAGAGCTAGCCTGGAAAGCTGTTGCTCAGCCTCATCTGCGCATGGCACTGCTCGCACAGAGGCACAGAGACTGGGGCTGCTTGCTTGTCTTGCCCCCTCAAACTTCAAACGTAGCTTAGGTGGTCCGTGCCGGGCGCCTCTGGCAGCCCTGCTCCGAAAATGCGAACGTCTGCAGATAGCTCGCAGGCAGAAAGAGCTAGCCTGGAAAACTGTTGCTCAGCCTCATCTGCCCATGGCACTGCTCGCACAGAGGCACAGAGACTGGGGCTGCTTGCTTGTCTTGCCCCCTCAAACTTCAAACGTAGCTTAGGTTGTCCGTGCCGGGCGCTTACGGCAGCCCTGCTCCAATAATGCGAACGTCTGCAGATAGCTCGCAGGCAGAAAGAGCTAGCCTGGAAAGCTGTTGCTCAGCCTCATCTGCCCATGGCACTGCTCGCACAGAGGCACAGAGACTGGGGCTGCTTGCTTGTCTTGTCCCCTCAAACTTCAAACGTAGCTTAGGTGGTCCGTGCCGGGCGCTTACGGCAGCCCTGCTCCGAAAATGCGAACGTCTGCAGATAGCTCGCAGGCAGAAAGAGCTAGCCTGGAAAGCTGTTGCTCAGCCTCATCTGCCCATGGTACTGCTCGCACAGAGGCACAGAGACTGGGGCTGCTTGCTTGTCTTGCCCCCTCAAACTTCAAACGTAGCTTAGGTGGTCCGTGCCGGGCGCCTCCGGCAGCCCTGCTCCGAAAATGCGAATGTCTGCAGATAGCTCGCAGGCAGAAAGAGCTAGCCTGGAAAGCTGTTGCTCAGCCTCATCTGCGCATGGCACTGCTCGCACAGAGGCACAGAGACTGGGGCTGCTTGCTTGTCTTGCCCCCTCAAACTTCAAACGTAGCTTAGGTGGTCCGTGCCGGGCTGTTACGGCAGCCCTGCTCGAAAAATGCGAACGTCTGCAGATAGCTCGCAGGCAGAAAGAGCTAGCCTGGAAAGCTGTTGCTCAGCCTCATCTGCCCATGGCACTGCTCGCACAGAGGCACAGAGACTGGGGCTGCTTGCTTGTCTTGCCCCCTCAAACTTCAAACGTAGCTTAGGTGGTCCGTGCCGGGCGCCTCCGGCAGCCCTGCTCCGAAAATGCGAATGTCTGCAGATAGCTCGCAGGCAGAAAGAGCTAGCCTGGAAAGCTGTTGCTCAGCCTCATCTGCGCATGGCACTGCTCGCACAGAGGCACAGAGACTGGGGCTGCTTGCTTGTCTTGCCCCCTCAAACTTCAAAAGTAGCTTAGGTGGTCCGTGCCGGGCTGTTACGGCAGCCCTGCTCGGAAAATGCGAACGTCTGCAGATAGATCGCAGGCAGAAAGAGCTAGCCTGGAAAACTGTTGCTCAGCCTCATCTGCCCATGGCACTGCTCGCACAGAGGCACAGAGACTGGGGCTGCTTGCTTGTCTTGCCCCCTCAAACTTCAAACGTAGCTTAGGTGGTCTGTGCCGGGCGCCTCCGGCAGCGCTGCTCCGAAAATGCGAACGTCTGCAGATAGCTCGCAGGCAGAAAGAGCTAGCCTGGAAAGCTGTTGCTCAGCCTCATCTGCCCATGGCACTGCTCGCACAGAGGCACAGAGACTGGGGCTGCTTGCTTGTCTTGTCCCCTCAAACTTCAAACGTAGCTTACGTGGTCTCTGCCGGGCGCCTGCGGCAGACCTGCTCCGAAAATGCGAACGTCTGCAGATAGCTCGCAGGCAGAAAGAGCTAGCCTGGAAAGCTGTTGCTCAGCCTCATCTGCCCATGGCACTGCTCGCACAGAGGCACAGAGACTGGGGCTGCTTGCTTGTCTTGCCCCCTCAAACTTCAAACGTAGCTTAGGTGGTACGTGCCGGGCGCCTCCGGCAGCGCTGCTCCGAAAATGCGAACATCTGTAGATAGCTCGCAGGCAGAAAGAGCTAGCCTGGAAAACAGTTGCTAAGCCTCATCTGCCCATGGCACTGCTCGCACAGAGGCACAGAGACTGGGGCTGCTTGCTTGTCTTGTCCCCTCAAACTTCTAACGTAGCTTAGGTGGTCTGTGCAGGGCGCCTCCGGCAGCGCTGCTACGAAAATGCGAACATCTGCAGATAGCTCGCAGGCAGAAAGAGCTAGCCTGGAAAGCTGTTGCTCAGCCTCATCTGCCCATGGCACTGCTCGCACAGAGGCACAGAGACTGGGGCTGCTTGCTTGTCTTGTCCCCTCAAACTTCAAACGTAGCTTAGGTGGTCTGTGCCGTGCACCTCCGGCAGCCCTGCTCTGAAAATGCGAACGTCTGTAGATAGCTCGCAGGCAGAAAGAGCTAGCCTGGAAAGCTGTTGCTCAGCCTCATCTGCCCATGGCACTGCTCGCACAGAGGCACAGAGACTGGGGCTGCTTGCTTGTCTTGTCCCCTCAAACTTCAAACGTAGCTTAGTTGGTCTGTGCCGGGGGCCTCCGGCAGTTCTGCTCTGAAAATGCGTACGTCTGTAGATAGCTCGCAGGCAGAAAGAGCTAGCCTGGAAAGCTGTTGCTCAGCCTCATCTGCCCATGGCACTGCTCGCACAGAGGCACAGAGACTGGGGCTGCTTGCTTGTCTTGTCCCCTCAAACTTCAAACGTAGCTTAGGTGGTCCGTGCCGTGCAACTCCGGCAGCCCTGCTCTGAAAATGCGAACGTCTGTAGATAGCTCGCAGGCAGAAAGAGCTAGCCTGGAAAGCTGTTGCTCAGCCTCATCTGCCCATGGCACTGCTCGCACAGAGGCACAGAGACTGGGGCTGCTTGCTTGTCTTGTCCCCTCAAACTTCAAACGTAGCTTAGTTGGTCTGTGCCGGGGGCCTCCGGCAGTTCTGCTCTGAAAATGCGTACGTCTGTAGATAGCTCGCAGGCAGAAAGAGCTAGCCTGGAAAGCTGTTGCTCAGCCTCATCTGCCCATGGCACTGCTCGCACAGAGGCACAGAGACTGGGGCTGCTTGCTTGTCTTGTCCCCTCAAACTTCAAACGTAGCTTAGGTGGTCCGTGCCGGGCGCTTACGGCAGCCCTGCTCGGAAAATGCGAACGTCTGCAGATAGCTCGCAGGCAGAAAGAGCTAGCCTGGAAAGCTGTTGCTCAGCCTCATCTGCCCATGGCACTGCTCGCACAGAGGCACAGAGACTGGGGCTGCTTGCTTGTCTTGTCCCCTCAAACTTCAAACGTAGCTTAGGTGGTCCGTGCTGGGTGCTTGCGGCAGCCCTGCTCCGAAAATGCAAACATATGCAGATAGCTCGCAGGCAGAAAGAGCTAGCCTGGAAAGCTGTTGCTCAGCCTCATCTGCCCATGGCACTGCTCGCACAGAGGCACAGAGACTGGGGCTGCTTGCTTGTCTTGCCCCCTCAAACTTCAAACGTAGCTTAGGTGGTCTGTGCCGGGCGCCTCCGGCAGCGCTGCTCCGAAAATGCGAACATCTGCAGATAGCTCGCAGGCAGAAAGAGCTAGCCTGGAAAACTCTTGCTCAGCCTCATCTGCCCATGGCACTGCTCGCACAGAGGCACAGAGACTGGGGCTGCTTGCTTGTCTTGCCCCCTCAAACTTCAAACGTAGCTTAGGTTGTCCGTGCCGGGCGCCTCCGGCAGCCCTGCTCCAATAATGCGAACGTCTGCAGATAGCTCGCAGGCAGACAGAGCTAGCCTGGAAAGCTGTTGCTCAGCCTCATCTGCCCATGGCACTGCTCGCACAGAGGCACAGAGACTGGGGCTGCTTGCTTGTCTTGCCCCCTCAAACTTCAAACGTAGCTTAGGTGGTCCGTGCCGGGCGCCTCCGGCAGCGCTGCTACGAAAATGCGAACATCTGCAGATAGCTCGCAGGCAGAAAGAGCTAGCCTGGAAAGCTGTTGCTCAGCCTCATCTGCCCATGGCACTGCTCGCACAGAGGCACAGAGACTGGGGCTGCTTGCTTGTCTTGTCCCCTCAAACTTCAAACGTAGCTTAGGTGGTCTGTGCCGTGCACCTCCGGCAGCCCTGCTCTGAAAATGCGAACGTCTGTAGATAGCTCGCAGGCAGAAAGAGCTAGCCTGGAAAGCTGTTGCTCAGCCTCATCTGCCCATGGCACTGCTCGCGCAGAGGCACAGAGACTGGGGCTGCTTGCTTGTCTTGTCCCCTCAAACTTCAAACGTAGCTTAGTTGGTCTGTGCCGGGGGCCTCCGGCAGTTCTGCTCTGAAAATGCGTACGTCTGTAGATAGCTCGCAGGCAGAAAGAGCTAGCCTGGAAAGCTGTTGCTCAGCCTCATCTGCCCATGGCACTGCTCGCACAGAGGCACAGAGACTGGGGCTGCTTGCTTGTCTTGTCCCCTCAAACTTCAAACGTAGCTTAGGTGGTCTGTGCCGTGCACCTCCGGCAGCCCTGCTCTGAAAATGCGAACGTCTGTAGATAGCTCGCAGGCAGAAAGAGCTAGCCTGGAAAGCTGTTGCTCAGCCTCATCTGCCCATGGCACTGCTCGCACAGAGGCACAGAGACTGGGGCTGCTTGCTTGTCTTGTCCCCTCAAACTTCAAACGTAGCTTAGTTGGTCTGTGCCGGGGGCCTCCGGCAGTTCTGCTCTGAAAATGCGTACGTCTGTAGATAGCTCGCAGGCAGAAAGAGCTAGCCTGGAAAGCTGTTGCTCAGCCTCATCTGCCCATGGCACTGCTCGCACAGAGGCACAGAGACTGGGGCTGCTTGCTTGTCTTGTCCCCTCAAACTTCAAACGTAGCTTAGGTGGTCCGTGCCGGGCGCTTACGGCAGCCCTGCTCGGAAAATGCGAACGTCTGCAGATAGCTCGCAGGCAGAAAGAGCTAGCCTGGAAAGCTGTTGCTCAGCCTCATCTGCCCATGGCACTGCTCGCACAGAGGCACAGAGACTGGGGCTGCTTGCTTGTCTTGTCCCCTCAAACTTCAAACGTAGCTTAGGTGGTCCGTGCTGGGTGCTTGCGGCAGCCCTGCTCCGAAAATGCAAACATATGCAGATAGCTCGCAGGCAGAAAGAGCTAGCCTGGAAAGCTGTTGCTCAGCCTCATCTGCCCATGGCACTGCTCGCACAGAGGCACAGAGACTGGGGCTACTTGCTTGTCTTGCCCCCTCAAACTTCAAACGTAGCTTAGGTGGTCTGTGCCGGGCGCCTCCGGCAGCGCTGCTCCGAAAATGCGAACATCTGCAGATAGCTCGCAGGCAGAAAGAGCTAGCCTGGAAAACTCTTGCTCAGCCTCATCTGCCCATGGCACTGCTCGCACAGAGGCACAGAGACTGGGGCTGCTTGCTTGTCTTGCCCCCTCAAACTTCAAACGTAGCTTAGGTTGTCCGTGCCGGGCGCTTACGGCAGCCCTGCTCCAATAATGCGAACGTCTGCAGATAGCTCGCAGGCAGAAAGAGCTAGCCTGGAAAGCTGTTGCTCAGCCGCATCTGCCCATGGCACTGCTCGCACAGAGGCACAGAGACTGGGGCTGCTTGCTTGTCTTGTCCCCTCAAACTTCAAACGTAGCTTAGGTGGTCCGTGCCGGGCGCTTACGGCAGCCCTGCTCGGAAAATGCGAACGTCTGCAGATAGCTCGCAGGCAGAAAGAGCTAGCCTGGAAAGCTGTTGCTCAGCCTCATCTGCCCATGGCACTGCTCGCACAGAGGCACAGAGACTGGGGCTGCTTGCTTGTCTTGTCCCCTCAAACTTCAAACGTAGCTTAGGTGGTCCATGCTGGGTGCTTGCGGCAGCCCTGCTCCGAAAATGCGAACGTCTGCAGATAGCTCGCAGGCAGAAAGAGCTAGCCTGGAAAGCTGTTGCTCAGCCTCATCTGCCCATGGTACTGCTCGCACAGAGGCACAGAGACTGGGGCTGCTTGCTTGTCTTGTCCCCTCAAACTTCAAACGTAGCTTAGGAGGTCCGTGCTGGGTTTTTCCTGCAGCGCTGCTCCGAAAATGCGAACATCTGCAGATAGCTCGCAGGCAGAAAGAGCTAGCCTGGAAAGCTGTTGCTCAGCCTCATCTGCCCATGGCACTGCTCGCACAGAGGCACAGAGACTGGGGCTGCTTGCTTGTCTTGTCCCCTCAAACTTCAAACGTAGCTTAGGTGGTCCGTGCCGGGCGCCTCTGGCAGCCCTGCTCCGAAAATGCAAACGTCTGCAGATAGCTCGCAGGCAGAAAGAGCTAGCCTGGAAAGCTGTTGCTCAGCCTCATCTGCCCATGGCACTGCTCGCACAGAGGCACAGAGACTGGGGCTGCTTGCTTGTCTTGCCCCCTCAAACTTCAAACGTAGCTTAGGTGGTCCGTGCCGGGCGCTTACGGCAGCCCTGCTCCAATAATGCGAACGTCTGCAGATAGCTCGCAGGCAGAAAGAGCTAGCCTGGAAAGCTGTTGCTCAGCCTCATCTGCCCATGGCACTGCTCGCACAGAGGCACAGAGACTGGGGCTGCTTGCTTGTCTTGTCCCCTCAAACTTCAAACGTAGCTTAGGTGGTCCGTGCCGGGCGCTTACGGCAGCCCTGCTCGGAAAATGCGAACGTCTGCAGATAGCTCGCAGGCAGAAAGAGCTAGCCTGGAAAGCTGTTGCTCAGCCTCATCTGCGCATGGCACTGCTCGCACAGAGGCACAGAGACTGGGGCTGCTTGCTTGTCTTGCCCCCTCAAACTTCAAACGTAGCTTAGGTGGTCCGTGCCGGGCTGTTACGGCAGCCCTGCTCGGAAAATGCGAACGTCTGCAGATAGCTCGCAGGCAGAAAGAGCTAGCCTGGAAAGCTGTTGCTCAGCCTCATCTGCCCATGGCACTGCTCGCACAGAGGCACAGAGACTGGGGCTGCTTGCTTGTCTTGCCCCCTCAAACTTCAAACGTAGCTTAGGTGGTCCGTGCCGGGCGCCTCCGGCAGCCCTGCTCCGAAAATGCGAACGTCTGCAGATAGATCGCAGGCAGAAAGAGCTAGCCTGGAAAACTGTTGCTCAGCCTCATCTGCCCATGGCACTGCTCGCACAGAGGCACAGAGACTGGGGCTGCTTGCTTGTCTTGCCCCCTCAAACTTCAAACGTAGCTTAGGTGGTCTGTGCCGGGCGCCTCCGGCAGCGCTGCTCCGAAAATGCGAACGTCTGCAGATAGCTCGCAGGCAGAAAGAGCTAGCCTGGAAAGCTGTTGCTCAGCCTCATCTGCCCATGGCACTGCTCGCACAGAGGCACAGAGACTGGGGCTGCTTGCTTGTCTTGTCCCCTCAAACTTCAAACGTAGCTTAGGTGGTCCGTGCTGGGTGCTTGTGGCAGCCCTGCTCCGAAAATGCGAACGTCTGCAGATAGCTCGCAGGCAGAAAGAGCTAGCCTGGAAAGCTGTTTCTCAGCCTCATCTGCCCATGGCACTGCTCACACAGAGGCACAGAGACTGGGGCTGCTTGCTTGTCTTGCCCCCTCAAACTTGAAACGTAGCTTAGGTGGTCCGTGTCGGGCGCCTCCGGCAGCCCTGCTCCGAAAATGCGAACGTCTGCAGATAGCTCGCAGGCAGAAAGAGCTAGCCTGGAAAGCTGTTGCTCAGCCTCATCTGCCCATGGCACTGCTCGCACAGAGGCACAGAGACTGGGGCTGCTTGCTTGTCTTGTCCCCTCAAACTTCAAACGTAGCTTAGGTGGTCCGTGCCGGGCGCTTACGGCAGCCCTGCTCGGAAAATGCGAACGTCTGCAGATAGCTCGCAGGCAGAAAGAGCTAGCCTGGAAAGCTGTTGCTCAGCCTCATCTGCGCATGGCACTGCTCGCACAGAGGCACAGAGACTGGGGCTGCTTGCTTGTCTTGCCCCCTCAAACTTCAAACGTAGCTTAGGTGGTCCGTACCGGGCTGTTACGGCAGCCCTGCTCGGAAAATGCGAACGTCTGCAGATAGCTCGCAGGCAGAAAGAGCTAGCCTGGAAAGCTGTTGCTCAGCCTCATCTGCCCATGGCACTGCTCGCACAGAGGCACAGAGACTGGGGCTGCTTGCTTGTCTTGCCCCCTCAAACTTCAAACGTAGCTTAGGTGGTCCGTGCAGGGCGCCTCCGGCAGCCCTGCTCCGAAAATGCGAACGTCTGCAGATAGATCGCAGGCAGAAAGAGCTAGCCTGGAAAACTGTTGCTCAGCCTCATCTGCCCATGGCACTGCTCGCACAGAGGCACAGAGACTGGGGCTGCTTGCTTGTCTTGCCCCCTCAAACTTCAAACGTAGCTTAGGTGGTCTGTGCCGGGCGCCTCCGGCAGCGCTGCTCCGAAAATGCGAACGTCTGCAGATAGCTCGCAGGCAGAAAGAGCTAGCCTGGAAAGCTGTTGCTCAGCCTCATCTGCCCATGGCACTGCTCGCACAGAGGCACAGAGACTGGGGCTGCTTGCTTGTCTTGTCCCCTCAAACTTCAAACGTAGATTAGGTGGTCTGTGCCGGGCGCCTCCGGCAGCCCTGCTCCGAAAATGCGAACATATGCAGATAGCTCGCAGGCAGAAAGAGCTAGCCTGGAAAGCTGTTGCTCAGCCTCATCTGCCCATGGCACTGCTCGCACAGAGGCACAGAGACTGGGGCTGCTTGCTTGTCTTGTCCCCTCAAACTTCAAACGTAGCTTAGGTGGTCCGTGCTGGGTGCTTGCGGCAGCCCTGCTCCGAAAATGCGAACGTCTGCAGATAGCTCGCAGGCAGAAAGAGCTAGCCTGGAAAGCTGTTGCTCAGCCTCATCTGCCCATGGTACTGCTCGCACAGAGGCACAGAGACTGGGGCTGCTTGATTGTCTTGCCCCCTCAAACTTCAAACGTAGCTTAGGTGGTCCGTGCCGGGCGCCTCTGGCAGCCCTGCTCCGAAAATGTGAACGTCTGCAGATAGCTCGCAGGCAGAAAGAGCTAGCCTGGAAAGCTGTTGCTCAGCCTCATCTGCCCATGGCACTGCTCGCACAGAGGCACAGAGACTGGGGCTGCTTGCTTGTCTTGTCCCCTCAAACTTCAAACGTAGCTTAGGTGGTCCGTGCTGGGTGCTTGCGGCAGCCCTGCTCCGAAAATGCGAACGTCTGCAGATAGCTCGCAGGCAGAAAGAGCTAGCCTGGAAAGCTGTTGCTCAGCCTCATCTGCCCATGGTACTGCTCGCACAGAGGCACAGAGACTGGGGCTGCTTGCTTGTCTTGTCCCCTCAAACTTCAAACGTAGCTTAGGAGGTCCGTGCTGGGTTCTTCCTGCAGCGCTGCTCCGAAAATGCGAACATCTGCAGATAGCTCGAAGGCAGAAAGAGCTAGGCTGGAAAGCTGTTGCTCAGCCTCATCTGCCCATGGCACTGCTCGCACAGAGGCACAGAGACTGGGGCTGCTTGCTTGTCTTGCCCCCTCAAACTTCAAACGTAGCTTAGGTGGTCCGTACAGGGCGCCTCCGGCAGCCCTGCTCCAAAAATGCGAACGTCTGCAGATAGCTCGCAGGCAGAAAGAGCTAGCCTGGAAAGCTGTTGCTCAGCCTCATCTGCCCATGCCACTGCTCGCACAGAGGCACAGAGACTGGGGCTGCTTGCTTGTCTTGTCCCCTCAAACTTCAAACGTAGCTTAGGTGGTCTCTGCCGGGCGCCTCCGGCAGACCTGCTCCGAAAATGCGAACGTCTGCAGATAGCTCGCAGGCAGAAAGAGCTAGCCTGGAAAGCTGTTGCTCAGCCTCATCTGCCCATGGCACTGCTCGCACAGAGGCACAGAGACTGGGGCTGCTTGCTTGTCTTGTCCCCTCAAACTTCAAACGTAGCTTAGGTGGTCTGTGCCGGGCGCCTCCGGCAGCGCTGCTCCGAAAATGCGAACATCTGCAGATATCTCGCAGGCAGAAAGTGCTAGCCTGGAAAACTGTTGCTCAGCCTCATCTGCCCATGGCACTGCTCGCACAGAGGCACAGAGACTGGGGCTGCTTGCTTGTCTTGTCCCCTCAAACTTCAAACGTAGCTTAGGTGGTCCGTGCTGGGTGCTTGCGGCAGCCCTGCTCCGAAAATGCGAACGTCTGCAGATAGCTCGCAGGCAGAAAGAGCTAGCCTGGAAAGCTGTTGCTCAGCCTCATCTGCCCATGGCACTGCTCACACAGAGGCACAGAGACTGGGGCTGCTTGCTTGTCTTGTCCCCTCAAACTTCAAACGTAGCTTAGGTGGTCCGTGTCGGGCGCCTCCGGCAGCCCTGCTCCGAAAATGCGAACGTCTGCAGATAGCTCGCAGGTAGAAAGAGCTAGCCTGGAAAGCTGTTGCTCAGCCTCATCTGCCCATGGTACTGCTCGCACAGAGGCACAGAGACTGGGGCTGCTTGCTTGTCTTGTCCCCTCAAACTTCAAACGTAGCTTAGGAGGTCCGTGCTGGGTTCTTCCTGCAGCGCTGCTCCGAAAATGCGAACATCTGCAGATAGCTCGAAGGCAGAAAGAGCTAGCCTGGAAAACTGTTGCTCAGCCTCATCTGCCCATGGCACTGCTCGCACAGAGGCACAGAGACTGGGGCTGCTTGCTTGTCTTGCCCCCTCAAACTTCAAACGTAGCTAAGGTGGTCCGTGCCGGGCGCCTCTGGCAGCCCTGCTCCGAAAATGCGAACGTCTGCAGATAGCTCGCAGGCAGAAAGAGCTAGCCTGGAAAGCTGTTGCTCAGCCTCATCTGCCCATGGCACTGCTCGCACAGAGGCACAGAGACTGGGGCTGCTTGCTTGTCTTGCCCCCTCAAACTTCAAACGTAGCTTAGGTGGTCCGTGCCGGGCGCCTCCGGCAGCCCTGCTCGGAAAATGCGAACGTCTGCAGATAGCTCGCAGGCAGAAAGAGCTAGCCTGGAAAACTCTTGCTCAGCCTCATCTGCCCATGGCACTGCTCGCACAGAGGCACAGAGACTGGGGCTGCTTGCTTGTCTTGTCCCCTCAAACTTCAAACGTAGCTTAGGTGGTCCGTGCTGGGTGCTTGCGGCAGCCCTGCTCCGAAAATGCGAACGTCTGCAGATAGCTCGCAGGTAGAAAGAGCTAGCCTGGAAAGCTGTTGCTCAGCGTCATCTGCCCATGGTACTGCTCGCACAGAGGCACAGAGACTGGGGCTGCTTGCTTGTCTTGTCCCCTCAAACTTCAAACGTAGCTTAGGAGGTCCGTGCTGGGTTCTTCCTGCAGCGCTGCTCCGAAAATGCGAACATCTGCAGATAGCTCGCAGGCAGAAAGAGCTAGCCTGGAAAGCTGTTGCTCAGCCTCATCTGCCCATGGCACTGCTCGCACAGAGGCACAGAGACTGGGGCTGCTTGCTTGTCTTGCCCCCTCAAACTTCAAACGTAGCTTAGGTGGTCTGTGCTGGGCGCCTCCGGCAGCCCTGCTCTGAAAATGCGAACGTCTGCAGATAGCTCGCAGGCAGAAAGAGCTAGGCTGGAAAGCTGTTGCTCAGCCGCATCTGCCCATGGCACTGCTCGCACAGAGGCACAGAGACTGGGGCTGCTTGCTTGTCTTGCCCCCTCAAACTTCAAACTTAGCTTAGGTGGTCCGTGTCGGGCGCCTCCGGCAGCCCTGCTCCGAAAATGCGAACGTCTGCAGATAGATCGCAGGCAGAAAGAGCTAGCCTGGAAAGCTGTTGCTCAGCCTCATCTGCCCATGGCACTGCTCGCACAGAGGCACAGAGACTGGGGCTGCTTGCTTGTCTTGCCCCCTCAAACTTCAAACGTAGCTTAGGTGGTCTGTGCTGGGCGCCTCCGGCAGCCCTGCTCTGAAAATGCAAACATATGCAGATAGCTCGCAGGCAGAAAGAGCTAGCCTGGAAAGCTGTTGCTCAGCCTCATCTGCCCATGGCACTGCTCGCACAGAGGCACAGAGACTGGGGCTGCTTGCTTGTCTTGCCCTCTCAAACTTCAAACGTAGCTTAGGTGGTCTGTGCCGGGCGCCTCCGGCAGCGCTGCTCCGAAAATGCGAACATCTGCAGATAGCTCGCAGGCAGAAAGAGCTAGCCTGGAAAGCTGTTGCTCAGCCTCATCTGCCCATGGCACTGCTCGCACAGAGGCACAGAGACTGGGGCTGCTTGCTTGTCTTGCCCCCTCAAACTTCAAACGTAGCTTAGGTGGTCCGTGCCGGGCGCCTCCGGCAGCGCTGCTACGAAAATGCGAACATCTGCAGATAGCTCGCAGGCAGAAAGAGCTAGCCTGGAAAGCTGTTGCTCAGCCTCATCTGCCCATGGCACTGCTCGCACAGAGGCACAGAGACTGGGGCTGCTTGCTTGTCTTGTCCCCTCAAACTTCAAACGTAGCTTAGGTGGTCTGTGCCGTGCACCTCCGGCAGCCCTGCTCTGAAAATGCGAACGTCTGTAGATAGCTCGCAGGCAGAAAGAGCTAGCCTGGAAAGCTGTTGCTCAGCCTCATCTGCCCATGGCACTGCTCGCACAGAGGCACAGAGACTGGGGCTGCTTGCTTGTCTTGTCCCCTCAAACTTCAAACGTAGCTTAGTTGGTCTGTGCCGGGGGCCTCCGGCAGTTCTGCTCTGAAAATGCGTACGTCTGTAGATAGCTCGCAGGCAGAAAGAGCTAGCCTGGAAAGCTGTTGCTCAGCCTCATCTGCCCATGGCACTGCTCGCACAGAGGCACAGAGACTGGGGCTGCTTGCTTGTCTTGTCCCCTCAAACTTCAAACGTAGCTTAGGTGGTCTGTGCCGTGCACCTCCGGCAGCCCTGCTCTGAAAATGCGAACGTCTGTAGATAGCTCGCAGGCAGAAAGAGCTAGCCTGGAAAGCTGTTGCTCAGCCTCATCTGCCCATGGCACTGCTCGCACAGAGGCACAGAGACTGGGGCTGCTTGCTTGTCTTGTCCCCTCAAACTTCAAACGTAGCTTAGTTGGTCTGTGCCGGGGGCCTCCGGCAGTTCTGCTCTGAAAATGCGTACGTCTGTAGATAGCTCGCAGGCAGAAAGAGCTAGCCTGGAAAGCTGTTGCTCAGCCTCATCTGCCCATGGCACTGCTCGCACAGAGGCACAGAGACTGGGGCTGCTTGCTTGTCTTGTCCCCTCAAACTTCAAACGTAGCTTAGGTGGTCCGTGCCGGGCGCTTACGGCAGCCCTGCTCGGAAAATGCGAACGTCTGCAGATAGCTCGCAGGCAGAAAGAGCTAGCCTGGAAAGCTGTTGCTCAGCCTCATCTGCCCATGGCACTGCTCGCACAGAGGCACAGAGACTGGGGCTGCTTGCTTGTCTTGTCCCCTCAAACTTCAAACGTAGCTTAGGTGGTCCGTGCTGGGTGCTTGCGGCAGCCCTGCTCCGAAAATGCAAACATATGCAGATAGCTCGCAGGCAGAAAGAGCTAGCCTGGAAAGCTGTTGCTCAGCCTCATCTGCCCATGGCACTGCTCGCACAGAGGCACAGAGACTGGGGCTGCTTGCTTGTCTTGCCCCCTCAAACTTCAAAAGTAGCTTAGGTGGTCTGTGCCGGGCGCCTCCGGCAGCGCTGCTCCGAAAATGCGAACATCTGCAGATAGCTCGCAGGCAGAAAGAGGTAGCCTGGAAAACTCTTGCTCAGCCTCATCTGCCCATGGCACTGCTCGCACAGAGGCACAGAGACTGGGGCTGCTTGCTTGTCTTGCCCCCTCAAACTTCAAACGTAGCTTAGGTTGTCCGTGCCGGGCGCTTACGGCAGCCCTGCTCCAATAATGCGAACGTCTGCAGATAGCTCGCAGGCAGAAAGAGCTAGCCTGGAAAGCTGTTGCTCAGCCTCATCTGCCCATGGCACTGCTCGCACAGAGGCACAGAGACTGGGGCTGCTTGCTTGTCTTGTCCCCTCAAACTTCAAACGTAGCTTAGGTGGTCCGTGCCGGGCGCTTACGGCAGCCCTGCTCGGAAAATGCGAACGTCTGCAGATAGCTCGCAGGCAGAAAGAGCTAGCCTGGAAAGCTGTTGCTCAGCCTCATCTGCCCATGGCACTGCTCGCACAGAGGCACAGAGACTGGGGCTGCTTGCTTGTCTTGTCCCCTCAAACTTCAAACGTAGCTTAGGTGGTCCATGCTGGGTGCTTGCGGCAGCCCTGCTCCGAAAATGCGAACGTCTGCAGATAGCTCGCAGGCAGAAAGAGCTAGCCTGGAAAGCTGTTGCTCAGCCTCATCTGCCCATGGTACTGCTCGCACAGAGGCACAGAGACTGGGGCTGCTTGCTTGTCTTGTCCCCTCAAACTTCAAACGTAGCTTAGGAGGTCCGTGCTGGGTTTTTCCTGCAGCGCTGCTCCGAAAATGCGAACATCTGCAGATAGCTCGAAGGCAGAAAGAGCTAGCCTGGAAAGCTGTTGCTCAGCCTCATCTGCCCATGGCACTGCTCGCACAGAGGCACAGAGACTGGGGCTGCTTGCTTGTCTTGTCCCCTCAAACTTCAAACGTAGCTTAGGTGGTCCGTGCCGGGCGCCTCTGGCAGCCCTGCTCCGAAAATGCGAACGTCTGCAGATAGCTCGCAGGCAGAAAGAGCTAGCCTGGAAAGCTGTTGCTCAGCCTCATCTGCCCATGGCACTGCTCGCACAGAGGCACAGAGACTGGGGCTGCTTGCTTGTCTTGCCCCCTCAAACTTCAAACGTAGCTTAGGTGGTCCGTGCCGGGCGCTTACGGCAGCCCTGCTCCAATAATGCGAACGTCTGCAGATAGCTCGCAGGCAGAAAGAGCTAGCCTGGAAAGCTGTTGCTCAGCCTCATCTGCCCATGGCACTGCTCGCACAGAGGCACAGAGACTGGGGCTGCTTGCTTGTCTTGTCCCCTCAAACTTCAAACGTAGCTTAGGTGGTCCGTGCCGGGCGCTTACGGCAGCCCTGCTCGGAAAATGCGAACGTCTGCAGATAGCTCGCAGGCAGAAAGAGCTAGCCTGGAAAGCTGTTGCTCAGCCTCATCTGCGCATGGCACTGCTCGCACAGAGGCACAGAGACTGGGGCTGCTTGCTTGTCTTGCCCCCTCAAACTTCAAACGTAGCTTAGGTGGTCCGTGCCGGGCTGTTACGGCAGCCCTGCTCGGAAAATGCGAACGTCTGCAGATAGCTCGCAGGCAGAAAGAGCTAGCCTGGAAAGCTGTTGCTCAGCCTCATCTGCCCATGGCACTGCTCGCACAGAGGCACAGAGACTGGGGCTGCTTGCTTGTCTTGCCCCCTCAAACTTCAAACGTAGCTTAGGTGGTCCGTGTCGGGCGCCTCCGGCAGCCCTGCTCCGAAAATGCGAACGTCTGCAGATAGATCGCAGCCAGAAAGAGCTAGCCTGGAAAACTGTTGCTCAGCCTCATCTGCCCATGGCACTGCTCGCACAGAGGCACAGAGACTGGGGCTGCTTGCTTGTCTTGCCCCCTCAAACTTCAAACGTAGCTTAGGTGGTCTGTGCCGGGCGCCTCCGGCAGCGCTGCTCCGAAAATGCGAACGTCTGCAGATAGCTCGCAGGCAGAAAGAGCTAGCCTGGAAAGCTGTTGCTCAGCCTCATCTGCCCATGGCACTGCTCGCACAGAGGCACAGAGACTGGGGCTGCTTGCTTGTCTTGTCCCCTCAAACTTCAAACGTAGCTTAGGTGGTCTGTGCTGGGTGCTTGTGGCAGCCCTGCTCCGAAAATGCGAACGTCTGCAGATAGCTCGCAGGCAGAAAGAGCTAGCCTGGAAAGCTGTTGCTCAGCCTCATCTGCCCATGGCACTGCTCACACAGAGGCACAGAGACTGGGGCTGCTTGCTTGTCTTGTCCCCTCAAACTTCAAACGTAGCTTAGGTGGTCCGTGCTGGGTGCTTGCGGCAGCCCTGCTCCGAAAATGCGAACGTCTGCAGATAGCTCGCAGGCAGAAAGAGCTAGCCTGGAAAGCTGTTGCTCAGCCTCATCTGCCCATGGTACTGCTCGCACAGAGGCACAGAGACTGGGGCTGCTTGCTTGTCTTGTCCCCTCAAACTTCAAACGTAGCTTAGGAGGTCCGTGCTGGGTTCTTCCTGCAGCGCTGCTCCGAAAATGCGAACATCTGCAGATAGCTCGAAGGCAGAAAGAGCTAGGCTGGAAAGCTGTTGCTCAGCCTCATCTGCCCATGGCACTGCTCGCACAGAGGCACAGAGACTGGGGCTGCTTGCTTGTCTTGCCCCCTCAAACTTCAAACGTAGCTTAGGTGGTCCGTACAGGGCGCCTCCGGCAGCCCTGCTCCAAAAATGCGAACGTCTGCAGATAGCTCGCAGGCAGAAAGAGCTAGCCTGGAAAGCTGTTGCTCAGCCTCATCTGCCCATGGCACTGCTCGCACAGAGGCACAGAGACTGGGGCTGCTTGCTTGTCTTGTCCCCTCAAACTTCAAACGTAGCTTAGGTGGTCTGTGCCGGGCGCCTCCGGCAGCGCTGCTCCGAAAATGCGAACATGTGCAGATATCTCGCAGGCAGAAAGTGCTAGCCTGGAAAACTGTTGCTCAGCCTCATCTGCCCATGGCACTGCTCGCACAGAGGCACAGAGACTGGGGCTGCTTGCTTGTCTTGTCCCCTCAAACTTCAAACGTAGCTTAGGTGGTCCGTGCTGGGTGCTTGCGGCAGCCCTGCTCCGAAAATGCGAACGTCTGCAGATAGCTCGCAGGCAGAAAGAGCTAGCCTGGAAAGCTGTTGCTCAGCCTCATCTGCCCATGGCACTGCTCACACAGAGGCACAGAGACTGGGGCTGCTTGCTTGTCTTGTCCCCTCAAACTTCAAACGTAGCTTAGGTGGTCCGTGTCGGGCGCCTCCGGCAGCCCTGCTCCGAAAATGCGAACGTCTGCAGATAGCTCGCAGGTAGAAAGAGCTAGCCTGGAAAGCTGTTGCTCAGCCTCATCTGCCCATGGTACTGCTCGCACAGAGGCACAGAGACTGGGGCTGCTTGCTTGTCTTGTCCCCTCAAACTTCAAACGTAGCTTAGGAGGTCCGTGCTGGGTTCTTCCTGCAGCGCTGCTCCGAAAATGCGAACATCTGCAGATAGCTCGAAGGCAGAAAGAGCTAGCCTGGAAAACTGTTGCTCAGCCTCATCTGCCCATGGCACTGCTCGCACAGAGGCACAGAGACTGGGGCTGCTTGCTTGTCTTGCCCCCTCAAACTTCAAACGTAGCTAAGGTGGTCCGTGCCGGGCGCCTCTGGCAGCCCTGCTCCGAAAATGCGAACGTCTGCAGATAGCTCGCAGGCAGAAAGAGCTAGCCTGGAAAGCTGTTGCTCAGCCTCATCTGCCCATGGCACTGCTCGCACAGAGGCACAGAGACTGGGGCTGCTTGCTTGTCTTGCCCCCTCAAACTTCAAACGTAGCTTAGGTGGTCCGTGCCGGGCGCCTCCGGCAGCCCTGCTCGGAAAATGCGAACGTCTGCAGATAGCTCGCAGGCAGAAAGAGCTAGCCTGGAAAACTCTTGCTCAGCCTCATCTGCCCATGGCACTGCTCGCACAGAGGCACAGAGACTGGGGCTGCTTGCTTGTCTTGTCCCCTCAAACTTCAAACGTAGCTTAGGTGGTCCGTGCTGGGTGCTTGCGGCAGCCCTGCTCCGAAAATGCGAACGTCTGCAGATAGCTCGCAGGTAGAAAGAGCTAGCCTGGAAAGCTGTTGCTCAGCGTCATCTGCCCATGGTACTGCTCGCACAGAGGCACAGAGACTGGGGCTGCTTGCTTGTCTTGTCCCCTCAAACTTCAAACGTAGCTTAGGAGGTCCGTGCTGGGTTCTTCCTGCAGCGCTGCTCCGAAAATGCGAACATCTGCAGATAGCTCGCAGGCAGAAAGAGCTAGCCTGGAAAGCTGTTGCTCAGCCTCATCTGCCCATGGCACTGCTCGCACAGAGGCACAGAGACTGGGGCTGCTTGCTTGTCTTGCCCCCTCAAACTTCAAACGTAGCTTAGGTGGTCTGTGCTGGGCGCCTCCGGCAGCCCTGCTCTGAAAATGCGAACGTCTGCAGATAGCTCGCAGGCAGAAAGAGCTAGGCTGGAAAGCTGTTGCTCAGCCTCATCTGCCCATGGCACTGCTCGCACAGAGGCACAGAGACTGGGGCTGCTTGCTTGTCTTGCCCCCTCAAACTTCAAACTTAGCTTAGGTGGTCCGTGCCGGGCGCCTCCGGCAGCCCTGCTCCGAAAATACGAACGTCTGCAGATAGCTCGCAGGCAGAAAGAGCTAGCCTGGAAAACTGTTGCTCAGCCTCATCTGCCCATGGCACTGCTCGCACAGAGGCACAGAGACTGGGGCTGCTTGCTTGTCTTGCCCCCTCAAACTTCAAACGTAGCTTAGGTGGTCCGTGCCGGGTGCTTGCGGCAGCCCTGCTCCGAAAATGCGAACATCTGCAGATAGCTCGCAGGCAGAAAGAGCTAGCCTGGAAAGCTGTTGCTCAGCCTCATCTGCCCATGGCACTGCTCGCACAGAGGCACAGAGACTGGGGCTGCTTGCTTGTCTTGTCCCCTCAAACTTCAAACGTAGCTTAGGTGGTCTGTGCCGGGCGCCTCCGGCAGCCCTGCTCTGAAAATGCGAACGTCTGCAGATAGCTCGCAGGCAGAAAGAGCTAGCCTGGAAAGCTGTTGCTCAGCCTCATCTGCCCATGGCACTGCTCGCACAGAGGCACAGAGACTGGGGCTGCTTGCTTGTCTTGCCCCCTCAAACTTCAAACGTAGCTTAGGTGGTCCGTGCCGGGCGCCTCTGGCAGCCCTGCTCCGAAAATGCGAACATATGCAGATAGCTGACAGGGAGAAAAAGCTAGCCTGGAAAGCTGTTGCTCAGCCTCATCTGCCCATGGCACTGCTCGCACAGAGGCACAGAGACTGGGGCTGCTTGCTTGTCTTGTCCCCTCAAACTTCAAACGTAGCTTAGGTGGTCTCTGCCAGGCGCCTCCGACAGACCTGCTCCGAAAATGCGAACGTCTGCAGATAGCTCGCAGGCAGAAAGAGCTAGCCTGGAAAGCTGTTGCTCAGCCTCATCTGCCCATGGCACTGCTCGCACAGAGGCACAGAGACTGGGGCTGCTTGCTTCTCTTGTCCCCTCAAACTTCAAACGTAGCTTAGGTGGTCTGTGCCGGGCGCCTCCGGCAGCGCTGCTCCGAAAATGCGAACATCTGCTGATAGCTCGCAGGCGGAAAGAGCTAGCCTGGAAAACAGTTGCTCAGCCTCATCTGCCCATGGCACTGCTCGCACAGAGGCACAGAGACTGGGGCTGCTTGCTTGTCTTGTCCCCTCAAACTTCAAACGTAGCTTAGGTGGTCCGTGCCGGGCGCCTCCGGCAGCGCTGCTCCGAAAATGCGAACATCTGCAGATATCTCGCAGGCAGAAAGAGCTAGCCTGGAAAGCTGCTGCTCAGCCTCATCTGCCCATGGCACTGCTCGCACAGAGGCACAGAGACTGGGGCTGCTTGCTTGTCTTGTCCCCTCAAACTTCAAACGTAGCTTAGGTGGTCTGTGCCGGGCGCCTCCGGCAGCGCTGCTCCGAAAATGCGAACATCTGCAGATAGCTCGCAGGCAGAAAGAGCTAGCCTGGAAAACTGTTGCTCAGCCTCATCTGCCCATGGCACTGCTCGCACAGAGGCACAGAGACTGGGGCTGCTTCCTTGTCTTGCCCCCTCAAACTTCAAACGTAGCTTAGGTGGTCTGTGCCGAGCGCCTCCGGCAGCGCTGCTCCGAAAATGCGAACATCTGCAGATATCTCGCAGGCAGAAAGTGCTAGCCTGGAAAACTGTTGCTCAGCCTCATCTGCCCATGGCACTGCTCGCACAGAGGCACAGAGACTGGGGCTGCTTCCTTGTCTTGCCCCCTCAAACTTCAAACGTAGCTTAGGTGGTCTGTGCCGGGCGCCTCCGGCAGCGCTGCTCCGAAAATGCGAACGTCTGCAGATAGCTCGCAGGCAGAAAGAGCTAGCCTGGAAAGCTGTTGCTCAGCCTCATCTGCCCATGGCACTGCTCGCACAGAGGCACAGAGACTGGGGCTGCTTGCTTGTCTTGTCCCCTCAAACTTCAAACGTAGCTTAGGTGGTCCGTGCCGGGCGCCTCCGGCAGCCCTGCTCCGAAAATGCGAACGTCTGCAGATAGCTCGCAGGCAGAAAGAGCTAGCCTGGAAAGCTGTTGCTCAGCCTCATCTGCCCATGGCACTGCTCGCACAGAGGCACAGAGACTGGGGCTGCTTGCTTGTCTTGTCCCCTCAAACTTCAAACGTAGCTTAGGTGGTCCGTGCCGGGCGCCTCCGGCAGCCCTGCTCCGAAAATGCGAACATATGCAGAGAGCTCGCAGGGAGAAAAAGCTAGTCTGGAAAGCTGTTGCTCAGCCTCATCTGCCCATGGCACTGCTCGCACAGAGGCACAGAGACTGGGGCTGCTTGCTTGTCTTGTCCCCTCAAACTTCAAACGTAGCTTAGGTGGTCCGTGACGGGCGCCTCCGGCAGCCCTCCTCCGAAAATGCGAACATATGCAGAGAGCTGGCAGGGAGAAAAAGCTAGTCTGGAAAGCTGTTGCTCAGCCTCATCTGCCCATGGCACTGCTCGCACAGAGGCACAGAGACTGGGGCTGCTTGCTTGTCTTGTCCCCTCAAACTTCAAACGTAGCTTAGGTGGTCCGTGCTGGGTTCTTGCGGCAGCGCTGCTCCGAAAATGCGAACATCTGCAGATAGCTCGCAGGCAGAAAGAGCTAGCCTGGAAAGCTGTTGCTCAGCCTCATCTGCCCATGGCACTGCTCGCACAGAGGCACAGAGACTGGGGCTGCTTGCTTGTCTTGCCCCTCAAACTTCAAACGTAGATTAGGTGGTCCGTGCCGGGCGCTTCGGGCATCCCTGCTCCGAAAAAGCGAACGTCTGCAGATAGCTCGCAGGCAGAAAGAGCTAGCCTGGAAAGCTGTTGCTCAGCCTCATCTGCCCATGGCACTGCTCGCACAGAGGCACAGAGACTGGGGCTGCTTGCTTGTCTTGTCCCCTCAAACTTCAAACGTAGCTTAGGTGGTCCGTGCTGGATGCTTGCGGCAGCCCTGCTCCGAAAATGCGAACATCTGCAGATAGCTCGCAGGCAGAAAGAGCTAGCCTGGAAAGCTGTTGCTCAGCCTCATCTGCCCATGGCACTGCTCGCACAGAGGCACAGAGACTGGGGCTGCTTGCTTGTCTTGTCCCCTCAAACTTCAAACGTAGCTTAGGTGGTCTGTGCCGGGCGCCTCCGGCAGCGCTGCTCCGAAAATGCGAACGTCTGCAGATAGCTCGCAGGCAGAAAGAGCTAGCCTGGAAAACTGTTGCTCAGCCTCATCTGCCCATGGCACTGCTCGCACAGAGGCACAGAGACTGGGGCTGCTTGCTTGTCTTGCCCCCTCAAACTTCAAACGTAGCTTAGGTGGTCTGTGCCGGGCGCCTCCGGCAGCGCTGCTCCTAAAATGCGAACGTCTGCAGATAGCTCGCAGGCAGAAAGAGCTAGCCTGGAAAACTGTTGCTCAGCCTCATCTGCCCATGGCACTGCTCGCACAGAGGCACAGAGACTGGGGCTGCTTGCTTGTCTTGTCCCCTCAAACTTCAAACGTAGCTTAGGTGGTCCGTGCTGGGTTCTTGCGGCAGCGCTGCTCCGAAAATGCGAACATCTGCAGATAGCTCGCAGGCAGAAAGAGCTAGCCTGGAAAGCTGTTGCTCAGCCTCATCTGCCCATGGCACTGCTCGCACAGAGGCACAGAGACTGGGGCTGCTTGCTTGTCTTGCTCCTCAAACTTCAAACGTAGATTAGGTGGTCCGTGCCGGGCGCTTCGGGCATCCCTGCTCCGAAAAAGCGAACGTCTGCAGATAGCTCGCAGGCAGAAAGAGCTAGCCTGGAAAGCTGTTGCTCAGCCTCATCTGCCCATGGCACTGCTCGCACAGAGGCACAGAGACTGGGGCTGCTTGCTTGTCTTGTCCCCTCAAACTTCAAACGTAGCTTAGGTGGTCCGTGCTGGATGCTTGCGGCAGCCCTGCTCCGAAAATGCGAACATCTGCAGATAGCTCGCAGGCAGAAAGAGCTAGCCTGGAAAGCTGTTGCTCAGCCTCATCTGCCCATGGCACTGCTCGCACAGAGGCACAGAGACTGGGGCTGCTTGCTTGTCTTGTCCCCTCAAACTTCAAACGTAGCTTAGGTGGTCTGTGCCGGGCGCCTCCGGCAGCGCTGCTCGGAAAATGCGAACGTCTGCAGATAGCTCGCAGGCAGAAAGAGCTAGCCTGGAAAGCTGTTGCTCAGCCTCATCTGCCCATGGCACTGCTCGCACAGAGGCACAGAGACTGGGGCTGCTTGCTTGTCTTGCCCCCTCAAACTTCAAACGTAGCTTAGGTGGTCTGTGCCGGGCGACTCCGCAGCGCTGCTCCGAAAATGCGAACGTCTGCAGATAGCTCGCAGGCAGAAAGAGCTAGCCTGGAAAGCTGTTGCTCAGCCTCATCTGCCCATGGCACTGCTCGCACAGAGGCACAGAGACTGGGGCTGCTTGCTTGTCTTGTCCCCTCAAACTTCAAACGTAGCTTAGGTGGTCCGTGCCGGGCGCCTCCGGCAGCCCTGCTCCAAAAATGCGAACATATGCAGATAGCTTGCAGAGAGAAAAAGCTAGTCTGGAAAGCTGTTGCTCAGCCTCATCTGCCCATGGCACTGCTCGCACAGAGGCACAGAGACTGGGGCTGCTTGCTTGTCTTGCCCCCTCAAACTTCAAACGTAGCTTAGGTGGTCCGTGCCGGGCGCTTACGGCAGCCCTGCTCGGAAAATGCGAACGTCTGCAGATAGCTCGCAGGCAGAAAGAGCTAGCCTGGAAAGCTGTTGCTCAGCCTCATCTGCCCATGGCACTGCTCGCACAGAGGCACAGAGACTGGGGCTGCTTGCTTGTCTTGCCCCCTCAAACTTCAAACGTAGCTTAGGTGGTCCGTGCCGGGCGCCTCCGGCAGCCCTGCTCCGAAAATGCGAACATATGCAGATAGCTTGCAGAGAGAAAAAGCTAGCCTGGAAAGCTGTTGCTCAGCCTCATCTGCCCATGGCACTGCTCGCACAGAGGCACAGAGACTGGGGCTGCTTGCTTGTCTTGCCCCCTCAAACTTCAAACGTAGCTTAGGTGGTCCGTGCCGGGCGCTTACGGCAGCCCTGCTCGGAAAATGCGAACGTCTGCAGATAGCTCGCAGGCAGAAAGAGCTAGCCTGGAAAGCTGTTGCTCAGCCTCATCTGCCCATGGCACTGCTCGCACAGAGGCACAGAGACTGGGGTTGCTTGCTTGTCTTGTCCCCTCAAACTTCAAACGTAGCTTAGGTGGTCCGTGCTGGGTGCTTGCGGCAGCCCTGCTCCGAAAATGCGAACGTCTGCAGATAGCTCGCAGGCAGAAAGAGCTAGCCTGGAAAGCTGTTGCTCAGCCTCATCTGCCCATGGCACTGCTCGCACAGAGGCACAGAGACTGGGGCTGCTTGCTTGTCTTGTCCCCTCAAACTTCAAACGTAGCTTAGGTGGTCCGTGCCGGGCGCCTCCGGCAGCCCTGCTCCGAAAATGCGAACATATGCAGAGAGCTCGCAGGGAGAAAAAGCTAGTCTGGAAAGCTGTTGCTCAGCCTCATCTGCCCATGGCACTGCTCGCACAGAGGCACAGAGACTGGGGCTGCTTGCTTGTCTTGTCCCCTCAAACTTCAAACGTAGCTTAGGTGGTCCGTGCCGGGCGCCTCCGGCAGCCCTCCTCCGAAAATGCGAACATATGCAGAGAGCTGGCAGGGAGAAAAAGCTAGTCTGGAAAGCTGTTGCTCAGCCTCATCTGCCCATGGCACTGCTCGCACAGAGGCACAGAGACTGGGGCTGCTTGCTTGTCTTGTCCCCTCAAACTTCAAACGTAGCTTAGGTGGTCCGTGCTGGGTTCTTGCGGCAGCGCTGCTCCGAAAATGCGAACATCTGCAGATAGCTCGCAGGCAGAAAGAGCTAGCCTGGAAAGCTGTTGCTCAGCCTCATCTGCCCATGGCACTGCTCGCACAGAGGCACAGAGACTGGGGCTGCTTGCTTCTCTTGCCCCCTCAAACTTCAAACGTAGATTAGGTGGTCCGTGCCAGGCGCTTCGGGCATCCCTGCTGCGAAAATGCGAACGTCTGCAGATAGCTCGCAATCAGAAAGAGCTAGCCTGGAAAGCTGTGGCTCAGCCCCATTTGCCCATGGCACTGCTCGCACAGAGGCACAGAGACTGGGGCTGCTTGCTTGTCTTGTCCCCTCAAACTTCAAACGTAGCTTAGGTGGTCCGTGCCGCATGCTTGCGGCAGCCCTGCTCCGAAAATGCGAACATCTGCAGATAGCTCGCAGGCAGAAAGAGCTAGCCTGGAAAACTGTTGCTCAGCCTCATCTGCCCATGGCACTGCTCGCACACAGGCACAGAGACTGGGGCTGCTTGCTTGTCTTGCCCCCTCAAACTTCAAACGTAGCTTAGGTGGTCCGTGCCGGGCGCCTCCGGCAGCCCTGGTCCGAAAATGCGAACGTCTGCAGATAGCTCGCAGGCAGAAAGAGCTAGCCTGGAAAGCTGTTGCTCAGCCTCATCTGCCCATGGCACTGCTCGCACAGAGGCACAGAGACTGGGGCTGCTTGCTTGTCTTGTCCCCTCAAACTTCAAACGTAGCTTAGGTGGTCTGTGCCGGGCGACTCCGGCAGCGCTGCTCCGAAAATGCGAACGTCTGCAGATAGCTCGCAGGCAGAAAGAGCTAGCCTGGAAAGCTGTTGCTCAGCCTCATCTGCCCATGGCACTGCTCGCACAGAGGCACAGAGACTGGGGCTGCTTGCTTGTCTTGTCCCCTCAAACTTCAAACGTAGATTAGGTGGTCCGTGCCAGGCGCTTCGGGCATCCCTGCTGCGAAAATGCGAACGTCTGCAGATAGCTCGCAGGCAGAAAGAGCTAGCCTGGAAAGCTGTTGCTCAGCCTCATCTGCCCATGGAACTGCTCGCACAGAGGCACAGAGACTGGGGCTGCTTGCTTGTCTTGCCCCCTCAAACTTCAAACGTAGCTTAGTTGGTCTGTGCCGGGGGCCTCCGGCAGCCCTGGTCCGAAAATGCGAACGTCTGTAGATAGCTCGCAGGCAGAAAGAGCTAGCCTGGAAAGCTGTTGCTCAGCCTCATCTGCCCATGGCACTGCTCGCACAGAGGCACAGAGACTGGGGCTGCTTGCTTGTCTTGTCCCCTCAAACTTCAAACGTAGCTTTGGTGGTCCGTGCTGGGTCTTGCGTCAGCGCTGCTCTGAAAATGCAAACATCCGCAGATAGCTCGCAGGCAGAAAGAGCTAGCCTGGAAAGCTGTTGCTCAGCCTCATCTGCCCATGGCACTGCTCGCACAGAGGCACAGAGACTGGGGCTGCTTGCTTGTCTTGCCCCCTCAAACTTCAAACGTAGCTTAGGTGGTCCGTGCCGGGCGCTTACGGCAGCCCTGCTCGGAAAATGCGAACGTCTGCAGATAGCTCGCAGGCAGAAAGAGCTAGCCTGGAAAGCTGTTGCTCAGCCTCATCTGCCCATGGCACTGCTCGCACAGAGGCACAGAGACTGGGGTTGCTTGCTTGTCTTGTCCCCTCAAACTTCAAACGTAGCTTAGGTGGTCCGTGCTGGGTTCTTGCGGCAGCCCTGCTCCGAAAATGCGAACATCTGCAGATAGCTCGCAGGCAGAAAGAGCTAGCCTGGAAAACTCTTGCTCAGCCTCATCTGCCCATGGCACTGCTCGCACAGAGGCACAGAGACTGGGGCTGCTTGCTTGTCTTGCCCCCTCAAACTTCAAACGTAGCTTAGGTGGTGTGTTCCGGGCGCGTCAGGCAGCCCTGCTCCGAAAATGCGAACGTCTGCAGATAGCTCGCAGGCAGAAAGAGCTAGCCTGGAAAGCTGTTGCTCAGCCTCATCTGCCCATGGCACTGCTCGCACAGAGGCACAGAGACTGGGGCTGCTTGCTTGTTTTGCCCCCTCAAACTTCAAACGTAGCTTAGGTGGTCCGTGCCGGGCGCCTCCGGCAGCCCTGCTCCGAAAATGCCAACATATGCAGAGAGCTCGCAGGGAGAAAAAGCTAGTCTGGAAAGCTGTTGCTCAGCCTCATCTGCCCATGGCACTGCTCGCACAGAGGCACAGAGACTGGGGCTGCTTGCTTGTCTTGTCCCCTCAAACTTCAAACGTAGCTTAGGTGGTCTGTGCCGGGCGCCTCCGGCAGCCCTCCTCCGAAAATGCGAACATATGCAGAGAGCTGGCAGGGAGAAAAAGCTAGTCTGGAAAGCTGTTGCTCAGCCTCATCTGCCCATGGCACTGCTCGCACAGAGGCACAGAGACTGGGGCTGCTTGCTTGTCTTGTCCCCTCAAACTTCAAACGTAGCTTAGGTGGTCCGTGCTGGGTTCTTGCGGCAGCGCTGCTCCGAAAATGCGAACATCTGCAGATAGCTCGCAGGCAGAAAGAGCTAGCCTGGAAAGCTGTTGCTCAGCCTCATCTGCCCATGGCACTGCTCGCACAGAGGCACAGAGACTGGGGCTGCTTGCTTGTCTTGTCCCCTCAAACTTCAAACGTAGCTTAGGTGGTCTGTGCCGGGCGCCTCCGGCAGCGCTGCTCCGAAAATGCGAACGTCTGCAGATAGCTCGCAGGCAGAAAGAGCTAGCCTGGAAAGCTGTTGCTCAGCCTCATCTGCCCATGGCACTGCTCGCACAGAGGCACAGAGACTGGGGCTGCTTGCTTGTCTTGCCCCCTCAAACTTCAAACGTAGATTAGGTGGTCCGTGCCAGGCGCTTCGGGCATCCCTGCTGCGAAAATGCGAACGTCTGCAGATAGCTCGCAATCAGAAAGAGCTAGCCTGGAAAGCTGTGGCTCAGCCCCATTTGCCCATGGCACTGCTCGCACAGAGGCACAGAGACTGGGGCTGCTTGCTTGTCTTGTCCCCTCAAACTTCAAACGTAGCTTAGGTGGTCCGTGCCGCATGCTTGCGGCAGCCCTGCTCCGAAAATGCGAACATCTGCAGATAGCTCGCAGGCAGAAAGAGCTAGCCTGGAAAACTGTTGCTCAGCCTCATCTGCCCATGGCACTGCTCGCACACAGGCACAGAGACTGGGGCTGCTTGCTTGTCTTGCCCCCTCAAACTTCAAACGTAGCTTAGGTGGTCCGTGCCGGGCGCCTCCGGCAGCCCTGCTCCGAAAATGCGAACGTCTGCAGATAGCTCGCAGGCAGAAAGAGCTAGCCTGGAAAGCTGTTGCTCAGCCTCATCTGCCCATGGCACTGCTCGCACAGAGGCACAGAGACTGGGGCTGCTTGCTTGTCTTGTCCCCTCAAACTTCAAACGTAGCTTAGGTGGTCTGTGCCGGGCGACTCCGGCAGCGCTGCTCCGAAAATGCGAACGTCTGCAGATAGCTCGCAGGCAGAAAGAGCTAGCCTGGAAAGCTGTTGCTCAGCCTCATCTGCCCATGGCACTGCTCGCACAGAGGCACAGAGACTGGGGCTGCTTGCTTGTCTTGCCCCCTCAAACTTCAAACGTAGATTAGGTGGTCCGTGCCACGCGCTTCGGGCATCCCTGCTGCGAAAATGCGAACGTCTGCAGATAGCTCGCAGGCAGAAAGAGCTAGCCCCGAAAGCTGTTGCTCAGCCTCATCTGCCCATGGAACTGCTCGCACAGAGGCACAGAGACTGGGGCTGCTTGCTTGTCTTGTCCCCTCAAACTTCAAACGTAGCTTAGTTGGTCTGTGCCGGGGGCCTCCGGCAGCCCTGCTCGGAAAATGCGAACGTCTGTAGATAGCTCGCAGGCAGAAAGAGCTAGCCTGGAAAGCTGTTGCTCAGCCTCATCTGCCCATGGCACTGCTCGCACAGAGGCACAGAGACTGGGGCTGCTTGCTTGTCTTGTCCCCTCAAACTTCAAACGTAGCTTAGGTGGTCCGTGCCGGGTGCTTCCGGCAGCCCTGCTCCGAAAATGCGAACGTCTGCAGATAGCTCGCAGGCAGAAAGAGCTAGCCTGGAAAGCTGTTGCTCAGCCTCATCTGCCCATGGCACTGCTCGCACAGAGGCACAGAAACTGGGGCTGCTTGCTTGTCTTGCCCCCTCAAACTTCAAACGTAGCTTAGGTTGTCCGTGCCGGGCGCCTCCGGCAGCCCTGCTCCGAAAATGCGAACATATGCAGATAGCTTGCAGAGAGAAAAAGCTAGTCTGGAAAGCTGTTGCTCAGCCTCATCTGCCCATGGCACTGCTCGCACAGAGGCACAGAGACTGGGGCTGCTTGCTTGTCTTGCCCCCTCAAACTTCAAACGTAGCTTAGGTGGTCCGTGCCGGGCGCTTACGGTAGCCCTGCTCGGAAAATGCGAACGTCTGCAGATAGCTCGCAGGCAGAAAGAGCTAGCCTGGAAAGCTGTTGCTCAGCCTCATCTGCCCATGGCACTGCTCGCACAGAGGCACAGAGACTGGGGCTGCTTGCTTGTCTTGCCCCCTCAAACTTCAAACGTAGCTTAGGTGGTCCGTGCCGGGCGCCTCCGGCAGCCCTGCTCCGAAAATGCGAACATATGCAGATAGCTTGCAGAGAGAAAAAGCTAGTCTGGAAAGCTGTTGCTCAGCCTCATCTGCCCATGGCACTGCTCGCACAGAGGCACAGAGACTGGGGCTGCTTGCTTGTCTTGCCCCCTCAAACTTCAAACGTAGCTTAGGTGGTCCGTGCCGGGCGCTTACGGCAGCCCTGCTCGGAAAATGCGAACGTCTGCAGATAGCTCGCAGGCAGAAAGAGCTAGCCTGGAAAGCTGTTGCTCAGCCTCATCTGCCCATGGCACTGCTCGCACAGAGGCACAGAGACTGGGGTTGCTTGCTTGTCTTGTCCCCTCAAACTTCAAACGTAGCTTAGGTGGTCCGTGCTGGGTGCTTGCGGCAGCCCTGCTCCGAAAATGCGAACATCTGCAGATAGCTCGCAGGCAGAAAGAGCTAGCCTGGAAAACTCTTGCTCAGCCTCATCTGCCCATGGCACTGCTCGCACAGAGGCACAGAGACTGGGGCTGCTTGCTTGTCTTGCCCCCTCAAACTTCAAACGTAGATTAGGTGATGTGTTCCGGGCGCGTCAGGCAGCCCTGCTCTGAAAATGCGAACGTCTGTAGATAGCTCGCAGGCAGAAAGAGCTAGCCTGGAAAGCTGTTGCTCAGCCTCATCTGCCCATGGCACTGCTCGCACAGAGGCACAGAGACTGGGACTGTTTGCTTGTCTTGCCCCCTCAAACTTCAAAAGTAGCTTAGGTGGTCTGTGCTGGGCGACTCAGACAGCCCTGCTCCGAAAATGCGAACGTCTGCAGATAGCTCGCAGGCAGAAAGAGCTAGCCTGGAAAGCTGTTGCTCAGCCTCATCTGCCCATGGCACTGCTCGCACAGAGGCACAGAGACTGGGGCTGCTTGCTTGTCTTGTCCCCTCAAACTTCAAACGTAGCTTAGTTGGTCTGTGCCGGGCGCTTACGGCAGCCCTGCTCGGAAAATGCGAACATCTGCAGATAGCTCGCAGGCAGAAAGAGCTAGCCTGGAAAGCTGTTGCTCAGCCTCATCTGCCCATGGCACTGCTCGCACAGAGCCACAGAGACTGGGGCTGCTTGCTTGTCTTGTCCCCTCAAACTTCAAACGTAGCTTAGGTGGTCCGTGCCGGGCGCCTCCGGCAGCCCTGCTCCGAAAATGCGAACGTCTGCAGATAGCTCGCAGGCAGAAAGAGCTAGCCTGGAAAGCTGTTGCTCAGCCTCATCTGCCCATGGCACTGCTCGCACAGAGGCACAGAGACTGGGGCTGCTTGCTTGTCTTGCTCCCTCAAACTTCAAACGTAGCTTAGGTGGTCCGTGCTGGATTCTTGCGGCAGCCCTGCTCCGAAAATGCGAACATCTGCAGATAGCTCGCAGGCAGAAAGAGCTAGCCTGGAAAACTGTTGCTCAGCCTCATCTGCCCATGGCACTGCTCGCACAGAGGCACAGAGACTGGGGCTGCTTGCTTGTCTTGCCCCCTCAAACTTCAAACGTAGCTTAGGTGGTCCGTGCCGGGCGCCTCCGGCAGCCCTGGTCCGAAAATCGGAACGTCTGCAGATAGATCGCAGGCAGAAAGAGCTAGCCTGGAAAGCTGTTGCTCAGCCTCATCTGCCCATGGCACTGCTCGCACAGAGGCACAGAGACTGGGGCTGCTTGCTTGTCTTGTCCCCTCAAACTTCAAACGTAGCTTAGGTGGTCTGTGCTGGGCGCCTCCGGCAGCGCTGCTCCGAAAATGCGAACGTCTGCAGATAGCTCGCAGGCAGAAAGAGCTAGCCTGGAAAGCTGTTGCTCAGCCTCATCTGCCCATGGCACTGCTCGCACAGAGGCACAGAGACTGGGGCTGCTTGCTTGTCTTGTCCCCTCAAACTTCAAAAGTAGCTTAGGTGGTCCGTGCTGGGTTCTTGCGGCAGCGCTGCTCCGAAAATGCGAACATCTGCAGATAGCTCGCAGGCAGAAAGAGCTAGCCTGGAAAGCTGTTGCTCTGCCTCATCTGCCCATGGCACTGCTCGCACAGAGGCACAGAGACTGGGGCTGATTGCTTGTCTTGCCCCCTCAAACTTCAAACGTAGATTAGGTGGTCCGTGCCGGGCGCTTCGGGCATCCCTGCTCCGAAAATGCAAACGTCTGCAGATAGCTCGCAGGCAGAAAGAGCTAGCCTGGAAAGCTGTTGCTCAGCCTCATCTGCCCATGGCACTGCTCGCACAGAGCCACAGAGACTGGGGCTGCTTGCTTGTCTTGTCCCCTCAAACTTCAAACGTAGCTTAGGTGGTCTGTGCCGGGCGCTTACGGCAGCCCTGCTCGGAAAATGCGAACGTCTGCAGATAGCTCGCAGGCAGAAAGAGCTAGCCAGGAAAGCTGTTGCTCAGCCTCATCTGCCCATGGCACTGCTCGCACAGAGGCACAGAGACTGGGGCTGCTTGCTTGTCTTGTCCCCTCAAACTTCAAACGTAGCTTAGGTGGTCCGTGCTGGATGCTTGCGGCAGCCCTGCTCCGAAAATGCGAACGTCTGCAGATAGCTCGCAGGCAGAAAGAGCTAGCCTGGAAAGCTGTTGCTCAGCCTCATCTGCCCATGGCACTGCTCGCACAGAGGCACAGAGACTGGGGCTGCTTGCTTGTCTTGCTCCCTCAAACTTCAAACGTAGCTTAGGTGGTCCGTGCTGGATTCTTGCGGCAGCCCTGCTCCGAAAATGCGAACATCTGCAGATAGCTCGCAGGCAGAAAGAGCTAGCCTGGAAAACTGTTGCTCAGCCTCATCTGCCCATGGCACTGCTCGCACAGAGGCACAGAGACTGGGGCTGCTTGCTTGTCTTGCCCCCTCAAACTTCAAACGTAGCTTAGGTGGTCCGTGCCGGGCGCCTCCGGCAGCCCTGCTCCGAAAATGCGAACATATGCAGAGAGCTGGCAGGGAGAAAAAGCTAGTCTGGAAAGCTGTTGCTCAGCCTCATCTGCCCATGGCACTGCTCGCACAGAGGCACAGAGACTGGGGCTGCTTGCTTGTTTTGCCCCCTCAAACTTCAAACGTAGCTTAGGTGGTCCGTGCCGGGCGCCTCCGGCAGCCCTGCTCCGAAAATGCGAACATATGCAGAGAGCTCGCAGGGAGAAAAAGCTAGTCTGGAAAGCTGTTGCTCAGCCTCATCTGCCCATGGCACTGCTCGCACAGAGGCACAGAGACTGGGGCTGCTTGCTTGTCTTGTCCCCTCAAACTTCAAACGTAGCTTAGGTGGTCTGTGCCGGGCGCCTCCGGCAGCCCTCCTCCGAAAATGCGAACATATGCAGAGAGCTGGCAGGGAGAAAAAGCTAGTCTGGAAAGCTGTTGCTCAGCCTCATCTGCCCATGGCACTGCTCGCACAGAGGCACAGAGACTGGGGCTGCTTGCTTGTCTTGTCCCCTCAAACTTCAAACGTAGCTTAGGTGGTCCGTGCTGGGTTCTTGCGGCAGCGCTGCTCCGAAAATGCGAACATCTGCAGATAGCTCGCAGGCAGAAAGAGCTAGCCTGGAAAGCTGTTGCTCAGCCTCATCTGCCCATGGCACTGCTCGCACAGAGGCACAGAGACTGGGGCTGCTTGCTTGTCTTGCCCCTCAAACTTCAAACGTAGATTAGGTGGTCCGTGCCGGGCGCTTCGGGCATCCCTGCTCCGAAAAAGCGAACGTCTGCAGATAGCTCGCAGGCAGAAAGAGCTAGCCTGGAAAGCTGTTGCTCAGCCTCATCTGCCCATGGCACTGCTCGCACAGAGGCACAGAGACTGGGGCTGCTTGCTTGTCTTGTCCCCTCAAACTTCAAACGTAGCTTAGGTGGTCCGTGCCGGGCTGTTACGGCAGCCCTGCTCGGAAAATGCAAACATCTGCAGATAGCTCGCAGGCAGAAAGAGCTAGCCTGGAAAGCTGTTGCTCAGCCTCATCTGCCCATGGCACTGCTCGCACAGAGGCACAGAGACTGGGGCTGCTTGCTTGTCTTGTCCCCTCAAACTTCAAACGTAGCTTAGGTGGTCTGTGCCGGGCGCCTCCGGCAGCGCTGCTCCGAAAATGCGAACGTCTGCAGATAGCTCGCAGGCAGAAAGAGCTAGCCTGGAAAGCTGTTGCTCAGCCTCATCTGCCCATGGCACTGCTCGCACAGAGGCACAGAGACTGGGGCTGCTTGCTTGTCTTGCCCCCTCAAACTTCAAACGTAGATTAGGTGGTCCGTGCCAGGCGCTTCGGGCATCCCTGCTGCGAAAATGCGAACGTCTGCAGATAGCTCGCAATCAGAAAGAGCTAGCCTGGAAAGCTGTGGCTCAGCCCCATTTGCCCATGGCACTGCTCGCACAGAGGCACAGAGACTGGGGCTGCTTGCTTGTCTTGTCCCCTCAAACTTCAAACGTAGCTTAGGTGGTCCGTGCCGCATGCTTGCGGCAGCCCTGCTCCGAAAATGTGGACATCTGCAGATAGCTCGCAGGCAGAAAGAGCTAGCCTGGAAAACTGTTGCTCAGCCTCATCTGCCCATGGCACTGCTCGCACACAGGCACAGAGACTGGGGCTGCTTGCTTGTCTTGCCCCCTCAAACTTCAAACGTAGCTTAGGTGGTTAGTGCCGGGCGCCTCCGGCAGCCCTGCTCCGAAAATGCGAACGTCTGCAGATAGCTCGCAGGCAGAAAGAGCTAGCCTGGAAAGCTGTTGCTCAGCCTCATCTGCCCATGGCACTGCTCGCACAGAGGCACAGAGACTGGGGCTGCTTGCTTGTCTTGTCCCCTCAAACTTCAAACGTAGCTTAGGTGGTCTGTGCCGGGCGACTCCGGCAGCGCTGCTCCGAAAATGCGAACGTCTGCAGATAGCTCGCAGGCAGAAAGAGCTAGCCTGGAAAGCTGTTGCTCAGCCTCATCTGCCCATGGCACTGCTCGCACAGAGGCACAGAGACTGGGGCTGCTTGCTTGTCTTGCCCCCTCAAACTTCAAACGTAGATTAGGTGGTCCGTGCCACGCGCTTCGGGCATCCCTGCTGCGAAAATGCGAACGTCTGCAGATAGCTCGCAGGCAGAAAGAGCTAGCCCCGAAAGCTGTTGCTCAGCCTCATCTGCCCATGGAACTGCTCGCACAGAGGCACAGAGACTGGGGCTGCTTGCTTGTCTTGTCCCCTCAAACTTCAAACGTAGCTTAGTTGGTCTGTGCCGGGGGCCTCCGGCAGCCCTGCTCGGAAAATGCGAACGTCTGTAGATAGCTCGCAGGCAGAAAGAGCTAGCCTGGAAAGCTGTTGCTCAGCCTCATCTGCCCATGGCACTGCTCGCACAGAGGCACAGAGACTGGGGCTGCTTGCTTGTCTTGTCCCCTCAAACTTCAAACGTAGCTTAGGTGGTCCGTGCCGGGTGCTTCCGGCAGCCCTGCTCCGAAAATGCGAACGTCTGCAGATAGCTCGCAGGCAGAAAGAGCTAGCCTGGAAAGCTGTTGCTCAGCCTCATCTGCCCATGGCACTGCTCGCACAGAGGCACAGAAACTGGGGCTGCTTGCTTGTCTTGCCCCCTCAAACTTCAAACGTAGCTTAGGTGGTCCGTGCCGGGCGCCTCCGGCAGCCCTGCTCCGAAAATGCGAACATATGCAGATAGCTTGCAGAGAGAAAAAGCTAGTCTGGAAAGCTGTTGCTCAGCCTCATCTGCCCATGGCACTGCTCGCACAGAGGCACAGAGACTGGGGCTGCTTGCTTGTCTTGTCCCCTCAAACTTCAAACGTAGCTTAGGTGGTCCGTGCCGGGCGCTTACGGTAGCCCTGCTCGGAAAATGCGAACGTCTGCAGATAGCTCGCAGGCAGAAAGAGCTAGCCTGGAAAGCTGTTGCTCAGCCTCATCTGCCCATGGCACTGCTCGCACAGAGGCACAGAGACTGGGGCTGCTTGCTTGTCTTGCCCCCTCAAACTTCAAACGTAGCTTAGGTGGTCCGTGCCGGGCGCCTCCGGCAGCCCTGCTCCGAAAATGCGAACATATGCAGATAGCTTGCAGAGAGAAAAAGCTAGTCTGGAAAGCTGTTGCTCAGCCTCATCTGCCCATGGCACTGCTCGCACAGAGGCACAGAGACTGGGGCTGCTTGCTTGTCTTGCCCCCTCAAACTTCAAACGTAGCTTAGGTGGTCCGTGCCGGGCGCTTACGGCAGCCCTGCTCGGAAAATGCGAACGTCTGCAGATAGCTCGCAGGCAGAAAGAGCTAGCCTGGAAAGCTGTTGCTCAGCCTCATCTGCCCATGGCACTGCTCGCACAGAGGCACAGAGACTGGGGTTGCTTGCTTGTCTTGTCCCCTCAAACTTCAAACGTAGCTTAGGTGGTCCGTGCTGGGTGCTTGCGGCAGCCCTGCTCCGAAAATGCGAACATCTGCAGATAGCTCGCAGGCAGAAAGAGCTAGCCTGGAAAACTCTTGCTCAGCCTCATCTGCCCATGGCACTGCTCGCACAGAGGCACAGAGACTGGGGCTGCTTGCTTGTCTTGCCCCCTCAAACTTCAAACGTAGATTAGGTGATGTGTTCCGGGCGCGTCAGGCAGCCCTGCTCTGAAAATGCGAACGTCTGTAGATAGCTCGCAGGCAGAAAGAGCTAGCCTGGAAAGCTGTTGCTCAGCCTCATCTGCCCATGGCACTGCTCGCACAGAGGCACAGAGACTGGGACTGTTTGCTTGTCTTGCCCCCTCAAACTTCAAAAGTAGCTTAGGTGGTCTGTGCTGGGCGACTCAGACAGCCCTGCTCCGAAAATGCGAACGTCTGCAGATAGCTCGCAGGCAGAAAGAGCTAGCCTGGAAAGCTGTTGCTCAGCCTCATCTGCCCATGGAACTGCTCGCACAGAGGCACAGAGACTGGGGCTGCTTGCTTGTCTTGTCCCCTCAAACTTCAAACGTAGCTTAGGTGGTCCGTGCCGGGCGCCTCCGGCAGCCCTGCTCCGAAAATGCGAACATATGCAGAGAGCTGGCAGGGAGAAAAAGCTGGTCTGGAAAGCTGTTGCTCAGCCTCATCTGCCCATGGCACTGCTCGCACAGAGGCACAGAGACTGGGGCTGCTTGCTTGTCTTGTCCCCTCAAACTTCAAACGTAGCTTAGGTGGTCCGTGCCGGGCGCCTCCGGCAGCCCTGCTCCGAAAATGTGAACATATGCAGAGAGCTGGAAGGGAGAAAAAGCTAGTCTGGAAAGCTGTTGCTCAGCCTCATCTGCCCATGGCACTGCTCGCACAGAGGCACAGAGACTGGGGCTGCTTGCTTGTCTTGTCCCCTCAAACTTCAAACGTAGCTTAGTTGGTCTGTGCCGGGCGCTTACGGCAGCCCTGCTCGGAAAATGCGAACATCTGCAGATAGCTCGCAGGCAGAAAGAGCTAGCCTGGAAAGCTGTTGCTCAGCCTCATCTGCCCATGGCACTGCTCGCACAGAGGCACAGAGACTGGGGCTGCTTGCTTGTCTTGTCCCCTCAAACTTCAAACGTAGCTTAGGTGGTCCGTGCCGGGCGCCTCCGGCAGCCCTGCTCCGAAAATGCGAACATATGCAGAGAGCTGGCAGGGAGAAAAAGCTAGTCTGGAAAGCTGTTGCTCAGCCTCATCTGCCCATGGCACTGCTCGCACAGAGGCACAGAGACTGGGGCTGCTTGCTTGTCTTGTCCCCTCAAACTTCAAACGTAGCTTAGGTGGTCCGTGCTGGGTGCTTGCGGCAGCGCTGCTCCGAAAATGCGAACATCTGCAGATAGCTCGCAGCCAGAAAGAGCTAGCCTGGAAAGCTGTTGCTCAGCCTCATCTGCCCATGGCACTGCTCGCACAGAGGCACAGAGACTGGGGCTGCTTGCTTGTCTTGCCCCCTCAAACTTCAAACGTAGCTTAGGTGGTCCGTGCCGGGCGCTTCGGGCATCCCTGCTCGGAAAATGCGAACGTCTGCAGATAGCTCGCAGGCAGAAAGAGCTAGCCTGGAAAGCTGTTGCTCAGCCTCATCTGCCCATGGCACTGCTCGCACAGAGGCACAGAGACTGGGGCTGCTTGCTTGTCTTGCTCCCTCAAACTTCAAACGTAGCTTAGGTGGTCCGTGCTGGATTCTTGCGGCAGCCCTGCTCCGAAAATGCGAACATCTGCAGATAGCTCGCAGGCAGAAAGAGCTAGCCTGGAAAGCTGTTGCTCAGCCTCATCTGCCCATGGCACTGCTCGCACAGAGGCACAGAGACTGGGGCTGCTTGCTTGTCTTGCCCCCTCAAACTTCAAACGTAGCTTAGGTGGTCCGTGCCGGGCGCCTCCGGCAGCCCTGGTCCGAAAATCGGAACGTCTGCAGATAGATCGCAGGCAGAAAGAGCTAGCCTGGAAAGCTGTTGCTCAGCCTCATCTGCCCATGGCACTGCTCGCACAGAGGCACAGAGACTGGGGCTGCTTGCTTGTCTTGTCCCCTCAAACTTCAAACGTAGCTTAGGTGGTCTGTGCCGGGCGCCTCCGGCAGCGCTGCTCCGAAAATGCGAACGTCTGCAGATAGCTCGCAGGCAGAAAGAGCTAGCCTGGAAAGCTGTTGCTCAGCCTCATCTGCCCATGGCACTGCTCGCACAGAGGCACAGAGACTGGGGCTGCTTGCTTGTCTTGTCCCCTCAAACTTCAAAAGTAGCTTAGGTGGTCCGTGCTGGGTTCTTGCGGCAGCGCTGCTCCGAAAATGCGAACATCTGCAGATAGCTCGCAGGCAGAAAGAGCTAGCCTGGAAAGCTGTTGCTCAGCCTCATCTGCCCATGGCACTGCTCGCACAGAGGCACAGAGACTGGGGCTGATTGCTTGTCTTGCCCCCTCAAACTTCAAACGTAGATTAGGTGGTCCGTGCCGGGCGCTTCGGGCATCCCTGCTCCGAAAATGCAAACGTCTGCAGATAGCTCGCAGGCAGAAAGAGCTAGCCTGGAAAGCTGTTGCTCAGCCTCATCTGCCCATGGCACTGCTCGCACAGAGCCACAGAGACTGGGGCTGCTTGCTTGTCTTGTCCCCTCAAACTTCAAACGTAGCTTAGTTGGTCTGTGCCGGGCGCTTACGGCAGACCTGCTCGGAAAATGCGAACGTCTGCAGATAGCTCGCAGGCAGAAAGAGCTAGCCAGGAAAGCTGTTGCTCAGCCTCATCTGCCCATGGCACTGCTCGCACAGAGGCACAGAGACTGGGGCTGCTTGCTTGTCTTGTCCCCTCAAACTTCAAACGTAGCTTAGGTGGTCCGTGCTGGATGCTTGCGGCAGCCCTGCTCCGAAAATGCGAACGTCTGCAGATAGCTCGCAGGCAGAAAGAGCTAGCCTGGAAAGCTGTTGCTCAGCCTCATCTGCCCATGGCACTGCTCGCACAGAGGCACAGAGACTGGGGCTGCTTGCTTGTCTTGCTCCCTCAAACTTCAAACGTAGCTTAGGTGGTCCGTGCTGGATTCTTGCGGCAGCCCTGCTCCGAAAATGCGAACATCTGCAGATAGCTCGCAGGCAGAAAGAGCTAGCCTGGAAAACTGTTGCTCAGCCTCATCTGCCCATGGCACTGCTCGCACAGAGGCACAGAGACTGGGGCTGCTTGCTTGTCTTGCCCCCTCAAACTTCAAACGTAGATTAGGTGGTCCGTGCCGGGCGCCTCCGGCAGCCCTGCTCCGAAAATGCGAACATATGCAGATAGCTCGCAGGCAGAAAGAGCTAGCCTGGAAAGCTGTTGCTCAGCCTCATCTGCCCATGGCACTGCTCGCACAGAGGCACAGAGACTGGGGCTGCTTGCTTGTCTTGTCCCCTCAAACTTCAAACGTAGCTTAGGTGGTCTGTGCCGGGCGCCTCCGGCAGCGCTGCTCCGAAAATGCGAACGTCTGCAGATAGCTCGCAGGCAGAAAGAGCTAGCCTGGAAAGCTGTTGCTCAGCCTCATCTGCCCATGGCACTGCTCGCACAGAGGCACAGAGACTGGGGCTGCTTGCTTGTCTTGTCCCCTCAAACTTCAAACGTAGCTTAGGTGGTCTGTGCCGGGCGCCTCCGGCAGCCCTGCTCCGAAAATGCGAACATATGCAGAGAGCTGGCAGGGAGAAAAAGCTAGTCTGGAAAGCTGTTGCTCAGCCTCATCTGCCCATGGCACTGCTCGCACAGAGGCACAGAGACTGGCGCTGCTTGCTTGTCTTGTCCCCTCAAACTTCAAACGTAGCTTAGGTGGTCTGTGCCGGGCGACTCCGGCAGCGCTGCTCCGAAAATGCGAACGTCTGCAGATAGCTCGCAGGCAGAAAGAGCTAGCCTGGAAAGCTGTTGCTCAGCCTCATCTGCCCATGGCACTGCTCGCACAGAGGCACAGAGACTGGGGCTGCTTGCTTGTCTTGCCCCCTCAAACTTCAAACGTAGATTAGGTGGTCCGTACCGGGCGCCTCCGGCAGCCCTGGTCGGAAAATGCGAACGTCTGCAGATAGCTCGCAGGCAGAAAGAGCTAGCCTGGAAAGCTGTTGCTCAGCCTCATCTGCCCATGGCACTGCTCGCACAGAGGCACAGAGACTGGGGCTGCTTGCTTGTCTTGCCCCCTCAAACTTCAAACGTAGCTTAGGTGGTCCGTGCCGGGCGCCTCCGGCAGCCCTGCTCCGAAAATGCGAACATATGCAGATAGCTTGCAGAGAGAAAAAGCTAGTCTGGAAAGCTGTTGCTCAGCCTCATCTGCCCATGGCACTGCTCGCACAGAGGCACAGAGACTGGGGCTGCTTGCTTGTCTTGCCCCCTCAAACTTCAAACGTAGCTTAGGTGGTCCGTGCCGGTCGCTTCCGGCAGTCCTGCTCGGAAAATGCGAACGTCTGCAGATAGCTCGCAGGCAGAAAGAGCTAGCCTGGAAAGCTGTTGCTCAGCCTCATCTGCCCATGGCACTGCTCGCACAGAGGCACAGAGACTGGGGCTGCTTGCTTGTCTTGCCCCCTCAAACTTCAAACGTAGCTTAGGTGGTCCGTGCCGGGCGCCTCCGGCAGCCCTGCTCCGAAAATGCGAACATATGCAGATAGCTTGCAGAGAGAAAAAGCTAGTCTGGAAAGCTGTTGCTCAGCCTCATCTGCCCATGGCACTGCTCGCACAGAGGCACAGAGACTGGGGCTGCTTGCTTGTTTTGCCCCCTCAAACTTCAAACGTAGCTTAGGTGGTCCGTGCCGGGCGCTTACGGCAGCCCTGCTCGGAAAATGCGAACGTCTGCAGATAGCTCGCAGGCAGAAAGAGCTAGCCTGGAAAGCTGTTGCTCAGCCTCATCTGCCCATGGCACTGCTCGCACAGAGGCACAGAGACTGGGGCTGCTTACTTGTCTTGTCCCCTCAAACTTCAAACGTAGCTTAGGTGGTCCTTGCTGGGTGCTTGCGGCAGCCCTGCTCCGAAAATGCGAACATATGCAGAGAGCTGGCAGGGAGAAAAAGCTAGTCTGGAAAGCTGTTGCTCAGCCTCATCTGCCCATGGCACTGCTCGCACAGAGGCACAGAGACTGGCGCTGCTTGCTTGTCTTGTCCCCTCAAACTTCAAACGTAGATTAGGTGGTCCGTGCCGGGCGCTTCGGGCATCCCTGCTCCGAAAATGCGAACGTCTGCTGATAGCTCGCAGGCAGAAAGAGCTAGCCTGGAAAGCTGTTGCTCAGCCTCATCTGCCCATGGCACTGCTCGCACAGAGGCACAGAGACTGGGGCTGCTTGCTTGTCTTGTCCCCTCAAACTTCAAACGTAGCTTAGTTGGTCTGTGCCGGGCGCTTACGGCAGCCCTGCTCGGAAAATGCGAACGTCTGCAGATAGCTCGCAGGCAGAAAGAGCTAGCCTGGAAAGCTGTTGCTCAGCCTCATCTGCCCATGGCACTGCTCGCACAGAGGCACAGAGACTGGGGCTGCTTGCTTGTCTTGTCCCCTCAAACTTCAAACGTAGCTTAGGTGGTCTGTGCCGGGCGCCTCCGGCAGCGCTGCTCCGAAAATGCGAACGTCTGCAGATAGCTCGCAGGCAGAAAGAGCTACCCTGGAAAACTGTTGCTCAGCCTCATCTGCCCATGGCACTGCTCGCACAGAGGCACAGAGACTGGGGCTGCTTGCTTGTCTTGTCCCCTCAAACTTCAAACGTAGCTTAGGTGGTCTGTGCCGGGCGACTCCGGCAGCGCTGCTCCGAAAATGCGAACGTCTGCAGATAGCTCGCAGGCAGAAAGAGCTAGCCTGGAAAGCTGTTGCTCAGCCTCATCTGCCCATGGCACTGCTCGCACAGAGGCACAGAGACTGGGGCTGCTTGCTTGTCTTGCCCCCTCAAACTTCAAACGTAGATTAGGTGGTCCGTGCCGGGCGCCTCCGGCAGCCCTGGTCGGAAAATGCGAACGTCTGCAGATAGCTCGCAGGCAGAAAGAGCTAGCCTGGAAAGCTGTTGCTCAGCCTCATCTGCCCATGGCACTGCTCGCACAGAGGCACAGAGACTGGGGCTGCTTGCTTGTCTTGCCCCCTCAAACTTCAAACGTAGCTTAGGTGGTCCGTGCCGGGCGCCTCCGGCAGCCCTGCTCCGAAAATGCGAACATATGCAGATAGCTTGCAGAGAGAAAAAGCTAGTCTGGAAAGCTGTTGCTCAGCCTCATCTGCCCATGGCACTGCTCGCACAGAGGCACAGAGACTGGGGCTGCTTGCTTGTCTTGCCCCCTCAAACTTCAAACGTAGCTTAGGTGGTCCGTGCCGGGCGCTTCCGGCAGTCCTGCTCGGAAAATGCGAACGTCTGCAGATAGCTCGCAGGCAGAAAGAGCTAGCCTGGAAAGCTGTTGCTCAGCCTCATCTGCCCATGGCACTGCTCGCACAGAGGCACAGAGACTGGGGCTGCTTGCTTGTCTTGCCCTCTCAAACTTCAAACGTAGCTTAGGTGGTCCGTGCCGGGCGCCTCCGGCAGCCCTGCTCCGAAAATGCGAACATATGCATATAGCTTGCAGAGAGAAAAAGCTAGTCTGGAAAGCTGTTGCTCAGCCTCATCTGCCCATGGCACTGCTCGCACAGAGGCACAGAGACTGGGGCTGCTTGCTTGTTTTGCCCCCTCAAACTTCAAACGTAGCTTAGGTGGTCCGTGCCGGGCGCCTCCGGCAGCCCTGCTCGGAAAATGCGAACGTCTGCAGATAGCTCGCAGGCAGAAAGAGCTAGCCTGGAAAGCTGTTGCTCAGCCTCATCTGCCCATGGCACTGCTCGCACAGAGGCACAGAGACTGGGGTTGCTTACTTGTCTTGTCCCCTCAAACTTCAAACGTAGCTTAGGTGGTCCTTGCTGGGTGCTTGCGGCAGCCCTGCTCCGAAAATGCGAACATCTGCAGATAGCTCGCAGGCAGAAAGAGCTAGCCTGGAAAACTCTTGCTCAGCCTCATCTGCCCATGGCACTGCTCGCACAGAGGCACAGAGACTGGGGCTGCTTGCTTGTCTTGCCCCCTCAAACTTCAAACGTAGCTTAGGTGGTGTGTTCCGGGCGCGTCAGGCAGCCCTGCTCCGAAAATGCGAACGTCTGCAGATAGCTCGCAGGCAGAAAGAGCTAGCCTGGAAAGCTGTTGCTCAGCCTCATCTGCCCATGGCACTGCTCGCACAGAGGCACAGAGACTGGGGCTGCTTGCTTGTTTTGCCCCCTCAAACTTCAAACGTAGCTTAGGTGGTCCGTGCCGGGCGCCTCCGGCAGCCCTGCTCCGAAAATGCGAACATATGCAGAGAGCTCGCAGGGAGAAAAAGCTAGTCTGGAAAGCTGTTGCTCAGCCTCATCTGGCCATGGCACTGCTCGCACAGAGGCACAGAGACTGGGGCTGCTTGCTTGTCTTGCCCCCTCAAACTTCAAACGTAGCTTAGGTGGTCCGTGCCGGGCGCCTCCGGCAGCCCTCCTCCGAAAATGCGAACATATGCAGAGAGCTGGCAGGGAGAAAAAGCTAGTCTGGAAAGCTGTTGCTCAGCCTCATCTGCCCATGGCACTGCTCGCACAGAGGCACAGAGACTGGGGCTGCTTGCTTGTCTTGTCCCCTCAAACTTCAAACGTAGCTTAGGTGGTCCGTGCTGGGTTCTTGCGGCAGCGCTGCTCCGAAAATGCGAACATCTGCAGATAGCTCGCAGGCAGAAAGAGCTAGCCTGGAAAGCTGTTGCTCAGCCTCATCTGCCCATGGCACTGCTCGCACAGAGGCACAGAGACTGGGGCTGCTTGCTAGTCTTGCCCCTCAAACTTCAAACGTAGATTAGGTGGTCCGTGCCGGGCGCTTCGGGCATCCCTGCTCCGAAAAAGCGAACGTCTGCAGATAGCTCGCAGGCAGAAAGAGCTAGCCTGGAAAGCTGTTGCTCAGCCTCATCTGCCCATGGCACTGCTCGCACAGAGGCACAGAGACTGGGGCTGCTTGCTTGTCTTGCCCCCTCAAACTTCAAACGTAGCTTAGGTGGTCCGTGCTGGATGCTTGCGGCAGCCCTGCTCCGAAAATGCGAACATCTGCAGATAGCTCGCAGGCAGAAAGAGCTAGCCTGGAAAGCTGTTGCTCAGCCTCATCTGGCCATGGCACCGCTCGCACAGAGGCACAGAGACTGGGGCTGCTTGCTTGTCTTGTCCCCTCAAACTTCAAACGTAGCTTAGGTGGTCTGTGCCGGGCGCCTCCGGCAGCGCTGCTCCAAAAATGCGAACGTCTGCAGATAGCTCGCAGGCAGAAAGAGCTAGCCTGGAAAACTGTTGCTCAGCCTCATCTGCCCATGGCACTGCTCGCACAGAGGCACAGAGACTGGGGCTGCTTGCTTGTCTTGCCCCCTCAAACTTCAAACGTAGCTTAGGTGGTCTGTGCCGGGCGACTCCGGCAGCGCTGCTCCGAAAATGTGAACGTCTGCAGATAGCTCGCAGGCAGAAAGAGCTAGCCTGGAAAGCTGTTGCTCAGCCTCATCTGCCCATGGCACTGCTCGCACAGAGGCACAGAGACTGGGGCTGCTTGCTTGTCTTGCCCCCTCAAACTTCAAACGTAGATTAGGTGGTCCGTGCCAGGCGCTGCGGGCATCCCTGCTCCGAAAATGCGAACGTCTGCAGATAGCTCGCAATCAGAAAGAGCTAGCCTGGAAAGCTGTGGCTCAGCCCCATTTGCCCATGGCACTGCTCGCACAGAGGCACAGAGACTGGGGCTGCTTGCTTGTCTTGTCCCCTCAAACTTCAAACGTAGCTTAGGTGGTCCGTGCCGCATGCTTGCGGCAGCCCTGCTCCGAAAATGCGAACATCTGCAGATAGCTCGCAGGCAGAAAGAGCTAGCCTGGAAAACTGTTGCTCAGCCTCATCTGCCCATGGCACTGCTCGCACAGAGGCACAGAGACTGGGGCTGCTTGCTTGTCTTGCCCCCTCAAACTTCAAACGTAGCTTAGGTGGTCCGTGCCGGGCGCCTCCGGCAGCCCTGGTCCGAAAATGCGAACGTCTGCAGATAGCTCGCAGGCAGAAAGAGCTAGCCTGGAAAGCTGTTGCTCAGCCTCATCTGCCCATGGCACTGCTCGCACAGAGGCACAGAGACTGGGGCTGCTTGCTTGTCTTGTCCCCTCAAACTTCAAACGTAGCTTAGGTGGTCTGTGCCGGGCGCCTCCGACAGCGCTGCTCCTAAAATGCGAACGTCTGCAGATAGCTCGCAGGCAGAAAGAGCTAGCCTGGAAAACTGTTGCTCAGCCTCATCTGCCCATGGCACTGCTCGCACAGAGGCACAGAGACTGGGGCTGCTTGCTTGTCTTGTCCCCTCAAACTTCAAACGTAACTTAGGTGGTCTGTGCCGGGCGACTCCGGCAGCGCTGCTCCGAAAATGCGAACGTCTGCAGATAGCTCGCAGGCAGAAAGAGCTAGCCTGGAAAGCTGTTGCTCAGCCTCATCTGCCCATGGCACTGCTCGCACAGAGGCACAGAGACTGGGGCTGCTTGCTTGTCTTGCCCCCTCAAACTTCAAACGTAGATTAGGTGGTCCGTGCCAGGCGCTTCGGGCATCCCTGCTGCGAAAATGCGAACGTCTGCAGATAGCTCGCAGGCAGAAAGAGCTAGCCCCGAAAGCTGTTGCTCAGCCTCATCTGCCCATGGAACTGCTCGCACAGAGGCACAGAGACTGGGGCTGCTTGCTTGTCTTGTCCCCTCAAACTTCAAACGTAGCTTAGGTGGTCTGTGCCGGGGGCCTCCGGCAGCCCTGCTCCGAAAATGCGAACGTCTGTAGATAGCTCGCAGGCAGAAAGAGCTAGCCTGGAAAGCTGTTGCTCAGCCTCATCTGCCCATGGCACTGCTCGCACAGAGGCACAGAGACTGGGGCTGCTTGCTTGTCTTGTCCCCTCAAACTTCAAACGTAGCTTAGGTGGTCCGTGCCGGGCGCTTCCGGCAGCCCTGCTCCGAAAATGCGAACGTCTGCAGATAGCTCGCAGGCAGAAAGAGCTAGCCTGGAAAGCTGTTGCTCAGCCTCATCTGCCCATGGCACTGCTCGCACAGAGGCACAGAGACTGGGGCTGCTTGCTTGTCTTGTCCCCTCAAACTTCAAACGTAGCTTTGGTGGTCCGTGCTGGGTCCTTGCGTCAGCGCTGCTCCGAAAATGCAAACATCTGCAGATAGCTCGCAGGCAGAAAGAGCTAGCCTGGAAAGCTGTTGCTCAGCCTCATCTGCCCATGGCACTGCTTGCACAGAGGCACAGAGACTGGGGCTGCTTGCTTGTCTTGCCCCCTCAAACTTCAAACGTAGCTTAGGTGGTCCGTGCCGGGCGCCTCCGGCAGCCCTGCTCCGAAAATGCGAACATATGCAGATAGCTCGCAGGCAGAAAGAGCTAGCCTGGAAAACTCTTGCTCAGCCTCATCTGCCCATGGCACTGCTCGCACAGAGGCACGGAGACTGGGGCTGCTTGCTTGTCTTGCCCCCTCAAACTTCAAACGTAGCTTAGGTGGTCCGTGCCGGGCGCTTACGGCAGCCCTGCTCGGAAAATGCGAACGTCTGCAGATAGCTCGCAGGCAGAAAGAGCTAGCCTGGAAAGCTGTTGCTCAGCCTCATCTGCCCATGGCACTGCTCGCACAGAGGCACAGAGACTGGGGCTGCTTGCTTGTCTTGCCCCCTCAAACTTCAAACGTAGCTTAGGTGGTCCGTGCCGGGCGCCTCCGGCAGCCCTGCTCCGAAAATGCGAACATATGCAGATAGCTCGCAGGCAGAAAGAGCTAGCCTGGAAAGCTGTTGCTCAGCCTCATCTGCCCATGGCACTGCTCGCACAGAGGCACAGAGACTGGGGCTGCTTGCTTGTCTTGTCCCCTCAAACTTCAAACGTAGCTTAGGTGGTCCGTGCCGGGCGCCTCCGGCAGCCCTGCTCCGAAAATGCGAACATATGCAGAGAGCTGGCAGGGAGAAAGAGCTAGCCTGGAAAGCTGTTGCTCATCCTCATCTGCCCATGGCACTGCTCGCACAGAGGCACAGAGACTGGGGCTGCTTGCTTGTCTTGCCCCCTCAAACTTCAAACGTAGCTTAGGTGGTCCGTGCCGGGCGCCTCCGGCAGCCCTGCTCCGAAAATGCGAACATATGCAGAGAGCTGGCAGGGAGAAAAAGCTGGTCTGGAAAGCTGTTGCTCAGCCTCATCTGCCCATGGCACTGCTCGCACAGAGGCACAGAGACTGGGGCTGCTTGCTTGTCTTGTCCCCTCAAACTTCAAACGTAGCTTAGGTGGTCCGTGCTGGGTTCCTGCGGCAGCGCTGCTCCGAAAATGCGAACATCTGCAGATAGCTCGCAGGCAGAAAGAGCTAGCCTGGAAAGCTGTTGCTCAGCCTCATCTGCCCATGGCACTGCTCGCACAGAGGCACAGAGACTGGGGCTGCTTGCTTGTCTTGCCCCCTCAAACTTCAAACGTAGCTTAGGTGGTCCGTGCCGGGCGCTTCGGGCATCCCTGCTCCGAAAATGCGAACGTCTGCAGATAGCTCGCAGGCAGAAAGAGCTAGCCTGGAAAGCTGTTGCTCAGCCTCATCTGCCCATGGCACTGCTCGCACAGAGGCACAGAGACTGGGGCTGCTTGCTTGTCTTGTCCCCTCAAACTTCAAACGTAGCTTAGGTGGTCCGTGCCGGGCGCTTCCGGCAGCCCTGCTCCGAAAATGCGAACGTCTGCAGATAGCTCGCAGGCAGAAAGAGCTAGCCTGGAAAGCTGTTGCTCAGCCTCATCTGCCCATGGCACTGCTCGCACAGAGGCACAGAGACTGGGGCTGCTTGCTTGTCTTGTCCCCTCATACTTCAAACGTAGCTTTGGTGGTCCGTGCTGGGTCCTTGCGTCAGCGCTGCTCTGAAAATGCAAACATCTGCAGATAGCTCGCAGGCAGAAAGAGCTAGCCTGGAAAGCTGTTGCTCAGCCTCATCTGCCCATGGCACTGCTCGCACAGAGGCACAGAGACTGGGGCTGCTTGCTTGTCTTGCCCCCTCAAACTTCAAACGTAGCTTAGGTGGTCCGTGCCGGGCGCCTCCGGCAGCCCTGCTCCGAAAATGCGAACATATGCAGATAGCTCGCAGGCAGAAAGAGCTAGCCTGGAAAACTCTTGCTCAGCCTCATCTGCCCATGGCACTGCTCGCACAGAGGCACGGAGACTGGGGCTGCTTGCTTGTCTTGCCCCCTCAAACTTCAAACGTAGCTTAGGTGGTCCGTGCCGGGCGCTTACGGCAGCCCTGCTCAGAAAATGCGAACGTCTGCAGATAGCTCGCAGGCAGAAAGAGCTAGCCTGGAAAGCTGTTGCTCAGCCTCATCTGCCCATGGCACTGCTCGCACAGAGGCACAGAGACTGGGGCTGCTTGCTTGTCTTGCCCCCTCAAACTTCAAACGTAGCTTAGGTGGTCCGTGCCGGGCGCCTCCGGCAGCCCTGCTCCGAAAATGCGAACATATGCAGATAGCTTGCAGAGAGAAAAAGCTAGTCTGGAAAGCTGTTGCTCAGCCTCATCTGCCCATGGCACTGCTCGCACAGAGGCACAGAGACTGGGGCTGCTTGCTTGTTTTGCCCCCTCAAACTTCAAACGTAGCTTAGGTGGTCCGTGCCGGGCGCTTACGGCAGCCCTGCTCGGAAAATGCGAACGTCTGCAGATAGCTCGCAGGCAGAAAGAGCTAGCCTGGAAAGCTGTTGCTCAGCCTCATCTGCCCATGGCACTGCTCGCACAGAGGCACAGAGACTGGGGCTGCTTGCTTGTCTTGTCCCCTCAAACTTCAAACGTAGCTTAGGTGGTCCGTGCCGGCCGCCTCCGGCAGCCCTGCTCCGAAAATGCGAACATATGCAGAGAGCTGGCAGGGAGAAAGAGCTAGCCTGGAAAGCTGTTGCTCAGCCTCATCTGCCCATGGCACTGCTCGCACAGAGGCACAGAGACTGGGGCTGCTTGCTTGTCTTGCCCCCTCAAACTTCAAACGTAGCTTAGGTGGTCCGTGCCGGGCGCCTCCGGCAGCCCTGCTCCGAAAATGCGAACATATGCAGAGAGCTGGCAGGGAGAAAAAGCTGGTCTGGAAAGCTGTTGCTCAGCCTCATCTGCCCATGGCACTGCTCGCACAGAGGCACAGAGACTGGGGCTGCTTGCTTGTCTTGTCCCCTCAAACTTCAAAAGTAGCTTAGGTGGTCCGTGCTGGGTTCCTGCGGCAGCGCTGCTCCGAAAATGCGAACATCTGCAGATAGCTCGCAGGCAGAAAGAGCTAGCCTGGAAAGCTGTTGCTCAGCCTCATCTGCCCATGGCACTGCTCGCACAGAGGCACAGAGACTGGGGCTGATTGCTTGTCTTGCCCCCTCAAACTTCAAACGTAGCTTAGGTGGTCCGTGCCGGGCGCTTCGGGCATCCCTGCTCCGAAAATGCGAACGTCTGCAGATAGCTCGTAGGCAGAAAGAGCTAGCCTGGAAAGCTGTTGCTCAGCCTCATCTGCCCATGGCACTGCTCGCACAGAGGCACAGAGACTGGGGCTGCTTGCTTGTCTTGTCCCCTCAAACTTCAAACGTAGCTTAGGTGGTCCGTGCCGGGCGCTTCCGGCAGCCCTGCTCCGAAAATGCGAACGTCTGCAGATAGCTCGCAGGCAGAAAGAGCTAGCCTGGAAAGCTGTTGCTCAGCCTCATCTGCCCATGGCACTGCTCGCACAGAGGCACAGAGACTGGGGCTGCTTGCTTGTCTTGTCCCCTCATACTTCAAACGTAGCTTTGGTGGTCCGTGCTGGGTCCTTGCGTCAGCGCTGCTCTGAAAATGCAAACACCTGCAGATAGCTCGCAGGCAGAAAGAGCTAGCCTGGAAAGCTGTTGCTCAGCCTCATCTGCCCATGGCACTGCTTGCACAGAGGCACAGAGACTGGGGCTGCTTGCTTGTCTTGCCCCCTCAAACTTCAAACGTAGCTTAGGTGGTCCGTGCCGGGCGCCTCCGGCAGCCCTGCTCCGAAAATGCGAACATATGCAGATAGCTCGCAGGCAGAAAGAGCTAGCCTGGAAAACTCTTGCTCAGCCTCATCTGCCCATGGCACTGCTCGCACAGAGGCACGGAGACTGGGGCTGCTTGCTTGTCTTGCCCCCTCAAACTTCAAACGTAGCTTAGGTGGTCCGTGCCGGGCGCTTACGGCAGCCCTGCTCAGAAAATGCGAACGTCTGCAGATAGCTCGCAGGCAGAAAGAGCTAGCCTGGAAAGCTGTTGCTCAGCCTCATCTGCCCATGGCACTGCTCGCACAGAGGCACAGAGACTGGGGCTGCTTGCTTGTCTTGCCCCCTCAAACTTCAAACGTAGCTTAGGTGGTCCGTGCCGGGCGCCTCCGGCAGCCCTGCTCCGAAAATGCGAACATATGCAGATAGCTTGCAGAGAGAAAAAGCTAGTCTGGAAAGCTGTTGCTCAGCCTCATCTGCCCATGGCACTGCTCGCACAGAGGCACAGAGACTGGGGCTGCTTGCTTGTTTTGCCCCCTCAAACTTCAAACGTAGCTTAGGTGGTCCGTGCCGGGCGCTTACGGCAGCCCTGCTCGGAAAACGCGAACGTCTGCAGATAGCTCGCAGGCAGAAAGAGCTAGCCTGGAAAGCTGTTGCTCAGCCTCATCTGCCCATGGCACTGCTCGCACAGAGGCACAGAGACTGGGGCTGCTTGCTTGTCTTGCCCCCTCAAACTTCAAACGTAGCTTAGGTGGTCCGTGCCGGGCGCCTCCGGCAGCCCTGCTCCGAAAATGCGAACGTCTGCAGATAGCTCGCAGGCAGAAAGAGCTAGCCTGGAAAGCTGTTGCTCAGCCTCATCTGCCCATGGCACTGCTCACACAGAGGCACAGAGACTGGGGCTGCTTGCTTGTCTTGTCCCCTCAAACTTCAAACGTAGCTTAGGTGGTCCGTGCCGGGCGCCTCCGGCAGCCCTGCTCCGAAAATGCGAACATATGCAGAGAGCTGGCAGGGAGAAAGAGCTAGCCTGGAAAGCTGTTGCTCAGCCTCATCTGCCCATGGCACTGCTCGCACAGAGGCACAGAGACTGGGGCTGCTTGCTTGTCTTGCCCCCTCAAACTTCAAACGTAGCTTAGGTGGTCCGTGCCGGGCGCCTCCGGCAGCCCTGCTCCGAAAATGCGAACATATGCAGAGAGCTGGCAGGGAGAAAAAGCTGGTCTGGAAAGCTGTTGCTCAGCCTCATCTGCCCATGGCACTGCTCGCACAGAGGCACAGAGACTGGGGCTGCTTGCTTGTCTTGTCCCCTCAAACTTCAAACGTAGCTTAGGTGGTCCGTGCCGGGCGCCTCCGGCAGCCCTGCTCCGAAAATGCGAACATCTGCAGATAGCTCGCAGCCAGAAAGAGCTAGCCTGGAAAGCTGTTGCTCAGCCTCATCTGCCCATGGCACTGCTCGCACAGAGGCACAGAGACTGGGGCTGCTTGCTTGTCTTGCCCCCTCAAACTTCAAACGTAGCTTAGGTGGTCCGTGCCGGGCTCTTCGGGCATCCCTGCTCGGAAAATGCGAACGTCTGCAGATAGCTCGCAGGCAGAAAGAGCTAGCCTGGAAAGCTGTTGCTCAGCCTCATCTGCCCATGGCACTGCTCGCACAGAGGCACAGAGACTGGGGCTGCTTGCTTGTCTTGCTCCCTCAAACTTCAAACGTAGCTTAGGTGGTCCGTGCTGGATTCTTGCGGCAGCCCTGCTCCGAAAATGCGAACATCTGCAGATAGCTCGCAGGCAGAAAGAGCTAGCCTGGAAAGCTGTTGCTCAGCCTCATCTGCCCATGGCACTGCTCGCACAGAGGCACAGAGACTGGGGCTGCTTGCTTGTCTTGTCCCCTCAAACTTCAAACGTAGCTTAGGTGGTCTGTGCCGGGCGCCTCCGGCAGCCCTGCTCCAAAAATGCGAACATATGCAGAGAGCTGGCAGGGAGAAAAAGCTAGTCTGGAAAGCTGTTGCTCAGCCTCATCTGCCCATGGCACTGCTCGCACAGAGGCACAGAGACTGGGGCTGCTTGCTTGTCTTGTCCCCTCAAACTTCAAAAGTAGCTTAGGTGGTCCGTGCTGGGTTCCTGCGGCAGCGCTGCTCCGAAAATGCGAACATCTGCAGATAGCTCGCAGGCAGAAAGAGCTAGCCTGGAAAGCTGTTGCTCAGCCTCATCTGCCCATGGCACTGCTCGCACAGAGGCACAGAGACTGGGGCTGATTGCTTGTCTTGCCCCCTCAAACTTCAAACGTAGATTAGGTGGTCCGTGCCGGGCGCTTCGGGCATCCCTGCTCCGAAAATGCGAACGTCTGCAGATAGCTCGCAGGCAGAAAGAGCTAGCCTGGAAAGCTGTTGCTCAGCCTCATCTGCCCATGGCACTGCTCGCACAGAGGCACAGAGACTGGGGCTGCTTGCTTGTCTTGTCCCCTCAAACTTCAAACGTAGCTTAGTTGGTCTGTGCCGGGCGCTTACAGCAGCCCTGCTCGGAAAATGCGAACGTCTGCAGATAGCTCGCAGGCAGAAAGAGCTAGCCTGGAAAGCTGTTGCTCAGCCAAATCTGCCCATGGCACTGCTCACACAGAGGCACAGAGACTGGGGCTGCTTGCTTGTCTTGTCCCCTCAAACTTCAAACGTAGCTTAGGTGGTCCGTGCTGGATGCTTGCGTCAGCCCTGATCCGAAAATGCGAACGTCTGCAGATAGCTCGCAGGCAGAAAGAGCTAGCCTGGAAAGCTGTTGCTCAGCCTCATCTGCCCATGGCACTGCTCGCACAGAGGCACAGAGACTGGGGCTGCTTGCTTGTCTTGTCCCCTCAAACTTCAAACGTAGCTTAGGTGGTCCGTGCCGGGCGCCTCCGGCAGCCCTGCTCCGAAAATGCGAACATATGCAGAGAGCTGGCAGGGAGAAAAAGCTAGTCTGGAAAGCTGTTGCTCAGCCTCATCTGCCCATGGCACTGCTCGCACAGAGGCACAGAGACTGGGGCTGCTTGCTTGTCTTGTCCCCTCAAACTTCAAACGTAGCTTAGGTGGTCCGTGCCGGGCGCCTCCGGCAGCCCTGCTCCGAAAATGCGAACATATGCAGAGAGCTGGCAGGGAGAAAAAGCTGGTCTGGAAAGCTGTTGCTCAGCCTCATCTGCCCATGGCACTGCTCGCACAGAGGCACAGAGACTGGGGCTGCTTGCTTGTCTTGTCCCCTCAAACTTCAAACGTAGCTTAGGTGGTCCGTGCCGGGCGCCTCCGGCAGCCCTGCTCCGAAAATGTGAACATATGCAGAGAGCTGGCAGGGAGAAAAAGCTAGTCTGGAAAGCTGTTGCTCAGCCTCATCTGCCCATGGCACTGCTCGCACAGAGGCACAGAGACTGGGGCTGCTTGCTTGTCTTGTCCCCTCAAACTTCAAACGTAGCTTAGGTGGTCCGTGCTGGGTGCTTGCGGCAGCGCTGCTCCGAAAATGCGAACATCTGCAGATAGCTCGCAGGCAGAAAGAGCTAGCCTGGAAAGCTGTTGCTCAGCCTCATCTGCCCATGGCACTGCTCGCACAGAGGCACAGAGACTGGGGCTGCTTGCTTGTCTTGTCCCCTCAAACTTCAAACGTAGCTTAGGTGGTCCGTGCCGGGCGCTTCGGGCATCCCTGCTCGGAAAATGCGAACGTCTGCAGATAGCTCGCAGGCAGAAAGAGCTAGCCTGGAAAGCTGTTGCTCAGCCTCATCTGCCCATGGCACTGCTCGCACAGAGGCACAGAGACTGGGGCTGCTTGCTTGTCTTGCTCCCTCAAACTTCAAACGTAGCTTAGGTGGTCTGTGCCGGGCGCCTCCGACAGCGCTGCTCCTAAAATGCGAACGTCTGCAGATAGCTCGCAGGCAGAAAGAGCTAGCCTGGAAAACTGTTGCTCAGCCTCATCTGCCCATGGCACTGCTCGCACAGAGGCACAGAGACTGGGGCTGCTTGCTTGTCTTGTCCCCTCAAACTTCAAACGTAGCTTAGGTGGTCTGTGCCGGGCGCCTCCGGCAGCCCTGCTCCGAAAATGCGAACATATGCAGAGAGCTGGCAGGGAGAAAAAGCTAGTCTGGAAAGCTGTTGCTCAGCCTCATCTGCCCATGGCACTGCTCGCACAGAGGCACAGAGACTGGGGCTGCTTGCTTGTCTTGTCCCCTCAAACTTCAAAAGTAGCTTAGGTGGTCCGTGCTGGGTTCTTGCGGCAGCGCTGCTCCGAAAATGCGAACATCTGCAGATAGCTCGCAGGCAGAAAGAGCTAGCCTGGAAAGCTGTTGCTCAGCCTCATCTGCCCATGGCACTGCTCGCACAGAGGCACAGAGACTGGGGCTGATTGCTTGTCTTGCCCCCTCAAACTTCAAACGTAGATTAGGTGGTCCGTGCCGGGCGCTTCGGGCATCCCTGCTCCGAAAATGCGAACGTCTGCAGATAGCTCGCAGGCAGAAAGAGCTAGCCTGGAAAGCTGTTGCTCAGCCTCATCTGCCCATGGCACTGCTCGCACAGAGGCACAGAGACTGGGGCTGCTTGCTTGTCTTGTCCCCTCAAACTTCAAACGTAGCTTAGTTGGTCTGTGCCGGGCGCTTACGGCAGCCCTGCTCGGAAAATGCGAACGTCTGCAGATAGCTCGCAGGCAGAAAGAGCTAGCCTGGAAAGCTGTTGCTCAGCCTCATCTGCCCATGGCACTGCTCACACAGAGGCACAGAGACTGGGGCTGCTTGCTTGTCTTGTCCCCTCAAACTTCAAACGTAGCTTAGGTGGTCCGTGCTGGATGCTTGCGTCAGCCCTGCTCCGAAAATGCGAACGTCTGCAGATAGCTCGCAGGCAGAAAGAGCTAGCCTGGAAAGCTGTTGCTCAGCCTCATCTGCCCATGGCACTGCTCGCACAGAGGCACAGAGACTGGGGCTGCTTGCTTGTCTTGCTCCCTCAAACTTCAAACGTAGCTTAGGTGGTCCGTGCTGGATTCTTGCGGCAGCCCTGCTCCGAAAATGCGAACATCTGCAGATAGCTCGCAGGCAGAAAGAGCTAGCCTGGAAAACTGTTGCTCAGCCTCATCTGCCCATGGCACTGCTCGCACAGAGGCACAGAGACTGGGGCTGCTTGCTTGTCTTGCCCCCTCAAACTTCAAACGTAGCTTAGGTGGTCCGTGCCGGGCGCCTCCGGCAGCCCTGGTCCGAAAATCGGAACGTCTGCAGATAGCTCGCAGGCAGAAAGAGCTAGCCTGGAAAGCTGTTGCTCAGCCTCATCTGCCCATGGCACTGCTCGCACAGAGGCACAGAGACTGGGGCTGCTTGCTTGTCTTGTCCCCTCAAACTTCAAACGTAGCTTAGGTGGTCTGTGCCGGGCGCCTCCGGCAGCGCTGCTCCGAAAATGCGAACGTCTGCAGATAGCTCGCAGGCAGAAAGAGCTAGCCTGGAAAGCTGTTGCTCAGCCTCATCTGCCCATGGCACTGCTCGCACAGAGGCACAGAGACTGGGGCTGCTTGCTTGTCTTGTCCCCTCAAACTTCAAACGTAGCTTAGGTGGTCTGTGCCGGGCGCCTCCGGCAGCCCTGCTCCGAAAATGCGAACATATGCAGAGAGCTGGCAGGGAGAAAAAGCTAGTCTGGAAAGCTGTTGCTCAGCCTCATCTGCCCATGGCACTGCTCGCACAGAGGCACAGAGACTGGCGCTGCTTGCTTGTCTTGTCCCCTCAAACTTCAAAAGTAGCTTAGGTGGTCCGTGCTGGGTTCTTGCGGCAGCGCTGCTCCGAAAATGCGAACATCTGCAGATAGCTCGCAGGCAGAAAGAGCTAGCCTGGAAAGCTGTTGCTCAGCCTCATCTGCCCATGGCACTGCTCGCACAGAGGCACAGAGACTGGGGCTGCTTGCTTGTCTTGTCCCCTCAAACTTCAAACGTAGCTTAGGTGGTCCGTGCTGGATGCTTGCGGCAGCCCTGCTCCGAAAATGCGAACATCTGCAGATAGCTCGCAGGCAGAAAGAGCTAGCCTGGAAAACTGTTGCTCAGCCTCATCTGCCCATGGCACTGCTCGCACAGAGGCACAGAGACTGGGGCTGCTTGCTTGTCTTGTCCCCTCAAACTTCAAACGTAGCTTAGGTGGTCTGTGCCGGGCGACTCCGGCAGCGCTGCTCCGAACATGCGAACGTCTGCAGATAGCTCGCAGGCAGAAAAAGCTAGCCTGGAAAGCTGTTGCTCAGCCTCATCTGCCCATGGCACTGCTCGCACAGAGGCACAGAGACTGGGGCTGCTTGCTTGTCTTGCCCCCTCAAACTTCAAACGTAGCTTAGGTGGTCCGTGCCCGGGCGCATCCGTCAGCCCTGCTCCGAAAATGCGAACGTCTGCAGATAGCTCGCAGGCAGAAAGAGCTAGCCTGGAAAGCTGTTGCTCAGCCTCATCTGCCCATGGCACTGCTCGCACAGAGGCACAGAGACTGGGGCTGCTTGCTTGTCTTGTCCCCTCAAACTTCAAACGTAGCTTAGGTGGTCTGTGCCGAGCGCCTCCGGCAGCGCTGCTCCGAAAATGCGAACGTCTGCAGATAGCTCGCAGGCAGAAAGAGCTACCCTGGAAAACTGTTGCTCAGCCTCATCTGCCCATGGCACTGCTCGCACAGAGGCACAGAGACTGGGGCTGCTTGCTTGTCTTGTCCCCTCAAACTTCAAACGTAGCTTAGGTGGTCTGTGCCGGGCGACTCCGGCAGCGCTGCTCCGAAAATGCGAACGTCTGCAGATAGCTCGCAGGCAGAAAGAGCTAGCCTGGAAAGCTGTTGCTCAGCCTCATCTGCCCATGACACTGCTCGCACAGAGGCACAGAGACTGGGGCTGCTTGCTTGTCTTGCCCCCTCAAACTTCAAACGTAGATTAGGTGGTCCGTGCCGGGCGCCTCCGGCAGCCCTGGTCGGAAAATGCGAACGTCTGCAGATAGCTCGCAGGCAGAAAGAGCTAGCCTGGAAAGCTGTTGCTCAGCCTCATCTGCCCATGGCACTGCTCGCACAGAGGCACAGAGACTGGGGCTGCTTGCTTGTCTTGTCCCCTCAAACTTCAAACGTAGATTTGGTGGTCCGTGCTGGGTGCTTGCGGCAGCCCTGCTCCGAAAATGCGAACATCTGCAGATAGCTCGCAGGCAGAAAGAGCTAGCCTGGAAAACTGTTGCTCTGCCTCATCTGCCCATGGCACTGCTCGCACAGAGGCACAGAGACTGGGGCTGCTTGCTTGTCTTGCCCCCTCAAACTTCAAACGTAGCTTAGGTGGTCCGTGCCGGGCGCCTCCGGCAGCCCTGCTCCGAAAATGCGAACGTCTGCAGATAGCTCGCAGGCAGAAAGAGCTAGCCTGGAAAGCTGTTGCTCAGCCTCATCTGCCCATGGCACTGCTCGCACAGAGGCACAGAGACTGGGGCTGCTTGCTTGTCTTGTCCCCTCAAACTTCAAACGTAGCTTAGGTGGTCCGTGCCGGGCGCCTCCGGCAGCCCTGCTCCGAAAATGCGAACATATGCAGATAGCTCGCAGGCAGAAAGAGCTAGCCTGGAAAGCTGTTGCTCAGCCTCATCTGCCCATGGCACTGCTCGCACAGAGGCACAGAGACTGGGGCTGCTTGCTTGTCTTGTCCCCTCAAACTTCAAACGTAGCTTAGGTGGTCCGTGCCGGGCGCCTCCGGCAGCCCTGCTCCGAAAATGCGAACGTCTGCAGATAGCTCGCAGGCAGAAAGAGCTAGCCTGGAAAGCTGTTGCTCAGCCTCATCTGCCCATGGCACTGCTCGCACAGAGGCACAGAGACTGGGGCTGCTTGCTTGTCTTGTCCCCTCAAACTTCAAACGTAGCTTAGGTGGTCCGTGCCGGGCGCCTCCGGCAGCTCTGCTCCTAAAATGCGAACGTCTGCAGATAGCTCGCAGGCAGAAAGAGCTAGCCTGAAAAGCTCTTGCTCAGCCTCATCTGCCCATGGCACTGCTCGCACAGAGGCACAGAGACTGGGGCTGCTTGCTTGTCTTGCCCCCTCAAACTTAAAACGTAGCTTAGGTGGTCCGTGCCGGGCGCCTCCGGCAGCCCTGCTCCGAAAATGCGAACATCTGCAGATAGCTCGCAGGCAGAAAGAGCTAGCCTGGAAAGCTGTTGCTCAGCCTCATCTGCCCATGGCACTGCTCGCACAGAGGCACAGAGACTGGGGCTGCTTGATTGTCTTGCCCCCTCAAACTTCTAACGTAGATTAGGTGGTCCGTGCCAGGCGCTTCGGGCAGCCCTGCTCCGAAAATGCGAACGTCTGCAGATAGCTCGCAGGCAGAAAGAGCTAGCCTGGAAAGCTGTTGCTCAGCCTCATCTGCCCATGGCACTGCTCGCACAGAGGCACAGAGACTGGGGCTGCTTGCTTGTCTTGCCCCCTCAAACTTCAAACGTAGCTTAGGTGGTCCGTGCCGGGCGCCTCCGGCAGCCCTGGTCCGAAAATCGGAACGTCTGCAGATAGCTCGCAGGCAGAAAGAGCTAGCCTGGAAAGCTGTTGCTCAGCCTCATCTGCCCATGGCACTGCTCGCACAGAAGCACAGAGACTGGGGCTGCTTGCTTGTCTTGTCCCCTCAAACTTCAAACGTAGCTTAGGTGGTCTGTGCCAGGCGCCTCCGGCAGCGCTGCTCCGAAAATGCGAACGTCTGCAGATAGCTCGCAGGCAGAAAGAGCTAGCCTGGAAAGCTGTTGCTCAGCCTCATCTGCCCATGGCACTGCTCGCACAGAGGCACAGAGACTGGGGCTGCTTGCTTGTCTTGCCCCCTCAAACTTCAAACGTAGATTAGGTGGTCCGTGCCGTGCGCCTCCGGCAGCCCTGGTCGGAAAATGCGAACGTCTGCAGATAGCTCGCAGGCAGAAAGAGCTAGCCTGGAAAGCTGTTGCTCAGCCTCATCTGCCCATGGCACTGCTCGCACAGAGGCACAGAGACTGGGGCTGCTTGCTTGTCTTGTCCCCTCAAACTTCAAACGTAGATTTGGTGGTCCGTGCTGGGTGCTTGCGGCAGCCCTGCTCCGAAAATGCGAACGTCTGCAGATAGCTCGCAGGCAGAAAGAGCTAGCCTGGAAAGCTGTTGCTCAGCCTCATCTGCCCATGGCACTGCTCGCACAGAGGCACAGAGACTGGGGCTGCTTGCTTGTCTTGTCCCCTCAAACTTCAAACGTAGCTTAGGTGGTCCGTGCTGGATGCTTGCGGCAGCCCTGCTCCGAAAATGCGAACATCTGCAGATAGCTCGCAGGCAGAAAGAGCTAGCCTGGAAAACTGTTGCTCAGCCTCATCTGCCCATGGCACTGCTCGCACAGAGGCACAGAGACTGGGGCTGCTTGCTTGTCTTGTCCCCTCAAACTTCAAACGTAGCTTAGGTGGTCTGTGCCGGGCGACTCCGGCAGCGCTGCTCCGAACATGCGAACGTCTGCAGATAGCTCGCAGGCAGAAAAAGCTAGCCTGGAAAGCTGTTGCTCAGCCTCATCTGCCCATGGCACTGCTCGCACAGAGGCACAGAGACTGGGGCTGCTTGCTTGTCTTGCCCCCTCAAACTTCAAACGTAGCTTAGGTGGTCCGTGCCCGGGCGCATCCGTCAGCCCTGCTCCGAAAATGCGAACGTCTGCAGATAGCTCGCAGGCAGAAAGAGCTAGCCTGGAAAGCTGTTGCTCAGCCTCATCTGCCCATGGCACTGCTCGCACAGAGGCACAGAGACTGGGGCTGCTTGCTTGTCTTGTCCCCTCAAACTTCAAACGTAGCTTAGGTGGTCTGTGCCGAGCGCCTCCGGCAGCGCTGCTCCGAAAATGCGAACGTCTGCAGATAGCTCGCAGGCAGAAAGAGCTACCCTGGAAAACTGTTGCTCAGCCTCATCTGCCCATGGCACTGCTCGCACAGAGGCACAGAGACTGGGGCTGCTTGCTTGTCTTGTCCCCTCAAACTTCAAACGTAGCTTAGGTGGTCTGTGCCGGGCGACTCCGGCAGCGCTGCTCCGAAAATGCGAACGTCTGCATATAGCTCGCAGGCAGAAAGAGCTAGCCTGGAAAGCTGTTGCTCAGCCTCATCTGCCCATGACACTGCTCGCACAGAGGCACAGAGACTGGGGCTGCTTGCTTGTCTTGCCCCCTCAAACTTCAAACGTAGATTAGGTGGTCCGTGCCGGGCGCCTCCGGCAGCCCTGGTCGGAAAATGCGAACGTCTGCAGATAGCTCGCAGGCAGAAAGAGCTAGCCTGGAAAGCTGTTGCTCAGCCTCATCTGCCCATGGCACTGCTCGCACAGAGGCACAGAGACTGGGGCTGCTTGCTTGTCTTGTCCCCTCAAACTTCAAACGTAGATTTGGTGGTCCGTGCTGGGTGCTTGCGGCAGCCCTGCTCCGAAAATGCGAACATCTGCAGATAGCTCGCAGGCAGAAAGAGCTAGCCTGGAAAACTGTTGCTCTGCCTCATCTGCCCATGGCACTGCTCGCACAGAGGCACAGAGACTGGGGCTGCTTGCTTGTCTTGCCCCCTCAAACTTCAAACGTAGCTTAGGTGGTCCGTGCCGGGCGCCTCCGGCAGCCCTGCTCCGAAAATGCGAACGTCTGCAGATAGCTCGCAGGCAGAAAGAGCTAGCCTGGAAAGCTGTTGCTCAGCCTCATCTGCCCATGGCACTGCTCGCACAGAGGCACAGAGACTGGGGCTGCTTGCTTGTCTTGTCCCCTCAAACTTCAAACGTAGCTTAGGTGGTCCGTGCCGGGCGCCTCCGGCAGCCCTGCTCCGAAAATGCGAACATATGCAGATAGCTCGCAGGCAGAAAGAGCTAGCCTGGAAAGCTGTTGCTCAGCCTCATCTGCCCATGGCACTGCTCGCACAGAGGCACAGAGACTGGGGCTGCTTGCTTGTCTTGTCCCCTCAAACTTCAAACGTAGCTTAGGTGGTCCGTGCCGGGCGCCTCCGGCAGCCCTGCTCCGAAAATGCGAACGTCTGCAGATAGCTCGCAGGCAGAAAGAGCTAGCCTGGAAAGCTGTTGCTCAGCCTCATCTGCCCATGGCACTGCTCGCACAGAGGCACAGAGACTGGGGCTGCTTGCTTGTCTTGTCCCCTCAAACTTCAAACGTAGCTTAGGTGGTCCGTGCCGGGCGCCTCCGGCAGCTCTGCTCCTAAAATGCGAACGTCTGCAGATAGCTCGCAGGCAGAAAGAGCTAGCCTGAAAAGCTCTTGCTCAGCCTCATCTGCCCATGGCACTGCTCGCACAGAGGCACAGAGACTGGGGCTGCTTGCTTGTCTTGCCCCCTCAAACTTAAAACGTAGCTTAGGTGGTCCGTGCCGGGCGCCTCCGGCAGCCCTGCTCCGAAAATGCGAACATCTGCAGATAGCTCGCAGGCAGAAAGAGCTAGCCTGGAAAGCTGTTGCTCAGCCTCATCTGCCCATGGCACTGCTCGCACAGAGGCACAGAGACTGGGGCTGCTTGATTGTCTTGCCCCCTCAAACTTCTAACGTAGATTAGGTGGTCCGTGCCAGGCGCTTCGGGCAGCCCTGCTCCGAAAATGCGAACGTCTGCAGATAGCTCGCAGGCAGAAAGAGCTAGCCTGGAAAGCTGTTGCTCAGCCTCATCTGCCCATGGCACTGCTCGCACAGAGGCACAGAGACTGGGGCTGCTTGCTTGTCTTGCCCCCTCAAACTTCAAACGTAGCTTAGGTGGTCCGTGCCGGGCGCCTCCGGCAGCCCTGGTCCGAAAATCGGAACGTCTGCAGATAGCTCGCAGGCAGAAAGAGCTAGCCTGGAAAGCTGTTGCTCAGCCTCATCTGCCCATGGCACTGCTCGCACAGAAGCACAGAGACTGGGGCTGCTTGCTTGTCTTGTCCCCTCAAACTTCAAACGTAGCTTAGGTGGTCTGTGCCAGGCGCCTCCGGCAGCGCTGCTCCGAAAATGCGAACGTCTGCAGATAGCTCGCAGGCAGAAAGAGCTAGCCTGGAAAGCTGTTGCTCAGCCTCATCTGCCCATGGCACTGCTCGCACAGAGGCACAGAGACTGGGGCTGCTTGCTTGTCTTGCCCCCTCAAACTTCAAACGTAGATTAGGTGGTCCGTGCCGGGCGCCTCCGGCAGCCCTGGTCGGAAAATGCGAACGTCTGCAGATAGCTCGCAGGCAGAAAGAGCTAGCCTGGAAAGCTGTTGCTCAGCCTCATCTGCCCATGGCACTGCTCGCACAGAGGCACAGAGACTGGGGCTGCTTGCTTGTCTTGTCCCCTCAAACTTCAAACGTAGATTTGGTGGTCCGTGCTGGGTGCTTGCGGCAGCCCTGCTCCGAAAATGCGAACGTCTGCAGATAGCTCGCAGGCAGAAAGAGCTAGCCTGGAAAGCTGTTGCTCAGCCTCATCTGCCCATGGCACTGCTCGCACAGAGGCACAGAGACTGGGGCTGCTTGCTTGTCTTGTCCCCTCAAACTTCAAACGTAGCTTAGGTGGTCCGTGCCGGGCGCCTCCGGCAGCTCTGCTCCTAAAATGCGAACGTCTGCAGATAGCTCGCAGGCAGAAAGAGCTAGCCTGAAAAGCTCTTGCTCAGCCTCATCTGCCCATGGCACTGCTCGCACAGAGGCACAGAGACTGGGGCTGCTTGCTTGTCTTGCCCCCTCAAACTTAAAACGTAGCTTAGGTGGTCCGTGCCGGGCGCCTCCGGCAGCCCTGCTCCGAAAATGCGAACATCTGCAGATAGCTCGCAGGCAGAAAGAGCTAGCCTGGAAAGCTGTTGCTCAGCCTCATCTGCCCATGGCACTGCTCGCACAGAGGCACAGAGACTGGGGCTGCTTGATTGTCTTGCCCCCTCAAACTTCAAACGTAAATTAGGTGGTCCGTGCCAGGCGCATCGGGCAGCCCTGCTCCGAAAATGCGAACGTCTGCAGATAGCTCGCAGGCAGAAAGAGCTAGCCTGGAAAGCTGTTGCTCAGCCTCATCTGCCCATGGCACTGCTCGCACAGAGGCACAGAGACTGGGGCTGCTTGCTTGTCTTGCCCCCTCAAACTTCAAACGTAGCTTAGGTGGTCCGTGCCGGGCGCCTCCGGCAGCCCTGGTCCGAAAATCGGAACGTCTGCAGATAGCTCGCAGGCAGAAAGAGCTAGCCTGGAAAGCTGTTGCTCAGCCTCATCTGCCCATGGCACTGCTCGCACAGAAGCACAGAGACTGGGGCTGCTTGCTTGTCTTGTCCCCTCAAACTTCAAACGTAGCTTAGGTGGTCTGTGCCGGGCGCCTCCGGCAGCGCTGCTCCGAAAATGCGAACGTCTGCAGATAGCTCGCAGGCAGAAAGAGCTAGCCTGGAAAGCTGTTGCTCAGCCTCATCTGCCCATGGCACTGCTCGCACAGAGGCACAGAGACTGGGGCTGCTTGCTTGTCTTGCCCCCTCAAACTTCAAACGTAGATTAGGTGGTCCGTGCCGGGCGCCTCCGGCAGCCCTGGTCGGAAAATGCGAACGTCTGCAGATAGCTCGCAGGCAGAAAGAGCTAGCCTGGAAAGCTGTTGCTCAGCCTCATCTGCCCATGGCACTGCTCGCACAGAGGCACAGAGACTGGGGCTGCTTGCTTGTCTTGTCCCCTCAAACTTCAAACGTAGATTTGGTGGTCCGTGCTGGGTGCTTGCGGCAGCCCTGCTCCGAAAATGCGAACATCTGCAGATAGCTCGCAGGCAGAAAGAGCTAGCCTGGAAAACTGTTGCTCTGCCTCATCTGCCCATGGCACTGCTCGCACAGAGGCACAGAGACTGGGGCTGCTTGCTTGTCTTGCCCCCTCAAACTTCAAACGTAGCTTAGGTGGTCCGTGCCGGGCGCCTCCGGCAGCCCTGCTCCGAAAATGCGAACGTCTGCAGATAGCTCGCAGGCAGAAAGAGCTAGCCTGGAAAGCTGTTGCTCAGCCTCATCTGCCCATGGCACTGCTCGCACAGAGGCACAGAGACTGGGGCTGCTTGCTTGTCTTGTCCCCTCAAACTTCAAACGTAGCTTAGGTGGTCCGTGCCGGGCGCCTCCGGCAGCCCTGCTCCGAAAATGCGAACATATGCAGATAGCTCGCAGGCAGAAAGAGCTAGCCTGGAAAGCTGTTGCTCAGCCTCATCTGCCCATGGCACTGCTCGCACAGAGGCACAGAGACTGGGGCTGCTTGCTTGTCTTGTCCCCTCAAACTTCAAACGTAGCTTAGGTGGTCCGTGCCGGGCGCCTCCGGCAGCTCTGCTCCTAAAATGCGAACGTCTGCAGATAGCTCGCAGCCAGAAAGAGCTAGCCTGAAAAGCTCTTGCTCAGCCTCATCTGCCCATGGCACTGCTCGCACAGAGGCACAGAGACTGGGGCTGCTCGCTTGTCTTGCCCCCTCAAACTTAAAACGTAGCTTAGGTGGTCCGTGCCGGGCGCTTCCGGCAGCCCTGCTCCGAAAATGCGAACATCTGCAGATAGCTCGCAGGCAGAAAGAGCTAGCCTGGAAAGCTGTTGCTCAGCCTCATCTGCCCATGGCACTGCTCGCACAGAGGCACAGAGACTGGGGCTGCTTGATTGTCTTGCCCCCTCAAACTTCTAACGTAGATTAGGTGGTCCGTGCCAGGCGCTTCGGGCAGCCCTGCTCCGAAAATGCGAACGTCTGCAGATAGCTCGCAGGCAGAAAGAGCTAGCCTGGAAAGCTGTTGCTCAGCCTCATCTGCCCATGGCACTGCTCGCACAGAGGCACAGAGACTGGGGCTGCTTGCTTGTCTTGCCCCCTCAAACTTCAAACGTAGCTTAGGTGGTCCGTGCCGGGCGCCTCCGGCAGCCCTGGTCCGAAAATCGGAACGTCTGCAGATAGCTCGCAGGCAGAAAGAGCTAGCCTGGAAAGCTGTTGCTCAGCCTCATCTGCCCATGGCACTGCTCGCACAGAGGCACAGAGACTGGGGCTGCTTGCTTGTCTTGTCCCCTCAAACTTCAAACGTAGCTTAGGTGGTCTGTGCCGGGCGCCTCCGGCAGCCCTGCTCCGAAAATGCGAACGTCTGCAGATAGCTCGCAGGCAGAAAGAGCTAGCCTGGAAAGCTGTTGCTCAGCCTCATCTGCCCATGGCACTGCTCGCACAGAGGCACAGAGACTGGCGCTGCTTGCTTGTCTTGTCCCCTCAAACTTCAAACGTAGCTTAGTTGGTCTGTGCCGGGCGCTTACGGCAGCCCTGCTCCGAAAATGCGAACGTCTGCAGATAGCTCGCAGGCAGAAAGAGCTAGCCTGGAAAGCTGTTGCTCAGCCTCATCTGCCCATGGCACTGCTCGCACAGAGGCACAGAGACTGGGGCTGCTTGCTTGTCTTGTCCCCTCAAACTTCAAACGTAGCTTAGGTGGTCCGTGCTGGATGCTTGCGGCAGCCCTGCTCCGAAAATGCGAACGTCTGCAGATAGCTCGCAGGCAGAAAGAGCTAGCCTGGAAAACTGTTGCTCAGCCTCATCTGCCCATGGCACTGCTCGCACAGAGGCACAGAGACTGGGGCTGCTTGCTTGTCTTGTCCCCTCAAACTTCAAACGTAGCTTAGGTGGTCTGTGCCGGGCGACTCCGTCAGCGCTGCTCCGAACATGTGAACGTCTGCAGATAGTTCGCAGGCAGAAAAAGCTAGCCTGGAAAGCTGTTGCTCAGCCTCATCTGCCCATGGCACTGCTCGCACAGAGGCACAGAGACTGGGGCTGCTTGCTTGTCTTGCCCCCTCAAACTTCAAACGTAGCTTAGGTGGTCCGTGCCCGGGCGCCTCCGGCAGCCCTGCTCCGAAAATGCGAACGTCTGCAGATAGCTCGCAGGCAGAAAGAGCTAGCCTGGAAAGCTGTTGCTCAGCCTCATCTGCCCATGGCACTGCTCGCACAGAGGCACAGAGACTGGGGCTGCTTGCTTGTCTTGCCCCCTCAAACTTCAAACGTAGCTTAGGTGGTCTGTGCCGAGCGCCTTCGGCAGCCCTGCTCCAAAAATGCGAACATCTGCAGATAGCTCGCAGGCAGAAAGAGCTAGCCTGGAAAGCTGTTGCTCAGCCTCATCTGCCCATGGCACTGCTCGCACAGAGGCACAGAGACTGGGGCTGCTTGCTTGTCTTGTCCCCTCAAACTTCAAACGTAGCTTAGGTGGTCTGTGCCGGGCGCCTTCGGCAGCCCTGCTCCAAAAATGCGAACATCTGCAGATAGCTCGCAGGCAGAAAGAGCTAGCCTGGAAAGCTGTTGCTCAGCCTCATCTGCCCATGGCACTGCTCGCACAGAGGCACAGAGACTGGGGCTGCTTGCTTGTCTTGCCCCCTCAAACTTCAAACGTAGCTTAGGTGGTCCGTGCTGGGTTCTTGCGGCAGCGCTGCTACTAAAATGCAAACATCTGCAGATAGCTCGCAGGCAGAAAGAGCTAGCCTGGAAAACTGTTGCTCAGCCTCATCTGCGCATGGCACTGCTCGCACAGAGGCACAGAGACTGGGGCTGCTTGCTTGTCTTGCCCCCTCAAACTTCAAACGTAGCTTAGGTGGTCCGTGCCGGGCGCCTCCGGCAGCCCTGCTCCGAAAATGCGAACATCTGCAGATAGCTCGCAGGCAGAAAGAGCTAGCCTGGAAAGCTGTTGCTCAGCCTCATCTGCCCATGGCACTGCTCGCACAGAGGCACAGAGACTGGGGCTGCTTGCTTGTCTTGCCCCCTCAAACTTCAAACGTAGCTTAGGTGGTCCGTGCCGGGCGCCTCCGGCAGCCCTGCTCTCAAAATGCGAACATCTGCAGATAGCTCGCAGGCAGAAAGAGCTAGCCTGGAAAACTGTTGCTCAGCCTCATCTGCCCATGGCACTGCTCGCACAGAGGCACAGAGACTGGGGCTGCTTGCTTGTCTTGCCCCCTCAAACTTCAAAGGTAGCTTAGGTGGTCCGTGCCGGGCGCCTCCGGCAGCCCTGCTCCGAAAATGCGAACGTCTGCAGATAGCTCGCAGGCAGAAAGAGCTAGCCTGGAAAGCTGTTGCTCAGCCTCATCTGCCCATGGCACTGCTCGCACAGAGGCACAGAGACTGGGGCTGCTTGCTTGTCTTGTCCCCTCAAACTTCAAACGTAGCTTAGGTGGTCCGTGCCGGGCGCCTTCGGCAGCCCTGCTCCAAAAGTGCGAACATCTGCAGATAGCTCACAGGCAGAAAGAGCTAGCCTGGAAAGCTGTTGCGCAGCCTCATCTGCCCATGGCACTGCTCGCACAGAGGCACAGAGACTGGGGCTGCTTGCTTGTCTTGCCCCCTCAAACTTCAAACGTAGCTTAGGTGGTCTGTGCCGGGCGACTCCGTCAGACCTGCTCTGAAAATGCGAACGTCTGCAGATAGCTCGCAGGCAGAAAGAGCTAGCCTGGAAAGCTGTTGCTCAGCCTCATCTGCCCATGGCACTGCTCGCACAGAGGCACAGAGACTGGGGCTGCTTGCTTGTCTTGCCCCCTCAAACTTCAAACGTAGCTTAGGTGGTCCGTGCCAGGCGCCTCCGGCAGCCCTGCTCTCAAAATGCGAACATCTGCAGATAGCTCGCAGGCAGAAAGAGCTAGCCTGGAAAACTGTTGCTCAGCCTCATCTGCCCATGGCACTGCTCGCACAGAGGCACAGAGACTGGGGCTGCTTGCTTGTCTTGCCCCCTCAAACTTAAAACGTATCTTAGGTGGTCCGTGCCGGGCGCCTCCGGCAGCCCTGCTCCGAAAATCCAAACGTCTGCAGATAGCTCGCAGGCAGAAAGAGCTAGCCTGGAAAGCTGTTGCTCAGCCTCATCTGCCCATGGCACTGCTCGCACAGAGGCACAGAGACTGGGGCTGCTTGCTTGTCTTGCCCCCTCAAACTTCAAACGTATCTTAGGTGGTCCGTGCCGGGCGCCTCCGGCAGCCCTGGTCGGAAAATGCGAACGTCTGCAGATAGCTCGCAGGCAGAAAGAGCTAGCCTGGAAAGCTGTTGCTCAGCCTCATCTGCCCATGGCACTGCTCGCACAGAGGCACAGAGACTGGGGCTGCTTGCTTGTCTTGTCCCCTCAAACTTCAAACGTAGATTTGGTGGTCCGTGCTGGGTGCTTGCGGCAGCCCTGCTCCGAAAATGCGAACATCTGCAGATAGCTCGCAGGCAGAAAGAGCTAGCCTGGAAAACTGTTGCTCTGCCTCATCTGGCCATGGCACTGCTCGCACAGAGGCACAGAGACTGGGGCTGCTTGCTTGTCTTGCCCCCTCAAACTTCAAACGTAGCTTAGGTGGTCCGTGCCGGGCGCCTCCGGCAGCCCTGCTCCGAAAATGCGAACGTCTGCAGATAGCTCGCAATCAGAAAGAGCTAGCCTGGAAAGCTGTTGCTCAGCCTCATCTGCCCATGGCACTGCTCGCACAGAGGCACAGAGACTGGGGCTGCTTGCTTGTCTTGTCCCCTCAAACTTCAAACGTAGCTTAGGTGGTCCATGCCGGGCGCCTCCGGCAGCCCTGCTCCGAAAATGCGAACATATGCAGATAGCTCGCAGGTAGAAAGAGCTAGTCTGGAAAGCTGTTGCTCAGCCTCATCTGCCCATGGCACTGCTCGCACAGAGGCACAGAGACTGGGGCTGCTTGCTTGTCTTGTCCCCTCAAACTTCAAACGTAGCTTAGGTGGTCCGTGCCGGGCGCTTACGGCAGCCCTGCTCGGAAAATGCGAACGTCTGCAGATAGCTCGCAGGCAGAAAGAGCTAGCCTGGAAAGCTGTTGCTCAGCCTCATCTGCCCATGGCACTGCTCGCACAGAGGCACAGAGACTGGGGCTGCTTGCTTGTCTTGTCCCCTCAAACTTCAAACGTAGCTTAGGTGGTCCGTGCCGGGCGCCTCCGGCAGCCCTGCTCCAAAAGTGCGAACATCTGCAGATAGCTCACAGGCAGAAAGAGCTAGCCTGGAAAGCTGTTGCGCAGCCTCATCTGCCCATGGCACTGCTCGCACAGAGGCACAGAGACTGGGGCTGCTTGCTTGTCTTGTCCCCTCAAACTTCAAACGTAGCTTAGGTGGTCTGTGCCGGGCGACTCCGTCAGACCTGCTCTGAAAATGCGAACGTCTGCAGATAGCTCGCAGGCAGAAAGAGCTAGCCTGGAAAGCTGTTGCTCAGCCTCATCTGCCCATGGCACTGCTCGCACAGAGGCACAGAGACTGGGGCTGCTTGCTTGTCTTGCCCCCTCAAACTTCAAACGTAGCTTAGGTGGTCCGTGCCAGGCGCCTCCGGCAGCCCTGCTCTCAAAATGCGAACATCTGCAGATAGCTCGCAGGCAGAAAGAGCTAGCCTGGAAAACTGTTGCTCAGCCTCATCTGCCCATGGCACTGCTCGCACAGAGGCACAGAGACTGGGGCTGCTTGCTTGTCTTGCCCCCTCAAACTTCAAACGTAGCTTAGGTGGTCCGTGCCGGGCGCCTCCGGCAGCCCTGCTCCGAAAATGCGAACGTCTGCAGATAGCTCGCAGGCAGAAAGAGCTAGCCTGGAAAGCTGTTGCTCAGCCTCATCTGCCCATGGCACTGCTCGCACAGAGGCACAGAGACTGGGGCTGCTTGCTTGTCTTGCCCCCTCAAACTTCAAACGTAGATTAGGTGGTCCGTGCCGGGCGCCTCCGGCATCCCTGGTCGGAAAATGCGAACGTCTGCAGATAGCTCGCAGGCAGAAAGAGCTAGCCTGGAAAGCTGTTGCTCAGCCTCATCTGCCCATGGCACTGCTCGCACAGAGGCACAGAGACTGGGGCTGCTTGCTTGTCTTGTCCCCTCAAACTTCAAACGTAGATTTGGTGGTCCGTGCTGGGTGCTTGCGGCAGCCCTGCTCCGAAAATGCGAACATCTGCAGATAGCTCGCAGGCAGAAAGAGAGAGCCTGGAAAACTGTTGCTCTGCCTCATCTGCCCATGGCACTGCTCGCACAGAGGCACAGAGACTGGGGCTGCTTGCTTGTCTTGCCCCCTCAAACTTCAAACGTAGCTTAGGTGGTCCGTGCCGGGCGCCTCCGGCAGCCCTGCTCCGAAAATGCGAACGTCTGCAGATAGCTCGCAATCAGAAAGAGCTAGCCTGGAAAGCTGTTGCTCAGCCTCATCTGCCCATGGCACTGCTCGCACAGAGGCACAGAGACTGGGGCTGCTTGCTTGTCTTGTCCCCTCAAACTTCAAACGTAGCTTAGGTGGTCCATGCCGGGCGCCTCCGGCAGCCCTGCTCCGAAAATGCGAACATATGCAGATAGCTCGCAGGTAGAAAGAGCTAGTCTGGAAAGCTGTTGCTCAGCCTCATCTGCCCATGGCACTGCTCGCACAGAGGCACAGAGACTGGGGCTGCTTGCTTGTCTTGTCCCCTCAAACTTCAAACGTAGCTTAGGTGGTCCGTGCCGAGCGCTTACGGCAGCCCTGCTCGGAAAATGCGAACGTCTGCAGATAGCTCGCAGGCAGAAAGAGCTAGCCTGGAAAGCTGTTGCTCAGCCTCATCTGCCCATGGCACTGCTCGCACAGAGGCACAGAGACTGGGGCTGCTTGCTTGTCTTGTCCCCTCAAACTTCAAACGTAGCTTAGGTGGTCCGTGCCGGGCGCCTCCGGCAGCTCTGCTCCTAAAATGCGAACGTCTGCAGATAGCTCGCAGCCAGAAAGAGCTAGCCTGAAAAACTCTTGCTCAGCCTCATCTGCCCATGGCACTGCTCGCACAGAGGCACAGAGACTGGGGCTGCTTGCTTGTCTTGCCCCCTCAAACTTCAAACGTAGCTTAGGTGGTCCGTGCCGGGCGCTTCCGGCAGCCCTGCTCCGAAAATGCGAACGTCTGCAGATAGCTCGCAGGCAGAAAGAGCTAGCCTGGAAAGCTGTTGCTCAGCCTCATCTGCCCATGGCACTGCTCGCACAGAGGCACAGAGACTGGGGCTGCTTGCTTGTCTTGCCCCCTCAAACTTCAAACGTAGCTTAGGTGGTCCGTGCCGGGCGCCTCCGGCAGCCCTGCTCCGAAAATCGGAACGTCTGCAGATAGCTCGCAGGCAGAAAGAGCTAGCCTGGAAAGCTGTTGCTCAGCCTCATCTGCCCATGGCACTGCTCGCACAGAGGCACAGAGACTGGGGCTGCTTGCTTGTCTTGTCCCCTCAAACTTCAAACGTAGCTTAGGTGGTCTGTGCCGGGCGCCTCCGGCAGCGCTGCTCCGAAAATGCGAACGTCTGCAGATAGCTCGCAGGCAGAAAGAGCTAGCCTGGAAAGCTGTTGCTCTGCCTCATCTGCCCATGGCACTGCTCGCACAGAGGCACAGAGACTGGGGCTGCTTGCTTGTCTTGTCCCCTCAAACTTCAAACGTAGCTTAGGTGGTCTGTGCCGGGCGCCTCCGGCAGCCCTGCTCCGAAAATGCGAACATATGCAGAGAGCTGGCAGGGAGAAAAAGCTAGTCTGGAAAGCTGTTGCTCAGCCTCATCTGCCCATGGCACTGCTCGCACAGAGGCACAGAGACTGGGGCTGCTTGCTTGTCTTGCCCCCTCAAACTTCAAAAGTAGCTTAGGTGGTCCGTGCTGGGTTCTTGCGGCAGCGCTGCTCCGAAAATGCGAACATCTGCAGATAGCTCGCAGGCAGAAAGAGCTAGCCTGGAAAGCTGTTGCTCAGCCTCATCTGCCCATGGCACTGCTCGCACAGAGGCACAGAGACTGGGGCTGATTGCTTGTCTTGCCCCCTCAAACTTCAAACGTAGATTAGGTGGTCCGTGCCGGGCGCTTCGGGCATCCCTGCTCCGAAAATGCGAACGTCTGCTGATAGCTCGCAGGCAGAAAGAGCTAGCCTGGAAAGCTGTTGCTCAGCCTCATCTGCCCATGGCACTGCTCGCACAGAGGCACAGAGACTGGGGCTGCTTGCTTGTCTTGTCCCCTCAAACTTCAAACGTAGCTTAGTTGGTCTGTGCCGGGCGCTTACGGCAGCCCTGCTCGGAAAATGCGAACGTCTGCAGATAGCTCGCAGGCAGAAAGAGCTAGCCTGGAAAGCTGTTGCTCAGCCTCATCTGCCCATGGCACTGCTCGCACAGAGGCACAGAGACTGGGGCTGCTTGCTTGTCTTGTCCCCTCAAACTTCAAACGTAGCTTAGGTGGTCCGTGCTGGATGCTTGCGGCAGCCCTGCTCCGAAAATGCGAACGTCTGCAGATAGCTCGCAGGCAGAAAGAGCTAGCCTGGAAAACTGTTGCTCAGCCTCATCTGCCCATGGCACTGCTCGCACAGAGGCACAGAGACTGGGGCTGCTTGCTTGTCTTGCCCCCTCAAACTTCAAACGTAGCTTAGGTGGTCCGTGCCAGGTGCCTCCGGCAGCCCTGCTCTCAAAATGCGAACATCTGCAGATAGCTCGCAGGCAGAAAGAGCTAGCCTGGAAAACTGTTGCTCAGCCTCATCTGCCCATGGCACTGCTCGCACAGAGGCACAGAGACTGGGGCTGCTTGCTTGTCTTGCCCCCTCAAACTTCAAACGTAGATTAGGTGGTCCGTGCCGGGCGCCTCCGGCAGCCCTGGTCGGAAAATGCGAACGTCTGCAGATAGCTCGCAGGCAGAAAGAGCTAGCCTGGAAAGCTGTTGCTCAGCCTCATCTGCCCATGGCACTGCTCGCACAGAGGCACAGAGACTGGGGCTGCTTGCTTGTCTTGTCCCCTCAAACTTCAAACGTAGATTTGGTGGTCCGTGCTGGGTGCTTGCGGCAGCCCTGCTCCGAAAATGCGAACGTCTGCAGATAGCTCGCAGGCAGAAAGAGCTAGCCTGGAAAACTGTTGCTCTGCCTCATCTGCCCATGGCACTGCTCGCACAGAGGCACAGAGACTGGGGCTGCTTGCTTGTCTTGCCCCCTCAAACTTCAAACGTAGCTTAGGTGGTCCGTGCTGGGTGCTTGCGGCAGCCCTGTTCCGAAAATGCGAACATCTGCAGATAGCTCGCAGGCAGAAAGAGCTAGCCTGGAAAACTGTTGCTCTGCCTCATCTGGCCATGGCACTGCTCGCACAGAGGCACAGAGACTGGGGCTGCTTGCTTGTCTTGCCCCCTCAAACTTCAAACGTAGCTTAGGTGGTCCGTGCCGGGCGCCTCCGGCAGCCCTGCTCCGAAAATGCGAACGTCTGCAGATAGCTCGCAATCAGAAAGAGCTAGCCTGGAAAGCTGTTGCTCAGCCTCATCTGCCCATGGCACTGCTCGCACAGAGGCACAGAGACTGGGGCTGCTTGCTTGTCTTGTCCCCTCAAACTTCAAACGTAGCTTAGGTGGTCCATGCCGGGCGCCTCCGGCAGCCCTGCTCCGAAAATGCGAACATATGCAGATAGCTCGCAGGTAGAAAGAGCTAGTCTGGAAAGCTGTTGCTCAGCCTCATCTGCCCATGGCACTGCTCGCACAGAGGCACAGAGACTGGGGCTGCTTGCTTGTCTTGTCCCCTCAAACTTCAAACGTAGCTTAGGTGGTCCGTGCCGGGCGCTTACGGCAGCCCTGCTCGGAAAATGCGAACGTCTGCAGATAGCTCGCAGGCAGAAAGAGCTAGCCTGGAAAGCTGTTGCTCAGCCTCATCTGCCCATGGCACTGCTCGCACAGAGGCACAGAGACTGGGGCTGCTTGCTTGTCTTGTCCCCTCAAACTTCAAACGTAGCTTAGGTGGTCCGTGCCGGGCGCCTCCGGCAGCCCTGCTCCAAAAGTGCGAACATCTGCAGATAGCTCACAGGCAGAAAGAGCTAGCCTGGAAAGCTGTTGCGCAGCCTCATCTGCCCATGGCACTGCTCGCACAGAGGCACAGAGACTGGGGCTGCTTGCTTGTCTTGTCCCCTCAAACTTCAAACGTAGCTTAGGTGGTCTGTGCCGGGCGACTCCGTCAGACCTGCTCTGAAAATGCGAACGTCTGCAGATAGCTCGCAGGCAGAAAGAGCTAGCCTGGAAAGCTGTTGCTCAGCCTCATCTGCCCATGGCACTGCTCGCACAGAGGCACAGAGACTGGGGCTGCTTGCTTGTCTTGCCCCCTCAAACTTCAAACGTAGCTTAGGTGGTCCGTGCCAGGCGCCTCCGGCAGCCCTGCTCTCAAAATGCGAACATCTGCAGATAGCTCGCAGGCAGAAAGAGCTAGCCTGGAAAACTGTTGCTCAGCCTCATCTGCCCATGGCACTGCTCGCACAGAGGCACAGAGACTGGGGCTGCTTGCTTGTCTTGCCCCCTCAAACTTCAAACGTATCTTAGGTGGTCCGTGCCGGGCGCCTCCGGCAGCCCTGCTCCGAAAATGCGAACGTCTGCAGATAGCTCGCAGGCAGAAAGAGCTAGCCTGGAAAGCTGTTGCTCAGCCTCATCTGCCCATGGCACTGCTCGCACAGAGGCACAGAGACTGGGGCTGCTTGCTTGTCTTGCCCCCTCAAACTTCAAACGTAGATTAGGTGGTCCGTGCCGGGCGCCTCCGGCATCCCTGGTCGGAAAATGCGAACGTCTGCAGATAGCTCGCAGGCAGAAAGAGCTAGCCTGGAAAGCTGTTGCTCAGCCTCATCTGCCCATGGCACTGCTCGCACAGAGGCACAGAGACTGGGGCTGCTTGCTTGTCTTGTCCCCTCAAACTTCAAACGTAGATTTGGTGGTCCGTGCTGGGTGCTTGCGGCAGCCCTGCTCCGAAAATGCGAACATCTGCAGATAGCTCGCAGGCAGAAAGAGAGAGCCTGGAAAACTGTTGCTCTGCCTCATCTGCCCATGGCACTGCTCGCACAGAGGCACAGAGACTGGGGCTGCTTGCTTGTCTTGCCCCCTCAAACTTCAAACGTAGCTTAGGTGGTCCGTGCCGGGCGCCTCCGGCAGCCCTGCTCCGAAAATGCGAACGTCTGCAGATAGCTCGCAATCAGAAAGAGCTAGCCTGGAAAGCTGTTGCTCAGCCTCATCTGCCCATGGCACTGCTCGCACAGAGGCACAGAGACTGGGGCTGCTTGCTTGTCTTGTCCCCTCAAACTTCAAACGTAGCTTAGGTGGTCCATGCCGGGCGCCTCCGGCAGCCCTGCTCCGAAAATGCGAACATATGCAGATAGCTCGCAGGTAGAAAGAGCTAGTCTGGAAAGCTGTTGCTCAGCCTCATCTGCCCATGGCACTGCTCGCACAGAGGCACAGAGACTGGGGCTGCTTGCTTGTCTTGTCCCCTCAAACTTCAAACGTAGCTTAGGTGGTCCGTGCCGAGCGCTTACGGCAGCCCTGCTCGGAAAATGCGAACGTCTGCAGATAGCTCGCAGGCAGAAAGAGCTAGCCTGGAAAGCTGTTGCTCAGCCTCATCTGCCCATGGCACTGCTCGCACAGAGGCACAGAGACTGGGGCTGCTTGCTTGTCTTGTCCCCTCAAACTTCAAACGTAGCTTAGGTGGTCCGTGCCGGGCGCCTCCGGCAGCTCTGCTCCTAAAATGCGAACGTCTGCAGATAGCTCGCAGCCAGAAAGAGCTAGCCTGAAAAACTCTTGCTCAGCCTCATCTGCCCATGGCACTGCTCGCACAGAGGCACAGAGACTGGGGCTGCTTGCTTGTCTTGCCCCCTCAAACTTCAAACGTAGCTTAGGTGGTCCGTGCCGGGCGCTTCCGGCAGCCCTGCTCCGAAAATGCGAACGTCTGCAGATAGCTCGCAGGCAGAAAGAGCTAGCCTGGAAAGCTGTTGCTCAGCCTCATCTGCCCATGGCACTGCTCGCACAGAGGCACAGAGACTGGGGCTGCTTGCTTGTCTTGCCCCCTCAAACTTCAAACGTAGCTTAGGTGGTCCGTGCCGGGCGCCTCCGGCAGCCCTGCTCCGAAAATCGGAACGTCTGCAGATAGCTCGCAGGCAGAAAGAGCTAGCCTGGAAAGCTGTTGCTCAGCCTCATCTGCCCATGGCACTGCTCGCACAGAGGCACAGAGACTGGGGCTGCTTGCTTGTCTTGTCCCCTCAAACTTCAAACGTAGCTTAGGTGGTCTGTGCCGGGCGCCTCCGGCAGCGCTGCTCCGAAAATGCGAACGTCTGCAGATAGCTCGCAGGCAGAAAGAGCTAGCCTGGAAAGCTGTTGCTCTGCCTCATCTGCCCATGGCACTGCTCGCACAGAGGCACAGAGACTGGGGCTGCTTGCTTGTCTTGTCCCCTCAAACTTCAAACGTAGCTTAGGTGGTCTGTGCCGGGCGCCTCCGGCAGCCCTGCTCCGAAAATGCGAACATATGCAGAGAGCTGGCAGGGAGAAAAAGCTAGTCTGGAAAGCTGTTGCTCAGCCTCATCTGCCCATGGCACTGCTCGCACAGAGGCACAGAGACTGGGGCTGCTTGCTTGTCTTGCCCCCTCAAACTTCAAAAGTAGCTTAGGTGGTCCGTGCTGGGTTCTTGCGGCAGCGCTGCTCCGAAAATGCGAACATCTGCAGATAGCTCGCAGGCAGAAAGAGCTAGCCTGGAAAGCTGTTGCTCAGCCTCATCTGCCCATGGCACTGCTCGCACAGAGGCACAGAGACTGGGGCTGATTGCTTGTCTTGCCCCCTCAAACTTCAAACGTAGATTAGGTGGTCCGTGCCGGGCGCTTCGGGCATCCCTGCTCCGAAAATGCGAACGTCTGCTGATAGCTCGCAGGCAGAAAGAGCTAGCCTGGAAAGCTGTTGCTCAGCCTCATCTGCCCATGGCACTGCTCGCACAGAGGCACAGAGACTGGGGCTGCTTGCTTGTCTTGTCCCCTCAAACTTCAAACGTAGCTTAGTTGGTCTGTGCCGGGCGCTTACGGCAGCCCTGCTCGGAAAATGCGAACGTCTGCAGATAGCTCGCAGGCAGAAAGAGCTAGCCTGGAAAGCTGTTGCTCAGCCTCATCTGCCCATGGCACTGCTCGCACAGAGGCACAGAGACTGGGGCTGCTTGCTTGTCTTGTCCCCTCAAACTTCAAACGTAGCTTAGGTGGTCCGTGCTGGATGCTTGCGGCAGCCCTGCTCCGAAAATGCGAACGTCTGCAGATAGCTCGCAGGCAGAAAGAGCTAGCCTGGAAAACTGTTGCTCAGCCTCATCTGCCCATGGCACTGCTCGCACAGAGGCACAGAGACTGGGGCTGCTTGCTTGTCTTGCCCCCTCAAACTTCAAACGTAGCTTAGGTGGTCCGTGCCAGGCGCCTCCGGCAGCCCTGCTCTCAAAATGCGAACATCTGCAGATAGCTCGCAGGCAGAAAGAGCTAGCCTGGAAAACTGTTGCTCAGCCTCATCTGCCCATGGCACTGCTCGCACAGAGGCACAGAGACTGGGGCTGCTTGCTTGTCTTGCCCCCTCAAACTTCAAACGTAGATTAGGTGGTCCGTGCCGGGCGCCTCCGGCAGCCCTGGTCGGAAAATGCGAACGTCTGCAGATAGCTCGCAGGCAGAAAGAGCTAGCCTGGAAAGCTGTTGCTCAGCCTCATCTGCCCATGGCACTGCTCGCACAGAGGCACAGAGACTGGGGCTGCTTGCTTGTCTTGTCCCCTCAAACTTCAAACGTAGATTTGGTGGTCCGTGCTGGGTGCTTGCGGCAGCCCTGCTCCGAAAATGCGAACATCTGCAGATAGCTCGCAGGCAGAAAGAGCTAGCCTGGAAAACTGTTGCTCTGCCTCATCTGCCCATGGCACTGCTCGCACAGAGGCACAGAGACTGGGGCTGCTTGCTTGTCTTGCCCCCTCAAACTTCAAACGTAGCTTAGGTGGTCCGTGCCGGGCGCCTCCGGCAGCCCTGCTCCGAAAATGCGAACGTCTGCAGATAGCTCGCAATCAGAAAGAGCTAGCCTGGAAAGCTGTTGCTCAGCCTCATCTGCCCATGGCACTGCTCGCACAGAGGCACAGAGACTGGGGCTGCTTGCTTGTCTTGTCCCCTCAAACTTCAAACGTAGCTTAGGTGGTCCATGCCGGGCGCCTCCGGCAGCCCTGCTCCGAAAATGCGAACATATGCAGATAGCTCGCAGGTAGAAAGAGCTAGTCTGGAAAGCTGTTGCTCAGCCTCATCTGCCCATGGCACTGCTCGCACAGAGGCACAGAGACTGGGGCTGCTTGCTTGTCTTGTCCCCTCAAACTTCAAACGTAGCTTAGGTGGTCCGTGCCGGGCGCTTACGGCAGCCCTGCTCGGAAAATGCGAACGTCTGCAGATAGCTCGCAGGCAGAAAGAGCTAGCCTGGAAAGCTGTTGCTCAGCCTCATCTGCCCATGGCACTGCTCGCACAGAGGCACAGAGACTGGGGCTGCTTGCTTGTCTTGTCCCCTCAAACTTCAAACGTAGCTTAGGTGGTCCGTGCCGGGCGCCTCCGGCAGCCCTGCTCCAAAAGTGCGAACATCTGCAGATAGCTCACAGGCAGAAAGAGCTAGCCTGGAAAGCTGTTGCGCAGCCTCATCTGCCCATGGCACTGCTCGCACAGAGGCACAGAGACTGGGGCTGCTTGCTTGTCTTGTCCCCTCAAACTTCAAACGTAGCTTAGGTGGTCTGTGCCGGGCGACTCCGTCAGACCTGCTCTGAAAATGCGAACGTCTGCAGATAGCTCGCAGGCAGAAAGAGCTAGCCTGGAAAGCTGTTGCTCAGCCTCATCTGCCCATGGCACTGCTCGCACAGAGGCACAGAGACTGGGGCTGCTTGCTTGTCTTGCCCCCTCAAACTTCAAACGTAGCTTAGGTGGTCCGTGCCAGGCGCCTCCGGCAGCCCTGCTCTCAAAATGCGAACATCTGCAGATAGCTCGCAGGCAGAAAGAGCTAGCCTGGAAAACTGTTGCTCAGCCTCATCTGCCCATGGCACTGCTCGCACAGAGGCACAGAGACTGGGGCTGCTTGCTTGTCTTGCCCCCTCAAACTTCAAACGTATCTTAGGTGGTCCGTGCCGGGCGCCTCCGGCAGCCCTGCTCCGAAAATGCGAACGTCTGCAGATAGCTCGCAGGCAGAAAGAGCTAGCCTGGAAAGCTGTTGCTCAGCCTCATCTGCCCATGGCACTGCTCGCACAGAGGCACAGAGACTGGGGCTGCTTGCTTGTCTTGCCCCCTCAAACTTCAAACGCAGATTAGGTGGTCCGTGCCGGGCGCCTCCGGCATCCCTGGTCGGAAAATGCGAACGTCTGCAGATAGCTCGCAGGCAGAAAGAGCTAGCCTGGAAAGCTGTTGCTCAGCCTCATCTGCCCATGGCACTGCTCGCACAGAGGCACAGAGACTGGGGCTGCTTGCTTGTCTTGTCCCCTCAAACTTCAAACGTAGATTTGGTGGTCCGTGCTGGGTGCTTGCGGCAGCCCTGCTCCGAAAATGCGAACATCTGCAGATAGCTCGCAGGCAGAAAGAGAGAGCCTGGAAAACTGTTGCTCAGCCTCATCTGCCCATGGCACTGCTCGCACAGAGGCACAGAGACTGGGGCTGCTTGCTTGTCTTGCCCCCTCAAACTTCAAACGTAGCTTAGGTGGTCCGTGCCGGGCGCCTCCGGCAGCCCTGCTCCGAAAATGCGAACGTCTGCAGATAGCTCGCAATCAGAAAGAGCTAGCCTGGAAAGCTGTTGCTCAGCCTCATCTGCCCATGGCACTGCTCGCACAGAGGCACAGAGACTGGGGCTGCTTGCTTGTCTTGTCCCCTCAAACTTCAAACGTAGCTTAGGTGGTCCATGCCGGGCGCCTCCGGCAGCCCTGCTCCGAAAATGCGAACATATGCAGATAGCTCGCAGGTAGAAAGAGCTAGTCTGGAAAGCTGTTGCTCAGCCTCATCTGCCCATGGCACTGCTCGCACAGAGGCACAGAGACTGGGGCTGCTTGCTTGTCTTGTCCCCTCAAACTTCAAACGTAGCTTAGGTGGTCCGTGCCGGGCGCTTACGGCAGCCCTGCTCGGAAAATGCGAACGTCTGCAGATAGCTCGCAGGCAGAAAGAGCTAGCCTGGAAAGCTGTTGCTCAGCCTCATCTGCCCATGGCACTGCTCGCACAGAGGCACAGAGACTGGGGCTGCTTGCTTGTCTTGTCCCCTCAAACTTCAAACGTAGCTTAGGTGGTCCGTGCCGGGCGCCTCCGGCAGCTCTGCTCCTAAAATGCGAACGTCTGCAGATAGCTCGCAGCCAGAAAGGGCTAGCCTGAAAAACTCTTGCTCAGCCTCATCTGCCCATGGCACTGCTCGCACAGAGGCACAGAGACTGGGGCTGCTTGCTTGTCTTGCCCCCTCAAACTTCAAACGTAGCTTAGGTGGTCCGTGCCGGGCGCTTCCGGCAGCCCTGCTCCGAAAATGCGATCGTCTGCAGATAGCTCGCAGGCAGAAAGAGCTAGCCTGGAAAGCTGTTGCTCAGCCTCATCTGCCCATGGCACTGCTCGCACAGAGGCACAGAGACTGGGGCTGCTTGCTTGTCTTGCCCCCTCAAACTTCAAACGTAGCTTAGGTGGTCCGTGCCGGGCGCCTCCGGCAGCCCTGCTCCGAAAATCGGAACGTCTGCAGATAGCTCGCAGGCAGAAAGAGCTAGCCTGGAAAGCTGTTGCTCAGCCTCATCTGCCCATGGCACTGCTCGCACAGAGGCACAGAGACTGGGGCTGCTTGCTTGTCTTGTCCCCTCAAACTTCAAACGTAGCTTAGGTGGTCTGTGCCGGGCGCCTCCGGCAGCGCTGCTCCGAAAATGCGAACGTCTGCAGATAGCTCGCAGGCAGAAAGAGCTAGCCTGGAAAGCTGTTGCTCAGCCTCATCTGCCCATGGCACTGCTCGCACAGAGGCACAGAGACTGGGGCTGCTTGCTTGTCTTGTCCAATCTAACTTCAAACGTAGCTTAGGTGGTCTGTGCCGGGCGCCTCCGGCAGCCCTGCTCCGAAAATGCGAACATATGCAGAGAGCTGGCAGGGAGAAAAAGCTAGTCTGGAAAGCTGTTGCTCAGCCTCATCTGCCCATGGCACTGCTCGCACAGAGGCACAGAGACTGGGGCTGCTTGCTTGTCTTGCCCCCTCAAACTTCAAAAGTAGCTTAGGTGGTCCGTGCTGGGTTCTTGCGGCAGCGCTGCTCCGAAAATGCGAACATCTGCAGATAGCTCGCAGGCAGAAAGAGCTACCCTGGAAAGCTGTTGCTCAGCCTCATCTGCCCATGGCACTGCTCGCACAGAGGCACAGAGACTGGGGCTGATTGCTTGTCTTGCCCCCTCAAACTTCAAACGTAAATTAGGTGGTCCGTGCCGGGCGCTTCGGGCATCCCTGCTCCGAAAATGCGAACGTCTGCTGATAGCTCGCAGGCAGAAAGAGCTAGCCTGGAAAGCTGTTGCTCAGCCTCATCTGCCCATGGCACTGCTCGCACAGAGGCACAGAGACTGGGGCTGCTTGCTTGTCTTGTCCCCTCAAACTTCAAACGTAGCTTAGTTGGTCTGTGCAGGGCGCTTACGGCAGCCCTGCTCGGAAAATGCGAACGTCTGCAGATAGCTCGCAGGCAGAAAGAGCTAGCCTGGAAAGCTGTTGCTCAGCCTCATCTGCCCATGGCACTGCTCGCACAGAGGCACAGAGACTGGGGCTGCTTGCTTGTCTTGTCCCCTCAAACTTCAAACGTAGCTTAGGTGGTCCGTGCTGGATGCTTGCGGCAGCCCTGCTCCGAAAATGCGAACGTCTGCAGATAGCTCGCAGGCAGAAAGAGCTAGCCTGGAAAACTGTTGCTCAGCCTCATCTGCCCATGGCACTGCTCGCACAGAGGCACAGAGACTGGGGCTGCTTGCTTGTCTTGTCCCCTCAAACTTCAAACGTAGCTTAGGTGGTCTGTGCCGGGCGACTCCGGCAGCGCTGCTCCGAACATGTGAACGTCTGCAGATAGCTCGCAGGCAGAAAAAGCTAGCCTGGAAAGCTGTTGCTCAGCCTCATCTGCCCATGGCACTGCTCGCACAGAGGCACAGAGACTGGGGCTGCTTGCTTGTCTTGCCCCCTCAAACTTCAAACGTAGCTTAGGTGGTCCGTGCCCGGGCGCCTCCGGCAGCCCTGCTCCGAAAATGCGAACGTCTGCAGATAGCTCGCAGGCAGAAAGAGCTAGCCTGGAAAGCTGTTGCTCAGCCTCATCTGCCCATGGCACTGCTCGCACAGAGGCACAGAGACTGGGGCTGCTTGCTTGTCTTGTCCCCTCAAACTTCAAACGTAGCTTAGGTGGTCTGTGCCGGGCGCCTCCGGCAGCGCTGCTCCGAAAATGCGAACGTCTGCAGATAGCTCGCAGGCAGAAAGAGCTAGCCTGGAAAGCTGTTGCTCAGCCTCATCTGCCCATGGCACTGCTCGCACAGAGGCACAGAGACTGGGGCTGCTTGCTTGTCTTGTCCCCTCAAACTTCAAACGTAGCTTAGGTGGTCTGTGCCGGGCGACTCCGGCAGCGCTGCTCCGAAAATGCGAACGTCTGCAGATAGCTCGCAGGCAGAAACAGCTAGCCTGGAAAGCTGTTGCTCAGCCTCATCTGCCCATGGCACTGCTCGCACAGAGGCACAGAGACTGGGGCTGCTTGCTTGTCTTGTCCCCTCAAACTTCAAACGTAGCTTAGGTGGTCCGTGCCGGGCGCCTCCGGCAGCCCTGCTCCGAAAATGCGAACATATGCAGATAGCTCGCAGGCAGAAAGAGCTAGTCTGGAAAGCTGTTGCTCAGCCTCATCTGCCCATGGCACTGCTCGCACAGAGGCACAGTGACTGGGGCTGCTTGCTTGTCTTGCCCCCTCAAACTTCAAACGTAGCTTAGGTGGTCCGTGCCGGGCGCTTACGGCAGCCCTGCTCGGAAAATGCGAACGTCTGCAGATAGCTCGCAGGCAGAAAGAGCTAGCCTGGAAAGCTGTTGCTCAGCCTCATCTGCCCATGGCACTGCTCGCACAGAGGCACAGAGACTGGGGCTGCTTGCTTGTCTTGTCCCCTCAAACTTCAAACGTAGCTTAGGTGGTCCGTGCCGGGCGCCTCCGTCAGCCCTGCTCCGAAAATGCGAACGTCTGCAGATAGCTCGCAGGCAGAAAGAGCTAGCCTGGAAAGCTGTTGCTCAGCCTCATCTGCCCATGGCACTGCTCGCACAGAGGCACAGAGACTGGGGCTGCTTGCTTGTCTTGCCCCCTCAAACTTCAAACGTAGCTTAGGTGGTCCGTGCCGGGCGCTTCCGGCAGCCCTGCTCCAAAAATGCGAACATCTGCAGATAGCTCGCAGGCAGAAAGAGCTAGCCTGGAAAGCTGTTGCTCAGCCTCATCTGCCCATGGCACTGCTCGCACAGAGGCACAGAGACTGGGGCTGCTTGATTGTCTTGCCCCCTCAAACTTTAAACGTAGATTAGGTGGTCCGTGCCAGGCGCTTCGGGCAGCCCTGCTCCGAAAATGCGAACGTCTGCAGATAGCTCGCAGGCAGAAAGAGCTAGCCTGGAAAGCTGTTGCTCAGCCTCATCTGCCCATGGCACTGCTCGCCCAGAGGCACAGAGACTGGGGCTGCTTGCTTGTCTTGTCCCCTCAAACTTCAAACGTAGCTTAGGTGGTCCGTGCCGGGCGCTTACGGCAGCCCTGCTCGGAAAATGCGAACGTCTGCAGATAGCTCGCAGGCAGAAAGAGCTAGCCTGGAAAGCTGTTGCTCAGCCTCATCTGCCCATGGCACTGCTCGCACAGAGGCACAGAGACTGGGGCTGCTTGCTTGTCTTGTCCCCTCAAACTTCAAACGTAGCTTAGGTGGTCCGTGCTAGGTGCTTGCGGCAGCCCTGCTCCGAAAATGCGAACATCTGCAGATAGCTCGCAGCCAGAAAAAGCTAGCCTGGAAAACTGTTGCTCAGCCTCATCTGCCCATGGCACTGCTCGCACAGAGGCACAGAGACTGGGGCTGCTTGCTTGTCTTGCCCCCTCAAACTTCAAACGTAGCTTAGGTGGTCCGTGCCGGGCGCCTCCGGCAGCCCTGCTCCAAAAATTCGAACGTCTGCAGATAGCTCGCAGGCAGAAAGAGCTAGCCTGGAAAGCTGTTGCTCAGCCTCATCTGCCCATGGCACTGCTCGCACAGAGGCACAGAGACTGGGGCTGCTTGCTTGTCTTGCCCCCTCAAACTTCAAACGTAGCTTAGGTGGTCCGTGCCGGGCGCCTCCGGCAGCCCTGCTCCGAAAATGCGAACGTCTGCAGATAGCTCGCAGGCAGAAAGAGCTAGCCTGGAAAGCTGTTGCTCAGCCTCATCTGCCCATGGCACTGCTCACACAGAGGCACAGAGACTGGGGCTGCTTGCTTGTCTTGCCCCCTCAAACTTCAAACGTAGCTTAGGTGGTCCGTGCCGGGCGCCTCCGGCAGCCCTGCTCCGAAAATGCGAACATCTGCAGATAGCTCGCAGGCAGAAAGAGCTAGCCTGGAAAGCTGTTGCTCAGCCTCATCTGCCCATAGCACTGCTCGCACAGAGGCACAGAGACTGGGGCTGCTTGCTTGTCTTGCCCCCTCAAACTTCAAACGTAGCTTAGGTGGTCCGTGCCAGGCGCCTCCGGCAGCCCTGCTCCAAAAATTCGAACGTCTGCAGATAGCTCGCAGGCAGAAAGAGCTAGCCTGGAAAGCTGTTGCTCAGCCTCATCTGCCCATGGCACTGCTCGCACAGAGGCACAGAGACTGGGGCTGCTTGCTTGTCTTGCCCCCTCAAACTTCAAACGTAGCTTAGGTGGTCCGTGCCGGGCGCCTCCGGCAGCCCTGCTCCGAAAATGCGAACGTCTGCAGATAGCTCGCAGGCAGAAAGAGCTAGCCTGGAAAGCTGTTGCTCAGCCTCATCTGCCCATGGCACTGCTCACACAGAGGCACAGAGACTGGGGCTGCTTGCTTGTCTTGCCCCCTCAAACTTCAAACGTAGCTTAGGTGGTCCGTGCCGGGCGCCTCCGGCAGCCCTGCTCCGAAAATGCGAACGTCTGCAGATAGCTCGCAGGCAGAAAGAGCTAGCCTGGAAAGCTGTTGCTCAGCCTCATCTGCCCATGGCACTGCTCGCACAGAGGCACAGAGACTGGGGCTGCTTGCTTGTCTTGCCCCCTCAAACTTCAAACGTAGCTTAGGTGGTCTGTGCAGGGCGCCTTCGGCAGCCCTGCTCCAAAAATGCGAACATCTGCAGATAGCTCGCAGGCAGAAAGAGCTAGCCTGGAAAGCTGTTGCTCAGCCTCATCTGGCCATGGCACTGCTCGCACAGAGGCACAGGGACTGGGGCTGCTTGCTTGTCTTGTCCCCTCAAACTTCAAACGTAGCTTAGGTGGTCTGTGCCGGGCGACTCCGGCAGTCCTGCTCCGAAAATGCGAACGTCTGCAGATAGCTCGCAGGCAGAAAGAGCTAGCCTGGAAAGCTGTTGCTCAGCCTCATCTGCCCATGGCACTGCTCGCACAGAGGCACAGAGACTGGGGCTGCTTGCTTGTCTTGTCCCCTCAAACTTCAAACGTAGCTTAGGTGGTCCGTGCCGGGCGCCTCCGGCAGCCCTGCTCCGAAAATGCGAACGTCTGCAGATAGCTCGCAGGCAGAAAGAGCTAGCCTGGAAAGCTGTTGCTCAGCCTCATCTGCCCATGGCACTGCTCACACAGAGGCACAGAGACTGGGGCTGCTTGCTTGTCTTGCCCCCTCAAACTTCAAACGTAGCTTAGGTGGTCCGTGCCGGGCGCCTCCGGCAGCCCTGCTCCGAAAATGCGAACGTCTGCAGATAGCTCGCAGGCAAAAAGAGCTAGCCTGGAAAGCTGTTGCTCAGCCTCATCTGCCCATGGCACTGCTCACACAGAGGCACAGAGACTGGGGCTGCTTGCTTGTCTTGCCCCCTCAAACTTCAAACGTAGCTTAGGTGGTCTGTGCCGGGCGCCTCCGGCAGCCCTGCTCCGAAAATGCGAACGTCTGCAGATAGCTCGCAGGCAGAAAGAGCTAGCCTGGAAAGCTGTTGCTCAGCCTCATCTGCCCATGGCACTGCTCGCACAGAGGCACAGAGACTGGGGCTGCTTGCTTGTCTTGCCCCCTCAAACTTCAAACGTAGCTTAGGTGGTCCGTGCCGGGCGCCTCCGGCAGCCCTGCTCCGAAAATGCGAACATCTGCAGATAGCTCGCAGGCAGAAAAAGCTAGCCTGGAAAACTGTTGCTCAGCCTCATCTGCCCATGGCACTGCTCGCACAGAGGCACAGAGACTGGGGCTGCTTGCTTGTCTTGCCCCCTCAAACTTCAAAGGTAGCTTAGGTGGTCCGTGCCGGGCGCCTCCGGCAGCCCTGCTCCGAAAATGCGAACATCTGCAGATAGCTCGCAGGCAGAAAGAGCTAGCCTGGAAAGCTGTTGCTCAGCCTCATCTGCCCATGGCACTGCTCGCACAGAGGCACAGAGACTGGGGCTGCTTGCTTGTCTTGCCCCCTCAAACTTCAAACGTAGCTTAGGTGGTCTGTGCCGGGCGCCTTCGGCAGCCCTGCTCCGAAAATTCGAACATCTGCAGATAGCTCGCAGGCAGAAAGAGCTAGCCTGGAAAGCTGTTGCTCAGCCTCATCTGCCCATGGCACTGCTCGCACAGAGGCACAGAGACTGGGGCTGCTTGCTTGTCTTGTCCCCTCAAACTTCAAACGTATCTTAGGTGGTCTGTGCCGGGCGCCTTCGGCAGCCCTGCTCCAAAAATGCGAACGTCTGTAGGTAGCTCGCAGGCAGAAAGAGCTAGCCTGGAAAGCTGTTGCTCAGCCTCATCTGCCCATGGCACTGCTCGCACAGAGGCACAGAGACTGGGGCTGCTTGCTTGTCTTGCCCCCTCAAACTTCAAACGTAGCTTAGGTGGTCTGTGCCGGGCGCCTCCGGCAGCCCTGCTCCGAAAATGCGAACGTCTGCAGATAGCACGCAGGCAGAAAGAGCTAGCCTGGAAAGCTGTTGCTCAGCCTCATCTGCCCATGGCACTGCTCGCACAGAGGCACAGAGACTGGGGCTGCTTGCTTGTCTTGCCCCCTCAAACTTCAAACGTAGATTAGGTGGTCCGTGCCAGGCTCTTCGGGCAGCCCTGCTCCGAAAATGCGAACGTCTGCAGATAGCTCGCAGGCAGAAAGAGCTAGCCTGGAAAGCTGTTGCTCAGCCTCATCTGCCCATGGCACTGCTCGCACAGAGGCACAGAGACTGGGGCTGCTTGCTTGTCTTGCCCCCTCAAACTTCAAACGTAGATTAGGTGGTCCGTGCCAGGCGCTTCGGGCAGCCCTGCTCCAAAAATGCGAACGTCTGCAGATAGCTCGCAGGCAGAAAGAGCTAGCCTGGAAAGCTGTTGCTCAGCCTCATCTGCCCATGGCACTGCTCGCACAGAGGCACAGAGACTGGGGCTGCTTGCTTGTCTTGCCCCCTCAAACTTCAAACGTAGCTTAGGTGGTCCGTGCCGGGCGCCTCCGGCAGCCCTGCTCCGAAAATGCGAACGTCTGCAGATAGCTCGCAGGCAGAAAGAGCTAGCCTGGAAAGCTGTTGCTCAGCCTCATCTGCCCATGGCACTGCTCGCACAGAGGCACAGAGACTGGGGCTGCTTGCTTGTCTTGTCCCCTCAAACTTCAAACGTAGCTTAGGTGGTCCGTGCTGGGTTCTTGCGGCAGCGCTGCTCCGAAAATGCGAACATCTACAGATAGCTCAAAGGCAGAAAGAGCTAGCCTGGAAAACTGTTGCTCAGCCTCATCTGCGCATGGCACTGCTCGCACAGAGGCACAGAGACTGGGGCTGCTTGCTTGTCTTGCCCCCTCAAACTTCAAACGTAGCTTAGGTGGTCTGTGCCGGGCGCCTCCGGCAGCCCTGCTCCGAAAATGCGAACGTCTGCAGATAGCACGCAGGCAGAAAGAGCTAGCCTGGAAAGCTGTTGCTCAGCCTCATCTGCCCATGGCACTGCTCGCACAGAGGCACAGAGACTGGGGCTGCTTGCTTGTCTTGCCCCCTCAAACTTCAAACGTAGATTAGGTGGTCCGTGCCAGGCGCTTCGGGCAGCCCTTCTCCGAAAATGCGAACGTCTGCAGATAGCTCGCAGGCAGAAAGAGCTAGCCTGGAAAGCTGTTGCTCAGCCTCATCTGCCCATGGCACTGCTCGCACAGAGGCACAGAGACTGGGGCTGCTTGCTTGTCTTGTCCTCTCAAACTTCAAACGTAGCTTAGGTGGTCCGTGCCGGGCGCCTCCGGCAGCCCTGCTCCGAAAATGCGAACGTCTGCAGATAGCTCGCAGGCAGAAAGAGCTAGCCTGGAAAACTGTTGCTCAGCCTCATCTGCCCATGGCACTGCTCGCACAGAGGCACAGAGACTGGGGCTGCTTGCTTGTCTTGCCCCCTCAAACTTCAAACGTAGCTTAGGTGGTCCGTGCCAGGCGCCTCCGGCAGCCCTGCTCTCAAAATGCGAACATCTGCAGATAGCTCGAAGGCAGAAAGAGCTAGCCTGGAAAGCTGTTGCTCAGCCTCATCTGCCCATGGCACTGCTCGCACAGAGGCACAGAGACTGGGGCTGCTTGCTTGTCTTGTCCAATCTAACTTCAAACGTAGCTTAGGTGGTCTGTGCCGGGCGCCTCCGGCAGCCCTGCTCCGAAAATGCGAACATATGCAGAGAGCTGGCAGGGAGAAAAAGCTAGTCTGGAAAGCTGTTGCTCAGCCTCATCTGCCCATGGCACTGCTCGCACAGAGGCACAGAGACTGGGGCTGCTTGCTTGTCTTGCCCCCTCAAACTTCAAAAGTAGCTTAGGTGGTCCGTGCTGGGTTCTTGCGGCAGCGCTGCTCCGAAAATGCGAACATCTGCAGATAGCTCGCAGGCAGAAAGAGCTACCCTGGAAAGCTGTTGCTCAGCCTCATCTGCCCATGGCACTGCTCGCACAGAGGCACAGAGACTGGGGCTGATTGCTTGTCTTGCCCCCTCAAACTTCAAAAGTAAATTAGGTGGTCCGTGCCGGGCGCTTCGGGCATCCCTGCTCCGAAAATGCGAACGTCTGCTGATAGCTCGCAGGCAGAAAGAGCTAGCCTGGAAAGCTGTTGCTCAGCCTCATCTGCCCATGGCACTGCTCGCACAGAGGCACAGAGACTGGGGCTGCTTGCTTGTCTTGTCCCCTCAAACTTCAAACGTAGCTTAGTTGGTCTGTGCCGGGCGCTTACGGCAGCCCTGCTCGGAAAATGCGAACGTCTGCAGATAGCTCGCAGGCAGAAAGAGCTAGCCTGGAAAGCTGTTGCTCAGCCTCATCTGCCCATGGCACTGCTCGCACAGAGGCACAGAGACTGGGGCTGCTTGCTTGTCTTGTCCCCTCAAACTTCAAACGTAGCTTAGGTGGTCCGTGCTGGATGCTTGCGGCAGCCCTGCTCCGAAAATGCGAACGTCTGCAGATAGCTCGCAGGCAGAAAGAGCTAGCCTGGAAAACTGTTGCTCAGCCTCATCTGCCCATGGCACTGCTCGCACAGAGGCACAGAGACTGGGGCTGCTTGCTTGTCTTGTCCCCTCAAACTTCAAACGTAGCTTAGGTGGTCTGTGCCGGGCGACTCCGGCAGCGCTGCTCCGAACATGTGAACGTCTGCAGATAGCTCGCAGGCAGAAAAAGCTAGCCTGGAAAGCTGTTGCTCAGCCTCATCTGCCCATGGCACTGCTCGCACAGAGGCACAGAGACTGGGGCTGCTTGCTTGTCTTGCCCCCTCAAACTTCAAACGTAGCTTAGGTGGTCCGTGCCCGGGCGCCTCCGGCAGCCCTGCTCCGAAAATGCGAACGTCTGCAGATAGCTCGCAGGCAGAAAGAGCTAGCCTGGAAAGCTGTTGCTCAGCCTCATCTGCCCATGGCACTGCTCGCACAGAGGCACAGAGACTGGGGCTGCTTGCTTGTCTTGTCCCCTCAAACTTCAAACGTAGCTTAGGTGGTCTGTGCCGGGCGCCTCCGGCAGCGCTGCTCCGAAAATGCGAACGTCTGCAGATAGCTCGCAGGCAGAAAGAGCTAGCCTGGAAAGCTGTTGCTCAGCCTCATCTGCCCATGGCACTGCTCGCACAGAGGCACAGAGACTGGGGCTGCTTGCTTGTCTTGTCCCCTCAAACTTCAAACGTAGCTTAGGTGGTCTGTGCCGGGCGACTCCGGCAGCGCTGCTCCGAAAATGCGAACGTCTGCAGATAGCTCGCAGGCAGAAACAGCTAGCCTGGAAAGCTGTTGCTCAGCCTCATCTGCCCATGGCACTGCTCGCACAGAGGCACAGAGACTGGGGCTGCTTGCTTGTCTTGTCCCCTCAAACTTCAAACGTAGCTTAGGTGGTCCGTGCCGGGCGCCTCCGGCAGCCCTGCTCCGAAAATGCGAACATATGCAGATAGCTCGCAGGCAGAAAGAGCTAGTCTGGAAAGCTGTTGCTCAGCCTCATCTGCCCATGGCACTGCTCGCACAGAGGCACAGAGACTGGGGCTGCTTGCTTGTCTTGCCCCCTCAAACTTCAAACGTAGCTTAGGTGGTCCGTGCCGGGCGCTTACGGCAGCCCTGCTCGGAAAATGCGAACGTCTGCAGATAGCTCGCAGGCAGAAAGAGCTAGCCTGGAAAGCTGTTGCTCAGCCTCATCTGCCCATGGCACTGCTCGCACAGAGGCACAGAGACTGGGGCTGCTTGCTTGTCTTGTCCCCTCAAACTTCAAACGTAGCTTAGGTGGTCCGTGCCGGGCGCCTCCGTCAGCCCTGCTCCGAAAATGCGAACGTCTGCAGATAGCTCGCAGGCAGAAAGAGCTAGCCTGAAAAACTCTTGCTCAGCCTCATCTGCCCATGGCACTGCTCGCACAGAGGCACAGAGACTGGGTCTGCTTGCTTGTCTTGCCCCCTCAAACTTCAAACGTAGCTTAGGTGGTCCGTGCCGGGCGCTTCCGGCAGCCCTGCTCCAAAAATGCGAACATCTGCAGATAGCTCGCAGGCAGAAAGAGCTAGCCTGGAAAGCTGTTGCTCAGCCTCATCTGCCCATGGCACTGCTCGCACAGAGGCACAGAGACTGGGGCTGCTTGATTGTCTTGCCCCCTCAAACTTTAAACGTAGATTAGGTGGTCCGTGCCAGGCGCTTCGGGCAGCCCTGCTCCGAAAATGCGAACGTCTGCAGATAGCTCGCAGGCAGAAAGAGCTAGCCTGGAAAGCTGTTGCTCAGCCTCATCTGCCCATGGCACTGCTCGCACAGAGGCACAGAGACTGGGGCTGCTTGCTTGTCTTGTCCCCTCAAACTTCAAACGTAGCTTAGGTGGTCCGTGCCGGGCGCTTACGGCAGCCCTGCTCGGAAAATGCGAACGTCTGCAGATAGCTCGCAGGCAGAAAGAGCTAGCCTGGAAAGCTGTTGCTCAGCCTCATCTGCCCATGGCACTGCTCGCACAGAGGCACAGAGACTGGGGCTGCTTGCTTGTCTTGTTCCCTCAAACTTCAAACGTAGCTTAGGTGGTCCGTGCTAGGTGCTTGCGGCAGCCCTGCTCCGAAAATGCGAACATCTGCAGATAGCTCGCAGCCAGAAAAAGCTAGCCTGGAAAACTGTTGCTCAGCCTCATCTGCCCATGGCACTGCTCGCACAGAGGCACAGAGACTGGGGCTGCTTGCTTGTCTTGCCCCCTCAAACTTCAAACGTAGCTTAGGTGGTCCGTGCCAGGCGCCTCCGGCAGCCCTGCTCCAAAAATTCGAACGTCTGCAGATAGCTCGCAGGCAGAAAGAGCTAGCCTGGAAAGCTGTTGCTCAGCCTCATCTGCCCATGGCACTGCTCGCACAGAGGCACAGAGACTGGGGCTGCTTGCTTGTCTTGCCCCCTCAAACTTCAAACGTAGCTTAGGTGGTCCGTGCCGGGCGCCTCCGGCAGCCCTGCTCCGAAAATGCGAACGTCTGCAGATAGCTCGCAGGCAGAAAGAGCTAGCCTGGAAAGCTGTTGCTCAGCCTCATCTGCCCATGGCACTGCTCACACAGAGGCACAGAGACTGGGGCTGCTTGCTTGTCTTGCCCCCTCAAACTTCAAACGTAGCTTAGGTAGTCCGTGCCGGGCGCCTCCGGCAGCCCTGCTCCGAAAATGCGAACATCTGCAGATAGCTCGCAGGCAGAAAGAGCTAGCCTGGAAAGCTGTTGCTCAGCCTCATCTGCCCATGGCACTGCTCGCACAGAGGCACAGAGACTGGGGCTGCTTGCTTGTCTTGCCCCCTCAAACTTCAAACGTAGCTTAGGTGGTCCGTGCCAGGCGCCTCCGGCAGCCCTGCTCCAAAAATTCGAACGTCTGCAGATAGCTCGCAGGCAGAAAGAGCTAGCCTGGAAAGCTGTTGCTCAGCCTCATCTGCCCATGGCACTGCTCGCACAGAGGCACAGAGACTGGGGCTGCTTGCTTGTCTTGCCCCCTCAAACTTCAAACGTAGCTTAGGTGGTCCGTGCCGGGCGCCTCCGGCAGCCCTGCTCCGAAAATGCGAACGTCTGCAGATAGCTCGCAGGCAGAAAGAGCTAGCCTGGAAAGCTGTTGCTCAGCCTCATCTGCCCATGGCACTGCTCACACAGAGGCACAGAGACTGGGGCTGCTTGCTTGTCTTGCCCCCTCAAACTTCAAACGTAGCTTAGGTGGTCCGTGCCGGGCGCCTCCGTCAGCCCTGCTCCGAAAATGCGAACGTCTGCAGATAGCTCGCAGGCAGAAAGAGCTAGCCTGGAAAGCTGTTGCTCAGCCTCATCTGCCCATGGCACTGCTCGCACAGAGGCACAGAGACTGGGGCTGCTTGCTTGTCTTGCCCCCTCAAACTTCAAACGTAGCTTAGGTGGTCTGTGCAGGGCGCCTTCGGCAGCCCTGCTCCAAAAATGCGAACATCTGCAGATAGCTCGCAGGCAGAAAGAGCTAGCCCGGAAAGCTGTTGCTCAGCCTCATCTGGCCATGGCACTGCTCGCACAGAGGCACAGGGACTGGGGCTGCTTGCTTGTCTTGTCCCCTCAAACTTCAAACGTAGCTTAGGTGGTCTGTGCCGGGCGACTCCGGCAGTCCTGCTCCGAAAATGCGAACGTCTGCAGATAGCTCGCAGGCAGAAAGAGCTAGCCTGGAAAGCTGTTGCTCAGCCTCATCTGCCCATGGCACTGCTCGCACAGAGGCACAGAGACTGGGGCTGCTTGCTTGTCTTGTCCCCTCAAACTTCAAACGTAGCTTAGGTGGTCCGTGCCGGGCGCCTCCGGCAGCCCTGCTCCGAAAATGCGAACGTCTGCAGATAGCTCGCAGGCAGAAAGAGCTAGCCTGGAAAGCTGTTGCTCAGCCTCATCTGCCCATGGCACTGCTCACACAGAGGCACAGAGACTGGGGCTGCTTGCTTGTCTTGCCCCCTCAAACTTCAAACGTAGCTTAGGTGGTCCGTGCCGGGCGCCTCCGGCAGCCCTGCTCCGAAAATGCGAACGTCTGCAGATAGCTCGCAGGCAGAAAGAGCTAGCCTGGAAAGCTGTTGCTCAGCATCATCTGCCCATGGCACTGCTCACACAGAGGCACAGAGACTGGGGCTGCTTGCTTGTCTTGCCCCCTCAAACTTCAAACGTAGCTTAGGTGGTCTGTGCCGGGCGCCTCCGGCAGCCCTGCTCCGAAAATGCGAACGTCTGCAGATAGCTCGCAGGCAGAAAGAGCTAGCCTGGAAAGCTGTTGCTCAGCCTCATCTGCCCATGGCACTGCTCGCACAGAGGCACAGAGACTGGGGCTGCTTGCTTGTCTTGCCCCCTCAAACTTCAAACGTAGCTTAGGTGGTCCGTGCTGGGCGCCTCCGGCAGCCCTGCTCCGAAAATGCGAACATCTGCAGATAGCTCGCAGGCAGAAAAAGCTAGCCTGGAAAACTGTTGCTCAGCCTCATCTGCCCATGGCACTGCTCGCACAGAGGCACAGAGACTGGGGCTGCTTGCTTGTCTTGCCCCCTCAAACTTCAAAGGTAGCTTAGGTGGTCCGTGCCGGGCGCCTCCGGCAGCCCTGCTCCGAAAATGCGAACATCTGCAGATAGCTCGCAGGCAGAAAGAGCTAGCCTGGAAAGCTGTTGCTCAGCCTCATCTGCCCATGGCACTGCTCGCACAGAGGCACAGAGACTGGGGCTGCTTGCTTGTCTTGCCCCCTCAAACTTCAAACGTAGCTTAGGTGGTCTGTGCCGGGCGCCTCCGGCAGCCCTGCTCCGAAAATTCGAACATCTGCAGATAGCTCGCAGGCAGAAAGAGCTAGCCTGGAAAGCTGTTGCTCAGCCTCATCTGCCCATGGCACTGCTCGCACAGAGGCACAGAGACTGGGGCTGCTTGCTTGTCTTGTCCCCTCAAACTTCAAACGTATCTTAGGTGGTCTGTGCCGGGCGCCTTCGGCAGCCCTGCTCCAAAAATGCGAACGTCTGTAGGTAGTTCGCAGGCAGAAAGAGCTAGCCTGGAAAGCTGTTGCTCAGCCTCATCTGCCCATGGCACTGCTCGCACAGAGGCACAGAGACTGGGGCTGCTTGCTTGTCTTGCCCCCTCAAACTTCAAACGTAGCTTAGGTGGTCTGTGCCGGGCGCCTCCGGCAGCCCTGCTCCGAAAATGCGAACGTCTGCAGATAGCACGCAGGCAGAAAGAGCTAGCCTGGAAAGCTGTTGCTCAGCCTCATCTGCCCATGGCACTGCTCGCACAGAGGCACAGAGACTGGGGCTGCTTGCTTGTCTTGCCCCCTCAAACTTCAAACGTAGATTAGGTGGTCCGTGCCAGGCTCTTCGGGCAGCCCTGCTCCGAAAATGCGAACGTCTGCAGATAGCTCGCAGGCAGAAAGAGCTAGCCTGGAAAGCTGTTGCTCAGCCTCATCTGCCCATGGCACTGCTCGCACAGAGGCACAGAGACTGGGGCTGCTTGCTTGTCTTGCCCCCTCAAACTTCAAACGTAGATTAGGTGGTCCGTGCCAGGCGCTTCGGGCAGCCCTGCTCCAAAAATGCGAACGTCTGCAGATAGCTCGCAGGCAGAAACAGCTAGCCTGGAAAGCTGTTGCTCAGCCTCATCTGCCCATGGCACTGCTCGCACAGAGGCACAGAGACTGGGGCTGCTTGCTTGTCTTGCCCCCTCAAACTTGAAAGGTAGCTTAGGTGGTCCGTGCCGGGCGCCTCCGGCAGCCCTGCTCGGAAAATGCGAACGTCTGCAGATAGCTCGCAGGCAGAAAGAGCTAGCCTGGAAAGCTGTTGCTCAGCCTCATCTGCCCATGGCACTGCTCGCACAGAGGCACAGAGACTGGGGCTGCTTGCTTGTCTTGCCCCCTCAAACTTCAAACGTAGCTTAGGTGGTCCGTGCCAGGCGCCTCCGGCAGCCCTGCTCTCAAAATGCGAACATCTGCAGATAGCTCGCAGGCAGAAAGAGCTAGCCTGGAAAACTGTTGCTCAGCCTCATCTGCCCATGGCACTGCTCGCACAGAGGCACAGAGACTGGGGCTGCTTGCTTGTCTTGTCCCCTCAAACTTCAAACGTAGCTTAGGTGGTCTGTGCCGGGCGACTCCGTCAGACCTGCTCTGAAAATGCGAACGTCTGCAGATAGCTCGCAGGCAGAAAGAGCTAGCCTGGAAAGCTGTTGCTCAGCCTCATCTGCCCATGGCACTGCTCGCACAGAGGCACAGAGACTGGGGCTGCTTGCTTGTCTTGCCCTCTCAAACTTCAAACGTAGCTTAGGTGGTCCGTGCCAGGCGCCTCCGGCAGCCCTGCTCTCAAAATGCGAACATCTGCAGATAGCTCGCAGGCAGAAAGAGCTAGCCTGGAAAACTGTTGCTCAGCCTCATCTGCCCATGGCACTGCTCGCACAGAGGCACAGAGACTGGGGCTGCTTGCTTGTCTTGCCCCCGCAAACTTCAAACGTATCTTAGGTGGTCCGTGCCGGGCGCCTCCGGCAGCCCTGCTCCGAAAATGCGAACGTCTGCAGATAGCTCGCAGGCAGAAAGAGCTAGCCTGGAAAGCTGTTGCTCAGCCTCATCTGCCCATGGCACTGCTCGCACAGAGGCACAGAGACTGGGGCTGCTTGCTTGTCTTGCCCCCTCAAACTTCAAACGTAGCTTAGGTGGTCCGTGCCGGGCGCCTCCGGCAGCCCTGCTCCGAAAATGCGAACGTCTGCAGATAGCTCGCAGGCAGAAAGAGCTAGCCTGGAAAGCTGTTGCTCAGCCTCATCTGCCCATGGCACTGCTCGCACAGAGGCACAGAGACTGGGGCTGCTTGCTTGTCTTGTCCCCTCAAACTTCAAACGTAGCTTAGGTGGTCCGTGCTGGGTTCTTGCGGCAGCGCTGCTCCGAAAATGCGAACATCTACAGATAGCTCAAAGGCAGAAAGAGCTAGCCTGGAAAACTGTTGCTCAGCCTCATCTGCGCATGGCACTGCTCGCACAGAGGCACAGAGACTGGGGCTGCTTGCTTGTCTTGCCCCCTCAAACTTCAAACGTAGCTTAGGTGGTCTGTGCCGGGCGCCTCCGGCAGCCCTGCTCCGAAAATGCGAACGTCTGCAGATAGCACGCAGGCAGAAAGAGCTAGCCTGGAAAGCTGTTGCTCAGCCTCATCTGCCCATGGCACTGCTCGCACAGAGGCACAGAGACTGGGGCTGCTTGCTTGTCTTGCCCCCTCAAACTTCAAACGTAGATTAGGTGGTCCGTGCCAGGCTCTTCGGGCAGCCCTGCTCCAAAAATGCGAACGTCTGCAGATAGCTCGCAGGCAGAAAGAGCTAGCCTGGAAAGCTGTTGCTCAGCCTCATCTGCCCATGGCACTGCTCGCACAGAGGCACAGAGACTGGGGCTGCTTGCTTGTCTTGCCCCCTCAAACTTCAAACGTAGATTAGGTGGTCCGTGCCAGGCGCTTCGGGCAGCCCTTCTCCGAAAATGCGAACGTCTGCAGATAGCTCGCAGGCAGAAAGAGCTAGCCTGGAAAGCTGTTGCTCAGCCTCATCTGCCCATGGCACTGCTCGCACAGAGGCACAGAGACTGGGGCTGCTTGCTTGTCTTGTCCTCTCAAACTTCAAACGTAGCTTAGGTGGTCCGTGCCGGGCGCCTCCGGCAGCCCTGCTCGGAAAATGCGAACGTCTGCAGATAGCTCGCAGGCAGAAAGAGCTAGCCTGGAAAGCTGTTGCTCAGCCTCATCTGCCCATGGCACTGCTCGCACAGAGGCACAGAGACTGGGGCTGCTTGCTTGTCTTGCCCCCTCAAACTTCAAACGTAGCTTAGGTGGTCCGTGCCAGGCGCCTCCGGCAGCCCTGCTCTCAAAATGCGAACATCTGCAGATAGCTCGAAGGCAGAAAGAGCTAGCCTGGAAAACTGTTGCTCAGCCTCATCTGCCCATGGCACTGCTCGCACAGAGGCACAGAGACTGGGGCTGCTTGCTTGTCTTGCCCCCTCAAACTTCAAACGTAGCTTAGGAGGTCCGTGCTGGGTTTTTCCTGCAGCGCTGCTCCGAAAATGCGAACATCTGCAGATAGCTCGCAGGCAGAAAGAGCTAGCCTGGAAAGCTGTTGCTCAGCCTCATCTGCCCATGGCACTGCTCGCACAGAGGCACAGAGACTGGGGCTGCTTGCTTGTCTTGCCCCCTCAAACTTCAAACGTAGCTTAGGTGGTCCGTGCCGGGCGCCTCCGGCATCCCTGGTCGGAAAATGCGAACGTCTGCAGATAGCTCGCAGGCAGAAAGAGCTAGCCTGGAAAGCTGTTGCTCAGCCTCATCTGCCCATGGCACTGCTCGCACAGAGGCACAGAGACTGGGGCTGCTTGCTTGTCTTGCCCCCTCAAACTTCAAACGTAGCTTAGGTGGTCCGTGCCGGGTTCTTGCGGCAGCGCTGCTCCGAAAATGCGAACATCTGCAGATAGCTCGAAGGCAGAAAGAGCTAGCCTGGAAAACTGTTGCTCAGCCTCATCTGCGCATGGCACTGCTCGCACAGAGGCACAGAGACTGGGGCTGCTTGCTTGTCTTGCCCCCTCAAACTTCAAACGTAGCTTAGGTGGTCCGTGCCGGGCGCCTCCGGCAGCCCTGTTCCGAAAATGCGAACGTCTGCAGATAGCTCGCAGGCAGAAAGAGCTAGCCTGGAAAGCTGTTGCTCAGCCTCATCTGCCCATGGCACTGCTCGCACAGAGGCACAGAGACTGGGGCTGCTTGCTTGTCTTGCCCTCTCAAACTTCAAACGTAGCTTAGGTGGTCCGTGCCGGGCGCCTCCGGCAGCCCTGCTCAGAAAATGCGAACGTCTGCAGATAGCTCGCAGGCAGAAAGAGCTAGCCTGGAAAGCTGTTGCTCAGCCTCATCTGCCCATGGCACTGCTCGCACAGAGGCACAGAGACTGGGGCTGCTTGCTTGTCTTGTCCCCTCAAACTTCAAACGTAGCTTAGGTGGTCTGTGCCGGGCGCCTCCGGCAGCCCTGCTCCGAAAATGCGAACGTCTGCAGATAGCTCGCAGGCAGAAAGAGCTAGCCTGGAAAGCTGTTGCTCAGCCTCATCTGGCCATGGCACTGCTCGCACAGAGGCACAGAGACTGGGGCTGCTTTCTTGTCTTGTCCCCTCAAACTTCAAACGTAGCTTAGATGGTCCGTGCCGGGCGCCTCAGGCAGCCCTGCTCCGAAAATTCGAACATATGCAGATAGCTGGCAGGGAGAAAAAGCTAGTCTGGAAAGATGTTGCTCAGCCTCATCTGCCCATGGCACTGCTCGCACAGAGGCACAGAGACTGGGGCTGCTTGATTGTCTTGCCCCCTCAAACTTCAAACGTAGCTTAGGTGGTCCGTGCCGGGCGCCTCCGGCAGCCCTGCTCCGAAAATGCGAACGTCTGCAGATAGCTCGCAGGCAGAAAGAGCTAGCCTGGAAAGCTGTTGCTCAGCCTCATCTGCCCATGGCACTGCTCGCACAGAGGCACAGAGACTGGGGCTGCTTGCTTGTCTTGTCCCCTCAAACTTCAAACGTAGCTTAGGTGGTCCGTGCCGGGCGCCTCCGGCAGCCCTGCTCCGAAAATGCGAACGTCTGCAGATAGCTCGCAGGCAGAAAGAGCTAGCCTGGAAAGCTGTTGCTCAGCCTCATCTGCCCATGGCACTGCTCGCACAGAGGCACAGAGACTGGGGCTGCTTGCTTGTCTTGTCCCCTCAAACTTCAAACGTAGCTTAGGTGGTCCGTGCCGGGCGCTTACGGCAGCCCTGCTCGGAAAATGCGAACGTCTGCAGATAGCTCGCAGGCAGAAAGAGCTAGCCTGGAAAGCTGTTGCTCAGCCTCATCTGCCCATGGCACTGCTCGCACAGAGGCACAGAGACTGGGGCTGCTTGCTTGTCTTGCCCCCTCAAACTTCAAACGTAGCTTAGGTGGTCCGTGCTGGGTTCTTGCGGCAGCGCTGCTCCGAAAATGCGAACATCTGCAGATAGCTCGAAGGCAGAAAGAGCTAGCCTGGAAAACTGTTGCTCAGCCTCATCTGCCCATGGCACTGCTCGCACAGAGGCACAGAGACTGGGTCTGCTTGCTTGTCTTGCCCCCTCAAACTTCAAACGTAGCTTAGGTGGTCCGTGCCGGGCGCCTCCGGCAGCCCTGCTCCGAAAATGCGAACGTCTGCAGATAGCTCGCAGGCAGAAAGAGCTAGCCTGGAAAGCTGTTGCTCAGCCTCATCTGCCCATGGCACTGCTCGCACAGAGGCACAGAGACTGGGGCTGCTTTCTTGTCTTGTCCCCTCAAACTTCAAACGTAGCTTAGGTGGTCCGTGCCGGGCGCCTCCGGCAGCCCTGCTCCGAAAATGCGAACATATGCGGATAGCTGGCAGGGAGAAAAAGCTAGTCTGGAAAGCTGTTGCTCAGCCTCATCTGCCCATGGCACTGCTCGCACAGAGGCACAGAGACTGGGGCTGCTTGCTTGTCTTGCCCCCTCAAACTTCAAACGTAGCTTAGGTGGTCCGTGACGGGCGCTTCGGGCATCCCTGCTCCGAAAATGCGAACGTCTGCAGATAGCTCGCAGGTAGAAAGAGCTAGCCTGGAAAGCTGTTGCTCAGCCTCATCTGCCCATGGCACTGCTCGCACAGAGGCACAGAGACTGGGGCTGCTTGCTTGTCTTGCCCCCTCAAACTTCAAACGTAGCTTAGGTGGTCCGTGCTGGGTTCTTGTGGCAGCCCTGCTCCGAAAATGCGAACATCTGCAGATAGCTCGCAGGCAGAAAGAGCTAGCCTGGAAAACTGTTGCTCAGCCTTATCTGCCCATGGCACTGCTCGCACAGAGGCACAGAGACTGGGGCTGCTTGCTTGTCTTGTCCCCTCAAACTTCAAACGTAGCTTAGGTGGTCCGTGCCGGGCGCCTCCGGCAGCCCTGTTCCGAAAATGCGAACGTCTGCAGATAGCTCGCAGCCAGAAAGAGCTAGCCTGGAAAGCTGTTGCTCAGCCTCATCTGCCCATGGCACTGCTCGCACAGAGGCACAGAGACTGGGGCTGCTTGCTTGTCTTGTCCCCTCAAACTTCAAACGTAGCTTAGGTGGTCCGTGCTGGGTTCTTGCGGCAGCGCTGCTCCTAAAATGCAAACATCTGCAGATAGCTCGCAGGCAGAAAGAGCTAGCCTGGAAAACTGTTGCTCAGCCTCATCTGCGCATGGCACTGCTCGCACAGAGGCACAGAGACTGGGGCTGCTTGCTTGTCTTGCCCCCTCAAACTTCAAACGTAGCTTAGGTGGTCCGTGCCGGGCGTCTCCGGCAGCCCTGCTCCGAAAATGCGAACGTCTGCAGATAGCTCGCAGGCAGAAAGAGCTAGCCTGGAAAGCTGTTGCTCAGCCTCATCTGCCCATGGCACTGCTCGCACAGAGGCACAGAGACTGGGGCTGCTTGCTTGTCTTGTCCCCTCAAACTTCAAACGTAGCTTAGGTGGTCTGTGCCAGGCTCTTCGGGCAGCCCTGCTCCGAAAATGCGAACGTCTGCAGATAGCTCGCAGGCAGAAAGAGCTAGCCTGGAAAGCTGTTGCTCAGCCTCATCTGCCCATGGCACTGCTCGCACAGAGGCACAGAGACTGGGGCTGCTTGCTTGTCTTGCCCCCTCAAACTTCAAACGTAGCTTAGGTGGTCCGTGCCGGGTTCTTGCGGCAGCGCTGCTCCGAAAATGCGAACATCTGCAGATAGCTCGAAGGCAGAAAGAGCTAGCCTGGAAAACTGTTGCTCAGCCTCATCTGCGCATGGCACTGCTCGCACAGAGGCACAGAGACTGGGGCTGCTTGCTTGTCTTGCCCCCTCAAACTTCAAACGTAGCTTAGGTGGTCCGTGCCGGGCGCCTCCGGCAGCCCTGTTCCGAAAATGCGAACGTCTGCAGATAGCTCGCAGGCAGAAAGAGCTAGCCTGGAAAGCTGTTGCTCAGCCTCATCTGCCCATGGCACTGCTCGCACAGAGGCACAGAGACTGGGGCTGCTTGCTTGTCTTGCCCCCTCAAACTTCAAACGTAGCTTAGGTGGTCCGTGCCGGGCGCCTCCGGCAGCCCTGCTCCGAAAATGCGAACGTCTGCAGATAGCTCGCAGGCAGAAAGAGCTAGCCTGGAAAGCTGTTGCTCAGCCTCATCTGCCCATGGCACTGCTCGCACAGAGGCACAGAGACTGGGGCTGCTTGCTTGTCTTGCCCCCTCAAACTTCAAACGTAGCTTAGGTGGTCCGTGCCGGGCGCCTCCGGCAGCCCTGTTCCGAAAATGCGAACGTCTGCAGATAGATCGCAGCCAGAAAGAGCTAGCCTGGAAAGCTGTTGCTCAGCCTCATCTGCCCATGGCACTGCTCGCACAGAGGCACAGAGACTGGGGCTGCTTGCTTGTCTTGCCCTCTCAAACTTCAAACGTAGCTTAGGTGGTCCGTGCCGGGCGCCTCCGGCAGCCCTGCTCCGAAAATGCGAACGTCTGCAGATAGCTCGCAGGCAGAAAGAGCTAGCCTGGAAAGCTGTTGCTCAGCCTCATCTGCCCATGGCACTGCTCGCACAGAGGCACAGAGACTGGGGCTGCTTTCTTGTCTTGTCCCCTCAAACTTCAAACGTAGCTTAGGTGGTCCGTGCCGGGCGCCTCCGGCAGCCCTGCTCCGAAAATGCGAACATATGCAGATAGCTGGCAGGGAGAAAAAGCTAGTCTGGAAAGCTGTTGCTCAGCCTCATCTGCCCATGGCACTGCTCGCACAGAGGCACAGAGACTGGGGCTGCTTGCTTGTCTTGCCCCCTCAAACTTCAAACGTAGCTTAGGTGGTCCGTGCCGGGCGCCTCCGGCAGCCCTGCTCCGAAAATGCGAACGTCTGCAGATAGCTCGCAGGCAGAAAGAGCTAGCCTGGAAAGCTGTTGCTCAGCCTCATCTGGCCATGGCACTGCTCGCACAGAGGCACAGAGACTGGGGCTGCTTGCTTGTCTTGTCCCCTCAAACTTCAAACGTAGCTTAGGTGGTCCGTGCCGGGCGCCTCCGGCAGCCCTGCTCCGAAAATGCGAACGTCTGCAGATAGCTCGCAGGCAGAAAGAGCTAGCCTGGAAAGATGTTGCTCAGCCTCATCTGCCCATGGCACTGCTGGCACAGAGGCACAGAGACTGGGGCTGCTTGCTTGTCTTGTCCCCTCAAACTTCAAACGTAGCTTAGGTGGTCCGTGCCGGGCGCTTACGGCAGCCCTGCTCGGAAAATGCGAACGTCTGCAGATAGCTCGCAGGCAGAAAGAGCTAGCCTGGAAAGCTGTTGCTCAGCCTCATCTGCCCATGGCACTGCTCGCACAGAGGCACAGAGACTGGGGCTGCTTGCTTGTCTTGCCCCCTCAAACTTCAAACGTAGCTTAGGTGGTCCGTGCTGGGTTCTTGCGGCAGCGCTGCTCCGAAAATGCGAACATCTGCAGATAGCTCGAAGGCAGAAAGAGCTAGCCTGGAAAACTGTTGCTCAGCCTCATCTGCGCATGGCACTGCTCGCACAGAGGCACAGAGACTGGGGCTGCTTGCTTGTCTTGCCCCCTCAAACTTCAAACGTAGCTTAGGTGGTCCGTGCCGGGCGCCTCCGGCAGCCCTGCTCCAAAAATGCGAACGTCTGCAGATAGCTCGCAGGCAGAAAGAGCTAGCCTGGAAAGCTGTTGCTCAGCCTCATCTGCCCATGGCACTGCTCGCACAGAGGCACAGAGACTGGGGCTGCTTTCTTGTCTTGTCCCCTCAAACTTCAAACGTAGCTTAGGTGGTCCGTGCCGGGCGCCTCCGGCAGCCCTGCTCCGAAAATGCGAACATATGCGGATAGCTGGCAGGGAGAAAAAGCTAGTCTGGAAAGCTGTTGCTCAGCCTCATCTGCCCATGGCACTGCTCGCACAGAGGCACAGAGACTGGGGCTGCTTGCTTGTCTTGCCCCCTCAAACTTCAAACGTAGCTTAGGTGGTCCGTGACGGGCGCTTCGGGCATCCCTGCTCCGAAAATGCGAACGTCTGCAGATAGCTCGCAGGTAGAAAGAGCTAGCCTGGAAAGCTGTTGCTCAGCCTCATCTGCCCATGGCACTGCTCGCACAGAGGCACAGAGACTGGGGCTGCTTGCTTGTCTTGCCCCCTCAAACTTCAAACGTAGCTTAGGTGGTCCGTGCTGGGTTCTTGTGGCAGCCCTGCTCCGAAAATGCGAACATCTGCAGATAGCTCGCAGGCAGAAAGAGCTAGCCTGGAAAACTGTTGCTCAGCCTTATCTGCCCATGGCACTGCTCGCACAGAGGCACAGAGACTGGGGCTGCTTGCTTGTCTTGTCCCCTCAAACTTCAAACGTAGCTTAGGTGGTCCGTGCCAGGCGCCTCCGGCAGCCCTGTTCCGAAAATGCGAACGTCTGCAGATAGCTCGCAGCCAGAAAGAGCTAGCCTGGAAAGCTGTTGCTCAGCCTCATCTGCCCATGGCACTGCTCGCACAGAGGCACAGAGACTGGGGCTGCTTGCTTGTCTTGTCCCCTCAAACTTCAAACGTAGCTTAGGTGGTCCGTGCTGGGTTCTTGCGGCAGCGCTGCTCCTAAAATGCAAACATCTGCAGATAGCTCGCAGGCAGAAAGAGCTAGCCTGGAAAACTGTTGCTCAGCCTCATCTGCGCATGGCACTGCTCGCACAGAGGCACAGAGACTGGGGCTGCTTGCTTGTCTTGCCCCCTCAAACTTCAAACGTAGCTTAGGTGGTCCGTGCCGGGCGTCTCCGGCAGCCCTGCTCCGAAAATGCGAACGTCTGCAGATAGCTCGCAGGCAGAAAGAGCTAGCCTGGAAAGCTGTTGCTCAGCCTCATCTGCCCATGGCACTGCTCGCACAGAGGCACAGAGACTGGGGCTGCTTGCTTGTCTTGTCCCCTCAAACTTCAAACGTAGCTTAGGTGGTCTGTGCCAGGCTCTTCGGGCAGCCCTGCTCCGAAAATGCGAACGTCTGCAGATAGCTCGCAGGCAGAAAGAGCTAGCCTGGAAAGCTGTTGCTCAGCCTCATCTGCCCATGGCACTGCTCGCACAGAGGCACAGAGACTGGGGCTGCTTGCTTGTCTTGCCCCCTCAAACTTCAAACGTAGCTTAGGTGGTCCGTGCCGGGTTCTTGCGGCAGCGCTGCTCCGAAAATGCGAACATCTGCAGATAGCTCGAAGGCAGAAAGAGCTAGCCTGGAAAACTGTTGCTCAGCCTCATCTGCGCATGGCACTGCTCGCACAGAGGCACAGAGACTGGGGCTGCTTGCTTGTCTTGCCCCCTCAAACTTCAAACGTAGCTTAGGTGGTCCGTGCCGGGCGCCTCCGGCAGCCCTGTTCCGAAAATGCGAACGTCTGCAGATAGCTCGCAGGCAGAAAGAGCTAGCCTGGAAAGCTGTTGCTCAGCCTCATCTGCCCATGGCACTGCTCGCACAGAGGCACAGAGACTGGGGCTGCTTGCTTGTCTTGCCCCCTCAAACTTCAAACGTAGCTTAGGTGGTCCGTGCCGGGCGCCTCCGGCAGCCCTGCTCCGAAAATGCGAACGTCTGCAGATAGCTCGCAGGCAGAAAGAGCTAGCCTGGAAAGCTGTTGCTCAGCCTCATCTGCCCATGGCACTGCTCGCACAGAGGCACAGAGACTGGGGCTGCTTGCTTGTCTTGCCCCCTCAAACTTCAAACGTAGCTTAGGTGGTCCGTGCCGGGCGCCTCCGGCAGCCCTGTTCCGAAAATGCGAACGTCTGCAGATAGATCGCAGCCAGAAAGAGCTAGCCTGGAAAGCTGTTGCTCAGCCTCATCTGCCCATGGCACTGCTCGCACAGAGGCACAGAGACTGGGGCTGCTTGCTTGTCTTGCCCTCTCAAACTTCAAACGTAGCTTAGGTGGTCCGTGCCGGGCGCCTCCGGCAGCCCTGCTCCGAAAATGCGAACGTCTGCAGATAGCTCGCAGGCAGAAAGAGCTAGCCTGGAAAGCTGTTGCTCAGCCTCATCTGCCCATGGCACTGCTCGCACAGAGGCACAGAGACTGGGGCTGCTTTCTTGTCTTGTCCCCTCAAACTTCAAACGTAGCTTAGGTGGTCCGTGCCGGGCGCCTCCGGCAGCCCTGCTCCGAAAATGCGAACATATGCAGATAGCTGGCAGGGAGAAAAAGCTAGTCTGGAAAGCTGTTGCTCAGCCTCATCTGCCCATGGCACTGCTCGCACAGAGGCACAGAGACTGGGGCTGCTTGCTTGTCTTGCCCCCTCAAACTTCAAACGTAGCTTAGGTGGTCCGTGCCGGGCGCCTCCGGCAGCCCTGCTCCGAAAATGCGAACGTCTGCAGATAGCTCGCAGGCAGAAAGAGCTAGCCTGGAAAGCTGTTGCTCAGCCTCATCTGGCCATGGCACTGCTCGCACAGAGGCACAGAGACTGGGGCTGCTTGCTTGTCTTGTCCCCTCAAACTTCAAACGTAGCTTAGGTGGTCCGTGCCGGGCGCCTCCGGCAGCCCTGCTCCGAAAATGCGAACGTCTGCAGATAGCTCGCAGGCAGAAAGAGCTAGCCTGGAAAGATGTTGCTCAGCCTCATCTGCCCATGGCACTGCTGGCACAGAGGCACAGAGACTGGGGCTGCTTGCTTGTCTTGTCCCCTCAAACTTCAAACGTAGCTTAGGTGGTCCGTGCCGGGCGCTTACGGCAGCCCTGCTCGGAAAATGCGAACGTCTGCAGATAGCTCGCAGGCAGAAAGAGCTAGCCTGGAAAGCTGTTGCTCAGCCTCATCTGCCCATGGCACTGCTCGCACAGAGGCACAGAGACTGGGGCTGCTTGCTTGTCTTGCCCCCTCAAACTTCAAACGTAGCTTAGGTGGTCCGTGCTGGGTTCTTGCGGCAGCGCTGCTCCGAAAATGCGAACATCTGCAGATAGCTCGAAGGCAGAAAGAGCTAGCCTGGAAAACTGTTGCTCAGCCTCATCTGCGCATGGCACTGCTCGCACAGAGGCACAGAGACTGGGGCTGCTTGCTTGTCTTGCCCCCTCAAACTTCAAACGTAGCTTAGGTGGTCCGTGCCGGGCGCCTCCGGCAGCCCTGCTCCAAAAATGCGAACGTCTGCAGATAGCTCGCAGGCAGAAAGAGCTAGCCTGGAAAGCTGTTGCTCAGCCTCATCTGCCCATGGCACTGCTCGCACAGAGGCACAGAGACTGGGGCTGCTTGCTTGTCTTGTCCCCTCAAACTTCAAACGTAGCTTAGGTGGTCCGTGCCGGGCGCCTCCGGCAGCCCTGCTCCGAAAATGCGAACATATGCAGATAGCTGGCAGGGAGAAAAAGCTAGTCTGGAAAGCTGTTGCTCAGCCTCATCTGCCCATGGCACTGCTCGCACAGAGGCACAGAGACTGGGGCTGCTTGCTTGTCTTGCCCCCTCAAACTTCAAACGTAGCTTAGGTGGTCCGTGACGGGCGCTTCGGGCATCCCTGCTCCGAAAATGCGAACGTCTGCAGATAGCTCGCAGGTAGAAAGAGCTAGCCTGGAAAGCTGTTGCTCAGCCTCATCTGCCCATGGCACTGCTCGCACAGAGGCACAGAGACTGGGGCTGCTTGCTTGTCTTGTCCCCTCAAACTTCAAACGTAGCTTAGGTGGTCCGTGCTGGGTTCTTGTGGCAGCCCTGCTCCGAAAATGCGAACATCTGCAGATAGCTCGCAGGCAGAAAGAGCTAGCCTGGAAAACTGTTGCTCAGCCTTATCTGCGCATGGCACTGCTCGCACAGAGGCACAGAGACTGGGGCTGCTTGCTTGTCTTGCCCCCTCAAACTTCAAACGTAGCTTAGGTGGTCCGTGCCGGGCGCCTCCGGCAGCCCTGTTCCGAAAATGCGAACGTCTGCAGATAGCTCGCAGCCAGAAAGAGCTAGCCTGGAAAGCTGTTGCTCAGCCTCATCTGCCCATGGCACTGCTCGCACAGAGGCACAGAGACTGGGGCTGCTTGCTTGTCTTGTCCCCTCAAACTTCAAACGTAGCTTAGGTGGTCCGTGCTGGGTTCTTGCGGCAGCGCTGCTCCTAAAATGCAAACATCTGCAGGTAGCTCGCAGGCAGAAAGAGCTAGCCTGGAAAACTGTTGCTCAGCCTCATCTGCGCATGGCACTGCTCGCACAGAGGCACAGAGACTGGGGCTGCTTGCTTGTCTTGCCCCCTCAAACTTCAAACGTAGCTTAGGTGGTCCGTGCCGGGCGCTTACGGCAGCCCTGCTCCGAAAATGCGAACGTCTGCAGATAGCTCGCAGGCAGAAAGAGCTAGCCTGGAAAGCTGTTGCTCAGCCTCATCTGCCCATGGCACTGCTCGCACAGAGGCACAGAGACTGGGGCTGCTTGCTTGTCTTGCCCCCTCAAACTTCAAACGTAGCTTAGGTGGTCCGTGCCGGGCGCCTCCGGCAGCCCTGCTCTCAAAATGCGAACATCTGCAGATAGCTCGCAGGCAGAAAGAGCTAGCCTGGAAAACTGTTGCTCAGCCTCATCTGCCCATGGCACTGCTTGCACAGAGGCACAGAGACTGGGGCTGCTTGCTTGTCTTGCCCCCTCAAACTTCAAACGTAGCTTAGGTGGTCCGTGCCGGGCGCCTCCGGCAGCCCTGCTCCGAAAATGCGAACGTCTGCAGATAGCTCGCAGGCAGAAAGAGCTAGCCTGGAAAGCTGTTGCTCAGCCTCATCTGCCCATGGCACTGCTCGCACAGAGGCACAGAGACTGGGGCTGGTTGCTTGTCTTGTCCCCTCAAACTTCAAACGTAGCTTAGGTGGTCTGTGCCAGGCTCTTCGGGCAGCCCTGCTCCGAAAATGCGAACGTCTGCAGATAGCTCGCAGGCAGAAAGAGCTAGCCTGGAAAGCTGTTGCTCAGCCTCATCTTCCCATGGCACTGCTCGCACAGAGGCACAGAGACTGGGGCTGCTTGCTTGTCTTGCCCCCTCAAACTTCAAACGTAGCTTAGGTGGTCCGTGCCGGGTTCTTGCGGCAGCGCTGCTCCGCAAATGCGAACATCTGCAGATAGCTCGAAGGCAGAAAGAGCTAGCCTGGAAAACTGTTGCTCAGCCTCATCTGCGCATGGCACTGCTCGCACAGAGGCACAGAGACTGGGGCTGCTTGCTTGTCTTGTCCCCTCAAACTTCAAACGTAGCTTAGGTGGTCCGTGCTGGGCGCCTCCGGCAGCCCTGTTCCGAAAATGCGAACGTCTGCAGATAGCTCGCAGGCAGAAAGAGCTAGCCTGGAAAGCTGTTGCTCAGCCTCATCTGCCCATGGCACTGCTCGCACAGAGGCACAGAGACTGGGGCTGCTTGCTTGTCTTGCCCTCTCAAACTTCAAACGTAGCTTAGGTGGTCCGTGCCGGGCGCCTCCGGCAGCCCTGCTCGGAAAATGCGAACGTCTGCAGATAGCTCGCAGGCAGAAAGAGCTAGCCTGGAAAGCTGTTGCTCAGCCTCATCTGCCCATGGCACTGCTCGCACAGAGGCACAGAGACTGGGGCTGCTTGCTTGTCTTGCCCCCTCAAACTTCAAACGTAGCTTAGGTGGTCCGTGCCGGGCGCCTCCGGCAGCCCTGCTCCGAAAATGCGAACGTCTGCAGATAGCTCGCAGCCAGAAAGAGCTAGCCTGGAAAGCTGTTGCTCAGCCTCATCTGCCCATGGCACTGCTCGCACAGAGGCACAGAGACTGGGGCTGCTTGCTTGTCTTGCCCTCTCAAACTTCAAACGTAGCTTAGGTGGTCCGTGCCGGGCGCCTCCGGCAGCCCTGCTCCGAAAATGCGAACGTCTGCAGATAGCTCGCAGGCAGAAAGAGCTAGCCTGGAAAGCTGTTGCTCAGCCTCATCTGCCCATGGCACTGCTCGCACAGAGGCACAGAGACTGGGGCTGCTTTCTTGTCTTGTCCCCTCAAACTTCAAACGTAGCTTAGGTGGTCCGTGCCGGGCGCCTCCGGCAGCCCTGCTCCGAAAATGCGAACATATGCAGATAGCTGGCAGGGAGAAAAAGCTAGTCTGGAAAGCTGTTGCTCAGCCTCATCTGCCCATGGCACTGCTCGCACAGAGGCACAGAGACTGGGGCTGCTTGCTTGTCTTGCCCCCTCAAACTTCAAACGTAGCTTAGGTGGTCCGTGCCAGGCGCCTCCGGCAGCCCTGCTCCGAAAATGCGAACGTCTGCAGATAGCTCGCAGGCAGAAAGAGCTAGCCTGGAAAACTGTTGCTCAGCCTCATCTGCGCATGGCACTGCTCGCACAGAGGCACAGAGACTGGGGCTGCTTGCTTGTCTTGCCCCCTCAAACTTCAAACGTAGCTTAGGTGGTCCGTGCCGGGCGTCTCCGGCAGCCCTGCTCCGAAAATGCGAACGTCTGCAGATAGCTCGCAGGCAGAAAGAGCTAGCCTGGAAAGCTGTTGCTCAGCCTCATCTGCCCATGGCACTGCTCGCACAGAGGCACAGAGACTGGGGCTGCTTGCTTGTCTTGCCCCCTCAAACTTCAAACGTAGCTTAGGTGGTCCGTGCCGGGCGCCTCCGGCAGCCCTGCTCTCAAAATGCGAACATCTGCAGATAGCTCGCAGGCAGAAAGAGCTAGCCTGGAAAACTGTTGCTCAGCCTCATCTGCCCATGGCACTGCTCGCACAGAGGCACAGAGACTGGGGCTGCTTGCTTGTCTTGCCCCCTCAAACTTCAAAGGTAGCTTAGGTGGTCCGTGCCGGGCGCCTCCGGCAGCCCTGCTCCGAAAATGCGAACGTCTGCAGATAGCTCGCAGGCAGAAAGAGCTAGCCTGGAAAGCTGTTGCTCAGCCTCATCTGCCCATGGCACTGCTCGCACAGAGGCACAGAGACTGGGGCTGCTTGCTTGTCTTGCCCCCTCAAACTTCAAACGTAGCTTAGGTGGTCCGTGCCGGGTTCTTGCGGCAGCGCTGCTCCGAAAATGCGAACATCTGCAGATAGCTCGAAGGCAGAAAGAGCTAGCCTGGAAAACTGTTGCTCAGCCTCATCTGCGCATGGCACTGCTCGCACAGAGGCACAGAGACTGGGGCTGCTTGCTTGTCTTGTCCCCTCAAACTTCAAACGTAGCTTAGGTGGTCCGTGCTGGGCGCCTCCGGCAGCCCTGTTCCGAAAATGCGAACGTCTGCAGATAGCTCGCAGGCAGAAAGAGCTAGCCTGGAAAGCTGTTGCTCAGCCTCATCTGCCCATGGCACTGCTCGCACAGAGGCACAGAGACTGGGGCTGCTTGCTTGTCTTGCCCTCTCAAACTTCAAACGTAGCTTAGGTGGTCCGTGCCGGGCGCCTCCGGCAGCCCTGCTCCGAAAATGCGAACGTCTGCAGATAGCTCGCAGGCAGAAAGAGCTAGCCTGGAAAGCTGTTGCTCAGCCTCATCTGCCCATGGCACTGCTCGCAAAGAGGCACAGAGACTGGGGCTGGTTGCTTGTCTTGTCCCCTCAAACTTCAAACGTAGCTTAGGTGGTCTGTGCCAGGCTCTTCGGGCAGCCCTGCTCCGAAAATGCGAACGTCTGCAGATAGCTCGCAGGCAGAAAGAGCTAGCCTGGAAAGCTGTTGCTCAGCCTCATCTTCCCATGGCACTGCTCGCACAGAGGCACAGAGACTGGGGCTGCTTGCTTGTCTTGCCCCCTCAAACTTCAAACGTAGCTTAGGTGGTCCGTGCCGGGTTCTTGCGGCAGCGCTGCTCCGCAAATGCGAACATCTGCAGATAGCTCGCAGGCAGAAAGAGCTAGCCTGGAAAACTGTTGCTCAGCCTCATCTGCGCATGGCACTGCTCGCACAGAGGCACAGAGACTGGGGCTGCTTGCTTGTCTTGTCCCCTCAAACTTCAAACGTAGCTTAGGTGGTCCGTGCTGGGCGCCTCCGGCAGCCCTGTTCCGAAAATGCGAACGTCTGCAGATAGCTCGCAGGCAGAAAGAGCTAGCCTGGAAAGCTGTTGCTCAGCCTCATCTGCCCATGGCACTGCTCGCACAGAGGCACAGAGACTGGGGCTGCTTTCTTGTCTTGTCCCCTCAAACTTCAAACGTAGCTTAGGTGGTCCGTGCCGGGCGCCTCCGGCAGCCCTGCTCCGAAAATGCGAACATATGCAGATAGCTGGCAGGGAGAAAAAGCTAGTCTGGAAAGCTGTTGCTCAGCCTCATCTGCCCATGGCACTGCTCGCACAGAGGCACAGAGACTGGGGCTGCTTGCTTTTCTTGCCCCCTCAAACTTCAAACGTAGCTTAGGTTGTCCGTGCCGGGCGCCTCCGGCAGCCCTGCTCCGAAAATGCGAACGTCTGCAGATAGCTCGCAGGCAGAAAGAGCTAGCCTGGAAAGCTGTTGCTCAGCCTCATCTGCCCATGGCACTGCTCGCACAGAGGCACAGAGACTGGGGCTGCTTGCTTGTCTTGTCCCCTCAAACTTCAAACGTAGCTTAGGTGGTCCGTGCCGGGCGCCTCCGGCAGCCCTGCTCCGAAAATGCGAACGTCTGCAGATAGCTCGCAGGCAGAAAGAGCTAGCCTGGAAAGCTGTTGCTCAGCCTCATCTGCCCATGGCACTGCTGGCACAGAGGCACAGAGACTGGGGCTGCTTGCTTGTCTTGTCCCCTCAAACTTCAAACGTAGCTTAGGTGGTCCGTGCTGGGTTCTTGCGGCAGCGCTGCTCCGAAAATGCGAACATCTGCAGATAGCTCGAAGGCAGAAAGAGCTAGCCTGGAAAACTGTTGCTCAGCCTCATCTGCGCATGGCACTGCTCGCACAGAGGCACAGAGACTGGGTCTGCTTGCTTGTCTTGCCCCCTCAAACTTCAAACGTATCTTAGGTGGTCTGTACCGGGCGACTCCGTCAGCCCTGCTTTGAAAATGCGAACGTCTGCAGATAGCTCGCAGGCAGAAAGAGCTAGCCTGGAAAACTGTTGCTCAGCCTCATCTGCCCATGGCACTGCTCGCACAGAGGCACAGAGACTGGGGCTGCTTGCTTGTCTTGCCCCCTCAAACTTCAAACGTAGCTTAGGTGGTCCGTGCCGGGCGCCTCCGGCAGCCCTGTTCCGAAAATGCGAACGTCTGCAGATAGCTCGCAGCCAGAAAGAGCTAGCCTGGAAAGCTGTTGCTCAGCCTCATCTGCCCATGGCACTGCTCGCACAGAGGCACAGAGACTGGGGCTGCTTGCTTGTCTTGTCCCCTCAAACTTCAAACGTAGCTTAGGTGGTCCGTGCTGGGTTCTTGCGGCAGCGCTGCTCCTAAAATGCAAACATCTGCAGATAGCTCGCAGGCAGAAAGAGCTAGCCTGGAAAACTGTTGCTCAGCCTCATCTGCGCATGGCACTGCTCGCACAGAGGCACAGAGACTGGGGCTGCTTGCTTGTCTTGCCCCCTCAAACTTCAAACGTAGCTTAGGTGGTCCGTGCCGGGCGTCTCCGGCAGCCCTGCTCCGAAAATGCGAACGTCTGCAGATAGCTCGCAGGCAGAAAGAGCTAGCCTGGAAAGCTGTTGCTCAGCCTCATCTGCCCATGGCACTGCTCGCACAGAGGCACAGAGACTGGGGCTGCTTGCTTGTCTTGCCCCCTCAAACTTCAAACGTAGCTTAGGTGGTCCGTGCCGGGCGCCTCCGGCAGCCCTGCTCTCAAAATGCGAACATCTGCAGATAGCTCGCAGGCAGAAAGAGCTAGCCTGGAAAACTGTTGCTCAGCCTCATCTGCCCATGGCACTGCTCGCACAGAGGCACAGAGACTGGGGCTGCTTGCTTGTCTTGCCCCCTCAAACTTCAAACGTAGCTTAGGTGGTCCGTGCCGGGCGCCTCCGGCAGCCCTGCTCCGAAAATGCGAACGTCTGCAGATAGCTCGCAGGCAGAAAGAGCTAGCCTGGAAAGCTGTTGCTCAGCCTCATCTGCCCATGGCACTGCTCGCACAGAGGCACAGAGACTGGGGCTGCTTGCTTGTCTTGCCCCCTCAAACTTCAAACGTAGCTTAGGTGGTCCGTGCCGGGTTCTTGCGGCAGCGCTGCTCCGAAAATGCGAACATCTGCAGATAGCTCGAAGGCAGAAAGAGCTAGCCTGGAAAACTGTTGCTCAGCCTCATCTGCCCATGGCACTGCTCGCACAGAGGCACAGAGACTGGGGCTGCTTGCTTGTCTTGTCCCCTCAAACTTCAAACGTAGCTTAGGTGGTCCGTGCTGGGCGCCTCCGGCAGCCCTGTTCCGAAAATGCGAACGTCTGCAGATAGCTCGCAGGCAGAAAGAGCTAGCCTGGAAAGCTGTTGCTCAGCCTCATCTGCCCATGGCACTGCTCGCACAGAGGCACAGAGACTGGGGCTGCTTGCTTGTCTTGCCCTCTCAAACTTCAAACGTAGCTTAGGTGGTCCGTGCCGGGCGCCTCCGGCAGCCCTGCTCCGAAAATGCGAACGTCTGCAGATAGCTCGCAGGCAGAAAGAGCTAGCCTGGAAAGCTGTTGCTCAGCCTCATCTGCCCATGGCACTGCTCGCACAGAGGCACAGAGACTGGGGCTGCTTGCTTGTCTTGTCCCCTCAAACTTCAAACGTAGCTTAGGTGGTCCGTGCCGGGCGCCTCCGGCAGCCCTGCTCCGAAAATGCGAACGTCTGCAGATAGCTCGCAGGCAGAAAGAGCTAGCCTGGAAAGCTGTTGCTCAGCCTCATCTGCCCATGGCACTGCTGGCACAGAGGCACAGAGACTGGGGCTGCTTGCTTGTCTTGTCCCCTCAAACTTCAAACGTAGCTTAGGTGGTCCGTGCCGGGCGCTTACGGCAGCCCTGCTCGGAAAATGCGAACGTCTGCAGATAGCTCGCAGGCAGAAAGAGCTAGCCTGGAAAGCTGTTGCTCAGCCTCATCTGCCCATGGCACTGCTCGCACAGAGGCACAGAGACTGGGGCTGCTTGCTTGTCTTGCCCCCTCAAACTTCAAACGTAGCTTAGGTGGTCCGTGCTGGGTTCTTGCGGCAGCGCTGCTCCGAAAATGCGAACATCTGCAGATAGCTCGAAGGCAGAAAGAGCTAGCCTGGAAAACTGTTGCTCAGCCTCATCTGCCCATGGCACTGCTCGCACAGAGGCACAGAGACTGGGGCTGCTTGCTTGTCTTGCCCCCTCAAACTTCAAACGTAGCTTAGGTGGTCCGTGCCGGGCGCCTCCGGCAGCCCTGCTCCAAAAATGCGAACGTCTGCAGATAGCTCGCAGGCAGAAAGAGCTAGCCTGGAAAGCTGTTGCTCAGCCTCATCTGCCCATGGCACTGCTCGCACAGAGGCACAGAGACTGGGGCTGCTTGCTTGTCTTGTCCCCTCAAACTTCAAACGTAGCTTAGGTGGTCCGTGCCGGGCGCCTCCGGCAGCCCTGCTCCGAAAATGCGAACATATGCAGATAGCTGGCAGGGAGAAAAAGCTAGTCTGGAAAGCTGTTGCTCAGCCTCATCTGCCCATGGCACTGCTCGCACAGAGGCACAGAGACTGGGGCTGCTTGCTTGTCTTGCCCCCTCAAACTTCAAACGTAGATTAGGTGGTCCGTGACGGGCGCTTCGGGCATCCCTGCTCCGAAAATGCGAACGTCTGCAGATAGCTCGCAGGTAGAAAGAGCTAGCCTGGAAAGCTGTTGCTCAGCCTCATCTGCCCATGGCACTGCTCGCACAGAGGCACAGAGACTGGGGCTGCTTGCTTGTCTTGTCCCCTCAAACTTCAAACGTAGCTTAGGTGGTCCGTGCTGGGTTCTTGTGGCAGCCCTGCTCCGAAAATGCGAACATCTGCAGATAGCTCGCAGGCAGAAAGAGCTAGCCTGGAAAGCTGTTGCTCAGCCTTATCTGCCCATGGCACTGCTCGCACAGAGGCACAGAGACTGGGGCTGCTTGCTTGTCTTGCCCCCTCAAACTTCAAAAGTAGCTTAGGTGGTCCGTGCCGGGCGCCTCCGGCAGCCCTGTTCCGAAAATGCGAACGTCTGCAGATAGCTCGCAGCCAGAAAGAGCTAGCCTGGAAAGCTGTTGCTCAGCCTCATCTGCCCATGGCACTGCTCGCACAGAGGCACAGAGACTGGGGCTGCTTGCTTGTCTTGTCCCCTCAAACTTCAAACGTAGATTAGGTGGTCCGTGCCGGGCGCTTACGGCAGCCCTGCTCGGAAAATGCGAACGTCTGCAGATAGCTCGCAGGCAGAAAGAGCTAGCCTGGAAAGCTGTTGCTCAGCCTCATCTGCCCATGGCACTGCTCGCACAGAGGCACAGAGACTGGGGCTGCTTGCTTGTCTTGCCCCCTCAAACTTCAAACGTAGCTTAGGTGGTCCGTGCTGGGTTCTTGCGGCAGCGCTGCTCCGAAAATGCGAACATCTGCAGATAGCTCGAAGGCAGAAAGAGCTAGCCTGGAAAACTGTTGCTCAGCCTCATCTGCCCATGGCACTGCTCGCACAGAGGCACAGAGACTGGGGCTGCTTGCTTGTCTTGTCCCCTCAAACTTCAAACGTAGCTTAGGTGGTCCGTGCCGGGCGCTTACGGCAGCCCTGCTCGGAAAATGCGAACGTCTGCAGATAGCTCGCAGGCAGAAAGAGCTAGCCTGGAAAGCTGTTGCTCAGCCTCATCTGCCCATGGCACTGCTCGCACAGAGGCACAGAGACTGGGGCTGCTTGCTTGTCTTGCCCCCTCAAACTTCAAACGTAGCTTAGGTGGTCTGTACCGGGCGACTCCGTCAGCCCTGCTTTGAAAATGCGAACGTCTGCAGATAGCTCGCAGGCAGAAAGAGCTAGCCTGGAAAACTGTTGCTCAGCCTCATCTGCCCATGGCACTGCTCGCACAGAGGCACAGAGACTGGGGCTGCTTGCTTGTCTTGCCCCCTCAAACTTCAAACGTAGCTTAGGTGGTCCGTGCCGGGCGCCTCCGGCAGCCCTGTTCCGAAAATGCGAACGTCTGCAGATAGCTCGCAGCCAGAAAGAGCTAGCCTGGAAAGCTGTTGCTCAGCCTCATCTGCCCATGGCACTGCTCGCACAGAGGCACAGAGACTGGGGCTGCTTGCTTGTCTTGTCCCCTCAAACTTCAAACGTAGCTTAGGTGGTCCGTGCTGGGTTCTTGCGGCAGCGCTGCTCCTAAAATGCAAACATCTGCAGATAGCTCGCAGGCAGAAAGAGCTAGCCTGGAAAACTGTTGCTCAGCCTCATCTGCGCATGGCACTGCTCGCACAGAGGCACAGAGACTGGGGCTGCTTGCTTGTCTTGCCCCCTCAAACTTCAAACGTAGCTTAGGTGGTCCGTGCCGGGCGTCTCCGGCAGCCCTGCTCCGAAAATGCGAACGTCTGCAGATAGCTCGCAGGCAGAAAGAGCTAGCCTGGAAAGCTGTTGCTCAGCCTCATCTGCCCATGGCACTGCTCGCACAGAGGCACAGAGACTGGGGCTGCTTGCTTGTCTTGCCCCCTCAAACTTCAAACGTAGCTTAGGTGGTCCGTGCCGGGCGCCTCCGGCAGCCCTGCTCTCAAAATGCGAACATCTGCAGATAGCTCGCAGGCAGAAAGAGCTAGCCTGGAAAACTGTTGCTCAGCCTCATCTGCCCATGGCACTGCTCGCACAGAGGCACAGAGACTGGGGCTGCTTGCTTGTCTTGCCCCCTCAAACTTCAAACGTAGCTTAGGTGGTCCGTGCCGGGCGCCTCCGGCAGCCCTGCTCCGAAAATGCGAACGTCTGCAGATAGCTCGCAGGCAGAAAGAGCTAGCCTGGAAAGCTGTTGCTCAGCCTCATCTGCCCATGGCACTGCTCGCACAGAGGCACAGAGACTGGGGCTGCTTGCTTGTCTTGCCCCCTCAAACTTCAAACGTAGCTTAGGTGGTCCGTGCCGGGTTCTTGCGGCAGCGCTGCTCCGAAAATGCGAACATCTGCAGATAGCTCGAAGGCAGAAAGAGCTAGCCTGGAAAACTGTTGCTCAGCCTCATCTGCGCATGGCACTGCTCGCACAGAGGCACAGAGACTGGGGCTGCTTGCTTGTCTTGTCCCCTCAAACTTCAAACGTAGCTTAGGTGGTCCGTGCTGGGCGCCTCCGGCAGCCCTGTTCCGAAAATGCGAACGTCTGCAGATAGCTCGCAGGCAGAAAGAGCTAGCCTGGAAAGCTGTTGCTCAGCCTCATCTGCCCATGGCACTGCTCGCACAGAGGCACAGAGACTGGGGCTGCTTGCTTGTCTTGCCCTCTCAAACTTCAAACGTAGCTTAGGTGGTCCGTGCCGGGCGCCTCCGGCAGCCCTGCTCCGAAAATGCGAACGTCTGCAGATAGCTCGCAGGCAGAAAGAGCTAGCCTGGAAAGCTGTTGCTCAGCCTCATCTGCCCATGGCACTGCTCGCACAGAGGCACAGAGACTGGGGCTGCTTGCTTGTCTTGTCCCCTCAAACTTCAAACGTAGCTTAGGTGGTCCGTGCCGGGCGCCTCCGGCAGCCCTGCTCCGAAAATGCGAACGTCTGCAGATAGCTCGCAGGCAGAAAGAGCTAGCCTGGAAAGCTGTTGCTCAGCCTCATCTGCCCATGGCACTGCTGGCACAGAGGCACAGAGACTGGGGCTGCTTGCTTGTCTTGTCCCCTCAAACTTCAAACGTAGCTTAGGTGGTCCGTGCCGGGCGCTTACGGCAGCCCTGCTCGGAAAATGCGAACGTCTGCAGATAGCTCGCAGGCAGAAAGAGCTAGCCTGGAAAGCTGTTGCTCAGCCTCATCTGCCCATGGCACTGCTCGCACAGAGGCACAGAGACTGGGGCTGCTTGCTTGTCTTGCCCCCTCAAACTTCAAACGTAGCTTAGGTGGTCCGTGCTGGGTTCTTGCGGCAGCGCTGCTCCGAAAATGCGAACATCTGCAGATAGCTCGAAGGCAGAAAGAGCTAGCCTGGAAAACTGTTGCTCAGCCTCATCTGCCCATGGCACTGCTCGCACAGAGGCACAGAGACTGGGGCTGCTTGCTTGTCTTGCCCCCTCAAACTTCAAACGTAGCTTAGGTGGTCCGTGCCGGGCGCCTCCGGCAGCCCTGCTCCAAAAATGCGAACGTCTGCAGATAGCTCGCAGGCAGAAAGAGCTAGCCTGGAAAGCTGTTGCTCAGCCTCATCTGCCCATGGCACTGCTCGCACAGAGGCACAGAGACTGGGGCTGCTTGCTTGTCTTGTCCCCTCAAACTTCAAACGTAGCTTAGGTGGTCCGTGCCGGGCGCCTCCGGCAGCCCTGCTCCGAAAATGCGAACATATGCAGATAGCTGGCAGGGAGAAAAAGCTAGTCTGGAAAGCTGTTGCTCAGCCTCATCTGCCCATGGCACTGCTCGCACAGAGGCACAGAGACTGGGGCTGCTTGCTTGTCTTGCCCCCTCAAACTTCAAACGTAGCTTAGGTGGTCCGTGACGGGCGCTTCGGGCATCCCTGCTCCGAAAATGCGAACGTCTGCAGATAGCTCGCAGGTAGAAAGAGCTAGCCTGGAAAGCTGTTGCTCAGCCTCATCTGCCCATGGCACTGCTCGCACAGAGGCACAGAGACTGGGGCTGCTTGCTTGTCTTGTCCCCTCAAACTTCAAACGTAGCTTAGGTGGTCCGTGCTGGGTTCTTGTGGCAGCCCTGCTCCGAAAATGCGAACATCTGCAGATAGCTCGCAGGCAGAAAGAGCTAGCCTGGAAAGCTGTTGCTCAGCCTTATCTGCCCATGGCACTGCTCGCACAGAGGCACAGAGACTGGGGCTGCTTGCTTGTCTTGCCCCCTCAAACTTCAAAAGTAGCTTAGGTGGTCCGTGCCGGGCGCCTCCGGCAGCCCTGTTCCGAAAATGCGAACGTCTGCAGATAGCTCGCAGCCAGAAAGAGCTAGCCTGGAAAGCTGTTGCTCAGCCTCATCTGCCCATGGCACTGCTCGCACAGAGGCACAGAGACTGGGGCTGCTTGCTTGTCTTGTCCCCTCAAACTTCAAACGTAGATTAGGTGGTCCGTGCCGGGCGCTTACGGCAGCCCTGCTCGGAAAATGCGAACGTCTGCAGATAGCTCGCAGGCAGAAAGAGCTAGCCTGGAAAGCTGTTGCTCAGCCTCATCTGCCCATGGCACTGCTCGCACAGAGGCACAGAGACTGGGGCTGCTTGCTTGTCTTGCCCCCTCAAACTTCAAACGTAGCTTAGGTGGTCCGTGCTGGGTTCTTGCGGCAGCGCTGCTCCGAAAATGCGAACATCTGCAGATAGCTCGAAGGCAGAAAGAGCTAGCCTGGAAAACTGTTGCTCAGCCTCATCTGCCCATGGCACTGCTCGCACAGAGGCACAGAGACTGGGGCTGCTTGCTTGTCTTGTCCCCTCAAACTTCAAACGTAGCTTAGGTGGTCCGTGCCGGGCGCTTACGGCAGCCCTGCTCGGAAAATGCGAACGTCTGCAGATAGCTCGCAGGCAGAAAGAGCTAGCCTGGAAAGCTGTTGCTCAGCCTCATCTGCCCATGGCACTGCTCGCACAGAGGCACAGAGACTGGGGCTGCTTGCTTGTCTTGCCCCCTCAAACTTCAAACGTAGCTTAGGTGGTCCGTGCCGGGCGCCTCCGGCAGCCCTGTTCCGAAAATGCGAACGTCTGCAGATAGCTCGCAGGCAGAAAGAGCTAGCCTGGAAAGCTGTTGCTCAGCCTCATCTGCCCATGGCACTGCTCGCACAGAGGCACAGAGACTGGGGCTGCTTGCTTGTCTTGCCCTCTCAAACTTCAAACGTAGCTTAGGTGGTCCGTGCCGGGCGCCTCCGGCAGCCCTGCTCCGAAAATGCGAACGTCTGCAGATAGCTCGCAGGCAGAAAGAGCTAGCCTGGAAAGCTGTTGCTCAGCCTCATCTGCCCATGGCACTGCTCGCACAGAGGCACAGAGACTGGGGCTGCTTTCTTGTCTTGTCCCCTCAAACTTCAAACGTAGCTTAGGTGGTCCGTGCCGGGCGCCTCCGGCAGCCCTGCTCCGAAAATGCGAACATATGCAGATAGCTGGCAGGGAGAAAAAGCTAGTCTGGAAAGCTGTTGCTCAGCCTCATCTGCCCATGGCACTGCTCGCACAGAGGCACAGAGACTGGGGCTGCTTGCTTGTCTTGCCCCCTCAAACTTCAAACGTAGCTTAGGTGGTCCGTGCCGGGCGCTTCGGGCATCCCTGCTCCGAAAATGCGAACGTCTGCAGATAGCTCGCAGGCAGAAAGAGCTAGCCTGGAAAGCTGTTGCTCAGCCTCATCTGCCCATGGCACTGCTCGCACAGAGGCACAGAGACTGGGGCTGCTTGCTTGTCTTGTCCCCTCAAACTTCAAACGTAGCTTAGGTGGTCCGTGCTGGGTTCTTGCGGCAGCCCTGCTCTGAAAATGCGAACATCTGCAGATAGCTCGAAGGCAGAAAGAGCTAGCCTGGAAAACTGTTGCTCAGCCTCATCTGCCCATGGCACTGCTCGCACAGAGGCACAGAGACTGGGGCTGCTTGCTTGTCTTGCCCCCTCAAACTTCAAACGTAGCTTAGGTGGTGTGTGCCGGGCGCCTCCGGCAGCCCTGCTCCGAAAATGCGAACATATGCAGATAGCTGCCAGGGAGAAAAAGCTAGTCTGGAAAGCTGTTGCTCAGCCTCATCTGCCCATGGCACTGCTCGCACAGAGGCACAGAGACTGGGGCTGCTTGCTTGTCTTGCCCCCTCAAACTTCAAACGTAGCTTAGGTGGTCCGTGCCGGGCGCCTCCGGCAGCCCTGCTCCGAAAATGCGAACGTCTGCAGATAGCTCGCAGGCAGAAAGAGCTAGCCTGGAAAGCTGTTGCTCAGCCTCATCTGCCCATGGCACTGCTCGCACAGAGGCACAGAGACTGGGGCTGCTTGCTTGTCTTGCCCCCTCAAACTTCAAACGTAGCTTAGGTGGTCCGTGCCGGGCGCTTCGGGCATCCCTGCTCCGAAAATGCGAACGTCTGCAGATAGCTCGCAGGCAGAAAGAGCTAGCCTGGAAAGCTGTTGCTCAGCCTCATCTGCCCATGGCACTGCTCGCACAGAGGCACAGAGACTGGGGCTGCTTGCTTGTCTTGTCCCCTCAAACTTCAAACGTAGCTTAGGTGGTCCGTGCTGGATGCTTGCGGCAGCCCTGCTCCGAAAATGCGAACATCTGCAGATAGCTCCAAGGCAGAAAGAGCTAGCCTGGAAAACTGTTGCTCAGCCTCATCTGCCCATGGCACTGCTCGCACAGAGGCACAGAGACTGGGGCTGCTTGCTTGTCTTGCCCCCTCAAACTTCAAACGTAGCTTAGGTGGTGTGTGCCGGGCGCCTCCGGCAGCCCTGTTCCGAAAATGCGAACGTCTGCAGATAGCTCGCAGGCAGAAAGAGCTAGCCTGGAAAGCTGTTGCTCAGCCTCATCTGCCCATGGCACTGCTCGCACAGAGGCACAGAGACTGGGGCTGCTTGCTTGTCTTGCCCTCTCAAACTTCAAACGTAGCTTAGGTGGTCCGTGCCGGGCGCCTCCAGCATCCCTGCTCCGAAAATGCGAACGTCTGCAGATAGCTCGCAGCCAGAAAGAGCTAGCCTGGAAAGCTGTTGCTCAGCCTCATCTGCCCATGGCACTGCTCGCACAGAGGCACAGAGACTGGGGCTGCTTGCTTGTCTTGTCCCCTCAAACTTCAAACGTAGCTTAGGTGGTCCGTGCTGGGTTCTTGCGGCAGCGCTGCTCCGAAAATGCGAACATCTGCAGATAGCTCGCAGGCAGAAAGAGCTAGCCTGGAAAACTGTTGCTCAGCCTCATCTGCGCATGGCACTGCTCGCACAGAGGCACAGAGACTGGGGCTGCTTGCTTGTCTTGCCCCCTCAAACTTCAAACGTAGCTTAGGTGGTCCGTGCCGGGTGCCTCCGGCAGCCCTGCTCCGAAAATGCAAACGTCTGCAGATAGCTCGCAGGCAGAAAGAGCTAGCCTGGAAAGCTGTTGCTCAGCCTCATCTGCCCATGGCACTGCTCGCACAGAGGCACAGAGACTGGGGCTGCTTGCTTGTCTTGTCCCCTCAAACTTCAAACGTAGCTTAGGTGGTCCGTGCCGGGTGCTTCCGGCAGCCCTGCTCCGAAAATGCGAACGTCTGCAGATAGCTCGCAGGCAGAAAGAGCTAGCCTGGAAAACTGTTGCTCAGCCTCATCTGCCCATGGCACTGCTCGCACAGAGGCACAGAGACTGGGGCTGCTTGCTTGTCTTGTCCCCTCAAACTTCAAAAGTAGCTTAGGTGGTCCGTGCCGGGCGCTTACGGCAGCCCTGCTCGGAAAATGCGAACGTCTGCAGATAGCTCGCAGGCAGAAAGAGCTAGCCTGGAAAGCTGTTGCTCAGCCTCATCTGCCCATGGCACTGCTCGCACAGAGGCACAGAGACTGGGGCTGCTTGCTTGTCTTGTCCCCTCAAGCTTCAAACGTAGATTAGGTTGTCCGTGCTCGGTGCTTGCGGCAGCCCTGCTCCGAAAATGCGAACATCTGCAGATAGCTCGCAGCCAGAAAGAGCTAGCCTGGAAAACTGTTGCTCAGCCTCATCTGCCCATGGCACTGCTCGCACAGAGGCACAGAGACTGGGGCTGCTTGATTGTCTTGCCCCCTCAAACTTCAAACGTAGCTTAGGTGGTCCGTGCCGGGCGCCTCCGGCAGCCCTGTTCCGAAAATGCGAACGTCTGCAGATAGCTCGCAGGCAGAAAGAGCTAGCCTGGAAAGCTGTTGCTCAGCCTCATCTGCCCATGGCACTGCTCGCACAGAGGCACAGAGACTGGGGCTGCTTGCTTGTCTTGTCCCCTCAAACTTCAAACGTAGCTTAGGTGGTCCGTGCTGGGTTCTTGCGGCAGCGCTGCTCCGAAAATGCGAACATCTGCAGATAGCTTGAAGGCAGAAAGAGCTAGCCTGGAAAACTGTTGCTCAGCCTCATCTGCGCATGGCACTGCTCGCACAGAGGCACAGAGACTGGGGCTGCTTGCTTGTCTTGCCCCCTCAAACTTCAAACGTAGCTTAGGTGGTCCGTGCCGGGTGCCTCCGGCAGCCCTGCTCCGAAAATGCAAACGTCTGCAGATAGCTCGCAGGCAGAAAGAGCTAGCCTGGAAAGCTGTTGCTCAGCCTCATCTGCCCATGGCACTGCTCGCACAGAGGCACAGAGACTGGGGCTGCTTGCTTGTCTTGCCCCCTCAAACTTCAAACGTAGCTTAGGTGGTCTGTGCCGGGCGCCTCCGGCAGCCCTGCTCCGAAAATGCGAACGTCTGCAGATAGCTCGCAGGCAGAAAGAGCGAGCCTGGAAAGCTGTTGCTCAGCCTCATCTGCCCATGGCACTGCTCGCACAGAGGCACAGAGACTGGGGCTGCTTGCTTGTCTTGCCCTCTCAAACTTCAAACGTAACTTAGGTGGTCCGTGCCGGGCGCCTCCGGCAGCCCTGCTCCGAAAATGCGAACGTCTGCAGATAGCTCGCAGGCAGAAAGAGCTAGCCTGGAAAGCTGTTGCTCAGCCTCATCTGCCCATGGCACTGCTCGCACAGAGGCACAGAGACTGGGGCTGCTTGCTTGTCTTGTCCCCTCAAACTTCAAACGTAGCTTAGGTGGTCCGTGCTGGGTGCTTGCGGCAGCCCTGCTCCGAAAATGCGAACATCTGCAGATAGATCGCAGGCAGAAAGAGCTAGCCTAGAAAGCTGTTGCTCAGCCTCATCTGCCCATGGCACTGCTCGCACAGAGGCACAGAGACTGGGGCTGCTTGCTTGTCTTGCCCCCTCAAACTTCAAACGTAGCTTAGGTGGTCCGTGCCGGGCGCCTCCGGCAGCCCTGCTCCGAAAATGCGAACATATGCAGATAGCTCGCAGGGAGAAAAAGCTAGTCTGGAAAGCTGTTGCTCAGCCTCATCTGCCCATGGCACTGCTCGCACAGAGGCACAGAGACTGGGGCTGCTTGCTTGTCTTGCCCCCTCAAACTTCAAACGTAGCTTAGGTGGTCCGTGCCGGGCGCCTCCGGCAGCCCTGTTCCGAAAATGCGAACGTCTGCAGATAGCTCGCAGGTAGAAAGAGCTAGCCTGGAAAGCTGTTGCTCAGCCTCATCTGCCCATGGCACTGCTCGCACAGAGGCACAGAGACTGGGGCTGCTTGCTTGTCTTGTCCCCTCAAACTTCAAACGTAGCTTAGGTGGTCCGTGCTGGGTTCTTGTGGCAGCCCTGCTCCGAAAATGCGAACATCTGCAGATAGCTCGCAGGCAGAAAGAGCTAGCCTGGAAAACTGTTGCTCAGCCTCATCTGCCCATGGCACTGCTCGCACAGAGGCACAGAGACAGGGGCTGCTTGCTTGTCTTGCCCCCTCAAACTTCAAATGTAGCTTAGGTGGTCCGTGCCAGGCGCCTCCGACAGCCCTGCTCTGAAAATGCGAACGTCTGCAGATAGCTCGCAGGCAGAAAGAGCTAGCCTGGAAAGCTGTTGCTCAGCCTCATCTGCCCATGGCACTGCTCGCACAGAGGCACAGAGACTGGGGCTGCTTGCTTGTCTTGTCCCCTCAAACTTCAAAAGTAGCTTAGGTGGTCCGTGCCGGGCGCTTACGGCAGCCCTGCTCGGAAAATGCGAACGTCTGCAGATAGCTCGCAGGCAGAAAGAGCTAGCCTGGAAAGCTGTTGCTCAGCCTCATCTGCCCATGGCACTGCTCGCACAGAGGCACAGAGACTGGGGCTGCTTGCTTGTCTTGTCCCCTCAAGCTTCAAACGTAGATTAGGTTGTCCGTGCTCGGTGCTTGCGGCAGCCCTGCTCCGAAAATGCGAACATCTGCAGATAGCTCGCAGCCAGAAAAAGCTAGCCTGGAAAACTGTTGCTCAGCTTCATCTGCCCATGGCACTGCTCGCACAGAGGCACAGAGACTGGGGCTGCTTGCTTGTCTTGCCCCCTCAAACTTCAAACGTAGCTTAGGTGGTCCGTGCCGGGCGCCTCCGGCAGCCCTGTTCCGAAAATGCGAACGTCTGCAGATAGCTCGCAGGCAGAAAGAGCTAGCCTGGAAAGCTGTTGCTCAGCCTCATCTGCCCATGGCACTGCTCGCACAGAGGCACAGAGACTGGGGCTGCTTGCTTGTCTTGTCCCCTCAAACTTCAAACGTAGCTTAGGTGGTCCGTGCTGGGTTCTTGCGGCAGCGCTGCTCCGAAAATGCGAACATCTGCAGATAGCTTGAAGGCAGAAAGAGCTAGCCTGGAAAACTGTTGCTCAGCCTCATCTGCGCATGGCACTGCTCGCACAGAGGCACAGAGACTGGGGCTGCTTGCTTGTCTTGCCCCCTCAAACTTCAAACGTAGCTTAGGTGGTCCGTGCCGGGTGCCTCCGGCAGCCCTGCTCCGAAAATGCAAACGTCTGCAGATAGCTCGCAGGCAGAAAGAGCTAGCCTGGAAAGCTGTTGCTCAGCCTCATCTGCCCATGGCACTGCTCGCACAGAGGCACAGAGACTGGGGCTGCTTGCTTGTCTTGCCCCCTCAAACTTCAAACGTAGCTTAGGTGGTCTGTGCCGGGCGCCTCCGGCAGCCCTGCTCCGAAAATGCGAACGTCTGCAGATAGCTCGCAGGCAGAAAGAGCGAGCCTGGAAAGCTGTTGCTCAGCCTCATCTGCCCATGGCACTGCTCGCACAGAGGCACAGAGACTGGGGCTGCTTGCTTGTCTTGCCCTCTCAAACTTCAAACGTAACTTAGGTGGTCCGTGCCGGGCGCCTCCGGCAGCCCTGCTCCGAAAATGCGAACGTCTGCAGATAGCTCGCAGGCAGAAAGAGCTAGCCTGGAAAGCTGTTGCTCAGCCTCATCTGCCCATGGCACTGCTCGCACAGAGGCACAGAGACTGGGGCTGCTTGCTTGTCTTGTCCCCTCAAACTTCAAACGTAGCTTAGGTGGTCCGTGCTGGGTGCTTGCGGCAGCCCTGCTCCGAAAATGCGAACATCTGCAGATAGCTCGAAGGCAGAAAGAGCTAGCCTGGAAAGCTGTTGCTCAGCCTCATCTGCCCATGGCACTGCTCGCACAGAGGCACAGAGACTGGGGCTGCTTGCTTGTCTTGCCCCCTCAAACTTCAAACGTAGCTTAGGTGGTCCGTGCCGGGCGCCTCCGGCAGCCCTGCTCCGAAAATGCGAACATATGCAGATAGCTCGCAGGGAGAAAAAGCTAGTCTGGAAAGCTGTTGCTCAGCCTCATCTGCCCATGGCACTGCTCGCACAGAGGCACAGAGACTGGGGCTGCTTGCTTGTCTTGCCCCCTCAAACTTCAAACGTAGCTTAGGTGGTCCGTGCCGGGCGCCTCCGGCAGCCCTGTTCCGAAAATGCGAACGTCTGCAGATAGCTCGCAGGTAGAAAGAGCTAGCCTGGAAAGCTGTTGCTCAGCCTCATCTGCCCATGGCACTGCTCGCACAGAGGCACAGAGACTGGGGCTGCTTGCTTGTCTTGTCCCCTCAAACTTCAAACGTAGCTTAGGTGGTCCGTGCTGGGTTCTTGTGGCAGCCCTGCTCCGAAAATGCGAACATCTGCAGATAGCTCGCAGGCAGAAAGAGCTAGCCTGGAAAACTGTTGCTCAGCCTCATCTGCCCATGGCACTGCTCGCACAGAGGCACAGAGACAGGGGCTGCTTGCTTGTCTTGCCCCCTCAAACTTCAAATGTAGCTTAGGTGGTCCGTGCCAGGCGCCTCCGACAGCCCCGCTCTGAAAATGCGAACGTCTGCAGATAGCTCGCAGGCAGAAAGAGCTAGCCTGGAAAGCTGTTGCTCAGCCTCATCTGCCCATGGCACTGCTCGCACAGAGGCACAGAGACTGGGGCTGCTTGCTTGTCTTGTCCCCTCAAACTTCAGAAGTAGCTTAGGTGGTCCGTGCCGGGCGCCTCCGGCAGCCCTGCTCGGAAAATGCGAACGTCTGCAGATAGCTCGCAGGCAGAAAGAGCTAGCCTGGAAAGCTGTTGCTCAGCCTCATCTGCCCATGGCACTGCTGGCACAGAGGCACAGAGACTGGAGCTGCTTGCTTGTCTTGTCCCCTCAAGCTTCAAACTTAGATTAGGTGGTCCGTGCTGGGTGCTTGCGGCAGCCCTGCTCCGAAAATGCGAACATCTGCAGATAGCTCGCAACCAGAAAGAGCTAGCCTGGAAAACTGTTGCTCAGCCTCATCTGCCCATGGCACTGCTCGCACAGAGGCACAGAGACTGGGGCTGCTTGCTTGTCTTGCCCCCTCAAACTTCAAACGTATCTTAGGTGGTCCGTGCCGGGGATGCTTCCGGCAGCCCTGCTCCGAAAATGCGAACGTCTGCAGATAGCTCGCAGGCAGAAAGAGCTAGCCTGGAAAGCTGTTGCTCAGCCTCATCTGCCCATGGCACTGCTCGCACAGAGGCACAGAGACTGGGGCTGCTTGCTTGTCTTGTCCCCTCAAACTTCAAACGTAGCTTAGGTGGTCCGTGCCGGGCGCCTCCGGCAGCCCTGCTCCAAAAATGCGAACGTCTGCAGATAGCTCGCAGGCAGAAAGAGCTAGCCTGGAAAGCTGTTGCTCAGCCTCATCTGCCCATGGCACTGCTCGCGCAGAGGCACAGAGACTGGGGCTGCTTGCTTGTCTTGTCCCCTCAAACTTCAAACGTAGCTTAGGTGGTCCGTGCCGGGCGCCTCCGGCAGCCCTGCTCAGAAAATGCGAACGTCTGCAGATAGCTCGCAGGCAGAAAGAGCTAGCCTGGAAAGCTGTTGCTCAGCCTCATCTGCGCATGGCACTGCTCGCACAGAGGCACAGAGACTGGGGCTGCTTGCTTGTCTTGCCCCCTCAAACTTCAAACGTAGCTTAGGTGGTCCGTGCCGGGCGCCTCCGGCAGCCCTGCTCCGAAAATGCGAACGTCTGCAGATAGCTCGCAGGCAGAAAGAGCTAGCCTGGAAAGCTGTTGCTCAGCCTCATCTGCCCATGGCACTGCTCGCACAGAGGCACAGAGACTGGGGCTGCTTGCTTGTCTTGTCCCCTCAAACTTCAAACGTAGCTTAGGTGGTCCGTGCTGGGTTCTTGCGGCAGCCCTGCTCCGAAAATGCGAACGTCTGCAGATAGCTCGCAGGCAGAAAGAGCTAGCCTGGAAAGCTGTTGCTCAGCCTCATCTGCCCATGGCACTGCTCGCACAGAGGCACAGAGACTGGGGCTGCTTGCTTGTCTTGTCCCCTCAAACTTCAAACGTAGCTTAGGTGGTCCGTGCTGGGTTCTTGCGGCAGCGCTGCTCCGAAAATGCGAACATGTGCAGATAGCTCGCAGGCAGAAAGAGCTAGCCTGGAAAGCTGTTGCTCAGCCTCATCTGCCCATGGCACTGCTCGCACAGAGGCACAGAGACTGGGGCTGCTTGCTTGTCTTGCCCCCTCAAACTTCAAACGTAGCTTAGGTGGTCCGTGCCGTGCGCCTTCAGCAGCCCTGCTCCGAAAATGCGAACGTGTGCAGATAGCTCGCAGGCAGAAAGAGCTAGCCTGGAAAGCTGTTGCTCAGCCTCATCTGGCCATGGCACTGCTCGCACAGAGGCACAGAGACTGGGGCTGCTTGCTTGTCTTGTCCCCTCAAACTTCAAACGTAGCTTAGGTGGTCTGTGCCGGGCGCCTTCGGCAGCCCTGCTCCGAAAATGCGAACGTCTGCAGATAGCTCGCAGGCAGAAAGAGCTAGCCTGGAAAGCTGTTGCTCAGCCTCATCTGCCCATGGCACTGCTCGCACAGAGGCACAGAGACTGGGGCTGCTTGCTTGTCTTGTCCCCTCAAACTTCAAACGTAGCTTAGGTGGTCCGTGCTGGGTGCTTTCGGCAGCCGTGCTCCGAAAATGAGAACATCTGCAGATAGCTCGCAGCCAGAAAGAGCTAGCCTGGAAAACTGTTGCTCAGCCTCATCTGCCCATGGCACTGCTCGCACAGAGGCACAGAGACTGGGGCTGCTTGCTTGTCTTGTCCCCTCAAACTTCAAACGTAGCTTAGGTGGTCCGTGCTGGGTGCTTTCGGCAGCCCTGCTCCGAAAATGAGAACATCTGCAGATAGCTCGCAGGCAGAAAGAGCTAGCCTGGAAAGCTGTTGCTCAGCCTCATCTGCCCATGGCACTGCTGGCACAGAGGCACAGTGACTGGGGCTGCTTGCTTGTCTTGTGCCCTCAAACTTCAAACGTAGCTTAGGTGGTCCGTGCCGGGCGCTTAAGGCAGCCCTGCTCGGAAAATGCGAACGTCTGCAGATAACTCGCAGGCAGAAAGAGCTAGCCTGGAAAGCTGTTGCTCAGCCTCATCTGCCCATGGCACTGCTCGCACAGAGGCACAGAGACTGGGGCTGCTTGCTTGTCTTGTCCCCTCAAACTTCAAAAGTAGCTTAGGTGGTCCGTGCCGGGCGCTTATGGCAGCCCTGCTCGGAAAATGCGAACGTCTGCAGATAGCTCGCAGGCAGAAAGAGCTAGCCTGGAAAGCTGTTGCTCAGCCTCATCTGCCCATGGCACTGCTGGCACAGAGGCACAGAGACTGGAGCTGCTTGCTTGTCTTGTCCCCTCAAGCTTCAAACGTAGATTAGGTGGTCCGTGCTGGGTGCTTGCGGCAGCCCTGCTCCGAAAATGCGAACATCTGCAGATAGCTCGCAGCCAGAAAGAGCTAGCCTGGAAAACTGTTGCTCAGCCTCATCTGCCCATGGCACTGCTCGCACAGAGGCACAGAGACTGGGGCTGCTTGCTTGTCTTGCCCCCTCAAACTTCAAACGTAACTTAGGTGGTCCGTGCCGGGTGCTTCCGGCAGCCCTGCTCCGAAAATGCGAACGTCTGCAGATAGCTCGCAGGCAGAAAGAGCTAGCCTGGAAAGCTGTTGCTCAGCCTCATCTGCCCATGGCACTGCTCGCACAGAGGCACAGAGACTGGGGCTGCTTGCTTGTCTTGTCCCCTCAAACTTCAAACGTTGCTTAGGTGGTCCGTGCCGGGCGCCTCCGGCAGCCCTGCTCCAAAAATGCGAACGTCTGCAGATAGCTCGCAGGCAGAAAGAGCTAGCCTGGAAAGCTGTTGCTCAGCCTCATCTGCCCATGGCACTGCTCGCGCAGAGGCACAGAGACTGGGGCTGCTTGCTTGTCTTGTCCCCTCAAACTTCAAACGTAGCTTAGGTGGTCCGTGCCGGGCGCCTCCGGCAGCCCTGCTCAGAAAATGCGAACGTCTGCAGATAGCTCGCAGGCAGAAAGAGCTAGCCTGGAAAGCTGTTGCTCAGCCTCATCTGCCCATGGCACTGCTCGCACAGAGGCACAGAGACTGGGGCTGCTTGCTTGTCTTGCCCCCTCAAACTTCAAACGTAGCTTAGGTGGTCCGTGCCGGGCGCCTCCGGCAGCCCTGCTCCGAAAATGCGAACGTCTGCAGATAGCTCGCAGGCAGAAAGAGCTAGCCTGGAAAGCTGTTGCTCAGCCTCATCTGCCCATGGCACTGCTCGCACAGAGGCACAGAGACTGGGGCTGCTTGCTTGTCTTGCCCCCTCAAACTTCAAACGTAGCTTAGGTGGTCCGTGCCGGGCGCCTCCGGCAGCCCTGCTCCGAAAATGCGAACGTCTGCAGATAGCTCGCAGGCAGAAAGAGCTAGCCTGGAAAGCTGTTGCTCAGCCTCATCTGCCCATGGCACTGCTCGCACAGAGGCACAGAGACTGGGGCTGCTTGCTTGTCTTGTCCCCTCAAACTTCAAACGTAGCTTAGGTGGTCCGTGCTGGGTGCTTTCGGCAGCCCTGCTCCGAAAATGAGAACATCTGCAGATAGCTCGCAGCCAGAAAGAGCTAGCCTGGAAAACTGTTGCTCAGCCTCATCTGCCCATGGCACTGCTCGCACAGAGGCACAGAGACTGGGGCTGCTTGCTTGTCTTGTCCCCTCAAACTTCAAACGTAGCTTAGGTGGTCCGTGCTGGGTGCTTTCGGCAGCCCTGCTCCGAAAATGAGAACATCTGCAGATAGCTCGCAGGCAGAAAGAGCTAGCCTGGAAAGCTGTTGCTCAGCCTCATCTGCCCATGGCACTGCTGGCACAGAGGCACAGAGACTGGGGCTGCTTGCTTGTCTTGTCCCCTCAAACTTCAAACGTAGCTTAGGTGGTCCGTGCCGGGCGCCTCCGGCAGCCCTGCTCAGAAAATGCGAACGTCTGCAGATAGCTCGCAGGCAGAAAGAGCTAGCCTGGAAAGCTGTTGCTCAGCCTCATCTGCCCATGGCACTGCTCGCACAGAGGCACAGAGACTGGGGCTGCTTGCTTGTCTTGCCCCCTCAAACTTCAAACGTAGCTTAGGTGGTCCGTGCCGGGCGCCTCCGGCAGCCCTGCTCCGAAAATGCGAACGTCTGCAGATAGCTCGCAGGCAGAAAGAGCTAGCCTGGAAAGCTGTTGCTCAGCCTCATCTGCCCATGGCACTGCTCGCACAGAGGCACAGAGACTGGGGCTGCTTGCTTGTCTTGTCCCCTCAAACTTCAAACGTAGCTTAGGTGGTCCGTGCTGGGTTCTTGCGGCAGCCCTGCTCCGAAAATGCGAACGTCTGCAGATAGCTCGCAGGCAGAAAGAGCTAGCCTGGAAAGCTGTTGCTCAGCCTCATCTGCCCATGGCACTGCTCGCACAGAGGCACAGAGACTGGGGCTGCTTGCTTGTCTTGTCCCCTCAAACTTCAAACGTAGCTTAGGTGGTCCGTGCTGGGTTCTTGCGGCAGCGCTGCTCCGAAAATGCGAACATGTGCAGATAGCTCGCAGGCAGAAAGAGCTAGCCTGGAAAGCTGTTGCTCAGCCTCATCTGCCCATGGCACTGCTCGCACAGAGGCACAGAGACTGGGGCTGCTTGCTTGTCTTGCCCCCTCAAACTTCAAACGTAGCTTAGGTGGTCCGTGCCGTGCGCCTTCAGCAGCCCTGCTCCGAAAATGCGAACGTGTGCAGATAGCTCGCAGGCAGAAAGAGCTAGCCTGGAAAGCTGTTGCTCAGCCTCATCTGGCCATGGCACTGCTCGCACAGAGGCACAGAGACTGGGGCTGCTTGCTTGTCTTGTCCCCTCAAACTTCAAACGTAGCTTAGGTGGTCTGTGCCGGGCGCCTTCGGCAGCCCTGCTCCGAAAATGCGAACGTCTGCAGATAGCTCGCAGGCAGAAAGAGCTAGCCTGGAAAGCTGTTGCTCAGCCTCATCTGCCCATGGCACTGCTCGCACAGAGGCACAGAGACTGGGGCTGCTTGCTTGTCTTGTCCCCTCAAACTTCAAACGTAGCTTAGGTGGTCCGTGCTGGGTGCTTTCGGCAGCCGTGCTCCGAAAATGAGAACATCTGCAGATAGCTCGCAGCCAGAAAGAGCTAGCCTGGAAAACTGTTGCTCAGCCTCATCTGCCCATGGCACTGCTCGCACAGAGGCACAGAGACTGGGGCTGCTTGCTTGTCTTGTCCCCTCAAACTTCAAACGTAGCTTAGGTGGTCCGTGCTGGGTGCTTTCGGCAGCCCTGCTCCGAAAATGAGAACATCTGCAGATAGCTCGCAGGCAGAAAGAGCTAGCCTGGAAAGCTGTTGCTCAGCCTCATCTGCCCATGGCACTGCTGGCACAGAGGCACAGTGACTGGGGCTGCTTGCTTGTCTTGTGCCCTCAAACTTCAAACGTAGCTTAGGTGGTCCGTGCCGGGCGCTTAAGGCAGCCCTGCTCGGAAAATGCGAACGTCTGCAGATAGCTCGCAGGCAGAAAGAGCTAGCCTGGAAAGCTGTTGCTCAGCCTCATCTGCCCATGGCACTGCTCGCACAGAGGCACAGAGACTGGGGCTGCTTGCTTGTCTTGTCCCCTCAAACTTCAAAAGTAGCTTAGGTGGTCCGTGCCGGGCGCTTATGGCAGCCCTGCTCGGAAAATGCGAACGTCTGCAGATAGCTCGCAGGCAGAAAGAGCTAGCCTGGAAAGCTGTTGCTCAGCCTCATCTGCCCATGGCACTGCTGGCACAGAGGCACAGAGACTGGAGCTGCTTGCTTGTCTTGTCCCCTCAAGCTTCAAACGTAGATTAGGTGGTCCGTGCTGGGTGCTTGCGGCAGCCCTGCTCCGAAAATGCGAACATCTGCAGATAGCTCGCAGCCAGAAAGAGCTAGCCTGGAAAACTGTTGCTCAGCCTCATCTGCCCATGGCACTGCTCGCACAGAGGCACAGAGACTGGGGCTGCTTGCTTGTCTTGCCCCCTCAAACTTCAAACGTAGCTTAGGTGGTCCGTGCCGGGTGCTTCCGGCAGCCCTGCTCCGAAAATGCGAACGTCTGCAGATAGCTCGCAGGCAGAAAGAGCTAGCCTGGAAAGCTGTTGCTCAGCCTCATCTGCCCATGGCACTGCTCGCACAGAGGCACAGAGACTGGGGCTGCTTGCTTGTCTTGTCCCCTCAAACTTCAAACGTTGCTTAGGTGGTCCGTGCCGGGCGCCTCCGGCAGCCCTGCTCCAAAAATGCGAACGTCTGCAGATAGCTCGCAGGCAGAAAGAGCTAGCCTGGAAAGCTGTTGCTCAGCCTCATCTGCCCATGGCACTGCTCGCACAGAGGCACAGAGACTGGGGCTGCTTGCTTGTCTTGTCCCCTCAAACTTCAAACGTAGCTTAGGTGGTCCGTGCTGGGTTCTTGCGGCAGCCCTGCTCCGAAAATGCGAACGTCTGCAGATAGCTCGCAGGCAGAAAGAGCTAGCCTGGAAAGCTGTTGCTCAGCCTCATCTGCCCATGGCACTGCTCGCACAGAGGCACAGAGACTGGGGCTGCTTGCTTGTCTTGTCCCCTCAAACTTCAAACGTAGCTTAGGTGGTCCGTGCTGGGTTCTTGCGGCAGCGCTGCTCCGAAAATGCGAACATGTGCAGATAGCTCGCAGGCAGAAAGAGCTAGCCTGGAAAGCTGTTGCTCAGCCTCATCTGCCCATGGCACTGCTCGCACAGAGGCACAGAGACTGGGGCTGCTTGCTTGTCTTGCCCCCTCAAACTTCAAACGTAGCTTAGGTGGTCCGTGCCGTGCGCCTTCAGCAGCCCTGCTCCGAAAATGCGAACGTGTGCAGATAGCTCGCAGGCAGAAAGAGCTAGCCTGGAAAGCTGTTGCTCAGCCTCATCTGGCCATGGCACTGCTCGCACAGAGGCACAGAGACTGGGGCTGCTTGCTTGTCTTGTCCCCTCAAACTTCAAACGTAGCTTAGGTGGTCTGTGCCGGGCGCCTTCGGCAGCCCTGCTCCGAAAATGCGAACGTCTGCAGATAGCTCGCAGGCAGAAAGAGCTAGCCTGGAAAGCTGTTGCTCAGCCTCATCTGCCCATGGCACTGCTCGCACAGAGGCACAGAGACTGGGGCTGCTTGCTTGTCTTGTCCCCTCAAACTTCAAACGTAGCTTAGGTGGTCCGTGCTGGGTGCTTTCGGCAGCCGTGCTCCGAAAATGAGAACATCTGCAGATAGCTCGCAGCCAGAAAGAGCTAGCCTGGAAAACTGTTGCTCAGCCTCATCTGCCCATGGCACTGCTCGCACAGAGGCACAGAGACTGGGGCTGCTTGCTTGTCTTGTCCCCTCAAACTTCAAACGTAGCTTAGGTGGTCCGTGCTGGGTGCTTTCGGCAGCCCTGCTCCGAAAATGAGAACATCTGCAGATAGCTCGCAGGCAGAAAGAGCTAGCCTGGAAAGCTGTTGCTCAGCCTCATCTGCCCATGGCACTGCTGGCACAGAGGCACAGTGACTGGGGCTGCTTGCTTGTCTTGCCCCCTCAAACTTCAAACGTAGCTTAGGTGGTCCGTGCCGGGCGCTTAAGGCAGCCCTGCTCGGAAAATGCGAACGTCTGCAGATAGCTCGCAGGCAGAAAGAGCTAGCCTGGAAAGCTGTTGCTCAGCCTCATCTGCCCATGGCACTGCTCGCACAGAGGCACAGAGACTGGGGCTGCTTGCTTGTCTTGTCCCCTCAAACTTCAAAAGTAGCTTAGGTGGTCCGTGCCGGGCGCTTATGGCAGCCCTGCTCGGAAAATGCGAACGTCTGCAGATAGCTCGCAGGCAGAAAGAGCTAGCCTGGAAAGCTGTTGCTCAGCCTCATCTGCCCATGGCACTGCTGGCACAGAGGCACAGAGACTGGAGCTGCTTGCTTGTCTTGTCCCCTCAAGCTTCAAACGTAGATTAGGTGGTCCGTGCTGGGTGCTTGCGGCAGCCCTGCTCCGAAAATGCGAACATCTGCAGATAGCTCGCAGCCAGAAAGAGCTAGCCTGGAAAACTGTTGCTCAGCCTCATCTGCCCATGGCACTGCTCGCACAGAGGCACAGAGACTGGGGCTGCTTGCTTGTCTTGCCCCCTCAAACTTCAAACGTAGCTTAGGTGGTCCGTGCCGGGTGCTTCCGGCAGCCCTGCTCCGAAAATGCGAACGTCTGCAGATAGCTCGCAGGCAGAAAGAGCTAGCCTGGAAAGCTGTTGCTCAGCCTCATCTGCCCATGGCACTGCTCGCACAGAGGCACAGAGACTGGGGCTGCTTGCTTGTCTTGTCCCCTCAAACTTCAAACGTTGCTTAGGTGGTCCGTGCCGGGCGCCTCCGGCAGCCCTGCTCCAAAAATGCGAACGTCTGCAGATAGCTCGCAGGCAGAAAGAGCTAGCCTGGAAAGCTGTTGCTCAGCCTCATCTGCCCATGGCACTGCTCGCGCAGAGGCACAGAGACTGGGGCTGCTTGCTTGTCTTGTCCCCTCAAACTTCAAACGTAGCTTAGGTGGTCCGTGCCGGGCGCCTCCGGCAGCCCTGCTCAGAAAATGCGAACGTCTGCAGATAGCTCGCAGGCAGAAAGAGCTAGCCTGGAAAGCTGTTGCTCAGCCTCATCTGCCCATGGCACTGCTCGCACAGAGGCACAGAGACTGGGGCTGCTTGCTTGTCTTGCCCCCTCAAACTTCAAACGTAGCTTAGGTGGTCCGTGCCGGGCGCCTCCGGCAGCCCTGCTCCGAAAATGCGAACGTCTGCAGATAGCTCGCAGGCAGAAAGAGCTAGCCTGGAAAGCTGTTGCTCAGCCTCATCTGCCCATGGCACTGCTCGCACAGAGGCACAGAGACTGGGGCTGCTTGCTTGTCTTGCCCCCTCAAACTTCAAACGTAGCTTAGGTGGTCCGTGCCGGGCGCCTCCGGCAGCCCTGCTCCGAAAATGCGAACGTCTGCAGATAGCTCGCAGGCAGAAAGAGCTAGCCTGGAAAGCTGTTGCTCAGCCTCATCTGCCCATGGCACTGCTCGCACAGAGGCACAGAGACTGGGGCTGCTTGCTTGTCTTGTCCCCTCAAACTTCAAACGTAGCTTAGGTGGTCCGTGCTGGGTGCTTTCGGCAGCCCTGCTCCGAAAATGAGAACATCTGCAGATAGCTCGCAGCCAGAAAGAGCTAGCCTGGAAAACTGTTGCTCAGCCTCATCTGCCCATGGCACTGCTCGCACAGAGGCACAGAGACTGGGGCTGCTTGCTTGTCTTGTCCCCTCAAACTTCAAACGTAGCTTAGGTGGTCCGTGCTGGGTGCTTTCGGCAGCCCTGCTCCGAAAATGAGAACATCTGCAGATAGCTCGCAGGCAGAAAGAGCTAGCCTGGAAAGCTGTTGCTCAGCCTCATCTGCCCATGGCACTGCTGGCACAGAGGCACAGAGACTGGGGCTGCTTGCTTGTCTTGTGCCCTCAAACTTCAAACGTAGCTTAGGTGGTCCGTGCCGGGCGCCTCCAGCAGCCCTGCTCGGAAAATGCGAACGTCTGCAGATAGCTCGCAGGCAGAAAGAGCTAGCCTGGAAAGCTGTTGCTCAGCCTCATCTGCCCATGGCACTGCTCGCACAGAGGCACAGAGACTGGGGCTGCTTGCTTGTCTTGTCCCCTCAAACTTCAAACGTAGCTTAGGTGGTCCGTGCCGGGCGCCTCCGGCAGCCCTGCTCCGAAAATGCGAACGTCTGCAGATAGCTCGCAGGCAGAAAGAGCTAGCCTGGAAAGCTGTTGCTCAGCCTCATCTGCCCATGGCACTGCTCGCGCAGAGGCACAGAGACTGGGGCTGCTTGCTTGTCTTGTCCCCTCAAACTTCAAACGTAGCTTAGGTGGTCCGTGCCGGGCGCCTCCGGCAGCCCTGCTCAGAAAATGCGAACGTCTGCAGATAGCTCGCAGGCAGAAAGAGCTAGCCTGGAAAGCTGTTGCTCAGCCTCATCTGCCCATGGCACTGCTCGCACAGAGGCACAGAGACTGGGGCTGCTTGCTTGTCTTGCCCCCTCAAACTTCAAACGTAGCTTAGGTGGTCCGTGCCGGGCGCCTTCGGCATCCCTGCTCCGAAAATGCGAACGTCTGCAGATAGCTCGCAGGCAGAAAGAGCTAGCCTGGAAAGCTGTTGCTCAGCCTCATCTGCCCATGGCACTGCTCGCACAGAGGCACAGAGACTGGGGCTGCTTGCTTGTCTTGCCCCCTCAAACTTCAAACGTAGCTTAGGTGGTCCGTGCCGGGCGCCTCCGGCAGCCCTGCTCCGAAAATGCGAACGTCTGCAGATAGCTCGCAGGCAGAAAGAGCTAGCCTGGAAAGCTGTTGCTCAGCCTCATCTGCCCATGGCACTGCTCGCACAGAGGCACAGAGACTGGGGCTGCTTGCTTGTCTTGTCCCCTCAAACTTCAAACGTAGCTTAGGTGGTCCGTGCTGGGTGCTTTCGGCAGCCCTGCTCCGAAAATGAGAACATCTGCAGATAGCTCGCAGCCAGAAAGAGCTAGCCTGGAAAACTGTTGCTCAGCCTCATCTGCCCATGGCACTGCTCGCACAGAGGCACAGAGACTGGGGCTGCTTGCTTGTCTTGTCCCCTCAAACTTCAAACGTAGCTTAGGTGGTCCGTGCTGGGTGCTTTCGGCGGCCATGCTCCGAAAATGAGAACATCTGCAGATAGCTCGCAGGCAGAAAGAGCTAGCCTGGAAAGCTGTTGCTCAGCCTCATCTGCCCATGGCACTGCTGGCACAGAGGCACAGAGACTGGGGCTGCTTGCTTGTCTTGTGCCCTCAAACTTCAAACGTAGCTTAGGTGGTCCGTGCCGGGCGCTTAAGGCAGCCCTGCTCGGAAAATGCGAACGTCTGCAGATAGCTCGCAGGCAGAAAGAGCTAGCCTGGAAAGCTGTTGCTCAGCCTCATCTGCCCATGGCACTGCTCGCACAGAGGCACAGAGACTGGGGCTGCTTGCTTGTCTTGTCCCCTCAAACTTCAAACGTAGCTTAGGTGGTCCGTGCTGGGTTCTTGCGGCAGCGCTGCTTCGAAAATGCGAACGTCTGCAGATAGCTCGAAGGCAGAAAGAGCTAGCCTGGAAAACTGTTGCTCAGCCTCATCTGCGCATGGCACTGCTCGCACAGAGGCACAGAGACTGGGGCTGCTTGCTTGTCTTGCCCCCTCAAACTTCAAACGTAGCTTAGGTGGTCCGTGCCGGACGCCTCCGGCAGCCCTGCTCAGAAAATGCGAACGTCTGCAGATAGCTCGCAGGCAGAAAGAGCTAGCCTGGAAAGCTGTTGCTCAGCCTCATCTGCCCATGGCACTGCTCGCACAGAGGCACAGAGACTGGGGCTGCTTGCTTGTCTTGCCCTCTCAAACTTCAAACGTAGCTTAGGTGGTCCGTGCCGGGCGCCTCCGACAGCCCTGCTCCGAAAATGCGAACGTCTGCAGATAGCTCGCAGGCAGAAAGAGCTAGCCTGGAAAGCTGTTGCTCAGCCTCATCTGCCCATGGCACTGCTCGCACAGAGGCACAGAGACTGGGGCTGCTTGCTTGTCTTGCCCCCTCAAACTTCAAACGTAGCTTAGGTGGTCCGTGCCGGGCGCCTCCGGCAGCCCTGTTCCGAAAATGCGAACGTCTGCAGATAGCTCGCAGCCAGAAAGAGCTAGCCTGTAAAGCTGTTGCTCAGCCTCATCTGCCCATGGCACTGCTCGCACAGAGGCACAGAGACTGGGGCTGCTTGCTTGTCTTGCCCTCTCAAACTTCAAACGTAGCTTAGGTGGTCCGTGCCGGGCGCCTCCGGCAGCCCTGCTCCGAAAATGCGAACGTCTGCAGATAGCTCGCAGGCAGAAAGAGCTAGCCTGGAAAGCTGTTGCTCAGCCTCATCTGCCCATGGCACTGCTCGCACAGAGGCACAGAGACTGGGGCTGCTTGCTTGTCTTGTCCCCTCAAACTTCAAACGTAGCTTAGGTGGTCCGTGCTGGGTTCTTGCGGCAGCCCTGCTCCGAAAATGCGAACATCTGCAGATAGCTCGCAGGCAGAAAGAGCTAGCCTGGAAAACTGTTGCTCAGCCTCATCTGCCCATGGAACTGCTCGCACAGAGGCACAGAGACTGGGGCTGCTTGCTTGTCTTGCCCCCTCAAACTTCAAACGTAGCTTAGGTGGTCCGTGCCGAGCGCCTCCGACAGCCATGCTCTGAAAATGCGAACGTCTGCAGATAGCTCGCAGGCAGAAAGAGCTAGCCTGGAAAGCTGTTGCTCAGCCTCATCTGCCCATGGCACTGCTCGCACAGAGGCACAGAGACTGGGGCTGCTTGCTTGTCTTGTCCCCTCAAACTTCAAAAGTAGCTTAGGTGGTCCGTGCCGGGCGCTTACGGCAGCCCTGCTCGGAAAATGCGAACGTCTGCAGATAGCTCGCAGGCAGAAAGAGCTAGCCTGGAAAGCTGTTGCTCAGCCTCATCTGCCCATGGCACTGCTGGCACAGAGGCACAGAGACTGGGGCTGCTTGCTTGTCTTGTGCCCTCAAACTTCAAACGTAGCTTAGGTGGTCCGTGCCGGGCGCTTAAGGCAGCCCTGCTCGGAAAATGCGAACGTCTGCAGATAGCTCGCAGGCAGAAAGAGCTAGCCTGGAAAGCTGTTGCTCAGCCTCATCTGCCCATGGCACTGCTCGCACAGAGGCACAGAGACTGGGGCTGCTTGCTTGTCTTGTCCCCTCAAACTTCAAACGTAGCTTAGGTGGTCCGTGCCGGGCGCCTCCGGCAGCCCTGCTCCGAAAATGCGAACGTCTGCAGATAGCTCGCAGGCAGAAAGAGCTAGCCTGGAAAGCTGTTGCTCAGCCTCATCTGCCCATGGCACTGCTCGCGCAGAGGCACAGAGACTGGGGCTGCTTGCTTGTCTTGTCCCCTCAAACTTCAAACGTAGCTTAGGTGGTCCGTGCCGGGCGCCTCCGGCAGCCCTGCTCAGAAAATGCGAACGTCTGCAGATAGCTCGCAGGCAGAAAGAGCTAGCCTGGAAAGCTGTTGATCAGCCTCATCTGCCCATGGCACTGCTCGCACAGAGGCACAGAGACTGGGGCTGCTTGCTTGTCTTGCCCCCTCAAACTTCAAACGTAGCTTAGGTGGTCCGTGCCGGGCGCCTTCGGCATCCCTGCTCCGAAAATGCGAACGTCTGCAGATAGCTCGCAGGCAGAAAGAGCTAGCCTGGAAAGCTGTTGCTCAGCCTCATCTGCCCATGGCACTGCTCGCACAGAGGCACAGAGACTGGGGCTGCTTGCTTGTCTTGCCCCCTCAAACTTCAAACGTAGCTTAGGTGGTCCGTGCCGGGCGCCTCCGGCAGCCCTGCTCCGAAAATGCGAACGTCTGCAGATAGCTCGCAGGCAGAAAGAGCTAGCCTGGAAAGCTGTTGCTCAGCCTCATCTGCCCATGGCACTGCTCGCACAGAGGCACAGAGACTGGGGCTGCTTGCTTGTCTTGTTCCCTCAAACTTCAAACGTAGCTTAGGTGGTCCGTGCTGGGTGCTTTCGGCAGCCCTGCTCCGAAAATGAGAACATCTGCAGATAGCTCGCAGCCAGAAAGAGCTAGCCTGGAAAACTGTTGCTCAGCCTCATCTGCCCATGGCACTGCTCGCACAGAGGCACAGAGACTGGGGCTGCTTGCTTGTCTTGTCCCCTCAAACTTCAAACGTAGCTTAGGTGGTCCGTGCTGGGTGCTTTCGGCGGCCATGCTCCGAAAATGAGAACATCTGCAGATAGCTCGCAGGCAGAAAGAGCTAGCCTGGAAAGCTGTTGCTCAGCCTCATCTGCCCATGGCACTGCTGGCACAGAGGCACAGAGACTGGGGCTGCTTGCTTGTCTTGTGCCCTCAAACTTCAAACGTAGCTTAGGTGGTCCGTGCCGGGCGCTTAAGGCAGCCCTGCTCGGAAAATGCGAACGTCTGCAGATAGCTCGCAGGCAGAAAGAGCTAGCCTGGAAAGCTGTTGCTCAGCCTCATCTGCCCATGGCACTGCTCGCACAGAGGCACAGAGACTGGGGCTGCTTGCTTGTCTTGTCCCCTCAAACTTCAAACGTAGCTTAGGTGGTCCGTGCTGGGTTCTTGCGGCAGCGCTGCTCCGAAAATGCGAACGTCTGCAGATAGCTCGCAGGCAGAAAGAGCTAGCCTGGAAAGCTGTTGCTCAGCCTCATCTGCCCATGGCACTGCTCGCACAGAGGCACAGAGACTGGGGCTGCTTGCTTGTCTTGTCCCCTCAAACTTCAAACGTAGCTTAGGTGGTCCGTGCCGGGCGCCTCCGGCAGCCCTGCTCCGAAAATGCGAACGTCTGCAGATAGCTCGCAGGCAGAAAGAGCTAGCCTGGAAAGCTGTTGCTCAGCCTCATCTGCCCATGGCACTGCTCGCGCAGAGGCACAGAGACTGGGGCTGCTTGCTTGTCTTGTCCCCTCAAACTTCAAACGTAGCTTAGGTGGTCCGTGCCGGGCGCCTCCGGCAGCCCTGCTCAGAAAATGCGAACGTCTGCAGATAGCTCGCAGGCAGAAAGAGCTAGCCTGGAAAGCTGTTGCTCAGCCTCATCTGCCCATGGCACTGCTCGCACAGAGGCACAGAGACTGGGGCTGCTTGCTTGTCTTGCCCCCTCAAACTTCAAACGTAGCTTAGGTGGTCCGTGCCGGGCGCCTTCGGCATCCCTGCTCCGAAAAAGCGAACGTCTGCAGATAGCTCGCAGGCAGAAAGAGCTAGCCTGGAAAGCTGTTGCTCAGCCTCATCTGCCCATGGCACTGCTCGCACAGAGGCACAGAGACTGGGGCTGCTTGCTTGTCTTGCCCCCTCAAACTTCAAACGTAGCTTAGGTGGTCCGTGCCGGGCGCCTCCGGCAGCCCTGCTCCGAAAATGCGAACGTCTGCAGATAGCTCGCAGGCAGAAAGAGCTAGCCTGGAAAGCTGTTGCTCAGCCTCATCTGCCCATGGCACTGCTCGCACAGAGGCACAGAGACTGGGGCTGCTTGCTTGTCTTGTCCCCTCAAACTTCAAACGTATCTTAGGTGGTCCGTGCTGGGTTCTTGCGGCAGCGCTGCTCCGAAAATGCGAACATCTGCAGATAGCTTGAAGGCAGAAAGAGCTAGCCTGGAAAACTGTTGCTCAGCCTCATCTGCGCACGGCACTGCTCGCACAGAGGCACAGAGACTGGGGCTGCTTGCTTGTCTTGTGCCCTCAAACTTCAAACGTAGCTTAGGTGGTCCGTGCCGGGTGCCTCCGGCAGCCCTGCTCCGAAAATGCAAACGTCTGCAGATAGCTCGCAGGCAGAAAGAGCTAGCCTGGAAAGCTGTTGCTCAGCCTCATCTGCCCATGGGACTGCTCGCACAGAGGCACAGAGACTGGGGCTGCTTGCTTGTCTTGCCCCCTCAAACTTCAAAAGTAGCTTAGGTGGTCTGTGCCGGGCGCCTCCGGCAGCCCTGCTCCAAAAATGCGAACGTCTGCAGATAGCTCGCAGGCAGAAAGAGCTAGCCTGGAAAGCTGTTGCTCAGCCTCATCTGCCCATGGCACTGCTCGCACAGAGGCACAGAGACTGGGGCTGCTTGCTTGTCTTGTCCCCTCAAACTTCAAACGTAGCTTAGGTGGTCCGTGCCGGGCGCCTCCGGCAACCCTGCTCAGAAAATGCGAACGTCTGCAGATAGCTCGCAGGCAGAAAGAGCTAGCCTGGAAAGCTGTTGCTCAGCCTCATCTGCCCATGGCACTGCTCGCACAGAGGCACAGAGACTGGGGCTGCTTGCTTGTCTTGCCCCCTCAAACTTCAAACGTAGCTTAGGTGGTCCGTGCCGGACGCCTCCGGCAGCCCTGCTCAGAAAATGCGAACGTCTGCAGATAGCTCGCAGGCAGAAAGAGCTAGCCTGGAAAGCTGTTGCTCAGCCTCATCTGCCCATGGCACTGCTCGCACAGAGGCACAGAGACTGGGGCTGCTTGCTTGTCTTGCCCTCTCAAACTTCAAACGTAGCTTAGGTGGTCCGTGCCGGGCGCCTCCGACAGCCCTGCTCCGAAAATGCGAACGTCTGCAGATAGCTCGCAGGCAGAAAGAGCTAGCCTGGAAAGCTGTTGCTCAGCCTCATCTGCCCATGGCACTGCTCGCACAGAGGCACAGAGACTGGGGCTGCTTGCTTGTCTTGCCCCCTCAAACTTCAAACGTAGCTTAGGTGGTCCGTGCCGGGCGCCTCCGGCAGCCCTGTTCCGAAAATGCGAACGTCTGCAGATAGCTCGCAGCCAGAAAGAGCTAGCCTGTAAAGCTGTTGCTCAGCCTCATCTGCCCATGGCACTGCTCGCACAGAGGCACAGAGACTGGGGCTGCTTGCTTGTCTTGCCCTCTCAAACTTCAAACGTAGCTTAGGTGGTCCGTGCCGGGCGCCTCCGGCAGCCCTGCTCCGAAAATGCGAACGTCTGCAGATAGCTCGCAGGCAGAAAGAGCTAGCCTGGAAAGCTGTTGCTCAGCCTCATCTGCCCATGGCACTGCTCGCACAGAGGCACAGAGACTGGGGCTGCTTGCTTGTCTTGTCCCCTCAAACTTCAAACGTAGCTTAGGTGGTCCGTGCTGGGTTCTTGCGGCAGCCCTGCTCCGAAAATGCGAACATCTGCAGATAGCTCGCAGGCAGAAAGAGCTAGCCTGGAAAACTGTTGCTCAGCCTCATCTGCCCATGGAACTGCTCGCACAGAGGCACAGAGACTGGGGCTGCTTGCTTGTCTTGCCCCCTCAAACTTCAAACGTAGCTTAGGTGGTCCGTGCCGAGCGCCTCCGACAGCCCTGCTCTGAAAATGCGAACGTCTGCAGATAGCTCGCAGGCAGAAAGAGCTAGCCTGGAAAGCTGTTGCTCAGCCTCATCTGCCCATGGCACTGCTCGCACAGAGGCACAGAGACTGGGGCTGCTTGCTTGTCTTGTCCCCTCAAACTTCAAAAGTAGCTTAGGTGGTCCGTGCCGGGCGCTTACGGCAGCCCTGCTCGGAAAATGCGAACGTCTGCAGATAGCTCGCAGGCAGAAAGAGCTAGCCTGGAAAGCTGTTGCTCAGCCTCATCTGCCCATGGCACTGCTGGCACAGAGGCACAGAGACTGGGGCTGCTTGCTTGTCTTGTGCCCTCAAACTTCAAACGTAGCTTAGGTGGTCCGTGCCGGGCGCTTAAGGCAGCCCTGCTCGGAAAATGCGAACGTCTGCAGATAGCTCGCAGGCAGAAAGAGCTAGCCTGGAAAGCTGTTGCTCAGCCTCATCTGCCCATGGCACTGCTCGCACAGAGGCACAGAGACTGGGGCTGCTTGCTTGTCTTGTCCCCTCAAACTTCAAACGTAGCTTAGGTGGTCCGTGCCGGGCGCCTCCGGCAGCCCTGCTCCGAAAATGCGAACGTCTGCAGATAGCTCGCAGGCAGAAAGAGCTAGCCTGGAAAGCTGTTGCTCAGCCTCATCTGCCCATGGCACTGCTCGCGCAGAGGCACAGAGACTGGGGCTGCTTGCTTGTCTTGTCCCCTCAAACTTCAAACGTAGCTTAGGTGGTCCGTGCCGGGCGCCTCCGGCAGCCCTGCTCAGAAAATGCGAACGTCTGCAGATAGCTCGCAGGCAGAAAGAGCTAGCCTGGAAAGCTGTTGATCAGCCTCATCTGCCCATGGCACTGCTCGCACAGAGGCACAGAGACTGGGGCTGCTTGCTTGTCTTGCCCCCTCAAACTTCAAACGTAGCTTAGGTGGTCCGTGCCGGGCGCCTTCGGCATCCCTGCTCCGAAAATGCGAACGTCTGCAGATAGCTCGCAGGCAGAAAGAGCTAGCCTGGAAAGCTGTTGCTCAGCCTCATCTGCCCATGGCACTGCTCGCACAGAGGCACAGAGACTGGGGCTGCTTGCTTGTCTTGCCCCCTCAAACTTCAAACGTAGCTTAGGTGGTCCGTGCCGGGCGCCTCCGGCAGCCCTGCTCCGAAAATGCGAACGTCTGCAGATAGCTCGCAGGCAGAAAGAGCTAGCCTGGAAAGCTGTTGCTCAGCCTCATCTGCCCATGGCACTGCTCGCACAGAGGCACAGAGACTGGGGCTGCTTGCTTGTCTTGTCCCCTCAAACTTCAAACGTAGCTTAGGTGGTCCGTGCTGGGTGCTTTCGGCAGCCCTGCTCCGAAAATGAGAACATCTGCAGATAGCTCGCAGCCAGAAAGAGCTAGCCTGGAAAACTGTTGCTCAGCCTCATCTGCCCATGGCACTGCTCGCACAGAGGCACAGAGACTGGGGCTGCTTGCTTGTCTTGTCCCCTCAAACTTCAAACGTAGCTTAGGTGGTCCGTGCTGGGTGCTTTCGGCGGCCATGCTCCGAAAATGAGAACATCTGCAGATAGCTCGCAGGCAGAAAGAGCTAGCCTGGAAAGCTGTTGCTCAGCCTCATCTGCCCATGGCACTGCTGGCACAGAGGCACAGAGACTGGGGCTGCTTGCTTGTCTTGTGCCCTCAAACTTCAAACGTAGCTTAGGTGGTCCGTGCCGGGCGCTTAAGGCAGCCCTGCTCGGAAAATGCGAACGTCTGCAGATAGCTCGCAGGCAGAAAGAGCTAGCCTGGAAAGCTGTTGCTCAGCCTCATCTGCCCATGGCACTGCTCGCACAGAGGCACAGAGACTGGGGCTGCTTGCTTGTCTTGTCCCCTCAAACTTCAAACGTAGCTTAGGTGGTCCGTGCTGGGTTCTTGCGGCAGCGCTGCTCCGAAAATGCGAACGTCTGCAGATAGCTCGAAGGCAGAAAGAGCTAGCCTGGAAAACTGTTGCTCAGCCTCATCTGCGCATGGCACTGCTCGCACAGAGGCACAGAGACTGGGGCTGCTTGCTTGTCTTGCCCCCTCAAACTTCAAACGTAGCTTAGGTGGTCCGTGCCGGACGCCTCCGGCAGCCCTGCTCAGAAAATGCGAACGTCTGCAGATAGCTCGCAGGCAGAAAGAGCTAGCCTGGAAAGCTGTTGCTCAGCCTCATCTGCCCATGGCACTGCTCGCACAGAGGCACAGAGACTGGGGCTGCTTGCTTGTCTTGCCCTCTCAAACTTCAAACGTAGCTTAGGTGGTCCGTGCCGGGCGCCTCCGACAGCCCTGCTCCGAAAATGCGAACGTCTGCAGATAGCTCGCAGGCAGAAAGAGCTAGCCTGGAAAGCTGTTGCTCAGCCTCATCTGCCCATGGCACTGCTCGCACAGAGGCACAGAGACTGGGGCTGCTTGCTTGTCTTGCCCCCTCAAACTTCAAACGTAGCTTAGGTGGTCCATGCCGGGCGCCTCCGGCAGCCCTGTTCCGAAAATGCGAACGTCTGCAGATAGCTCGCAGGCAGAAAGAGCTAGCCTGTAAAGCTGTTGCTCAGCCTCATCTGCCCATGGCACTGCTCGCACAGAGGCACAGAGACTGGGGCTGCTTGCTTGTCTTGCCCTCTCAAACTTCAAACGTAGCTTAGGTGGTCCGTGCCGGGCGCCTCCGACAGCCCTGCTCCGAAAATGCGAACGTCTGCAGATAGCTCGCAGGCAGAAAGAGCTAGCCTGGAAAGCTGTTGCTCAGCCTCATCTGCCCATGGCACTGCTCGCACAGAGGCACAGAGACTGGGGCTGCTTGCTTGTCTTGTCCCCTCAAACTTCAAACGTAGCTTAGGTGGTCCGTGCTGGGTTCTTGCGGCAGCCCTGCTCCACAAATGCGAACGTCTGCAGATAGCTCGCAGGCAGAAAGAGCTAGCCTGGAAAACTGTTGCTCAGCCTCATCTGCCCATGGAACTGCTCGCACAGAGGCACAGAGACTGGGGCTGCTTGCTTGTCTTGCCCCCTCAAACTTCAAACGTAGCTTAGGTGGTCCGTGCCGAGCGCCTCCGACAGCCCTGCTCTGAAAATGCGAACGTCTGCAGATAGCTCGCAGGCAGAAAGAGCTAGCCTGGAAAGCTGTTGCTCAGCCTCATCTGCCCATGGCACTGCTCGCACAGAGGCACAGAGACTGGGGCTGCTTGCTTGTCTTGTCCCCTCAAACTTCAAAAGTAGCTTAGGTGGTCCGTGCCGGGCGCTTACGGCAGCCCTGCTCGGAAAATGCGAACGTCTGCAGATAGCTCGCAGGCAGAAAGAGCTAGCCTGGAAATCTGTTGCTCAGCCTCATCTGCCCATGGCACTGCTCGCACAGAGGCACAGAGACTGGGGCTGCTTGCTTGTCTTGTCCCCTCAAGCTTCAAACGTAGATTAGGTTGTCCGTGCTGGGTGCTTGCGGCAGCCCTGCTCCGAAAATGCGAACATCTGCAGATAGCTCGCAGCCAGAAAGAGCTAGCCTGGAAAACTGTTGCTCAGCCTCATCTGCCCATGGCACTGCTCGCACAGAGGCACAGAGACTGGGGCTGCTTGCTTGTCTTGCCCCCTCAAACTTCAAACGTAGCTTAGGTGGTCCGTGCCGGGTGCTTCCGGCAGCCCTGCTCCGAAAATGCGAACGTCTGCAGATAGCTCGCAGGCAGAAAGAGCTAGCCTGGAAAGCTGTTGCTCAGCCTCATCTGCGCATGGCACTGCTCGCACAGAGGCACAGAGACTGGGGCTGCTTGCTTGTCTTGTCCCCTCAAACTTCAAACGTATCTTAGGTGGTCCGTGCTGGGTTCTTGCGGCAGCGCTGCTCCGAAAATGCGAACATCTGCAGATAGCTTGAAGGCAGAAAGAGCTAGCCTGGAAAACTGTTGCTCAGCCTCATCTGCGCACGGCACTGCTCGCACAGAGGCACAGAGACTGGGGCTGCTTGCTTGTCTTGTGCCCTCAAACTTCAAACGTAGCTTAGGTGGTCCGTGCCGGGTGCCTCCGGCAGCCCTGCTCCGAAAATGCAAACGTCTGCAGATAGCTCGCAGGCAGAAAGAGCTAGCCTGTAAAGCTGTTGCTCAGCCTCATCTGCCCATGGGACTGCTCGCACAGAGGCACAGAGACTGGGGCTGCTTGCTTGTCTTGCCCCCTCAAACTTCAAAAGTAGCTTAGGTGGTCTGTGCCGGGCGCCTCCGGCAGCCCTGCTCCAAAAATGCGAACGTCTGCAGATAGCTCGCAGGCAGAAAGAGCTAGCCTGGAAAGCTGTTGCTCAGCCTCATCTGCCCATGGCACTGCTCGCACAGAGGCACAGAGACTGGGGCTGCTTGCTTGTCTTGTCCCCTCAAACTTCAAACGTAGCTTAGGTGGTCCGTGCCGGGCGCCTCCGGCAACCCTGCTCAGAAAATGCGAACGTCTGCAGATAGCTCGCAGGCAGAAAGAGCTAGCCTGGAAAGCTGTTGCTCAGCCTCATCTGCCCATGGCACTGCTCGCACAGAGGCACAGAGACTGGGGCTGCTTGCTTGTCTTGCCCTCTCAAACTTCAAACGTAGCTTAGGTGGTCCGTGCCGGGCGCCTCCGGCAGCCCTGCTCCGAAAATGCGAACGTCTGCAGATAGCTCGCAGGCAGAAAGAGCTAGCCTGGAAAGCTGTTGCTCAGCCTCATCTGCCCATGGCACTGCTCGCACAGAGGCACAGAGACTGGGGCTGCTTGCTTGTCTTGTCCCCTCAAACTTCAAACGTAGCTTAGGTGGTCCGTGCCGGGCGCCTCCGGCAGCCCTGCTCCGAAAATGCGAACATATGCAGATAGCTGGCAGGGAGAAAAAGCTAGCCTGGAAAGCTGTTGCTCAGCCTCATCTGCCCATGGCACTGCTCGCACAGAGGCACAGAGACTGGGGCTGCTTGCTTGTCTTGCCCCCTCAAACTTCAAACGTAGCTTAGGTGGTCCGTGCCGGGTGCTTCGGGCATCCCTGCTCCGAAAATGCGAACGTCTGCAGATAGCTCGCAGGTAGAAAGAGCTAGCCTGGAAAGCTGTTGCTCAGCCTCATCTGCCCATGGCACTGCTCGCACAGAGGCACAGAGACTGGGGCTGCTTGCTTGTCTTGTCCCCTCAAACTTCAAACGTAGCTTAGGTGGTCCGTGCTGGGTTCTTGTGGCAGCCCTGCTCCGAAAATGCGAACATCTGCAGATAGCTCGCAGGCAGAAAGAGCTAGCCTGGAAAACTGTTGCTCAGCCTCATCTGCCCATGGCACTGCTTGCACAGAGGCACAGAGACAGGGGCTGCTTGCTTGTCTTGCCCCCTCAAACTTCAAACGTAGCTTAGGTGGTCCGTGCCGGGCGCCTCCGACAGCCCTGCTCTGAAAATGCGAACGTCTGCAGATAGCTCGCAGGCAGAAAGAGCTAGCCTGGAAAGCTGTTGCTCAGCCTCATCTGCCCATGGCACTGCTCGCACAGAGGCACAGAGACTGGGGCTGCTTGCTTGTCTTGCCCCCTCAAACTTCAAAATTAGCTTAGGTGGTCCGTGCCGGGCGCTTATGGCAGCCCTGCTCGGAAAATGCGAACGTCTGCAGATAGCTCGCAGGCAGAAAGAGCTAGCCTGGAAAGCTGTTGCTCAGCCTCATCTGGCCATGGCACTGCTCGCACAGAGGCACAGAGACTGGGGCTGCTTGCTTGTCTTGCCCCCTCAAACTTCAAACGTAGCTTAGGTGGTCCGTGCCGGGTGCTTCCGGCAGCTCTGCTCCGAAAATGCGAACGTCTGCAGATAGCTCGCAGGCAGAAAGAGCTAGCCTGGAAAGCTGTTGCTCAGCCTCATCTGCCCATGGCACTGCTCGCACAGAGGCACAGAGACTGGGGCTGCTTGCTTGTCTTGTCCCCTCAAACTTCAAACGTAGCTTAGGTGGTCCGTGCTGGGTTCTTGCGGCAGCGCTGCTCCGAAAATGCGAACATCTGCAGATAGCTCGCAGCCAGAAAGAGCTAGCCTGGAAAACTGTTGCTCAGCCTCATCTGCGCATGGCACTGCTCGCACAGAGGCACAGAGACTGGGGCTGCTTGCTTGTCTTGCCCCCTCAAACTTCAAACGTAGCTTAGGTGTTCCGTGCCGGGTGCCTCCGGCAGCCCTGCTCCGAAAATGCAAACGTCTGCAGATAGCTCGCAGGCAGAAAGAGCTAGCCTGGAAAGCTGTTGCTCAGCCTCATCTGCCCATGGCACTGCTCGCACAGAGGCACAGAGACTGGGGCTGCTTGCTTGTCTTGCCCCCTCAAACTTCAAACGTAGCTTAGGTGGTCCGTGCCGGGCGCCTCCGGCAGCCCTGCTCCAAAAATGCGAACGTCTGCAGATAGCTCGCAGGCAGAAAGAGCTAGCCTGGAAAGCTGTTGCTCAGCCTCATCTGCCCATGGCACTGCTCGCACAGAGGCACAGAGACTGGGGCTGCTTGCTTGTCTTGCCCCCTCAAACTTCAAAGGTAGCTTAGGTGGTCCGTGCCGGGCGCCTCCGGCAGCCCTGCTCCGAAAATGCGAACGTCTGCAGATAGCTCGCAGGCAGAAAGAGCTAGCCTGGAAAGCTGTTGCTCAGCCTCATCTGCCCATGGCACTGCTCGCACAGAGGCACAGAGACTGGGGCTGCTTGCTTGTCTTGTCCCCTCAAACTTCAAACGTAGCTTAGGTGGTCCGTGCCGGGCGCCTCCGGCAGCCCTGCTCAGAAAATGCGAACGTCTGCAGATAGCTCGCAGGCAGAAAGAGCTAGCCTGGAAAGCTGTTGCTCAGCCTCATCTGCCCATGGCACTGCTCGCACAGAGGCACAGAGACTGGGGCTGCTTGCTTGTCTTGCCCCCTCAAACTTCAAACGTAGCTTAGGTGGTCCGTGCCGGGCGCCTCCGGCAGCCCTGCTCCGAAAATGCGAACGTCTGCAGATAGCTCGCAGGCAGAAAGAGCTAGCCTGGAAAGCTGTTGCTCAGCCTCATCTGCCCATGGCACTGCTCGCACAGAGGCACAGAGACTGGGGCTGCTTGCTTGTCTTGTCCCCTCAAACTTCAAACGTAGCTTAGGTGGTCCGTGCTGGGTGCTTGCGGCAGCCCTGCTCCGAAAATGAGAACATCTGCAGATAGCTCGCAGGCAGAAAAAGCTAGCCTGGAAAGCTGTTGCTCAGCCTCATCTGCCCATGGCACTGCTCGCACAGAGGCACAGAGACTGGGGCTGCTTGCTTGTCTTGCCCCCTCAAACTTCAAACGTAGCTTAGGTGGTCCGTGCCGGGCGCCTCCGGCAGCCCTGCTCCGAAAATGCGAACATCTGCAGATAGCTCGCAGGCAGAAAGAGCTAGCCTGGAAAGCTGTTGCTCAGCCTCATCTGCCCATGGCACTGCTCGCACAGAGGCACAGAGACTGGGGCTGCTTGCTTGTCTTGTCCCCTCAAACTTCAAACGTAGCTTAGGTGGTCCGTGCTGGGTTCTTGCGGCAGCGCTGCTCCGAAAATGCGAACATGTGCAGATAGCTCGCAGGCAGAAAGAGCTAGCCTGGAAAACTGTTGCTCAGCCTCATCTGCGCATGGCACTGCTCGCACAGAGGCACAGAGACTGGGGCTGCTTGCTTGTCTTGCCCCCTCAAACTTCAAACGTAGCTTAGGTGGTCCGTGCCGGGCGCCTCCGGCAGCGCTGCTCCGAAAATGCGAACGTCTGCAGATAGCTCGCAGGCAGAAAGAGCTAGCCTGGAAAGCTGTTGCTCAGCCTCATCTGCCCATGGCACTGCTCGCACAGAGGCACAGAGACTGGGGCTGCTTGCTTGTTTTGCCCCCTCAAACTTCAAACGTAGCTTAGGTGGTCCGTGCCGGGCGCCTCCGGCAGCCCTGCTCCGAAAATGCGAACGTCTGCAGATAGCTCGCAGGCAGAAAGAGCTAGCCTGGAAAGCTGTTGCTCAGCCTCATCTGCCCATGGCACTGCTCGCACAGAGGCACAGAGACTGGGGCTGCTTGCTTGTCTTGCCCCCTCAAACTTCAAACGTAGCTTAGGTGGTCCGTGCCGTGCGCCTTCAGCAGCCCTGCTCCGAAAATGCGAACGTGTGCAGATAGCTCGCAGGCAGAAAGAGCTAGCCTGGAAAGCTGTTGCTCAGCCTCATCTGCCCATGGCACTGCTCGCACAGAGGCACAGAGACTGGGGCTGCTTGCTTGTCTTGTCCCCTCAAACTTCAAACGTAGCTTAGGTGGTCCGTGCTGGGTTCTTGCGGCAGCGCTGCTCCGAAAATGCGAACATGTGCAGATAGCTCGCAGGCAGAAAGAGCTAGCCTGGAAAACTGTTGCTCAGCCTCATCTGCGCATGGCACTGCTCGCACAGAGGCACAGAGACTGGGGCTGCTTGCTTGTCTTGCCCCCTCAAACTTCAAACGTAGCTTAGGTGGTCCGTGCCGGGCGCCTCCGGCAGCGCTGCTCCGAAAATGCGAACGTCTGCAGATAGCTCGCAGGCAGAAAGAGCTAGCCTGGAAAGCTGTTGCTCAGCCTCATCTGCCCATGGCACTGCTCGCACAGAGGCACAGAGACTGGGGCTGCTTGCTTGTTTTGCCCCCTCAAACTTCAAACGTAGCTTAGGTGGTCCGTGCCGGGCGCCTTCGGCAGCCCTGCTCCGAAAATGCGAACGTCTGCAGATAGCTCGCAGCCAGAAAGAGCTAGCCTGGAAAGCTGTTGCTCAGCCTCATCTGCCCATGGCACTGCTCGCACAGAGGCACAGAGACTGGGGCTGCTTGCTTGTCTTGTCCCCTCAAACTTCAAACGTAGCTTAGGTGGTCCGTGCCGGGCGCCTCCGGCAGCCCTGCTCCGCAAATGCGAACGTCTGCAGATAGCTCGCAGGCAGAAACATCTAGCCTGGAAAGCTGTTGCTCAGCCTCATCTGCCCATGGCACTGCTCGCACAGATGCACAGAGACTGGGGCTGCTTGCTTGTCTTGCCCCCTCAAACTTCAAACGTAGCTTAGGTGGTCCGTGCCGGGCGCCTCCGGTAGCCCTGCTCAGAAAATGCGAACATATGCAGATAGCTCGCAGGCAGAAAGAGCTAGCCTGGAAAGCTGTTGCTCAGCCTCATCTGCCCATGGCACTGCTCGCACAGAGGCACAGAGACTGGGGCTGCTTGCTTGTCTTGTCCCCTCAAACTTCAAACGTAGCTTAGGTGGTCCGTGCTGGGTTCTTGCGGCAGCGCTGCTCCGAAAATGCGAACATGTGCAGATAGCTCGCAGGCAGAAAGAGCTAGCCTGGAAAACTGTTGCTCAGCCTCATTTGCGCATGGCACTGCTCGCACAGAGGCACAGAGACTGGGGCTGCTTGCTTGTCTTGCCCCCTCAAACTTCAAACGTAGCTTAGGTGGTCCGTGCCGGGCGCCTCCGGCAGCGATGCTCCGAAAATGCGAACGTCTGCAGATAGCTCGCAGGCAGAAAGAGCTAGCCTGGAAAGCTGTTGCTCAGCCTCATCTGCCCATGGCACTGCTCGCACAGAGGCACAGAGACTGGGGCTGCTTGCTTGTCTTGTCCCCTCAAACTTCAAACGTAGCTTAGGTGGTCTGTGCCGGGCGCCTTCGGCAGCCCTGCTCCGAAAATGCGAACGTCTGCAGATAGCTCGCAGCCAGAAAGAGCTAGCCTGGAAAACTGTTGCTCAGCCTCATCTGCCCATGGCACTGCTCGCACAGAGGCACAGAGACTGGGGCTGCTTGCTTGTCTTGTCCCCTCAAACTTCAAACGTAGCTTAGGTGGTCCGTGCCGGGCGCCTCCGGCAGCCCTGCTCCGCAAATGCGAACGTCTGCAGATAGCTCGCAGGCAGAAACATCTAGCCTGGAAAGCTGTTGCTCAGCCTAATCTGGCCATGGCACTGCTTGCACAGATGCACAGAGACTGGGGCTGCTTGCTTGTCTTGCCCCCTCAAACTTCAAACGTAGCTTAGGTGGTCCGTGCCGGGCGCCTCCGGCAGCCCTGCTCCGAAAATGCGAACATATGCATATAGCTCGCAGGCAGAAAGAGCTAGCCTGGAAAGCTGTTGCTCAGCCTCATCTGCCCATGGCACTGCTCGCACAGAGGCACAGAGACTGGGGCTGCTTGCTTGTCTTGTCCCCTCAAACTTCAAACGTAGCTTAGGTGGTCCGTGCTGGGTTCTTGCGGCAGCGCTGCTCCGAAAATGCGAACATGTGCAGATAGCTCGCAGCCAGAAAGAGCTAGCCTGGAAAACTGTTGCTCAGCCTCATCTGCGCATGGCACTGCTCGCACAGAGGCACAGAGACTGGGGCTGCTTGCTTGTCTTGCCCCCTCAAACTTCAAACGTAGCTTAGGTGGTCCGTGCCGGGCGCCTCCGGCAGCCCTGCTCCGAAAATGCGAACGTCTGCAGATAGCTCGCAGGCAGAAAGAGCTAGCCTGGAAAGCTGTTGCTCAGCCTCATCTGGCCATGGCACTGCTCGCACAGAGGCACAGAGACTGGGGCTGCTTGCTTGTTTTGCCCCCTCAAACTTCAAACGTAGCTTAGGTGGTCCGTGCCGGGCGCCTCCGGCAGCCCTGCTCCGAAAATGCGAACGTCTGCAGATAGCTCGCAGGCAGAAAGAGCTAGCCTGGAAAGCTGTTGCTCAGCCTCATCTGCCCATGGCACTGCTCGCACAGAGGCACAGAGACTGGGGCTGCTTGCTTGTGTTGTTCCCTCAAACTTCAAACGTAGCTTAGGTGGTCTGTGCCGGGCGCCTTCGGCAGCCCTGCTCCGAAAATGCGAACGTCTGCAGATAGCTCGCAGCCAGAAAGAGCTAGCCTGGAAAGCTGTTGCTCAGCCTCATCTGCCCATGGCACTGCTCGCACAGAGGCACAGAGACTGGGGCTGCTTGCTTGTCTTGTCCCCTCAAACTTCAAACGTATCTTAGGTGGTCCGTGCCGGGCGCCTCCGGCAGCCCTGCTCCGAAAATGCGAACGTCTGCATATAGCTCGCAGGCAGAAAGAGCTAGCCTGGAAAGCTGTTGCTCAGCCTCATCTGCCCATGGCACTGCTCGCACAGAGGCACAGAGACTGGGGCTGCTTGCTTGTCTTGTCCCCTCAAACTTCAAACGTAGCTTAGGTGGTCCGTGCCGGGCGCTTACGGCAGCCCTGCTCCGAAAATGCGAACGTCTGCAGATAGCTCGCAGGCAGAAAGAGCTAGCCTGGAAAGCTGTTGCTCAGCCTCATCTGCCCATGGCACTGCTCGCACAGAGGCACAGAGACTGGGGCTGCTTGCTTGTCTTGTCCCCTCAAACTTCAAACGTAGCTTAGGTGGTCCGTGCTGGGTGCTTCCGGCAGCCCTGCTCCGAAAATGAGAACATCTGCAGATAGCTCGCAGCCAGAAAGAGCTAGCCTGGAAAGCTGTTGCTCAGCCTCATCTGCCCATGGCACTGCTCGCACAGAGGCACAGAGACTGGAGCTGCTTGCTTGTCTTGCCCCCTCAAACTTCAAACGTAGCTTAGGTGGTCCGTGCCGGGCGCCTCCGGCAGCGCTGCTCCGAAAATGCGAACGTCTGCAGATAGCTCGCAGGCAGAAAGAGCTAGCCTGGAAAGCTGTTGCTCAGCCTCATCTGCCCATGGCACTGCTCGCACAGAGGCACAGAGACTGGGGCTGCTTGCTTGTCTTGTCCCCTCAAACTTCAAACGTAGCTTAGGTGGTCCGTGCCGGGCGCCTCCGGCAGCCCTGCTCCGAAAATGCGAACGTCTGCAGATAGCTCGCAGGCAGAAAGAGCTAGCCTGGAAAGCTGTTGCTCAGCCTCATCTGCCCATGGCACTGCTCGCACAGAGGCACAGAGACTGGGGCTGCTTGCTTGTCTTGCCCCCTCAAACTTCAAACGTAGCTTAGGTGGTCCGTGCCGGGCGCCTCCGGCAGCCCTGCTCCGAAAATGCGAACGTCTGCAGATACCTCGCAGGCAGAAAGAGCTAGCCTGGAAAGCTGTTGCTCAGCCTCATCTGGCCATGGCACTGCTCGCACAGAGGCACAGAGACTGGGGCTGCTTGCTTGTCTTGTCCCCTCAAACTTCAAACGTAGCTTAGGTGGTCTGTGCCGGGCGCCTTCGGCAGCCCTGCTCCGAAAATGCGAACGTCTGCAGATAGCTCGCAGGCAGAAAGAGCTAGCCTGGAAAGCTGTTGCTCAGCCTCATCTGCCCATGGCACTGCTCGCACAGAGGCACAGAGACTGGGGCTGCTTGCTTGTCTTGTCCCCTCAAACTTCAAACGTAGCTTAGGTGGTCCGTGCCGGGCGCTTATAGCAGCCCTGCTCGGAAAATGCGAACGTCTGCAGATAGCTCGCAGGCAGAAAGAGCTAGCCTGGAAAGCTGTTGCTCAGCCTCATCTGCCCATGGCACTGCTCGCACAGAGGCACAGAGACTGGGGCTGCTTGCTTGTCTTGTCCCCTCAAACTTCAAACGTAGCTTAGGTGGTCCGTGCTGGGTGCTTGCGGCAGCCCTGCTCCGATAATGCGAACATCTGCAGATAGCTCGCAGGCAGAAAGAGCTAGCCTGGAAAACTGTTGCTCAGCCTCATCTGCCCATGGCACTGCTCGCACAGAGGCACAGAGACTGGGGCTGCTTGCTTGTCTTGCCCCCTCAAACTTCAAACGTAGCTTAGGTGGTCCGTGCCGGGCGCCTCCGGCAGCCCTGCTCCGAAAATGCGAACGTCTGCAGATAGCTCGCAGGCAGAAAGAGCTAGCCTGGAAAGCTGTTGCTCAGCCTCATCTGCCCATGGCACTGCTCGCACAGAGGCACAGAGACTGGGGCTGCTTGCTTGTCTTGTCCCCTCAAACTTCAAACGTAGCTTAGGTGGTCCGTGCCGGGCGCCTCCGGCAGCCCTGCTCCGAAAATGCGAACATCTGCAGATAGCTCGCAGGCAGAAAGAGCTAGCCTGGAAAGCTGTTGCTCAGCCTCATCTGCCCATGGCACTGCTCGCACAGAGGCACAGAGACTGGGGCTGCTTGCTTGTCTTGTCCCCTCAAACTTCAAACGTAGCTTAGGTGGTCCGTGCCGGGCGCCTCCGGCAGCCCTGCTCCAAAAATGCGAACATCTGCAGATAGCTCGCAGGCAGAAAGAGCTAGCCTGGAAAGCTGTTGCTCAGCCTCATCTGCCCATGGCACTGCTCGCACAGAGGCACAGAGACTGGGGCTGCTTGCTTGTCTTGTCCCCTCAAACTTCAAACGTAACTTAGGTGGTCCGTGCTGGGTTCTTGCGGCAGCGCTGCTCCGAAAATGCGAACATCCGAAGATAGCTCGCAGGCAGAAAGAGCTAGCCTGGAAAACTGTTGCTCAGCCTCATCTGCCCATGGCACTGCTCGCACAGAGGCACAGAGACTGGAGCTGCTTGCTTGTCTTGCCCCCTCAAACTTCAAACGTAGCTTAGGTGGTCCGTGCCGGGCGCCTCCGGCAGCCCTGCTCCGAAAATGCGAACGTCTGCAGATAGCTCGCAGGCAGAAAGAGCTAGCCTGGAAAGCTGTTGCTCAGCCTCATCTGCCCATGGCACTGCTCGCACAGAGGCACAGAGACTGGGGCTGCTTTCTTGTCTTGTCCCCTCAAACTTCAAACGTAGCTTAGGTGGTCTGTGCCGGGCGCCTTCGGCAGCCCTGCTCCGAAAATGCGAATATCTGCAGATAGGTCGCAGGCAGAAAGAGCTAGCCTGGAAAGCTGTTGCTCAGCCTCATCTGCCCATGGCACTGCTCGCACAGAGGCACAGAGACTGGAGCTGCTTGCTTGTCTTGCCCCCTCAAACTTCAAACGTAGCTTAGGTGGTCCGTGCCGGGCGCCTCCGGCAGCCCTGCTCCGAAAATGCGAACGTCTGCAGATAGCTCACAGGCAGAAAGAGCTAGCCTGGAAAGCTGTTGCTCAGCCTCATCTGCCCATGGCACTGCTCGCACAGAGGCACAGAGACTGGGGCTGCTTGCTTGTCTTGTCCCCTCAAACTTCAAACGTAGCTTAGGTGGTCCGTGCCGGGCGCCTCCGGCAGCCCTGCTCCGAAAATGCGAACATCTGCAGATAGCTCGCAGGCAGAAAGAGCTAGCCTGGAAAGCTGTTGCTCAGCCTCATCTGCCCATGGCACTGCTCGCACAGAGGCACAGAGACTGGGGCTGCTTGCTTGTCTTGTCCCCTCAAACTTCAAACGTAGCTTAGGTGGTCCGTGCTGGGTTCTTGCGGCACCGCTGCTCCGAAAATGCGAACGTCTGCAGATAGCTCGCAGGCAGAAAGAGCTAGCCTGGAAAACTGTTGCTCAGCCTCATCTGCGCATGGCACTGCTCGCACAGAGGCACAGAGACTGGGGCTGCTTGCTTGTCTTGTCCCCTCAAACTTCAAACGTAGCTTAGGTGGTCCGTGCCGGGCGCCTCCGGCAGCCCTGCTCCGAAAATGCGAATATCTGCAGATAGGTCGCAGGCAGAAAGAGCTAGCCTGGAAAGCTGTTGCTCAGCCTCATCTGCCCATGGCACTGCTCGCACAGAGGCACAGAGACTGGAGCTGCTTGCTTGTCTTGCCCCCTCAAACTTCAAACGTAGCTTAGGTGGTCCGTGCCGGGCGGCTCCGGCAGCCCTGCTCCGAAAATGCGAACGTCTGCAGATAGCTCGCAGGCAGAAAGAGCTAGCCTGGAAAGCTGTTGCTCAGCCTCATCTGCCCATGGCACTGCTCGCACAGAGGCACAGAGACTGGGGCTGCTTGCTTGTCTTGTCCCCTCAAACTTCAAACGTAGCTTAGGTGGTCCGTGCCGGGCGCCTCCGGCAGCCCTGCTCCGAAAATGCGAACATCTGCAGATAGCTCGCAGGCAGAAAGAGCTAGCCTGGAAAGCTGTTGCTCAGCCTCATCTGCCCATGGCACTGCTCGCACAGAGGCACAGAGACTGGGGCTGCTTGCTTGTCTTGTCCCCTCAAACTTCAAACGTAGCTTAGGTGGTCCGTGCCGGGTGCGTGCGGCAGCCCTGCTCCGAAAATGCGAACGTCTGCAGATAGCTCGCAGGCAGAAAGAGCTAGCCTGGAAAACTGTTGCTCAGCCTCATCTGCGCATGGCACTGCTCGCACAGAGGCACAGAGACTGGGGCTGCTTGCTTGTCTTGTCCCCTCAAACTTCAAACGTAGCTTAGGTGGTCCGTGCCGGGCGCCTCCGGCAGCCCTGCTCCGAAAATGCGAACGTCTGCAGATAGCTCGCAGGCAGAAAGAGCTAGCCTGGAAAGCTGTTGCTCAGCCTCATCTGCCCATGGCACTGCTCGCACAGAGGCACAGAGACTGGGGCTGCTTGCTTGTCTTGTCCCCTCAAACTTCAAACGTAGCTTAGGTGGTCCGTGCTGGGTGCTTGCGGCAGCCCTGCTCCGATAATGCGAACATCTGCAGATAGCTCGCAGGCAGAAAGAGCTAGCCTGGAAAACTGTTGCTCAGCCTCATCTGCCCATGGCACTGCTCGCACAGAGGCACAGAGACTGGGGCTGCTTGCTTGTCTTGCCCCCTCAAACTTCAAACGTAGCTTAGGTGGTCCGTGCCGGGCGCCTCCGGCAGCCCTGCTCCGAAAATGCGAACGTCTGCAGATAGCTCGCAGGCAGAAAGAGCTAGCCTGGAAAGCTGTTGCTCAGCCTCATCTGCCCATGGCACTGCTCGCACAGAGGCACAGAGACTGGGGCTGCTTGCTTGTCTTGTCCCCTCAAACTTCAAACGTAGCTTAGGTGGTCCGTGCCGGGCGCCTCCGGCAGCCCTGCTCCGAAAATGCGAACATCTGCAGATAGCTCGCAGGCAGAAAGAGCTAGCCTGGAAAGCTGTTGCTCAGCCTCATCTGCCCATGGCACTGCTCGCACAGAGGCACAGAGACTGGGGCTGCTTGCTTGTCTTGTCCCCTCAAACTTCAAACGTAGCTTAGGTGGTCCGTGCTGGGTTCTTGCGGCAGCGCTGCTCCGAAAATGCGAACGTCTGCAGATAGCTCGCAGGCAGAAAGAGCTAGCCTGGAAAGCTGTTGCTCAGCCTCATCTGCCCATGGCACTGCTCGCACAGAGGCACAGAGACTGGAGCTGCTTGCTTGTCTTGCCCCCTCAAACTTCAAACGTAGCTTAGGTGGTCCGTGCCGGGCGCCTCCGGCAGCCCTGCTCCGAAAATGCGAACGTCTGCAGATAGCTCGCAGGCAGAAAGAGCTAGCCTGGAAAGCTGTTGCTCAGCCTCATCTGCCCATGGCACTGCTCGCACAGAGGCACAGAGACTGGGGCTGCTTGCTTGTCTTGTCCCCTCAAACTTCAAACGTAGCTTAGGTGGTCCGTGCCGGGCGCCTCCGGCAGCCCTGCTCCGAAAATGCGAACGTCTGCAGATAGCTCGCAGGCAGAAAGAGCTAGCCTGGAAAGCTGTTGCTCAGCCTCATCTGCCCATGGCACTGCTCGCACAGAGGCACAGAGACTGGGGCTGCTTGCTTGTCTTGTCCCCTCAAACTTCAAACGTAGCTTAGGTGGTCCGTGCCGGGCGCTTCCGGCAGCCCTGCTCCGAAAATGCGAACGTCTGCAGATAGCTCGCAGGCAGAAAGAGCTAGCCTGGAAAGCTGTTGCTCAGCCTCATCTGCCCATGGCACTGCTCGCACAGAGGCACAGAGACTGGGCCTGCTTGCTTGTCTTGTGCCCTCAAACTTCAAACGTAGCTTAGGTGGTCCGTGCTGGGTGCTTGCGGCAGCCCTGCTCCGATAATGCGAACATCTGCAGATAGCTCGCAGGCAGAAAGAGCTAGCCTGGAAAACTGTTGCTCAGCCTCATCTGCCCATGGCACTGCTCGCACAGAGGCACAGAGACTGGGGCTGCTTGCTTGTCTTGCCCCCTCAAACTTCAAACGTAGCTTAGGTGGTCCGTGCCGGGCGCCTCCGGCAGCCCTGCTCCGAAAATGCGAACGTCTGCAGATAGCTCGCAGGCAGAAAGAGCTAGCCTGGAAAGCTGTTGCTCAGCCTCATCTGCCCATGGCACTGCTCGCACAGAGGCACAGAGACTGGGGCTGCTTTCTTGTCTTGTCCCCTCAAACTTCAAACGTAGCTTAGGTGGTCTGTGCCGGGCGCCTTCGGCAGCCCTGCTCCGAAAATGCGAACGTCTGCAGATAGGTCGCAGGCAGAAAGAGCTAGCCTGGAAAGCTGTTGCTCAGCCTCATCTGCCCATGGCACTGCTCGCACAGAGGCACAGAGACTGGGGCTGCTTGCTTGTCTTGCCCCCTCAAACTTCAAACGTAGCTTAGGTGGTCCGTGCCGGGCGCCTCCGGCAGCCCTGCTCCGAAAATGCGAACATCTGCAGATAGCTCGCAGGCAGAAAGAGCTAGCCTGGAAAGCTGTTGCTCAGCCTCATCTGCCCATGGCACTGCTCGCACAGAGGCACAGAGACTGGGGCTGCTTGCTTGTCTTGCCCCCTCAAACTTCAAACGTAGCTTAGGTGGTCCGTGCCGGGCGCCTCCGGCAGCCCTGCTCCGAAAATGCGAACGTCTGCAGATAGATCGCAGGCAGAAAGAGCTAGCCTGGAAAGCTGTTGCTCAGCCTCATCTGCCCATGGCACTGCTCGCACAGAGGCACAGAGACTGGGGCTGCTTGCTTGTCTTGCCCCCTCAAACTTCAAACGTAGCTTAGGTGGTCTGTGCCGGGCGCCTTCGGCAGCCCTGCTCCGAAAATGCGAACGTCTGCAGATAGGTCGCAGGCAGAAAGAGCTAGCCTGGAAAGCTGTTGCTCAGCCTCATCTGCCCATGGCACTGCTCGCACAGAGGCACAGAGACTGGGGCTGCTTGCTTGTCTTGCCCCCTCAAACTTCAAACGTAGCTTAGGTGGTCCGTGCCGGGCGCCTCCGGCAGCCCTGCTCCGAAAATGCGAACATCTGCAGATAGCTCGCAGGCAGAAAGAGCTAGCCTGGAAAAATGTTGCTCAGCCTCATCTGCCAATGGCACTGCTCGCACAGAGGCACAGAGACTGGGGCTGCTTGCTTGTCTTGCCCCCTCAAACTTCAAACGTAGCTTAGGTGGTCCGTGCCGGGCGCCTCCGGCAGCCCTGCTCCGAAAATGCGAACGTCTGCAGATAGATCGCAGGCAGAAAGAGCTAGCCTGGAAAGCTGTTGCTCAGCCTCATCTGCCCATGGCACTGCTCGCACAGAGGCACAGAGACTGGGGCTGCTTGCTTGTCTTGCCCCCTCAAACTTCAAACGTAGCTTAGGTGGTCCGTGCCGGGCGCTTCCGGCAGCCCTGCTCCGAAAATGCGAACGTCTGCAGATAGCTCGCAGGCAGAAAGAGCTAGCCTGGAAAGCTGTTGCTCAGCCTCATCTGCCCATGGCACTGCTCGCACAGAGGCACAGAGACTGGGCCTGCTTGCTTGTCTTGTGCCCTCAAACTTCAAACGTAGCTTAGGTGGTCCGTGCCGGGCGCCTTCGGCAGCCCTGCTCCACAAATGCGAACGTCTGCAGATAGCTCGCAGGCAGAAAGAGCTAGCCTGGAAAGCTGTTGCTCAGCCTCATCTGCCCATAGCACTGCTCGCACAGAGGCACAGAGACTGGGGCTGCTTGCTTGTCTTGTCCCCTCAAACTTCAAACGTAGCTTAGGTGGTCCGTGCTGGGTTCTTGCGGCAGCCCTGCTCCGAAAATGCGAACATCTGCAGATAGCTCGAAGGCAGAAAGAGCTAGCCTGGAAAACTGTTGCTCAGCCTCATCTGTGCATGGCACTGCTCGCACAGAGGCACAGAGACTGGGTCTGCTTGCTTGTCTTGCCCCCTCAAACTTCAAACGTATCTTAGGTGGTCTGTACCGGGCGACTCCGTCAGCCCTGCTCCGAAAATGCGAACATCTGCAGATAGCTCGCAGGCAGAAAGAGCTAGCCTGGAAAGCTGTTGCTCAGCCTCATCTGCCCATGGCACTGCTCGCACAGAGGCACAGAGACTGGGGCTGCTTGCTTGTCTTGCCCCCTCAAACTTCAAACGTAGCTTAGGTGGTCCGTGCCGGGCGCCTCCGGCAGCCCTGCTCCGAAAATGCGAACGTCTGCAGATAGCTCGCAGGCAGAAAGAGCTAGCCTGCAAAGCTGTTGCTCAGCCTCATCTGCCCATGGCACTGCTCGCACAGAGGCACAGAGACTGGGGCTGCTTGCTTGTCTTGTCCCCTCAAACTTCAAACGTAGCTTAGGTGGTCCGTGCCGGGCACCTTCAGCAGCCCTGCTCCGAAAATGCGAACGTGTGCAGATAGCTCGCAGGCAGAAAGAGCTAGCCTGGAAAGCTGTTGCTCAGCCTCATCTGCCCATGGCACTGCTCGCACAGAGGCACAGAGACTGGGGCTGCTTGCTTGTCTTGTCCCCTCAAACTTCAAACGTAGCTTAGGTGGTCCGTGCCGGGCGCTTCCGGCAGCCCTGCTCCGAAAATGCGAACGTCTGCAGATAGCTCGCAGGCAGAAAGAGCTAGCCTGGAAAGCTGTTGCTCAGCCTCATCTGCCCATGGCACTGCTCGCACAGAGGCACAGAGACTGGGCCTGCTTGCTTGTCTTGTGCCCTCAAACTTCAAACGTAGCTTAGGTGGTCCGTGCTGGGTGCTTGCGGCAGCCCTGCTCCGATAATGCGAACATCTGCAGATAGCTCGCAGGCAGAAAGAGCTAGCCTGGAAAACTGTTGCTCAGCCTCATCTGCCCATGGCACTGCTCGCACAGAGGCACAGAGACTGGGGCTGCTTGCTTGTCTTGCCCCCTCAAACTTCAAACGTAGCTTAGGTGGTCCGTGCCGGGCGCCTCCGGCAGCCCTGCTCCGAAAATGCGAACGTCTGCAGATAGCTCGCAGGCAGAAAGAGCTAGCCTGGAAAGCTGTTGCTCAGCCTCATCTGCCCATGGCACTGCTCGCACAGAGGCACAGAGACTGGGCCTGCTTGCTTGTCTTGTGCCCTCAAACTTCAAACGTAGATTAGGTGGTCCATGCTGGGTGCTTGCGGCAGCCCTGCTCCGATAATGCGAACATCTGCAGATAGCTCGCAGGCAGAAAGAGCTAGCCTGGAAAACTGTTGCTCAGCCTCATCTGCCCATGGCACTGCTCGCACAGAGGCACAGAGACTGGGGCTGCTTGCTTGTCTTGCCCCCTCAAACTTCAAACGTAGCTTAGGTGGTCCGTGCCGGGCGCCTCCGGCAGCCCTGCTCCGAAAATGCGAACGTCTGCAGATAGCTCGCAGGCAGAAAGAGCTAGCCTGGAAAAATGTTGCTCAGCCTCATCTGCCCATGGCACTGCTCGCACAGAGGCACAGACACTGGGGCTGCTTGCTTGTCTTGCCCCCTCAAACTTCAAACGTAGCTTAGGTGGTCCGTGCCGGGCGCCTCCGGCAGCCCTGCTCCGAAAATGCGAACGTCTGCAGATAGATCGCAGGCAGAAAGAGCTAGCCTGGAAAGCTGTTGCTCAGCCTCATCTGCCCATGGCACTGCTCGCACAGAGGCACAGAGACTGGGGCTGCTTGCTTGTCTTGCCCCCTCAAACTTCAAACGTAGCTTAGGTGGTCCGTGCCGGGCGCTTCCGGCAGCCCTGCTCCGAAAATGCGAACGTCTGCAGATAGCTCGCAGGCAGAAAGAGCTAGCCTGGAAAGCTGTTGCTCAGCCTCATCTGCCCATGGCACTGCTCGCACAGAGGCACAGAGACTGGGGCTGCTTGCTTGTCTTGCCCCCTCAAACTTCAAACGTAGCTTAGGTGGTCCGTGCCGGGCGCCTTCGGCAGCCCTGCTCCGAAAATGCGAACATCTGCAGATAGCTCGCAGGCAGAAAGAGCTAGCCTGGAAAGCTGTTGCTCAGCCTCATCTGCCCATGGCACTGCTCGCACAGAGGCACAGAGACTGGGGCTGCTTGCTTGTCTTGTCCCCTCAAACTTCAAACGTAGCTTAGGTGGTCCGTGCTGGGTTCTTGCGGCACCGCTGCTCCGAAAATGCGAACGTCTGCAGATAGCTCGCAGGCAGAAAGAGCTAGCCTGGAAAACTGTTGCTCAGCCTCATCTGCGCATGGCACTGCTCGCACAGAGGCACAGAGACTGGGGCTGCTTGCTTGTCTTGTCCCCTCAAACTTCAAACGTAGCTTAGGTGGTCCGTGCCGGGCGCCTCCGGCAGCCCTGCTCCGAAAATGCGAATATCTGCAGATAGGTCGCAGGCAGAAAGAGCTAGCCTGGAAAGCTGTTGCTCAGCCTCATCTGCCCATGGCACTGCTCGCACAGAGGCACAGAGACTGGAGCTGCTTGCTTGTCTTGCCCCCTCAAACTTCAAACGTAGCTTAGGTGGTCCGTGCCGGGCGCCTCCGGCAGCCCTGCTCCGAAAATGCGAACGTCTGCAGATAGCTCGCAGGCAGAAAGAGCTAGCCTGGAAAGCTGTTGCTCAGCCTCATCTGCCCATGGCACTGCTCGCACAGAGGCACAGAGACTGGGGCTGCTTGCTTGTCTTGTCCCCTCAAACTTCAAACGTAGCTTAGGTGGTCCGTGCCGGGCGCCTCCGGCAGCCCTGCTCCGAAAATGCGAACATCTGCAGATAGCTCGCAGGCAGAAAGAGCTAGCCTGGAAAGCTGTTGCTCAGCCTCATCTGCCCATGGCACTGCTCGCACAGAGGCACAGAGACTGGGGCTGCTTGCTTGTCTTGTCCCCTCAAACTTCAAACGTAGCTTAGGTGGTCCGTGCTGGGTTCTTGCGGCACCGCTGCTCCGAAAATGCGAACGTCTGCAGATAGCTCGCAGGCAGAAAGAGCTAGCCTGGAAAACTGTTGCTCAGCCTCATCTGCGCATGGCACTGCTCGCACAGAGGCACAGAGACTGGGGCTGCTTGCTTGTCTTGTCCCCTCAAACTTCAAACGTAGCTTAGGTGGTCCGTGCCGGGCGCCTCCGGCAGCCCTGCTCCGAAAATGCGAACGTCTGCAGATAGCTCGCAGGCAGAAAGAGCTAGCCTGGAAAGCTGTTGCTCAGCCTCATCTGCCCATGGCACTGCTCGCACAGAGGCACAGAGACTGGGGCTGCTTGCTTGTCTTGTCCCCTCAAACTTCAAACGTAGCTTAGGTGGTCCGTGCTGGGTGCTTGCGGCAGCCCTGCTCCGATAATGCGAACATCTGCAGATAGCTCGCAGGCAGAAAGAGCTAGCCTGGAAAACTGTTGCTCAGCCTCATCTGCCCATGGCACTGCTCGCACAGAGGCACAGAGACTGGGGCTGCTTGCTTGTCTTGCCCCCTCAAACTTCAAACGTAGCTTAGGTGGTCCGTGCCGGGCGCCTCCGGCAGCCCTGCTCCGAAAATGCGAACGTCTGCAGATAGCTCGCAGGCAGAAAGAGCTAGCCTGGAAAGCTGTTGCTCAGCCTCATCTGCCCATGGCACTGCTCGCACAGAGGCACAGAGACTGGGGCTGCTTGCTTGTCTTGTCCCCTCAAAATTCAAACGTAGCTTAGGTGGTCCGTGCCGGGCGCCTCCGGCAGCCCTGCTCCGAAAATGCGAACATCTGCAGATAGCTCGCAGGCAGAAAGAGCTAGCCTGGAAAGCTGTTGCTCAGCCTCATCTGCCCATGGCACTGCTCGCACAGAGGCACAGAGACTGGGGCTGCTTGCTTGTCTTGTCCCCTCAAACTTCAAACGTAGCTTAGGTGGTCCGTGCTGGGTTCTTGCGGCAGCGCTGCTCCGAAAATGCGAACATCCGAAGATAGCTCAAAGGCAGAAAGAGCTAGCCTCAAAAACTGTTGCTCAGCCTCATCTGCCCATGGCACTGCTCGCACAGAGGCACAGAGACTGGAGCTGCTTGCTTGTCTTGCCCCCTCAAACTTCAAACGTAGCTTAGGTGGTCCGTGCCGGGCGCCTCCGGCAGCCCTGCTCCGAAAATGCGAACGTCTGCAGATAGCTCGCAGGCAGAAAGAGCTAGCCTGGAAAGCTGTTGCTCAGCCTCATCTGCCCATGGCACTGCTCGCACAGAGGCACAGAGACTGGGGCTGCTTGCTTGTCTTGTCCCCTCAAACTTCAAACGTAGCTTAGGTGGTCCGTGCCGGGCGCCTCCGGCAGCCCTGCTCCGAAAATGCGAACGTCTGCAGATAGCTCGCAGGCAGAAAGAGCTAGCCTGGAAAGCTGTTGCTCAGCCTCATCTGCCCATGGCACTGCTCGCACAGAGGCACAGAGACTGGGGCTGCTTGCTTGTCTTGTCCCCTCAAACTTCAAACGTAGCTTAGGTGGTCCGTGCCGGGCGCTTCCGGCAGCCCTGCTCCGAAAATGCGAACGTCTGCAGATAGCTCGCAGGCAGAAAGAGCTAGCCTGGAAAGCTGTTGCTCAGCCTCATCTGCCCATGGCACTGCTCGCACAGAGGCACAGAGACTGGGCCTGCTTGCTTGTCTTGTGCCCTCAAACTTCAAACGTAGCTTAGGTGGTCCGTGCTGGGTGCTTGCGGCAGCCCTGCTCCGATAATGCGAACATCTGCAGATAGCTCGCAGGCAGAAAGAGCTAGCCTGGAAAACTGTTGCTCAGCCTCATCTGCCCATGGCACTGCTCGCACAGAGGCACAGAGACTGGGGCTGCTTGCTTGTCTTGCCCCCTCAAACTTCAAACGTAGCTTAGGTGGTCCGTGCCGGGCGCCTCCGGCAGCCCTGCTCCGAAAAAGCGAACGTCTGCAGATAGCTCGCAGGCAGAAAGAGCTAGCCTGGAAAGCTGTTGCTCAGCCTCATCTGCCCATGGCACTGCTCGCACAGAGGCACAGAGACTGGGGCTGCTTTCTTGTCTTGTCCCCTCAAACTTCAAACGTAGCTTAGGTGGTCTGTGCCGGGCGCCTTCGGCAGCCCTGCTCCGAAAATGCGAACATCTGCAGATAGGTCGCAGGCAGAAAGAGCTAGCCTGGAAAGCTGTTGCTCAGCCTCATCTGCCCATGGCACTGCTCGCACAGAGGCACAGAGACTGGGGCTGCTTGCTTGTCTTGCCCCCTCAAACTTCAAACGTAGCTTAGGTGGTCCGTGCCGGGCGCCTCCGGCAGCCCTGCTCCGAAAATGCGAACATCTGCAGATAGCTCGCAGGCAGAAAGAGCTAGCCTGGAAAAATGTTGCTCAGCCTCATCTGCCCATGGCACTGCTCGCACAGAGGCACAGAGACTGGGGCTGCTTGCTTGTCTTGCCCCCTCAAACTTCAAACGTAGCTTAGGTGGTCCGTGCCGGGCGCCTCCGGCAGCCCTGCTCCGAAAATGCGAACGTCTGCAGATAGATCGCAGGCAGAAAGAGCTAGCCTGGAAAGCTGTTGCTCAGCCTCATCTGCCCATGGCACTGCTCGCACAGAGGCACAGAGACTGGGGCTGCTTGCTTGTCTTGCCCCCTCAAACTTCAAACGTAGCTTAGGTGGTCTGTGCCGGGCGCCTTCGGCAGCCCTGCTCCGAAAATGCGAACGTCTGCAGATAGGTCGCAGGCAGAAAGAGCTAGCCTGGAAAGCTGTTGCTCAGCCTCATCTGCCCATGGCACTGCTCGCACAGAGGCACAGAGACTGGGGCTGCTTGCTTGTCTTGCCCCCTCAAACTTCAAACGTAGCTTAGGTGGTCCGTGCCGGGCGCCTCCGGCAGCCCTGCTCCGAAAATGCGAACATCTGCAGATAGCTCGCAGGCAGAAAGAGCTAGCCTGGAAAAATGTTGCTCAGCCTCATCTGCCCATGGCACTGCTCGCACAGAGGCACAGAGACTGGGGCTGCTTGCTTGTCTTGCCCCCTCAAACTTCAAACGTAGCTTAGGTGGTCCGTGCCGGGCGCCTCCGGCAGCCCTGCTCCGAAAATGCGAACGTCTGCAGATAGATCGCAGGCAGAAAGAGCTAGCCTGGAAAGCTGTTGCTCAGCCTCATCTGCCCATGGCACTGCTCGCACAGAGGCACAGAGACTGGGGCTGCTTGCTTGTCTTGCCCCCTCAAACTTCAAACGTAGCTTAGGTGGTCCGTGCCGGGCGCTTCCGGCAGCCCTGCTCCGAAAATGCGAACGTCTGCAGATAGCTCGCAGGCAGAAAGAGCTAGCCTGGAAAGCTGTTGCTCAGCCTCATCTGCCCATGGCACTGCTCGCACAGAGGCACAGAGACTGGGCCTGCTTGCTTGTCTTGTGCCCTCAAACTTCAAACGTAGCTTAGGTGGTCCGTGCCGGGCGCCTTCGGCAGCCCTGCTCCACAAATGCGAACGTCTGCAGATAGCTCGCAGGCAGAAAGAGCTAGCCTGGAAAGCTGTTGCTCAGCCTCATCTGCCCATAGCACTGCTCGCACAGAGGCACAGAGACTGGGGCTGCTTGCTTGTCTTGTCCCCTCAAACTTCAAACGTAGCTTAGGTGGTCCGTGCTGGGTTCTTGCGGCAGCCCTGCTCCGAAAATGCGAACATCTGCAGATAGCTCGAAGGCAGAAAGAGCTAGCCTGGAAAACTGTTGCTCAGCCTCATCTGTGCATGGCACTGCTCGCACAGAGGCACAGAGACTGGGTCTGCTTGCTTGTCTTGCCCCCTCAAACTTCAAACGTATCTTAGGTGGTCTGTACCGGGCGACTCCGTCAGCCCTGCTCCGAAAATGCGAACATCTGCAGATAGCTCGCAGGCAGAAAGAGCTAGCCTGGAAAGCTGTTGCTCAGCCTCATCTGCCCATGGCACTGCTCGCACAGAGGCACAGAGACTGGGGCTGCTTGCTTGTCTTGCCCCCTCAAACTTCAAACGTAGCTTAGGTGGTCCGTGCCGGGCGCCTCCGGCAGCCCAGCTCCGAAAATGCGAACGTCTGCAGATAGCTCGCAGGCAGAAAGAGCTAGCCTGGAAAGCTGTTGCTCAGCCTCATCTGCCCATGGCACTGCTCGCACAGAGGCACAGAGACTGGGGCTGCTTGCTTGTCTTGTCCCCTCAAACTTCAAACGTAGCTTAGGTGGTCCGTGCCGGGCACCTTCAGCAGCCCTGCTCCGAAAATGCGAACGTGTGCAGATAGCTCGCAGGCAGAAAGAGCTAGCCTGGAAAGCTGTTGCTCAGCCTCATCTGCCCATGGCACTGCTCGCACAGAGGCACAGAGACTGGGGCTGCTTGCTTGTCTTGTCCCCTCAAACTTCAAACGTAGCTTAGGTGGTCCGTGCCGGGCGCTTCCGGCAGCCCTGCTCCGAAAATGCGAACGTCTGCAGATAGCTCGCAGGCAGAAAGAGCTAGCCTGGAAAGCTGTTGCTCAGCCTCATCTGCCCATGGCACTGCTCGCACAGAGGCACAGAGACTGGGCCTGCTTGCTTGTCTTGTGCCCTCAAACTTCAAACGTAGCTTAGGTGGTCCGTGCTGGGTGCTTGCGGCAGCCCTGCTCCGATAATGCGAACATCTGCAGATAGCTCGCAGGCAGAAAGAGCTAGCCTGGAAAACTGTTGCTCAGCCTCATCTGCCCATGGCACTGCTCGCACAGAGGCACAGAGACTGGGGCTGCTTGCTTGTCTTGCCCCCTCAAACTTCAAACGTAGCTTAGGTGGTCCGTGCCGGGCGCCTCCGGCAGCCCTGCTCCGAAAATGCGAACGTCTGCAGATAGCTCGCAGGCAGAAAGAGCTAGCCTGGAAAGCTGTTGCTCAGCCTCATCTGCCCATGGCACTGCTCGCACAGAGGCACAGAGACTGGGCCTGCTTGCTTGTCTTGTGCCCTCAAACTTCAAACGTAGATTAGGTGGTCCATGCTGGGTGCTTGCGGCAGCCCTGCTCCGATAATGCGAACATCTGCAGATAGCTCGCAGGCAGAAAGAGCTAGCCTGGAAAACTGTTGCTCAGCCTCATCTGCCCATGGCACTGCTCGCACAGAGGCACAGAGACTGGGGCTGCTTGCTTGTCTTGCCCCCTCAAACTTCAAACGTAGCTTAGGTGGTCCGTGCCGGGCGCCTCCGGCAGCCCTGCTCCGAAAATGCGAACGTCTGCAGATAGCTCGCAGGCAGAAAGAGCTAGCCTGGAAAAATGTTGCTCAGCCTCATCTGCCCATGGCACTGCTCGCACAGAGGCACAGACACTGGGGCTGCTTGCTTGTCTTGCCCCCTCAAACTTCAAACGTAGCTTAGGTGGTCCGTGCCGGGCGCCTCCGGCAGCCCTGCTCCGAAAATGCGAACGTCTGCAGATAGATCGCAGGCAGAAAGAGCTAGCCTGGAAAGCTGTTGCTCAGCCTCATCTGCCCATGGCACTGCTCGCACAGAGGCACAGAGACTGGGGCTGCTTGCTTGTCTTGCCCCCTCAAACTTCAAACGTAGCTTAGGTGGTCCGTGCCGGGCGCTTCCGGCAGCCCTGCTCCGAAAATGCGAACGTCTGCAGATAGCTCGCAGGCAGAAAGAGCTAGCCTGGAAAGCTGTTGCTCAGCCTCATCTGCCCATGGCACTGCTCGCACAGAGGCACAGAGACTGGGGCTGCTTGCTTGTCTTGCCCCCTCAAACTTCAAACGTAGCTTAGGTGGTCCGTGCCGGGCGCCTTCGGCAGCCCTGCTCCAAAAATGCGAACGTCTGCAGATAGCTCGCAGGCAGAAAGAGCTAGCCTGGAAAGCTGTTGCTTAGCCTCATCTGCCCATAGCACTGCTCGCACAGAGGCACAGAGACTGGGGCTGCTTGCTTGTCTTGTCCCCTCAAACTTCAAACGTAGCTTAGGTGGTCCGTGCTGGGTTCTTGCGGCAGCGCTGCTCCGAAAATGCGAACATCTGCAGATAGCTCGAAGGCAGAAAGAGCTAGCCTGGAAAACTGTTGCTCAGCCTCATCTGCGCATGGCACTGCTCGCACAGAGGCACAGAGACTGGGTCTGCTTGCTTGTCTTGCCCCCTCAAACTTCAAACGTATCTTAGGTGGTCTGTACCGGGCGACTCCGTCAGCCCTGCTCCGAAAATGCGAACATCTGCAGATAGCTCGCAGGCAGAAAGAGCTAGCCTGGAAAGCTGTTGCTCAGCCTCATCTGCCCATGGCTCTGCTCGCACAGAGGCACAGAGACTGGGGCTGCTTGCTTGTCTTGCCCCCTCAAACTTCAAACGTAGCTTAGGTGGTCCGTGCCGGGCGCCTCCGGCAGCCCTGCTCCGAAAATGCGAACGTCTGCAGATAGCTCGCAGGCAGAAAGAGCTAGCCTGGAAAGCTGTTGCTCAGCCTCATCTGCCCATGGCACTGCTCGCACAGAGGCACAGAGACTGGGGCTGCTTGCTTGTCTTGTCCCCTCAAACTTCAAACGTAGCTTAGGTGGTCCGTGCCGGGCGCCTTCAGCAGCCCTGCTCCGAAAATGCGAACGTGTGCAGATAGCTCGCAGGCAGAAAGAGCTAGCCTGGAAAGCTGTTGCTCAGCCTCATCTGCCCATGGCACTGCTCGCACAGAGGCACAGAGACTGGGGCTGCTTGCTTGTCTTGTCCACTCAAACTTCAAACGTAGCTTGGGTGGTCTGTGCCGGGCGCCTTCAGCAGCCCTGCTCCGAAAATGCGAACGTCTGCAGATAGCTCGCAGGCAGAAAGAGCTAGCCTGGAAAGCTGTTGCTCAGCCTCATCTGCCCATGGCACTGCTCGCACAGAGGCACAGAGACTGGGGCTGCTTGCTTGTCTTGTCCCCTCAAACTTCAAACGTAGCTTAGGTGGTCCGTGCCGGGCGCCTCCGGGAGACCTGCTCTGAAAATGCGAACGTCTGCAGATAGCTCGCAGCCAGAAAGAGCTAGCCTGGAAAGCTGTTGCTCAGCCTCATCTGCCCATGGCACTGCTCGCACAGAGGCACAGAGACTGGGGCTGCTTGCTTGTCTTGTCCCCTCAAACTTCAAACGTAGCTTAGGTGGTCCGTGCTGGGTGCTTGCGGCAGCCCTGCTCCGAAAATGCGAACATCTGCAGATAGCTCGAAGGCAGAAAGAGCTAGCCTGGAAAACTGTTGCTCAGCCTCATCTGCGCATGGCACTGCTCGCACAGAGGCACAGAGACTGGGGCTGCTTGCTTGTCTTGTCCCCTCAAACTTCAAACGTAGCTTAGGTGGTCCGTGCCGGGCGCCTTCAGCAGCCCTGCTCCGAAAATGCGAACGTGTGCAGATAGCTCGCAGGCAGAAAGAGCTAGCCTGGAAAGCTGTTGCTCAGCCTCATCTGCCCATGGCACTGCTCGCACAGAGGCACAGAGACTGGGGCTGCTTGCTTGTCTTGTCCACTCAAACTTCAAACGTAGCTTGGGTGGTCTGTGCCGGGCGCCTTCAGCAGCCCTGCTCCGAAAATGCGAACGTCTGCAGATAGCTCGCAGGCAGAAAGAGCTAGCCTGGAAAGCTGTTGCTCAGCCTCATCTGCCCATGGCACTGCTCGCACAGAGGCACAGAGACTGGGGCTGCTTGCTTGTCTTGTCCCCTCAAACTTCAAACGTAGCTTAGGTGGTCCGTGCCGGGCGCCTCCGGGAGACCTGCTCTGAAAATGCGAACGTCTGCAGATAGCTCGCAGCCAGAAAGAGCTAGCCTGGAAAGCTGTTGCTCAGCCTCATCTGCCCATGGCACTGCTCGCACAGAGGCACAGAGACTGGGGCTGCTTGCTTGTCTTGTCCCCTCAAACTTCAAACGTAGCTTAGGTGGTCCGTGCTGGGTGCTTGCGGCAGCCCTGCTCCGAAAATGCGAACATCTGCAGATAGCTCGAAGGCAGAAAGAGCTAGCCTGGAAAACTGTTGCTCAGCCTCATCTGCGCATGGCACTGCTCGCACAGAGGCACAGAGACTGGGGCTGCTTGCTTGTCTTGCCCCCTCAAACTTCAAACGTAGCTTAGGTGGTCCGTGCCGGGCGCCTCCGGCAGCCCTGCTCCGAAAATGCGAACGTCTGTAGATAGCTCGCAGGCAGAAAGAGCTAGCCTGGAAAGCTGTTGCTCAGCCTCATCTGCCCATGGCACTGCTCGCACAGAGGCACAGAGACTGGGGCTGCTTGCTTGTCTTGTCCCCTCAAACTTCAAACGTAGCTTAGGTGGTCCGTGCCGGGCGCCTTCAGCAGCCCTGCTCCGAAAATGCGAACGTGTGCAGATAGCTCGCAGGCAGAAAGAGCTAGCCTGGAAAGCTGTTGCTCAGCCTCATCTGCCCATGGCACTGCTCGCACAGAGGCACAGAGACTGGAGCTGCTTGCTTGTCTTGTCCACTCAAACTTCAAACGTAGCTTGGGTGGTCTGTGCCGGGCGCCTTCGGCAGCCCTGCTCCGAAAATGCGAACGTCTGCAGATAGCTCGCAGGCAGAAAGAGCTAGCCTGGAAAGCTGTTGCTCAGCCTCATCTGCCCATGGCACTGCTCGCACAGAGGCACAGAGACTGGGGCTGCTTGCTTGTCTTGTCCCCTCAAACTTCAAACGTAGCTTAGGTGGTCCGTGCCGGGCGCCTCCGGGAGACCTGCTCTGAAAATGCGAACGTCTGCAGATAGCTCGCAGGCAGAAAGAGCTAGCCTGGAAAGCTGTTGCTCAGCCTCATCTGCCCATGGCACTGCTCGCACAGAGGCACAGAGACTGGGGCTGCTTGCTTGTCTTGTCCCCTGAAACTTCAAACGTAGCTTAGGTGGTCCGTGCTGGGTGCTTGCGGCAGCCCTGCTCCGAAAATGCGAACATCTGCAGATAGCTCGCAGCCAGAAAGAGCTAGCCTGGAAAACTGTTGCTCAGCCTCATCTGCCCATGGCACTGCTCGCACAGAGGCACAGAGACTGGGGCTGCTTGCTTGTCTTGCCCCCTCAAACTTCAAACGTAGCTTAGGTGGTCCGTGCCGGGCGCCTCCGGCAGCCCTGCTCCGAAAATGCGAACGTCTGCAGATAGCTCGCAGGCAGAAAGAGCTAGCCTGGAAAGCTGTTGCTCAGCCTCATCTGCCCATGGCACTGCTCGCACAGAGGCACAGAGACTGGGGCTGCTTGCTTGTCTTGCCCCCTCAAACTTCAAACGTAGCTTAGGTGGTCCGTGCTGGGTTCTTGCGGCAGCGCTGCTCCGAAAATGCGAACATCTGCAGATAGCTCGAAGGCAGAAAGAGCTAGCCTGGAAAACTGTTGCTCAGCCTCATCTGCCCATGGCACTGCTCGCACAGAGGCACAGAGACTGGGGCTGCTTGCTTGTCTTGCCCCCTCAAACTTCAAACGTAGCTTAGGTGGTCCGTGCCGGGCGCCTCCGGCAGCCCTGCTCCGAAAATGCGAACATCTGCAGATAGCTCGCAGGCAGAAAGAGCTAGCCTGGAAAGCTGTTGCTCAGCCTCATCTGCCCATGGCACTGCTCGCACAGAGGCACAGAGACTGGGACTGCTTGCTTGTCTTGTCCCCTCAAACTTCAAACGTAGCTTAGGTGGTCCGTGCTGGGTTCTTGCGGCAGCGCTGCTCCGAAAATGCGAACATCTGCAGATAGCTCGAAGGCAGAAAGAGCTAGCCTGGAAAACTGTTGCTCAGCCTCATCTGCGCATGGCACTGCTCGCACAGAGGCACAGAGACTGGGTCTGATTGCTTGTCTTGCCCCCTCAAACTTCAAACGTATCTTAGGTGGTCTGTACCTGGCGACTCCGTCAGCCCTGCTCTGAAAATGAGAACATCTGCAGATAGCTCGCAGGCAGAAAGAGCTAGCCTGGAAAGCTGTTGCTCAGCCTCATCTGCCCATGGCACTGCTCGCACAGAGGCACAGAGACTGGGGCTGCTTGCTTGTCTTGTCCCCTCAAACTTCAAACGTAGCTTAGGTGGTCCGTGCCGGGCGCTTACAGCAGCCCTGCTCGGAAAATGCGAACGTCTGCAGATAGCTCGCAGGCAGAAAGAGCTAGCCTGGAAAGCTGTTGCTCAGCCTCATCTGGCCATGGCACTGCTCGCACAGAGGCACAGAGACTGGGGCTGCTTGCTTGTCTTGCCCCCTCAAACTTCAAACGTAGCTTAGGTGGTCCGTGCCGGGCGCTTCCGGCAGCCCTGCTCCGAAAATGCGAACGTCTGCAGATAGCTCGCAGGCAGAAAGAGCTAGCCTGGAAAGCTGTTGCTCAGCCTCATCTGCCCATGGCACTGCTCGCACAGAGGCACAGAGACTGGGGCTGCTTGCTTGTCTTGTCCCCTCAAACTTCAAACGTAGCTTAGGTGGTCCGTGCCGGGCGCCTTCGGCAGCCCTGCTCCAAAAATGCGAACGTCTGCAGATAGCTCGCAGGCAGAAAGAGCTAGCCTGGAAAGCTGTTGCTCAGCCTCATCTGCCCATAGCACTGCTCGCACAGAGGCACAGAGACTGGGGCTGCTTGCTTGTCTTGTCCCCTCAAACTTCAAACGTAGCTTAGGTGGTCCGTGCCGGGCGCCTCCGGGAGACCTGCTCTGAAAATGCGAACGTCTGCAGATAGCTCGCAGGCAGAAAGAGCTAGCCTGGAAAGCTGTTGCTCAGCCTCATCTGCCCATGGCACTGCTCGCACAGAGGCACAGAGACTGGGGCTGCTTGCTTGTCTTGCCCCCTCAAACTTCAAACGTAGCTTAGGTGGTCCGTGCCGGGCGCCTCCGGCAGCCCTGCTCCGAAAATGCGAACGTCTGCAGATAGCTCGCAGGCAGAAAGAGCTAGCCTGGAAAGCTGTTGCTCAGCCTCATCTGCCCATGGCACTGCTCGCACAGAGGCACAGAGACTGGGGCTGCTTGCTTGTCTTGTCCCCTCAAACTTCAAACGTATCTTAGGTGGTCCGTGCCGGGCGCCTTCAGCAGCCCTGCTCCGAAAATGCGAACGTGTGCAGATAGCTCGCAGGCAGAAAGAGCTAGCCTGGAAAGCTGTTGCTCAGCCTCATCTGCCCATGGCACTGCTCGCACAGAGGCACAGAGACTGGGGCTGCTTGCTTGTCTTGTCCACTCAAACTTCAAACGTAGCTTGGGTGGTCTGTGCCGGGCGCCTTCAGCAGCCCTGCTCCGAAAATGCGAACGTCTGCAGATAGCTCGCAGGCAGAAAGAGCTAGCCTGGAAAGCTGTTGCTCAGCCTCATCTGCCCATGGCACTGCTCGCACAGAGGCACAGAGACTGGGGCTGCTTGCTTGTCTTGTCCCCTCAAACTTCAAACGTAGCTTAGGTGGTCCGTGCCGGGCGCCTCCGGGAGACCTGCTCTGAAAATGCGAACGTCTGCAGATAGCTCGCAGGCAGAAAGAGCTAGCCTGGAAAGCTGTTGCTCAGCCTCATCTGCCCATGGCACTGCTCGCACAGAGGCACAGAGACTGGGGCTGCTTGCTTGTCTTGTCCCCTCAAACTTCAAACGTAGCTTAGGTGGTCCGTGCTGTGTGCTTGCGGCAGCCCTGCTCCGAAAATGCGAACATCTGCAGATAGCTCGAAGGCAGAAAGAGCTAGCCTGGAAAACTGTTGCTCAGCCTCATCTGCGCATGGCACTGCTCGCACAGAGGCACAGAGACTGGGGCTGCTTGCTTGTCTTGCCCCCTCAAACTTCAAACGTAGCTTAGGTGGTCCGTGCCGGGCGCCTCCGGCAGCCCTGCTCCGAAAATGCGAACGTCTGTAGATAGCTCGCAGGCAGAAAGAGCTAGCCTGGAAAGCTGTTGCTCAGCCTCATCTGCCCATGGCACTGCTCGCACAGAGGCACAGAGACTGGGGCTGCTTGCTTGTCTTGTCCCCTCAAACTTCAAACGTAGCTTAGGTGGTCCGTGCCGGGCGCCTTCAGCAGCCCTGCTCCGAAAATGCGAACGTGTGCAGATAGCTCGCAGGCAGAAAGAGCTAGCCTGGAAAGCTGTTGCTCAGCCTCATCTGCCCATGGCACTGCTCGCACAGAGGCACAGAGACTGGGGCTGCTTGCTTGTCTTGTCCCCTCAAACTTCAAACGTAGCTTGGGTGGTCTGTGCCGGGCGCCTTCGGCAGCCCTGCTCCGAAAATGCGAACGTCTGCAGATAGCTCGCAGGCAGAAAGAGCTAGCCTGGAAAGCTGTTGCTCAGCCTCATCTGCCCATGGCACTGCTCGCACAGAGGCACAGAGACTGGGGCTGCTTGCTTGTCTTGTCCCCTCAAACTTCAAACGTAGCTTAGGTGGTCCGTGCTGGGCGCCTCCGGCAGCCCTGCTCCGAAAATGCGAACATATGCAGATAGCTGGCAGGGAGAAAAAGCTAGCCTGGAAAGCTGTTGCTCAGCCTCATCTGCCCATGGCACTGCTCGCACAGAGGCACAGAGACTGGGGCTGCTTGCTTGTCTTGCCCCCTCAAACTTCAAACGTAGCTTAGGTGGTCCGTGCCGGGCGCTTACGTCAGCCCTGCTCCGAAAATGCGAACGTCTGTAGATAGCTCGCAGGCAGAAAGAGCTAGCCTGGAAAGCTGTTGCTCAGCCTCATCTGCCCATGGCACTGCTCGCACAGAGGCACAGAGACTGGGGCTGCTTGCTTGTCTTGTCCCCTCAAACTTCAAACGTAGCTTAGGTGGTCCGTGCCGGGCGCCTCCGGGAGACCTGCTCTGAAAATGCGAACGTCTGCAGATAGCTCGCAGGCAGAAAGAGCTAGCCTGGAAAGCTGTTGCTCAGCCTCATCTGCCCATGGCACTGCTCGCACAGAGGCACAGAGACTGGGGCTGCTTGCTTGTCTTGTCCCCTCAAACTTCAAACGTAGCTTAGGTGGTCCGTGCTGGGTGCTTGCGGCAGCCCTGCTCCGAAAATGCGAACATCTGCAGATAGCTCGCAGCCAGAAAGAGCTAGCCTGGAAAACTGTTGCTCAGCCTCATCTGCCCATGGCACTGCTCGCACAGAGGCACAGAGACTGGGGCTGCTTGCTTGTCTTGCCCCCTCAAACTTCAAACGTAGCTTAGGTGGTCCGTGCCGGGCGCCTCCGGCAGCCCTGCTCCGAAAATGCGAACGTCTGCAGATAGCTCGCAGGCAGAAAGAGCTAGCCTGGAAAGCTGTTGCTCAGCCTCATCTGCCCATGGCACTGCTCGCACAGAGGCACAGAGACTGGGGCTGCTTGCTTGTCTTGCCCCCTCAAACTTCAAACGTAGCTTAGGTGGTCCGTGCTGGGTTCTTGCGGCAGCGCTGCTCCGAAAATGCGAACGTCTGCAGATAGCTCGCAGGCAGAAAGAGCTAGCCTGGAAAGCTGTTGCTCAGCCTCATCTGGCCATGGCACTGCTCGCACAGAGGCACAGAGACTGGGGCTGCTTGCTTGTCTTGCCCCCTCAAACTTCAAACGTAGCTTAGGTGGTCCGTGCCGGGCGCTTCCGGCAGCCCTGCTCCGAAAATGCGAACGTCTGCAGATAGCTCGCAGGCAGAAAGAGCTAGCCTGGAAAGCTGTTGCTCAGCCTCATCTGCCCATGGCACTGCTCGCACAGAGGCACAGAGACTGGGGCTGCTTGCTTGTCTTGCCCCCTCAAACTTCAAACGTAGCTTAGGTGGTCCGTGCTGGGTTCTTGCGGCAGCGCTGCTCGGAAAATGCGAACGTCTGCAGATAGCTCGCAGGCAGAAAGAGCTAGCCTGGAAAGCTGTTGCTCAGCCTCATCTGGCCATGGCACTGCTCGCACAGAGGCACAGAGACTGGGGCTGCTTGCTTGTCTTGCCCCCTCAAACTTCAAACGTAGCTTAGGTGGTCCGTGCCGGGCGCTTCCGGCAGCCCTGCTCCGAAAATGCGAACGTCTGCAGATAGCTCGCAGGCAGAAAGAGCTAGCCTGGAAAGCTGTTGCTCAGCCTCATCTGCCCATGGCACTGCTCGCACAGAGGCACAGAGACTGGGGCTGCTTGCTTGTCTTGTCCCCTCAAACTTCAAACGTAGCTTAGGTGGTCCGTGCCGGGCGCCTTCGGCAGCCCTGCTCCAAAAATGCGAACGTCTGCAGATAGCTCGCAGGCAGAAAGAGCTAGCCTGGAAAGCTGTTGCTCAGCCTCATCTGCCCATAGCACTGCTCGCACAGAGGCACAGAGACTGGGGCTGCTTGCTTGTCTTGTCCCCTCAAACTTCAAACGTAGCTTAGGTGGTCCGTGCCGGGCGCCTCCGGGAGACCTGCTCTGAAAATGCGAACGTCTGCAGATAGCTCGCAGGCAGAAAGAGCTAGCCTGGAAAGCTGTTGCTCAGCCTCATCTGCCCATGGCACTGCTCGCACAGAGGCACAGAGACTGGGGCTGCTTGCTTGTCTTGCCCCCTCAAACTTCAAACGTAGCTTAGGTGGTCCGTGCCGGGCGCCTCCGGCAGCCCTGCTCCGAAAATGCGAACGTCTGCAGATAGCTCGCAGGCAGAAAGAGCTAGCCTGGAAAGCTGTTGCTCAGCCTCATCTGCCCATGGCACTGCTCGCACAGAGGCACAGAGACTGGGGCTGCTTGCTTGTCTTGTCCCCTCAAACTTCAAACGTATCTTAGGTGGTCCGTGCCGGGCGCCTTCAGCAGCCCTGCTCCGAAAATGCGAACGTGTGCAGATAGCTCGCAGGCAGAAAGAGCTAGCCTGGAAAGCTGTTGCTCAGCCTCATCTGCCCATGGCACTGCTCGCACAGAGGCACAGAGACTGGGGCTGCTTGCTTGTCTTGTCCACTCAAACTTCAAACGTAGCTTGGGTGGTCTGTGCCGGGCGCCTTCAGCAGCCCTGCTCCGAAAATGCGAACGTCTGCAGATAGCTCGCAGGCAGAAAGAGCTAGCCTGGAAAGCTGTTGCTCAGCCTCATCTGCCCATGGCACTGCTCGCACAGAGGCACAGAGACTGGGGCTGCTTGCTTGTCTTGTCCCCTCAAACTTCAAACGTAGCTTAGGTGGTCCGTGCCGGGCGCCTCCGGGAGACCTGCTCTGAAAATGCGAACGTCTGCAGATAGCTCGCAGGCAGAAAGAGCTAGCCTGGAAAGCTGTTGCTCAGCCTCATCTGCCCATGGCACTGCTCGCACAGAGGCACAGAGACTGGGGCTGCTTGCTTGTCTTGTCCCCTCAAACTTCAAACGTAGCTTAGGTGGTCCGTGCTGGGTGCTTGCGGCAGCCCTGCTCCGAAAATGCGAACATCTGCAGATAGCTCGAAGGCAGAAAGAGCTAGCCTGGAAAACTGTTGCTCAGCCTCATCTGCGCATGGCACTGCTCGCACAGAGGCACAGAGACTGGGGCTGCTTGCTTGTCTTGCCCCCTCAAACTTCAAACGTAGCTTAGGTGGTCCGTGCCGGGCGCCTCCGGCAGCCCTGCTCCGAAAATGCGAACGTCTGTAGATAGCTCGCAGGCAGAAAGAGCTAGCCTGGAAAGCTGTTGCTCAGCCTCATCTGCCCATGGCACTGCTCGCACAGAGGCACAGAGACTGGGGCTGCTTGCTTGTCTTGTCCCCTCAAACTTCAAACGTAGCTTAGGTGGTCCGTGCCGGGCGCCTTCAGCAGCCCTGCTCCGAAAATGCGAACGTGTGCAGATAGCTCGCAGGCAGAAAGAGCTAGCCTGGAAAGCTGTTGCTCAGCCTCATCTGCCCATGGCACTGCTCGCACAGAGGCACAGAGACTGGGGCTGCTTGCTTGTCTTGTCCACTCAAACTTCAAACGTAGCTTGGGTGGTCTGTGCCGGGCGCCTTCGGCAGCCCTGCTCCGAAAATGCGAACGTCTGCAGATAGCTCGCAGGCAGAAAGAGCTAGCCTGGAAAGCTGTTGCTCAGCCTCATCTGCCCATGGCACTGCTCGCACAGAGGCACAGAGACTGGGGCTGCTTGCTTGTCTTGTCCCCTCAAACTTCAAACGTAGCTTAGGTGGTCCGTGCTGGGCGCCTCCGGCAGCCCTGCTCCGAAAATGCGAACATATGCAGATAGCTGGCAGGGAGAAAAAGCTAGCCTGGAAAGCTGTTGCTCAGCCTCATCTGCCCATGGCACTGCTCGCACAGAGGCACAGAGACTGGGGCTGCTTGCTTGTCTTGCCCCCTCAAACTTCAAACGTAGCTTAGGTGGTCCGTGCCGGGCGCTTACGTCAGCCCTGCTCCGAAAATGCGAACGTCTGTAGATAGCTCGCAGGCAGAAAGAGCTAGCCTGGAAAGCTGTTGCTCAGCCTCATCTGCCCATGGCACTGCTCGCACAGAGGCACAGAGACTGGGGCTGCTTGCTTGTCTTGTCCCCTCAAACTTCAAACGTAGCTTAGGTGGTCCGTGCCGGGCGCCTCCGGGAGACCTGCTCTGAAAATGCGAACGTCTGCAGATAGCTCGCAGGCAGAAAGAGCTAGCCTGGAAAGCTGTTGCTCAGCCTCATCTGCCCATGGCACTGCTCGCACAGAGGCACAGAGACTGGGGCTGCTTGCTTGTCTTGTCCCCTCAAACTTCAAACGTAGCTTAGGTGGTCCGTGCTGGGTGCTTGCGGCAGCCCTGCTCCGAAAATGCGAACATCTGCAGATAGCTCGCAGCCAGAAAGAGCTAGCCTGGAAAACTGTTGCTCAGCCTCATCTGCCCATGGCACTGCTCGCACAGAGGCACAGAGACTGGGGCTGCTTGCTTGTCTTGCCCCCTCAAACTTCAAACGTAGCTTAGGTGGTCCGTGCCGGGCGCCTCCGGCAGCCCTGCTCCGAAAATGCGAACGTCTGCAGATAGCTCGCAGGCAGAAAGAGCTAGCCTGGAAAGCTGTTGCTCAGCCTCATCTGCCCATGGCACTGCTCGCACAGAGGCACAGAGACTGGGGCTGCTTGCTTGTCTTGCCCCCTCAAACTTCAAACGTAGCTTAGGTGGTCCGTGCTGGGTTCTTGCGGCAGCGCTGCTCCGAAAATGCGAACATCTGCAGATAGCTCGAAGGCAGAAAGAGCTAGCCTGGAAAACTGTTGCTCAGCCTCATCTGCGCATGGCACTGCTCGCACAGAGGCACAGAGACTGGGGCTGCTTGCTTGTCTTGCCCCCTCAAACTTCAAACGTAGCTTAGGTGGTCCGTGCCGGGCGCCTCCGGCAGCCCTGCTCCGAAAATGCGAACGTCTGTAGATAGCTCGCAGGCAGAAAGAGCTAGCCTGGAAAGCTGTTGCTCAGCCTCATCTGCCCATGGCACTGCTCGCACAGAGGCACAGAGACTGGGGCTGCTTGCTTGTCTTGTCCCCTCAAACTTCAAACGTAGCTTAGGTGGTCCGTGCCGGGCGCCTCCGGCAGCCCTGCTCCGAAAATGCGAACGTCTGCAGATAGCTCGCAGGCAGAAAGAGCTAGCCTGGAAAGCTGTTGCTCAGCCTCATCTGCCCATGGCACTGCTCGCACAGAGGCACAGAGACTGGGGCTGCTTGCTTGTCTTGCCCCCTCAAACTTCAAACGTAGCTTAGGTGGTCCGTGCCGGGCGCCTCCGGCAGCCCTGCTCCGAAAATGCGAACATCTGCAGATAGCTCGCAGGCAGAAAGAGCTAGCCTGGAAAGCTGTTGCTCAGCCTCATCTGCCCATGGCACTGCTCGCACAGAGGCACAGAGACTGGGACTGCTTGCTTGTCTTGTCCCCTCAAACTTCAAACGTAGCTTAGGTGGTCCGTGCTGGGTTCTTGCGGCAGCGCTGCTCCGAAAATGCGAACATATGCAGATAGCTCGAAGGCAGAAAGAGCTAGCCTGGAAAACTGTTGCTCAGCCTCATCTGCGCATGGCACTGCTCGCACAGAGGCACAGAGACTGGGTCTGCTTGCTTGTCTTGCCCCCTCAAACTTCAAACGTATCTTAGGTGGTCTGTACCTGGCGACTCCGTCAGCCCTGCTCCGAAAATGAGAACATCTGCAGATAGCTCGCAGGCAGAAAGAGCTAGCCTGGAAAGCTGTTGCTCAGCCTCATCTGCCCATGGCACTGCTCGCACAGAGGCACAGAGACTGGGGCTGCTTGCTTGTCTTGTCCCCTCAAACTTCAAACGTAGCTTAGGTGGTCCGTGCCGGGCGCTTACGGCAGCCCTGCTCGGAAAATGCGAACGTCTGCAGATAGCTCGCAGGCAGAAAGAGCTAGCCTGGAAAGCTGTTGCTCAGCCTCATCTGCCCATGGCACTGCTCGCACAGAGGCACAGAGACTGGGGCTGCTTGCTTGTCTTGCCCCCTCAAACTTCAAACGTAGCTTAGGTGGTCCGTGCCGGGCGCTTCCGGCAGCCCTGCTCCGAAAATGCGAACGTCTGCAGATAGCTGGCAGGCAGAAAGAGCTAGCCTGGAAAGCTGTTGCTCAGCCTCATCTGCCCATGGCACTGCTCGCACAGAGGCACAGAGACTGGGGCTGCTTGCTTGTCTTGTCCCCTCAAACTTCAAACGTAGCTTAGGTGGTCCGTGCCGGGCGCCTTCGGCAGCCCTGCTCCAAAAATGCGAACGTCTGCAGATAGCTCGCAGGCAGAAAGATCTAGCCTGGAAAGCTGTTGCTCAGCCTCATCTGCCCATGGCACTGCTCGCACAGAGGCACAGAGACTGGGGCTGCTTGCTTGTCTTGTCCCCTCAAACTTCAAACGTAGCTTAGGTGGTCCGTGCCGGGCGCCTCCGGGAGACCTGCTCTGAAAATGCGAACGTCTGCAGATAGCTCGCAGGCAGAAAGAGCTAGCCTGGAAAGCTGTTGCTCAGCCTCATCTGCCCATGGCACTGCTCGCACAGAGGCACAGAGACTGGGGCTGCTTGCTTGTCTTGTCCCCTCAAACTTCAAACGTAGCTTAGGTGGTCCGTGCTGGGTGCTTGCGGCAGCCCTGCTCCGAAAATGCGAACATCTGCAGATAGCTCGAAGGCAGAAAGAGCTAGCCTGGAAAACTGTTGCTCAGCCTCATCTGCGCATGGCACTGCTCGCACAGAGGCACAGAGACTGGGGCTGCTTGCTTGTCTTGCCCCCTCAAACTTCAAACGTAGCTTGGGTGGTCTGTGCCGGGCGCCTTCGGCAGCCCTGCTCCGAAAATGCGAACGTCTGCAGATAGCTCGCAGGCAGAAAGAGCTAGCCTGGAAAGCTGTTGCTCAGCCTCATCTGCCCATGGCACTGCTCGCACAGAGGCACAGAGACTGGGGCTGCTTGCTTGTCTTGTCCCCTCAAACTTCAAACGTAGCTTAGGTGGTCCGTGCCGGGCGCCTCCGGGAGACCTGCTCTGAAAATGCGAACGTCTGCAGATAGCTCGCAGGCAGAAAGAGCTAGCCTGGAAAGCTGTTGCTCAGCCTCATCTGGCCATGGCACTGCTCGCACAGAGGCACAGAGACTGGGGCTGCTTGCTTGTCTTGTCCCCTGAAACTTCAAACGTAGCTTAGGTGGTCCGTGCTGGGTGCTTGCGGCAGCCCTGCTCCGAAAATGCGAACATCTGCAGATAGCTCGCAGGCAGAAAGAGCTAGCCTGGAAAACTGTTGCTCAGCCTCATCTGCCCATGGCACTGCTCGCACAGAGGCACAGAGACTGGGGCTGCTTGCTTGTCTTGCCCCCTCAAACTTCAAACGTAGCTTAGGTGGTCCGTGCTGGGTTCTTGCGGCAGCGCTGCTCCGAAAATGCGAACATCTGCAGATAGCTCGAAGGCAGAAAGAGCTAGCCTGGAAAACTGTTGCTCAGCCTCATCTGCGCATGGCACTGCTCGCACAGAGGCACAGAGACTGGGGCTGCTTGCTTGTCTTGCCCCCTCAAACTTCAAACGTAGCTTAGGTGGTCCGTGCCGGGCGCCTCCGGCAGCCCTGCTCCGAAAATGCGAACGTCTGTAGATAGCTCGCAGGCAGAAAGAGCTAGCCTGGAAAGCTGTTGCTCAGCCTCATCTGCCCATGGCACTGCTCGCACAGAGGCACAGAGACTGGGGCTGCTTGCTTGTCTTGTCCCCTCAAACTTCAAACGTAGCTTAGGTGGTCCGTGCCGGGCGCCTCCGGCAGCCCTGCTCCGAAAATGCGAACGTCTGCAGATAGCTCGCAGGCAGAAAGAGCTAGCCTGGAAAGCTGTTGCTCAGCCTCATCTGCCCATGGCACTGCTCGCACAGAGGCACAGAGACTGGGGCTGCTTGCTTGTCTTGCCCCCTCAAACTTCAAACGTAGCTTAGGTGGTCCGTGCCGGGCGCCTCCGGCAGCCCTGCTCCGAAAATGCGAACATCTGCAGATAGCTCGCAGGCAGAAAGAGCTAGCCTGGAAAGCTGTTGCTCAGCCTCATCTGCCCATGGCACTGCTCGCACAGAGGCACAGAGACTGGGACTGCTTGCTTGTCTTGTCCCCTCAAACTTCAAACGTAGCTTAGGTGGTCCGTGCTGGGTTCTTGCGGCAGCGCTGCTCCGAAAATGCGAAAATCTGCAGATAGCTCGAAGGCAGAAAGAGCTAGCCTGGAAAGCTGTTGCTCAGCCTCATCTGCGCATGGCACTGCTCGCACAGAGGCACAGAGACTGGGGCTGCTTGCTTGTCTTGCCCCCTCAAACTTCAAACGTAGCTTAGGTGGTCCGTGCCGGGCGCCTCCGGCAGCCCTGCTCCGAAAATGCGAACGTCTGTAGATAGCTCGCAGGCAGAAAGAGCTAGCCTGGAAAGCTGTTGCTCAGCCTCATCTGCCCATGGCACTGCTCGCACAGAGGCACAGAGACTGGGGCTGCTTGCTTGTCTTGTCCCCTCAAACTTCAAACGTAGCTTAGGTGGTCCGTGCCGGGCGCCTCCGGCAGCCCTGCTCCGAAAATGCGAACGTCTGCAGATAGCTCGCAGGCAGAAAGAGCTAGCCTGGAAAGCTGTTGCTCAGCCTCATCTGCCCATGGCACTGCTCGCACAGAGGCACAGAGACTGGGGCTGCTTGCTTGTCTTGCCCCCTCAAACTTCAAACGTAGCTTAGGTGGTGTGTGCCGGGCGCCTCCGGCAGCCCTGCTCCGAAAATGCGAACATCTGCAGATAGCTCGCAGGCAGAAAGAGCTAGCCTGGAAAGCTGTTGCTCAGCCTCATCTGCCCATGGCACTGCTCGCACAGAGGCACAGAGACTGGGACTGCTTGCTTGTCTTGTCCCCTCAAACTTCAAACGTAGCTTAGGTGGTCCGTGCTGGGTTCTTGCGGCAGCGCTGCTCCGAAAATGCGAACATCTGCAGATAGCTCGAAGGCAGAAAGAGCTAGCCTGGAAAACTGTTGCTCAGCCTCATCTGCCCATGGCACTGCTCGCACAGAGGCACAGAGACTGGAGCTGCTTGCTTGTCTTGCCCCCTCAAACTTCAAACGTAGCTTAGGTGGTCCGTGCCGGGCGCCTCCGGCAGCCCTGCTCCGAAAATGCGAACGTCTGCAGGTAGCTCGCAGGCAGAAAGAGCTAGCCTGGAAAGCTGTTGCTCAGCCTCATCTGCCCATGGCACTGCTCGCACAGAGGCACAGAGACTGGGGCTGCTTGCTTGTCTTGTCCCCTCAAACTTCAAACGTAGCTTAGGTGGTCCGTGCTGGGTGCTTGCGGCAGCCCTGCTCCGAAAATGCGAACATCTGCAGATAGCTCGAAGGCAGAAAGAGCTAGCCTGGAAAACTGTTGCTCAGCCTCATCTGCGCATGGCACTGCTCGCACAGAGGCACAGAGACTGGGGCTGCTTGCTTGTCTTGCCCCCTCAAACTTCAAACGTAGCTTGGGTGGTCTGTGCCGGGCGCCTTCGGCAGCCCTGCTCCGAAAATGCGAACGTCTGCAGATAGCTCGCAGGCAGAAAGAGCTAGCCTGGAAAGCTGTTGCTCAGCCTCATCTGCCCATGGCACTGCTCGCACAGAGGCACAGAGACTGGGGCTGCTTGCTTGTCTTGTCCCCTCAAACTTCAAACGTAGCTTAGGTGGTCCGTGCCGGGCGCCTCCGGGAGACCTGCTCTGAAAATGCGAACGTCTGCAGATAGCTCGCAGGCAGAAAGAGCTAGCCTGGAAAGCTGTTGCTCAGCCTCATCTGGCCATGGCACTGCTCGCACAGAGGCACAGAGACTGGGGCTGCTTGCTTGTCTTGTCCCCTGAAACTTCAAACGTAGCTTAGGTGGTCCGTGCTGGGTGCTTGCGGCAGCCCTGCTCCGAAAATGCGAACATCTGCAGATAGCTCGCAGGCAGAAAGAGCTAGCCTGGAAAACTGTTGCTCAGCCTCATCTGCCCATGGCACTGCTCGCACAGAGGCACAGAGACTGGGGCTGCTTGCTTGTCTTGCCCCCTCAAACTTCAAACGTAGCTTAGGTGGTCCGTGCTGGGTTCTTGCGGCAGCGCTGCTCCGAAAATGCGAACATCTGCAGATAGCTCGAAGGCAGAAAGAGCTAGCCTGGAAAACTGTTGCTCAGCCTCATCTGCGCATGGCACTGCTCGCACAGAGGCACAGAGACTGGGGCTGCTTGCTTGTCTTGCCCCCTCAAACTTCAAACGTAGCTTAGGTGGTCCGTGCCGGGCGCCTCCGGCAGCCCTGCTCCGAAAATGCGAACGTCTGTAGATAGCTCGCAGGCAGAAAGAGCTAGCCTGGAAAGCTGTTGCTCAGCCTCATCTGCCCATGGCACTGCTCGCACAGAGGCACAGAGACTGGGGCTGCTTGCTTGTCTTGTCCCCTCAAACTTCAAACGTAGCTTAGGTGGTCCGTGCCGGGCGCCTCCGGCAGCCCTGCTCCGAAAATGCGAACGTCTGCAGATAGCTCGCAGGCAGAAAGAGCTAGCCTGGAAAGCTGTTGCTCAGCCTCATCTGCCCATGGCACTGCTCGCACAGAGGCACAGAGACTGGGGCTGCTTGCTTGTCTTGCCCCCTCAAACTTCAAACGTAGCTTAGGTGGTCCGTGCCGGGCGCCTCCGGCAGCCCTGCTCCGAAAATGCGAACATCTGCAGATAGCTCGCAGGCAGAAAGAGCTAGCCTGGAAAGCTGTTGCTCAGCCTCATCTGCCCATGGCACTGCTCGCACAGAGGCACAGAGACTGGGACTGCTTGCTTGTCTTGTCCCCTCAAACTTCAAACGTAGCTTAGGTGGTCCGTGCTGGGTTCTTGCGGCAGCGCTGCTCCGAAAATGCGAAAATCTGCAGATAGCTCGAAGGCAGAAAGAGCTAGCCTGGAAAGCTGTTGCTCAGCCTCATCTGCGCATGGCACTGCTCGCACAGAGGCACAGAGACTGGGGCTGCTTGCTTGTCTTGCCCCCTCAAACTTCAAACGTAGCTTAGGTGGTCCGTGCCGGGCGCCTCCGGCAGCCCTGCTCCGAAAATGCGAACGTCTGTAGATAGCTCGCAGGCAGAAAGAGCTAGCCTGGAAAGCTGTTGCTCAGCCTCATCTGCCCATGGCACTGCTCGCACAGAGGCACAGAGACTGGGGCTGCTTGCTTGTCTTGTCCCCTCAAACTTCAAACGTAGCTTAGGTGGTCCGTGCCGGGCGCCTCCGGCAGCCCTGCTCCGAAAATGCGAACGTCTGCAGATAGCTCGCAGGCAGAAAGAGCTAGCCTGGAAAGCTGTTGCTCAGCCTCATCTGCCCATGGCACTGCTCGCACAGAGGCACAGAGACTGGGGCTGCTTGCTTGTCTTGCCCCCTCAAACTTCAAACGTAGCTTAGGTGGTGTGTGCCGGGCGCCTCCGGCAGCCCTGCTCCGAAAATGCGAACATCTGCAGATAGCTCGCAGGCAGAAAGAGCTAGCCTGGAAAGCTGTTGCTCAGCCTCATCTGCCCATGGCACTGCTCGCACAGAGGCACAGAGACTGGGACTGCTTGCTTGTCTTGTCCCCTCAAACTTCAAACGTAGCTTAGGTGGTCCGTGCTGGGTTCTTGCGGCAGCGCTGCTCCGAAAATGCGAACATCTGCAGATAGCTCGAAGGCAGAAAGAGCTAGCCTGGAAAACTGTTGCTCAGCCTCATCTGCCCATGGCACTGCTCGCACAGAGGCACAGAGACTGGAGCTGCTTGCTTGTCTTGCCCCCTCAAACTTCAAACGTAGCTTAGGTGGTCCGTGCCGGGCGCCTCCGGCAGCCCTGCTCCGAAAATGCGAACGTCTGCAGGTAGCTCGCAGGCAGAAAGAGCTAGCCTGGAAAGCTGTTGCTCAGCCTCATCTGCCCATGGCACTGCTCGCACAGAGGCACAGAGACTGGGGCTGCTTGCTTGTCTTGTCCCCTCAAACTTCAAACGTAGCTTAGGTGGTCCGTGCCGGGCGCCTCCGGCAGCCCTGCTCCGAAAATGCGAACGTCTGCAGATAGCTCGCAGGCAGAAAGAGCTAGCCTGGAAAGCTGTTGCTCAGCCTCATCTGCCCATGGCACTGCTCGCACAGAGGCACAGAGACTGGGGCTGCTTGCTTGTCTTGCCCCCTCAAACTTTAAACGTAGCTTAGGTGGTCTGTGAAGGGCACCTTCGACAGCCCTGCTCCGAAAATGCGAACGTCTGCAGATAGCTCGCAGGCAGAAAGAGCTAGCCTGGAAAGCTGTTGCTCAGCCTCATCTGGCCATGGCACTGCTCGCACAGAGGCACAGAGACTGGGGCTGCTTGCTTGTCTTGCCCCCTCAAACTTCAAACGTAGCTTATGTGGTCCGTGCCGGGCGCCTCCGGCAGCCCTGCTCCGAAAATGCGAACGTCTGCAGATAGCTCGCAGGCAGAAAGAGCTAGCCTGGAAAACTGTTGCTCAGCCTCATCTGCCCATGGCACTGCTCGCACAGAGGCACAGAGACTGGGGCTGCTTGCTTGTCTTGTCCCCTCAAACTTCAAACGTAGCTTAGGTGGTCCGTGCCGGGCGCCTCCGGTAGCCCTGCTCCAAAAATGCAAACGTCTGCAGATAGCTCGCAGCCAGAAAGAGCTAGCCTGGAAAGCTGTTGCTCAGCCTCATCTGCCCATGGCACTGCTCGCACAGAGGCACAGAGACTGGGGCTGCTTGCTTGTCTTGTCCCCTCAAACTTCAAACGTATCTTAGGTGGTCCGTGCTGGGTGCTTGCGGCAGCCCTGCTCCGAAAATGCGAACATCTGCAGATAGCTCGCAGGCAGAAAGAGCTAGCCTGGAAAGCTGTTGCTCAGCCTCATCTGCCCATGGCACTGCTCGCACAGAGGCACAGAGACTGGGGCTGCTTGCTTGTCTTGCCCCCTCAAACTTCAAACGTAGCTTAGGTGGTCCGTGCCGGGCGCCTCCGGCAGCCCTGCTCCGAAAATGCGAACGTCTGCACTTAGCTCGCAGGCAGAAAGAGCTAGCCTGGAAAGCTGTTGCTCAGCCTCATCTGCGCATGGCACTGCTCGCACAGAGGCACAGAGACTGGGGCTGCTTGCTTGTCTTGCCCCCTCAAACTTCAAACGTAGCTTGGGTGGTCCGTGCCGGGCGCCTCCGGCAGCCCTGCTCCGAAAATGCGAACGTCTGCAGATAGCTCGCAGGCAGAAAGAGCTAGCCTGGAAAGCTGTTGCTCAGCCTCATCTGCCCATGGCACTGCTCGCACAGAGGCACAGAGACTGGGGCTGCTTGCTTGTCTTGTCCCCTCAAACTTCAAACGTAGCTTAGGTGGTCTGTGCCGGGCGCCTCCGGCAGCCCTGCTCCGAAAATGCGAACGTCTGCAGATAGCTCGCAGGCAGAAAGAGCTAGCCTGGAAAGCTGTTGCTCAGCCTCATCTGCCCATGGCACTGCTTGCACAGAGGCACAGAGACTGGGGCTGCTTGCTTGTCTTGCCCCCTCAAACTTTAAACGTAGCTTAGGTGGTCTGTGCCGTGCACCTTCGGCAGCCCTGCTCCGAAAATGCGAACGTCTGCAGATAGCTCGCAGGCAGAAAGAGCTAGCCTGGAAAGCTGTTGCTCAGCCTCATCTGGCCATGGCACTGCTCGCACAGAGGCACAGAGACTGGGGCTGCTTGCTTGTCTTGTCCCCTCAAACTTCAAACGTAGCTTAGGTGGTCCGTGCTGGGCGCCTTCGGCAGCCCTGCTCCGAAAATGCGAACGTCTGCAGATAGCTCGCAGGCAGAAAGAGCTAGCCTGGAAAACTGTTGCTCAGCCTCATCTGCCCATGGCACTGCTCGCACAGAGGCACAGAGACTGGGGCTGCTTGCTTGTCTTGTCCCCTCAAACTTCAAACGTAGCTTAGGTGGTCCGTGCCGGGCGCCTCCGGTAGCCCTGCTCCAAAAATGCAAACGTCTGCAGATAGCTCGCAGGCAGAAATAGCTAGCCTGGAAAGCTGTTGCTCAGCCTCATCTGCCCATGGCACTGCTCGCACAGAGGCACAGAGACTGGGGCTGCTTGCTTGTCTTGTCCCCTCAAACTTCAAACGTATCTTAGGTGGTCCGTGCTGGGTGCTTGCGGCAGCCCTGCTCCGAAAATGCGAACATCTGCAGATAGCTCGCAGGCAGAAAGAGCTAGCCTGGAAAGCTGTTGCTCAGCCTCATCTGCCCATGGCACTGCTCGCACAGAGGCACAGAGACTGGGGCTGCTTGCTTGTCTTGCCCCCTCAAACTTCAAACGTAGCTTAGGTGGTCCGTGCCGGGCGCCTCCGGCAGCCCTGCTCCGAAAATGCGAACGTCTGCACTTAGCTCGCAGGCAGAAAGAGCTAGCCTGGAAAGCTGTTGCTCAGCCTCATCTGCCCATGGCACTGCTCGCACAGAGGCACAGAGACTGGGGCTGCTTGCTTGTCTTGCCCCCTCAAACTTCAAACGTAGCTTAGGTGGTCCGTGCCGGGCGCCTCCGGCAGCCCTGCTCCAAAAATGCGAACGTCTGCAGATAGCTCGCAGGCAGAAAGAGCTAGCCTGGAAAGCTGTTGCTCAGCCTCATCTGCCCATGGCACTGCTCGCACAGAGGCACAGAGACTGGGGCTGCTTGCTTGTCTTGTCCCCTCAAACTTCAAACGTATCTTAGGTGGTCCGTGTTGGGTGCTTGCGGCAGCCCTGCTCCGAAAATGCGAACATCTGCAGATAGATCGCAGGCAGAAAGAGCTAGCCTGGAAAGCTGTTGCTCAGCCTCATCTGCCCATGGCACTGCTCGCACAGAGGCACAGAGACTGGGGCTGCTTGCTTGTCTTGTCCCCTCAAACTTCAAACGTAGCTTAGGTGGTCCGTGCCGGGCGCCTCCGGCAGCCCTGCTCCGAAAATGCGAACGTCTGCAGATAGCTCGCAGGCAGAAAGAGCTAGCCTGGAAAGCTGTTGCTCAGCCTCATCTGCCCATGGCACTGCTCGCACAGAGGCACAGAGACTGGGGCTGCTTGCTTGTCTTGCCCCCTCAAACTTTAAACGTAGCTTAGGTGGTCTGTGCCGTGCACCTTCGGCAGCCCTGCTCCGAAAATGCGAACGTCTGCAGATAGCTCGCAGGCAGAAAGAGCTAGCCTGGAAAGCTGTTGCTCAGCCTCATCTGCCCATGGCACTGCTCGCACAGAGGCACAGAGACTGGGGCTGCTTGCTTGTCTTGTCCCCTCAAACTTCAAACGTAGCTTAGGTGGTCCGTGCTGGGCGCCTTCGGCAGCCCTGCTCCGAAAATGCGAACGTCTGCAGATAGCTCGCAGGCAGAAAGAGCTAGCCTGGAAAACTGTTGCTCAGCCTCATCTGCCCATGGCACTGCTCGCACAGAGGCACAGAGACTGGGGCTGCTTGCTTGTCTTGCCCCCTCAAACTTCAAACGTAGCTTAGGTGGTCCGTGCCGGGCGCCTCCGGCAGCCCTGCTCCGAAAATGCGAACGTCTGCACTTAGCTCGCAGGCAGAAAGAGCTAGCCTGGAAAGCTGTTGCTCAGCCTCATCTGCGCATGGCACTGCTCGCACAGAGGCACAGAGACTGGGGCTGCTTGCTTGTCTTGTCCCCTCAAACTTCAAACGTAGCTTAGGTGGTCCGTGCAGGGCGCCTCCGGCAGCCCTGCTCCAAAAATGCGAACGTCTGCAGATAGCTCGCAGGCAGAAAGAGCTAGCCTGGAAAGCTGTTGCTCAGCCTCATCTGCCCATGGCACTGCTTGCACAGAGGCACAGAGACTGGGGCTGCTTGCTTGTCTTGCCCCCTCAAACTTTAAACGTAGCTTAGGTGGTCTGTGCCGTGCACCTTTGGCAGCCCTGCTCCGAAAATGCGAACGTCTGCAGATAGCTCGCATGCAGAAAGAGCTAGCCTGGAAAGCTGTTGCTCAGCCTCATCTGCCCATGGCACTGCTCGCACAGAGGCACAGAGACTGGGGCTGCTTGCTTGTCTTGTCCCCTCAAACTTCAAACGTATCTTAGGTGGTCCGTGCTGGGTGCTTGCGGCAGCCCTGCTCCGAAAATGCGAACATCTGCAGATAGCTCGCAGGCAGAAAGAGCTAGCCTGGAAAGCTGTTGCTCAGCCTCATCTGCCCATGGCACTGCTCGCACAGAGGCACAGAGACTGGGGCTGCTTGCTTGTCTTGTCCCCTCAAACTTCAAACGTAGCTTAGGTGGTCCGTGCCGGGCGCCTCCGGCAGCCCTGCTCCGAAAATGCGAACGTCTGCAGATAGCTCGCAGGCAGAAAGAGCTAGCCTGGAAAGCTGTTGCTCAGCCTCATCTGCCCATGGCACTGCTCGCACAGAGGCACAGAGACTGGGGCTGCTTGCTTGTCTTGCCCCCTCAAACTTTAAACGTAGCTTAGGTGGTCTGTGCCGTGCACCTTCGGCAGCCCTGCTCCGAAAATGCGAACGTCTGCAGATAGCTCGCAGGCAGAAAGAGCTAGCCTGGAAAGCTGTTGCTCAGCCTCATCTGGCCATGGCACTGCTCGCACAGAGGCACAGAGACTGGGGCTGCTTGCTTGTCTTGTCCCCTCAAACTTCAAACGTAGCTTAGGTGGTCCGTGCTGGGCGCCTTCGGCAGCCCTGCTCCGAAAATGCGAACGTCTGCAGATAGCTCGCAGGCAGAAAGAGCTAGCCTGGAAAACTGTTGCTCAGCCTCATCTGCCCATGGCACTGCTCGCACAGAGGCACAGAGACTGGGGCTGCTTGCTTGTCTTGTCCCCTCAAACTTCAAACGTAGCTTAGGTGGTCCGTGCCGGGCGCCTCCGGTAGCCCTGCTCCAAAAATGCAAACGTCTGCAGATAGCTCGCAGGCAGAAATAGCTAGCCTGGAAAGCTGTTGCTCAGCCTCATCTGCCCATGGCACTGCTCGCACAGAGGCACAGAGACTGGGGCTGCTTGCTTGTCTTGTCCCCTCAAACTTCAAACGTATCTTAGGTGGTCCGTGCTGGGTGCTTGCGGCAGCCCTGCTCCGAAAATGCGAACATCTGCAGATAGCTCGCAGGCAGAAAGAGCTAGCCTGGAAAGCTGTTGCTCAGCCTCATCTGCCCATGGCACTGCTCGCACAGAGGCACAGAGACTGGGGCTGCTTGCTTGTCTTGCCCCCTCAAACTTCAAACGTAGCTTAGGTGGTCCGTGCCGGGCGCCTCCGGCAGCCCTGCTCCGAAAATGCGAACGTCTGCACTTAGCTCGCAGGCAGAAAGAGCTAGCCTGGAAAGCTGTTGCTCAGCCTCATCTGCCCATGGCACTGCTCGCACAGAGGCACAGAGACTGGGGCTGCTTGCTTGTCTTGCCCCCTCAAACTTCAAACGTAGCTTAGGTGGTCCGTGCCGGGCGACTCCGGCAGCCCTGCTCCAAAAATGCGAACGTCTGCAGATAGCTCGCAGGCAGAAAGAGCTAGCCTGGAAAGCTGTTGCTCAGCCTCATCTGCCCATGGCACTGCTCGCACAGAGGCACAGAGACTGGGGCTGCTTGCTTGTCTTGTCCCCTCAAACTTCAAACGTATCTTAGGTGGTCCGTGTTGGGTGCTTGCGGCAGCCCTGCTCCGAAAATGCGAACATCTGCAGATAGATCGCAGGCAGAAAGAGCTAGCCTGGAAAGCTGTTGCTCAGCCTCATCTGCCCATGGCACTGCTCGCACAGAGGCACAGAGACTGGGGCTGCTTGCTTGTCTTGTCCCCTCAAACTTCAAACGTAGCTTAGGTGGTCCGTGCCGGGCGCCTCCGGCAGCCCTGCTCCGAAAATGCGAACGTCTGCAGATAGCTCGCAGGCAGAAAGAGCTAGCCTGGAAAGCTGTTGCTCAGCCTCATCTGCCCATGGCACTGCTCGCACAGAGGCACAGAGACTGGGGCTGCTTGCTTGTCTTGCCCCCTCAAACTTTAAACGTAGCTTAGGTGGTCTGTGCCGTGCACCTTCGGCAGCCCTGCTCCGAAAATGCGAACGTCTGCAGATAGCTCGCAGGCAGAAAGAGCTAGCCTGGAAAGCTGTTGCTCAGCCTCATCTGGCCATGGCACTGCTCGCACAGAGGCACAGAGACTGGGGCTGCTTGCTTGTCTTGCCCCCTCAAACTTCAAACGTAGCTTAGGTGGTCCGTGCCGGGCGCCTTCGGCAGCCCTGCTCCGAAAATGCGAACGTCTGCAGATAGCTCGCAGGCAGAAAGAGCTAGCCTGGAAAGCTGTTGCTCAGCCTCATCTGCCCATGGCACTGCTCGCACAGAGGCACAGAGACTGGGGCTGCTTGCTTGTCTTGTCCCCTCAAACTTCAAACGTAGCTTAGGTGGTCCGTGCCGGGCGCCTCCGGTAGCCCTGCTCCAAAAATGCAAACGTCTGCAGATAGCTCGCAGGCAGAAATAGCTAGCCTGGAAAGCTGTTGCTCAGCCTCATCTGCCCATGGCACTGCTCGCACAGAGGCACAGAGACTGGGGCTGCTTGCTTGTCTTGTCCCCTCAAACTTCAAACGTATCTTAGGTGGTCCGTGCTGGGTGCTTGCGGCAGCCCTGCTCCGAAAATGCGAACATCTGCAGATAGCTCGCAGGCAGAAAGAGCTAGCCTGGAAAGCTGTTGCTCAGCCTCATCTGCCCATGGCACTGCTCGCACAGAGGCACAGAGACTGGGGCTGCTTGCTTGTCTTGCCCCCTCAAACTTCAAACGTAGCTTAGGTGGTCCGTGCCGGGCGCCTCCGGCAGCCCTGCTCCGAAAATGCGAACGTCTGCACTTAGCTCGCAGGCAGAAAGAGCTAGCCTGGAAAGCTGTTGCTCAGCCTCATCTGCCCATGGCACTGCTCGCACAGAGGCACAGAGACTGGGGCTGCTTGCTTGTCTTGCCCCCTCAAACTTCAAACGTAGCTTAGGTGGTCCGTGCCGGGCGCCTCCGGCAGCCCTGCTCCAAAAATGCGAACGTCTGCAGATAGCTCGCAGGCAGAAAGAGCTAGCCTGGAAAGCTGTTGCTCAGCCTCATCTGCCCATGGCACTGCTCGCACAGAGGCACAGAGACTGGGGCTGCTTGCTTGTCTTGTCCCCTCAAACTTCAAACGTATCTTAGGTGGTCCGTGTTGGGTGCTTGCGGCAGCCCTGCTCCGAAAATGCGAACATCTGCAGATAGATCGCAGGCAGAAAGAGCTAGCCTGGAAAGCTGTTGCTCAGCCTCATCTGCCCATGGCACTGCTCGCACAGAGGCACAGAGACTGGGGCTGCTTGCTTGTCTTGTCCCCTCAAACTTCAAACGTAGCTTAGGTGGTCCGTGCCGGGCGCCTCCGGCAGCCCTGCTCCGAAAATGCGAACGTCTGCAGATAGCTCGCAGGCAGAAAGAGCTAGCCTGGAAAGCTGTTGCTCAGCCTCATCTGCCCATGGCACTGCTTGCACAGAGGCACAGAGACTGGGGCTGCTTGCTTGTCTTGCCCCCTCAAACTTTAAACGTAGCTTAGGTGGTCTGTGCCGTGCACCTTCGGCAGCCCTGCTCCGAAAATGCGAACGTCTGCAGATAGCTCGCAGGCAGAAAGAGCTAGCCTGGAAAGCTGTTGCTCAGCCTCATCTGGCCATGGCACTGCTCGCACAGAGGCACAGAGACTGGGGCTGCTTGCTTGTCTTGTCCCCTCAAACTTCAAACGTAGCTTAGGTGGTCCGTGCCGAGCGCCTTCGGCAGCCCTGCTCCGAAAATGCGAACGTCTGCAGATAGCTCGCAGGCAGAAAGAGCTAGCCTGGAAAACTGTTGCTCAGCCTCATCTGCCCATGGCACTGCTCGCACAGAGGCACAGAGACTGGGGCTGCTTGCTTGTCTTGTCCCCTCAAACTTCAAACGTAGCTTAGGTGGTCCGTGCCGGGCGCCTCCGGTAGCCCTGCTCCAAAAATGCAAACGTCTGCAGATAGCTCGCAGGCAGAAATAGCTAGCCTGGAAAGCTGTTGCTCAGCCTCATCTGCCCATGGCACTGCTCGCACAGAGGCACAGAGACTGGGGCTGCTTGCTTGTCTTGTCCCCTCAAACTTCAAACGTAGCTTAGGTGGTCCGTGCCGGGTGCTTGCGGCAGCCCTGCTCCGAAAATGCGAACATCTGCAGATAGCTCGCAGGCAGAAAGAGCTAGCCTGGAAAGCTGTTGCTCAGCCTCATCTGCCCATGGCACTGCTCGCACAGAGGCACAGAGACTGGGGCTGCTTGCTTGTCTTGCCCCCTCAAACTTCAAACGTAGCTTAGGTGGTCCGTGCCGGGCGCCTCCGGCAGCCCTGCTCCGAAAATGCGAACGTCTGCACTTAGCTCGCAGGCAGAAAGAGCTAGCCTGGAAAGCTGTTGCTCAGCCTCATCTGCGCATGGCACTGCTCGCACAGAGGCACAGAGACTGGGGCTGCTTGCTTGTCTTGCCCCCTCAAACTTCAAACGTAGCTTAGGTGGTCCGTGCCGGGCGCCTCCGGCAGCCCTGCTCCGAAAATGCGAACATATGCAGATAGCTCGCAGGCAGAAAAAGCTAGCCTGGAAAGCTGTTGCTCAGCCTCATCTGCCCATGGCACTGCTCGCACAGAGGCACAGAGACTGGGGCTGCTTGCTTGTCTTGCCCCCTCAAACTTCAAACGTAGCTTAGGTGGTCCGTGCCGGGCGCCTCCGGCAGCCCTGCTCCGAAAATGCGAACGTCTGCAGATAGCTCGCAGGCAGAAAGAGCTAGCCTGGAAAGCTGTTGCTCAGCCTCATCTGCCCATGGCACTGCTCGCACAGAGGCACAGAGACTGGGGCTGCTTGCTTGTCTTGCCCCCTCAAACTTTAAACGTAGCTTAGGTGGTCTGTGCCGTGCACCTTCGGCAGCCCTGCTCCGAAAATGCGAACGTCTGCAGATAGCTGGCAGGCAGAAAGAGCTAGCCTGGAAAGCTGTTGCTCAGCCTCATCTGGCCATGGCACTGCTCGCACAGAGGCACAGAGACTGGGGCTGCTTGCTTGTCTTGTCCCCTCAAACTTCAAACGTAGCTTAGGTGGTCTGTGCCGGGCGCCTTCGGCAGCCCTGCTCCGAAAATGCGAACGTCTGCAGATAGCTCGCAGGCAGAAATAGCTAGCCTGGAAAGCTGTTGCTCAGCCTCATCTGCCCATGGCACTGCTCGCACAGAGGCACAGAGACTGGGGCTGCTTGCTTGTCTTGTCCCCTGAAACTTCAAACGTATCTTAGGTGGTCCGTGCCGGGCGCCTCTGGCAGCCCTGCTCAGAAAATGCGAACATATGCAGATAGCTCGCAGGCAGAAAGAGCTAGCCTGGAAAGCTGTTGCTCAGCCTCATCTGCCCATGGCACTGCTCGCACAGAGGCACAGAGACTGGGGCTGCTTGCTTGTCTTGCCCCCTCAAACGTCAAACGTAGCTTAGGTGGTCCGTGTCGGGCGCCTCCGGCAGACCTGCTCCGAAAATGCGAACATCTGCAGATAGCTCGCAGGCAGAAAGAGCTAGCCTGGAAAGCTGTTGCTCAGCCTCATCTGCCCATGGCACTGCTCGCACAGAGGCACAGAGACTGGGGCTGCTTGCTTGTCTTGTCCCCTCAAACTTCAAACGTAGCTTAGGTGGTCCGTGCTGGGTTCTTGCGGCAGCCCTGCTCCGAAAATGCGAACATCTGCAGATAGCTCGAAGGCAGAAAGAGCTACCCTGGAAAACTGTTACTCAGCCTCATCTGCGCATGGCACTGCTCGGACAGAGGCACAGAGACTGGGGCTGCTTGCTTGTCTTGCCCCCTCAAACTTCAAACGTAGCTTAGGTGGTCCGTGCCGGGCGCCTCCGGCAGCCCTGCTCCGAAAATGCGAACGTCTGCAGGTAGCTCGCAGGCAGAAAGAGCTAGCCTGGATAGCTGTTGCTCAGCCTCATCTGCCCATGGCACTGCTCGCACAGAGGCACAGAGACTGGGGCTGCTTGCTTGTCTTGCCCCCTCAAACTTCAAACGTAGCTTAGGTGGTCCGTGCCGGGCGCTTCCGGCAGCCCTGCTCCGAAAATGCGAACGTCTGCAGATAGCTCGCAGGCAGAAAGAGCTAGCCTGGAAAGCTGTTGCTCAGCCTCATCTGCCCATGGCACTGCTCGCACAGAGGCACAGAGACTGGGGCTGCTTGCTTGTCTTGCCCCCTCAAACTTCAAACGTAGCTTAGGTGGTCCGTGCCGGGCGCCTCCGGCAGCCCTGCTCCGAAAATGCGAACGTCTGCAGATAGCTCGCAGGCAGAAAGAGCTAGCCTGGAAAGCTGTTGCTCAGCCTCATCTGCCCATGGCACTGCTCGCACAGAGGCACAGAGACTGGGGCTGCTTGCTTGTCTTGCCCCCTCAAACTTCAAACGTAGCTTAGGTGGTCCGTGCCGGGCGTTTCCAGCAGCCCTGCTCCGAAAATGCGAACGTCTGCAGATAGCTCGCAGGCAGAAAGAGCTAGCCTGGAAAGCTGTTGCTCAGCCTCATCTGCCCATGGCACTGCTCGCACAGAGGCACAGAGACTGGGGCTGCTTGCTTGTCTTGCCCCCTCAAACTTTAAACGTAGCTTAGGTGGTCTGTGCCGTGCACCTTCGGCAGCCCTGCTCCGAAAATGCGAACGTCTGCAGATAGCTCGCAGGCAGAAAGAGCTAGCCTGGAAAGCTGTTGCTCAGCCTCATCTGCGCATGGCACTGCTCGCACAGAGGCACAGAGACTGGGGCTGCTTGCTTGTCTTGTCCCCTCAAACTTCAAACGTAGCTTAGGTGGTCTGTGCCGGGCGCCTTCGGCAGCCCTGCTCCGAAAATGCGAACGTCTGCAGATAGCTCGCAGGCAGAAATAGCTAGCCTGGAAAGCTGTTGCTCAGCCTCATCTGGCCATGGCACTGCTCGCACAGAGGCACAGAGACTGGGGCTGCTTGCTTGTCTTGTCCCCTGAAACTTCAAACGTATCTTAGGTGGTCCGTGCCGGGCGCCTCTGGCAGCCCTGCTCAGAAAATGCGAACATATGCAGATAGCTCGCAGGCAGAAAGAGCTAGCCTGGAAAGCTGTTGCTCAGCCTCATCTGCCCATGGCACTGCTCGCACAGAGGCACAGAGACTGGGGCTGCTTGCTTGTCTTGCCCCCTCAAACGTCAAACGTAGCTTAGGTGGTCCGTGTCGGGCGCCTCCGGCAGACCTGCTCCGAAAATGCGAACATCTGCAGATAGCTCACAGGCAGAAAGAGCTAGCCTGGAAAGCTGTTGCTCAGCCTCATCTGCCCATGGCACTGCTCGCACAGAGCCACAGAGACTGGGGCTGCTTGCTTGTCTTGTCCCCTCAAACTTCAAACGTAGCTTAGGTGGTCCGTGCTGGGTTCTTGCGGCAGCGCTGCTCCGAAAATGCGAACATCTGCAGATAGCTCGAAGGCAGAAAGAGCTACCCTGGAAAACTGTTGCTCAGCCTCATCTGCGCATGGCACTGCTCGCACAGAGGCACAGAGACTGGGGCTGCTTGCTTGTCTTGCCCCCTCAAACTTCAAACGTAGCTTAGGTGGTCCGTGCCGGGCGCCTCCGGCAGCCCTGCTCCGAAAATGCGAACGTCTGCAGATAGCTCGCAGGCAGAAAGAGCTAGCCTGGATAGCTGTTGCTCAGCCTCATCTGCCCATGGCACTGCTCGCACAGAGGCACAGAGACTGGGGCTGCTTGCTTGTCTTGCCCCCTCAAACTTCAAACGTAGCTTATGTGGTCCGTGCCGGGCGCCTCCGGCAGCCCTGCTCCGAAAATGCGAACGTCTGCAGATAGCTCGCAGGCAGAAAGAGCTAGCCTGGAAAGCTGTTGCTCAGCCTCATCTGCCCATGGCACTGCTCGCACAGAGGCACAGACACTGGGGCTGCTTGCTTGTCTTGCCCCCTCAAACTTCAAACGTAGCTTAGGTGGTCCGTGCCGGGCGCTTCCGGCAGCCCTGCTCCGAAAATGCGAACGTCTGCAGATAGCTCGCAGGCAGAAAGAGCTAGCCTGGAAAGCTGTTGCTCAGCCTCATCTGCCCATGGCACTGCTCGCACAGAGGCACAGAGACTGGGGCTGCTTGCTTGTCTTGTCCCCTCAAACTTCAAACGTAGCTTAGGTGGTCTGTGCCGGGCGCCTTCGGCAGCCCTGCTCCGAAAATGCGAACGTCTGCAGATAGCTCGCAGGCAGAAAGAGCTAGCCTGGAAAGCTGTTGCTCAGCCTCATCTGCCCATGGCACTGCTCGCACAGAGGCACAGAGACTGGGGCTGCTTGCTTGTCTTGTCCCCTCAAACTTCAAACGTAGCTTAGGTGGTCCGTGCCGGGCGCCTTCGGCAGCCCTGCTCCAAAAATGCGAACGTCTGCAGATAGCTCGCAGGCAGAAAGAGCTAGCCTGGAAAGCTGTTGCTCAGCCTCATCTGCCCATGGCACTGCTCGCACAGAGGCACAGAGACTGGGGCTGCTTGCTTGTCTTGTCCCCTCAAACTTCAAACGTAGCTTAGGTGGTCCGTGCTGGGTTCTTGCGGCAGCGCTGCTCCGAAAATGCGAACATCTGCAGATAGCTCGAAGGCAGAAAGAGCTAGCCTGGAAAACTGTTGCTCAGCCTCATCTGCGCATGGCACTGCTCGCACAGAGGCACAGAGACTGGGGCTGCTTGCTTGTCTTGCCCCCTCAAACTTCAAACGTATCTTAGGTGGTCTGTACCGGGCGACTCCGTCAGCCCTGCTCCGAAAATGCGAACGTCTGCAGATAGCTCGCAGGCAGAAAGAGCTAGCCTGGAAAGCTGTTGCTCAGCCTCATCTGCCCATGGCACTGCTCGCACAGAGGCACAGAGACTGGGGCTGCTTGCTTGTCTTGCCCCCTCAAACTTTAAACGTAGCTTAGGTGGTCTGTGCCGTGCACCTTCGGCAGCCCTGCTCCGAAAATGCGAACGTCTGCAGATAGCTCGCAGGCAGAAAGAGCTAGCCTGGAAAGCTGTTGCTCAGCCTCATCTGCGCATGGCACTGCTCGCACAGAGGCACAGAGACTGGGGCTGCTTGCTTGTCTTGTCCCCTCAAACTTCAAACGTAGCTTAGGTGGTCTGTGCCGGGCGCCTTCGGCAGCCCTGCTCCGAAAATGCGAACGTCTGCAGATAGCTCGCAGGCAGAAATAGCTAGCCTGGAAAGCTGTTGCTCAGCCTCATCTGGCCATGGCACTGCTCGCACAGAGGCACAGAGACTGGGGCTGCTTGCTTGTCTTGTCCCCTGAAACTTCAAACGTATCTTAGGTGGTCCGTGCCGGGCACCTCTGGCAGCCCTGCTCAGAAAATGCGAACATATGCAGATAGCTCGCAGGCAGAAAGAGCTAGCCTGGAAAGCTGTTGCTCAGCCTCATCTGCCCATGGCACTGCTCGCACAGAGGCACAGAGACTGGGGCTGCTTGCTTGTCTTGCCCCCTCAAACGTCAAACGTAGCTTAGGTGGTCCGTGTCGGGCGCCTCCGGCAGACCTGCTCCGAAAATGCGAACATCTGCAGATAGCTCACAGGCAGAAAGAGCTAGCCTGGAAAGCTGTTGCTCAGCCTCATCTGCCCATGGCACTGCTCGCACAGAGCCACAGAGACTGGGGCTGCTTGCTTGTCTTGTCCCCTCAAACTTCAAACGTAGCTTAGGTGGTCCGTGCTGGGTTCTTGCGGCAGCGCTGCTCCGAAAATGCGAACATCTGCAGATAGCTCGAAGGCAGAAAGAGCTACCCTGGAAAACTGTTGCTCAGCCTCATCTGCGCATGGCACTGCTCGCACAGAGGCACAGAGACTGGGGCTGCTTGCTTGTCTTGCCCCCTCAAACTTCAAACGTATCTTAGGTGGTCTGTACCGGGCGACTCCGTCAGCCCTGCTCCGAAAATGCGAACGTCTGCAGATAGCTCGCAGGCAGAAAGAGCTAGCCTGGAAAGCTGTTGCTCAGCCTCATCTGCCCATGGCACTGCTCGCACAGAGGCACAGAGACTGGGGCTGCTTGCTTGTCTTGCCCCCTCAAACTTTAAACGTAGCTTAGGTGGTCTGTGCCGTGCACCTTCGGCAGCCCTGCTCCGAAAATGCGAACGTCTGCAGATAGCTCGCAGGCAGAAAGAGCTAGCCTGGAAAGCTGTTGCTCAGCCTCATCTGCGCATGGCACTGCTCGCACAGAGGCACAGAGACTGGGGCTGCTTGCTTGTCTTGTCCCCTCAAACTTCAAACGTAGCTTAGGTGGTCTGTGCCGGGCGCCTTCGGCAGCCCTGCTCCGAAAATGCGAACGTCTGCAGATAGCTCGCAGGCAGAAATAGCTAGCCTGGAAAGCTGTTGCTCAGCCTCATCTGGCCATGGCACTGCTCGCACAGAGGCACAGAGACTGGGGCTGCTTGCTTGTCTTGTCCCCTGAAACTTCAAACGTATCTTAGGTGGTCCGTGCCGGGCACCTCTGGCAGCCCTGCTCAGAAAATGCGAACATATGCAGATAGCTCGCAGGCAGAAAGAGCTAGCCTGGAAAGCTGTTGCTCAGCCTCATCTGCCCATGGCACTGCTCGCACAGAGGCACAGAGACTGGGGCTGCTTGCTTGTCTTGCCCCCTCAAACGTCAAACGTAGCTTAGGTGGTCCGTGTCGGGCGCCTCCGGCAGACCTGCTCCGAAAATGCGAACATCTGCAGATAGCTCACAGGCAGAAAGAGCTAGCCTGGAAAGCTGTTGCTCAGCCTCATCTGCCCATGGCACTGCTCGCACAGAGCCACAGAGACTGGGGCTGCTTGCTTGTCTTGTCCCCTCAAACTTCAAACGTAGCTTAGGTGGTCCGTGCTGGGTTCTTGCGGCAGCGCTGCTCCGAAAATGCGAACATCTGCAGATAGCTCGAAGGCAGAAAGAGCTACCCTGGAAAACTGTTGCTCAGCCTCATCTGCGCATGGCACTGCTCGCACAGAGGCACAGAGACTGGGGCTGCTTGCTTGTCTTGCCCCCTCAAACTTCAAACGTAGCTTAGGTGGTCCGTGCCGGGCGCCTCCGGCAGCCCTGCTCCGAAAATGCGAACGTCTGCAGATAGCTCGCAGGCAGAAAGAGCTAGCCTGGATAGCTGTTGCTCAGCCTCATCTGCCCATGGCACTGCTCGCACAGAGGCACAGAGACTGGGGCTGCTTGCTTGTCTTGCCCCCTCAAACTTCAAACGTAGCTTATGTGGTCCGTGCCGGGCGCCTCCGGCAGCCCTGCTCCGAAAATGCGAACGTCTGCAGATAGCTCGCAGGCAGAAAGAGCTAGCCTGGAAAGCTGTTGCTCAGCCTCATCTGCCCATGGCACTGCTCGCACAGAGGCACAGACACTGGGGCTGCTTGCTTGTCTTGCCCCCTCAAACTTCAAACGTAGCTTAGGTGGTCCGTGCCGGGCGCTTCCGGCAGCCCTGCTCCGAAAATGCGAACGTCTGCAGATAGCTCGCAGGCAGAAAGAGCTAGCCTGGAAAGCTGTTGCTCAGCCTCATCTGCCCATGGCACTGCTCGCACAGAGGCACAGAGACTGGGGCTGCTTGCTTGTCTTGTCCCCTCAAACTTCAAACGTAGCTTAGGTGGTCTGTGCCGGGCGCCTTCGGCAGCCCTGCTCCGAAAATGCGAACGTCTGCAGATAGCTCGCAGGCAGAAAGAGCTAGCCTGGAAAGCTGTTGCTCAGCCTCATCTGCCCATGGCACTGCTCGCACAGAGGCACAGAGACTGGGGCTGCTTGCTTGTCTTGTCCCCTCAAACTTCAAACGTAGCTTAGGTGGTCCGTGCCGGGCGCCTTCGGCAGCCCTGCTCCAAAAATGCGAACGTCTGCAGATAGCTCGCAGGCAGAAAGAGCTAGCCTGGAAAGCTGTTGCTCAGCCTCATCTGCCCATGGCACTGCTCGCACAGAGGCACAGAGACTGGGGCTGCTTGCTTGTCTTGTCCCCTCAAACTTCAAACGTAGCTTAGGTGGTCCGTGCTGGGTTCTTGCGGCAGCGCTGCTCCGAAAATGCGAACATCTGCAGATAGCTCGAAGGCAGAAAGAGCTAGCCTGGAAAACTGTTGCTCAGCCTCATCTGCGCATGGCACTGCTCGCACAGAGGCACAGAGACTGGGGCTGCTTGCTTGTCTTGCCCCCTCAAACTTCAAACGTATCTTAGGTGGTCTGTACCGGGCGACTCCGTCAGCCCTGCTCCGAAAATGCGAACGTCTGCAGATAGCTCGCAGGCAGAAAGAGCTAGCCTGGAAAGCTGTTGCTCAGCCTCATCTGCCCATGGCACTGCTCGCACAGAGGCACAGAGACTGGGGCTGCTTGCTTGTCTTGCCCCCTCAAACTTCAAACGTAGCTTAGGTGGTCCGTGCCGGGCGCCTCCGGCAGCCCAGCTCAGAAAATGCGAACATCTGCAGATAGCTCACAGGCAGAGAGAGCTAGCCTGGAAAGCTGTTGCTCAGCCTCATCTGCCCATGGCACTGCTCGCACAGAGGCACAGAGACTGGGGCTGCTTGCTTGTCTTGTCCCATCAAACTTCAAACGTATCTTAGGTGGTCCGTGCTGGGTGCTTGCGGCAGCCCTGCTCCGAAAATGCGAACATCTGCAGATAGCTCGCAGGCAGAAAGAGCTAGCCTGGAAAGCTGTTGCTCAGCCTCATCTGCCCATGGCACTGCTCGCACAGAGGCACAGAGACTGGGGCTGCTTGCTTGTCTTGCCCCCTCAAACTTCAAACGTAGCTTAGGTGGTCCGTGCCGGGCGCCTCCAGCAGCCGTGCTCCGAAAATGCGAACGTCTGCAGATAGCTCGCAGGCAGAAAGAGCTAGCCTGGAAAGCTGTTGCTCAGCCTCATCTGCGCATGGCACTGCTCGCACAGAGGCACAGAGACTGGGGCTGCTTGCTTGTCTTGTCCCCTCAAACTTCAAACGTAGCTTAGGTGGTCCGTGCCAGGTGCCTCCGGCAGCCCTGCTCCGAAAATGCGAACGTGTGCAGATAGCTCGCAGGCAGAAAGAGCTAGCCTGGAAAGCTGTTGCTCAGCCTCATCTGCCCATGGCACTGCTCGCACAGAGGCACAGAGACTGGGGCTGCTTGCTTGTCTTGCCCCCTCAAACTTCAAACGTAGCTTAGGTGGTCCGTGCCGGGCGCCTCCAGCAGCCCTGCTCCGAAAATTCGAACGTCTGCAGATAGCTCGCAGGCAGAAAGAGCTAGCCTGGAAAGCTGTTGCTCAGCCTCATCTGGCCATGGCACTGCTCGCACAGAGGCACAGAGACTGGGGCTGCTTGCTTGTCTTGCCCCCTCAAACTTCAAACGTAGATTAGGTGGTCCATGCCGGGCGCCTCCGGCAGCCCTGCTCCGAAAATGCGAACGTCTGCAGATAGCTCGCAGGCAGAAAGAGCTAGCCGGGAAAGCTGTTGCTCAGCCTCATCTGCCCATGGCACTGCTCGCACAGAGGCACAGAGACTGGGGCTGCTTGCTTGTCTTGTCCCCTCAAACTTCAAACGTAGCTTATGTGGTCCGTGCCGGGCGCCTCCGGCAGCCCTGCTTCGAAAATGCGAACGTCTGCAGATAGCTCGAAGGCAGAAAGGGCTAGCCTGGAAAACTGTTGCTCAGCCTCATCTGCCCATGGCACTGCTCGCACAGAGGCACAGAGACTGGGGCTGCTTGCTTGTCTTGCCCCCTCAAACGTCAAACGTAGCTTAGGTGGTCCGTGCCGGGCGCCTCTGGCAGCCCTGCTCCGAAAATGCGAACGTCTGCAGATAGCTCGCAGGCAGAAAGAGCTAGCCTGGAAAGCTGTTGCTCAGCCTCATCTGCCCATGGCACTGCTCGCACAGAGGCACAGACACTGGGGCTGCTTGCTTGTCTTGCCCCCTCAAACTTCAAACGTAGCTTAGGTGGTCTGTGCCGGGCGCCTCCGGCAGCCCTGCTCCGAAAATGCGAACGTCTGCAGATAGCTCGCAGGCAGAAAGAGCTAGCCTGGAAAGCTGTTGCTCAGCCTCTTCTGCCCATGGCACTGCTCGCACAGAGGCACAGAGACTGGGGCTGCTTGCTTGTCTTGCCCCCTCAAACTTCAAACGTAGTTTAGGTGGTCCGTGCCGGGCGCCTCCAGCAGCCCTGCTCCGAAAATGCGAACGTCTGCAGATAGCTCGCAGGCAGAAAGAGCTAGCCTGGAAAGCTGTTGCTCAGCCTCATCTGCGCATGGCACTGCTCGCACAGAGGCACAGAGACTGGGGCTGCTTGCTTGTCTTGCCCCCTCAAACTTCAAACGTAGCTTAGGTGGTCCGTGCCGGGCGCCTCCGGCAGCCCTGCTCCGAAAATGCGAACGTCTGCAGATAGCTCGCAGGCAGAAAGAGCTAGCCTGGAAAGCTGTTGCTCAGCCTCATCTGCCCATGGCACTGCTCGCACAGAGGCACAGAGACTGGGGCTGCTTGATTGTCTTGAACCCTCAAACTTCAAACGTAGATTAGGTGGTCCGTGCCAGACGCTTCGGGCAGCCCTGCTCCGAAAATGCGAACGTCTGCAGATAGCTCGCAGGCAGAAAGAGCTAGCCTGGAAAGCTGTTGCTCAGCCTCATCTGCCCATGGCACTGCTCGCACAGAGGCACAGAGACTGGGGCTGCTTGCTTGTCTTGTCCCCTCAAACTTCAAACGTAGCTTAGGTGGTCCGTGCTGGGTGCTTGCGGCAGCCCTGCTCCGAAAATGCGAACATCTGCAGATAGCTCGAAGGCAGAAAGAGCTAGCCTGGAAAACTGTTGCTCAGCCTCATCTGCCCATGGCACTGCTCGCACAGAGGCACAGAGACTGGGGATGCTTGCTTGTCTTGCCCCCTCAAACTTCAAACGTAGCTTAGGTGGTCCGTGCCGGGCGCCTCCGGCAGCCCTGCTCCGAAAATGCGAACGTCTGCAGATAGCTCGCAGGCAGAAAGAGCTAGCCTGGAAAGCTGTTGCTCAGCCTCTTCTGCCCATGGCACTGCTCGCACAGAGGCACAGAGACTGGGGCTGCTTGCTTGTCTTGCCCCCTCAAACTTCAAACGTAGCTTAGGTGGTCCGTGCCGGGCGCCTCCAGCAGCCCTGCTCCGAAAATGCGAACGTCTGCAGATAGCTCGCAGGCAGAAAGAGCTAGCCTGGAAAGCTGTTGCTCAGCCTCATCTGCCCATGGCACTGCTCGCACAGAGGCACAGAGACTGGGGCTGCTTGCTTGTCTTGCCCCCTCAAACTTCAAACGTAGATTAGGTGGTCCATGCCGGGCGCCTCCGGCAGCCCTGCTCCGAAAATGCGAACATCTGCAGATAGCTCGCAGGCAGAAAGAGCTAGCCTGGAAAGCTGTTGCTCAGCCTCATCTGCCCATGGCACTGCTCGCACAGAGGCACAGAGACTGGGGCTGCTTGCTTGTCTTGTCCCCTCAAACTTCAAACGTAGCTTAGGTGGTCTCTGCCGGGTGCTTGCGGCAGCCCTGCTCCAAAAATGCGAACGTCTGCAGATAGCTCGCAGGCAGAAAGAGCTAGCCTGGAAAGCTGTTGCTCAGCGTCATCTGCCCATGGCACTGCTCGCACAGAGGCACAGAGACTGGGGCTGCTTGATTGTCTTGAACCCTCAAACTTCAAACGTAGATTAGGTGGTCCGTGCCAGACGCTTCGGGCAGCCCTGCTCCGAAAATGCGAACGTCTGCAGATAGCTCGCAGGCAGAAAGAGCTAGCCTGGAAAGCTGTTGCTCAGCCTCATCTGCCCATGGCACTGCTCGCACAGAGGCACAGAGACTGGGGCTGCTTGCTTGTCTTGTCCCCTCAAACTTCAAACGTAGCTTAGGTGGTCCGTGCTGGGTGCTTGCGGCAGCCCTGCTCCGAAAATGCGAACATCTGCAGATAGTTCGAAGGCAGAAAGAGCTAGCCTGGAAAACTGTTGCTCAGCCTCATCTGCCCATGGCACTGCTCGCACAGAGGCACAGAGACTGGGGCTGCTTGCTTGTCTTGCCCCCTCAAACTTCAAACGTAGCTTAGGTGGTCCGTGCCGGGCGCCTCCGGCAGCCCTGCTCCGAAAATGCGAACGTCTGCAGATAGCTCGCAGGCAGAAAGAGCTAGCCTGGAAAGCTGTTGCTCAGCCTCTTCTGCCCATGGCACTGCTCGCACAGAGGCACAGAGACTGGGGCTGCTTGCTTGTCTTGCCCCCTCAAACTTCAAACGTAGCTTAGGTGGTCCGTGCCGGGCGCCTCCAGCAGCCCTGCTCCGAAAATGCGAACGTCTGCAGATAGCTCGCAGGCAGAAAGAGCTAGCCTGGAAAGCTGTTGCTCAGCCTCATCTGCCCATGGCACTGCTCGCACAGAGGCACAGACACTGGGGCTGCTTGCTTGTCTTGCCCCCTCAAACTTCAAACGTAGCTTAGGTGGTCTGTGCCGGGCGCCTCCGGCAGCCCTGCTCCGAAAATGCGAACGTCTGCAGATAGCTCGCAGGCAGAAAGAGCTAGCCTGGAAAGCTGTTGCTCAGCCTCTTCTGCCCATGGCACTGCTCGCACAGAGGCACAGAGACTGGGGCTGCTTGCTTGTCTTGCCCCCTCAAACTTTAAACGTAGCTTAGGTGGTCTGTGCCGTGCACCTTCGGCAGCCCTGCTCCGAAAATGCGAACGTCTGCAGATAGCTCGCAGGCAGAAAGAGCTAGCCTGGAAAACTGTTGCTCAGCCTCATCTGCGCATGGCACTGCTCGCACAGAGGCACAGAGACTGGGGCTGCTTGCTTGTCTTGCCCCCTCAAACTTCAAACGTAGCTTAGGTGGTCCGTGCCGGGCGCCTCCGGCAGCCCTGCTCCGAAAATGCGAACGTCTGCAGATAGCTCGCAGGCAGAAAGAGCTAGCCTGGAAAGCTGTTGCTCAGCCTCATCTGCCCATGGCACTGCTCGCACAGAGGCACAGAGACTGGGGCTGCTTGCTTGTCTTGTCCCCTCAAACTTCAAACGTAGCTTAGGTGGTCCGTGCTGGGTGCTTGCGGCAGCCCTGCTCCGAAAATGCGAACATCTGCAGATAGCTCGCAGGCAGAAAGAGCTAGCCTGGAAAGCTGTTTCTCAGCCTCATCTGCCCATGGCACTGCTCGCACAGAGGCACAGAGACTGGGGCTGCTTGCTTGTCTTGCCCCCTCAAACTTCAAACGTAGCTTAGGTGGTCCGTGCCGGGCGCCTCCGGTAGCCCTGCTCCAAAAATGCAAACGTCTGCAGATAGCTCGCAGGCAGAAAGAGCTAGCCTGGAAAGCTGTTGCTCAGCCTCATCTGCCCATGGCACTGCTCGCACAGAGGCACAGAGACTGGGGCTGCTTGCTTGTCTTGTCCCCTCAAACTTCAAACGTATCTTAGTTGGTCCGTGCTGGGTGCTTGCGGCAGCCCTGCTCCGAAAATGCGAACATCTGCAGATAGATCGCAGGCAGAAAGAGCTAGCCTGGAAAGCTGTTGCTCAGCCTCATCTGCCCATGGCACTGCTCGCACAGAGGCACAGAGACTGGGGCTGCTTGCTTGTCTTGCCCCCTCAAACTTCAAACGTAGCTTAGGTGGTCCGTGCCGGGCGCCTCCGGCAGCCCTGCTCCGAAAATGCGAACGTCTGCACTTAGCTCGCAGGCAGAAAGAGCTAGCCTGGAAAGCTGTTGCTCAGCCTCATCTGCCCATGGCACTGCTCGCACAGAGGCACAGAGACTGGGGCTGCTTGCTTGTCTTGTCCCCTCAAACTTCAAACGTAGCTTAGGTGGTCTCTGCCGGGTGCTTGCGGCAGCCCTGCTCCAAAAATGCGAACGTCTGCAGATAGCTCGCAGGCAGAAAGAGCTAGCCTGGAAAGCTGTTGCTCAGCGTCATCTGCCCATGGCACTGCTCGCACAGAGGCACAGAGACTGGGGCTGCTTGATTGTCTTGAACCCTCAAACTTCAAACGTAGATTAGGTGGTCCGTGCCAGACGCTTCGGGCAGCCCTGCTCCGAAAATGCGAACGTCTGCAGATAGCTCGCAGGCAGAAAGAGCTAGCCTGGAAAGCTGTTGCTCAGCCTCTTCTGCCCATGGCACTGCTCGCACAGAGGCACAGAGACTGGGGCTGCTTGCTTGTCTTGCCCCCTCAAACTTCAAACGTAGCTTAGGTGGTCCGTGCCGGGCGCCTCCAGCAGCCCTGCTCCGAAAATGCGAACGTCTGCAGATAGCTCGCAGGCAGAAAGAGCTAGCCTGGAAAGCTGTTGCTCAGCCTCATCTGCGCATGGCACTGCTCGCACAGAGGCACAGAGACTGGGGCTGCTTGCTTGTCTTGCCCCCTCAAACTTCAAACGTAGATTAGGTGGTCCATGCCGGGCGCCTCCGGCAGCCCTGCTCCAAAAATGCGAACGTCTGCAGATAGCTCGCAGGCAGAAAGAGCTAGCCTGGAAAGCTGTTGCTCAGCCTCATCTGCCCATGGCACTGCTCGCACAGAGGCACAGAGACTGGGGCTGCTTGCTTGTCTTGTCCCCTCAAACTTCAAACGTAGCTTAGGTGGTCCGTGCCGGGCGCCTCCGGCAGCCCTGCTTCGAAAATGCGAACGTCTGCAGATAGCTCGAAGGCAGAAAGAGCTAGCCTGGAAAACTGTTGCTCAGCCTCATCTGCCCATGGCACTGCTCGCACAGAGGCACAGAGACTGGGGCTGCTTGCTTGTCTTGCCCCCTCAAACATCAAACGTAGCTTAGGTGGTCCGTGCCGGGCGCCTCTGGGAGCCCTGCTCCGAAAATGCGAACGTCTGCAGATAGCTCGCAGGCAGAAAGAGCTAGCCTGGAAAGCTGTTGCTCAGCCTCATCTGCCCATGGCACTGCTCGCACAGAGGCACAGAGACTGGGGCTGCTTGCTTGTCTTGCCCCCTCAAACATCAAACGTAGCTTAGGTGGTCCGTGCCGGGCGCCTCTGGGAGCCCTGCTCCGAAAATGCGAACGTCTGCAGATAGCTCGCAGGCAGAAAGAGCTAGCCTGGAAAGCTGTTGCTCAGCCTCATCTGCCCATGGCACTGCTCGCACAGAGGCACAGACACTGGGGCTGCTTGCTTGTCTTGCCCCCTCAAACTTCAAACGTAGCTTAGGTGGTCTGTGCCGGGCGCCTCCGGCAGCCCTGCTCCGAAAATGCGAACGTCTGCAGATAGCTCGCAGGCAGAAAGAGCTAGCCTGGAAAGCTGTTGCTCAGCCTCTTCTGCCCATGGCACTGCTCGCACAGAGGCACAGAGACTGGGGCTGCTTGCTTGTCTTGCCCCCTCAAACTTTAAACGTAGCTTAGGTGGTCTGTGCCGTGCACCTTCGGCAGCCCTGCTCCGAAAATGCGAACGTCTGCAGATAGCTCGCAGGCAGAAAGAGCTAGCCTGGAAAGCTGTTGCTCAGCCTCATCTGCCCATGGCACTGCTCGCACAGAGGCACAGAGACTGGGGCTGCTTGCTTGTCTTGTCCCCTCAAACTTCAAACGTAGCTTAGGTGGTCCGTGCCGGGCGCCTCCGGCAGCCCTGCTTCGAAAATGCGAACGTCTGCAGATAGCTCGAAGGCAGAAAGAGCTAGCCTGGAAAACTGTTGCTCAGCCTCATCTGCCCATGGCACTGCTCGCACAGAGGCACAGAGACTGGGGCTGCTTGCTTGTCTTGCCCCCTCAAACATCAAACGTAGCTTAGGTGGTCCGTGCCGGGCGCCTCTGGGAGCCCTGCTCCGAAAATGCGAACGTCTGCAGATAGCTCGCAGGCAGAAAGAGCTAGCCTGGAAAGCTGTTGCTCAGCCTCATCTGCCCATGGCACTGCTCGCACAGAGGCACAGAGACTGGGGCTGCTTGCTTGTCTTGCCCCCTCAAACATCAAACGTAGCTTAGGTGGTCCGTGCCGGGCGCCTCTGGGAGCCCTGCTCCGAAAATGCGAACGTCTGCAGATAGCTCGCAGGCAGAAAGAGCTAGCCTGGAAAGCTGTTGCTCAGCCTCATCTGCCCATGGCACTGCTCGCACAGAGGCACAGAGACTGGGGCTGCTTGCTTGTCTTGCCCCCTCAAACTTCAAACGTAGCTTAGGTGGTCTGTGCCGGGCGCCTCCGGCAGCCCTGCTCCGAAAATGCGAACGTCTGCAGATAGCTCGCAGGCAGAAAGAGCTAGCCTGGAAAGCTGTTGCTCAGCCTCTTCTGCCCATGGCACTGCTCGCACAGAGGCACAGAGACTGGGGCTGCTTGCTTGTCTTGCCCCCTCAAACTTTAAACGTAGCTTAGGTGGTCTGTGCCGTGCACCTTCGGCAGCCCTGCTCCGAAAATGCGAACGTCTGCAGATAGCTCGCAGGCAGAAAGAGCTAGCCTGGAAAACTGTTGCTCAGCCTCATCTGCGCATGGCACTGCTCGCACAGAGGCACAGAGACTGGGGCTGCTTGCTTGTCTTGCCCCCTCAAACTTCAAACGTAGCTTAGGTGGTCCGTGCTGGGTGCTTGCGGCAGCCCTGCTCCGAAAATGCGAACGTCTGCAGATAGCTCGCAGGCAGAAATAGCTAGCCTGGAAAGCTGTTGCTCAGCCTCATCTGCCCATGGCACTGCTCGCACAGAGGCACAGAGACTGGGGCTGCTTGCTTGTCTTGTCCCCTCAAACTTCAAACGTATCTTAGGTGGTCCGTGCTGGGTGCTTGCGGCAGCCCTGCTCCGAAAATGCGAACATCTGCAGATAGCTCGCAGGCAGAAAGAGCTAGCCTGGAAAGCTGTTGCTCAGCCTCATCTGCCCATGGCACTGCTCGCACAGAGGCACAGAGACTGGGGCTGCTTGCTTGTCTTGCCCCCTCAAACTTCAAACGTAGCTTAGGTGGTCCGTGCCGGGCGCCTCCGGCAGCCCTGCTCCAAAAATGCGAACGTCTGCAGATAGCTCGCAGGCAGAAAGAGCTAGCCTGGAAAAATGTTGCTCAGCCTCATCTGCCCATGGCACTGCTCGCACAGAGGCACAGAGACTGGGGCTGCTTGCTTGTCTTGTCCCCTCAAACTTCAAACGTAGCTTAGGTGGTCCGTGCCAGGCGCCTCCGGCAGCCCTGCTCCGAAAATGCGAACGTCTGCAGATAGCTCGCAGGCAGAAAGAGCTAGCCTGGAAAGCTGTTGCTCAGCCTCATCTGCCCATGGCACTGCTCGCACAGAGGCACAGAGACTGGGGCTGCTTGCTTGTCTTGCCCCCTCAAACTTTAAACGTAGCTTAGGTGGTCTGTGCCGTGCACCTTCGGCAGCCCTGCTACGAAAATGAGAACGTCTGCAGATAGCTCGCAGGCAGAAAGAGCTAGCCTGGAAAGCTGTTGCTCAGCCTCATCTGCCCATGGCACTGCTCGCACAGAGGCACAGAGACTGGGGCTGCTTGCTTGTCTTGCCCCCTCAAACTTCAAACGTAGCTTAGGTGGTCCGTGCCGGGCGCCTCCGGCAGCCCTGCTCCGAAAATGCGAACGTCTGCAGATAGCTCGCAGGCAGAAATAGCTAGCCTGGAAAGCTGTTGCTCAGCCTCATCTGCCCATGGCACTGCTCGCACAGAGGCACAGAGACTGGGGCTGCTTGCTTGTCTTGTCCCCTCAAACTTCAAACGTATCTTAGGTGGTCCGTGCTGGGTGCTTGCGGCAGCCCTGCTCCGAAAATGCGAACATCTGCAGATAGCTCGCAGGCAGAAAGAGCTAGCCTGGAAAGCTGTTGCTCAGCCTCATCTGCCCATGGCACTGCTCGCACAGAGGCACAGAGACTGGGGCTGCTTGCTTGTCTTGCCCCCTCAAACTTCAAACGTAGCTTAGGTGGTCCGTGCCGGGTGCCTCCGGTAGCCCTGCTCCAAAAATGCAAACGTCTGCAGATAGCTCGCAGGCAGAAAGAGCTAGCCTGGAAAGCTGTTGCTCAGCCTCATCTGCCCATGGCACTGCTCGCACAGAGGCACAGAGACTGGGGCTGCTTGCTTGTCTTGTCCCCTCAAACTTCAAACGTAGCTTAGGTGGTCCGTGCCGGGTGCTTGCGGCAGCCCTGCTCCGAAAATGCTAACATCTGCAGATAGATCGCAGGCAGAAAGAGCTAGCCTGGAAAGCTGTTGCTCAGCCTCATCTGCCCATGGCACTGCTCGCACAGAGGCACAGAGACTGGGGCTGCTTGCTTGTCTTGCCCCCTCAAACTTCAAACGTAGCTTAGGTGGTCCGTGCCGGGCGCCTCCGGCAGCCCTGCTCCGAAAATGCGAACGTCTGCACTTAGCTCGCAGGCAGAAAGAGCTAGCCTGGAAAGCTGTTGCTCAGCCTCATCTGCGCATGGCACTGCTCGCACAGAGGCACAGAGACTGGGGCTGCTTGCTTGTCTTGCCCCCTCAAACTTCAAACGTAGCTTAGGTGGTCCGTGCCGGGCGCCTCCGGCAGCCCTGCTCCAAAAATGCGAACGTCTGCAGATAGCTCGCAGGCAGAAAGAGCTAGCCTGGAAAGCTGTTGCTCAGCCTCATCTGCCCATGGCACTGCTCGCACAGAGGCACAGAGACTGGGGCTGCTTGCTTGTCTTGTCCCCTCAAACTTCAAACGTAGCTTAGGTGGTCCGTGCCAGGCACCTCCGGCAGCCCTGCTCCGAAAATGCGAACATATGCAGATAGCTCGCAGGCAGAAAAAGCTAGCCTGGAAATCTGTTGCTCAGCCTCATCTGCCCATGGCACTGCTCGCACAGAGGCACAGAGACTGGGGCTGCTTGCTTGTCTTGCCCCCTCAAACTTTAAACGTAGCTTAGGTGGTCTGTGCCGTGCACCTTCGGCAGCCCTGCTCCGAAAATGCGAACGTCTGCAGATAGCTCGCAGGCAGAAAGAGCTAGCCTGGAAAGCTGTTGCTCAGCCTCATCTGCCCATGGCACTGCTCGCACAGAGGCACAGAGACTGGGGCTGCTTGCTTGTCTTGTCCCCTCAAACTTCAAACGTAGCTTAGGTGGTGTGTGCCGGGCGCCTTCGGCAGCCCTGCTCCGAAAATGCGAACGTCTGCAGATAGCTCGCAGGCAGAAATAGCTAGCCTGGAAAGCTGTTGCTCAGCCTCATCTGCCCATGGCACTGCTCGCACAGAGGCACAGAGACTGGGGCTGCTTGCTTGTCTTGTCCCCTCAAACTTCAAACGTAGCTTAGGTGGTGCGTGCCGGGCGCCTTCGGCAGCCCTGCTCCGAAAATGCGAACGTCTGCAGATAGCTCGCAGGCAGAAAGAGCTAGCCTGGAAAGCTGTTGCTCAGCCTCATCTGCCCATGGCACTGCTCGCACAGAGGCACAGAGACTGGGGCTGCTTGCTTGTCTTCTCCCCTCAAACTTCAAACGTATCTTAGGTGGTGCGTGCCGGGCGCCTCCGGCAGCCCTGCTCCAAAAATGCGAACGTCTGCAGATAGCTCGCAGGCAGAAAGAGCTAGCCTGGAAAGCTGTTGCTCAGCCTCATCTGCCCATGGCACTGCTCGCACAGAGGCACAGAGACTGGGGCTGCTTGCTTGTCTTGTCCCCTCAAACTTCAAACGTAGCTTAGGTGGTCCGTGCCGGGCACCTCCGGCAGCCCTGCTCAGAAAATGCGAACATATGCAGATAGCTCGCAGGCAGAAAGAGCTAGCCTGGAAAGCTGTTGCTCAGCCTCATCTGCCCATGGCACTGCTCGCACAGAGGCACAGAGACTGGGGCTGCTTGCTTGTCTTGCCCCCTCAAACTTCAAACGTAGCTTAGGTGGTCCGTGTCGGGCGCCTCCGGCAGCCCTGCTCCGAAAATGCAAACATCTGCAGATAGCTCGCAGGCAGAAAGAGCTAGCCTGGAAAGCTGTTGCTCAGCCTCATCTGCCCATGGCACTGCTCGCACAGAGGCACAGAGACTGGGGCTGCTTGCTTGTCTTGTCCCCTCAAACTTCAAACGTAGCTTAGGTGGTCCGTGCTGGGTTCTTGCGGCAGCGCTGCTCCGAAAATGCGAACATCTGCAGATAGCTCGAAGGCAGAAAGAGCTAGCCTGGAAAACTGTTGCTCAGCCTCATCTGTGCATGGCACTGCTCGCACAGAGGCACAGAGACTGGGGCTGCTTGCTTGTCTTGCCCCCTCAAACTTCAAACGTAGCTTAGGTGGTCCGTGCCGGGCGCCTCCGGCAGCCCTGCTCCGAAAATGCGAACGTCTGCAGATAGCTCGCAGGCAGAAAGAGCTAGCCTGGAAAGCTGTTGCTCAGCCTCATCTGCCCATGGCACTGCTCGCACAGAGGCACAGAGACTGGGGCTGCTTGCTTGTCTTGCCCCCTCAAACTTCAAACGTAGCTTAGGTGGTCCGTGCCGGGCGCCTCCGGCAGCCCTGCTCCGAAAATGCGAACGTGTGCAGATAGCTCGCAGACAGAAAGAGCTAGCCTGGAAAGCTGTTGCTCAGCCTCATCTGCCCATGGCACTGCTCGCACAGAGGCACAGAGACTGGGGCTGCTTGCTTGTCTTGCCCCCTCAAACTTCAAACGTAGCTTAGGTGGTCCGTGCCGGGCGCTTCCGGCAGCCCTGCTCCGAAAATGCGAACGTCTGCAGATAGCTCGCAGGCAGAAAGAGCTAGCCTGGAAAACTGTTGCTCAGCCTCATCTGCCCATGGCACTGCTCGCACAGAGGCACAGAGACTGGGGCTGCTTGCTTGTCTTGCCCCCTCAAACTTCAAACGTAGCTTAGGTGGTCTGTGCCGGGCGCCTTCGGCAGCCCTGCTCCGAAAATGCGAACGTCTGCAGATAGCTCGCAGGCAGAAAGAGCTAGCCTGGAAAGCTGTTGCTCAGCCTCATCTGCCCATGGCACTGCTCGCACAGAGGCACAGAGACTGGGGCTGCTTGCTTGTCTTGTCCCCTCAAACTTCAAACGTAGCTTAGGTGGTCCGTGCTGGGTTCTTGCGGCAGCGCTGCTCCGAAAATGCGAACATCTGCAGATAGCTCGAAGGCAGAAAGAGCTAGCCTGGAAAACTGTTGCTCAGCCTCATCTGCGCATGGCACTGCTCGCACAGAGGCACAGAGACTGGGTCTGCTTGCTTGTCTTGCCCCCTCAAACTTCAAACGTATCTTAGGTGGTCTGTACCCGGCGACTCCGTCAGCCCTGCTCCGAAAATGCGAACGTCTGCAGATAGCTCGCAGGCAGAAAGAGCTAGCCTGGAAAGCTGTTGCTCAGCCTCATCTGGCCATGGCACTGCTCGCACAGAGGCACAGAGACTGGGGCTGCTTGCTTGTCTTGTCCCCTCAAACTTCAAACGTAGCTTAGGTGGTCTGTGCCGGGCGCCTTCGGCAGCCCTGCTCCGAAAATGCGAACGTCTGCAGATAGCTCGCAGGCAGAAAGAGCTAGCCTGGAAAACTGTTGCTCAGCCTCATCTGCCCATGGCACTGCTCGCACAGAGGCACAGAGACTGGGGCTGCTTGCTTGTCTTGTCCACTCAAACTTCAAACGTAGCTTAGTTGGTCCGTGCCGGGCGCCTCCGGTAGCCCTGCTCCAAAAATGCAAACGTCTGCAGATAGCTCGCAGGCAGAAATAGCTAGCCTGGAAAGCTGTTGCTCAGCCTCATCTGCCCATGGCACTGCTCGCACAGAGGCACAGAGACTGGGGCTGCTTGCTTGTCTTGTCCCCTCAAACTTCAAACGTATCTTAGGTGGTCCGTGCTGGGTGCTTGCGGCAGCCCTGCTCCGAAAATGCGAACATCTGCAGATAGCTCGCAGGCAGAAAGAGCTAGCCTGGAAAGCTGTTGCTCAGCCTCATCTGCCCATGGCACTGCTCGCACAGAGGCACAGAGACTGGGGCTGCTTGCTTGTCTTGCTCCCTCAAACTTCAAACGTAGATTAGGTGGTCCGTGCCGGGCGCCTCCGGCAGCCCTGCTCCGAAAATGCGAACGTCTGCACTTAGCTCGCAGGCAGAAAGAGCTAGCCTGGAAAGCTGTTGCTCAGCCTCATCTGCCCATGGCACTGCTCGCACAGAGGCACAGAGACTGGGGCTGCTTGCTTGTCTTGTCCCCTCAAACTTCAAACGTAGCTTAGGTGGTCTGTGCCGGGCACCTCCGGCAGCCCTGCTCAGAAAATGCGAACATATGCAGATAGCTCGCAGGCAGAAAAATCTAGCCTGGAAATCTGTTGCTCAGCCTCATCTGCCCATGGCACTGCTCGCACAGAGGCACAGAGACTGGGGCTGCTTGCTTGTCTTGCCCCCTCAAACTTCAAACGTAGCTTAGGTGGTCCGTGCTGGGTCCTTGCGGCAGCGCTGCTCCGAAAATGCGAACGTCTGCAGATAGCTCGAAGGCAGAAAGAGCTAGCCTGGAAAACTGTTGCTCAGCCTCATCTGCGCATGGCACTGCTCGCACAGAGGCACAGAGACTGGGTCTGCTTGCTTGTCTTGCCCCCTCAAACTTCAAACGTATCTTAGGTGGTCTGTACCGGGCGACTCCGTCAGCCCTGCCTTGAAAATGCGAACGTCTGCAGATAGCTCGCAGGCAGAAAGAGCTAGCCTGGAAAGCTGTTGCTCAGCCTCATCTGCCCATGGCACTGCTCGCACAGAGGCACAGACACTGGGGCTGCTTGCTTGTCTTGCCCCCTCAAACTTCAAGCGTAGCTTAGGTGGTCCGTGCCGGGCGCCTCCGGCAGCCCTGCTCCGAAAATGCGAACGTCTGCAGATAGCTCGCAGGCAGAAAGAGCTAGCCTGGAAAGCTGTTGCTCAGCCTCATCTGCCCATGGCACTGCTCGCACAGAGGCACAGAGACTGGGGCTGCTTGCTTGTCTTGCCCCCTCAAACTTTAAACGTAGCTTAGGTGGTCTGTGCCGTGCAACTTGGGCAGCCCTGCTCCGAAAATGCGAACGTCTGCAGATAGCTCGCAGGCAGAAAGAGCTAGCCTGGAAAGCTGTTGCTCAGCCTCATCTGGCCATGGCACTGCTCGCACAGAGGCACAGAGACTGGGGCTGCTTGCTTGTCTTGTCCCCTCAAACTTCAAACGTAGCTTAGGTGGTCCGTGCCGGGCGCCTCCGGCAGCCCTGCTCCAAAAATGCGAACGTCTGCAGATAGCTCGCAGGCAGAAAGAGCTAGCCTGGAAAGCTGTTGCTCAGCCTCATCTGCCCATGGCACTGCTCGCACAGAGGCAAAGAGACTGGGGCTGCTTGCTTGTCTTGTCCCCTCAAACTTCAAACGTAGCTTAGGTGGTCCGTGCCGGGCACCTCCGGCAGCCCTGCTCAGAAAATGCGAACATATGCAGATAGCTCGCAGGCAGAAAGAGCTAGCCTGGAAATCTGTTGCTCAGCCTCATCTGCCCATGGCACTGCTCGCACAGAGGCACAGAGACTGGGGCTGCTTGCTTGTCTTGCCCCCTCAAACTTCAAACGTAGCTTAGGTGGTCCGTGCCGGGCGCCTTCGGCAGCCCTGCTCCGAAAATGCGAACATCTGCAGATAGCTCGCAGGCAGAAAGAGCTAGCCTGGAAAGCTGTTGCTCAGCCTCATCTGCCCATGGCACTGCTCGCACAGAGGCACAGAGACTGGGGCTGCTTGCTTGTCTTGTCCCATCAAACTTCAAACGTATCTTAGGTGGTCCGTGCTGGGTGCTTGCGGCAGCCCTGCTCCGAAAAGGTGAACATCTGCAGATAGCTCGCAGGCAGAAAGAGCTAGCCTGGAAAGCTGTTGCTCAGCCTCATCTGCCCATGGCACTGCTCGCACAGAGGCACAGAGACTGGGGCTGCTTGCTTGTCTTGCCCCCTCAAACTTCAAACGTAGCTTAGGTGGTCCGTGCCGGGCGCCTCCGGCAGCCCTGCTCCGAAAATGCGAACGTCTGCAGATAGCTCGCAGGCAGAAAGAGCTAGCCTGGAAAGCTGTTGCTCAGCCTCATCTGCGCATGGCACTGCTCGCACAGAGGCACAGAGACTGGGGCTGCTTGCTTGTCTTGCCCCCTCAAACTTCAAACTTATCTTAGGTGGTCCGTGCTGGGTGCTTGCGGCAGCCCTGCTCCGAAAAGGCGAACATCTGCAGATAGCTCGCAGGCAGAAAGAGCTAGCCTGGAAAGCTGTTGCTCAGCCTCATCTGCCCATGGCACTGCTCGCACAGAGGCACAGAGACTGGGGCTGCTTGCTTGTCTTGCCCCCTCAAACTTCAAACGTAGCTTAGGTGGTCCGTGCCGGGCGCCTCCGGCAGCCCTGCTCCTAAAATGCGAACGTCTGCAGATAGCTCGCAGGCAGAAAGAGCTAGCCTGGAAAGCTGTTGCTCAGCCTCATCTGCCCATGGCACTGCTCGCACAGAGGCACAGAGACTGGGGCTGCTTGCTTGTCTTGCCCCCTCAAACTTCAAACGTAGCTTAGGTGGTCCGTGCCGGGCGCTTCCGGCAGCCCTGCTCCGAAAATGCGAACGTCTGCAGATAGCTCGCAGGCAGAAAGAGCTAGCCTGGAAAGCTGTTGCTCAGCCTCATCTGCCCATGGCACTGCTCGCACAGAGGCACAGAGACTGGGGCTGCTTGCTTGTCTTGCCCCCTCAAACTTCAAACGTAGCTTAGGTGGTCCGTGCCGGGCGCTTCCGGCAGCCCTGCTCCGAAAATGCGAACGTCTGCAGATAGCTCGCAGGCAGAAAGAGCTAGCCTGGAAAGCTGTTGCTCAGCCTCATCTGCCCATGGCACTGCTCGCACAGAGGCACAGAGACTGGGGCTGCTTGCTTGTCTTGTCCCCTCAAACTTCAAACGTAGCTTAGGTGGTCTGTGCCGGGCGCCTTCGGCAGCCCTGCTCCGAAAATGCGAACGTCTGCAGATAGCTCGCAGGCAGAAAGAGCTAGCCTGGAAAGCTGTTGCTCAGCCTCATCTGCCCATGGCACTGCTCGCACAGAGGCACAGAGACTGGGGCTGCTTGCTTGTCTTGCCCCCTCAAACTTCAAACGTAGCTTAGGTGGTCCGTGCCGGGCGCTTCCGGCAGCCCTGCTCCGAAAATGCGAACGTCTGCAGATAGCTCGCAGGCAGAAAGAGCTAGCCTGGAAAGCTGTTGCTCAGCCTCATCTGGCCATGGCACTGCTCGCACAGAGGCACAGAGACTGGGGCTGCTTGCTTGTCTTGTCCCCTCAAACTTCAAACGTAGCTTAGGTGGTCTGTGCCGGGCGCCTTCGGCAGCCCTGCTCCGAAAATGCGAACGTCTGCAGATAGCTCGCAGGCAGAAAGAGCTAGTCTGGAAAGCTGTTGCTCAGCCTCATCTGCCCATGGCACTGCTCGCACAGAGGCACAGAGACTGGGGCTGCTTGCTTGTCTTGTCCCCTCAAACTTCAAACGTAGCTTAGGTGGTCCGTGCCGGGCGCCTCCGGCAGCCCTGCTCCGAAAATGCGAACGTCTGCAGATAGCTCGCAGGCAGAAAGAGCTAGCCTGGAAAGCTGTTGCTCAGCCTCATCTGCCCATGGCACTGCTCGCACAGAGGCACAGAGACTGGGGCTGCTTGCTTGTCTTGTCCCCTCAAACTTCAAACGTAGCTTAGGTGGTCCGTGCTGGGTTCTTGCGGCAGCGCTGCTCCGAAAATGCGAACATCTGCAGATAGCTCGAAGGCAGAAAGAGCTAGCCTGGAAAACTGTTGCTCAGCCTCATCTGCGCATGGCACTGCTCGCACAGAGGCACAGAGACTGGGTCTGCTTGCTTGTCTTGCCCCCTCAAACTTCAAACGTATCTTAGGTGGTCTGTACCGGGCGACTCCGTCAGCCCTGCTTTGAAAATGCGAACGTCTGCAGATAGCTCGCAGGCAGAAAGAGCTAGCCTGGAAAGCTGTTGCTCAGCCTCATCTGCCCATGGCACTGCTCGCACAGAGGCACAGAGACTGGGGCTGCTTGCTTGTCTTGTCCCCTCAAACTTCAAACGTAGCTTAGGTGTTCCGTGCCAGGCGCCTCCGGCAGCCCTGCTCCAAAAATGCGAACGTCTGCAGATAGCTCGCAGGCAGAAAGAGCTAGCCTGGAAAGCTGTTGCTCAGCCTCATCTGGCCATGGCACTGCTCGCACAGAGGCACAGAGGCTGGAGCTGCTTGCTTGTCTTGTCCCCTCAAACTTCAAACGTAGCTTAGGTGGTCCGTGCCGGGCGCATCCGGCAGCCCTGCTCCAAAAATGCGAACGTCTGCAGATAGCTCGCAGGCAGAAAGAGCTAGCCTGGAAAGCTGTTGCTCAGCCTCATCTGCCCATGGCACTGCTCGCACAGAGGCACAGAGACTGGGGCTGCTTGCTTGTCTTGTCCCCTCAAACTTCAAACGTAGCTTAGGTGGTCCGTGCCGGGCGCCTCCGGCAGCCCTGCTCAGAAAATGCGAACATCTGCAGATAGCTCGCAGGCAGAAAGAGCTAGCCTGGAAAGCTGTTGCTCAGCCTCTTCTGCCCATGGCACTGCTCGCACAGAGGCACAGAGACTGGGGCTGCTTGCTTGTCTTGTCCCATCAAACTTCAAACGTATCTTAGGTGGTCCGTGCTGGGTGCTTGCGGCAGCCCTGCTCCGAAAATGTGAACATCTGCAGATAGCTCGAAGGCAGAAAGAGCTAGCCTGGAAAGCTGTTGCTCAGCCTCATCTGCCCATGGCACTGCTCGCACAGAGGCACAGACACTGGGGCTGCTTGCTTGTCTTGCCCCCTCAAACTTCAAACGTAGCTTAGGTGGTCCGTGCCGGGCGCCTCCGGCAGCCCTGCTCCGAAAATGCGAACGTCTGCAGATAGCTCGCAGGCAGAAAGAGCTAGCCTGGAAAGCTGTTGCTCAGCCTCATCTGCGCATGGCACTGCTCGCACAGAGGCACAGAGACTGGGGCTGCTTGCTTGTCTTGCCCCCTCAAACTTCAAACGTAGCTTAGGTGGTCCGTGCCGGGCGCCTCCGGCAGCCCTGCTCCAAAAATGCGAACGTCTGCAGATAGCTCGCAGGCAGAAAGAGCTAGCCTGGAAAGCTGTTGCTCAGCCTCATCTGCCCATGGCACTGCTCGCACAGAGGCACAGAGACTGGGGCTGCTTGCTTGTCTTGTCCCCTCAAACTTCAAACGTAGCTTAGGTGGTCCGTGCCGAATACCTCCGGCAGCCCTGCTCAGAAAATGCGAACATATGCAGATAGCTCGCAGGCAGAAAGAGCTAGCCTGGAAAGCTGTTGCTCAGCCTCATCTGCCCATGGCACTGCTCGCACAGAGGCACAGAGACTGGGGCTGCTTGCTTGTCTTGCCCCCTCAAACTTCAAGCGTAGCTTAGGTGGTCCGTGCCGGGCGCCTCCGGCAGCCCTGCTCCGAAAATGCGAACGTCTGCAGATAGCTCGCAGGCAGAAAGAGCTAGCCTGGAAAGCTGTTGCTCAGCCTCATCTGGCCATGGCACTGCTCGCACAGAGGCACAGAGACTGGGGCTGCTTGCTTGTCTTGCCCCCTCAAACTTCAAACGTAGCTTAGGTGGTCCGTGCCGGGCGCCTTCGGCAGCCCTGCTCCGAAAATGCGAACATCTGCAGATAGCTCGCAGGCAGAAAGAGCTAGCCTGGAAAGCTGTTGCTCAGCCTCATCTGCCCATGGCACTGCTCGCACAGAGGCACAGAGACTGGGGCTGCTTGCTTGTCTTGTCCCATCAAACTTCAAACGTATCTTAGGTGGTCCGTGCTGGGTGCTTGCGGCAGCCCTGCTCCGAAAAGGTGAACATCTGCAGATAGCTCGCAGGCAGAAAGAGCTAGCCTGGAAAGCTGTTGCTCAGCCTCATCTGCCCATGGCACTGCTCGCACAGAGGCACAGAGACTGGGGCTGCTTGCTTGTCTTGCCCCCTCAAACTTCAAACGTAGCTTAGGTGGTCCGTGCCGGGCGCCTCCGGCAGCCCTGCTCCGAAAATGCGAACGTCTGCAGATAGCTCGCAGGCAGAAAGAGCTAGCCTGGAAAGCTGTTGCTCAGCCTCATCTGCGCATGGCACTGCTCGCACAGAGGCACAGAGACTGGGGCTGCTTGCTTGTCTTGCCCCCTCAAACTTCAAACTTATCTTAGGTGGTCCGTGCTGGGTGCTTGCGGCAGCCCTGCTCCGAAAAGGCGAACATCTGCAGATAGCTCGCAGGCAGAAAGAGCTAGCCTGGAAAGCTGTTGCTCAGCCTCATCTGCCCATGGCACTGCTCGCACAGAGGCACAGAGACTGGGGCTGCTTGCTTGTCTTGCCCCCTCAAACTTCAAACGTAGCTTAGGTGGTCCGTGCCGGGCGCCTCCGGCAGCCCTGCTCCTAAAATGCGAACGTCTGCAGATAGCTCGCAGGCAGAAAGAGCTAGCCTGGAAAGCTGTTGCTCAGCCTCATCTGCCCATGGCACTGCTCGCACAGAGGCACAGAGACTGGGGCTGCTTGCTTGTCTTGCCCCCTCAAACTTCAAACGTAGCTTAGGTGGTCCGTGCCGGGCGCTTCCGGCAGCCCTGCTCCGAAAATGCGAACGTCTGCAGATAGCTCGCAGGCAGAAAGAGCTAGCCTGGAAAGCTGTTGCTCAGCCTCATCTGCCCATGGCACTGCTCGCACAGAGGCACAGAGACTGGGGCTGCTTGCTTGTCTTGCCCCCTCAAACTTCAAACGTAGCTTAGGTGGTCCGTGCCGGGCGCTTCCGGCAGCCCTGCTCCGAAAATGCGAACGTCTGCAGATAGCTCGCAGGCAGAAAGAGCTAGCCTGGAAAGCTGTTGCTCAGCCTCATCTGCCCATGGCACTGCTCGCACAGAGGCACAGAGACTGGGGCTGCTTGCTTGTCTTGTCCCCTCAAACTTCAAACGTAGCTTAGGTGGTCTGTGCCGGGCGCCTTCGGCAGCCCTGCTCCGAAAATGCGAACGTCTGCAGATAGCTCGCAGGCAGAAAGAGCTAGCCTGGAAAGCTGTTGCTCAGCCTCATCTGCCCATGGCACTGCTCGCACAGAGGCACAGAGACTGGGGCTGCTTGCTTGTCTTGCCCCCTCAAACTTCAAACGTAGCTTAGGTGGTCCGTGCCGGGCGCTTCCGGCAGCCCTGCTCCGAAAATGCGAACGTCTGCAGATAGCTCGCAGGCAGAAAGAGCTAGCCTGGAAAGCTGTTGCTCAGCCTCATCTGGCCATGGCACTGCTCGCACAGAGGCACAGAGACTGGGGCTGCTTGCTTGTCTTGTCCCCTCAAACTTCAAACGTAGCTTAGGTGGTCTGTGCCGGGCGCCTTCGGCAGCCCTGCTCCGAAAATGCGAACGTCTGCAGATAGCTCGCAGGCAGAAAGAGCTAGTCTGGAAAGCTGTTGCTCAGCCTCATCTGCCCATGGCACTGCTCGCACAGAGGCACAGAGACTGGGGCTGCTTGCTTGTCTTGTCCCCTCAAACTTCAAACGTAGCTTAGGTGGTCCGTGCCGGGCGCCTCCGGCAGCCCTGCTCCGAAAATGCGAACGTCTGCAGATAGCTCGCAGGCAGAAAGAGCTAGCCTGGAAAGCTGTTGCTCAGCCTCATCTGCCCATGGCACTGCTCGCACAGAGGCACAGAGACTGGGGCTGCTTGCTTGTCTTGTCCCCTCAAACTTCAAACGTAGCTTAGGTGGTCCGTGCTGGGTTCTTGCGGCAGCGCTGCTCCGAAAATGCGAACATCTGCAGATAGCTCGAAGGCAGAAAGAGCTAGCCTGGAAAACTGTTGCTCAGCCTCATCTGCGCATGGCACTGCTCGCACAGAGGCACAGAGACTGGGTCTGCTTGCTTGTCTTGCCCCCTCAAACTTCAAACGTATCTTAGGTGGTCTGTACCGGGCGACTCCGTCAGCCCTGCTTTGAAAATGCGAACGTCTGCAGATAGCTCGCAGGCAGAAAGAGCTAGCCTGGAAAGCTGTTGCTCAGCCTCATCTGCCCATGGCACTGCTCGCACAGAGGCACAGAGACTGGGGCTGCTTGCTTGTCTTGTCCCCTCAAACTTCAAACGTAGCTTAGGTGTTCCGTGCCAGGCGCCTCCGGCAGCCCTGCTCCAAAAATGCGAACGTCTGCAGATAGCTCGCAGGCAGAAAGAGCTAGCCTGGAAAGCTGTTGCTCAGCCTCATCTGGCCATGGCACTGCTCGCACAGAGGCACAGAGGCTGGAGCTGCTTGCTTGTCTTGTCCCCTCAAACTTCAAACGTAGCTTAGGTGGTCCGTGCCGGGCGCATCCGGCAGCCCTGCTCCAAAAATGCGAACGTCTGCAGATAGCTCGCAGGCAGAAAGAGCTAGCCTGGAAAGCTGTTGCTCAGCCTCATCTGCCCATGGCACTGCTCGCACAGAGGCACAGAGACTGGGGCTGCTTGCTTGTCTTGTCCCCTCAAACTTCAAACGTAGCTTAGGTGGTCCGTGCCGGGCGCCTCCGGCAGCCCTGCTCAGAAAATGCGAACATCTGCAGATAGCTCGCAGGCAGAAAGAGCTAGCCTGGAAAGCTGTTGCTCAGCCTCATCTGCCCATGGCACTGCTCGCACAGAGGCACAGAGACTGGGGCTGCTTGCTTGTCTTGTCCCATCAAACTTCAAACGTATCTTAGGTGGTCCGTGCTGGGTGCTTGCGGCAGCCCTGCTCCGAAAATGTGAACATCTGCAGATAGCTCGAAGGCAGAAAGAGCTAGCCTGGAAAGCTGTTGCTCAGCCTCATCTGCCCATGGCACTGCTCGCACAGAGGCACAGACACTGGGGCTGCTTGCTTGTCTTGCCCCCTCAAACTTCAAACGTAGCTTAGGTGGTCCGTGCCGGGCGCCTCCGGCAGCCCTGCTCCGAAAATGCGAACGTCTGCAGATAGCTCGCAGGCAGAAAGAGCTAGCCTGGAAAGCTGTTGCTCAGCCTCATCTGCGCATGGCACTGCTCGCACAGAGGCACAGAGACTGGGGCTGCTTGCTTGTCTTGCCCCCTCAAACTTCAAACGTAGCTTAGGTGGTCCGTGCCGGGCGCCTCCGGCAGCCCTGCTCCAAAAATGCGAACGTCTGCAGATAGCTCGCAGGCAGAAAGAGCTAGCCTGGAAAGCTGTTGCTCAGCCTCATCTGCCCATGGCACTGCTCGCACAGAGGCACAGAGACTGGGGCTGCTTGCTTGTCTTGTCCCCTCAAACTTCAAACGTAGCTTAGGTGGTCCGTGCCGAATACCTCCGGCAGCCCTGCTCAGAAAATGCGAACATATGCAGATAGCTCGCAGGCAGAAAGAGCTAGCCTGGAAATCTGTTGCTCAGCCTCATCTGCCCATGGCACTGCTCGCACAGAGGCACAGAGACTGGGGCTGCTTGCTTGTCTTGCCCCCTCAAACTTCAAGCGTAGCTTAGGTGGTCCGTGCCGGGCGCCTCCGGCAGCCCTGCTCCGAAAATGCGAACGTCTGCAGATAGCTCGCAGGCAGAAAGAGCTAGCCTGGAAAGCTGTTGCTCAGCCTCATCTGGCCATGGCACTGCTCGCACAGAGGCACAGAGACTGGGGCTGCTTGCTTGTCTTGTCCCCTCAAACTTCAAACGTAGCTTAGGTGGTCCGTGCCGGGCGCCTCCGGCAGCCCTGCTCCAAAAATGCGAACGTCTGCAGATAGCTCGCAGGCAGAAAGAGCTAGCCTGGAAAGCTGTTGCTCAGCCTCATCTGCCCATGGCACTGCTCGCACAGAGGCAAAGAGACTGGGGCTGCTTGCTTGTCTTGTCCCCTCAAACTTCAAACGTAGCTTAGGTGGTCCGTGCCGGGCACCTCCGGCAGCCCTGCTCAGAAAATGCGAACATATGCAGATAGCTCGCAGGCAGAAAGAGCTAGCCTGGAAAGCTGTTGCTCAGCCTCATCTGCCCATGGCACTGCTCGCACAGAGGCACAGAGACTGGGGCTGCTTGCTTGTCTTGCCCCCTCAAACTTCAAACGTAGCTTAGGTGGTCCGTGCCGGGCGCCTCCGGCAGCCCTGCTCCGAAAATGCGAACATCTGCAGATAGCTCGCAGGCAGAAAGAGCTAGCCTGGAAAGCTGTTGCTCAGCCTCATCTGCCCATGGCACTGCTCGCACAGAGGCACAGAGACTGGGGCTGCTTGCTTGTCTTGTCCCATCAAACTTCAAACGTATCTTAGGTGGTCCGTGCTGGGTGCTTGCGGCAGCCCTGCTCCGAAAAGGTGAACATCTGCAGATAGCTCGCAGGCAGAAAGAGCTAGCCTGGAAAGCTGTTGCTCAGCCTCATCTGCCCATGGCACTGCTCGCACAGAGGCACAGAGACTGGGGCTGCTTGCTTGTCTTGCCCCCTCAAACTTCAAACGTAGCTTAGGTGGTCCGTGCTGGGTGCTTGCGGCAGCCCTGCTCCGAAAAGGCGAACATCTGCAGATAGCTCGCAGGCAGAAAGAGCTAGCCTGGAAAGCTGTTGCTCAGCCTCATCTGCGCATGGCACTGCTCGCACAGAGGCACAGAGACTGGGGCTGCTTGCTTGTCTTGCCCCCTCAAACTTCAAACGTAGCTTAGGTGGTCCGTGCCGGGCGCTTCCGGCAGCCCTGCTCCGAAAATGCGAACGTCTGCAGATAGCTCGCAGGCAGAAAGAGCTAGCCTGGAAAGCTGTTGCTCAGCCTCATCTGGCCATGGCACTGCTCGCACAGAGGCACAGAGACTGGGGCTGCTTGCTTGTCTTGTCCCCTCAAACTTCAAACGTAGCTTAGGTGGTCCGTGCCGGGCCCCTCCGGCAGCCCTGCTCCAAAAATGCGAACATATGCAGATAGCTCGCAGGCAGAAAGAGCTAGCCTGGAAATCTGTTGCTCAGCCTCATCTGCCCATGGCACTGCTCGCACAGAGGCACAGAGACTGGGGCTGCTTGCTTGTCTTGCCCCCTCAAACTTCAAGCGTAGCTTAGGTGGTCCGTGCCGGGCGCCTCCGGCAGCCCTGCTCCGAAAATGCGAACGTCTGCAGATAGCTCGCAGGCAGAAAGAGCTAGCCTGGAAAGCTGTTGCTCAGCCTCATCTGGCCATGGCACTGCTCGCACAGAGGCACAGAGACTGGGGCTGCTTGCTTGTCTTGTCCCCTCAAACTTCAAACGTAGCTTAGGTGGTCCGTGCCGGGCGCCTCCGGCAGCCCTGCTCCGAAAATGCGAACGTCTGCAGATAGCTCGCAGGCAGAAAGAGCTAGCCTGGAAAGCTGTTGCTCAGCCTCATCTGCCCATGGCACTGCTCGCACAGAGGCACAGAGACTGGGGCTGCTTGCTTGTCTTGTCCCCTCAAACTTCAAACGTAGCTTAGGTGGTCCGTGCTGGGTGCTTGCGGCAGCCCTGCTCCGAAAATGCGAACATCTGCAGATAGCTCGCAGGCAGAAAGAGCTAGCCTGGAAAGCTGTTGCTCAGCCTCATCTGCCCATGGCACTGCTCGCACAGAGGCACAGAGACTGGGGCTGCTTGCTTGTCTTGTCCCATCAAACTTCAAACGTATCTTAGGTGGTCCGTGCTGGGTGCTTGCGGCAGCCCTGCTCCGAAAAGGTGAACATCTGCAGATAGCTCGCAGGCAGAAAGAGCTAGCCTGGAAAGCTGTTGCTCAGCCTCATCTGCCCATGGCACTGCTCGCACAGAGGCACAGAGACTGGGGCTGCTTGCTTGTCTTGCCCCCTCAAACTTCAAACGTAGCTTAGGTGGTCCGTGCCGGGCGCCTCCGGCAGCCCTGCTCCGAAAATGCGAACGTCTGCAGATAGCTCGCAGGCAGAAAGAGCTAGCCTGGAAAGCTGTTGCTCAGCCTCATCTGCGCATGGCACTGCTCGCACAGAGGCACAGAGACTGGGGCTGCTTGCTTGTCTTGCCCCCTCAAACTTCAAACGTATCTTAGGTGGTCCGTGCTGGGTGCTTGCGGCAGCCCTGCTCCAAAAAGGCGAACATCTGCAGATAGCTCGCAGGCAGAAAGAGCTAGCCTGGAAAGCTGTTGCTCAGCCTCATCTGCCCATGGCACTGCTCGCACAGAGGCACAGAGACTGGGGCTGCTTGCTTGTCTTGCCCCCTCAAACTTCAAACGTAGCTTAGGTGGTCCGTGCCGAGCGCCTCCAGCAGCCCTGCTCCGAAAATGCGAACGTCTGCAGATAGCTCGCAGGCAGAAAGAGCTAGCCTGGAAAGCTGTTGCTCAGCCTCATCTGCGCATGGCACTGCTCGCACAGAGGCACAGAGACTGGGGCTGCTTGCTTGTCTTGCACCCTCAAACTTCAAACGTAGCTTAGGTGGTCCGTGCCGGGCGCCTCCGGCAGCCCTGCTCCGAAAATGCGAACGTCTGCAGATAGCTCGCAGGCAGAAAGAGCTAGCCTGGAAAGCTGTTGCTCAGCCTCATCTGCCCATGGCACTGCTCGCACAGAGGCACAGAGACTGGGGCTGCTTGCTTGTCTTGCCCCCTCAAACTTCAAACGTAGCTTAGGTGGTCCGTGCCGGGCGCTTCCGGCAGCCCTGCTCCGAAAATGCGAACGTCTGCAGATAGCTCGCAGGCAGAAAGAGCTAGCCTGGAAAGCTGTTGCTCAGCCTCATCTGGCCATGGCACTGCTCGCACAGAGGCACAGAGACTGGGGCTGCTTGCTTGTCTTGTCCCCTCAAACTTCAAACGTAGCTTAGGTGGTCTGTGCCGGGCGCCTTCGGCAGCCCTGCTCCGAAAATGCGAACGTCTGCAGATAGTTCGCAGGCAGAAAGAGCTAGCCTGGAAAGCTGTTGCTCAGCCTCATCTGCCCATGGCACTGCTCGCACAGAGGCACAGAGACTGGGGCTGCTTGCTTGTCTTGCCCCCTCAAACTTCAAACGTAGCTTAGGTGGTCCTTGCCGGGCGCTTCCAGCAGCCCTGCTCCGAAAATGCGAACGTCTGCAGATAGCTCGCAGGCAGAAAGAGCTAGCCTGGAAAGCTGTTGCTCAGCCTCATCTGGCCATGGCACTGCTCGCACAGAGGCACAGAGACTGGGGCTGCTTGCTTGTCTTGTCCCCTCAAACTTCAAACGTAGCTTAGGTGGTCTGTGCCGGGCGCCTTCGGCAGCCCTGCTCCGAAAATGCGAACGTCTGCAGATAGCTCGCAGGCAGAAAGAGCTAGCCGGGAAAGCTGTTGCTCAGCCTCATCTGCCCATGGCACTGCTCGCACAGAGGCACAGAGACTGGGGCTGCTTGCTTGTCTTGTCCCCTCAAACTTGAAACGTAGCTTAGGTGGTCCGTGCCGGGCGCCTTCGGCAGCCCTGCTCCGAAAATGCGAACGTCTGCAGATAGCTCGCAGGCAGAAAGAGCTAGCCTGGAAAGCTGTTGCTCAGCCTCATCTGCCCATGGCACTGCTCGCACAGAGGCACAGAGACTGGGGCTGCTTGCTTGTCTTGTCCCCTCAAACTTCAAACGTAGCTTAGGTGGTCCGTGCTGGGTTCTTGCGGCAGCGCTGCTCCGAAAATGCGAACATCTGCAGATAGCTCGAAGGCAGAAAGAGCTAGCCTGGAAAACTGTTGCTCAGCCTCATCTGCGCATGGCACTGCTCGCACAGAGGCACAGAGACTGGGTCTGCTTGCTTGTCTTGCCCCCTCAAACTTCAAACGTATCTTAGGTGGTCTGTACCGGGCGACTCCGTCAGACCTGCTCCGAAAATGCGAACGTCTGCAGATAGCTCGCAGGCAGAAAGAGCTAGCCTGGAAAGCTGTTGCTCAGCCTCATCTGCCCATGGCACTGCTCGCACAGAGGCACAGAGACTGGGGCTGCTTGCTTGTCTTGCCCCCTCAAACTTCAAACGTAGCTTAGGTGTTCCGTGCCAGGCGCCTCCGGCAGCCCTGCTCCGAAAATGCGAACGTCTGCAGATAGCTCGCAGGCAGAAAGAGCTAGCCTGGAAAGCTGTTGCTCAGCCTCATCTGCCCATGGCACTGCTCGCACAGAGGCACAGAGACTGGGGCTGCTTGCTTGTCTTGTCCCCTCAAACTTCAAACGTAGCTTAGGTGGTCCGTGCCGGGCGCCTCCGGTAGCCCTGCTCAGAAAATGCGAACATCTGCAGATAGCTCGCAGGCAGAAAGAGCTAGCCTGGAAAGCTGTTGCTCAGCCTCATCTGCCCATGGCACTGCTCGCACAGAGGCACAGAGACTGGGGCTGCTTGCTTGTCTTGTCCCATCAAACTTCAAACGTATCTTAGGTGGTCCGTGCTGGGTGCTTGCGGCAGCCCTGCTCCGAAAATGCGAACATCTGCAGATAGCTCGCAGGCAGAAAGAGCTAGCCTGGAAAGCTGTTGCTCAGCCTCATCTGCCCATGGCACTGCTCGCACAGAGGCACAGAGACTGGGGCTGCTTGCTTGTCTTGCCCCCTCAAACTTCAAACGTAGCTTAGGTGGTCCGTGCCGGGCGCCTCCGGCAGCCCTGCTCCGAAAATGCGAACGTCTGCAGATAGCTCGCAGGCAGAAAGAGCTAGCCTGGAAAGCTGTTGCTCAGCCTCATCTGCGCATGGCACTGCTCGCACAGAGGCACAGAGACTGGGGCTGCTTGCTTGTCTTGCCCCCTCAAACTTCAAACGTAGCTTAGGTGGTCCGTGCCGGGCGCCTCCGGCAGCCCTGCTCCGAAAATGCGAACGTCTGCAGATAGCTCGCAGGCAGAAAGAGCTAGCCTGGAAAGCTGTTGCTCAGCCTCATCTGGCCATGGCACTGCTCGCACAGAGGCACAGAGACTGGGGCTGCTTGCTTGTCTTGTCCCCTCAAACTTCAAACGTAGCTTAGGTGGTCTGTGCCGGGCGCCTTCGGCAGCCCTGCTCCGAAAATGCGAACGTCTGCAGATAGCTCGCAGGCAGAAAGAGCTAGCCTGGAAAGCTGTTGCTCAGCCTCATCTGCCCATGGCACTGCTCGCACAGAGGCACAGAGACTGGGGCTGCTTGCTTGTCTTGTCCCCTCAAACTTCAAACGTAGCTTAGGTGGTCCGTGCCGGGCGCCTCCGGTAGCCCTGCTCCGAAAATGCGAACGTCTGCAGATAGCTCGCAGGCAGAAATAGCTAGCCTGGAAAGCTGTTGTCTAGCCTCATCTGGCCATGGCACTGCTCGCACAGAGGCACAGAGACTGGGGCTGCTTGCTTGTCTTGTCCCCTCAAACTTCAAACGTATCTTAGGTGGTCCGTGCCGGGCCCCTCCGGCAGCCCTGCTCCAAAAATGCGAACGTCTGCAGATAGCTCGCAGGCAGAAAGAGCTAGCCTGGAAAGCTGTTGCTCAGCCTCATCTGCCCATGGCACTGCTCGCACAGAGGCACAGAGACTGGGGCTGCTTGCTTGTCTTGTCCCCTCAAACTTCAAACGTAGCTTAGGTGGTCCGTGCCGGGCGCCTCCGGTAGCCCTGCTCCGAAAATGCGAACGTCTGCAGATATCTCGCAGGCAGAAATAGCTAGCCTGGAAAGCTGTTGCTCAGCCTCATCTGCCTATGGCACTGCTCGCACAGAGGCACAGAGACTGGGGCTGCTTGCATGTCTTGTCCCCTCAAACTTCAAACGTAGCTTAGGTGGTCCGTGCCGGGCGCCTCCGGCAGCCCTGCTCCAAAAATGCGAACGTCTGCAGATAGCTCGCAGGCAGAAAGAGCTAGCCTGGAAAGCTGTTGCTCAGCCTCATCTGCCCATGGCACTGCTCGCACAGAGGCACAGAGACTGGGGCTGCTTGCTTGCCTTGTCCCCTCAAACTTCAAACGTAGCTTAGGTGGTCCGTGCCGGGCACCTCCGGCAGCCCTGTTCCGAAAATGCGAACATATGCAGATAGCTCGCAGGCAGAAAGAGCTAGCCTGGAAAGCTGTTGCTCAGCCTCATCTGCCCATGGCACTGCTCGCACAGAGGCACAGAGACTGGGGCTGCTTGCTTGTCTTGTCCCCTCAAACTTCAAAGGTAGCTTAGGTGGTCCGTGCCGGGCGCCTTCGGCAGCCCTGCTCCAAAAATGCGAACGTCTGCAGATAGCTCGCAGGCAGAAAGAGCTAGCCTGGAAAGCTGTTGCTCAGCCTCATCTGCCCATGGCACTGCTCGCACAGAGGCACAGAGACTGGGGCTTCTTGCTTGTCTTGTCCCCTCAAACTTCAAACGTAGCTTAGGTGGTCCGTGCTGGGTTCTTGCGGCAGCGCTGCTCCGAAAATGCGAACATCTGCAGATAGCTCGAAGGCAGAAAGAGCTAGCCTGGAAAACTGTTGCTCAGCCTCATCTGCGCATGGCACTGCTCGCACAGAGGCACAGAGGCTGGGGCTGCTTGCTTGTCTTGCCCCCTCAAACTTCAAACGTAGCTTAGGTGGTCCGTGCCAGGCGCCTCCGGCAGCCCTGCTCCGAAAATGCGAACGTCTGCAGATAGCTCGCAGGCAGAAAGAGCTAGCCTGGAAAGCTGTTGCTCAGCCTCATCTGGCCATGGCACTGCTCGCACAGAGGCACAGAGGCTGGGGCTGCTTGCTTGTCTTGCCCCATGAAACTTCAAACGTAGCTTAGGTGGTCCGTGCCGGGCGCCTCAGGCAGCCCTGCTCCAAAAATGCGAACGTCTGCAGATAGCTCGCAGGCAGAAAGAGCTAGCCTGGAAAGCTGTTGCTCAGCCTCATCTGCCCATGGCACTGCTCGCACAGAGGCACAGAGACTGGGGCTGCTTGCTTGTCTTGCCCCCTCAAACTTCAAACGTAGCTTAGGTGGTCTGTGACGGGCGCCTTCGGCAGCCCTGCTCCGAAAATGCGAACGTCTGCAGATAGCTCGCAGGCAGAAAGAGCTAGCCTGGAAAGCTGTTGCTCAGCCTCATCTGCCCATGGCACTGCTCGCACAGAGGCACAGAGACTGGGGCTGCTTGCTTGTCTTGTCCCCTCAAACTTCAAACGTAGCTTAGGTGGTCCGTGCCGGGCGCCTCCGGTAGCCCTGCTCCGAAAATGCGAACGTCTGCAGATAGCTCGCAGGCAGAAATAGCTAGCCTGGAAAGCTGTTGCTCAGCCTCATCTGCCCATGGCACTGCTCGCACAGAGGCACAGAGACTGGGGCTGCTTGCTTGTCTTGTCCCCTCAAACTTCAAACGTATCTTAGGTGGTCCGTGCCGGGCCCCTCCGGCAGCCCTGCTCCGAAAATGCGAACGTCTGCAGATAGCTCGCAGGCAGAAAGAGCTAGCTTGGAAAGCTGTTGCTCAGCCTCATCTGGCCATGGCACTGCTCGCACAGAGGCACAGAGACTGGGGCTGCTTGCTTGTCTTGTCCCCTCAAACTTCAAACGTAGCTTAGGTGGTCCGTGCCGGGCGCCTCCGGTAGCCCTGCTCCGAAAATGCGAACGTCTGCAGATAGCTCGCAGGCAGAAAGAGCTAGCCTGGAAAGCTGTTGCTCAGCCTCATCTGCCCATGGCACTGCTCGCACAGAGGCACAGAGACTGGGGCTGCTTGCTTGTCTTGCCCCATGAAACTGCAAACGTAGCTTAGGTGGTCCGTGCCGGGCGCCTCCGGCAGCCCTGCTCCAAAAATGCGAACGTCTGCAGATAGCTCGCAGGCAGAAAGAGCTAGCCTGGAAAGCTGTTGCTCAGCCTCATCTGCCCATGGCACTGCTCGCACAGAGGCACAGAGACTGGGGCTGCTTGCTTGTCTTGCCCCATGAAACTGCAAACGTAGCTTAGGTGGTCCGTGCCGGGCGCCTCCGGCAGCCCTGCTCCAAAAATGCGAACGTCTGCAGATAGCTCACAGGCAGAAAGAGCTAGCCTGGAAATCTGTTGCTCAGCCTCATCTGCCCATGGCACTGCTCGCACAGAGGCACAGAGACTGGGGCTGCTTGCTTGTCTTGTCCCCTCAAACTTCAAACGTAGCTTAGGTGGTCCATGCCGGGCGCTTCCGGCAGCCCTGCTCCGAAAATGCGAACGTCTGCAGATAGCTCGCAGGCAGAAAGAGCTAGCCTGGAAAGCTGTTGCTCAGCCTCATCTGCCCATGGCACTGCTCGCACAGAGGCACAGAGACTGGGGCTGCTTGCTTGTCTTGTCCCCTCAAACTTCAAACGTATCTTAGGTGGTCCGTGCCGGGCCCCTCCGGCAGCCCTGCTCCAAAAATGCGAACGTCTGCAGATAGCTCGCAGGCAGAAAGAGCTAGCCTGGAAAGCTGTTGCTCAGCCTCATCTGGCCATGGCACTGCTCGCACAGAGGCACAGAGACTGGGGCTGCTTGCTTGTCTTGCCCCCTCAAACTTCAAACGTAGCTTAGGTGGTCCGTGCCGGGCGCCTCCGGTAGCCCTGCTCCGAAAATGCGAACGTCTGCAGATAGCTCGCAGGCAGAAATAGCTAGCCTGGAAAGCTGTTGCTCAGCCTCATCTGCCCATGGCACTGCTCGCACAGAGGCACAGAGACTGGGGCTGCTTGCTTGTCTTGTCCCCTCAAACTTCAAACGTAGCTTAGGTGGTCCGTGCCGGACGCCTCCGGCAGCCCTGCTCCAAAAATGCGAACGTCTGCAGATAGCTCGCAGGCAGAAAGAGCTAGCCTGGAAAGCTGTTGCTCAGCCTCATCTGCCCATGGCACTGCTCGCACAGAGGCACAGAGACTGGGGCTGCTTGCTTGTCTTGTCCCCTCAAACTTCAAACGTAGCTTAGGTGGTCCGTGCCGGGCACCTCCGGCAGCCCTGCTCAGAAAATGCGAACATATGCAGATAGCTCGCAGGCAGAAAGAGCTAGCCTGGAAAGCTGTTGCTCAGCCTCATCTGCCCATGGCACTGCTCGCACAGAGGCACAGAGACTGGGGCTGCTTGCTTGTCTTGCCCCCTCAAACTTCAAACGTAGCTTAGGTGGTCCGTGCCGGGCGCCTTCGGCAGCCCTGCTCCAAAAATGCGAACGTCTGCAGATAGCTCGCAGGCAGAAAGAGCTAGCCTGGAAAGCTGTTGCTCAGCCTCATCTGCCCATGGCACTGCTCGCACAGAGGCACAGAGACTGGGGCTGCTTGCTTGTCTTGTCCCCTCAAACTTCAAACGTATCTTAGGTGGTCCGTGCTGGGTTCTTGCGGCAGCGCTGCTCCGAAAATGCGAACATCTGCAGATAGCTCGAAGGCAGAAAGAGCTAGCCTGGAAAACTGTTGCTCAGCCTCATCTGCGCATGGCACTGCTCGCACAGAGGCACAGAGACTGGGGCTGCTTGCTTGTCTTGCCCCATGAAACTGCAAACGTAGCTTAGGTGGTCCGTGCCGGGCGCCTCCGGCAGCCCTGCTCCAAAAATGCGAACGTCTGCAGATAGCTCGCAGGCAGAAAGAGCTAGCCTGGAAATCTGTTGCTCAGCCTCATCTGCCCATGGCACTGCTCGCACAGAGGCACAGAGACTGGGGCTTCTTGCTTGTCTTGTCCCCTCAAACTTCAAACGTAGCTTAGGTGGTCCGTGCCGGGCGCTTCCGGCAGCCCTGCTCCGAAAATGCGAACGTCTGCAGATAGCTCGCAGGCAGAAAGAGCTAGCCTGGAAAGCTGTTGCTCAGCCTCATCTGCCCATGGCACTGCTCGCACAGAGGCACAGAGACTGGGGCTGCTTGCTTGTCTTGTCCCCTCAAACTTCAAACGTAGCTTAGGTGGTCTGTGCCGGGCGCCTTCGGCAGCCCTGCTCCGAAAATGCGAACGTCTGCAGATAGCTCGCAGGCAGAAAGAGCTAGCCTGGAAAGCTGTTGCTCAGCCTCATCTGCCCATGGCACTGCTCGCACAGAGGCACAGAGACTGGGGCTGCTTGCTTGTCTTGTCCCCTCAAACTTCAAACGTAGCTTAGGTGGTCCGTGCCGGGCGCCTTCGGCAGCCCTGCTCCAAAAATGCGAACGTCTGCAGATAGCTCGCAGGCAGAAAGTGCTAGCCTGGAAAGCTGTTGCTCAGCCTCATCTGCCCATAGCACTGCTCGCACAGAGGCACAGAGACTGGGGCTGCTTGCTTGTCTTGTCCCCTCAAACTTCAAACGTAGCTTAGGTGGTCCGTGCTGGGTTCTTGCGGCAGCGCTGCTCCGGAAATGCGAACATCTGCAGATAGCTCGAAGGCAGAAAGAGCTACCCTGGAAAACTGTTGCTCAGCCTCATCTGCGCATGGCACTGCTCGCACAGAGGCACAGAGACTGGGGCTGCTTGCTTGTCTTGCCCCCTCAAACTTCAAACGTATCTTAGGTGGTCTGTACCGGGCGACTCCGTCAGCCCTGCTCCGAAAATGCGAACGTCTGCAGATAGCTCGCAGGCAGAAAGAGCTAGCCTGGAAAGCTGTTGCTCAGCCTCATCTGCCCATGGCACTGCTCGCACAGAGGCACAGAGACTGGGGCTGCTTGCTTGTCTTGCCCCCTCAAACTTCAAACGTAGCTTAGGTGTTCCGTGCCAGGCGCCTCCGGCAGCCCTGCTCCAAAAATGCGAACGTCTGCAGATAGCTCGCAGGCAGAAAGAGCTAGCCTGGAAAGCTGTTGCTCAGCCTCATCTGGCCATGGCACTGCTCGCACAGAGGCACAGAGGCTGGGGCTGCTTGCTTGTCTTGCCCCATGAAACTTCAAACGTAGCTTAGGTGGTCCGTGCCGGGCGCCTCCGGCAGCCCTGCTCCAAAAATGCGAACGTCTGCAGATAGCTCGCAGGCAGAAAGAGCTAGCCTGGAAAGCTGTTGCTCAGCCTCATCTGCCCATGGCACTGCTCGCACAGAGGCACAGAGACTGGGGCTGCTTGCTTGTCTTGTCCCCTCAAACTTCAAACGTAGCTTAGGTGGTCCGTGCCGGGCACCTCCGGCAGCCCTGCTCAGAAAATGCGAACATATGCAGATAGCTCGCAGGCAGAAAGAGCTAGCCTGGAAAGCTGTTGCTCAGCCTCATCTGCCCATGGCACTGCTCGCACAGAGGCACAGAGACTGGGGCTGCTTGCTTGTCTTGTCCCCTCAAACTTCAAAGGTAGCTTAGGTGGTCCGTGCCGGGCGCCTTCGGCAGCCCTGCTCCAAAAATGCGAACGTCTGCAGATAGCTCGCAGGCAGAAAGAGCTAGCCTGGAAAGCTGTTGCTCAGCCTCATCTGCCCATGGCACTGCTCGCACAGAGGCACAGAGACTGGGGCTGCTTGCTTGTCTTGTCCCCTCAAACTTCAAACGTAGCTTAGGTGGTCCGTGCTGGGTTCTTGCGGCAGCGCTGCTCCGAAAATGCGAACATCTGCAGATAGCTCGAAGGCAGAAAGAGCTAGCCTGGAAAACTGTTGCTCAGACTCATCTGCGCATGGCACTGCTCGCACAGAGGCACAGAGACTGGGGCTGCTTGCTTGTCTTGCCCCCTCAAACTTCAAACGTATCTTAGCTGGTCTGTGCTGGGCGACTGCGCCAGACCTGCTCCGAAAATGCGAACATCTGCAGATAGCTCGCAGGCAGAAAGAGCTACCCTGGAAAACTGTTGCTCAGCCTCATCTGCGCATGGCACTGCTCGCACAGAGGCACAGAGACTGGGGCTGCTTGCTTGTCTTGCCCCCTCAAACTTCAAACGTAGCTTAGGTGGTCTGTACCGGGCGACTCCGTCAGCCCTGCTCCGAAAATGCAAACGTCTGCAGATAGCTCGCAGGCAGAAAGAGCTAGCCTGGAAAGCTGTTGCTCAGCCTCATCTGGCCATGGCACTGCTCGCACAGAAGCACAGAGACTGGGGCTGCTTGCTTGTCTTGCCCCCTAAAACTTCAAACGTAGCTTAGGTGTTCCGTGCCAGGCGCCTCCGGCAGCCCTGCTCCAAAAATGCGAACGTCTGCAGATAGCTCGCAGGCAGAAAGAGCTAGCCTGGAAAGCTGTTGCTCAGCCTCATCTGGCCATGGCACTGCTCGCACAGAGGCACAGAGGCTGGGGCTGCTTGCTTGTCTTGCCCCATGAAACTTCAAACGTAGCTTAGGTGGTCCGTGCCGGGCGCCTCCGGCAGCCCTGCTCCAAAAATGCGAACGTCTGCAGATAGCTCGCAGGCAGAAAGAGCTAGCCTGGAAAGCTGTTGCTCAGCCTCATCTGCCCATGGCACTGCTCGCACAGAGGCACAGAGACTGGGGCTGCTTGCTTGTCTTGTCCCCTCAAACTTCAAACGTAGCTTAGGTGGTCTGTGCCGGGCGCCTCCGGCAGCCCTGCTCCGAAAATGCGAACATCTGCAGATAGCTCGCAGGCAGAAAGAGCTAGCCTGGAAAGCTGTTGCTCAGCCTCATCTGCCCATGGCACTGCTCGCACAGAGGCACAGAGACTGGGGCTGCTTGCTTGTCTTGTCCCATCAAACTTCAAACGTAGCTTAGGTGGTCCGTGCCGGGTGCTTGCGGCAGCCCTGCTCCGAAAATGCGAACATCTGCAGATAGCTCGCAGGCAGAAAGAGCTAGCCTGGAAATCTGTTGCTCAGCCTCATCTGCCCATGGCACTGCTCGCACAGAGGCACAGAGACTGGGGCTTCTTGCTTGTCTTGTCCCCTCAAACTTCAAACGTAGCTTAGGTGGTCCGTGCCGGGCGCTTCCGGCAGCCCTGCTCCGAAAATGCGAACGTCTGCAGATAGCTCACAGGCAGAAAGAGCTAGCCTGGAAAGCTGTTGCTCAGCCTCATCTGCCCATGGCACTGCTCGCACAGAGGCACAGAGACTGGGGCTGCTTGCTTGTCTTGTCCCCTCAAACTTCAAACGTATCTTAGGTGGTCCGTGCCGGGCCCCTCCGGCAGCCCTGCTCCAAAAATGCGAACGTCTGCAGATAGCTCGCAGGCAGAAAGAGCTAGCCTGGAAAGCTGTTGCTCAGCCTCATCTGGCCATGGCACCGCTCGCACAGAGGCACAGAGACTGGGGCTGCTTGCTTGTCTTGTCCCCTCAAACTTCAAACGTAGCTTAGGTGGTCCGTGCCGGGCGCCTCCGGCAGCCCTGCTCCGAAAATGCGAACGTCTGCAGATAGCTCGCAGGCAGAAATAGCTAGCCTGGAAAGCTGTTGCTCAGCCTCATCTGCCCATGGCACTGCTCGCACAGAGGCACAGAGACTGGGGCTGCTTGCTTGTCTTGTCCCCTCAAACTTCAAACGTAGCTTAGGTGGTCCGTGCCGGACGCCTCCGGCAGCCCTGCTCCAAAAATGCGAACGTCTGCAGATAGCTCGCAGGCAGAAAGAGCTAGCCTGGAAAGCTGTTGCTCAGCCTCATCTGCCCATGGCACTGCTCGCACAGAGGCACAGAGACTGGGGCTGCTTGCTTGTCTTGTCCCCTCAAACTTCAAACGTAGCTTAGGTGGTCCGTGCCGGGCACCTCCGGCAGCCCTGCTCAGAAAATGCGAACATCTGCAGATAGCTCGCAGGCAGAAAGAGCTAGCCTGGAAAGCTGTTGCTCAGCCTCATCTGCCCATGGCACTGCTCGCACAGAGGCACAGAGACTGGGGCTGCTTGCTTGTCTTGTCCCCTCAAACTTCAAAGGTAGCTTAGGTGGTCCGTGCTGGGCGCCTTCGGCAGCCCTGCTCCAAAAATGCGAACGTCTGCAGATAGCTCGCAGGCAGAAAGAGCTAGCCTGGAAAGCTGTTGCTCAGCCTCATCTGCCCATGGCACTGCTCGCACAGAGGCACAGAGACTGGGGCTGCTTGCTTGTCTTGTCCCCTCAAACTTCAAACGTAGCTTAGGTGGTCCGTGCTGGGTTCTTGCGGCAGCGCTGCTCCGAAAATGCGAACATCTGCAGATAGCTCGAAGGCAGAAAGAGCTAGCCTGGAAAACTGTTGCTCAGCCTCATCTGCGCATGGCACTGCTCGCACAGAGGCACAGAGACTGGGGCTGCTTGCTTGTCTTGCCCCCTCAAACTTCAAACGTATCTTAGGTGGTCTGTACCGGGCGACTCCGTCAGCCCTGCTCCGAAAATGCGAACGTCTGCAGATAGCTCGCAGGCAGAAAGAGCTAGCCTGGAAAGCTGTTGCTCAGCCTCATCTGCCCATGGCACTGCTCGCACAGAGGCACAGAGACTGGGGCTGCTTGCTTGTCTTGCCCCCTCAAACTTCAAACGTAGATTAAGTGATCCGTGCCGGTTGCTTGCGGCAGAGCTGCTCCGAAAATGCGAACGTCTGCAGATAGCTCGCAGGCAGAAAGAGCTAGCCTGGAAAGCTGTTGCTCAGCCTCATCTGCCCATGGCACTGCTCGCATAGAGGCACAGAGGCTGGGGCTGCTTGCTTGTCTTGCCCCATGAAACTTCAAACGTAGATTAGGTGGTCCGTGCCGGGCGCCTCCGGCAGGCCTGCTCCGAAAATGCGAACGTCTGCAGATAGCTCGCAGGCAGAAAGAGCTAGCCTGGAAAGCTGTTGCTCAGCCTCATCTGCCCATGGCACTGCTCACACAGAGGCACAGAGAATGGGGCTGCTTGCTTGTCTTGTCCCCTCAAACTTCAAACGTACCTTAGGTGGTCCGTGCTGGGCGCCTCCGGCAGCCCTGCTCCGAAAATGCGAACATATGCAGATAGCTGGCAGGGAGAAAAAGCTAGCCTGGAAAGCTGTTGCTCAGCCTCATCTGCCCATGGCACTGCTCGCACAGAGGCACAGAGACTGCGGCTGCTTGCTTGTCTTGCCCCCTCAAACTTCAAACGTAGCTTAGGTGGTCCGTGCCGGGCGCATCCGGCAGCCCTGCTCCGAAAATGCGAACGTCTGCAGATAGCTCGCAGGCAGAAAGAGCTAGCCTGGAAAGCTGTTGCTCAGCCTCATCTGCCCATGGCACTGCTCGCACAGAGGCACAGAGACTGGGGCTGCTTGCTTGTCTTGTCCCCTCAAACTTCAAACGTAGCTTAGGTGGTGTGTGCCGGGCGCGTCAGGCAGCCCTGCTCCAAAAATGCGAACGTCTGCAGATAGCTCGCAGGAAGAAAGAGCTAGCCTGGAAAAATGTTGCTCAGCCTCATCTGCCCATGGCACTGCTCGCACAGAGGCACAGAGACTGGGCCTGCTTGCTTGTCTTGTCCCCTCAAACTTCAAACGTAGCTTAGGTGGTCCGTGCCGGGCGCCTCCGGCAGCCCTGCTCAGAAAATGCGAACGTCTGCAGATAGCTCGCAGGCAGAAAGAGCTAGCCTGGAAAGCTGTTGCTCAGCCTCATCTGCCCATGGCACTGCTCGCACAGAGGCACAGAGACTGGGGCTGCTTGCTTGTCTTGCCCCCTCAAACTTCAAACGTAGCTTAGGTGGTCCGTGCCGGGCGCCTCCGGCAGCCCTGCTCCGAAAATGCGAACATCTGCAGATAGCTCGCAGGCAGAAAGAGCTAGCCTGGAAAGCTGTTGCTCAGCCTCATCTGCCCATGGCACTGCTCGCACAGAGGCACAGAGACTGGGGCTGCTTGCTTGTCTTGTCCCCCCAAACTTCAAACGTAGCTTAGGTGGTCCGTGCTGGGTTCTTGCGGCAGCGCTGCTCCGAAAATGCGAACATCTGCAGATAGCTCGAAGGCAGAAAGAGCTAGCCTGGAAAACTGTTGCTCAGCCTCATCTGCGCATTACACTGCTCCCACAGAGGCACAGAGACTGGGGCTGCTTGCTTGTCTTGTCCCCTCAAACTTCAAACGTAGCTTAGGTGGTCCGTGCCGGGAGCCTCCGGCAGATCTGCTCTGAAAATGCGAACGTCTGCAGATAGCTCGCAGGCAGAAAGAGCTAGCCTGGAAAGCTGTTGCTCAGCCTCATCTGGCCATGGCACTGCTCGCACAGAGGCACAGAGACTGGGGCTGCTTGCTTGTCTTGTCCCCTCAAACTTCAAACGTAGCTTAGGTGGTCCGTGCTGGGTGCTTGTGGCAGCCCTGCTCCGAAAATGCGAACGTCTGCAGATAGCTCGCAGGCAGAAAGAGCTAGCCTGGAAAGCTGTTGCTCAGCCTCATCTGCCCATGGCACTGCTCGCACAGAGGCACAGAGACTGGGGCTGCTTGCTTTGTCTTGTCCCCTCAAACTTCAAACGTAGCTTAGGTGGTCCGTGCTGGACGCTTCCGGCAGCCCTGCTCCGAAAATGCGAACGTCTGCAGATAGCTCGCAGTCAGAAAGAGCTAGCCTGGAAAGCTGTTGCTCAGCCTCATCTGCCCATGGCACTGCTCGCACAGAGGCACAGAGACTGGGGCTGCTTGCTTGTCTTGCCCCCTCAAACTTCAAACGTAGCTTAGGTGGTCCGTGCCGGGCGCCTTCGGCAGCCCTGCTCCGAAAATGCGAACGTCTGCAGATAGCTCGCAGGCAGAAAGAGCTAGCCTGGAAAGCTGTTGCTCAACCTCATCTGCCCATGGCACTGCTCGCACAGAGGCACAGAGACTGGGGCTGCTTGCTTGTCTTGCCCCCTCAAACTTCAAACGTAGCTTAGGTGGTCCGTGCCGGGTGCTTGCGGCAGAGCTGCTCCGAAAAAGCGAGAGTCTGCAGATAGCTCGCAGGCAGAAAGAGCTAGCCTGGAAAGCTGTTGCTCAGCCTCATCTGCCCATGGCACTGCTCGCACAGAGGCACAGAGACTGGGGCTGCTTGCTTGTCTTGCCCCCTCAAACTTCAAACGTAGCTTAGGTGGTCCGTGCCGGGTGCTTGCGGCAGCCCTGCTCCGACAATGCGAACGTCTGCAGATAGCTCGCAGGCAGAAAGAGCTAGCCTGGAAAAATGTTGCTCAGCCTCATCTGCCCATGGCACTGCTCGCACAGAGGCACAGAGACTGGGGCTGCTTGCTTGTCTTGCCCCCTCAAACTTCAAACGTAGCTTAGGTGGTCCGTGCCGGGCGCCTGCGGCAGGCCTGCTCCGAAAATGCGAACGTCTGCAGATAGCTCGCAGGCAGAAAGAGCTAGCCTGGAAAGCTGTTGCTCAGCCTCATCTGCCCATGGCACTGCTCGCACAGAGGCACAGAGACTGGGGCTGCTTGCTTGTCTTGTCCCCTCAAACTTCAAACGTAGCTTAGGTGGTCCGTGTCGGGCGCCTCCGGCAGCCCTGCTCCGAAAATGCGAACATATGCAGATAGCTGGCAGGGAGAAAAAGCTAGTCTGGAAAGCTGTTGCTCAGCGTCATCTGCCCATGGCACTGCTCGCACAGAGGCACAGAGACTGGGGCTGCTTGCTTGTCTTGCCCCCTCAAACTTCAAACGTAGCTTAGGTGGTCCGTGCCGGGCGCTTACGTCAGCCCTGCTCCGAAAATGCGAACGTCTGCAGATAGCTCGCAGGCAGAAAGAGCTAGCCTGGAAAGCTGTTGCTCAGCCTCATCTGCCCATGGCACTGCTCGCACAGAGGCACAGAGACTGGGGCTGCTTGCTTGTCTTGTCCCCTCAAACTTCAAACGTAGCTTAGGTGGTCCGTGCCGGGCGCCTCCGGCAGCCCTGCTCCGAAAATGCGAACATCTGCAGGTAGCTCGCAGGCAGAAAGAGCTAGCCTGGAAAGCTGTTGCTCAGCCTCATCTGCCCATGGCACTGCTCGCACAGAGGCACAGAGACTGGGGCTGCTTGCTTGTCTTGCCCCCTCAAACTTCAAACGTAGCTTAGGTGGTCCGTGCCGGGCGCCTCCGGCAGCCCTGCTCAGAAAATGCGAACGTCTGCAGATAGCTCGCAGGCAGAAAGAGCTAGCCTGGAAAACTGTTGCTCAGCCTCATCTGCCCATGGCACTGCTCGCACAGAGGCACAGAGACTGGGGCTGCTTGCTTGTCTTGTCCCCTCAAACTTCAAACGTAGCTTAGGTGGTCCGTGCTGGGTGCTTGCGGCAGCCCTGCTCCGAAAATGCGAACATCTGCAGATAGCTCGCAGGCAGAAAGAGCTAGCCTGGAAAGCTGTTGCTCAGCCTCATCTGCCCATGGCACTGCTCGCACAGAGGCACAGAGACTGGGGCTGCTTGCTTTGTCTTGTCCCCTCAAACTTCAAACGTAGCTTAGGTGGTCCGTGCTGGACGCTTCCGGCAGCCCTGCTCCGAAAATGCGAACGTCTGCAGATAGCTCGCAGGCAGAAAGAGCTAGCCTGGAAAGCTGTTGCTCAGCCTCATCTGCCCATGGCACTGCTCGCACAGAGGCACAGAGACTGGGGCTGCTTGCTTGTCTTGCCCCCTCAAACTTCAAACGTAGCTTAGGTGGTCCGTGCCGGGCGCCTTCGGCAGTCCTGCTCCGAAAATGCGAACGTCTGCAGATAGCTCGCAGGCAGAAAGAGCTAGCCTGGAAAGCTGTTGCTCAACCTCATCTGCCCATGGCACTGCTCGCACAGAGGCACAGAGACTGGGGCTGCTTGCTTGTCTTGCCCCCTCAAACTTCAAACGTAGCTTAGGTGGTCCGTGCTGGGTGCTTGCGGCAGCCCTGCTCCGAAAATGCGAACATCTGCAGATAGCTCGCAGGCAGAAAGAGCTAGCCTGGAAAGCTGTTGCTCAGCCTCATCTGCCCATGGCACTGCTCGCACAGAGGCACAGAGACTGGGGCTGCTTGCTTTGTCTTGTCCCCTCAAACTTCAAACGTAGCTTAGGTGGTCCGTGCTGGACGCTTCCGGCAGCCCTGCTCCGAAAATGCGAACGTCTGCAGATAGCTCGCAGTCAGAAAGAGCTAGCCTGGAAAGCTGTTGCTCAGCCTCATCTGCCCATGGCACTGCTTGCACAGAGGCACAGAGACTGGGGCTGCTTGCTTGTCTTGCCCCCTCAAACTTCAAACGTAGCTTAGGTGGTCCGTGCCGGGCGCCTTCGGCAGTCCTGCTCCGAAAATGCGAACGTCTGCAGATAGCTCGCAGGCAGAAAGAGCTAGCCTGGAAAGCTGTTGCTCAACCTCATCTGCCCATGGCACTGCTCGCACAGAGGCACAGAGACTGGGGCTGCTTGCTTGTCTTGCCCCCTCAAACTTCAAACGTAGATTAAGTGGTCCGTGCCGGGTGCTTGCGGCAGAGCTGCTCCGAAAATGCGAACGTCTGCAGATAGCTCGCAGGCAGAAAGAGCTAGCCTGGAAAAATGTTGCTCAGCCTCATCTGCCCATGGCACTGCTCGCACAGAGGCACAGAGACTGGGGCTGCTTGCTTGTCTTGCCCCCTCAAACTTCAAACGTAGCTTAGGTGGTCCGTGCCGGGTGCTTGCGGCAGCCCTGCTCCGACTATGCGAACGTCTGCAGATAGCTCGCAGGCAGAAAGAGCTAGCCTGGAAAAATGTTGCTCAGCCTCATCTGCCCATGGCACTGCTCGCACAGAGGCACAGAGACTGGGGCTGCTTGCTTGTCTTGCCCCCTCAAACTTCAAACGTAGCTTAGGTGGTGTGTGCCGGGCGCGTCAGGCAGCCCTGCTCCAAAAATGCGAACGTCTGCAGATAGCTCGCAGGCAGAAAGAGCTAGCCTGGAAAGCTGTTGCTCAGCCTCATCTGCCCATGGCACTGCTCGCACAGAGGCACAGAGACTGGGGCTGCTTGCTTGTCTTGCCCCCTCAAACTTCAAACGTAGCTTAGGTGGTCCGTGCCGGGCGCCTCCGGCAGCCCTGCTCAGAAAATGCGAACGTCTGCAGATAGCTCGCAGGCAGAAAGAGCTAGCCTGGAAAGCTGTTGCTCAGCCTCATCTGCCCATGGCACTGCTCGCACAGAGGCACAGAGACTGGGGCTGCTTGCTTGTCTTGCCCCCTCAAACTTCAAACGTAGCTTAGGTGGTCCGTGCCGGGCGCCTCCGGCAGCCCTGCTCCGAAAATGCGAACGTCTGCAGATAGCTCGCAGGCAGAAAGAGCTAGCCTGGAAAGCTGTTGCTCAGCCTCATCTGCCCATGGCACTGCTCGCACAGAGGCACAGAGACTGGGGCTGCTTGCTTGTCTTGTCCCCTCAAACTTCAAACGTATCTTAGGTGGTCCGTGCCGGGCGCCTGTGGCAGCCCTGCTCCGAAAATGCGAACGTCTGCAGATAGCTCGCAGGCAGAAAGAGCTAGCCTGGAAAGCTGTTGCTCAGCCTCATCTGCCCATGGCACTGCTCGCACAGAGGCACAGAGACTGGGGCTGCTTGCTTGTCTTGTCCCCTCAAACTTCAAACGTAGCTTAGGTGGTCCGTGCTGGGTTCTTGCGGCAGCGCTGCTCCGAAAATGCGAACATATGCAGATAGCTCGCAGGCAGAAAGAGCTAGCCTGGAAAACTGTTGCTCAGCCTCATCTGCGCATGGCACTGCTCGCACAGAGGCACAGAGACTGGGGCTGCTTGCTTGTCTTGCCCCCTCAAACTTCAAACGTAGCTTAGGTGGTGCGTGCCGGGCGCTTACGTCAGCCCTGCTCCGAAAATGCGAACGTCTGCAGATAGCTCGCAGGCAGAAAGAGCTAGCCTGGAAAGCTGTTGCTCAGCCTCATCTGCCCATGGCACTGCTCGCACAGAGGCACAGAGACTGGGGCTGCTTGCTTGTCTTGTCCCCTCAAACTTCAAACGTAGCTTAGGTGGTCTGTGCCGGGCGCTTACGGCAGCCCTGCTCCGAAAATGCGAACGTCTGCAGATAGCTCGCAGGCAGAAAGAGCTAGCCTTGAAAGCTGTTGCTCAGCCTCATCTGCCCATGGCACTGCTCGCACAGAGGCACAGAGACTGGGGCTGCTTGCTTGTCTTGTCCCCTCAAACTTCAAACGTAGCTTAGGTGGTCCGTGCTGGGTGCGTGCGGCAGCCCTGCTCCGAAAATGCGAACATCTGCAGATAGCTCGCAGGCAGAAAGAGCTAGCCTGGAAAGCTGTTGCTCAGCCTCATCTGGCCATGGCACTGCTCGCACAGAGGCACAGAGACTGGGGCTGCTTGCTTTGTCTTGTCCCCTCAAACTTCAAACGTAGCTTAGGTGGTCCGTGCTGGACGCTTCCGGCAGCCCTGCTCCGAAAATGCGAAAGTCTGCAGACAGCTCGCAGTCAGAAAGAGCTAGCCTGGAAAGCTGTTGCTCAGCCACATCTGCCCATGGCACTGCTCGCACAGAGGCACAGAGACTGGGGCTGCTTGCTTGTCTTGCCCCCTCAAACTTCAAACATAGCTTAGGTGGTCCGTGCCGGGCGCCTCCGGCAGCCCTGCTCCGAAAATGCGAACGTCTGCAGATAGCTCGCAGGCAGAAAGAGCTAGCCTGGAAAGCTGTTGCTCAACCTCATCTGCCCATGGCACTGCTCGCACAGAGGCACAGAGACTGGGGCTGCTTGCTTGTCTTGCCCCCTCAAACTTCAAACGTAGCTTAGGTGGTCCGTGCCGGGTGCTTGCGGCAGCGCTGCTCCGAAAATGCGAACGTCTGCAGATAGCTCGCAGGCAGAAAGAGCTAGCCTGGAAAGCTGTTGCTCAGCCTCATCTGCCCATGGCACTGCGCGCACAGAGGCACAGAGACTGGGGCTGCTTGCTTGTCTTGTCCCCTCAAACTTCAAACGTAGCTTAGGTGGTCCATGCTGGGTGCTTGCGGCAGCCCTGCTCCAAAAATGCGAACATCTGCAGATAGCTCGCAGGCAGAAAGAGCTAGCCTGGAAAGCTGTTGCTCAGCCTCATCTGCCCATGGCACTGCTCGCACAGAGGCACAGAGACTGGGGCTGCTTGCTTGTCTTGTCCCCTCAAACTTCAAACGTAGCTTAGGTGGTCCGTGCTGGGCGCCTCCGGCAGCCCTGCTCCGAAAATGCGAACATATGCAGATAGCTCGCAGGCAGAAAGAGCTAGCCTGGAAAGCTGTTGCTCAGCCTCATCTGCCCATGGCACTGCTCGCACAGAGGCACAGAGACTGGGGCTGCTTGCTTGTCTTGTCCCCTCAAACTTCAAACGTAGCTTTGGTGGTCCATGCTGGGTGCTTGCGGCAGCCCTGCTCCAAAAATGCGAACATCTGCAGATAGCTCGCAGGCAGAAAGAGCTAGCCTGGAAAGCTGTTGCTCAGCCTCATCTGCCCATGGCACTGCTCGCACAGAGGCACAGAGACTGCGGCTGCTTGCTTGTCTTGCCCCCTCAAACTTTAAACGTAGCTTAGGTGGTCCGTGCCGGGCGCTTCCGGCAGCCCTGCTCCGAAAATGCGAACGTCTGCAGATAGCTCGCAGGCAGAAAGAGCTAGCCTGGAAAGCTGTTGCTCAGCCTCATCTGCCCATGGCACTGCTCGCACAGAGGCACAGAGACTGGGGCTGCTTGCTTGTCTTGTCCCCTCAAACTTCAAACGTAGCTTTGGTGGTCCATGCTGGGTGCTTGCGGCAGCCCTGCTCCAAAAATGCGAACATCTGCAGATAGCTCGCAGGCAGAAAGAGCTAGCCTGGAAAGCTGTTGCTCAGCCTCATCTGCCCATGGCACTGCTCGCACAGAGGCACAGAGACTGCGGCTGCTTGCTTGTCTTGCCCCCTCAAACTTCAAACGTAGCTTAGGTGGTCCGTGCCGGGCGCATCCGGCAGCCCTGCTCCGAAAATGCGAACGTCTGCAGATAGCTCGCAGGCAGAAAGAGCTAGCCTGGAAAGCTGTTGCTCAGCCTCATCTGCCCATGGCACTGCTCGCACAGAGGCACAGAGACTGGGGCTGCTTGCTTGTCTTGTCCCCTCAAACTTCAAACGTAGCTTAGGTGGTGTGTGCCGGGCGCGTCAGGCAGCCCTGCTCCAAAAATGCGAACGTCTGCAGATAGCTCGCAGGAAGAAAGAGCTAGCCTGGAAAAATGTTGCTCAGCCTCATCTGCCCATGGCACTGCTCGCACAGAGGCACAGAGACTGGGCCTGCTTGCTTGTCTTGTCCCCTCAAACTTCAAACGTAGCTTAGGTGGTCCGTGCCGGGCGCCTCCGGCAGCCCTGCTCAGAAAATGCGAACGTCTGCAGATAGCTCGCAGGCAGAAAGAGCTAGCCTGGAAAGCTCTTGCTCAGCCTCATCTGCCCATGGCACTGCTCGCACAGAGGCACAGACACTGGGGCTGCTTGCTTGTCTTGCCCCCTCAAACTTCAAACGTAGCTTAGGTGGTCTGTGCCGGGCGCCTCCGGCAGCCCTGCTCCGAAAATGCGAACATCTGCAGATAGCTCGCAGGCAGAAAGAGCTAGCCTGGAAAGCTGTTGCTCAGCCTCATCTGCCCATGGCACTGCTCGCACAGAGGCACAGAGACTGGGGCTGCTTGCTTGTCTTGCCCCCTCAAACTTCAAACGTAGATTAAGTGGTCCGTGCCGGGTGCTTGCGGCAGAGCTGCTCCGAAAATGCGAACGTCTGCAGATAGCTCGCAGGCAGAAAGAGCTAGCCTGGAAAAATGTTGCTCAGCCTCATCTGCCCATGGCACTGCTCGCACAGAGGCACAGAGACTGGGGCTGCTTGCTTGTCTTGCCCCCTCAAACTTCAAACGTAGCTTAGGTGGTCCGTGCCGGGTGCTTGCGGCAGCCCTGCTCCGACAATGCGAACGTCTGCAGATAGCTCGCAGGCAGAAAGAGCTAGCCTGGATAGCTGTTGCTCAGCCTCATCTGCCCATGGCACTGCTCGCACAGAGGCACAGAGACTGGGGCTGCTTGCTTGTCTTGCCCCCTCAAACTTCAAACGTAGCTTAGGTGGTCCGTGCCGGGCGCTTACGTCAGCCCTGCTCCGAAAATGCGAACGTCTGCAGATAGCTCGCAGGCAGAAAGAGCTAGCCTGGAAAGCTGTTGCTCAGCCTCATCTGCCCATGGCACTGCTCGCACAGAGGCACAGAGACTGGGGCTGCTTGCTTGTCTTGTCCCCTCAAACTTCAAACGTAGCTTAGGTGGTCCATGCTGGGTGCTTGCGGCAGCCCTGCTCCGAAAATGCGAACATCTGCAGGTAGCTCGCAGGCAGAAAGAGCTAGCCTGGAAAGCTGTTGCTCAGCCTCATCTGCCCATGGCACTGCTCGCACAGAGGCACAGAGACTGGGGCTGCTTGCTTGTCTTGTCCCCTCAAACTTCAAACGTAGCTTAGGTGGTGTGTGCCGGGCGCGTCAGGCAGCCCTGCTCCAAAAATGCGAACGTCTGCAGATAGCTCGCAGGCAGAAAGAGCTAGCCTGGAAAGCTGTTGCTCAGCCTCATCTGCCCATGGCACTGCTCGCACAGAGGCACAGAGACTGGGGCTGCTTGCTTGTCTTGTCCCCTCAAACTTCAAACGTAGCTTAGGTGGTCCGTGCCGGGCGCCTCCGGCAGATCTGCTCTGAAAATGCGAACGTCTGCAGATAGCTCGCAGGCAGAAAGAGCTAGCCTGGAAAACTGTTGCTCAGACACATCTGCCCATGGCACTGCTCGCACAGAGGCACAGAGACTGGGGCTGCTTGCTTGTCTTGTCCCCTCAAACTTCAAACGTAGCTTAGGTGGTCCGTGCTGGGTGCTTGCGGCAGCCCTGCTCCGAAAATGCGAACGTCTGCAGATAGCTCGCAGACAGAAAGAGCTAGCCTGGAAAGCTGTTGCTCAGCCTCATCTGCCCATGGCACTGCTCGCACAGAGGCACAGAGACTGGGGCTGCTTGCTTTGTCTTGTCCCCTCAAACTTCAAACGTAGCTTAGGTGGTCCGTGCTGGACGCTTCCGGCAGCCCTGCTCCGAAAATGCGAACGTCTGCAGATAGCTCGCAGTCAGAAAGAGCTAGCCTGGAAAGCTGTTGCTCAGCCTCATCTGCCCATGGCACTGCTCGCACAGAGGCACAGAGACTGGGGCTGCTTGCTTGTCTTGCCCCCTCAAACTTCAAACGTAGCTTAGGTGGTCCGTGCCGGGCGCCTTCGGCAGTCCTGCTCCGAAAATGCGAACGTCTGCAGATAGCTCGCAGGCAGAAAGAGCTAGCCTGGAAAGCTGTTGCTCAACCTCATCTGCCCATGGCACTGCTCGCACAGAGGCACAGAGACTGGGGCTGCTTGCTTGTCTTGCCCCCTCAAACTTCAAACGTAGATTAAGTGGTCCGTGCCGGGTGCTTGCGGCAGAGCTGCTCCGAAAATGCGAACGTCTGCAGATAGCTCGCAGGCAGAAAGAGCTAGCCTGGAAAAATGTTGCTCAGCCTCATCTGCCCATGGCACTGCTCGCACAGAGGCACAGAGACTGGGGCTGCTTGCTTGTCTTGCCCCCTCAAACTTCAAACGTAGCTTAGGTGGTCCGTGCCGGGTGCTTGCGGCAGCCCTGCTCCGACAATGCGAACGTCTGCAGATAGCTCGCAGGCAGAAAGAGCTAGCCTGGAAAAATGTTGCTCAGCCTCATCTGCCCATGGCACTGCTCGCACAGAGGCACAGAGACTGGGGCTGCTTGCTTGTCTTGCCCCCTCAAACTTCAAACGTAGCTTAGGTGGTGTGTGCCGGGCGCGTCAGGCAGCCCTGCTCCAAAAATGCGAACGTCTGCAGATAGCTCGCAGGCAGAAAGAGCTAGCCTGGAAAGCTGTTGCTCAGCCTCATCTGCCCATGGCACTGCTCGCACAGAGGCACAGAGACTGGGGCTGCTTGCTTGTCTTGCCCCCTCAAACTTCAAACGTAGCTTAGGTGGTCCGTGCCGGGCGCCTCCGGCAGCCCTGCTCCGAAAATGCGAACGTCTGCAGATAGCTCGCAGGCAGAAAGAGCTAGCCTGGAAAGCTGTTGCTCAGCCTCATCTGCCCATGGCACTGCTCGCACAGAGGCACAGAGACTGGGGCTGCTTGCTTGTCTTGCCCCCTCAAACTTCAAACGTAGCTTAGGTGGTCCGTGCCGTGCGCCTCCGGCAGCCCTGCTCCGAAAATGCGAACGTCTGCAGATAGCTCGCAGGCAGAAAGAGCTAGCCTGGAAAGCTGTTGCTCAGCCTCATCTGCCCATGGCACTGCTCGCACAGAGGCACAGAGACTGGGGCTGCTTGCTTGTCTTGTCCCCTCAAACTTCAAACGTAGCTTAGGTGGTCCGTGCCGGGTGCTTGCGGCAGCGCTGCTCCGAAAATGCGAACGTCTGCAGATAGCTCGCAGGCAGAAAGAGCTAGCCTGGAAAAATGTTGCTCAGCCTCATCTGCCCATGGCACTGCGCGCACAGAGGCACAGAGACTGGGGCTGCTTGCTTGTCTTGCCCCCTCAAGCTTCAAACGTAGCTTAGGTGGTCCGTGCCGGGCGCCTGCGGCAGGCCTGCTCCGAAAATGCGAACGTCTGCAGATAGCTCGCAGGCAGAAAGAGCTAGCCTGGAAAGCTGTTGCTCAGCCTCATCTGCGCATGGCACTGCTCGCACAGAGGCACAGAGACTGGGGCTGCTTGCTTGTCTTGTCCCCTCAAACTTCAAACGTAGCTTAGGTGGTCCGTGCTGGGCGCCTCCGGCAGCCCTGCTCCGAAAATGCGAACATATGCAGATAGCTGGCAGGGAGAAAAAGCTAGTCTGGAAAGCTGTTGCTCAGCCTCATCTGCCCATGGCACTGCTCGCACAGAGGCACAGAGACTGGGGCTGCTTGCTTGTCTTGCCCCCTCAAACTTCAAACGTAGCTTAGGTGGTGCGTGCCGGGCGCTTACGTCAGCCCTGCTCCGAAAATGCGAACGTCTGCAGATAGCTCGCAGGCAGAAAGAGCTAGCCTGGAAAGCTGTTGCTCAGCCTCATCTGCCCATGGCACTGCTCGCACAGAGGCACAGAGACTGGGGCTGCTTGCTTGTCTTGTCCCCTCAAACTTCAAACGTAGCTTAGGTGGTCCATGCTGGGTGCTTGTGGCAGCCCTGCTCCGAAAATGCGAACATCTGCAGGTAGCTCGCAGCCAGAAAGAGCTAGCCTGGAAAGCTGTTGCTCAGCCTCATCTGCCCATGGCACTGCTCACACAGAGGCACAGAGACTGGGGCTGCTTGCTTGTCTTGCCCCCTCAAACTTCAAACGTAGCTTAGGTGGTCCGTGCCGGGCGCATCCGGCAGCCCTGCTCCGAAAATGCGAACGTCTGCAGATAGCTCGCAGGCAGAAAGAGCTAGCCTGGAAAGCTGTTGCTCAGCCTCATCTGCCCATGGCACTGCTCGCACAGAGGCACAGAGACTGGGGCTGCTTGCTTGTCTTGTCCCCTCAAACTTCAAACGTAGCTTAGGTGGTCCGTGCTGGGCGCCTCCGGCAGCCCTGCTCCGAAAATGCGAACATATGCAGATAGCTGGCAGGGACAAAAAGCTAGCCTGGAAAGCTGTTGCTCAGCCTCATCTGCCCATGGCACTGCTCGCACAGAGGCACAGAGACTGGGGCTGCTTGCTTGTCTTGCCCCCTCAAACTTCAAACGTATCTTAGGTGGTCTGTACCTGGCGACTCCGTCAGCCCTGCTCTGAAAATGAGAACATCTGCAGATAGCTCGCAGGCAGAAAGAGCTAGCCTGGAAAGCTGTTGCTCAGCCTCATCTGCCCATGGCACTGCTCGCACAGAGGCACAGAGACTGGGGCTGCTTGCTTGTCTTGTCCCCTCAAACTTCAAACGTAGCTTTGGTGGTCCATGCTGGGTGCTTGCGGCAGCCCTGCTCCAAAAATGCGAACATCTGCAGATAGCTCGCAGGCAGAAAGAGCTAGCCTGGAAAGCTGTTGCTCAGCCTCATCTGCCCATGGCACTGCTCGCACAGAGGCACAGAGACTGCGGCTGCTTGCTTGTCTTGCCCCCTCAAACTTCAAACGTAGCTTAGGTGGTCCGTGCCGGGCGCATCCGGCAGCCCTGCTCCGAAAATGCGAACGTCTGCAGATAGCTCGCAGGCAGAAAGAGCTAGCCTGGAAAGCTGTTGCTCAGCCTCATCTGCCCATGGCACTGCTCGCACAGAGGCACAGAGACTGGGGCTGCTTGCTTGTCTTGTCCCCTCAAACTTCAAACGTAGCTTAGGTGGTGTGTGCCGGGCGCGTCAGGCAGCCCTGCTCCAAAAATGCGAACGTCTGCAGATAGCTCGCAGGAAGAAAGAGCTAGCCTGGAAAGCTGTTGCTCAGCCTCATCTGCCCATGGCACTGCTCGCACAGAGGCACAGAGACTGGGCCTGCTTGCTTGTCTTGTCCCCTCAAACTTCAAACGTAGCTTAGGTGGTCCGTGCCGGGCGCCTCCGGCAGCCCTGCTCAGAAAATGCGAACGTCTGCAGATAGCTCGCAGGCAGAAAGAGCTAGCCTGGAAAGCTCTTGCTCAGCCTCATCTGCCCATGGCACTGCTCGCACAGAGGCACAGAGACTGGGGCTTCTTGCTTGTCTTGCCCCCTCAAACTTCAAACGTAGCTTAGGTGGTGTGTGCCGGGCGCGTCAGGCAGCCCTGCTCCAAAAATGCGAACGTCTGCAGATAGCTCGCAGGAAGAAAGAGCTAGCCTGGAAAGCTGTTGCTCAGCCTCATCTGCCCATGGCACTGCTCGCACAGAGGCACAGAGACTGGGCCTGCTTGCTTGTCTTGTCCCCTCAAACTTCAAACGTAGCTTAGGTGGTCCGTGCCGGGCGCCTCCGGCAGCCCTGCTCAGAAAATGCGAACGTCTGCAGATAGCTCGCAGGCAGAAAGAGCTAGCCTGGAAAGCTCTTGCTCAGCCTCATCTGCCCATGGCACTGCTCGCACAGAGGCACAGAGACTGGGGCTTCTTGCTTGTCTTGCCCCCTCAAACTTCAAACGTAGCTTAGGTGGTCCGTGCCGGGCGCCTGCGGCAGCCCTGCTCCGAAAATGCGAACATCTGCAGACAGCTCGCAGGCAGAAAGAGCTAGCCTGGAAAGCTGTTGCTCAGCCTCATCTGCCCATGGCACTGCTCGCACAGAGGCACAGAGACTGGGGCTGCTTGCTTGTCTTGCCCCCTCAAACTTCAAACGTAGATTAAGTGGTCCGTGCCGGGTGCTTGCGGCAGAGCTGCTCCGAAAATGCGAACGTCTGCAGATAGCTCGCAGGCAGAAAGAGCTAGCCTGGAAAAATGTTGCTCAGCCTCATCTGCCCATGGCACTGCTCGCACAGAGGCACAGAGACTGGGGCTGCTTGCTTGTCTTGCCCCCTCAAACTTCAAACGTAGCTTAGGTGGTCCGTGCCGGGTGCTTGCGGCAGCCCTGCTCCGACAATGCGAACGTCTGCAGATAGCTCGCAGGCAGAAAGAGCTAGCCTGGAAAAATGTTGCTCAGCCTCATCTGCCCATGGCACTGCTCGCACAGAGGCACAGAGACTGGGGCTGCTTGCTTGTCTTGCCCCCTCAAACTTCAAACGTAGCTTAGGTGGTCCGTGCCAGGCGCCTGCGGCAGGCCTGCTCCGAAAATGCGAACGTCTGCAGATAGCTCGCAGGCAGAAAGAGCTAGCCTGGAAAGCTGTTGCTCAGCCTCATCTGCCCATGGCACTGCTCGCACAGAGGCACAGAGACTGGGGCTGCTTGCTTGTCTTGTCCCCTCAAACTTCAAACGTAGCTTAGGTGGTCCGTGTCGGGCGCCTCCGACAGCCCTGCTCCGAAAATGCGAACATATGCACATAGCTGGCAGGGAGAAAAAGCTAGTCTGGAAAGCTGTTGCTAAGCCTCATCTGCCCATGGCACTGCTCGCACAGAGGCACAGAGACTGGGGCTGCTTGCTTGTCTTGCCCCCTCAAACTTCAAACGTAGCTTAGGTGGTCCGTGCCGGGCGCTTACGTCAGCCCTGCTCCGAAAATGCGAACGTCTGCAGATAGCTCGCAGGCAGAAAGAGCTAGCCTGGAAAGCTGTTGCTCAGCCTCATCTGCCCATGGCACTGCTCGCACAGAGGCACAGAGACTGGGGCTGCTTGCTTGTCTTGTCCCCTCAAACTTCAAACGTAGCTTAGGTGGTCCATGCTGGGTGCTTGCGGCAGCCCTGCTCGGAAAATGCGAACATCTGCAGGTAGCTCGCAGGCAGAAAGAGCTAGCCTGGAAAGCTCTTGCTCAGCCTCATCTGCCCATGGCACTGCTCGCACAGAGGCACAGAGACTGGGGCTGCTTGCTTGTCTTGTCCCCTCAAACTTCAAACGTAGCTTAGGTGGTGTGTGCCGGGCGCGTCAGGCAGCCCTGCTCCAAAAATGCGAACGTCTGCAGATAGCTCGCAGGCAGAAAGAGCTAGCCTGGAAAGCTGTTGCTCAGCCTCATCTGCCCATGGCACTGCTCGCACAGAGGCACAGAGACTGGGGCTGCTTGCTTGTCTTGCCCCCTCAAACTTCAAACGTAGCTTAGGTGGTCCGTGCTGGGCGCCTCCGGCAGATCTGCTCTGAAAATGCGAACGTCTGCAGATAGCTCGCAGGCAGAAAGAGCTAGCCTGGAAAACTGTTGCTCAGCCTCATCTGCCCATGGCACTGCTCGCACAGAGGCACAGAGACTGGGGCTGCTTGCTTGTCTTGCCCCCTCAAACTTCAAACGTAGCTTAGGTGGTCCGTGCCGTGCGCCTCCGGCAGCCCTGCTCCGAAAATGCGAACGTCTGCAGATAGCTCGCAGGCAGAAAGAGCTAGCCTGGAAAGCTGTTGCTCAGCCTCATCTGCCCATGGCACTGCTCGCACAGAGGCACAGAGACTGGGGCTGCTTGCTTGTCTTGTCCCCTCAAACTTCAAACGTAGCTTAGGTGGTCCGTGCCGGGCGCCTGTGGCAGCCCTGCTCCGAAAATGCGAACGTCTGCAGATAGCTCGCAGGCAGAAAGAGCTAGCCTGGAAAGCTGTTGCTCAGCCTCATCTGCCCATGGCACTGCTCGCACAGAGGCACAGAGACTGGGGCTGCTTGCTTGTCTTGTCCCCTCAAACTTCAAACGTAGCTTAGGTGGTCCGTGCTGGGTTCTTGCGGCAGCGCTGCTCCGAAAATGCGAACATATGCAGATAGCTCGCAGGCAGAAAGAGCTAGCCTGGAAAGCTGTTGCTCAGCCTCATCTGCGCATGGCACTGCTCGCACAGAGGCACAGAGACTGGGGCTGCTTGCTTGTCTTGCCCCCTCAAACTTCAAACGTAGCTTAGGTGGTGCGTGCCGGGCGCTTACGTCAGCCCTGCTCCGAAAATGCGAACGTCTGCAGATAGCTCGCAGGCAGAAAGAGCTAGCCTGGAAAGCTGTTGCTCAGCCTCATCTGCCCATGGCACTGCTCGCACAGAGGCACAGAGACTGGGGCTGCTTGCTTGTCTTGTCCCCTCAAACTTCAAACGTAGCTTAGGTGGTCCATGCTGGGTGCTTGCGGCAGCCCTGCTCCGAAAATGCGAACATCTGCAGGTAGCTCGCAGGCAGAAAGAGCTAGCCTGGAAAGCTGTTGCTCAGCCTCATCTGCCCATGGCACTGCTCGCACAGAGGCACAGAGACTGGGGCTGCTTGCTTGTCTTGTCCCCTCAAACTTCAAACGTAGCTTAGGTGGTGTGTGCCGGGCGCGTCAGGCAGCCCTGCTCCGAAAATGCGAACGTCTGCAGATAGCTCGCAGGCAGAAAGAGCTAGCCTGGAAAGCTGTTGCTCAGCCTCATCTGCCCATGGCACTGCTCGCACAGAGGCACAGAGACTGGGGCTGCTTGCTTGTCTTGTCCCCTCAAACTTCAAACGTAGCTTAGGTGGTCCGTGCTGGGTTCTTGCGGCAGCGCTGCTCCGAAAATGCGAACATATGCAGATAGCTCGCAGGCAGAAAGAGCTAGCCTGGAAAGCTGTTGCTCAGCCTCATCTGCGCATGGCACTGCTCGCACAGAGGCACAGAGACTGGGGCTGCTTGCTTGTCTTGCCCCCTCAAACTTCAAACGTAGCTTAGGTGGTGCGTGCCGGGCGCTTACGTCAGCCCTGCTCCGAAAATGCGAACGTCTGCAGATAGCTCGCAGGCAGAAAGAGCTAGCCTGGAAAGCTGTTGCTCAGCCTCATCTGCCCATGGCACTGCTCGCACAGAGGCACAGAGACTGGGGCTGCTTGCTTGTCTTGTCCCCTCAAACTTCAAACGTAGCTTAGGTGGTCCATGCTGGGTGCTTGCGGCAGCCCTGCTCCGAAAATGCGAACATCTGCAGGTAGCTCGCAGGCAGAAAGAGCTAGCCTGGAAAGCTGTTGCTCAGCCTCATCTGCCCATGGCACTGCTCGCACAGAGGCACAGAGACTGGGGCTGCTTGCTTGTCTTGTCCCCTCAAACTTCAAACGTAGCTTAGGTGGTGTGTGCCGGGCGCGTCAGGCAGCCCTGCTCCAAAAATGCGAACGTCTGCAGATAGCTCGCAGGCAGAAAGAGCTAGCCTGGAAAGCTGTTGCTCAGCCTCATCTGCCCATGGCACTGCTCGCACAGAGGCACAGAGACTGGGGCTGCTTGCTTGTCTTGCCCCCTCAAACTTCAAACGTAGCTTAGGTGGTCCGTGCCGGGCGCCTCCGGCAGATCTGCTCTGAAAATGCGAACGTCTGCAGATAGCTCGCAGGCAGAAAGAGCTAGCCTGGAAAACTGTTGCTCAGCCTCATCTGCCCATGGCACTGCTCGCACAGAGGCACAGAGACTGGGGCTGCTTGCTTGTCTTGCCCCCTCAAACTTCAAACGTAGCTTAGGTGGTCCGTGCCGGGCGCCTTCGGCAGCCCTGCTCCGAAAATGCGAACGTCTGCAGATAGCTCGCAGGCAGAAAGAGCTAGCCTGGAAAGCTGTTGCTCAACCTCATCTGCCCATGGCACTGCTCGCACAGAGGCACAGAGACTGGGGCTGCTTGCTTGTCTTGCCCCCTCAAACTTCAAACGTAGATTAAGTGGTCCGTGCCGGGTGCTTGCGGCAGCGCTGCTCCGAAAATGCGAACGTCTGCAGATAGCTCGCAGGCAGAAAGAGCTAGCCTGGAAAAATGTTGCTCAGCCTCATCTGCCCATGGCACTGCTCGCACAGAGGCACAGAGACTGGGGCTGCTTGCTTGTCTTGCCCCCTCAAACTTCAAACGTAGCTTAGGTGGTCCGTGCCGGGTGCTTGCGGCAGCCCTGCTCCGACAATGCGAACGTCTGCAGATAGCTCGCAGGCAGAAAGAGCTAGCCTGGAAAAATGTTGCTCAGCCTCATCTGCCCATGGCACTGCTCGCACAGAGGCACAGAGACTGGGGCTGCTTGCTTGTCTTGCCCCCTCAAACTTCAAACGTAGCTTAGGTGGTGTGTGCCGGGCGCGTCAGGCAGCCCTGCTCCAAAAATGCTAACGTCTGCAGATAGCTCGCAGGCAGAAAGAGCTAGCCTGGAAAGCTGTTGCTCAGCCTCATCTGCCCATGGCACTGCTCGCACAGAGGCACAGACACTGGGGCTGCTTGCTTGTCTTGCCCCCTCAAACTTCAAACGTAGCTTAGGTGGTCCGTGCCGGGCGCCTCCGGCAGATCTGCTCTGAAAATGCGAACGTCTGCAGATAGCTCGCAGGCAGAAAGAGCTAGCCTGGAAAACTGTTGCTCAGCCTCATCTGCCCATGGCACTGCTCGCACAGAGGCACAGAGACTGGGGCTGCTTGCTTGTCTTGCCCCCTCAAACTTCAAACGTAACTTAGGTGGTCCGTGCCGGGAGCCTCCGGTAGCCCTGCTCCGAAAATGCGAACGTCTGCAGATAGCTCGCAGGCAGAAAGAGCTAGCCTGGAAAGCTGTTGCTCAGCCTCATCTGCCCATGGCACTGCTCGCACAGAGGCACAGAGACTGGGGCTGCTTGCTTGTCTTGTCCCCTCAAACTTCAAACGTAGCTTAGGTGGTCCGTGCCGGGCGCCTGTGGCAGCCCTGCTCCGAAAATGCGAACGTCTGCAGATAGCTCGCAGGCAGAAAGAGCTAGCCTGGAAAGCTGTTGCTCAGCCTCATCTGCCCATGGCACTGCTCGCACAGAGGCACAGAGACTGGGGCTGCTTGCTTGTCTTGTCCCCTCAAACTTCAAACGTAGCTTAGGTGGTCCGTGCTGGGTTCTTGCGGCAGCGCTGCTCCGAAAATGCGAACATATGCAGATAGCTCGCAGGCAGAAAGAGCTAGCCTGGAAAGCTGTTGCTCAGCCTCATCTGCGCATGGCACTGCTCGCACAGAGGCACAGAGACTGGGGCTGCTTGCTTGTCTTGCCCCCTCAAACTTCAAACGTAGCTTAGGTGGTGCGTGCCGGGCGCTTAAGTCAGCCCTGCTCCGAAAATGCGAACGTCTGCAGATAGCTCGCAGGCAGAAAGAGCTAGCCTGGAAAGCTGTTGCTCAGCCTCATCTGCCCATGGCACTGCTCGCACAGAGGCACAGAGACTGGGGCTGCTTGCTTGTCTTGTCCCCTCAAACTTCAAACGTAGCTTAGGTGGTCCGTGCTGGCTGCTTGCGGCAGCCCTGCTCCGAAAATGCGAACATCTGCAGATAGCTCGCAGGCAGAAAGAGCTAGCCTGGAAAGCTGTTGCTCAGCCTCATCTGGCCATGGCACTGCTCGCACAGAGGCACAGAGACTGGGGCTGCTTGCTTTGTCTTGTCCCCTCAAACTTCAAACGTAGCTTAGGTGGTCCGTGCTGGACGCTTCCGGCAGCCCTGCTCCGAAAATGCGAACGTCTGCAGATAGCTCGCAGTCAGAAAGAGCTAGCCTGGAAAGCTGTTGCTCAGCCACATCTGCCCATGGCACTGCTCGCACAGAGGCACAGAGACTGGGGCTGCTTGCTTGTCTTGCCCCCTCAAACTTCAAACGTAGCTTAGGTGGTCCGTGCTGGGCGCCTCCGGCAGCCCTGCTCCGAAAATGCGAACATATGCAGATACCTGGCAGGGAGAAAAAGCTAGTCTGGAAAGCTGTTGCTCAGCCTCATCTGCGCATGGCACTGCTCGCACAGAGGCACAGAGACTGGGGCTGCTTGCTTGTCTTGCCCCCTCAAACTTCAAACGTAGCTTAGGTGGTGCGTGCCGGGCGCTTACGTCAGCCCTGCTCCGAAAATGCGAACGTCTGCAGATAGCTCGCAGGCAGAAAGAGCTAGCCTGGAAAGCTGTTGCTCAGCCTCATCTGCCCATGGCACTGCTCGCACAGAGGCACAGAGACTGGGGCTGCTTGCTTGTCTTGTCCCCTCAAACTTCAAACGTAGCTTAGGTGGTCCGTGCTGGCTGCTTGCGGCAGCCCTGCTCCGAAAATGCGAACATCTGCAGATAGCTCGCAGGCAGAAAGAGCTAGCCTGGAAAGCTGTTGCTCAGCCTCATCTGGCCATGGCACTGCTCGCACAGAGGCACAGAGACTGGGGCTGCTTGCTTTGTCTTGTCCCCTCAAACTTCAAACGTAGCTTAGGTGGTCCGTGCTGGACGCTTCCGGCAGCCCTGCTCCGAAAATGCGAACGTCTGCAGATAGCTCGCAGTCAGAAAGAGCTAGCCTGGAAAGCTGTTGCTCAGCCACATCTGCCCATGGCACTGCTCGCACAGAGGCACAGAGACTTGGGCTGCTTGCTTGTCTTGCCCCCTCAAACTTCAAACGTAGCTTAGGTGGTCCGTGCTGGGCGCCTCCGGCAGCCCTGCTCCGAAAATGCGAACATATGCAGATACCTGGCAGGGAGAAAAAGCTAGTCTGGAAAGCTGTTGCTCAGCCTCATCTGCCCATGGCACTGCTCGCACAGAGGCACAGAGACTGGGGCTGCTTGCTTGTCTTGCCCCCTCAAACTTCAAACGTAGCTTAGGTGGTCCGTGCCGGACGCTTACGTCAGCCCTGCTCCGAAAATGCGAACGTCTGCAGATAGCTCGCAGGCAGAAAGAGCTAGCCTGGAAAGCTGTTGCTCAGCCTCATCTGCCCATGGCACTGCTCGCACAGAGGCACAGAGACTGGGGCTGCTTGCTTGTCTTGTCCCCTCAAACTTCAAACGTAGCTTAGGTGGTCCATGCTGGGTGCTTGTGGCAGCCCTGCTCCAAAAATGCGAACATCTGCAGGTAGCTCGCAGCCAGAAAGAGCTAGCCTGGAAAGCTGTTGCTCAGCCTCATCTGCCCATGGCACTGCTCGCACAGAGGCACAGAGACTGGGGCTGCTTGCTTGTCTTGCCCCCTCAAACTTCAAACGTAGATTAAGTGGTCCGTGCCGGGTGCTTGCGGCAGAGCTGCTCCGAAAATGCGAACGTCTGCAGATAGCTCGCAGGCAGAAAGAGCTAGCCTGGAAAAATGTTGCTCAGCCTCATCTGCCCATGGCACTGCTCGCACAGAGGCACAGAGACTGGGGCTGCTTGCTTGTCTTGCCCCCTCAAACTTCAAACGTAGCTTAGGTGGTCCGTGCCGGGTGCTTGCGGCAGCCCTGCTCCGACAATGCGAACGTCTGCAGATAGCTCGCAGGCAGAAAGAGCTAGCCTGGAAAAATGTTGCTCAGCCTCATCTGCCCATGGCACTGCTCGCACAGAGGCACAGAGACTGGGGCTGCTTGCTTGTCTTGCCCCCTCAAACTTCAAACGTAGCTTAGGTGGTGTGTGCCGGGCGCGTCAGGCAGCCCTGCTCCAAAAATGCTAACGTCTGCAGATAGCTCGCAGGCAGAAAGAGCTAGCCTGGAAAGCTGTTGCTCAGCCTCATCTGCCCATGGCACTGCTCGCACAGAGGCACAGACACTGGGGCTGCTTGCTTGTCTTGCCCCCTCAAACTTCAAACGTAGCTTAGGTGGTCCGTGCCGGGCGCCTCCGGCAGATCTGCTCCGAAAATGCGAACGTCTGCAGATAGCTCGCAGGCAGAAAGAGCTAGCCTGGAAAACTGTTGCTCAGCCTCATCTGCCCATGGCACTGCTCGCACAGAGGCACAGAGACTGGGGCTGCTTGCTTGTCTTGCCCCCTCAAACTTCAAACGTAGCTTAGGTGGTCCGTGCCGTGCGCCTCCGGCAGCCCTGCTCCGAAAATGCGAACGTCTGCAGATAGCTCGCAGGCAGAAAGAGCTAGCCTGGAAAGCTGTTGCTCAGCCTCATCTGCCCATGGCACTGCTCGCACAGAGGCACAGAGACTGGGGCTGCTTGCTTGTCTTGTCCCCTCAAACTTCAAACGTAGCTTAGGTGGTGTGTGCCGGGCGCGTCAGGCAGCCCTGCTCCGAAAATGCGAACGTCTGCAGATAGCTCGCAGGCAGAAAGAGCTAGCCTGGAAAGCTGTTGCTCAGCCTCATCTGCCCATGGCACTGCTCGCACAGAGGCACAGAGACTGGGGCTGCTTGCTTGTCTTGTCCCCTCAAACTTCAAACGTAGCTTAGGTGGTCCGTGCTGGGTTCTTGCGGCAGCGCTGCTCCGAAAATGCGAACATATGCAGATAGCTCGCAGGCAGAAAGAGCTAGCCTGGAAAGCTGTTGCTCAGCCTCATCTGCGCATGGCACTGCTCGCACAGAGGCACAGAGACTGGGGCTGCTTGCTTGTCTTGCCCCCTCAAACTTCAAACGTAGCTTAGGTGGTGCGTGCCGGGCGCTTACGTCAGCCCTGCTCCGAAAATGCGAACGTCTGCAGATAGCTCGCAGGCAGAAAGAGCTAGCCTGGAAAGCTGTTGCTCAGCCTCATCTGCCCATGGCACTGCTCGCACAGAGGCACAGAGACTGGGGCTGCTTGCTTGTCTTGTCCCCTCAAACTTCAAACGTAGCTTAGGTAGTCCGTGCTGGCTGCTTGCGGCAGCCCTGCTCCGAAAATGCGAACATCTGCAGATAGCTCGCAGGCAGAAAGAGCTAGCCTGGAAAGCTGTTGCTCAGCCTCATCTGGCCATGGCACTGCTCGCACAGAGGCACAGAGACTGGGGCTGCTTGCTTGTCTTGTCCCCTCAAACTTCAAACGTAGCTTAGGTGGTCCGTGCTGGGCGCCTCCGGCAGCCCTGCTCCGAAAATGCGAACATATGCAGATAGCTGGCAGGGAGAAAAAGCTAGCCTGGAAAGCTGTTGCTCAGCCTCATCTGCCCATGGCACTGCTCGCACAGAGGCACAGAGACTGGGGCTGCTTGCTTGTCTTGCCCCCTCAAACTTCAAACGTAGCTTAGGTGGTCCGTGCCGGGCGCTTACGTCAGCCCTGCTCCGAAAATGCGAACGTCTGCAGATAGCTCGCAGGCAGAAAGAGCTAGCCTGGAAAGCTGTTGCTCAGCCTCATCTGCCCATGGCACTGCTCGCACAGAGGCACAGAGACTGGGGCTGCTTGCTTGTCTTGTCCCCTCAAACTTCAAACGTAGCTTAGGTGGTCCATGCTGGGTGCTTGCGGCAGCCCTGCTCCGAAAAAGCGAACGTCTGCAGATAGCTCGCAGGCAGAAAGAGCTAGCCTGGAAAGCTGTTGCTCAGCCTCATCTGCCCATGGCACTGCTCGCACAGAGGCACAGAGACTGCGGCTGCTTGCTTGTCTTGCCCCCTCAAACTTCAAACGTAGCTTAGGTGGTCCGTGCCGGGCGCATCCGGCAGCCCTGCTCCGAAAATGCGAACGTCTGCAGATAGCTCGAAGGCAGAAAGAGCTAGCCTGGAAAACTGTTGCTCAGCCTCATCTGCGCATTACACTGCTACCACAGAGGCACAGAGACTGGGGCTGCTTGCTTGTCTTGTCCCCTCAAACTTCAAACGTAGCTTAGGTGGTCCGTGCCGGGAGCCTCCGGCAGATCTGCTCTGAAAATGCGAACGTCTGCAGATAGCTCGCAGGCAGAAAGAGCTAGCCTGGAAAGCTGTTGCTCAGCCTCATCTGCCCATGGCACTGCTCGCACAGAGGCACAGAGACTGGGGCTGCTTGCTTGTCTTGTCCCCTCAAACTTCAAACGTAGCTTAGGTGGTCTGTGCCGTCCGCCTCCAGCAGCGCTGCTCCGAAAATGCGAACATCTGCAGATAGCTCGCAGGCAGAAAGAGCTAGCCTGGAAAACTGTTGCTCAGCCTCATCTGCCCATGGCACTGCTCGCACAGAGGCACAGAGACTGGGGCTGCTTGCTTGTCTTGTCCCCTCAAACTTCAAACGTAGCTTAGGTGGTCTGTGCCGGGCGCCTGTGGCAGCCCTGCTCCGAAAATGCGAACGTCTGCAGATAGCTCGCAGGCAGAAAGAGCTAGCCTGGAAAGCTGTTGCTCAGCCTCATCTGCCCATGGCACTGCTCGCACAGAGGCACAGAGACTGGGGCTGCTTGCTTGTCTTGTCCCCTCAAACTTCAAACGTAGCTTAGGTGGTCCGTGCTGGGTTCTTGCGGCAGCGCTGCTCCGAAAATGCGAACATCTGCAGATAGCTCGCAGGCAGAAAGAGCTAGCCTGGAAAACTGTTGCTCAGCCTCATCTGCCCATGGCACTGCTCGCACAGAGGCACAGAGACTGGGGCTGCTTGCTTGTCTTGTCCCCTCAAACTTCAAACATAGCTTAGGTGGTCCGTGCTCGGTTCTTGCGGCAGCGCTGCTCCGAAAATGCGAACATCTGCAGATAGCTCGCAGGCAGAAAGAGCTAGCCTGGAAAGCTGTTGCTCAGCCTCATCTGCCCATGGCACTGCTCGCACCGAGGCACAGAGACTGGGGCTGCTTGCTTGTCTTGCCCCCTCAAACTTCAAACGTAGATTAGGTGGTCCGTGCCGGGCGCATCCGGCAGCCCTGCTCCGAAAATGCGAACGTCTGCAGATAGCTCGCAGGCAGAAAGAGCTAGCCTGGAAAGCTGTTGCTCAGCCTCATCTGCCCATGGCACTGCTCGCACAGAGGCACAGAGACTGGGGCTGCTTGCTTGTCTTGTCCCCTCAAACTTCAAACGTAGCTTAGGTGGTGTGTGCCGGGCGCGTCAGGCAGCCCTGCCCTGAAAATGCGAACGTCTGCAGATAGCTCGCAGGCAGAAAGAGCTAGCCTGGAAAGCTGTTGCTCAGCCTCATCTGCCCATGGCACTGCTCGCACAGAGGCACAGAGACTGGGGCTGCTTGCTTGTCTTGTCCCCTCAAACTTCAAACGTAGCTTAGGTGGTCCGTGCCGGGCGCTTCCGGCAGCCCTGCTCCGAAAATGCGAACGTCTGCAGATAGCTCGCAGGCAGAAAGAGCTAGCCTGGAAAGCTGTTGCTCAGCCTCATCTGCCCATGGCACTGCTCGCACAGAGGCACAGAGACTGGGGCTGCTTGGTTGTCTTGTTCCCTCAAACATCAAACATATCTTAGGTGGTCCGTGCCGGGTGCTTGCGGCCGCGCTGCTCCGAAAATGCGAACATCTGCAGATAGCTCGCAGGCAGAAAGAGCTAGCCTGGAAAGCTGTTGCTCAGCCTCATCTGCCCATGGCACTGCTCGCACAGAGGCACAGAGACTTGGGCTGCTTGCTTGTCTTGCCCCCTCAAACTTCAAACGTAGCTTAGGTGGTCCGTGCCGGGCGCTTCCGGCAGCCCTGCTCCTAAAATGCGAACGTCTGCAGATAGCTCGCAGGCAGAAAGAGCTAGCCTGGAAAGCTGTTGCTCAGCCTCATCTGCCCATGGCACTGCTCGCACAGAGGCACAGAGACTGGGGCTGCTTGCTTGTCTTGTCCCCTCAAACTTCAAACGTAGCTTAGGTGGTCCGTGCCGGGCGCCTCCGGCAGCCCTGCTACGAAAATGCGAACATCTGCAGATAGCTTGCAGGCAGAAAGAGCTAGCCTGGAAAGCTGTTGCTCAGCCTCATCTGCCCATGGCACTGCTCGCACAAAGGCACAGAGACTGGGGCTGCTTGCTTGTCTTGTCCCCCCAAACTTCAAACGTAGCTTAGGTGGTCCGTGCTGGGTTCTTGCGGCAGCGCTGCTCCGAAAATGCGAACATCTGCAGATAGCTCGAAGGCAGAAAGAGCTAGCCTGGAAAACTGTTGCTCAGCCTCATCTGCGCATTACACTGCTCCCACAGAGGCACAGAGACTGGGGCTGCTTGCTTGTCTTGTCCCCTCAAACTTCAAACGTAGCTTAGGTGGTCCGTGCCGGGAGCCTCCGGCAGATCTGCTCTGAAAATGCGAACGTCTGCAGATAGCTCGCAGGCAGAAAGAGCTAGCCTGGAAAGCTGTTGCTCAGCCTCATCTGCCCATGGCACTGCTCGCACAGAGGCACAGAGACTGGGGCTGCTTGCTTGTCTTGTCCCCTCAAACTTCAAACGTAGCTTAGGTGGTCCGTGCCGTCCGCCTCCAGCAGCGCTGCTCCGAAAATGCGAACATCTGCAGATAGCTCGCAGGCAGAAAGAGCTAGCCTGGAAAACTGTTGCTCAGCCTCATCTGCCCATGGCACTGCTCGCACAGAGGCACAGAGACTGGGGCTGCTTGCTTGTCTTGTCCCCTCAAACTTCAAACGTAGCTTAGGTGGTCCGTGCCGGGCGCCTGTGGCAGCCCTGCTCCGAAAATGCGAACGTCTGCAGATAGCTCGCAGGCAGAAAGAGCTAGCCTGGAAAGCTGTTGCTCAGCCTCATCTGCCCATGGCACTGCTCGCACAGAGGCACAGAGACTGGGGCTGCTTGCTTGTCTTGTCCCCTCAAACTTCAAACGTAGCTTAGGTGGTCCGTGCTCGGTTCTTGCGGCAGCGCTGCTCCGAAAATGCGAACATCTGCAGATAGCTCGCAGGCAGAAAGAGCTAGCCTGGAAAGCTGTTGCTCAGCCTCATCTGCCCATGGCACTGCTCGCACAGAGGCACAGAGACTGGGGCTGCTTGCTTGTCTTGTCCCCTCAAACTTCAAACATAGCTTAGGTGGTCCGTGAGGGGCGCTTCCGGCAGCGCTGCTCCGAAAATGCGAACATCTGCAGATAGCTCGCAGGCAGAAAGAGCTAGCCTGGAAAGCTGTTGCTCAGCCTCATCTGCCCATGGCACTGCTCGCACCGAGGCACAGAGACTGGGGCTGCTTGCTTGTCTTGCCCCCTCAAACTTCAAACGTAGATTAGGTGGTCCGTGCCGGGCGCATCCGGCAGCCCTGCTCCGAAAATGCGAACGTCTGCAGATAGCTCGCAGGCAGAAAGAGCTAGCCTGGAAAGCTGTTGCTCAGCCTCATCTGCCCATGGCACTGCTCGCACAGAGGCACAGAGACTGGGGCTGCTTGCTTGTCTTGTCCCCTCAAACTTCAAACGTAGCTTAGGTGGTCCGTGCCGGGCGACTCCAGCAGCCCTGCTCCAAAAATGCGAACGTCTGCAGATAGCTCGCAGGAAGAAAGAGCTAGCCTGGAAAGCTGTTGCTCAGCCTCATCTGCCCATGGCACTGCTCGCACAGAGGCACAGAGACTGGGGCTGCTTGCTTGTCTTGTCCCCTCAAACTTCAAACGTAGCTTAGGTGGTCCGTGCCGGGCGCCTCCGGCAGCCCTGCTCCGAAAATGCGAACATCTGCAGATAGCTTGCAGGCAGAAAGAGCTAGTCTGGAAAGCTGTTGCTCAGCCTCATCTGCCCATGGCACTGCTCGCACAGAGGCACAGAGACTGGGGCTGCTTGCTTGTCTTGTCCCCCCAAACTTCAAACGTAGCTTAGGTGGTCCGTGCTGGGTTCTTGCGGCAGCGCTGCTCCGAAAATGCGAACATCTGCAGATAGCTCGAAGGCAGAAAGAGCTAGCCTGGAAAACTGTTGCTCAGCCTCATCTGCGCATTACACTGCTCCCACAGAGGCACAGAGACTGGGGCTGCTTGCTTGTCTTGTCCCCTCAAACTTCAAACGTAGCTTAGGTGGTCCGTGCCGGGAGCCTCCGGCAGATCTGCTCTGAAAATGCGAACGTCTGCAGATAGCTCGCAGGCAGAAAGAGCTAGCCTGGAAAGCTGTTGCTCAGCCTCATCTGCCCATGGCACTGCTCGCACAGAGGCACAGAGACTGGGGCTGCTTGCTTGTCTTGTCCCCTCAAACTTCAAACGTAGCTTAGGTGGTCCGTGCCGTCCGCCTCCAGCAGCGCTGCTCCGAAAATGCGAACATCTGCAGATAGCTCGCAGGCAGAAAGAGCTAGCCTGGAAAACTGTTGCTCAGCCTCATCTGCCCATGGCACTGCTCGCACAGAGGCACAGAGACTGGGGCTGCTTGCTTGTCTTGTCCCCTCAAACTTCAAACGTAGCTTAGGTGGTCTGTGCCGGGCGCCTGTGGCAGCCCTGCTCCGAAAATGCGAACGTCTGCAGATAGCTCGCAGGCAGAAAGAGCTAGCCTGGAAAGCTGTTGCTCAGCCTCATCTGCCCATGGCACTGCTCGCACAGAGGCACAGAGACTGGGGCTGCTTGCTTGTCTTGTCCCCTCAAACTTCAAACGTAGCTTAGGTGGTCCGTGCTCGGTTCTTGCGGCAGCGCTGCTCCGAAAATGCGAACATCTGCAGATAGCTCGCAGGCAGAAAGAGCTAGCCTGGAAAGCTGTTGCTCAGCCTCATCTGCCCATGGCACTGCTCGCACAGAGGCACAGAGACTGGGGCTGCTTGCTTGTCTTGTCCCCTCAAACTTCAAACATAGCTTAGGTGGTCCGTGAGGGGCGCTTCCGGCAGCGCTGCTCCGAAAATGCGAACATCTGCAGATAGCTCGCAGGCAGAAAGAGCTAGCCTGGAAAGCTGTTGCTCAGCCTCATCTGCCCATGGCACTGCTCGCACCGAGGCACAGAGACTGGGGCTGCTTGCTTGTCTTGCCCCCTCAAACTTCAAACGTAGATTAGGTGGTCCGTTCCGGGCGCATCCGGCAGCCCTGCTCCGAAAATGCGAACGTCTGCAGATAGCTCGCAGGCAGAAAGAGCTAGCCTGGAAAGCTGTTGCTCAGCCTCATCTGCCCATGGCACTGCTCGCACAGAGGCACAGAGACTGGGGCTGCTTGCTTGTCTTGTCCCCTCAAACTTCAAACGTAGCTTAGGTGGTCCGTGCCGGGCGACTCCAGCAGCCCTGCTCCAAAAATGCGAACGTCTGCAGATAGCTCGCAGGCAGAAAGATCTAGCCTGGAAAGCTGTTGCTCAGCCTCATCTGCCCATGGCACTGCTCGCACAGAGGCACAGAGACTGGGCCTGCTTGCTTGTCTTGTCCCCTCAAACTTCAAACGTAGCTTAGGTGGTCCGTGCCGGGCGCTTCCGGCAGCCCTGCTCCGAAAATGCGAACGTCTGCAGATAGCTCGCAGGCAGAAAGAGCTAGCCTGGAAAGCTGTTGCTCAGCCACATCTGCCCATGGCACTGCTCGCACAGAGGCACAGAGACTGGGGCTGCTTGCTTGTCTTGTCCCCTCAAACTTCAAACGTAGCTTAGGTGGTCCGTGTCGGGCGCCTCCGGCAGCCCTGCTCCGAAAATGCGAACGTCTGCAGATAGCTCGCAGGCAGAAAGAGCTAGCCTGGAAAGCTGTTGCTCAGCCTCATCTGCCCATGGCACTGCTCTCACAGAGGCACAGAGACTGGGCCTGCTTGCTTGTCTTGTCCCCTCAAACTTCAAACGTAGCTTAGGTGCTCTCTGCCGGGCGCCTCCGGCAGCCCTGCTCCGAAAATGCGAATGTCTGCAGATAGCTCGCAGGCAGAAAGAGCTAGCCTGGAAAGCTGTTGCTCAGCCTCATCTGCCCATGGCACTGCTCGTACAGAGGCACAGAGACTGGGGCTGCTTGCTTGTCTTGTCCCCTCAAACTTCAAACGTAGCTTAGGTGGTCTGTGCCGGGCGCCTCCGGCAGCGCTGCTCCAAAAATGCGAACATCTGCAGATAGCTCGCAGGCAGAAAGAGCTAGCCTGGAAAGCTGTTGCTCAGCCTCATCTGCCCATGGCACTGCTCGCACAGAGGCACAGAGACTGGGGCTGCTTGCTTGTCTTGTCCCCTCAAACTTCAAACGTAGCTTAGGTGGTCTGTGCCGGGCGCCTCCGGCAGCCCTGCTCCAAAAATGCGAACGTCTGCAGATAGCTCGCAGGCAGAAAGAGCTAGCCTGGAAAGCTGTTGCTCAGCCTCATCTGCCCATGGCACTGCTCGCACAGAGGCACAGAGACTGGGGCTGCTTGCTTGTCTTGTCCCCTCAAACTTCAAACATATCTTTTGGCTGTTTGTGCCGAGCGCTACCGGCAGCCCTGCTCCGAAAATGCGAACGTCTGCAGATAGCTCGCAGGCAGAAAGAGCTAGCCTGGAAAGCTGTTGCTCAGCCTCATCTGCCCATGGCACTGCTCGCACAGAGGCACAGAGACTGGGGCTGCTTGCTTGTCTTGTCCCCTCAAACTTCAAACGTAGCTTAGGTGGTCTGTGTCGGGCGCCTCCGGCAGCCCTGCTCCAAAAATGCGAACGTCTGCAGATAGCTCGCAGGCAGAAAGAGCTAGCCTGGAAAGCTGTTGCTCAGCCTCATCTGCCCATGGCACTGCTCGCACAGAGGCACAGAGACTGGGGCTGCTTGCTTGTCTTGTCCACTCAAACTTCAAACGTAGCTTAGGTGGTCTGTGCCGGGCGCCTCCGGCAGCCCTGCTCCAAAAATGCGAACGTCTGCAGATAGCTCGCAGGCAGAAAGAGCTAGCCTGGAAAGCTGTTGCTCAGCCTCATCTGCCCATGGCACTGCTCGCACAGAGGCACAGAGACTGGGGCTGCTTGCTTGTCTTGTCCCCTCAAACTTCAAACGTAGCTTAGGTGGTGTGTGCCGGGCGCTTCCGGCAGCCCTGCTCTGAAAATGCGAACGTCTGTAGATAGCTCGCAGGCAGAAAGAGCTAGCCTGGAAAGCTGTTGCTCAGCCTCATCTGCCCATGGCACTGCTCGCACAGAGGCACAGAGACTGGGGCTGCTTGCTTGTCTTGTCCCCTCAAACTTCAAACGTAGCTTAGGTGGTCTGTGCCGGGCGCCTCCGGCAGCCCTGCTCCGAAAATGCGAATGTCTGCAGATAGCTCGCAGGCAGAAAGAGCTAGCCTGGAAAGCTGTTGCTCAGCCTCATCTGCCCATGGCACTGCTCGCACAGAGGCACAGAGACTGGGCCTGCTTGCTTGTCTTGTTCCCTCAAACATCAAACATATCTTAGGTGGTCCGTGCCGTGTGCTTGCCTCCGCGCTGCTCCGAAAATGCAAACGTCTGCAGATAGCTCGCAGGCAGAAAGAGCTAGCCTGGAAAGCTGTTGCTCAGCCTCATCTGCCCATGGCACTGCTCGCACAGAGGCACAGAGACTGGGGCTGCTTGCTTGTCTTGTCCCCTCAAACTTCAAACATAGCTTAGGTGGTCCGTGAGGGGCGCTTCCGGCAGCCCTGCTCCGAAAATGCGAACGTCTGCAGATAGCTCGCAGGCAGAAAGAGCTAGCCTGGAAAGCTGTTGCTCAGCCACATCTGCCCATGGCACTGCTCGCACAGAGGCACAGAGACTGGGGCTGCTTGCTTGTCTTGCCCCCTCAAACTTCAAACGTAGCTTAGGTGGTCCGTGCCGGGCGCCTCCAGCAGCCCTGCTCAGAAAATGCGAACGTCTGCAGATAGCTCGCAGGCAGAAAGAGCTAGCCTGGAAAGCTGTTGCTCAGCCTCATCTGCCCATGGCACTGCTCGCACAGAGGCACAGAGACTGGGCCTGCTTGCTTGTCTTGTCCCCTCAAACTTCAAACGAAGCTTAGGTGGTCTGTGCCGGGCGCCTCCGGCAGCCCTGCTCCAAAAATGCGAACGTCTGCAGATAGCTCGCAGGCAGAAAGAGCTAGCCTGGAAAAATGTTGCTCAGCCACATCTGCCCATGGCACTACTCGCACAGAGGCACAGAGACTGGGGCTGCTTGCTTGTCTTGTCCCCTCAAACTTCAAACGTAGCTTAGGTGGTCCGTGCCGGGCGCTTCCGGCAGCCCTGCTCCGAAAATGCGAACGTCTGCAGATAGCTCGCAGGCAGAAAGAGCTAGCCTGGAAAGCTGTTGCTCAGCCACATCTGCCCATGGCACTGCTCGCACAGAGGCACAGAGACTGGGGCTGCTTGCTTGTCTTGTCCCCTCAAACTTCAAACGTAGCTTAGGTGGTCCGTGCCGGGCGCCTCCGGCAGCCCTGCTCCGAAAATGCGAACGTCTGCAGATAGCTCGCAGGCAGAAAGAGCTAGCCTGGAAAGCTGTTGCTCAGCCTCATCTGCCCATGGCACTGCTCTCACAGAGGCACAGAGACTGGGCCTGCTTGCTTGTCTTGTCACCTCAAACTTCAAACGTAGCTTAGGTGCTCTGTGCCGGGCGCCTCCGGCAGCCCTGCTCCGAAAATGCGAATGTCTGCAGATAGCTCGCAGGCAGAAAGAGCTAGCCTGGAAAGCTGTTGCTCAGCCTCATCTGCCCATGGCACTGCTCGCACAGAGGCACAGAGACTGGGGCTGCTTGCTTGTCTTGTCCCCTCAAACTTCAAACGTAGCTTAGGTGGTCTGTGCCGGGCGCCTCCGGCAGCCCTGCTCCAAAAATGCGAACGTCTGCAGATAGCTCGCAGGCAGAAAGAGCTAGCCTGGAAAGCTGTTGCTCAGCCTCATCTGCCCATGGCACTGCTCGCACAGAGGCACAGAGACTGGGGCTGCTTGCTTGTCTTGTCCCCTCAAACTTCAAACATATCTTTTGGCTGCTTGTGCCGAGCGCTACCGGCAGCCCTGCTCCGAAAATGCGAACGTCTGCAGATAGCTCGCAGGCAGAAAGAGCTAGCCTGGAAAGCTGTTGCTCAGCCTCATCTGCCCATGGCACTGCTCGCACAGAGGCACAGAGACTGGGGCTGCTTGCTTGTCTTGTCCCCTCAAACTTCAAACGTAGCTTAGGTGGTCTGTGTCGGGCGCCTCCGGCAGCCCTGCTCCAAAAATGCGAACGTCTGCAGATAGCTCGCAGGCAGAAAGAGCTAGCCTGGAAAGCTGTTGCTCAGCCTCATCTGCCCATGGCACTGCTCGCACAGAGGCACAGAGACTGGGGCTGCTTGCTTGTCTTGTCCACTCAAACTTCAAACGTAGCTTAGGTGGTCTGTGCCGGGCGCCTCCGGCAGCCCTGCTCCAAAAATGCGAACGTCTGCAGATAGCTCGCAGGCAGAAAGAGCTAGCCTGGAAAGCTGTTGCTCAGCCTCATCTGCCCATGGCACTGCTCGCACAGAGGCACAGAGACTGGGGCTGCTTGCTTGTCTTGTCCCCTCAAACTTCAAACGTAGCTTAGGTGGTGTGTGTCGGGCGCTTCCGGCAGCCCTGCTCTGAAAATGCGAACGTCTGTAGATAGCTCGCAGGCAGAAAGAGCTAGCCTGGAAAGCTGTTGCTCAGCCTCATCTGCCCATGGCACTGCTCGCACAGAGGCACAGAGACTGGGGCTGCTTGCTTGTCTTGTCCCCTCAAACTTCAAACGTAGATTAGGTGGTCCGTGCCGGGCGCTTCCGGCAGCCCTGCTCCGAAAATGCGAACGTCTGCAGATAGCTCGCAGGCAGAAAGAGCTAGCCTGGAAAGCTGTTGCTCAGCCTCATCTGCCCATGGCACTTCTCGCACAGAGGCACAGAGACTGGGGCTGCTTGCTTGTCTTGTCCCCTCAAACTTCAAACGTAGCTTAGGTGGTCTGTGCCGGGCGCCTCCGGCAGCCCTGCTCCAAAAATGCGAACGTCTGCAGATAGCTCGCAGGCAGAAAGAGCTAGCCTGGAAAGCTGTTGCTCAGCCTCATCTGCCCATGGCACTGCTCGCACAGAGGCACAGAGACTGGGGCTGCTTGCTTGTCTTGTCCCCTCAAACTTCAAACATATCTTTTGGCTGTTTGTGCCGAGCGCTACCGGCAGCCCTGCTCCGAAAATGCGAACGTCTGCAGATAGCTCGCAGGCAGAAAGAGCTAGCCTGGAAAGCTGTTGCTCAGCCTCATCTGCCCATGGCACTGCTCGCACAGAGGCACAGAGACTGGGGCTGCTTGCTTGTCTTGTCCCCTCAAACTTCAAACGTAGCTTAGGTGGTCTGTGACGGGCGCCTCCGGCAGCCCTGCTCCGAAAATGCGAATGTCTGCAGATAGCTCGCAGGCAGAAAGAGCTAGCCTGGAAAGCTGTTGCTCAGCCTCATCTGCCCATGGCACTGCTCGCACAGAGGCACAGAGACTGGGCCTGCTTGCTTGTCTTGTTCCCTCAAACATCAAACATATCATAGGTGGTCCGTGCCGTGTGCTTGCCTCCGCGCTGCTCCGAAAATGCAAACGTCTGCAGATAGCTCGCAGGCAGAAAGAGCTAGCCTGGAAAGCTGTTGCTCAGCCTCATCTGCCCATGGCACTGCTCGCACAGAGGCACAGAGACTGGGGCTGCTTGCTTGTCTTGTCCCCTCAAACTTCAAACGTAGCTTAGGTGGTCTGTGTCGGGCGCCTCCGGCAGCCCTGCTCCAAAAATGCGAACGTCTGCAGATAGCTCGCAGGCAGAAAGAGCTAGCCTGGAAAGCTGTTGCTCAGCCTCATCTGCCCATGGCACTGCTCGCACAGAGGCACAGAGACTGGGGCTGCTTGCTTGTCTTGTCCACTCAAACTTCAAACGTAGCTTAGGTGGTCTGTGCCGGGCGCCTCCGGCAGCCCTGCTCCAAAAATGCGAACGTCTGCAGATAGCTCGCAGGCAGAAAGAGCTAGCCTGGAAAGCTGTTGCTCAGCCTCATCTGCCCATGGCACTGCTCGCACAGAGGCACAGAGACTGGGGCTGCTTGCTTGTCTTGTCCCCTCAAACTTCAAACGTAGCTTAGGTGGTGTGTGCCGGGCGCTTCCGGCAGCCCTGCTCTGAAAATGCGAACGTCTGTAGATAGCTCGCAGGCAGAAAGAGCTAGCCTGGAAAGCTGTTGCTCAGCCTCATCTGCCCATGGCACTGCTCGCACAGAGGCACAGAGACTGGGGCTGCTTGCTTGTCTTGTCCCCTCAAACTTCAAACGTAGATTAGGTGGTCCGTGCCGGGCGCTTCCGGCAGCCCTGCTCCGAAAATGCGAACGTCTGCAGATAGCTCGCAGGCAGAAAGAGCTAGCCTGGAAAGCTGTTGCTCAGCCTCATCGGCCCATGGCACTGCTCGCACAGAGGCACAGAGACTGGGGCTGCTTGCTTGTCTTGTCCCCTCAAACTTCAAACGTAGCTTAGGTGGTCTGTGCCGGGCGCCTCCGGCAGCCCTGCTCCGAAAATGCGAATGTCTGCAGATAGCTCGCAGGCAGAAAGAGCTAGCCTGGAAAGCTGTTGCTCAGCCTCATCTGCCCATGGCACTGCTCGCACAGAGGCACAGAGACTGGGCCTGCTTGCTTGTCTTGTTCCCTCAAACATCAAACATATCTTAGGTGGTCCGTGCCGTGTGCTTGCCTCCGCGCTGCTCCGAAAATGCAAACGTCTGCAGATAGCTCGCAGGCAGAAAGAGCTAGCCTGGAAAGCTGTTGCTCAGCCTCATCTGCCCATGGCACTGCTCGCACAGAGGCACAGAGACTGGGGCTGCTTGCTTGTCTTGTCCCCTCAAACTTCAAACATAGCTTAGGTGGTCCGTGAGGGGCGCTTCCGGCAGCCCTGCTCCGAAAATGCGAACGTCTGCAGATAGCTCGCAGGCAGAAAGAGCTAGCCTGGAAAGCTGTTGCTCAGCCACATCTGCCCATGGCACTGCTCGCACAGAGGCACAGAGACTGGGGCTGCTTGCTTGTCTTGCCCCCTCAAACTTCAAACGTAGCTTAGGTGGTCCGTGCCGGGCGCCTCCAGCAGCCCTGCTCAGAAAATGCGAACGTCTGCAGATAGCTCGCAGGCAGAAAGAGCTAGCCTGGAAAGCTGTTGCTCAGCCTCATCTGCCCATGGCACTGCTCGCACAGAGGCACAGAGACTGGGCCTGCTTGCTTGTCTTGTCCCCTCAAACTTCAAACGAAGCTTAGGTGGTCTGTGCCGGGCGCCTCCGGCAGCCCTGCTCCAAAAATGCGAACGTCTGCAGATAGCTCGCAGGCAGAAAGAGCTAGCCTGGAAAAATGTTGCTCAGCCACATCTGCCCATGGCACTACTCGCACAGAGGCACAGAGACTGGGGCTGCTTGCTTGTCTTGTCCCCTCAAACTTCAAACGTAGCTTAGGTGGTCCGTGCCGGGCGCTTCCGGCAGCCCTGCTCCGAAAATGCGAACGTCTGCAGATAGCTCGCAGGCAGAAAGAGCTAGCCTGGAAAGCTGTTGCTCAGCCACATCTGCCCATGGCACTGCTCGCACAGAGGCACAGAGACTGGGGCTGCTTGCTTGTCTTGTCCCCTCAAACTTCAAACGTAGCTTAGGTGGTCCGTGCCGGGCGCCTCCGGCAGCCCTGCTCCGAAAATGCGAACGTCTGCAGATAGCTCGCAGGCAGAAAGAGCTAGCCTGGAAAGCTGTTGCTCAGCCTCATCTGCCCATGGCACTGCTCTCACAGAGGCACAGAGACTGGGCCTGCTTGCTTGTCTTGTCACCTCAAACTTCAAACGTAGCTTAGGTGCTCTGTGCCGGGCGCCTCCGGCAGCCCTGCTCCGAAAATGCGAATGTCTGCAGATAGCTCGCAGGCAGAAAGAGCTAGCCTGGAAAGCTGTTGCTCAGCCTCATCTGCCCATGGCACTGCTCGCACAGAGGCACAGAGACTGGGGCTGCTTGCTTGTCTTGTCCCCTCAAACTTCAAACGTAGCTTAGGTGGTCTGTGCCGGGCGCCTCCGGCAGCCCTGCTCCAAAAATGCGAACGTCTGCAGATAGCTCGCAGGCAGAAAGAGCTAGCCTGGAAAGCTGTTGCTCAGCCTCATCTGCCCATGGCACTGCTCGCACAGAGGCACAGAGACTGGGGCTGCTTGCTTGTCTTGTCCCCTCAAACTTCAAACATATCTTTTGGCTGCTTGTGCCGAGCGCTACCGGCAGCCCTGCTCCGAAAATGCGAACGTCTGCAGATAGCTCGCAGGCAGAAAGAGCTAGCCTGGAAAGCTGTTGCTCAGCCTCATCTGCCCATGGCACTGCTCGCACAGAGGCACAGAGACTGGGGCTGCTTGCTTGTCTTGTCCCCTCAAACTTCAAACGTAGCTTAGGTGGTCTGTGTCGGGCGCCTCCGGCAGCCCTGCTCCAAAAATGCGAACGTCTGCAGATAGCTCGCAGGCAGAAAGAGCTAGCCTGGAAAGCTGTTGCTCAGCCTCATCTGCCCATGGCACTGCTCGCACAGAGGCACAGAGACTGGGGCTGCTTGCTTGTCTTGTCCCCTCAAACTTCAAACGTAGCTTAGGTGGTGTGTGCCGGGCGCTTCCGGCAGCCCTGCTCTGAAAATGCGAACGTCTGTAGATAGCTCGCAGGCAGAAAGAGCTAGCCTGGAAAGCTGTTGCTCAGCCTCATCTGCCCATGGCACTGCTCGCACAGAGGCACAGAGACTGGGGCTGCTTGCTTGTCTTGTCCCCTCAAACTTCAAACGTAGATTAGGTGGTCCGTGCCGGGCGCTTCCGGCAGCCCTGCTCCGAAAATGCGAACGTCTGCAGATAGCTCGCAGGCAGAAAGAGCTAGCCTGGAAAGCTGTTGCTCAGCCTCATCTGCCCATGGCACTGCTCGCACAGAGGCACAGAGACTGGGGCTGCTTGCTTGTCTTGTCCCCTCAAACTTCAAACGTAGCTTAGGTGGTCTGTGCCGGGCGCCTCCGGCAGCCCTGCTCCGAAAATGCGAATGTCTGCAGATAGCTCGCAGTCAGAAAGAGCTAGCCTGCAAAGCTGTTGCTCAGCCTCATCTGCCCATGGCACTGCTCGCACAGAGGCACAGAGACTGGGCCTGCTTGCTTGTCTTGTTACCTCAAACATCAAACATATCTTAGGTGGTCCGTGCCGTGTGCTTGCCTCCGCGCTGCTCCGAAAATGCAAACGTCTGCAGATAGCTCGCAGGCAGAAAGAGCTAGCCTGGAAAGCTGTTGCTCAGCCTCATCTGCCCATGGCACTGCTCGCACAGAGGCACAGAGACTGGGGCTGCTTGCTTGTCTTGTCCCCTCAAACTTCAAACGTAGCTTAGGTGGTCTGTGCCGGGCGCCTCCGGCAGCCCTGCTCCAAAAATGCGAACGTCTGCAGATAGCTCGCAGGCAGAAAGAGCTAGCCTGGAAAGCTGTTGCTCAGCCTCATCTGCCCATGGCACTGCTCGCACAGAGGCACAGAGACTGGGGCTGCTTGCTTGTCTTGTCCACTCAAACTTCAAACATATCTTTTGGCTGTTTGTGCCGGGCGCTACCGGCAGCCCTGCTCCGAAAATGCGAACGTCTGCAGATAGCTCGCAGGCAGAAAGAGCTAGCCTGGAAAGCCGCTGCTCAGCCTCATCTGCCCATGGCACTGCTCGCACAGAGGCACAGAGACTGGGGCTGCTTGCTTGTCTTGTCCCCTCAAACTTCAAACGTAGCTTAGGTGGTGTGTGCCGGGCGCTTCCGGCAGCCCTGCTCTGAAAATGCGAACGTCTGTAGATAGCTCGCAGGCAGAAAGAGCTAGCCTGGAAAGCTGTTGCTCAGCCTCATCTGCCCATGGCACTGCTCGCACAGAGGCACAGAGACTGGGGCTGCTTGCTTGTCTTGTCCCCTCAAACTTCAAACGTAGCTTAGGTGGTCTGTGCCGGGCGCCTCCGGCAGCCCTGCTCCAAAAATGCGAATGTCTGCAGATAGCTCGCAGGCAGAAAGAGCTAGCCTGGAAAGCTGTTGCTCAGCCTCATCTGCCCATGGCACTGCTCGCACAGAGGCACAGAGACTGGGGCTGCTTGCTTGTCTTGCCCCCTCAAACTTCAAACGTAGCTTAGGTGATCCGTGCCGTGCGCTTCCGGCAGCCCTGCTCCGAAAATGCAAACGTCTGCAGATAGCTCGCAGGCAGAAAGAGCTAGCCTGGAAAGCTGTTGCTCAGCCTCATCTGCCCATGGCACTGCTCGCACAGAGGCACAGAGACTGGGGCTGCTTGCTTGTCTTGTCCCCTCAAACTTCAAACGTAGATTAGGTGGTCCGTGCCGGGCGCTTCCGGCTGCCCTGCTCCGAAAATGCGAACGTCTGCAGATAGCTCGCAGGCAGAAAGAGCTAGCCTGCAAAGCTGTTGCTCAGCCTCATCTGCCCATGGCACTGCTCGCACAGAGGCACAGAGACTGGGGCTGCTTGCTTGTCTTGTTCCCTCAAACATCAAACATATCTTAGGTGGTCCGTGCCGGGTGCTTGCCTCCGCGCTGCTCCGAAAATGCGAACATCTGCAGATAGCTCGCAGGCAGAAAGAGCTAGCCTGGAAAACTGTTGCTCAGCCTCATCTGCCCATGGCACTGCTCGCACAGAGGCACAGAGACTGGGGCTGCTTGCTTGTCTTGCCCCCTCAAACTTCAAACGTATCTTAGGTGATCCGTGCCGTGCGCTTCGGGCAGCCCTGCTCCTAAAATGCAAACGTCTGCAGATAGCTCGCAGGCAGAAAGAGCTAGCCTGGAAAGCTGTTGCTCAGCCTCATCTGCCCATGGCACTGCTCGCACAGAGGCACAGAGACTGGGGCTGCTTGCTTGTCTTGTCCCCTCAAACTTCAAACGTAGATTAGGTGGTCCGTGCCGGGCGCTTCCGGCTGCCCTGCTCCAAAAATGCGAACGTCTGCAGATAGCTCGCAGGCAGAAAGAGCTAGCCTGCAAAGCTGTTGCTCAGCCCCATCTGCCCATGGCACTGCTCGCACAGAGGCACAGAGACTGGGGCTGCTTGCTTGTCTTGCCCCCTCAAACTTCAAACGTAGCTTAGGTGGTCCGTGCCGGGCGCCTCCGGCAGCCCTGCTCCGAAAATGCGAACGTCTGCAGATAGCTCGCAGGCAGAAAGAGCTAGCCTGGAAAGCTGTTGCTCAGCCTCATCTGCCCATGGCACTGCTCGCACAGAGGCACAGAGACTGGGGCTGCTTGCTTGTCTTGTCCCCTCAAACTTGAAACGTAGCTTAGGTGGTGTCTGCAGGGCGCCTCCAGCAGACCTGCTCCGAAAATGCAAACGTCTGCAGATAGCTCGCAGGCAGAAAGAGCTAGCCTGGAAAGCTGTTGCTCAGCCTCATCTGCCCATGGCACTGCTCGCACAGAGGCACAGAGACTGGGGCTGCTTGCTTGTCTTGTCCCCTCAAACTTCAAACGTAGCTTAGGTGGTCTGTGCCGGGCGCCTCCGGCAGCGCTGCTCCGAAAATGCGAACATCTGCAGATAGCTCGCAGGCAGAAAGAGCTAGCCTCGAAAACTGTTGCTCAGCCTCATCTGCCCATGGCACTGCTCGCACAGAGGCACAGAGACTGGGGCTGCTTGCTTGTCTTGCCCCCTCAAACTTCAAACGTAGCTTAGGTGGTCCGTGCCGGGCGCTTCCGGCAGCCCTGCTCCGAAAATGCGAACGTCTGTAGATAGCTCGCAGGCAGAAAGAGCTAGCCTGGAAAGCTGTTGCTCAGCCTCATCTGCCCATGGCACTGCTCGCACAGAGGCACAGAGACTGGGCCTGCTTGCTTGTCTTGTCCCCTCAAACTTCAAACGTAGATTAGGTGGTCTGTGTCGGGCGCCTCCGGCAGCCCTGCTCCAAAAATGCGAACGTCTGCAGATAGCTCGCAGGCAGAAAGAGCTAGCCTGGAAAGCTGTTGCTCAGCCTCATCTGCCCATGGCACTGCTCGCACAGAGGCACAGAGACTGGGGCTGCTTGCTTGTCTTGTCCCCTCAAACTTCAAACGTAGATTAGGTGGTCCGTGCTGGGTGCTTGCGGCAGCGCTGCTCCGAAAATGCGAACATCTGCAGATAGCTCGCAGGCAGAAAGAGCTAGCCTGGAAAACTGTTGCTCAGCCTCATCTGCCCATGGCACTGCTCGCACAGAGGCACAGAGACTGGGGCTGCTTGCTTGTCTTGCCCCCTCAAACTTCAAACGTAGCTTAGGTGGTCCGTGCCGGGCGCCTCCGGCAGCCCTGCTCCGAAAATGCGAACGTCTGCAGATAGCTCGCAGGCAGAAAGAGCTAGCCTGGAAAGCTGTTGCTCAGCCTCATCTGCCCATGGCACTGCTCGCACAGAGGCACAGAGACTGGGGCTGCTTGCTTGTCTTGTCCCCTCAAACTTCAAACGTAGATTACGTGGTCTGTGACGGGCGCCTCCGGCAGCCCTGCTCCAAAAATGCGAACGTCTGCAGATAGCTCGCAGGCAGAAAGAGCTAGCCTGGAAAGCTGTTGCTCAGCCTCATCTGCCCATGGCACTGCTCGCACAGAGGCACAGAGACTGGGGCTGCTTGCTTGTCTTGTTCCCTCAAACATCAAACATATCTCAGGTGGTCCGTGCAGGGTGCTTGCGTCCGCGATGCTCCGAAAATGCGAACATCTGCAGATAGCTCGCAGGCAGAAAGAGCTAGCCTGGAAAAATGTTGCTCAGCCTCATCTGCCCATGGCACTGCTCGCACAGAGGCACAGAGACTGGGGCTGCTTGCTTGTCTTGTCCCCTCAAACTTCAAACGTAGCTTAGGTGGTCCGTGCCGGGTGCTTCCGGCTGCCCTGCTCCTAAAATGCAAACGTCTGCAGATAGCTCGCAGGCAGAAAGAGCTAGCCTGGAAAGCTGTTGCTCAGCCTCATCTGCCCATGGCACTGCTGGCACAGAGGCACAGAGACTGGGGCTGCTTGCTTGTCTTGTCCCCTCAAACTTCAAACGTAGATTAGGTGGTCCGTGCTGGGTGCTTGCGGCAGCGCTGCTCCAAAAATGCGAACATCTGCAGATAGCTCGCAGGCAGAAAGAGCTAGCCTGGAAAGCTGTTGCTCAGCCTCATCTGCCCATGGCACTGCTCGCACAGAGGCACAGAGACTGGGGCTGCTTGCTTGTCTTGCCCCCTCAAACTTCAAACGTAGCTTAGGTGGTCCGTGCCGGGCGCTTCCGGCAGCCCTGCTCCGAAAATGCGAACGTCTGCAGATAGCTCGCAGGCAGAAAGAGCTAGCCTGGAAAGCTGTTGCTCAGCCTCATCTGCCCATGGCACTGCTCGCACAGAGGCACAGAGACTGGGGCTGCTTGCTTGTCTTGCCCCCTCAAACTTCAAACGTAGCTTAGGTGGTCCGTGCCGGGCGCCTCCGGCAGCCCTGCTCCGAAAATGCGAACGTCTGCAGATAGCTCGCAGGCAGAAAGAGCTACCCTGGAAAGCTGTTGCTCAGCCTCATCTGCCCATGGCACTGCTCGCACAGAGGCACAGAGACTGGGGCTGCTTCCTTGTCTTGTCCCCTCAAACTTCAAACGTAGCTTAGGTGGTCCGTGCCGGGCGCCTCCGGCAGCCCTGCTCCGAAAATGCGAACGTCTGCAGATAGCTCGCAGGCAGAAAGAGCTAGCCTGGAAAGCTGTTGCTCAGCCTCATCTGCCCATGGCACTGCTCGCACAGAGGCACAGAGACTGGGGCTGCTTGCTTGTCTTGTTTCCTCAAACATCAAACATACCTTAGGTGGTCCGTGCTGGGTGCTTGCGGCAGCCCTGCTCCGAAAACGCGAACATCTGCAGATAGCTCGCAGGCAGAAAGAGCTAGCCTGGAAAAATGTTGCTCAGCCTCATCTGCCCATCGCACTGCTCGCACAGAGGCACAGAGACTGGGGCTGCTTGCTTGTCTTGTCCCCTCAAACTTCAAACGTAGCTTAGGTGGTCCGTGCCGGGCGCCTCCGGCAGCCCTGCTCCGAAAATGCGAACGTCTGCAGATAGCTCGCAGGCAGAAAGAGCTAGCCTGGAAAGCTGTTGCTCAGCCTCATCTGCCCATGGCACTGCTCGCACAGAGGCACAGAGACTGGGGCTGCTTGCTTGTCTTGTCCCCTCAAACTTCAAACGTAGCTTAGGTGGTCTGTGCCGGGCGCCTCAGGCAGCCCTGCTCCGAAAATGCGAACATCTGCAGATAGCTCGCAGGCAGAAAGAGCTAGCCTGGAAAGCTGTTGCTCAGCCTCATCTGCCCATGGCACTGCTCGCACAGAGGCACAGAGACTGGGGCTGCTTGCTTGTCTTGCCCTCTCAAACTTCAAACGTAGCTTAGGTGATCTCTGCCGGGCGCATCCGGCAGACCTGCTCCAAAAATGCAAACGTCTGCAGATAGCTCGCAGGCAGAAAGAGCTAGCCTGGAAAGCTGTTGCTCAGCCTCATCTGCCCATGGCACTGCTCGCACAGAGGCACAGAGACTGGGGCTCCTTGCTTGTCTTGTCCCCTCAAACTTCAAACGTAGCTTAGGTGGTCCGTGCCGGGTGCTTCTGCAGCCCTGCTCCTAAAATGCAAACGTCTGCAGATAGCTCGCAGGCAGAAAGAGCTAGCCTGGAAAGCTGTTGCTCAGCCTCATCTGCCCATGGCACTGCTCGCACAGAGGCACAGAGACTGGGGCTGCTTGCTTGTCTTGTCCCCTCAAACTTCAAACGTAGCTTAGGTGGTCTGTGCCGGGCGCCTCCGGCAGCCCTGCTCCGAAAATGCGAACGTCTGCAGATAGCTCGCAGGCAGAAAGAGCTAGCATGGAAAGCTGTTGCTCAGCCTCATCTGGCCATGGCACTGCTCGCACAGAGGCACAGAGACTGGGGCTGCTTGCTTGTCTTGTCCCCTCAAACTTCAAACGTATCTTTTGGCTGTTTGTGCCGAGCGCCTCCGGCAGCCCTGCTACGAAAATGCGAACGTCTGCAGATAGCTCGCAGGCAGAAAGAGCTAGCCTGGAAAGCTGTTGCTCAGCCTCATCTGCCCATGGCACTGCTCGCACAGAGGCACAGAGACTGGGGCTGCTTGCTTGTCTTGTCCCCTCAAACTTCAAACGTAGCTTAGGTGGTCCGTGCCGGGCGCCTCCGGCAGCCCTGCTCTGAAAATGCAAACATCTGCAGATAGCTCGCAGGCAGAAAGAGCTAGCCTGGAAAACTGTTGCTCAGCCTCATCTGCCCATGGCACTGCTCGCACAGAGGCACAGAGACTGGGGCTGCTTGCTTGTCTTGTCCCCTCAAACTTCAAACATATCTTTTGGCTGTTTGTGCCGGGCGCCTCCGGCAGCCCTGCTCCGAAAATGCGAACGTCTGCTGATAGCTCGCAGGCAGAAAGAGCTAGCCTGGAAAGCCGCTGCTCAGCCTCATCTGCCCATGGCACTGCTCGCACAGAGGCACAGAGACTGGGGCTGCTTGCTTGTCTTGTCCCCTCAAACTTCAAACGTAGCTTAGGTGGTCCGTGCCGGGTGCTTGCGGCAGCCCTGCTCCGAAAATGCGAACGTCTGCAGATAGCTCGCAGGCAGAAAGAGCTAGCCTGGAAAGCTGTTCCTCAGCCACATCTGCCCATGGCACTGCTCGCACAGAGGCACAGAGACTGGGGCTGCTTGCTTGTCTTGCCCCCTCAAACTTCAAACGTAGCTTAGGTGGTCCGTGCCGGGCGCCTCCGGCAGCCCTGCTCCGAAAATGCGAACGTCTGCAGATAGCTCGCAGGCAGAAAGAGCTAGCCTGGAAAGCTGTTGCTCAGCCTCATCTGCCCATGGCACTGCTCGCACAGAGGCACAGAGACTGGGGCTGGTTCCTTGTCTTGTCCCCTCAAACTTCAAACGTAGCTTAGGTGGTCCGTGCCGGGCGCCTCCGGCAGGCCTGCTCCGAAAATGCGAACGTCTGCAGATAGCTCGCAGGCAGAAAGAGCTAGCCTGGAAAGCTGTTGCTCAGCCTCATCTGCCCATGGCACTGCTCGCACAGAGGCACAGAGACTGGGCCTGCTTGCTTGTCTTGTCCCCTCAAACTTCAAACGTAGCTTAGGTGGTCTGTGCCGGGCGCCTCCGGCAGACCTTCTCCAAAAATGCGAACGTCTGCAGATAGCTCGCAGGCAGAAAGAGCTAGCCTGGAAAGCTGTTGCTCAGCCTCATCTGCCCATGGCACTGCTCGCACAGAGGCACAGACACTGGGGCTGCTTGCTTGTCTTGTTTCCTCAAACTTCAAACATACCTTAGGTGGTCCGTGCTGGGTGCTTGCGGCAGCCCTGCTCCGAAAACGCGAACATCTGCAGATAGCTCGCAGGCAGAAAGAGCTAGCCTGGAAAAATGTTACTCACCCTCATCTGCCCATGGCACTGCTCGCACAGAGGCACAGAGACTGGGGCTGCTTGCTTGTCTTGTCCCCTCAAACTTCAAACGTAGCTTAGGTGGTCCGTGCCGGGCGCCTCCGGCAGCCCTGCTCCGAAAATGCGAACGTCTGCAGATAGCTCGCAGGCAGAAAGAGCTAGCCTGGAAAGCTGTTGCTCAGCCTCATCTGGCCATGGCACTGCTCGCACAGAGGCACAGAGACTGGGGCTGCTTGCTTGTCTTGTCCCCTCAAACTTCAAACGTAGCTTAGGTGGTCCGTGCCGGGCGCCTGTGGCAGCCCTGCTCCGAAAATGCGAACGTCTGCAGATAGCTCGCAGGCAGAAAGAGCTAGCCTGGAAAGCTGTTGCTCAGCCTCATCTGGCCATGGCACTGCTCGCACAGAGGCACAGAGACTGGGGCTGCGTGCTTGTCTTGCCCCCTCAAACTTCAAACGTATCTTTTGGCTGTTTGTGCCGAGCGCCTCCGGCAGCCCTGCTACGAAAATGCGAACGTCTGCAGATAGCTCGCAGGCAGAAAGAGCTAGCCTGGAAAGCTGTTGCTCAGCCTCATCTGCCCATGGCACTGCTCGCACAGAGGCACAGAGACTGGGGCTGCTTGCTTGTCTTGCCCCCTCAAACTTCAAACGTAGCTTTTGGCTGTTTGTGCCGGGAGCTACCGGCAGCCCTGCTCCGAAAATGCGAACGTCTGCAGATAGCTCGCAGGCAGAAAGAGCTAGCCTGGAAAGCTGCTGCTCAGCCTCATCTGCCCATGGCACTGCTCGCACAGAGGCACAGAGACTGGGGCTGCTTGCTTGTCTTGTCCCCTCAAACTTCAAACGTAGCTTAGGTGGTCCGTGCTGGGTGCTTGCGGCAGCGCTGCTCCGAAAATGCAAACATCTGCAGATAGCTCGCAGCCAGAAAGAGCTAGCGTGGAAGGCTGTTGCTCAGCCTCATCTGCCCATGGCACTGCTCGCACAGAGGCACAGAGACTGGGGCTGCTTGCTTGTCTTGTCCCCTCAAACTTCAAACGTAGCTTAGGTGGTGTGTGCCGGGCGCTTCCGGCAGCCCTGCTCCGAAAATGCGAACGTCTGCAGATACCTCGCAGGCAGAAAGAGCTAGCCTGGAAAGCTGTTGCTCAGCCTCATCTGCCCATGGCACTGCTCGCACAGAGGCACAGAGACTGGGGCTGCTTGCTTGTCTTGTCCCCTCAAACTTCAAACGTAGCTTAGGTGGTCCGTGCAGGGCGCCTCCGGCAGCCCTGCTCCGAAAATGCGAACGTCTGCAGATAGCTCGCAGGCAGAAAGAGCTAGCCTGGAAAGCTGTTGCTCAGCCTCATCTGCCCATGGCACTGCTCGCACAGAGGCACAGAGACTGGGCCTGCTTGCTTGTCTTGTCCCCTCAAACTTCAAACGTAGCTTAGGTGGTCTGTGCCGGGCGCCTCCGGCAGCCCTGCTCCAAAAATGCGAACGTCTGCAGATAGCTCGCAGGCAGAAAGAGCTAGCCTGGAAAGCTGTTGCTCAGCCTCATCTGCCCATGGTACTGCTCGCACAGAGGCACAGAGACTGGGGCTGCTTGCTTGTCTTGTTTCCTCAAACATCAAACATAACTTAGGTGGTCCGAGCCGGGCGCCTCCGGCAGCCCTGCTCCGAAAACGCGAACATCTGCAGATAGCTCGCAGGCAGAAAGAGCTAGCCTGGAAAAATGTTGCTCAGCCTCATCTGCCCATGGCACTGCTCGCACAGAGGCACAGAGACTGGGGCTGCTTGCTTGTCTTGTCCCCTCAAACTTCAAACGTAGCTTAGGTGGTCCATGCCGGGCGCCTCCGGCAGCCCTGCTCCGAAAATGCGAACGTCTGCAGATAGCTCGCAGGCAGAAAGAGCTAGCCTGGAAAGCTGTTGCTCAGCCTCATCTGCCCATGGCACTGCTCGCACAGAGGCACAGAGACTGGGGCTGCTTGCTTGTCTTGTCCCCTCAAACTTCAAACGTAGCTTAGGTGGTCTGTGCCGGGCGCCTCAGGCAGCCCTGCTCCGAAAATGCGAACATCTGCAGATAGCTCGCAGTCAGAAAGAGCTAGCCTCGAAAACTGTTGCTCAGCCTCATCTGCCCATGGCACTGCTCGCACAGAGGCACAGAGACTGGGGCTGCTTGCTTGTCTTGTCCCCTCAAACTTCAAACGTATCTTTTGGCTGTTTGTGCCGGGCGCTACCGGCAGCCCTGCTCCGAAAATGCGAACGTCTGCAGATAGCTCGCAGGCAGAAAGAGCTAGCCTGGAAAGCTGTTGCTCAGCCTCATCTGGCCATGGCACTGCTCGCACAGAGGCACAGAGACTGGGGCTGCTTGCTTGTCTTGCCCCATCAAACTTCAAACGTATCTTTTGGCTGTTTGTGCCGAGCGCCTCCGGCAGCCCTGCTCCGAAAAAGCGAACGTCTGCAGATAGCTCGCAGGCAGAAAGAGCTAGCCTGGAAAGCTGTTGCTCAGCCTCATCTGCCCATGGCACTGCTCGCACAGAGGCACAGAGACTGGGGCTGCTTGCTTGTCTTGTCCCCTCAAACTTCAAACGTAGATTAGGTGGTCCGTGCTGGGTGCTTGCGGCAGCGCTGCTCCGAAAATGCGAACATCTGCAGATAGCTCGCAGGCAGAAAGAGCTAGCCTGGAAAGCTGTTGCTCAGCCTCATCTGCCCATGGCACTGCTCGCACCGAGGCACAGAGACTGGGGCTGCTTGCTTGTCTTGCCCCCTCAAACTTCAAACGTAGCTTAGGTGGTCCATGCCGGGCGCCTCCGGCAGCCCTGCTCCGAAAATGCGAACGTCTGCAGATAGCTCGCAGGCAGAAAGAGCTAGCCTGGAAAGCTGTTGCTCAGCCTCATCTGCCCATGGCACTGCTCGCACAGAGGCACAGAGACTGGGGCTGCTTGCTTGTCTTGTCCCCTCAAACTTCAAACGTAGCTTAGGTGGTCTGTGCCGGGCGCCTCAGGCAGCCCTGCTCCGAAAATGCGAACATCTGCAGATAGCTCGCAGGCAGAAAGAGCTAGCCTGGAAAGCTGTTGCTCAGCCTCATCTGCCCATGGCACTGCTCGCACAGAGGCACAGAGACTGGGGCTCCTTGCTTGTCTTGTCCCCTCAAACTTCAAACGTAGCTTAGGTGGTCCGTGCCGGGTGCTTCCGGCAGCCCTGCTCCTAAAATGCAAACGTCTGCAGATAGCTCGCAGGCAGAAAGAGCTAGCCTGGAAAGCTGTTGCTCAGCCTCATCTGCCCATGGCACTGCTCGCACAGAGGCACAGAGACTGGGGCTGCTTGCTTGTCTTGTCCCCTCAAACTTCAAACGTATCTTTTGGCTGTTTGTGCCGGGCGCTACCGGCAGCCCTGCTCCGAAAATGCGAACGTCTGCAGATAGCTCGCAGGCAGAAAGAGCTAGCCTGGAAAGCTGTTGCTCAGCCTCATCTGGCCATGGCACTGCTCGCACAGAGGCACAGAGACTGGGGCTGCTTGCTTGTCTTGTCCCCTCAAACTTCAAACGTATCTTTTGGCTGTTTGTGCCGAGCGCCTCCGGCAGCCCTGCTACGAAAATGCGAACGTCTGCAGATAGCTCGCAGGCAGAAAGAGCTAACCTGGAAAGCTGTTGCTCAGCCTCATCTGCCCATGGCACTGCTCGCACAGAGGCACAGAGACTGGGGCTGCTTGCTTGTCTTGTCCCCTCAAACTTCAAACGTAGCTTTTGGCTGTTTGTGCCGGGCGCTACCGGCAGCCCTTCTCCGAAAATGCGAACGTCTGCAGATAGCTCGCAGGCAGAAAGAGCTAGCCTGGAAAGCTGCTGCTCAGCCTCATCTGCCCATGGCACTGCTCGCACAGAGACACAGAGACTGGGGCTGCTTGCTTGTCTTGTCCCCTCAAACTTCAAACGTAGCTTAGGTGGTCCGTGCTGGGTGCTTGCGGCAGCGCTGCTCCGAAAATGCAAACATCTGCAGATAGCTCACATCCAGAAAGAGCTAGCCTGGAAAACTGTTGCTCAGCCTCATCTGCCCATGGCACTGCTCGCACAGAGGCACAGAGACTGGGGCTGCTTGCTTGTCTTGTCCCCTCAAACTTCAAACATATCTTTTGGCTGTTTGTGCCGGGCGCCTCCGGCAGCCCTGCTCCGAAAATGCGAACGTCTGCAGATAGCTCGCAGGCAGAAAGAGCTAGCCTGGAAAGCTGTTGCTCAGCCTCATCTGCCCATGGCACTGCTCGCACAGAGGCACAGAGACTGGGGCTGCTTGCTTGTCTTTCCCCCCTCAAACTTCAAACGTAGCTTAGGTGGTCCGTGCCGGGCGCCTCCGGCAGCCCTGCTCCGAAAATGCGAACGTCTGCAGATAGCTCGCAGGCAGAAAGAGCTAGCCTGGAAAGCTGTTGCTCAGCCACATCTGCCCATGGCACTGCTCGCACAGAGGCACAGAGACTGGGGCTGCTTGCTTGTCTTGTCCCCTCAAACTTCAAACGTAGCTTAGGTGGTCTGTGAAGGGCGCCTCCGGCAGCCCTGCTCCAAAAATGCGAACGTGTGCAGATAGCTCGCAGGCAGAAAGAGCTAGCCTGGAAAGCTGTTGCTCAGCCTCATCTGCCCATGGCACTGCTCGCACAGAGGCGCAGAAACTGGGGCTGCTTGCTTGTCTTGTCCCCTCAAACTTCAAACGTAGCTTAGGTGGTCCGTGCCGGGCGCCTCCGACAGCCCTGCTCCGAAAATGCGAACGTCTGCAGATAGCTCGCAGGCAGAAAGAGCTAGCCTGGAAAGCTGTTGCTCAGCCTCATCTGCCCATGGCACTGCTCGCACAGAGGCACAGAGACTGGGGCTGCTTGCTTGTCTTGTCCCCTCAAACTTCAAACGTAGCTTAGGTGGTCCGTGCCGGGCGCCTCCGACAGGCCTGCTCCAAAATTGCGAACGTCTGCAGATAGCTCGCAGGCAGAAAGAGCTAGCCTGGAAAGCTGTTGCTCAGCCTCATCTGCCCATGGCACTGCTCGCACAGAGGCACAGAGACTGGGGCTGCTTGCTTGTCTTGTCCCCTCAAACTTCAAACGTAGCTTAGGTGGTCCGTGCCGGGCGCCTCCGACAGCCCTGCTCCGAAAATGCGAACGTCTGCAGATAGCTCGCAGGCAGAAAGAGCTAGCCTGGAAAGCTGTTGCTCAGCCTCATCTGCCCATGGCACTGCTCGCACAGAGGCACAGAGACTGGGGCTGCTTGCTTGTCTTGCCCCCTCAAACTTCAAACGTAGCTTAGGTGGTCCGTGCCGGGCGCCTCCGGCAGCCCTGCTCCGAAAATGCGAACGTCTGCAGATAGCTCGCAGGCAGAAAGAGCTAGCCTGGAAAGCTGTTGCTCAGCCACATCTGCCCATGGCACTGCTCGCACAGAGGCACAGAGACTGGGGCTGCTTGCTTGTCTTGCCCCCTCAAACTTCAAACGTAGCTTAGGTGGTCCGTGCCGGGCGCCTTCGGCAGCCCTGCTCCGAAAATGCGAACGTCTGCAGATAGCTCGCAGGCAGAAAGAGCTAGCCTGGAAAGCTGTTGCTCAGCCTCATCTGCCCATGGCACTGCTCGCACAGAGGCACAGAGACTGGGGCTGCTTGCTTGTCTTGCCCCCTCAAACTTCAAACGTAGCTTAGGTGTTCCGAGCCGTCCGCCGCCAGCAGCCCTGCTCTGAAAATGCGAACGTCTGCAGATAGATCGCAGCCAGAAAGAGCTAGCCTGGAAAGCTGTTGCTCAGCCTCATCTGCCCATGGCACTGCTCGCACAGAGGCACAGAGACTGGGGCTGCTTGCTTGTCCTGCCCCGTCAAACTTCAAACGTATCTTTTGGCTGTTTATGCCGGGCGCATTTGGCAGCACTCCTCCGAAAATGCGAACGTCTGCAGATAGATCGCAGGCAGAAAGAGCTAGCCTGGAAAGCTGTTGCTCAGCCTCATCTGCCCATGGCACTGCTCGCACAGAGGCACAGAGACTGGGGCTGCTTGCTTGTCTTTCCCCCCTCAAACTTCAAATGTAGCTTAGGTGGTCCGTGCCGGGCGCCTCCGGCAGCCCTGCTCCAAAAATGCGAACGTCTGCAGATAGCTCGCAGGCAGAAAGAGCTAGCCTGGAAAGCTGTTGCTCAGCCTCATCTGCCCATGGCACTGCTCGCACAGAGGCACAGAGACTGGGGCTGCTTGCTTGTCTTTCCCCCCTCAAACTTCAAATGTAGCTTAGGTGGTCTGTGAAGGGCGCCTCCGGCAGCCCTGCTCCAAAACTGCGAACGTCTGCAGATAGCTCGCAGGCAGAAAGAGCTAGCCTGGAAAGCTGTTGCTCAGCCTCATCTGCCCATGGCACTGCTCGCACAGAGGCACAGAAACTGGGGCTGCTTGCTTGTCTTGTCCCCTCAAACTTCAAACGTAGCTTAGGTGGTCCGTGCCGGGGGCCTCCGGCAGCCCTGCTCCGAAAATGCGAACGTCTGCAGATAGCTCGCAGGCAGAAAGAGCTAGCCTGGAAAGCTGTTGCTCAGCCTCATCTGCCCATGGCACTGCTCGCACAGAGGCACAGAGACTGGGGCTGCTTGCTTGTCTTGCCCCCTCAAACTTCAAACGTAGCTTAGGTGGTCCGTGCCGGGCGCCTCCGGCAGCCCTGCTCCGAAAATGCGAACGTCTGCAGATAGCTCGCAGGCAGAAAGAGCTAGCCTGGAAAGCCGCTGCTCAGCCTCATCTGCCCATGGCACTGCTCGCACAGAGGCACAGAAACTGGGGCTGCTTGCTTGTCTTGTCCCCTCAAACTTCAAACGTAGCTTAGGTGGTCCGTGCTGGGTGCTTGCGGCCGCGCTGCTCCGAAAATGCGAACATCTGCAGATAGCTCGCAGCCAGAAAGAGCTAGCTTGGAAAACTGTTGCTCAGCCTCATCTGCCCATGGCACTGCTCGCACAGAGGCACAGAGACTGGGGCTGCTTGCTTGTCTTGTCCCCTCAAACTTCAAACGTAGCTTAGGTGGTCCGTGCCGGGCGCCTCCGTCAGCCCTGCTCCGAAAATGCGAACGTCTGCAGATAGCTCGCAGGCAGAAAGAGCTAGCCTGGAAAGCTGTTGCTCAGCCTCATCTGCCCATGGCACTGCTCGCACAGAGGCACAGAGACTGGGGCTGCTTGCTTGTCTTGCCCCCTCAAACTTCAAACATATATTTTGACTGTTTGTGCCGGGCGCCTCCGGCAGCCCTGCTCCGAAAATGCGAACGTCTGCAGATAGCTCGCAGCGAGAAAGAGCTAGCCTGGAAAGCTGTTGCTCAGCCTCATCTGCCCATGGCACTGCTCGCACAGAGGCACAGAGACTGGGGCTGCTTGCTTGTCTTGCCCTCTCAAACTTCAAACGTAGATTAGGTGTTCCGAGCCGTCCGCCGCCAGCAGCCCTGCTCCGAAAATGCGAACGTCTGCAGATAGATCGCAGCCAGAAAGAGCTAGCCTGGAAAGCTGTTGCTCAGCCTCATCTGCCCATGGCACTGCTCGCACAGAGGCACAGAGATTGGGGCTGCTTGCTTGTCTTGTTCCCTCAGACTTCAAATGTAGCTTAGGTGGTCCGTGCCAGGCGATTTCGGCAGTTCTGCTCCAAAAATGCGAACATCTGCAGATAGCACGCAGGCAGAAAGAGCTAGCCTGGAAAGCTGTTGCTCAGCCTCATCTGCCCATGGCACTGCTCGCACAGAGGCACAGAGACTGGGGCTGCTTGCTTGTCTTGCCCCGTCAAACTTCAAACGTACCTTTTGGCTGTTTGTGCCGGGCGATTTTGGCAGCGCTACTCCGAAAATGCGAACGTCTGCAGGGAGCTCGCAGGCAGAAATAGCTAGCCTGGGAAACTGTTGCTCAGCCTCATCTGCCCATGGCACTGCTCGCACAGAGGCACAGAGACTGGGGCTGCTTGCTTGTCTTGCCCCCTGAAACTTCAAACGTAGCTTAGGTGGTCCGTGCCGGTCGCCTCCGGCAGCCCTGCTCCGAAAATGCGAACGTCTGCAGATAGCTCGCAGGCAGAAAGAGCTAGCCTGGAAAGCTGTTGCTCAGCCTCATATGCCCATGGCACTGCTTGCACAGAGGCACAGAGACTGGGGCTGCTTGCTTGTCTTGTCCCCTCAAACTTCAAACGTAGCTTAGGTGGTCTGTGCCGGGCGCCTATGGCAGCCCTGCTCCAAAAATGCGAACGTCTGCAGATAGCTCGCAGGCAGAAAGAGCTAGCCTGGAAAGCTGTTGCTCAGCCTCATCTGCCCATGGCACTGCTCGCACAGAGGCACAGAGACTGGGGCTGCTTGCTTGTCTTGCCCCCTCAAACTTCTAACATATATTTTGACTGTTTGTGCCGGGCGCCTCCGGCAGCCCTGCTCCGAAAATGCGAACGTCTGCAGATAGCTCGCAGCCAGAAAGAGCTAGCCTGGAAAGCTGTTGCTCAGCCTCATCTGGCCATGGCACTGCTCGCACAGAGGCACAGAGACTGGGGCTGCTTGCTTGTCTTGTCCCCTCAAACTTCAAACGTAGCTTAGGTGGTCTCTGCCGGGCGCCTCCGGCAGCCCTGCTCCGAAAATGTGAACTTCTGCAGATAGCTCGCAGGCAGAAAGAGCTAGCCTGGAAAGCCGCTGCTCAGCCTCATCTGCCCATGGCACTGCTCGCACAGAGGCACAGAAACTGGGGCTGCTTGCTTGTCTTGTCCCCTCAAACTTCAAACGTATCTTAGGTGGTCCGTGCTGGGTGCTTGCGGCCGCGCTGCTCCGAAAATGCGAACATCTGCAGATAGCTCGCAGCCAGAAAGAGCTAGCTTGGAAAACTGTTGCTCAGCCTCATCTGCCCATGGCACTGCTCGCACAGAGGCACAGAGACTGGGGCTGCTTGCTTGTCTTGTCCCCTCAAACTTCAAACGTAGCTTAGGTGGTCCGTGCCGGGCGCCTCCGTCAGCCCTGCTCCGAAAATGCGAACGTCTGCAGATAGCTCGCAGGCAGAAAGAGCTAGCCTGGAAAGCTGTTGCTCAGCCTCATCTGCCCATGGCACTGCTCGCACAGAGGCACAGAGACTGGGGCTGCTTGCTTGTCTTGCCCCCTCAAACTTCAAATGTAGCTTAGGTGGTCCGTGCCGGGCGCTTCCGGCAGCCCTGCTCCAAAAATGCGAACGTCTGCAGATAGCTCGCAGGCAGAAAGAGCTAGCCTGGAAAGCTGTTGCTCAGCCTCATCTGGCCATGGCACTGCTCGCACAGAGGCACAGAGACTGGGGCTGCTTGCTTGTCTTGACCCCTCAAACTTCAAACGTAGCTTAGGTGGTCCGTCTCGGGAGCCTCCGGCAGCCCTGCTCCGAAAATGCGAACGTCTGCAGATAGCTCGCAGCCAGAAAGAGCTAGCCTGGAAAGGTGTTGCTAAGCCTCATCTGCCCATGGCACTGCTCGCACAGAGGCACAGAGACTGGGGCTGCTTGCTTGTCTTGTCCCCTCAAACTTCAAACGTAGCTTAGGTGGTCCGTGCCGGGCGCCTCCGGCAGCCCTGCTCCGAAAATGCGAACGTCTGCAGATAGCTCGCAGCCAGAAAGAGCTAGCCTGGAAAGCTGTTGCTCAGCCTCATCTGCCCATGGCACTGCTCGCACAGAGGCACAGAGACTGGGGCTGCTTGCTTGTCTTGCCCTCTCAAACTTCAAACGTAGATTAGGTGTTCCGAGCCGTCCGCCGCCAGCAGCCCTGCTCCGAAAATGCGAACGTCTGCAGATAGCTCGCAGGCAGAAAGAGCTAGCCTGGAAAGCTGTTGCTCAGCCTCATCTGCCCATGGCACTGCTCGCACAGAGGCACAGAGACTGGGGCTGCTTGCTTGTCTTGCCCCGTCAAACTTCAAACGTATCTTTTGGCTGTTTGTGCCGGGCGCCTCCGGCAGCGCTACTCCGAAAATGCGAACGTCTGCAGGGAGCTCGCAGGCAGAAATAGCTAGCCTGGGAAACTGTTGCTCAGCCTCATCTGCCCATGGCACTGCTCGCACAGAGGCACAGAGACTGGGGCTGCTTGCTTGTCTTGCCCCCTGAAACTTCAAACGTAGCTTAGGTGGTCCGTGCCGGGCGCCTCCGGCAGCCCTGCTCCGAAAATGCGAACGTCTGCAGATAGCTCGCAGGCAGAAAGAGCTAGCCTGGAAAGCTGTTGCTCAGCCTCATCTGCCCATGGCACTGCTTGCACAGAGGCACAGAGACTGGGGCTGCTTGCTTGTCTTGTCCCCTCAAACTTCAAACGTAGCTTAGGTGGTCTGTGCCGGGCGCCTCCGGCAGCCCTGCTCCAAAAATGCGAACGTCTGCAGATAGCTCGCAGGCAGAAAGAGCTAGCCTGGAAAGCTGTTGCTCAGCCTCATCTGCCCATGGCACTGCTCGCACAGAGGCACAGAGACTGGGTCTGCTTGCTTGTCTTGCCCCCTCAAACTTCAAACATATATTTTGACTGTTTGTGCCGGGCGCCTCCGGCAGCCCTGCTCCGAAAATGCGAACGTCTGCAGATAGCTCGCAGCCAGAAAGAGCTAGCCTGGAAAGCTGTTGCTCAGCCTCATCTGGCCATGGCACTGCTCGCACAGAGGCACAGAGACTGGGGCTGCTTGCTTGTCTTGCCCCCTGAAACTTCAAACGTAGCTTAGGTGGTCCGTGCCGGGCGCCTCCGGCAGCCCTGCTCCGAAAATGCGAACGTCTGCAGATAGCTCGCAGGCAGAAAGAGCTAGCCTGGAAAGCTGTTGCTCAGCCTCATCTGCCCATGGCACTGCTTGCACAGAGGCACAGAGACTGGGGCTGCTTGCTTGTCTTGTCCCCTCAAACTTCAAACGTAGCTTAGGTGGTCTGTGCCGGGCGCCTCCGGCAGCCCTGCTCCATAAATGCGAACGTCTGCAGATAGCTCGCAGGCAGAAAGAGCTAGCCTGGAAAGCTGTTGCTCAGCCTCATCTGCCCATGGCACTGCTCGCACAGAGGCACAGAGACTGGGTCTGCTTGCTTGTTTTGCCCCCTCAAACTTCAAACATATATTTTGACTGTTTGTGCCGGGCGCCTCCGGCAGCCCTGCTCCGAAAATGCGAACGTCTGCAGATAGCTCGCAGCCAGAAAGAGCTAGCCTGGAAAGCTGTTGCTCAGCCTCATCTGGCCATGGCACTGCTCGCACAGAGGCACAGAGACTGGGGCTGCTTGCTTGTCTTGCCCCCTCAAACTTCAAACGTAGCTTAGGTGGTCCGTCTCGGGTGCCTCCGGCAGCCCTGCTCCGAAAATGCGAACGTCTGCAGATAGCTCGCAGCCAGAAAGAGCTAGCCTGGAAAGCTGTTGCTCAGCCTCATCTGCCCATGGCACTGCTCGCACAGAGGCACAGAGACTGGGGCTGCTTGCTTGTCTTGCCCCCTCAAACTTCAAACGTAGCTTAGGTGGTCCGTCTCGTGTGCCTCCGGCACCCCTGCTCCGAAAATGCGAACGTCTGCAGATAGCTCGCAGGCAGAAAGAGCTAGCCTGGAAAGCTGTTGCTCAGCCTCATCTGCCCATGGCACTGCTCGCACAGAGGCACAGAGACTGGGGCTGCTTGCTTGTCTTGCCCCCTCAAACTTCAAACGTAGCTTAGGTGGTCCGTGCCGGGCGCTTCCGGCAGCCCTGCTCCAAAAATGTGAACGACTGCAGATATCCCTCAGGCAGAAAGAGCTAGCCTGGAAAGCTGTTGCTCAGCCTCATCTGCCCATGGCACTGCTCGCACAGAGGCACAGAGACTGGGGCTGCTTGCTTGTCTTGCCCCCTCAAACTTCAAACGTAGCTTAAGTGGTCCGTGCCGGGCGCTTCCGGCAGCCCTGCTCCGAAAATGCGAACGTCTGCAGATAGCTCACAGGCAGAAAGAGCTAGCCTGGAAAGCTGTTGCTCAGCCTCATCTGCCCATGGCACTGCTCGCACAGAGGCACAGAGACTGGGGCTGCTTGCTTGTCTTGCCCCCTCAAACTTCAAACGTAGCTTAGGTGGTCCGTGTCGGGCGCCTCCGGCAGCCCTTGCTCCGAAAATGCGAACGTCTGCAGATAGCTCGCAGGCAGAAAGAGCAAGCCTGGAAAGCTGTTGCTCAGCCTCATCTGCCCATGGCACTGCTCGCACAGAGGCACAGAGACTGGGGCTGCTTGCTTGTCTTGTCCCCTCAAACTTCCAACGTAGCTTAGGTGGTCCTTGCCGGGCGCTTCCGGCAGCCCTGCTCCGAAAATGCGAACGTCTGCAGATAGCTCGCAGGCAGAAAGAGCTAGCCTGGAAAGCTGTTGCTCAGCCTCATCTGCCCATGGCACTGCTCGCACAGAGGCACAGAGACTGGGGCTGCTTGCTTGTCTTGTCCCCTCAAACTTCAAACGTAGCTTAGGTGGTCCGTTCCGGGCGCTTCCGGCAGCCATGCTCCAAAAATGCGAACGACTGCAGATAGCTCACAGGCAGAAAGAGCTAGCCTGGAAAGCAGTTGCTCAGCCTCATCTGCCCATGGCACTGCTCGCACAGAGGCACAGAGACTGGGGCTGCTTGCTTGTCTTGTTCCCTCAAACTTCAAACGTAGCTTAGGTGGTCCGTGCTGGGCGCCTCCGGCAGCCCTGCTCCGAAAATGCGAACGTCTGCAGATAGATCGTATGCAGAAAGAGCTAGCCTGGAAAGCTGTTGCTCAGCCTCATCTGCCCATGGCACTGCTCGCACAGAGGCACAGAGACTGGGGCTGCTTGCTTGTCTTGCCCCCTCAAACTTCAAACGTATCTTTTGGCTGTTTGTGCCGGGCGCCTTTGGCAGCGCTGCTCCGAAAATGCGAACGTCTGCAGATAGCTCGCAGGCAGAAAGAGCTAGCCTGGAAAGCTGTTGCTCAGCCTCATCTGGCCATGGCACTGCTCGCACAGAGGCACAGAGACTGGGGCTGCTTGCTTGTCTTGCCCCCTCAAACTTCAAACGTAGCTTAGGTGGTTCGTGCCGGGCGCCTCCGGCAGCCCTGCTCCGAAAACGCGAACGTCTGCAGATAGCTCGCAGGCAGAAAGAGCTAGCCTGGAAAGCTGTTGCTCAGCCTCATCTGCCCATGGCACTGCTCGCACAGAGGCACAGAGACTGGGGCTGCTTGCTTGTCTTGCCCCCTCAAACTTCAAACGTAGCTTAGGTGGTCCGTGCCGGGCGCCTCCGGCAGCCCTGCTCCGAAAATGCGAACGTCTGCAGATAGCTCGCAGGCAGAAAGAGCTAGCCTGGAAAGCTGTTGCTCAGCCTCATCTGCCCATGGCACTGCTCGCACAGAGGCACAGAGACTGGGGCTGCTTGCTTGTCTTGTCCCCTCAAACTTCAAACGTAGCTTAGGTGGTCTGTGCCGGGCGCCTCCGGCACCCCTGCTCCGAGAATGCGAACGTCTGCAGATAGCTCGCAGGCAGAAAGAGCTAGCCTGGAAAGCTGTTGCTCAGCCTCATCTGCCCATGGCACTGCTCGCACAGAGGCACAGAGACTGGGGCTGCTTGCTTGTCTTGTCCCCTCAAACTTCAAACGTAGCTTAGGTGGTCCGTGCCGGGCGCTTCCGGCAGCCCTGCTCCAAAAATGTGAACGACTGCAGATATCCCTCAGGCAGAAAGAGCTAGCCTGGAAAGCTGTTGCTCAGCCTCATCTGCCCATGGCACTGCTCGCACAGAGGCACAGAGACTGGGGCTGCTTGCTTGTCTTGCCCCCTCAAACTTCAAACGTAGCTTAAGTGGTCCGTGCCGGGCGCTTCCGGCAGCCCTGCTCCGAAAATGCGAACGTCTGCAGATAGCTCACAGGCAGAAAGAGCTAGCCTGGAAAGCTGTTGCTCAGCCTCATCTGCCCATGGCACTGCTCGCACAGAGGCACAGAGACTGGGGCTGCTTGCTTGTCTTGCCCCCTCAAACTTCAAACGTAGCTTAGGTGGTCCGTGTCGGGCGCCTCCGTCAGCCCTGCTCCGAAAATGCGAACGTCTGCAGATAGCTCGCAGGCAGAAAGAGCAAGCCTGGAAAGCTGTTGCTCAGCCTCATCTGCCCATGGCACTGCTCGCACAGAGGCACAGAGACTGGGGCTGCTTGCTTGTCTTGCCCCCTCAAACTTCAAACGTAGCTTAGGTGGTCCTTGCCGGGCGCTTCCGGCAGCCCTGCTCCGAAAATGCGAACGTCTGCAGATAGCTCGCAGGCAGAAAGAGCTAGCCTGGAAAGCTGTTGCTCAGCCTCATCTGCCCATGGCACTGCTCGCACAGAGGCACAGAGACTGGGGCTGCTTGCTTGTCTTGTGCCCTCAAACTTCAAACGTAGCTTAGGTGGTCCGTTCCGGGCGCTTCCGGCAGCCCTGCTCCAAAAATGCGAACGACTGCAGATAGCTCACAGGCAGAAAGAGCTAGCCTGGAAAGCTGTTGCTCAGCCTCATCTGCCCATGGCACTGCTCGCACAGAGGCACAGAGACTGGGGCTGCTTGCTTGTCTTGTCCCCTCAAACTTCAAACGTAGATTAGGTGGTCCTTGCCGGGCGCTTCCGGCAGCCCTGCTCCGAAAATGCGAACGTCTGCAGATAGCTCGCAGGCAGAAAGAGCTAGCCTGGAAAGCTGTTGCTCAGCCTCATCTGCCCATGGCACTGCTCGCACAGAGGCACAGAGACTGGGGCTGCTTGCTTGTCTTGTCCCCTCAAACTTCAAACGTAGCTTAGGTGGTCCGTTCCGGGCGCTTCCGGCAGCCATGCTCCAAAAATGCGAACGACTGCAGATAGCTCACAGGCAGAAAGAGCTAGCCTGGAAAGCTGTTGCTCAGCCTCATCTGCCCATGGCACTGCTCGCACAGAGGCACAGAGACTGGGGCTGCTTGCTTGTCTTGCCCCCTCAAACTTCAAACGTAGCTTAGGTGGTCCGTGCCGGGCGCCTCCCGCAGCCCTGCTCCGAAAACGCGAACGTCTGCAGATAGCTCGCAGCGAGAAAGAGCTAGCCTGGAAAGCTGTTGCTCAGCCTCATCTGCCCATGGCACTGCTCGCACAGAGGCACAGAGACTGGGGCTGCTTGCTTGTCTTGCCCCCTCAAACTTCAAACGTAGCTTAGGTGGTCCGTGCCGGGCGCCTCCGGCAGCCCTGCTCCGAAAATGCGAACGTCTGCAGATAGCTCGCAGGCAGAAAGAGCTAGCCTGGAAAGCTGTTGCTCAGCCTCATCTGCCCATGGCACTGCTCGCACAGAGGCACAGAGACTGGGGCTGCTTGCTTGTCTTGTCCCCTCAAACTTCAAACGTAGCTTAGGTGGTCTGTGCCGGGCGCCTCCGGCAGCCCTGCTCCGAGAATGCGAACGTCTGCAGATAGCTCGCAGGCAGAAAGAGCTAGCCTGGAAAGCTGTTGCTCAGCCTCATCTGCCCATGGCACTGCTCGCACAGAGGCACAGAGACTGGGGCTGCTTGCTTGTCTTGTCCCCTCAAACTTCAAACGTAGCTTAGGTGGTCCGTGCCGGGCTCTTTCGGCAGCCCTGCTCCGAAAATGCGAACGTCTGCAGATAGCTCGCAGGCAGAAAGAGCTAGCCTGGAAAGCTGTTGCTCAGCCTCATCTGCCCATGGCACTGCTCTCACAGAGGCACAGAGACTGGGGCTGCTTGCTTGTCTTGTCCCCTCAAACTTCAAACGTAGATTAGGTGGTCCTCGCCGGGCGCTTCCGGCAGCCCCGCTCCGAAAATGCGAACGTCTGCAGATAGCTCGCAGGCAGAAAGAGCTAGCCTGGAAAGCTGTTGCTCAGCCTCATCTGCCCATGGCACTGCTCGCACAGAGGCACAGAGACTGGGGCTGCTTGCTTGTCTTGTCCCCTCAAACTTCAAACGTAGCTTAGGTGGTCCGTTCCGGGCGCTTCCGGCAGCCATGCTCCGAAAATGCGAACGACTGCAGATAGCTCACAGGCAGAAAGAGCTAGCCTGGAAAGCTGTTGCTCAGCCTCATCTGCCCATGGCACTGCTCTCACAGAGGCACAGAGACTGGGGCTGCTTGCTTGTCTTGCCCCCTCAAACTTCAAACGTATCTTTGGCTGTTTGTGCCGGGCGCCTTTGGCAGCGCTGCTCCGAAAATGCGAATGTCTGCAGATAGCTCGCAGGCAGAAAGAGCTAGCCTGGAAAGCTGTTGCTCAGCCTCATCTGCCCATGGCACTGCTCGCACAGAGGCACAGAGACTGGGGCTGCTTGCTTGTCTTGCCCCCTCAAACTTCAAACGTATCTTAGGTGGTCCGTGCTGGGCGCCTCCGGCAGCCCTGCTCCGTAAATGCGAACGTCTGCAGATAGCTCGCAGGCAGAAAGAGCTAGCCTGGAAAGCTGTTGCTCAGCCTCATCTGCCCATGGCACTGCTCGCACAGAGGCACAGAGACTGGGGCTGCTTGCTTGTCTTGTTCCCTCAAACTTCAAACGTAGCTTAGGTGGTCCGTGCCGGGCGCCTCCGGCAGCCCTGCTACGAAAATGCGAACGTCTGCAGATAGCTCGCAGGCAGAAAGAGCTAGCCTGGAAAGCTGTTGCTCAGCCTCATCTGCCCATGGCACTGCTCGCACAGAGGCACAGAGACTGGGGCTGCTTGCTTGTCTTGCCCCCTCAAACTTCAAACATATATTTTGGCTGTTTGTGCCGGGCGCCTCCGGCAGCCCTGCTCCGAAAATGCGAACGTCTGCAGATAGCTCGCAGGCAGAAAGAGCTAGCCTGGAAAGCTGTTGCTCAGCCTCATCTGCCTGTGGCACTGCTCGCACAGAGGCACAGAGACTGGGGCTGCTTGCTTGTTTTGCCCCCTCAAACTTCAAACGTAGCTTAGGTGGTCCGTGCAGGGCGCCTCCGGCAGCCCTGCTCCGAAAATGCAAACGTCTGCAGATAGCTCGCAGGCAGAAAGAGCTAGCCTGGAAAGCTGTTGCTCAGCCTCATCTGCCCATGGCACTGCTCGCACAGAGGCACAGAGACTGGGGCTGCTTGCTTGTCTTGCCCTCTCAAACTTCAAACGTATCTTAGGTGTTCCGAGCCGTCCGCCGCCAGCAGCCCTGCTCCGAAAATGCGAACGTCTGCAGATAGCTCGCAGCCAGAAAGATCTAGCATGGAAAGCTGTTGCTCAGCCTCATCTGCCCATGGCACTGCTCGCACAGAGGCACAGAGACTGGGGCTGCTTGCTTGTTTTGCCCCCTCAAACTTCAAAAGTAACTTAGGTGGTCCGTGCCGGGCACCTCCGGCAGCCCTGCTCCGAAAATGCGAACGTCTGCAGATAGCTCGCAGGCAGAAAGAGCTAGCCTGGAAAGCTGTTGCTCAGCCTCATCTGCCCATGGCACTGCTCACACAGAGGCACAGAGACTGGGGCTGCTTGCTTGTCTTGCCCCCTCAAACTTCAAACGTAGCTTAGGTGGTCCGTCTCGGGCGCCTCCGGCAGCCCTGCTCCGAAAATGCGAACGTCTGCAGATAGCTCGCAGGCAGAAAGAGCTAGCCTGGAAAGCTGTTGCTCAGCCTCATCTGCCCATGGCACTACTTGCACAGAGGCACAGAGACTGGGGCTGCTTGCTTGTCTTGTCCCCTCAAACTTCAAACGTAGCTTAGGTGGTCCATGCCGGGCGCTTCTGGCAGCCCTGCTCCGAAAATGCGAACGTCTGCAGATAGCTCGCAGCCAGAAAGAGCTAGCCTGGAAAGCTGTTGCTCAGCCTCATCTGCCCATGGCACTGCTCGCACAGAGGCACAGAGACTGGGGCTCCTTGCTTGTCTTGTCCCCTCAAACTTGAAACGTAGCTTAGGTGGTCCGTTCCGGGCGCCTCCGGCAGCCCTGCTCCAAAAATGCGAATGACTGCAGATAGCTCGCAGGCAGAAAGAGCTAGCCTGGAAAGCTGTTGCTCAGCCTCATCTGCCCATGGCACTGCTCGCACAGAGGCACAGAGACTGGGGCTGCTTGCTTGTCTTGTCCCCTCAAACTTCAAACGTAGCTTAGGTGGTCCGTGCCGGGCTCTTTCGGCAGCCCTGCTCCGAAAATGCGAACGTCTGCAGATAGCTCGCAGGCAGAAAGAGCTAGCCTGGAAAGCTGTTGCTCAGCCTCATCTGCCCATGGCACTGCTCTCACAGAGGCACAGAGACTGGGGCTGCTTGCTTGTCTTGTCCCCTCAAACTTCAAACGTAGATTAGGTGGTCCTCGCCGGGCGCTTCCGGCAGCCCCGCTCCGAAAATGCGAACGTCTGCAGATAGCTCACAGGCAGAAAGAGCTAGCCTGGAAAGCTGTTGCTCAGCCTCATCTGCCCATGGCACTGCTCGCACAGAGGCACAGAGACTGGGGCTGCTTGCTTGTCTTGTCCCCTCAAACTTCAAACGTAGCTTAGGTGGTCCGTTCCGGGCGCTTCCGGCAGCCATGCTCCGAAAATGCGAACGACTGCAGATAGCTCACAGGCAGAAAGAGCTAGCCTGGAAAGCTGTTGCTCAGCCTCATCTGCCCATGGCACTGCTCTCACAGAGGCACAGAGACTGGGGCTGCTTGCTTGTCTTGCCCCCTCAAACTTCAAACGTATCTTTGGCTGTTTGTGCCGGGCGCCTTTGGCAGCGCTGCTCCGAAAATGCGAATGTCTGCAGATAGCTCGCAGGCAGAAAGAGCTAGCCTGGAAAGCTGTTGCTCAGCCTCATCTGCCCATGGCACTGCTCGCACAGAGGCACAGAGACTGGGGCTGCTTGCTTGTCTTGCCCCCTCAAACTTCAAACGTATCTTAGGTGGTCCGTGCCGGGCGCCTCCGGCAGCCCTGCTCCAAAAATGCGAACGTCTGCAAATAGCTCGCAGGCAGAAAGAGCTAGCCTGGAAAGCTGTTGCTCAGCCTCATCTGCCCATGGCACTGCTCGCACAGAGGCACAGAGACTGGGGCTGCTTGCTTGTCTTGTTCCCTCAAACTTCAAACGTAGCTTAGGTGGTCCGTGCCGGGCGCCTCCGGCAGCCCTGCTCCGAAAATGCGAACGTCTGCAGATAGCTCGCAGGCAGAAAGAGCTAGCCTGGAAAGCTGTTGCTCAGCCTCATCTGCCCATGGCACTGCTCGCACAGAGGCACAGAGACTGGGGCTGCTTGCTTGTCTTGCCCCCTCAAACTTCAAACATATATTTTGGCTGTTTGTGCCGGGCGCCTCCGGCAGCCCTGCTCCGAAAATGCGAACGTCTGCAGATAGCTCGCAGGCAGAAAGAGCTAGCCTGGAAAGCTGTTGCTCAGCCTCATCTGCCTGTGGCACTGCTCGCACAGAGGCACAGAGACTGGGGCTGCTTGCTTGTTTTGCCCCCTCAAACTTCAAACGTAGCTTAGGTGGTCCGTGCAGGACGCCTCCGGCAGCCCTGCTCCGAAAATGCAAACGTCTGCAGATAGCTCGCAGGCAGAAAGAGCTAGCCTGGAAAGCTGTTGCTCAGCCTCATCTGCCCATGGCACTGCTCGCACAGAGGCACAGAGACTGGGGCTGCTTGCTTGTCTTGCCCTCTCAAACTTCAAACGTATCTTAGGTGTTCCGAGCCGTCCGCCGCCAGCAGCCCTGCTCCGAAAATGCGAACGTCTGCAGATAGCTCGCAGCCAGAAAGATCTAGCATGGAAAGCTGTTGCTCAGCCTCATCTGCCCATGGCACTGCTCGCACAAAGGCACAGAGACTGGGGCGGCTTGCTTGTCTTGTCCCCTCAAACTTCAAACGTAGCTTAGGTGGTCCGTGCTGGGCGCCTCCGGCACCGCTGCTCCGAAAATGCGAACATCTGCAGATAGATCGCAGGCAGAAAGAGCTAGCCTGGAAAGCTGTTGCTCAGCCTCATCTGCCCATGGCACTGCTCGCACAGAGGCACAGAGACTGGGGCTGCTTGCTTGTCTTGTCCCCTCAAACTTCAAACGTAGCTTAGGTGGTCCGTTCCGGGCGCTTCCGGCAGCCATGCTCCGAAAATGCGAACGACTGCAGATAGCTCACAGGCAGAAAGAGCTAGCCTGGAAAGCTGTTGCTCAGCCTCATCTGCCCATGGCACTGCTCTCACAGAGGCACAGAGACTGGGGCTGCTTGCTTGTCTTGCCCCCTCAAACTTCAAACGTATCTTTGGCTGTTTGTGCCGGGCGCCTTTGGCAGCGCTGCTCCGAAAATGCGAATGTCTGCAGATAGCTCGCAGGCAGAAAGAGCTAGCCTGGAAAGCTGTTGCTCAGCCTCATCTGCCCATGGCACTGCTCGCACAGAGGCACAGAGACTGGGGCTGCTTGCTTGTCTTGCCCCCTCAAACTTCAAACGTATCTTAGGTGGTCCGTGCCGGGCGCCTCCGGCAGCCCTGCTCCAAAAATGCGAACGTCTGCAGATAGCTCGCAGGCAGAAAGAGCTAGCCTGGAAAGCTGTTGCTCAGCCTCATCTGCCCATGGCACTGCTCGCACAGAGGCACAGAGACTGGGGCTGCTTGCTTGTCTTGTTCCCTCAAACTTCAAACGTAGCTTAGGTGGTCCGTGCCGGGCGCCTCCGGCAGCCCTGCTCCGAAAATGCGAACGTCTGCAGATAGCTCGCAGGCAGAAAGAGCTAGCCTGGAAAGCTGTTGCTCAGCCTCATCTGCCCATGGCACTGCTCGCACAGAGGCACAGAGACTGGGGCTGCTTGCTTGTCTTGCCCCCTCAAACTTCAAACATATATTTTGGCTGTTTGTGCCGGGCGCCTCCGGCAGCCCTGCTCCGAAAATGCGAACGTCTGCAGATAGCTCGCAGGCAGAAAGAGCTAGCCTGGAAAGCTGTTGCTCAGCCTCATCTGCCTGTGGCACTGCTCGCACAGAGGCACAGAGACTGGGGCTGCTTGCTTGTTTTGCCCCCTCAAACTTCAAACGTAGCTTAGGTGGTCCGTGCAGGGCGCCTCCGGCAGCCCTGCTCCGAAAATGCAAACGTCTGCAGATAGCTCGCAGGCAGAAAGAGCTAGCCTGGAAAGCTGTTGCTCAGCCTCATCTGCCCATGGCACTGCTCGCACAGAGGCACAGAGACTGGGGCTGCTTGCTTGTCTTGCCCTCTCAAACTTCAAACGTATCTTAGGTGTTCCGAGCCGTCCGCCGCCAGCAGCCCTGCTCCGAAAATGCGAACGTCTGCAGATAGCTCGCAGCCAGAAAGATCTAGCATGGAAAGCTGTTGCTCAGCCTCATCTGCCCATGGCACTGCTCGCACAAAGGCACAGAGACTGGGGCGGCTTGCTTGTCTTGTCCCCTCAAACTTCAAACGTAGCTTAGGTGGTCCGTGCTGGGCGCCTCCGGCACCGCTGCTCCGAAAATGCGAACATCTGCAGATAGATCGCAGGCAGAAAGAGCTAGCCTGGAAAGCTGTTGCTCAGCCTCATCTGCCCATGGCACTGCTCGCACAGAGGCACAGAGACTGGGGCTGCTTGCTTGTCTTGTCCCCTCAAACTTCAAACGTAGCTTAGGTGGTCCGTTCCGGGCGCTTCCGGCAGCCATGCTCCGAAAATGCGAACGACTGCAGATAGCTCACAGACAGAAAGAGCTAGCCTGGAAAGCTGTTGCTCAGCCTCATCTGCCCATGGCACTGCTCTCACAGAGGCACAGAGACTGGGGCTGCTTGCTTGTCTTGCCCCCTCAAACTTCAAACGTATCTTTGGCTGTTTGTGCCGGGCGCCTTTGGCAGCGCTGCTCCGAAAATGCGAATGTCTGCAGATAGCTCGCAGGCAGAAAGAGCTAGCCTGGAAAGCTGTTGCTCAGCCTCATCTGCCCATGGCACTGCTCGCACAGAGGCACAGAGACTGGGGCTGCTTGCTTGTCTTGCCCCCTCAAACTTCAAACGTATCTTAGGTGGTCCGTGCCGGGCGCCTCCGGCAGCCCTGCTCCAAAAATGCGAACGTCTGCAGATAGCTCGCAGGCAGAAAGAGCTAGCCTGGAAAGCTGTTGCTCAGCCTCATCTGCCCATGGCACTGCTCGCACAGAGGCACAGAGACTGGGGCTGCTTGCTTGTCTTGTTCCCTCAAACTTCAAACGTAGCTTAGGTGGTCCGTGCCGGGCGCCTCCGGCAGCCCTGCTCCGAAAATGCGAACGTCTGCAGATAGCTCGCAGGCAGAAAGAGCTAGCCTGGAAAGCTGTTGCTCAGCCTCATCTGCCCATGGCACTGCTCGCACAGAGGCACAGAGACTGGGGCTGCTTGCTTGTCTTGCCCCCTCAAACTTCAAACATATATTTTGGCTGTTTGTGCCGGGCGCCTCCGGCAGCCCTGCTCCGAAAATGCGAACGTCTGCAGATAGCTCGCAGGCAGAAAGAGCTAGCCTGGAAAGCTGTTGCTCAGCCTCATCTGCCTGTGGCACTGCTCGCACAGAGGCACAGAGACTGGGGCTGCTTGCTTGTTTTGCCCCCTCAAACTTCAAACGTAGCTTAGGTGGTCCGTGCCGGGCGCCTCCGGCAGCCCTGCTCCAAAAATGCAAACGTCTGCAGATAGCTCGCAGGCAGAAAGAGCTAGCCTGGAAAGCTGTTGCTCAGCCTCATCTGCCCATGGCACTGCTCGCACAGAGGCACAGAGACTGGGGCTGCTTGCTTGTCTTGCCCTCTCAAACTTCAAACGTATCTTAGGTGTTCCGAGCCGTCCGCCGCCAGCAGCCCTGCTCCGAAAATGCGAACGTCTGCAGATAGCTCGCAGCCAGAAAGATCTAGCATGGAAAGCTGTTGCTCAGCCTCATCTGCCCATGGCACTGCTCGCACAAAGGCACAGAGACTGGGGCGGCTTGCTTGTCTTGTCCCCTCAAACTTCAAACGTAGCTTAGGTGGTCCGTGCTGGGCGCCTCCGGCACCGCTGCTCCGAAAATGCGAACATCTGCAGATAGATCGCAGGCAGAAAGAGCTAGCCTGGAAAGCTGTTGCTCAGCCTCATCTGGCCATGGCACTGCTCGCACAGAGGCACAGAGACTGGGGCTGCTTGCTTGTTTTGCCCCCTCAAACTTCAAACGTAGCTTAGGTGGTCCTTGCCGGGCGCTTCCGGCAGCCCTGCTCCGAAAATGCGAACGTCTGCAGATAGCTCGCAGGCAGAAAGAGCTAGCCTGGAAAGCTGTTGCTCAGCCTCATCTGCCCATGGCACTGCTCGCACAGAGGCACAGAGACTGGGGCTGCTTGCTTGTCTTGTCCCCTCAAACTTCAAACGTAGCTTAGGTGGTCCGTTCCGGGCGCTTCCGGCAGCCATGCTCCAAAAATGCGAACGACTGCAGATAGCTCACAGGCAGAAAGAGCTAGCCTGGAAAGCTGTTGCTCAGCCTCATCTGGCCATGGCACTGCTCGCACAGAGGCACAGAGACTGGGGCTGCTTGCTTGATTTGCCCCCTCAAACTTCAAAAGTAACTTAGGTGGTCCGTGCCGGGCACCTCCGGCAGCCCTGCTCCGAAAATGCGAACGTCTGCAGATAGCTCGCAGGCAGAAAGAGCTAGCCTGGAAAGCTGTTGCTCAGCCTCATCTGCCCATGGCACTGCTCGCACAGAGGCACAGAGACTGGGGCTGCTTGCTTGTCTTGCCCCCTCAAACTTCAAACGTAGCTTAGGTGGTCCGTCTCGGGCGCCTCCGGCAGCCCTGCTCCGAAAATGCGAACGTCTGCAGATAGCTCGCAGGCAGAAAGAGCTAGCCTGGAAAGCTGTTGCTCAGCCTCATCTGCCCATGGCACTGCTTGCACAGAGGCACAGAGACTGGGGCTGCTTGCTTGTCTTGTCCCCTCAAACTTCAAACGTAGCTTAGGTGGTCCATGCCGGGCGCTTCTGGCAGCCCTGCTCCGAAAATGCGAACGTCTGCAGATAGCTCGCAGGCAGAAAGAGCTAGCCTGGAAAGCTGTTGCTCAGCCTCATCTGCCCATGGCACTGCTCGCACAGAGGCACAGAGACTGGGGCTCCTTGCTTGTCTTGTCCCCTCAAACTTCAAACGTAGCTTAGGTGGTCCGTTCCGGGCGCCTCCGGCAGCCCTGCTCCAAAAATGCGAATGACTGCAGATAGCTCGCAGGCAGAAAGAGCTAGCCTGGAAAGCTGTTGCTCAGCCTCATCTGCCCATGGCACTGCTCGCACAGAGGCACAGAGACTGGGGCTGCTTGCTTGTCTTGTCCCCTCAAACTTCAAACGTAGCTTAGGTGGTCCGTGCCGGGCTCTTTCGGCAGCCCTGCTCCGAAAATGCGAACGTCTGCAGATAGCTCGCAGGCAGAAAGAGCTAGCCTGGAAAGCTGTTGCTCAGCATCATCTGCCCATGGCACTGCTCTCACAGAGGCACAGAGACTGGGGCTGCTTGCTTGTCTTGTCCCCTCAAACTTCAAACGTAGATTAGGTGGTCCTCGCCGGGCGCTTCCGGCAGCCCCGCTCCGAAAATGCGAACGTCTGCAGATAGCTCGCAGGCAGAAAGAGCTAGCCTGGAAAGCTGTTGCTCAGCCTCATCTGCCCATGGCACTGCTCGCACAGAGGCACAGAGACTGGGGCTGCTTGCTTGTCTTGTCCCCTCAAACTTCAAACGTAGCTTAGGTGGTCCGTTCCGGGCGCTTCCGGCAGCCATGCTCCGAAAATGCGAACGACTGCAGATAGCTCACAGGCAGAAAGAGCTAGCCTGGAAAGCTGTTGCTCAGCCTCATCTGCCCATGGCACTGCTCTCACAGAGGCACAGAGACTGGGGCTGCTTGCTTGTCTTGCCCCCTCAAACTTCAAACGTATCTTTGGCTGTTTGTGCCGGGCGCCTTTGGCAGCGCTGCTCCGAAAATGCGAATGTCTGCAGATAGCTCGCAGGCAGAAAGAGCTAGCCTGGAAAGCTGTTGCTCAGCCTCATCTGCCCATGGCACTGCTCGCACAGAGGCACAGAGACTGGGGCTGCTTGCTTGTCTTGTGCCCTCAAACTTCAAACGTATCTTAGGTGGTCCGTGCCGGGCGCCTCCGGCAGCCCTGCTCCGAAAATGCGAACGTCTGCAGATAGCTCGCAGGCAGAAAGAGCTAGCCTGGAAAGCTGTTGCTCAGCCTCATCTGCCCATGGCACTGCTCGCACAGAGGCACAGAGACTGGGGCTGCTTGCTTGTCTTGTTCCCTCAAACTTCAAACGTAGCTTAGGTGGTCCGTGCCGGGCGCCTCCGTGAGCCCTGCTCCGAAAATGCGAACGTCTGCAGATAGCTCGCAGGCAGAAAGAGCTAGCCTGGAAAGCTGTTGCTCAGCCTCATCTGCCCATGGCACTGCTCGCACAGAGGCACAGAGACTGGGGCTGCTTGCTTGTCTTGCCTACTCAAATTTCAAACATATATTTTGGCTGTTTGTGCCGGGCGCCTCCGGCAGCCCTGCTCCGAAAATGCGAACGTCTGCAGATAGCTCGCAGGCAGAAAGAGCTAGCCTGGAAAGCTGTTGCTCAGCCTCATCTGCCTGTGGCACTGCTCGCACAGAGGCACAGAGACTGGGGCTGCTTGCTTGTCTTGCCCCCTCAAACTTCAAACGTAGCTTAGGTGGTCCGTGCAGGGCGCCTCCGGCAGCCCTGCTCCGAAAATGCAAACGTCTGCAGATAGCTCGCAGGCAGAAAGAGCTAGCCTGGAAAGCTGTTGCTCAGCCTCATCTGCCCATGGCACTGCTCGCACAGAGGCACAGAGACTGGGGCTGCTTGCTTGTCTTGCCCTCTCAAACTTCAAACGTATCTTAGGTGTTCCGAGCCGTCCGCCGCCAGCAGCCCTGCTCCGAAAATGCGAACGTCTGCAGATAGCTCGCAGCCAGAAAGATCTAGCATGGAAAGCTGTTGCTCAGCCTCATCTGCCCATGGCACTGCTCGCACAAAGGCACAGAGACTGGGGCGGCTTGCTTGTCTTGTCCCCTCAAACTTCAAACGTAGCTTAGGTGGTCCGTGCTGGGCGCCTCCGGCACCGCTGCTCCGAAAATGCGAACATCTGCAGATAGATCGCAGCCAGAAAGAGCTAGCCTGGAAAGCTGTTGCTCAGCCTCATCTGGCCATGGCACTGCTCGCACAGAGGCACAGAGACTGGGGCTGCTTGCTTGTTTTGCCCCCTCAAACTTCAAACGTAGCTTAGGTGGTCCGTGCCGGGCGCCTCCGGCAGCCCTGCTCCGAAAATGCGAACGTCTGCAGATAGCTCGCAGCCAGAAAGAGCTAGCCTGGAAATCTGTTGCTCAGCCTCATCTGCCCATGGCACTGCTCGCACAGAGGCACAGAGACTGGGGCTCCTTGCTTGTCTTGTCCCCTCAAACTTCAAACGTAGCTTAGGTGGTCCGTTCCGGGCGCTTCCGGCAGCCATGCTCCAAAAATGCGAACGTCTGCAGATAGCTCGCAGGCAGAAAGAGCTAGCCTGGAAAGCTGTTGCTCAGCCTCATCTGCCCATGGCACTGCTCGCACAGAGGCACAGAGACTGGGGCTGCTTGCTTGTCTTGCCCCCTCAAACTTCAAACATATATTTTGGCTGTTTGTGCCGGGCGCCTTCGGCAGCCCTGCTCCGAAAATGCGAACGTCTGCAGATAGCTCGCAGGCAGAAAGAGCTAGCCTGGAAAACTGTTGCTCAGCCTCATCTGCCTGTGGCACTGCTCGCACAGAGGCACAGAGACTGGGGCTGCTTGCCTTTTTTGCCCCCTCAAACTTCAAACGTAGCTTAGGTGGTCCGTGCCGGGCGCCTCCGGCAGCCCTGCTCCGAAAATGCGAACGTCTGCAGATAGCTCGCATGGAGAAAGAGCTAGCCTGGAAAGCTGTTGCTCAGCCTCATCTGCCCATGGCACTGCTCGCACAGAGGCACAGAGACTGGGGCTGCTTGCTTGTCTTGTCCCCTCAAACTTCAAACGTAGCTTAGGTGGTCCGTGCCGGGCGCTTCCGGCAGCCCTGCTCCGAAAATGCGAACGTCTGCAGATAGCTCGCAGGCAGAAAGAGCTAGCCTGGAAAGCTGTTGCTCAGCCTCATCTGCCCATGGCACTGCTCGCACAGAGGCACAGAGACAGGGGCTGCTTGCTTGTTTTGCCCCCTCAAACTTCAAACGTAGCTTAGGTGGTCCGTGCCGGGCGCTTCCGGCAGTCCTGCTCCAAAAATGCGAATGTCTGCAGATAGCTCGGAGGCAGAAAGAGCTAGCCTGGAAAGCTTTTGCTCAGCCTCATCTGCCCATGGCACTGCTCGCACAGAGGCACAGAGACTGGGGCTGCTTGCTTGTCTTGTCCCCTGAAACTTAAAAAGTAGCTTAGGTGGTCCGTGCTGGGCGCTTCCGGCAGCCCTGCTCCGAAAATGCGAACGTCTGCAGATAGCTCTCAGGCAGAAAGAGCTAGCCTGGAAAGCTGTTGCTCAGCCTCATCTGCCCATGGCACTGCTCGCACAGAGGCACAGAGACTGGGGCTGCTTGCTTGTCTTGTTCCCTCAAACTTCAAACGTAGCTTAGGTGGTCCGTGCTGGATGTTTGCGGCAGCGCTGCTCCGAAAATGCGAACATCTGCAGATAGCTCGCAGGCAGAAAGAGCTAGCCTGGAAAGCTGTTGCTCAGCCTCATCTGCCCATGGCACTGCTCGCACAGAGGCACAGAGACTGGGGCTGCTTGCTTGTCTTGTCCCCTCAAACTTCAAACGTAGCTTAGGTGGTCCGTGCCGGGCGCCTCCGGCAGACCTGCTCCGAAAATGCGAACATCTGCAGGTAGCTCACAGGCAGAAAGAGCTAGCTTGGAAAACTGTTGCTCAGCCTCATCTGCCCATGGCACTGCTCGCACAGAGGCACAGAGACTGGGGCTGCTTGCTTGTCTTGTCCCCTGAAGCTTCAAACGTAGCTTAGGTGGTCCGTGCTGGGCGCCCCCGGCAGCCCTGCTCCGAAAATGCGAACATCTGCAGGTAGCTTGCAGGCAGAAAGAGCTAGCTTGGAAAGCTGTTGCTCAGCCTCATCTACCCATGGCACTGCTCGCACAGAGGCACAGAGACTGGGGCTGCTTGCTTGTCTTGCCCCCTCAAACTTCAAACGTAGCTTAGGTGGTCCGTGCCGGGCGCCTCCGGCAGCCCTGCTCCGAAAATGCGAACGTCTGCAGATAGCTCGCAGGCAGAAAGAGCTAGCCTGGAAAGCTGTTGCTCAGCCTCATCTGCCCATGGCACTGCTCGCACAGAGGCACAGAGACTGGGGCTGCTTGCTTGTCTTGTCCCCTCAAACTTCAAACGTAGCTTAGGTGGTCCGTTCCGGGCGCTTCCGGCAGCCATGCTCCGAAAATGCGAACGACTGCAGATAGCTCACAGGCAGAAAGAGCTAGCCTGGAAAGCTGTTGCTCAGCCTCATCTGCCCATGGCACTGCTCGCACAGAGGCACAGAGACTGGGGCTGCTTGCTTGTCTTGCCCCCTCAAACTTCAAACGTATCTTTGGCTGTTTGTGCCGGGCGCCTTTGGCAGCGCTGCTCCGAAAATGCGAATGTCTGCAGATAGCTCGCAGGCAGAAAGAGCTAGCCTGGAAAGCTGTTGCTCAGCCTCATCTGCCCATGGCACTGCTCGCACAGAGGCACAGAGACTGGGGCTGCTTGCTTGTCTTGCCCCCTCAAACTTCAAACGTATCTTAGGTGGTCCGTGCCGGGCGCCTCCGGCAGCCCTGCTCCAAAAATGCGAACGTCTGCAGATAGCTCGCAGGCAGAAAGAGCTAGCCTGGAAAGCTGTTGCTCAGCCTCATCTGCCCATGGCACTGCTCGCACAGAGGCACAGAGACTGGGGCTGCTTGCTTGTCTTGTTCCCTCAAACTTCAAACGTAGCTTAGGTGGTCCGTGCCGGGCGCCTCCGGCAGCCCTGCTCCGAAAATGCGAACGTCTGCAGATAGCTCGCAGGCAGAAAGAGCTAGCCTGGAAAGCTGTTGCTCAGCCTCATCTGCCCATGGCACTGCTCGCACAGAGGCACAGAGACTGGGGCTGCTTGCTTGTCTTGCCCCCTCAAACTTCAAACATATATTTTGGCTGTTTGTGCCGGGCGCCTCCGGCAGCCCTGCTCCGAAAATGCGAACGTCTGCAGATAGCTCGCAGGCAGAAAGAGCTAGCCTGGAAAGCTGTTGCTCAGCCTCATCTGCCTGTGGCACTGCTCGCACAGAGGCACAGAGACTGGGGCTGCTTGCTTGTTTTGCCCCCTCAAACTTCAAACGTAGCTTAGGTGGTCCGTGCAGGGCGCCTCCGGCAGCCCTGCTCCGAAAATGCAAACGTCTGCAGATAGCTCGCAGGCAGAAAGAGCTAGCCTGGAAAGCTGTTGCTCAGCCTCATCTGCCCATGGCACTGCTCGCACAGAGGCACAGAGACTGGGGCTGCTTGCTTGTCTTGCCCTCTCAAACTTCAAACGTATCTTAGGTGTTCCGAGCCGTCCGCCGCCAGCAGCCCTGCTCCGAAAATGCGAACGTCTGCAGATAGCTCGCAGCCAGAAAGATCTAGCATGGAAAGCTGTTGCTCAGCCTCATCTGCCCATGGCACTGCTCGCACAAAGGCACAGAGACTGGGGCGGCTTGCTTGTCTTGTCCCCTCAAACTTCAAACGTAGCTTAGGTGGTCCGTGCTGGGCGCCTCCGGCACCGCTGCTCCGAAAATGCGAACATCTGCAGATAGATCGCAGGCAGAAAGAGCTAGCCTGGAAAGCTGTTGCTCAGCCTCATCTGCCCATGGCACTGCTCGCACAGAGGCACAGAGACTGGGGCTGCTTGCTTGTCTTGTCCCCTCAAACTTCAAACGTAGCTTAGGTGGTCCGTTCCGGGCGCTTCCGGCAGCCATGCTCCGAAAATGCGAACGACTGCAGATAGCTCACAGACAGAAAGAGCTAGCCTGGAAAGCTGTTGCTCAGCCTCATCTGCCCATGGCACTGCTCTCACAGAGGCACAGAGACTGGGGCTGCTTGCTTGTCTTGCCCCCTCAAACTTCAAACGTATCTTTGGCTGTTTGTGCCGGGCGCCTTTGGCAGCGCTGCTCCGAAAATGCGAATGTCTGCAGATAGCTCGCAGGCAGAAAGAGCTAGCCTGGAAAGCTGTTGCTCAGCCTCATCTGCCCATGGCACTGCTCGCACAGAGGCACAGAGACTGGGGCTGCTTGCTTGTCTTGCCCCCTCAAACTTCAAACGTATCTTAGGTGGTCCGTGCCGGGCGCCTCCGGCAGCCCTGCTCCAAAAATGCGAACGTCTGCAGATAGCTCGCAGGCAGAAAGAGCTAGCCTGGAAAGCTGTTGCTCAGCCTCATCTGCCCATGGCACTGCTCGCACAGAGGCACAGAGACTGGGGCTGCTTGCTTGTCTTGTTCCCTCAAACTTCAAACGTAGCTTAGGTGGTCCGTGCCGGGCGCCTCCGGCAGCCCTGCTCCGAAAATGCGAACGTCTGCAGATAGCTCGCAGGCAGAAAGAGCTAGCCTGGAAAGCTGTTGCTCAGCCTCATCTGCCCATGGCACTGCTCGCACAGAGGCACAGAGACTGGGGCTGCTTGCTTGTCTTGCCCCCTCAAACTTCAAACATATATTTTGGCTGTTTGTGCCGGGCGCCTCCGGCAGCCCTGCTCCGAAAATGCGAACGTCTGCAGATAGCTCGCAGGCAGAAAGAGCTAGCCTGGAAAGCTGTTGCTCAGCCTCATCTGCCTGTGGCACTGCTCGCACAGAGGCACAGAGACTGGGGCTGCTTGCTTGTTTTGCCCCCTCAAACTTCAAACGTAGCTTAGGTGGTCCGTGCCGGGCGCCTCCGGCAGCCCTGCTCCAAAAATGCAAACGTCTGCAGATAGCTCGCAGGCAGAAAGAGCTAGCCTGGAAAGCTGTTGCTCAGCCTCATCTGCCCATGGCACTGCTCGCACAGAGGCACAGAGACTGGGGCTGCTTGCTTGTCTTGCCCTCTCAAACTTCAAACGTATCTTAGGTGTTCCGAGCCGTCCGCCGCCAGCAGCCCTGCTCCGAAAATGCGAACGTCTGCAGATAGCTCGCAGCCAGAAAGATCTAGCATGGAAAGCTGTTGCTCAGCCTCATCTGCCCATGGCACTGCTCGCACAAAGGCACAGAGACTGGGGCGGCTTGCTTGTCTTGTCCCCTCAAACTTCAAACGTAGCTTAGGTGGTCCGTGCTGGGCGCCTCCGGCACCGCTGCTCCGAAAATGCGAACATCTGCAGATAGATCGCAGGCAGAAAGAGCTAGCCTGGAAAGCTGTTGCTCAGCCTCATCTGGCCATGGCACTGCTCGCACAGAGGCACAGAGACTGGGGCTGCTTGCTTGTTTTGCCCCCTCAAACTTCAAACGTAGCTTAGGTGGTCCTTGCCGGGCGCTTCCGGCAGCCCTGCTCCGAAAATGCGAACGTCTGCAGATAGCTCGCAGGCAGAAAGAGCTAGCCTGGAAAGCTGTTGCTCAGCCTCATCTGCCCATGGCACTGCTCGCACAGAGGCACAGAGACTGGGGCTGCTTGCTTGTCTTGTCCCCTCAAACTTCAAACGTAGCTTAGGTGGTCCGTTCCGGGCGCTTCCGGCAGCCATGCTCCAAAAATGCGAACGACTGCAGATAGCTCACAGGCAGAAAGAGCTAGCCTGGAAAGCTGTTGCTCAGCCTCATCTGGCCATGGCACTGCTCGCACAGAGGCACAGAGACTGGGGCTGCTTGCTTGATTTGCCCCCTCAAACTTCAAAAGTAACTTAGGTGGTCCGTGCCGGGCACCTCCGGCAGCCCTGCTCCGAAAATGCGAACGTCTGCAGATAGCTCGCAGGCAGAAAGAGCTAGCCTGGAAAGCTGTTGCTCAGCCTCATCTGCCCATGGCACTGCTCGCACAGAGGCACAGAGACTGGGGCTGCTTGCTTGTCTTGCCCCCTCAAACTTCAAACGTAGCTTAGGTGGTCCGTCTCGGGCGCCTCCGGCAGCCCTGCTCCGAAAATGCGAACGTCTGCAGATAGCTCGCAGGCAGAAAGAGCTAGCCTGGAAAGCTGTTGCTCAGCCTCATCTGCCCATGGCACTGCTTGCACAGAGGCACAGAGACTGGGGCTGCTTGCTTGTCTTGTCCCCTCAAACTTCAAACGTAGCTTAGGTGGTCCATGCCGGGCGCTTCTGGCAGCCCTGCTCCGAAAATGCGAACGTCTGCAGATAGCTCGCAGGCAGAAAGAGCTAGCCTGGAAAGCTGTTGCTCAGCCTCATCTGCCCATGGCACTGCTCGCACAGAGGCACAGAGACTGGGGCTCCTTGCTTGTCTTGTCCCCTCAAACTTCAAACGTAGCTTAGGTGGTCCGTTCCGGGCGCCTCCGGCAGCCCTGCTCCAAAAATGCGAATGACTGCAGATAGCTCGCAGGCAGAAAGAGCTAGCCTGGAAAGCTGTTGCTCAGCCTCATCTGCCCATGGCACTGCTCGCACAGAGGCACAGAGACTGGGGCTGCTTGCTTGTCTTGTCCCCTCAAACTTCAAACGTAGCTTAGGTGGTCCGTGCCGGGCTCTTTCGGCAGCCCTGCTCCGAAAATGCGAACGTCTGCAGATAGCTCGCAGGCAGAAAGAGCTAGCCTGGAAAGCTGTTGCTCAGCATCATCTGCCCATGGCACTGCTCTCACAGAGGCACAGAGACTGGGGCTGCTTGCTTGTCTTGTCCCCTCAAACTTCAAACGTAGATTAGGTGGTCCTCGCCGGGCGCTTCCGGCAGCCCCGCTCCGAAAATGCGAACGTCTGCAGATAGCTCGCAGGCAGAAAGAGCTAGCCTGGAAAGCTGTTGCTCAGCCTCATCTGCCCATGGCACTGCTCGCACAGAGGCACAGAGACTGGGGCTGCTTGCTTGTCTTGTCCCCTCAAACTTCAAACGTAGCTTAGGTGGTCCGTTCCGGGCGCTTCCGGCAGCCATGCTCCGAAAATGCGAACGACTGCAGATAGCTCACAGGCAGAAAGAGCTAGCCTGGAAAGCTGTTGCTCAGCCTCATCTGCCCATGGCACTGCTCTCACAGAGGCACAGAGACTGGGGCTGCTTGCTTGTCTTGCCCCCTCAAACTTCAAACGTATCTTTGGCTGTTTGTGCCGGGCGCCTTTGGCAGCGCTGCTCCGAAAATGCGAATGTCTGCAGATAGCTCGCAGGCAGAAAGAGCTAGCCTGGAAAGCTGTTGCTCAGCCTCATCTGCCCATGGCACTGCTCGCACAGAGGCACAGAGACTGGGGCTGCTTGCTTGTCTTGTGCCCTCAAACTTCAAACGTATCTTAGGTGGTCCGTGCCGGGCGCCTCCGGCAGCCCTGCTCCGAAAATGCGAACGTCTGCAGATAGCTCGCAGGCAGAAAGAGCTAGCCTGGAAAGCTGTTGCTCAGCCTCATCTGCCCATGGCACTGCTCGCACAGAGGCACAGAGACTGGGGCTGCTTGCTTGTCTTGTTCCCTCAAACTTCAAACGTAGCTTAGGTGGTCCGTGCCGGGCGCCTCCGTGAGCCCTGCTCCGAAAATGCGAACGTCTGCAGATAGCTCGCAGGCAGAAAGAGCTAGCCTGGAAAGCTGTTGCTCAGCCTCATCTGCCCATGGCACTGCTCGCACAGAGGCACAGAGACTGGGGCTGCTTGCTTGTCTTGCCTACTCAAATTTCAAACATATATTTTGGCTGTTTGTGCCGGGCGCCTCCGGCAGCCCTGCTCCGAAAATGCGAACGTCTGCAGATAGCTCGCAGGCAGAAAGAGCTAGCCTGGAAAGCTGTTGCTCAGCCTCATCTGCCTGTGGCACTGCTCGCACAGAGGCACAGAGACTGGGGCTGCTTGCTTGTCTTGCCCCCTCAAACTTCAAACGTAGCTTAGGTGGTCCGTGCAGGGCGCCTCCGGCAGCCCTGCTCCGAAAATGCAAACGTCTGCAGATAGCTCGCAGGCAGAAAGAGCTAGCCTGGAAAGCTGTTGCTCAGCCTCATCTGCCCATGGCACTGCTCGCACAGAGGCACAGAGACTGGGGCTGCTTGCTTGTCTTGCCCTCTCAAACTTCAAACGTATCTTAGGTGTTCCGAGCCGTCCGCCGCCAGCAGCCCTGCTCCGAAAATGCGAACGTCTGCAGATAGCTCGCAGCCAGAAAGATCTAGCATGGAAAGCTGTTGCTCAGCCTCATCTGCCCATGGCACTGCTCGCACAAAGGCACAGAGACTGGGGCGGCTTGCTTGTCTTGTCCCCTCAAACTTCAAACGTAGCTTAGGTGGTCCGTGCTGGGCGCCTCCGGCACCGCTGCTCCGAAAATGCGAACATCTGCAGATAGATCGCAGCCAGAAAGAGCTAGCCTGGAAAGCTGTTGCTCAGCCTCATCTGGCCATGGCACTGCTCGCACAGAGGCACAGAGACTGGGGCTGCTTGCTTGTTTTGCCCCCTCAAACTTCAAACGTAGCTTAGGTGGTCCGTGCCGGGCGCCTCCGGCAGCCCTGCTCCGAAAATGCGAACGTCTGCAGATAGCTCGCAGCCAGAAAGAGCTAGCCTGGAAATCTGTTGCTCAGCCTCATCTGCCCATGGCACTGCTCGCACAGAGGCACAGAGACTGGGGCTCCTTGCTTGTCTTGTCCCCTCAAACTTCAAACGTAGCTTAGGTGGTCCGTTCCGGGCGCTTCCGGCAGCCATGCTCCAAAAATGCGAACGTCTGCAGATAGCTCGCAGGCAGAAAGAGCTAGCCTGGAAAGCTGTTGCTCAGCCTCATCTGCCCATGGCACTGCTCGCACAGAGGCACAGAGACTGGGGCTGCTTGCTTGTCTTGCCCCCTCAAACTTCAAACATATATTTTGGCTGTTTGTGCCGGGCGCCTTCGGCAGCCCTGCTCCGAAAATGCGAACGTCTGCAGATAGCTCGCAGGCAGAAAGAGCTAGCCTGGAAAACTGTTGCTCAGCCTCATCTGCCTGTGGCACTGCTCGCACAGAGGCACAGAGACTGGGGCTGCTTGCCTTTTTTGCCCCCTCAAACTTCAAACGTAGCTTAGGTGGTCCGTGCCGGGCGCCTCCGGCAGCCCTGCTCCGAAAATGCGAACGTCTGCAGATAGCTCGCATGGAGAAAGAGCTAGCCTGGAAAGCTGTTGCTCAGCCTCATCTGCCCATGGCACTGCTCGCACAGAGGCACAGAGACTGGGGCTGCTTGCTTGTCTTGTCCCCTCAAACTTCAAACGTAGCTTAGGTGGTCCGTGCCGGGCGCTTCCGGCAGCCCTGCTCCGAAAATGCGAACGTCTGCAGATAGCTCGCAGGCAGAAAGAGCTAGCCTGGAAAGCTGTTGCTCAGCCTCATCTGCCCATGGCACTGCTCGCACAGAGGCACAGAGACAGGGGCTGCTTGCTTGTTTTGCCCCCTCAAACTTCAAACGTAGCTTAGGTGGTCCGTGCCGGGCGCTTCCGGCAGTCCTGCTCCAAAAATGCGAATGTCTGCAGATAGCTCGGAGGCAGAAAGAGCTAGCCTGGAAAGCTTTTGCTCAGCCTCATCTGCCCATGGCACTGCTCGCACAGAGGCACAGAGACTGGGGCTGCTTGCTTGTCTTGTCCCCTGAAACTTAAAAAGTAGCTTAGGTGGTCCGTGCTGGGCGCTTCCGGCAGCCCTGCTCCGAAAATGCGAACGTCTGCAGATAGCTCTCAGGCAGAAAGAGCTAGCCTGGAAAGCTGTTGCTCAGCCTCATCTGCCCATGGCACTGCTCGCACAGAGGCACAGAGACTGGGGCTGCTTGCTTGTCTTGTTCCCTCAAACTTCAAACGTAGCTTAGGTGGTCCGTGCTGGATGTTTGCGGCAGCGCTGCTCCGAAAATGCGAACATCTGCAGATAGCTCGCAGGCAGAAAGAGCTAGCCTGGAAAGCTGTTGCTCAGCCTCATCTGCCCATGGCACTGCTCGCACAGAGGCACAGAGACTGGGGCTGCTTGCTTGTCTTGTCCCCTCAAACTTCAAACGTAGCTTAGGTGGTCCGTGCCGGGCGCCTCCGGCAGACCTGCTCCGAAAATGCGAACATCTGCAGGTAGCTCACAGGCAGAAAGAGCTAGCTTGGAAAACTGTTGCTCAGCCTCATCTGCCCATGGCACTGCTCGCACAGAGGCACAGAGACTGGGGCTGCTTGCTTGTCTTGTCCCCTGAAGCTTCAAACGTAGCTTAGGTGGTCCGTGCTGGGCGCCCCCGGCAGCCCTGCTCCGAAAATGCGAACATCTGCAGGTAGCTTGCAGGCAGAAAGAGCTAGCTTGGAAAGCTGTTGCTCAGCCTCATCTACCCATGGCACTGCTCGCACAGAGGCACAGAGACTGGGGCTGCTTGCTTGTCTTGCCCCCTCAAACTTCAAACGTAGCTTAGGTGGTCCGTGCCGGGCGCCTCCGGCAGCCCTGCTCCGAAAATGCGAACGTCTGCAGATAGCTCGCAGGCAGAAAGAGCTAGCCTGGAAAACTGTTGCTCAGCCTCATCTGCCCATGGCACTGCTCGCACAGAGGCACAGAGACTGGGGCTGCTTGCTTGTCTTGTCCCCTCAAACTTCAAACGTAGCTTAGGTGGTCCGTGCCGGGCGCCTCCGGGAGACCTGCTCTGAAAATGCGAACGTCTGCAGATAGATCGCAGGCAGAAAGAGCTAGCCTGGAAAGCTGTTGCTCAGCCTCATCTGCCCATGGCACTGCTCGCACAGAGGCACAGAGACTGGGGCTGCTTGCTTGTCTTGTCCCCTCAAACTTCAAACGTAGCTTAGGTGGTCCGTGCCGGGCGCCCCCGGCAGCCCTGCTCCGAAAATGCGAACATCTGCAGGTAGCTCGCAGGCAGAAAGAGCTAGCCTGGAAAGCTGTTGCTCAGCCTCATCTGCCCATGGCACTGCTCGCACAGAGGCACAGAGACTGGGGCTGCTTGCTTGTCTTGCCCCCTCAAACTTCAAACATATATTTTGGCTGTTTGTGCCGGGCGCCTCCGGCAGCCCTGCTCCGAAAATGCGAACGTCTGCAGATAGGTCGCAGGCAGAAAGAGCTAGCCTGGAAAGCTGTTGCTCAGCCTCATCTGCCCATGGCACTGCTCGCACAGAGGCACAGAGACAGGGGCTGCTTGCTTGTTTTGCCCCCTCAAACTTCAAACGTAGCTTAGGTGGTCCGTGCCGGGCGCTTCCGGCAGTCCTGCTCCAAAAATGCGAACGTCTGCAGATAGCTCGCAGGCAGAAAGAGCTAGCCTGGAAAGCTGTTGCTCAGCCTCATCTGCCCATGGCACTGCTCGCACAGAGGCACAGAGACTGGGGCTGCTTGCTTGTCTTGTCCCCTGAAACTTGAAAAGTAGCTTAGGTGGTCCGTGCTGGGCGCTTCCGGCAGCCCTGCTCCGAAAATGCGAACCTCTGCAGATAGCTCTCAGGCAGAAAGAGCTAGCCTGGAAAGCTGTTGCTCAGCCTCATCTGCCCATGGCACTGCTCGCACAGAGGCACAGAGACTGGGGCTGCTTGCTTGTCTTGTCCCCTCAAACTTCAAACGTAGCTTAGGTGGTCCGTCTCGGGCGCCCCCGGCAGCCCTGCTCCGAAAATGCGAACATCTGCAGGTAGCTCACAGGCAGAAAGAGCTAGCTTGGAAAACTGTTGCTCAGCCTCATCTGCCCATGGCACTGCTCGCACAGAGGCACAGAGACTGGGGCTGCTTGCTTGTCTTGTCCCCTGAAGCTTCAAACGTAGCTTAGGTGGTCCGTGCTGGGCGCCTCCGGCAGCCCTGCTCCGAAAATGCGAACATCTGCAGGTAGCTTGCAGGCAGAAAGAGCTAGCTTGGAAAGCTGTTGCTCAGCCTCATCTACCCATGGCACTGCTCGCACAGAGGCACAGAGACTGGGGCTGCTTGCTTGTCTTGCCCCCTCAAACTTCAAACGTAGCTTAGGTGGTCCGTGCCGGGCGCCTCCGGCAGCCCTGCTCCGAAAATGCGAACGTCTGCAGATAGCTCGCAGGCAGAAAGAGCTAGCCTGGAAAACTGTTGCTCAGCCTCATCTGCCCATGGCACTGCTCGCACAGAGGCACAGAGACTGGGGCTGCTTGCTTGTCTTGTCCCCTCAAACTTCAAACGTAGCTTAGGTGGTCCGTGCCGGGCGCCTCCGGGAGACCTGCTCTGAAAATGCGAACGTCTGCAGATAGCTCGCAGGCAGAAAGAGCTAGCCTGGAAAGCTGTTGCTCAGCCTCATCTGCCCATGGCACTGCTCGCACAGAGGCACAGAGACTGGGGCTGCTTGCTTGTCTTGTCCCCTCAAACTTCAAACGTAGCTTAGGTGGTCCGTGCCGGGCGCCCCCGGCAGCCCTGCTCCGAAAATGCGAACATCTGCAGGTAGCTCGCAGGCAGAAAGAGCTAGCCTGGAAAACTGTTGCTCAGCCTCATCTGCCCATGGCACTGCTCGCACAGAGGCACAGAGACTGGGGCTGCTTGCTTGTCTTGTCCCCTCAAGCTTCAAACGTAGCTTAGGTGGTCCGTGCTGGGCGCCTCCGGCAGCCCTGCTCCGAAAATGCGAACGTCTGCAGATAGCTCGCATGGAGAAAGAGCTAGCCTGGAAAGCTGTTGCTCAGCCTCATCTGCCCATGGCACTGCTCGCACAGAGGCACAGAGACTGGGGCTGCTTTCTTGTCTTGCCCCCTCAAACTTCAAACGTCGCTTAGGTGTTCCGTGCCGAGCGCCTCCGGCAGCCCTGCTCCGAAAATGCGAACGTCTGCAGATAGCTTGCAGGCAGAAAGAGCTAGCCTGGAAAGCTGTTGCTCAGCCTCATCTGCCCATGGCACTGCTCGCACAGAGGCACAGAGACTGGGGCTGCTTGCTTGTCTTGCCCCCTCAAACTTCAAACGTAGCTTAGGTGGTCTGTACCGGGTGCCTCCGGCAGCCCTGCTCCGAAAATGCGAACGTCTGCAGATAGCTCGCAGGCAGAAAGAGCTAGCCTGGAAAGCTGTTGCTGGCCACTGCAGTGCCATGGCCAGATGAGGCTGAGCAACAGTTTTCCAGGCTAGCTCTTTCTGCCTGCGAGCTACCTGCAGATGTTTGCATTTTCGGAGCATGGCTGCCGGGGGCGCCCGGCACGGACCACCTAAGCTACGTTTGAAGTTTGAGGGGACAAGACAAGCAAGCAGCCCCAGTCTCTGTGCCTCTGTGCGAGCAGTGCCATGGGCAGATGAGGCTGAGCAACAGCTTTCCAGGCTAGCTCTTTCTGCCTGCGAGCTATCTGCAGACGTTCGCATTTTCGGAGCAGGGCTGCCGGTAGCGCCCGGCACAAACAGCCAAAAGATATGTTTGAAGTTTGAGGGGACAAGACAAGCAAGCAGCCCCAGTCTCTGTGCCTCTGTGCGAGCAGTGCCATGGGCAGATGAGGCTGAGCAACAGCTTTCCAGGCTAGCTCTTTCTGCCTGCGAGCTATCTGCAGACGTTCGCATTTTCGGAGCAGGGCTGCCGGAGGCGCCCGGCACGGACCACCTAAGCTACGTTTGAAGTTTGAGGGGGCAAGACAAGCAAGCAGCCCCAGTCTCTGTGCCTCTGTGCGAGCAGTGCCATGGGTAGATGAGGCTGAGCAACAGCTTTCCAAGCTAGCTCTTTCTGCCTGCGAGCTACCTGCAGATGTTCGCATTTTCGGAGCAGGGCTGCCGGAGGCGCCCGGCACGGACCACCTAAGCTACGTTTGAAGCTTCAGGGAACAAGACAAGCAAGCAGCCCCACTCTCTGTGCCTCTGTGCGAGCAGTGCCATGGGCAGATGAGGCTGAGCAACAGTTTTCCAAGCTAGCTCTTTCTGCCTGCGAGCTACCTGCAGATGTTCGCATTTTCGGAGCAGGGCTGCCGGGGGCGCCCGGCACGGACCACCTAAGCTACGTTTGAAGTTTGAGGGGACAAGACAAGCAAGCAGCCCGAGTCTCTGTGCCTCTGTGCTAGCAGTGCCATGGGCAATGACGCTGAGCAACAGCTTTCCAGGCTAGCTCTTTCTGCCTCCGAGCTATCTTCAGACATTCGCATTTTCGGAGCAGGGCTGCCGGAGGCGCACGGCACAGACCACCTAAGCTACGTTTGAAGTTTGAGGGGACAAGACAAGCAAGCAGCCCCAGTCTCTGTGCCTCTGTGCAAGCAGTGCCATGGGCAGATGAGGCTGAGCAACAGCTTTCCAGGCTAGCTCTTTCTGCCTGCGAGCTATCTGCAGACGTTCGCATTTTCGGAGCAGGGCTGTCGGAGGTGCCCTTCACAGACAACCTAAGCTACGTTTGAAGTTTGAGGGGACAAGACAAGCAAGCAGCCCCAGTCTCTGTGCCTCTGTGCGAGCAGTGCCATGGGCAGATGAGGCTGAGCAACAGTTTTCCAAGCTAGCTCTTTCTGCCTGCGAGCTACCTGCAGATGTTCGCATTTTCGGAGCAGGGCTGCCGGGAGCGCCCGGCACGGACCACCTAAGCTACGTTTGAAGTTTGAGGGGACAAGACAAGCAAGCAGCCCCAGTCTCTGTGCCTCTGTGCGAGCAGTGCCATGGGCAGATGAGGCTGAGCAACAGCTTTCCAAGCTAGCTCTTTCTGCCTGCGAGCTATCTGCAGACGTTCGCATTTTCGGAGCAGGTCTGCCGGAGGCGCCCGGCACGGACCACCTAAGCTACGTTTGAAGTTTGAGGGGACAAGACAAGCAAGCAGCCCCAGTCTCTGTGCCTCTGTGCGAGCAGTGCCATGGGCAGATGAGGCTGAGCAACAGCTTTCCAGGCTAGCTCTTTCTGCCTCCGAGCTATCTGCAGACGTTCGCATTTTCGGAGCTGGGCTGTCGGAGGTGCCCTTCACAGACAACCTAAGCTACGTTTGAAGTTTGAGGGGACAAGACAAGCAAGCAGCCCCAGTCTCTGTGCCTCTGTGCGAGCAGTGCCATGGGCAGATGAGGCTGAGCAACAGTTTTCCAAGCTAGCTCTTTCTGGCTGCGATCTACCTGCAGATGTTCGCATTTTCGGAGCAGGGCTGCCGCAAGCACCCGGCACGCACCACCTAAGCTATGTTTGAAGTTTGAGGGGACAAGACAAGCAAGCAGCCCCAGTCTCTGTGCCTCTGTGCGAGCAGTGCCATGGGCAGATGAGGCTGAGCAACAGCTTTCCAGGCTAGCTCTTTCTGCCTGCGAGCTATCTGCAGACGTTCGCATTTTCGGAGCAGGGCTGCCGGAGGCGCTCGGCACGGAACATCTAAGCTACGTTTGAAGTTTGAGGGGGCAAGACAAGAAAGCAGCCCCAGTCTCTGTGCCTCTGTGCGAGCAGTGCCATGGGCAGATGAGGCTGAGCAACAGCTTTCCAGGCTAGCTCTTTCTGCATGCGAGCTATCTGCAGACGTTCGCATTTTCGGAGCAGGGCTGTCGGAGGCGCCAAGCACGGACCACCTAAGCTACGTTTGAAGCTTCAGGGGACAAGACAAGCAAGCAGCCCCAGTCTCTGTGCCTCTGTGCGAGCAGTGCCATGGGCAGATGAGGCTGAGCAACAGTTTTCCAAGCTAGCTCTTTCTGCCTGCGAGCTACCTGCAGATGTTCGCATTTTCGGAGCAGGGCTGCCGGGGGCGCCCGGCACGGACCACCTAAGCTACGTTTGAAGTTTGAGGGGACAAGACAAGCAAGCAGCCCCAGTCTCTGTGCCTCTGTGCGAGCAGTGCCATGGGCAGATGAGGCTGAGCAACGGCTTTCCAGGCTAGCTCTTTCTGCCTGCGAGCTATCTGCAGACGTTCGCATTTTCGGAACAGGGCTGCCGGAGGCGCCCGGCACAGACCACCTAAGCTACGTTTGAAGTTTGAGGTGGCAAGACAAGCAAGCAGCCCCAGTCTCTGTGCCTCTGTGCGAGCAGTGCCATGGGCAGATGAGGCTGAGCAACAGTTTTCAAAGCTAGCTCTTTCTGCCTGCGAGCTACCTGCAGATGTTCGCATTTTTGGAGCAGGGCTGCCGCAAGCACCCGGCAGGCACCACCTAAGCTATGTTTGAAGTTTGAGGGGACAAGACAAGCAAGCAGCCCCAGTCTCTGTGCCTCTGTGCAAGCAGTGCCATGGGCAGATGAGGCTGAGCAACAGCTTTCCAGGCTAGCTCTTTCTGCCTGCGAGCTATCTGCAGACGTTCGCATTTTCAGAGCAGGGCTGCCGCAAGCACCCGGCACGGACCACCTAAGCTACGTTTGAAGTTTGAGGGGACAAGACAAGCAAGCAGCCCCAGTCTCTGTGCCTCTGTGCGAGCAGTGCCATGGGCAGATGAGGCTGAGCAACAGCTTTCCAGGCTAGCTCTTTCTGCCTGCGAGCTATCTGCAGACGTTCGCATTTTCGGAGCAGGGCTGCCGGAGGCGCCCGGCACGGACCACCTAAGCTACTTTTCAAGTTCCAGGGGACAAGACAAGCAAGCAGCCCCAGTCTCTGTGCCTCTGTGCGAGCAGTGCCATGGGCAGATGAGGCTGAGCAACAGCTTTCCAGGCTAGCTCTTTCTGCCTGCGAACTATCTGCAGACGTTCGTATTTTCGGAGCAGGGCTGCCGGAGGCACCCGGCACAGACCACCTAAGCTACGTTTGAAGTTTGAGGGGGCAAGACAAGCAAGCAGCCCCAGTCTCTGTGCCTCTGTGCGAGCAGTGCCATGGGCAGATGAGGCTGAGCAACAGCTTTCCAGGCTAGCTCTTTCTGGCTGCGAGCTACCTGCAGATGTTCGCATTTTCGGAGCAGGGCTGCCGGGGGCGCCCGAGACGGACCACCTAAGCTACGTTTGAAGTTTGAGGGGACAAGACAAGCAAGCAGCCCCAGTCTCTGTGCCTCTGTGCGAGCAGTGCCATGGGCAGATGACGCTGAGCAACAGCTTTCCAGGTTAGCTCTTTCTGCCTGAGAGCTATCTGCAGACGTTCGCATTTTCGGAGCAGGGCTGCCGGAGGCGCCCGGCACGGACCACCTAAGTTACGTTTGAAGTTTGAGGGGGCAAGACAAGCAAGCAGCCCCAGTCTCTGTGCCTCTGTGCGAGCAGTGCCATGGGCAGATGAGGCTGAGCAACAGCTTTCCAGGCTAGCTCTTTCTGCCTGCGAGCTACATGCAGATGTTCGCATTTTCGGAGTAGGGCTGCCGCACGCACCCGGCACGGACCACCTAAGCTACGTTTGAAGTTTGAGGGGGCAAGACAAGCAAGCAGCCCCAGTCTCTGTGCCTCTGTGCGAGCAGTGCCATGGGCAGATGAGGCTGAGCAACAGCTTTCCAGGCTAGCTCTTTCTGCCTGCGAGCTATCTGCAGACGTTCGCATTTTCGGAGCAGGGCTGAAGGATGCGCCCAGCACGGACCACCTAAGCTACTTTTCAAGTTTCAGGGGACAAGACAAGCAAGCAGCCCCAGTCTCTGTGCCTCTGTGCGAGCAGTGCCATGGGCAGATGAGGCTGAGCAACAGCTTTCCAGGCTAGCTCTTTCTGCCTGCGAGCTATCTGCAGATGTTCGCATTTTCGGAGCAGGGGTGCCGCAAACACCCGGCACGGACCACCTAAGCTACGTTTGAAGTTTGAGGGGACAAGACAAGCAAGCAGCCCCAGTCTCTGTGCCTCTGTGCGAGCAGTGCCATGGGCAGATGAGGCTGAGCAACAGCTTTCCAGGCTAGCTCTTTCTGCATACGAGCTATCTGCAGACGTTCGCATTTTCGGAGCAGGGCTGCCGGAGGCGCCCGGCACGGACCACTTAATCTACGTTTGAAGCTTCAGGGGACAAGAGAAGCAAGCAGCCCCAGTCTCTGTGCCTCTGTGCGAGCAGTGCCATGGGCAGATGACGCTGAGCAACAGCTTTCCAAGCTAGGTCTTTCTGCCTGCGAGCTCTCTGCAGATGTTCGCATTTTCCGAGCAGCGCTGCCGCAAACATCCAGCACGGACCACCTAAGCTACGTTTGAAGTTTGAGGGGACAAGACAAGCAAGCAGCCCCAGTCTCTGTGCCTCTGTGCGAGCAGTGCCATGGGCAGATGAGGCTGAGCAACAGCTTTCCAGGCTAGCTCTTTCTGCCTGCGAGCTATCTGCAGACGTTCGCATTTTCGGAGCAGGGCTGCCGGAAGCGCCCGGCACGGACCACCTAAGCTACTTTTCAAGTTTCAGGGGACAAGACAAGCAAGCAGCCCCAGTCTCTGTGCCTCTGTGTGAGCAGTGCCATGGGCAGATGAGACTGAGCAACAGCTTTCCAGGCTAGCTCTTTCTGCCTGCGAGCTATCTGCAGACGTTCGCATTTTCAGAGCAGGTCTGCCGGAGGCGCCGGGCACGGACCACCTAAGCTACGTTTGAAGTTTGAGGGGACAAGACAAGCAAGCAGCCCCAGTCTCTGTGCCTCTGTGCGAGCAGTGCCATGGGCAGATGAGGCTGAGCTACAGCTTTCCAGGCTAGATCTTTCTGCCTGCGAGCTATCTGCAGACGTTCGCATTTTCGGAGCAGGGCTGCCGGAGTCGCCCGGCACAGACAACCTAAGCTACGTTTGAAGTTTGAGGGGACAAGACAAGCAAGCAGCCCCAGTCTCTGTGCCTCTGTGCGAGCAGTGCCATGGGCACATGAGGCTGAGCAACAGCTTTCCAGGCTAGCTCTTTCTGCCTGCGAGCTATCTGCAGACGTTCGCATTTTCGGAGCAGGGCTGACGGAAGCGCCCAGCACGGACCACCTAAGCTACTTTTCAAGTTTGAGGGGACAAGACAAGCAAGCAGCCCCAGTCTCTGTGCCTCTGTGCGAGCAGTGCCATGGGCAGATGAGGCTGAGCAACAGCTTTCCAGGCTAGCTCTTTCTGCCTGCGAGCTATCTGCAGACGTTCGCATTTTCGGAGCAGGGCTGCCGGAGGCGCCCGGCACGGACCACCTAAGCTACGTTTGAAGTTTGAGGGGGCAAGACAAGCAAGCAGCCCCAGTCTCTGTGCCTCTGTGCGAGCAGTGCCATGGGCAGATGAGGCTGAGCAACAGCTTTCCAGGCTAGCTCTTTCTGCCTGCGAGCTATCTACAGACGTTCGCATTTTAGGAGCAGGGCTGCCGGAGGCGCATGGCACGGACAACCTAATTTACGTTTGAAGTTTGAGGGGACAAGACAAGCAAGCAGCCCCAGTCTCTGTGCCTCTGTGCGAGCAGTGCCATGGGCAGATGAGGCTGAGCAACAGCTTTCCAGGCTAGCTCTTTCTGCCTGCGAGCTATCTGCAGACGTTCGCATTTTCGGAGCAGGGCTGCCGGAAGCGCCCGGCACGGACCACCTAAGCTACTTTTCAAGTTTCAGGGGACAAGACAAGCAAGCAGCCCCAGTCTCTGTGCCTCTGTGCAAGCAGTGCCATGGGCAGATGAGGCTGAGCAACAGCTTTCCAGGCTAGCTCTTTCTGCCTGCGAGCTATCTGCAGATGTTCGCATTTTCGGAGCAGCGCTGCCGCAAACATCCAGCACGGACCACCTAAGCTACGTTTGAAGTTTGAGGTGGCAAGACAAGCAAGCAGCCCCAGGCTCTGTGCCTCTGTGCGAGCAGTGCCATGGGCAGATGAGGCTGAGCAACAGCTTTCCAGGCTAGCTCTTTCTGCCTGCGAGCTATCTGCAGATGTTCGCATTTTCGGAGCAGGGCTGCCGGAAGCGCCCGGCACGGACCACCTAAGCTACGTTTGAAGTTTGAGGGGGCAAGACAAGCAAGCAGCCCCAGTCTCTGTGCCTCTGTGCGAGCAGTGCCATGGGCAGATGAGACTGAGCAACAGCTTTCCAGGCTAGCTGTTTCTGCCTGCGAGCTATCTGCAGACGTTCGCATTTTCAGAGCAGGTCTGCCGGAGGCGCCCGGCACGGACCACCTAAGCTACGTTTGAAGTTTGAGGGGACAAGACAAGCAAGCAGCCCCAGTCTCTGTGCCTCTGTGCGAGCAGTGCCATGGGCAGATGAGGCTGAGCAACAGCTTTCCAGGCTAGCTCTTTCTGCCTGCGAGCTATCTACAGACGTTCGCATTTTCGGAGCAGGGCTGCCGGAGTCGCCCGGCACAGACAACCTAAGCTACGTTTGAAGTTTGAGGGGACAAGACAAGCAAGCAGCCCCAGTCTCTGTGCCTCTGTGCGAGCAGTGCCATGGGCAGATGAGGCTGAGCAACAGCTTTCCAGGCTAGCTCTTTCTGCCTGCGAGCTATCTGCAGACGTTCGCATTTTCGGAGCAGGGCTGCCGGAAGCGCCCGGCACGGACCACCTAAGCTACTTTTCAAGTTTGAGGGGACAAGACAAGCAAGCAGCCCCAGTCTCTGTGCCTCTGTGCGAGCAGTGCCATGGGCAGATGACGCTGAGCAACAGCTTTCCAGGCTAGCTCTTTCTGCCTGCGAGCTATCTGCAGACGTTCGCATTTTCAGAGCAGGTCTGCCGGAGGCGCCGGGCACGGACCACCTAAGCTACGTTTGAAGTTTGAGGGGACAAGACAAGCAAGCAGCCCCAGTCTCTGTGCCTCTGTGCGAGCAGTGCCATGGGCAGATGAGGCTGAGCTACAGCTTTCCAGGCTAGCTCTTTCTGCCTGCGAGCTATCTGCAGACGTTCGCATTTTCGGAGCAGGGCTGCCGGAGTCGCCCGGCACAGACAACCTAAGCTACGTTTGAAGTTTGAGGGGACAAGACAAGCAAGCAGCCCCAGTCTCTGTGCCTCTGTGCGAGCAGTGCCATGGGCACATGAGGCTGAGCAACAGCTTTCCAGGCTAGCTCTTTCTGCCTGCGAGCTATCTGCAGACGTTCGCATTTTCGAAGCAGGGCTGACGGAAGCGCCCAGCACGGACCACCTAAGCTACTTTTCAAGTTTGAGGGGACAAGACAAGCAAGCAGCCCCAGTCTCTGTGCCTCTGTGCGAGCAGTGCCATGGGCAGATGAGGCTGAGCAACAGCTTTCCAGGCTAGCTCTTTCTGCCTGCGAGCTATCTGCAGACGTTCGCATTTTCGAAGCAGGGCTGCCGGAGGCGCCCGGCACGGACCACCTAAGCTACGTTTGAAGTTTGAGGGGGCAAGACAAGCAAGCAGCCCCAGTCTCTGTGCCTCTGTGCGAGCAGTGCCATGGGCAGATGAGGCTGAGCAACAGCTTTCCAGGCTAGCTCTTTCTGCCTGCGAGCTATCTGCAGACGTTCGCATTTTCGGAGCAGGGCTGCCGGAAGCGCCCGGCACGGACCACCTAAGCTACTTTTCAAGTTTCAGGGGACAAGACAAGCAAGCAGCCCCAGTCTCTGTGCCTCTGTGCAAGCAGTGCCATGGGCAGATGAGGCTGAGCAACAGCTTTCCAGGCTAGCTCTTTCTGCCTGCGAGCTATCTGCAGATGTTCGCATTTTCGGAGCAGCGCTGCCGCAAACATCCAGCACGGACCACCTAAGCTACGTTTGAAGTTTGAGGTGGCAAGACAAGCAAGCAGCCCCAGTCTCTGTGCCTCTGTGCGAGCAGTGCCATGGGCAGATGAGGCTGAGCAACAGCTTTCCAGGCTAGCTCTTTCTGCCTGCGAGCTATCTGCAGATGTTCGCATTTTCGGAGCAGGGCTGCCGGAAGCGCCCGGCACGGACCACCTAAGCTACTTTTCAAGTTTCAGGGGACAAGACAAGCAAGCAGCCCCAGTCTCTGTGCCTCTGTGCGAGCAGTGCCATGGGCAGATGAGGCTGAGCAACAGCTTTCCAGGCTAGCTCTTTCTGCCTGCGAGCTATCTGCAGACGTTCGCATTTTCAGAGCAGGTCTGCCGGAGGCGCCCGGCACGGACCACCTAAGCTACGTTTGAAGTTTGAGGGGACAAGACAAGCAAGCAGCCCCAGTCTCTGTGCCTCTGTGCGAGCAGTGCCATGGGCAGATGAGGCTGAGCAACAGCTTTCCAGGCTAGCTCTTTCTGCCTGCGAGCTATCTACAGACGTTCGCATTTTCGGAGCAGGGCTGCCGGAGTCGCCCGGCACAGACAACCTAAGCTACGTTTGAAGTTTGAGGGGACAAGACAAGCAAGCAGCCCCAGTCTCTGTGCCTCTGTGCGAGCAGTGCCATGGGCAGATGAGGCTGAGCAACAGCTTTCCAGGCTAGCTCTTTCTGCCTGCGAGCTATCTGCAGACGTTCGCATTTTCGGAGCAGGGCTGCCGGAAGCGCCCGGCACGGACCACCTAAGCTACTTTTCAAGTTTCAGGGGACAAGACAAGCAAGCAGCCCCAGTCTCTGTGCCTCTGTGCGAGCAGTGCCATGGGCAGATGAGACTGAGCAACAGCTTTCCAGGCTAGCTCTTTCTGCCTGCGAGCTATCTGCAGACGTTCGCATTTTCAGAGCAGGTCTGCCGGAGGCGCCGGGCACGGACCACCTAAGCTACGTTTGAAGTTTGAGGGGACAAGACAAGCAAGCAGCCCCAGTCTCTGTGCCTCTGTGCGAGCAGTGCCATGGGCAGATGAGGCTGAGCTACAGCTTTCCAGGCTAGCTCTTTCTGCCTGCGAGCTATCTGCAGACATTCGCATTTTCGGAGCAGGGCTGCCGGAGTCGCCCGGCACAGACAACCTAAGCTACGTTTGAAGTTTGAGGGGGCAAGACAAGCAAGCAGCCCCAGTCTCTGTGCCTCTGTGCGAGCAGTGCCATGGGCACATGAGGCTGAGCAACAGCTTTCCAGGCTAGCTCTTTCTGCCTGCGAGCTATCTGCAGACGTTCGCATTTTCGAAGCAGGGCTGACGGAAGCGCCCAGCACGGACCACCTAAGCTACTTTTCAAGTTTGAGGGGACAAGACAAGCAAGCAGCCCCAGTCTCTGTGCCTCTGTGCGAGCAGTGCCATGGGCAGATGAGGCTGAGCAACAGCTTTCCAGGCTAGCTCTTTCTGCCTGCGAGCTATCTGCAGACGTTCGCATTTTCGAAGCAGGGCTGCCGGAGGCGCCCGGCACGGACCACCTAAGCTACGTTTGAAGTTTGAGGGGGCAAGACAAGCAAGCAGCCCCAGTCTCTGTGCCTCTGTGCGAGCAGTGCCATGGGCAGATGAGGCTGAGCAACAGCTTTCCAGGCTAGCTCTTTCTGCCTGCGAGCTATCTGCAGACGTTCGCATTTTCGGAGCAGGGCTGCCGGAAGCGCCCGGCACGGACCACCTAAGCTACTTTTCAAGTTTCAGGGGACAAGACAAGCAAGCAGCCCCAGTCTCTGTGCCTCTGTGCAAGCAGTGCCATGGGCAGATGAGGCTGAGCAACAGCTTTCCAGGCTAGCTCTTTCTGCCTGCGAGCTATCTGCAGATGTTCGCATTTTCGGAGCAGCGCTGCCGCAAACATCCAGCACGGACCACCTAAGCTACGTTTGAAGTTTGAGGTGGCAAGACAAGCAAGCAGCCCCAGTCTCTGTGCCTCTGTGCGAGCAGTGCCATGGGCAGATGACGCTGAGCAACAGCTTTCCAGGCTAGCTCTTTCTGCCTGCGAGCTATCTGCAGATGTTCGCATTTTCGGAGCAGGGCTGCCGGAAGCGCCCGGCACGGACCACCTAAGCTACTTTTCAAGTTTCAGGGGACAAGACAAGCAAGCAGCCCCAGTCTCTGTGCCTCTGTGCGAGCAGTGCCATGGGCAGATGAGGCTGAGCAACAGCTTTCCAGGCTAGCTCTTTCTGCCTGCGAGCTATCTGCAGACGTTCGCATTTTCAGAGCAGGTCTGCCGGAGGCGCCCGGCACGGACCACCTAAGCTACGTTTGAAGTTTGAGGGGACAAGACAAGCAAGCAGCCCCAGTCTCTGTGCCTCTGTGCGAGCAGTGCCATGGGCAGATGAGGCTGAGCAACAGCTTTCCAGGCTAGCTCTTTCTGCCTGCGAGCTATCTACAGACGTTCGCATTTTCGGAGCAGGGCTGCCGGAGTCGCCCGGCACAGACAACCTAAGCTACGTTTGAAGTTTGAGGGGACAAGACAAGCAAGCAGCCCCAGTCTCTGTGCCTCTGTGCGAGCAGTGCCATGGGCAGATGAGGCTGAGCAACAGCTTTCCAGGCTAGCTCTTTCTGCCTGCGAGCTATCTGCAGACGTTCGCATTTTCGGAGCAGGGCTGCCGGAAGCGCCCGGCACGGACCACCTAAGCTACTTTTCAAGTTTCAGGGGACAAGACAAGCAAGCAGCCCCAGTCTCTGTGCCTCTGTGCGAGCAGTGCCATGGGCAGATGAGACTGAGCAACAGCTTTCCAGGCTAGCTCTTTCTGCCTGCGAGCTATCTGCAGACGTTCGCATTTTCAGAGCAGGTCTGCCGGAGGCGCCGGGCACGGACCACCTAAGCTACGTTTGAAGTTTGAGGGGACAAGACAAGCAAGCAGCCCCAGTCTCTGTGCCTCTGTGCGAGCAGTGCCATGGGCAGATGAGGCTGAGCTACAGCTTTCCAGGCTAGCTCTTTCTGCCTGCGAGCTATCTGCAGACATTCGCATTTTCGGAGCAGGGCTGCCGGAGTCGCCCGGCACAGACAACCTAAGCTACGTTTGAAGTTTGAGGGGGCAAGACAAGCAAGCAGCCCCAGTCTCTGTGCCTCTGTGCGAGCAGTGCCATGGGCACATGAGGCTGAGCAACAGCTTTCCAGGCTAGCTCTTTCTGCCTGCGAGCTATCTGCAGACGTTCGCATTTTCGGAGCAGGGCTGACGGAAGCGCCCAGCACGGACCACCTAAGCTACTTTTCAAGTTTGAGGGGACAAGACAAGCAAGCAGCCCCAGTCTCTGTGCCTCTGTGCGAGCAGTGCCATGGGCAGATGAGGCTGAGCAACAGCTTTCCAGGCTAGCTCTTTCTGCCTGCGAGCTATCTGCAGACGTTCGCATTTTCGAAGCAGGGCTGCCGGAGGCGCCCGGCACGGACCACCTAAGCTACGTTTGAAGTTTGAGGGGGCAAGACAAGCAAGCAGCCCCAGTCTCTGTGCCTCTGTGCGAGCAGTGCCATGGGCAGATGAGGCTGAGCAACAGCTTTCCAGGCTAGCTCTTTCTGCCTGCGAGCTATCTGCAGACGTTCGCATTTTCGGAGCAGGGCTGCCGGAAGCGCCCGGCACGGACCACCTAAGCTACTTTTCAAGTTTCAGGGGACAAGACAAGCAAGCAGCCCCAGTCTCTGTGCCTCTGTGCGAGCAGTGCCATGGGCAGATGAGACTGAGCAACAGCTTTCCAGGCTACCTCTTTCTGCCTGCGAGCTATCTGCAGACGTTCGCATTTTCAGAGCAGGTCTGCCGGAGGCGCCGGGCACGGACCACCTAAGCTACGTTTGAAGTTTGAGGGGACAAGACAAGCAAGCAGCCCCAGTCTCTGTGCCTCTGTGCGAGCAGTGCCATGGGCAGATGAGGCTGAGCTACAGCTTTCCAGGCTAGCTCTTTCTGCCTGCGAGCTATCTGCAGACGTTCGCATTTTCGGAGCAGGGCTGCCGGAGTCGCCCGGCACAGACAACCTAAGCTACGTTTGAAGTTTGAGGGGACAAGACAAGCAAGCAGCCCCAGTCTCTGTGCCTCTGTGCGAGCAGTGCCATGGGCACATGAGGCTGAGCAACAGCTTTCCAGGCTAGCTCTTTCTGCCTGCGAGCTATCTGCAGACGTTCGCATTTTCGGAGCAGGGCTGCCGGAAGCGCCCGGCACGGACCACCTAAGCTACTTTTCAAGTTTGAGGGGACAAGACAAGCAAGCAGCCCCAGTCTCTGTGCCTCTGTGCGAGCAGTGCCATGGGCAGATGAGACTGAGCAACAGCTTTCCAGGCTAGCTCTTTCTGCCTGCGACCTATCTGCAGACGTTCGCATTTTCAGAGCAGGTCTGCCGGAGGCGCCGGGCACGGACCACCTAAGCTACGTTTGAAGTTTGAGGGGACAAGACAAGCAAGCAGCCCCAGTCTCTGTGCCTCTGTGCGAGCAGTGCCATGGGCAGATGAGGCTGAGCTACAGCTTTCCAGGCTAGCTCTTTCTGCCTGCGAGCTATCTGCAGACGTTCGCATTTTCGGAGCAGGGCTGCCGGAGTCGCCCGGCACAGACAACCTAAGCTACGTTTGAAGTTTGAGGGGACAAGACAAGCAAGCAGCCCCAGTCTCTGTGCCTCTGTGCGAGCAGTGCCATGGGCACATGAGGCTGAGCAACAGCTTTCCAGGCTAGCTCTTTCTGCCTGCGAGCTATCTGCAGACGTTCGCATTTTCGGAGCAGGGCTGACGGAAGCGCCCAGCACGGACCACCTAAGCTACTTTTCAAGTTTGAGGGGACAAGACAAGCAAGCAGCCCCAGTCTCTGTGCCTCTGTGCGAGCAGTGCCATGGGCAGATGAGGCTGAGCAACAGCTTTCCAGGCTAGCTCTTTCTGCCTGCGAGCTATCTGCAGACGTTCGCATTTTCGGAGCAGGGCTGCCGGAGTCGCCCGGCACAGACAACCTAAGCTACGTTTGAAGTTTGAGGGGACAAGACAAGCAAGCAGCCCCAGTCTCTGTGCCTCTGTGCGAGCAGTGCCATGGGCAGATGAGGCTGAGCAACAGCTTTCCAGGCTAGCTCTTTCTCCATGCGAGCTATCTGCAGACGTTCGCATTTTCGGAGCAGGGCTGCCGGAGGCGCCCGGCACGGACCACCTAAGCTACGTTTGAAGCTTCCGGGGACAAGACAAGCAAGCAGCCCCAGTCTCTGTGCCTCTGTGCGAGCAGTGCCATGGGCAGATGAGACTGAGCAACAGCTTTCCAGGCTAGCTCTTTCTGGCTGCGAGCTATCTGCAGACGTTCGCATTTTCAGAGCAGGGCTGCCAGAGGCGCCCGGCACGGACCACCTAAGCTACGTTTGAAGCTTCAGGGGACAAGACAAGCAAGCAGCCCCAGTCTCTGTGCCTCTGTGCGAGCAGTGCCATGGGCAGATGAGACTGAGCAACAGCTTTCCAGGCTAGCTCTTTCTGGCTGCGAGCTATCTGCAGACGTTCGCATTTTCAGAGCAGGTCTGCCGGAGGAGCCCGGCACGGACCACCTAAGCTATGTTTGAAGTTTGAGGGGACAAGACAAGCAAGCAGCCCCAGTCTCTGTGCCTCTGTGCGAGCAGTGCCATGGGCAGATGAGGCTGAGCAACAGCTTTCCAGGCTAGCTCTTTCTGCCTGCGAGCTATCTACAGACGTTCGCATTTTCGGAGCAGGGCTGCCGGAGTCGCCCGGCACAGACAACCTAAGCTACGTTTGAAGTTTGAGGGGACAAGACAAGCAAGCAGCCCCAGTCTCTGTGCCTCTGTGCGAGCAGTGCCATGGGCAGATGAGGCTGAGCAACAGCTTTCCAGGCTAGCTCTTTCTGCCTGCGAGCTATCTGCAGATGTTCGCATTTTCGGAGCAGGGCTGCCGGAAGCGCCCAGCACGGACCACCTAAGCTACGTTTGAAGTTTGAGGGGGCAAGACAAGAAAGCAGCCCCAGTCTCTGTGCCTCTGTGCGAGCAGTGCCATGGGCAGATGAGGCTGAGCAACAGCTTTCCAGGCTAGCTCTTTCTCCATGCGAGCTATCTGCAGACGTTCGCATTTTCGGAGCAGGGCTGCCGGAGGCGCCCGGCACGGACCACCTAAGCTACGTTTGAAGTTTGAGGGGACAAGACAAGCAAGCAGCCCCAGTCTCTGTGCCTCTGTGCGAGCAGTGCCATGGCCAGATGAGGCTGAGCAACAGTTTTCCAGGCTAGCTCTTTCTGCCTGCGAGCTATCTGCAGACGTTCGCATTTTCGGAGCAGGGCTGCCGCACGCACCCGGCACGGACCACCTAAGCTACGTTTGAAGTTTGAGGGGGCAAGACAAGCAAGCAGCCCCAGTCTCTGTGCCTCTGTGCGAGCAGTGCCATGGGCAGATGAGGCTGAGCAACAGCTTTCCAAGCTAGCTCTTTCTGCCTGCGAGCTACCTGCAGATGTACGCATTTTCGGAGCAGGGCTGCCGGAGGCGCCCGGCACGGACCACCTAAGCTACGTTTGAAGTTTGAGGGGACAAGACAAGCAAGCAGCCCCAGTCTCTGTGCCTCTGTGCGAGCAGTGCCATGGGCAGATGAGGCTGAGCAACAGTTTTCCAAGTTAGCTCTTTCTGCCTGTCAGCTACCTGCAGATGTTCGCATTTTCGGAGCAGGGCTGCCGGGGGCGCCCGACACGGACCACCTAAGCTACGTTTGAAGTTTGAGGGGACAAGACAAGCAAGCAGCCCCAGTCTCTGTGCCTCTGTGCGAGCAGTGCCATGGGCAGATGAGGCTGAGCAACAGCTTTCCAGGCTAGCTCTTTCTGCCTGCGAGCTATCTGCAGATGTTCGCATTTTCGGAGCAGCGCTGCCGCAAACATCCCACACGGACCACCTAAGCTACGTTTGAAGTTTGAGGGAACAAGACAAGCAAGCAGCCCCAGTCTCTGTGCCTCTGTGCGAGCAGTGCCATGGGCAGATGAGGCTGAGCAACAGCTTTCCAGGCTAGCTCTTTCTGCCTGCGAGCTATCTGCAGACGTTCGCATTTTCGGAGCAGGGCTGCCGGAGGCGCCCGGCACGGACCACCTAAGCTACGTTTGAAGTTTGAGGGGGCAAGACAAGCAAGCAGCCCCAGTCTCTGTGCCTCTGTGCGAGCAGTGCCATGGGCAGATGAGGCTGAGCAACAGCTTTCCAGGCTAGCTCTTTCTGCCTGCGAGCTACCTGCAGATGTTCGCATTTTCGGAGCAGGGCTGCCGCACGCACCCGGCACGGACCACCTAAGCTACGTTTGAAGTTTGAGGGGGCAAGACAAGCAAGCAGCCCCAGTCTCTGTGCCTCTGTGCGAGCAGTGCCATGGCCAGATGAGGCTGAGCAAGAGCTTTCCAGGCTAGCTCTTTCTGCCTGCGAGCTATCTGCAGATGTTCGCATTTTCGGAGCAGGGGTGCCGCAAACACCCGGCACGGACCACCTAAGCTACGTTTGAAGTTTGAGGGGACAAGACAAGCAAGCAGCCCCAGTCTCTGTGCCTCTGTGCGAGCAGTGCCATGGGCAGATGAGGCTGAGCAACAGCTTTCCAGGCTAGCTCTTTCTGCCTGCGAGCTATCTACAGACGTTCGCATTTTCAAAGCAGGGCTGCCGGAGTCGCCCGGCACAGACAACCTAAGCTACGTTTGAAGTTTGAGGGGACAAGACAAGCAAGCAGCCCCAGTCTCTGTGCCTCTGTGCGAGCAGTGCCATGGGCAGATGAGGCTGAGCAACAGCTTTCCAGGCTAGCTCTTTCTGCCTGCGAGCTATCTGCAGATGTTCGCATTTTCGGAGCAGGGGTGCCGCAAACACGCGGCACGGACCACCTAAGCTACGTTTGAAGTTTGAGGGGGCAAGACAAGCAAGCAGCCCCAGTCTCTGTGCCTCTGTGCGAGCAGTGCCATGGGCAGATGAGGCTGAGCAACAGCTTTCCAGGCTAGCTCTTTCTGCCTGCGAGCTATCTGCAGACGTTCGCATTTTCGGAGCAGGGCTGCCGGAAGCGCCCGGCACGGACCACTTAATCTACGTTTGAAGCTTCAGGGGACAAGAGAAGTAAGCAGCCCCAGTCTCTGTGCCTCTGTGCGAGCAGTGCCATGGGCAGATGACGCTGAGCAACAGTTTTCAAAGCTAGGTCTTTCTGCCTGCGAGCTATCTGCAGATGTTCGCATTTTCCGAGCAGCGCTGCCGCAAACATCCAGCACGGACCACCTAAGCTACGTTTGAAGTTTGAGGGGACAAGACAAGCAAGCAGCCCCAGTCTCTGTGCCTCTGTGCGAGCAGTGCCATGGGCAGATGAAGCTGAGCAACAGCTTTCCAGGCTAGCTCTTTCTGCCTGCGAGCTATCTGCAGACGTTCGCATTTTCGGAGCAGGGCTGACGGAAGCGCCCAGCACGGACCACCTAAGCTACTTTTCAAGTTTGAGGGGACAAGACAAGCAAGCAGCCCCAGTCTCTGTGCCTCTGTGCGAGCAGTGCCATGGGCAGATGAGGCTGAGCAACAGCTTTCCAGGCTAGCTCTTTCTGCCTGCGAGCTATCTGCAGACGTTCGCATTTTCGAAGCAGGGCTGCCGGAGGCGCCCGGCACGGACCACCTAAGCTACGTTTGAAGTTTGAGGGGGCAAGACAAGCAAGCAGCCCCAGTCTCTGTGCCTCTGTGCGAGCAGTGCCATGGGCAGATGAGGCTGAGCAACAGCTTTCCAGGCTAGCTCTTTCTGCCTGCGAGCTATCTACAGACGTTCGCATTTTCGGAGCAGGGCTGCCGGAGTCGCCCGGCACAGACAACCTAAGCTACGTTTGAAGTTTGAGGGGACAAGACAAGCAAGCAGCCCCAGTCTCTGTGCCTCTGTGCGAGCAGTGCCATGGGCAGATGAGGCTGAGCAACAGCTTTCCAGGCTAGCTCTTTCTGCCTGCGAGCTATCTGCAGACGTTCGCATTTTCGGAGCAGGGCTGCCGGAAGCGCCCAGCACGGACCACCTAAGCTACTTTTCAAGTTTCAGGGGACAAGACAAGCAAGCAGCCCCAGTCTCTGTGCCTCTGTGCGAGCAGTGCCATGGGCAGATGAGGCTGAGCAACAGCTTTCCAGGCTAGCTC